>NC_138169.1:80448276-81720001 GCF_964165515.1 Mesoplodon bidens | reverse complement strand
CCTGCCTCCTGTTTTTCCTCCAGGGAGCAAGGGAGTACTCTGGTGGCAGGTCCTTCTCTGCCCTTATTAGTGGGTGAGCGCCTCATGGGAGGGTTCAGTTGGCAGTCCTTTGGCAGTCCCACTAAACCACCATCTCCAACAGAGCCTTTGCAAGTTATAGAGCTGACATTTCTGCCATCATATGCTGCTCTTTTTAATTTCTTAATTTGTTCAGAACAGAGGAAGAAGAATGCTATTTGATGGCCTGCTGGGAGCCCTGGCATCTAATGAAGGATAGGTATTCACTAGATTTTTGCTGAATGAATGGAGTTAACACTTAATCGAACTCAATAACTGAGAGGAAAATTGAATTAGCCTTAAAGTCTCATAAGTACAGCTGTACTTTAAAAAAAATCATGTGCTTGCAAAAGCTGTCGATTTAATAAATCATTTGCCATGGAATGAGCTTTGTGAATATTTATCTCTTCAATATTATGGAGCCAGCATAATAGTTAGTAAAATAATAGACCACACAGATTCACAGGCAAAAAAGGCAGCTCATCTAGAGATTTTAAATGATTATAATCATAGGTGTAGGCAACTAGTAAAACCTTTATGTAGAATGAGAAATGAGAAAAAATGATGCCAATTTCAGCATAAGCCAATTATAGGGTCTATCTATCTTCTGAACTATCACAAAATATTTTGTGCCTCAGTATCCCAAAAGAGCCCTTTTAACAAGACTTGGCATTGCTTACATTTATTTTTAAGGCAATATAAAGGTTCATTTTATTTCATGGTTGAAAAATTGAGGGGTATTCCTCTTCACCTATAGCTATTATTCACTGTTAGAATGTGTATGGGTATGGTAGATGCTTAGAGACAATTTTTGTATCACATGAACACTTCGAGGAAGGTTAAAAGCAAACTGAAGTGTTGCTTTCACCTTAGGCATAAATGTTTAAGTTTAGTCATTTACCTCTTAAATAATATATTTAACTTTTAAAACATTTTTTTGGAAAATAAAGGAGGAGTTCTAGGTTGAAATTAAGATTTCTTTTAAGAAAATAACATTCACTTGAACTGTATTTCACACTTAGGAGATCAAACTCAAATTTTCATATACAACTGAGCATGAAAATTCCTTATGAATTTCCCAAGAATTAATGTCTGTTTCTCTTCATTAATAACCATAAACACACACACGCACACACAGACTTCCACAGGTGTTCTATGGACTGATTTTGTATGACTCTTCCTATTCATTACTCACTTCTGTGGAATCTTCATGGGTGGTTTTGGTACTTAGTTTCAAACAGAGACCTTTATTGCTTTCTAATCTAAAAGAAAGAGGGAAAACGTGACTAACAGACAAAATACTCAAATCTAGAACAAAACAAAAAGCTGTAAAGTAATCCAAATAGCTAAGAACACACGCTTAAAGAAGTAAATACTATTTGAATGATAATCATGTTTCAGGCAAATGTTTCCAACCATGTACATTATTGGATTATCTGACTCTTGGAAGATTTCCTCCTGCTCAGAAGGAGGAGGTTTCAGTTAACATCTATACAGTCAAAAAATAGTCTGTGACTTCAGTTAATATAGACAGTTATTTTACCTCCACACACTTGCACATTTTCCTTGCCAATGTCATTTCCTGCAAGTGGTAGATCATGAAAGATAATCATATTGAACTCATAAGAGAGTCTTGTGCTATAAAGTATTTAAATTCTCCACAAGTCCCCATTTTTTCAAGTGGTTTGAATTTAAGATGCTTTTCAAGGAATGTTTCCCCCTCACAACTCTCAGATTCTTGAGTTCAATTTCTAAGGTTGCCATGAAAAATACCACGTTAAATGTTGTGACATTGTCTGTGAACGTGTCCCCTTATTACAGGACAACCCACTCAGCTCCCAGGATGGTCCACGAAATGTAAGATGAGTCAAGCACATGGACCTCAGAGTTCAACCTGGTTTTTGTTGCAGTTGTTTGTTTCGTTCATTCATTAAACAAATGCATGTTCAGAATGTGCTACAGGCCAGGTGCTCTATTAGGTACTAAAGGCCTTTCTCATGTATGTAAATGAATGCTAGCATGAAGCTTTGTTTATTCTGTCATGCCAGAGCAGATATGTTGAACATTTTACAACCACAAACTACATAGTCTCTAAAGCTGCCTTTCACTACCCTTCACTTCCTCTTCTGCACTGTAATTGTGTGTGTGTGTGTAGGCAAATGACATGTTTCTATGTTGTAAATTTACCTTTCCTTCTAGGTTGTGAGCTATTCCAGAGCATGTAATTTTTATGCCCAATACTTAGTCAGTGTGTAACATGTAAAAGTTACCCAGAAAAACTCTATGTAAAAAATGAATAACTTCATTTGGTTAATAATTTAAATATATAAACCTATTTTAATTTTTTAAATAGATAAAATGTTACCCTAAAATATTAAATTTAAAAAATCGATTAGATCTACTGGAATTTATATGTGTTTTATACTAATACATTTTTTTAAATGAGCAGAGTTCAAAATCCACATTCACAGAAAGATAGACAAGATAAAAAGGCAGAGAGCTATGTACCAGATGAAGGAACAAGATAAAACCCCAGAAAAACAACTAAATGAAGTGGAGATAGGCAACCTTCCAAAAAAAAGAATTCAGAATAATGATAGTGCAGATGATCCAGCACCTCAGAAAAAGAATGGAGGCAAAGATCGAGAAGAGGCAAGAAATTCTTAACAAAGACCTAGAAGAATTAAAGAACAAACAAACAGAGATTAACAATACAGTAACTGAAATGAAAACTACACTAGAAGGAATCAATAGCAGAATAATGGAGGCAGAAGAATGGATAAGTGACCTGGAAGACAGAATGGTGGAATTCATTGCTGTGGAAAAGAATAAAGAAAAAAAATGAAAAGAAATGCAGGCAGCCTAAGAGACATCTGGGACAACATTAAATGCAACAACATTCTCATTATAGGGGTCCCAGAAGGAGAAGAGAGAGAGAAAGGACCAGAGAAAATATTTGAAGAGATTAGAGTCGAAAACTTCCCTAACATGGAAAGGAAATAACCACCCAACTCCAGGAAATGCAGAGAGTCCCATACAGGATAAACCCAAGGAGAAAGACACGGAGACACATAGTAATTAAATTGGCAAAAATTAAAGACAAAAATTATTGAAAGCAGCAAGGGAAAAATGATGAATAACATACAAGGGAACTCCCATAAGGTTAACAGCTGATTTCTCAGCAGAAACTCTACAAGCCAGAAGCGAGAGGCATTATATACTTAAAGTGATGAAAGGGAAGAACCTACAACCAAGATTACTCTACCCAGCAAGGATCTCATTCAGATTTGATGGAGAAATCAAAAGCTTTACAGACAAGCAAAAGCTAAGAGAATTCAGCACCACAAAACCAGCTCTACAACAAATGCTAAAGGAAATTCTCTAAGTGGGAAACACAAGAGAAGAAAAGGACCTACAAAAACAAACACAAAACAATTAAGAAAATGGTCATAGGAACATACATATCAATAATTACCTTAAATGTGAACGGATTAAATGCTCCAACCAAAAGACCCAGGCTTGCTGAATGGATATAAAAAGAAGACCCATATATAAGCTGTCTACAAGAGACACACTTCAGACCTAGGGACACATACAGACTGAAAATAAGGGGATGTGAAAAGATATTCCATGCAAATTGAAATCAAAAGAAAGCCGGAGTAGCAATTCTCATATCAGAAAAAATAGACTTTAAAATAAAGAATGTTACAAGAGACAAGGAAGGACGCTACATAATGATCAAGGGATCAATCCAAGAAGAAGATATAACAATTATAAATATATATGCACCCAACATAGGAACACCTCAATACATAAGGCAACTGCTAACAGCTATAAAAGAGGAAATTGACAGTAACACAATAATAGTGGGGGACTTTAACACCTCACTTACACCAATGGACAGATCATCCAAAATGAATATAAATAAGGAAACAGAAGCTTTAAATGACACAATAGACCAGATAGATTTAATTGATATTTATAAGACATTCCATCCAAAAACAGAAGGTTACACTTTCTTCTCAAGTGTGCATGGAACATTCACCAGGATAGATCACATCTTGGGTCATAAATCAAGCCTCAGTAAATTTAAGAAAATTGAAATCATATCAAACATCTTTTCTGACCATAACACTATGAGATTAGAAATGAATTACAGGGAAAAAAACAAAAAAACACAAAAACATGGAGTCTAAACAATATGTTACTAAATAAGCAAAAGATCACTGAAGAAATCAAAGAGGAAATCAGAAAATCCCTAGAGACAAGTGACAATGAAATCAAGATGATCCAAAACCTATGCGATGCAGCAAAAGCAGTTCTAAGAGGAAAGTTTATAGCTATACAAACCTACCTCAAATAACAAGAAAAATCTCAAATAAACAATGTAAACTTACACCTAAAGGAACTAGAGAAAGAACAAACAAAACCCAAAGTTAGCAGAAGGAAAGAAATCATAAAGATCACAGCAGAAATAAATGAAATAGAAACAAAAAAAATCAAAAGAGCTAAAAACTGGTTCTTTGAGAAGATAAACAAAATTGATAAACCATTAGCCAGACTCATCAAAAAAAAGAGGGAGAGGACTCAAATCAATAAAATTAGAAATGAAAAAGGAGAAGTTACAACAGACACCACAGAAATACAAAGCATCCTAAGAGACTACTACAAGCAGCTCTATGCCAATAAAATAGACAACCTGGAAGAAATGGACAAATTTTTAGAAATGTATAACCTTCCAAGACTGAACCAGGAAGAAATAGAAAATATGAACAGACCAATAACAAGTAATGAAATTGAAACTGTGATTAAAAATCTTCCAACAAACAAAAGTCCAGGACCAGATGGCTTCACAAGTGAATTCTATCAAACATTTAGAGAAGAGCTAACACCCATCCATCTCAAACTCTTCCAAAAAATTTCAGAGGAAGGAACACTCCCAAACTCATTCTATGGGGCCACCATCACCCTGATACCAAAACCAGACAAATATACTATAAAAAAAAAAAAGATACAGACCAATATCACTGATGACTATAGATGCAAAAATCCTCAACAACATACTAGCAAACAGAATCAAACAACCCATTAAAAGGATCATACACCACGATCAAGAGGGATTTATCCCAGGGTTGCAAGTATTCTTCAATATATGCAAATCAATCAATGTGATACACTATATTAACAAATTGAAGAATAAAAACCATATGATCATCTCAATAGATTCAGAAAAAGCTTTTGACAAAATTCAACACCCATTTATGATAAAAAGTCTCCAGAAAGTGGGCATAGAGAGAACCTACTTCAACATAATAAAGTCCATATACGACAAACCCACAGCAAACATCATTCTCAATGGTGAAAAACTGAAAGCATTTCCTCTAAGATCAGTAACAAGACAAGGATGTCGACTCTCACCACTATTATTCAACATAGTTTTGGTAGTCCTAGACATGGCAATCAGAGAAGAAAAAGAAATAAAATAATACAAATTGGAAAAGAAGTAAAACTGTCACTGTTTGCAGATGACATGATACTATACATAGAGAATCCTAAAAAATGCCACCAGAAAACTACTAGAGCTAATCAATGTATTTGGTAAATTTGCAGGATACAAAATTAATGCACAGAAATCTCTTTCATTCCTTTACACTAATGATGAAAAATCTGAAAGAGAAATTAAGGAAACACTCCCATTTACCACTGCAACAAAAAGAATAAAATACCTCGGAATAAACCCACCTACAGACAAAAGACCTGTATGCCAAAAACTATAAGACACCGATGAAAGAAATTAAAGATGATACCAACAGATGGAGAGATATACCATGTTCTTTGACTGGAAGAATCAATATTGTGAAAATGACCATACTACCCAAAGAAGTCTACAGATTCAGTGCAATCCCTACCAAATTACCAATGGCATTTTTTATGGAACTAGAGCAAAAAATCTTAAAATTTGTATGGAAACACAAAAGACCCTGAATAGCCAAAGCAGTCTTGAGGGAAAAAAAGTGGAGCTGGAGGAATCCGACTCCCTGACTTCAGACTAAACTATAAAGCTACAGCAATCAAGACAATATGGTACTGGCACAAAAACAGAAACATAGGTCAATGGAACAAGATAGAAAGCCCAGAGATAAACCCACGCACCTATGGTCAACTAATCTATGACAAAGGAGGCAAGGATATACAATGGAGAAAAGACCGTCTCTTCAATAAGTGATTCAGGGAAAACCGGACAGCTACATGTAAAAGAATGAAATTAGAACACTCCCTAACACCATACACAAAAATAAATTCAAAATGGATTAGAGACCTAAATGTAAGACCGGATACTATAAAACTGTTAGAGAAAAACATAGGAAGCACACTCTTTGACATAAATCACAGCAAGATCTTTTTTGATCCACCTCCTAGAGTAATGGAAATAAAAACAAAAATGAACAAATGGGACCTAGTGAAACTTCAAAGCTTTTGCACAGCAAAGGAAACCATAAACAAGATGAAAAGACACCCCTCAGAATGGGAGAGAATATTTGCAAACTAATCAACAGACAAAGGATTATCCTCCAAAATATATAAAGAGCTCATGCAGCTCAATATTTAAAAAACAAACAACCCAATGCACAAGTGGGCAGAACACCTAAATAGACATTTCTCCAAAGAAGATATACAGATGGCCAAGAAGCAAATGAAAAGCTGCTCAACACCACTAATTATTAGAGAAATGCAAATCAAAACTACAATGAGGTATCACCTCACACCAGTTAGAATGGGCATCATCAGAAAATCTACAAACAACAAATGCTGGAGAGGGTGTGGAGAAAAGGGAACCCTCTTGCACTGTTGGTGGGAATGTAAATTGATACAGCCACTATGGAGAACAGTGTGGAGGCTCCTTAAAAAACTAAAAATAGAATTACCATATGATCCAGCAATCCCACTACTGGGCATATACCTAGAGAAAACCATAATTCTAAGAGATACATGCACCCCAGTGTTCATTGCAGCACTATTTACAATAGCCAGGTCATGGAAGCAACCTAAATGCCCATCGACAGATGAATGGATAAAGAAGATTTGACACGTATATACAATGGAATATTACTCAGCCATAAAAAGGAATGAAATTGGGTCATTTGTTGAGACGTGGATGGATCTAGAGACTGTCATACAGAGTGAAGTAAGTCAGAAAGAGAAAAACAAATATCATATATTAACACATATATGTGGAACCTAGAAAAATGGTATAGATGAACCAGTTTGCAGAGCAGAAATTGAGACACTGACCTAGAGAACAAACGTATGGACACCAAGGGGTGAAAGCAGTGGGGGAGCGTGATGGTGGTGGGATGAACTGGGCGATTCAGATTGACATGTATACACTGATGTGTATAAAATTGATGACTAATAAGAACCTGCTGTATAAAAAAACAAATAAAATTCAAAAATTAAAGAAAAATGAGTAGAGTTGATTTTCAGATTAATATTACAGAAAAGACTGGACTTAATGTTTTCTATAAATCAATTCAAATCATACCTAATGGGGTTTAATTAAAACCTTTAGCAAAATCATCAAATAGTGTCCTAGAGAACTTTATGAACATTTTAGCTTGCATTTCCATTAATATTTTGACTGGTACAAATCAATTGCAGGTGCTAGTATGCAAATTTATTTCAAGGCATCAGAGCTCAGCCTCCAAGGCAACAAAACCCCAAATACACAGCACTAATCATCCTCTTCCTCTATGTCTGAAGAAATGCAGAAAATTAGGGAATTAAAAGAAAAACGCCAACTGGAAACTGCATAAAAATGATACACCTCAATTTCTGGCCAATGATTATCTTGGGTACTTATAATCCATGTATTTCAAAGCAATTGCTATTTTTTTCTCTCTCTCTTTTTTTTTTTTTGTACCAACAATTCTAATTTAATGGTAACTGCTAGTCATTTTTCACAGTTAAGTCTTTCTATTTTAAAATGTCAGTTATAGTTAAAGGACCTTCACTGGGGGGTGGGAGCAGAGGGAGGAGTGAAGATAAAAGTATATCTAATGTTTCTGACTAATAGGGACACAAATTAATCTTAGTTAACTGGCATATATGGAACTCCTAAATTTGTGAAAATGACATATATTACATTTTGAGAACAATTATTCTTAAGTCTTTAAATGTGTAGCAGTTGTAGGTAACTGAATTTTTAGATTCAGATATATGAAAACAAAGAAATAAGAATTAGGAGTTACATTGGAAAAGAGTTCTGAGAGCAATCCACTTTTTTCTCTTTTGGGAGGGAGTTAATAGTATAATGCGTTGAACATGCAGGAGTCAGGAGTTCTGTCCCTTTTAACAAGAAGAAGCATGGCCATTATCTTAAAAAATACTCTTCATAAAAACATCCACAACTCTACTAGAGAGCTGTCAACACACATACACACACACTGTTTATAGTGATTCATCTACTTCTTTAGTCATTCAAAACAATATCTACTGAGTGCTGACTCTCAGCCGATGATGGTTATGGTTACTCAGCAAAGACAGCCATGCTCTCTGTTTTCCTGGAGTTTACAATTTGGTGAGTGAGAATGTGGGAGGGAATAAGCCACAATTTATCTTTTTTTGCTGAAACTACAAAAAAATAATGCCTCTGGGTGCCAAGCACCTTTCCTTGTGCCATCACTCCAGGCCACTCTGTAGATACACATAATTAGCCTTTCTAAAAATATTTTTCTTAATATACCTGTTTTACATTTTTTAACTTCTTTCTTTTATGTGCAGACTAAAATCTGAACTTTGCTATCCTGCTGTTTAAGAACTTTCAAAATCTCATTAATTTACCTGTCCTCTGACAACTCTCCTTTCTAACCTGTTAACTATTTTAACTTCTTTACAGCTCTTAACACCATCAGAAATTATTTTATGCACTAGAATGAAGCTTCTAAGGGCATAGACTTAGTTTATCTTTTTCACCCCACTGCCTTCCAGCATCTGGGACAGAATCAGGCAGCTAGGTAAGGCTCTATAAATATGATGGCCAACTTCCTACTTTCCAAAATCTCTCCTCAAAGTAGCTAATTGTTCTTGAAAATAATTTACATTTCCCCACCTGAATTTTCATGGACACTGTAACAGCCTGGAAAACATTTGCAGCAATTCTCACCGTTTGTTTGTATACAACCCACCAAATGTTTGCTCAGTCACTGCCTGAAATACATTACATTTATTTAATATTTCACAATTGATATTATCCCATCTCGTGAAATCTTTTATTATTTTTTAAGTTGCTACTTAAATATGCTCTTGCTTTGTCTGTTTATGTTCTAGTTTCCTAAGATACCATTTTATTTTAGTTTTCACAGCAAAGCTAATGGTAATGAAATGATTTCAACATTGTATTTATTGTGTGACTCCTCTATATCAGGTTGATAGAGAGTATTCAGAATTGATCCCTAAGTATTTAGTCTGTGACATCATAGCTCTTCTGGTTTGTATTTCCTACTATCTGAAGTAAGTATTTAATAATGATTGATTTTATTTCAAAATAATATAGTAGAAGACCTACAGACAATAGAAAATATAAGTGGCTTATAGATAAATAAGCAGAGTTATATAATTCTAACTATTTTGGACCAGTTAGGGCAGGAAAAACATATTTGCATCCCTCAGTATGGCACAAATGTTATGTCACCACAGTTATTAACAGATGGGGCGGTTCTGCCTCATTGGCAATTATGGGCATTGGGTTTCGTGTGCTCTGTTTTAGATAGTGGGATCGTAGACCATATTTTTTGCTCTTCAATAAAATTTAATATATAAAGAAATGGGTAGTACAGGTTTAAGGGATTATCAGGTGCTACACCGACAAAACAAAAATATGGAACAATGAAATATTGTCACAGTCACAGCTACCAAAGATGAGATGCAACAGCAGTAACACATGGTTTGTCAAGTAGAGCAGTTCGTTTCTGTTCAGACTTGATTTATTTTGTTCCTTCTTTGCCTCCACATCCCCCCTTCTTTGTCCTACTTTGTGATACAGGACTGGATCCTGCAAACTATGTTTTCCCTTTGCCTGCTCTACTTATCAGCGTCAGCCTATATGCCTCAGCCCACTGGGGAGACTGCAGGGCTGGAGGAGAAAGGAAAGGCTTTCTTTTCTGCTTCCTGCCCTGTTTTGGTTTTTGCTTTCTTCTTTGGTGGCAGAAAGGCTGTTGCATGCCTAGTATGGTTCTCTTAGCCATGCCCGTGGCCCTGGGCTGCCCCAAGGGCTGTCCCCACCCTCTGCTTCGACCCCCAGCAATGGGTGGTGTGTTCTTACAGCAGTCACACCATCTTCTAACTCGGGAGATTCAGGCATCTAACTCCACCCTGTGGGCCCTCCTCCAAATTTCTCAAGTCTTCCTTGTTCACATTTGCCACTGGTATGAAAGAGGACCTCTTAGTGGTAGTGACCTTACTCCCTGAAGTAATTCTTAGTTAGAACTAGTTTTTTGTTTGTTTGTTTTTAGCCTCAACTCTCAACCCCGCTGGAATCAGACTCCCAAACTAGACGTTGGAAATGGCAGATTTTTTCCAAGAAATAATTAAGAAAGAGGCAGTGCATCATTTGTTAATCCCATGACCACAAAACAAAACACGTTTATCTACTTTTCCAAATTCCTCCTCCCAGTCTGCTATTTAATGAGGTGAAGATTGAGGTTCAGGCAGATTCTGACCTTAAAAACCTGCTCAGGACTCTTTCAAATAAGAGGATGGTAATTCCTGAGTCCCATTAATTCATGCATTCTGGAAAATTTTTAAAAGGATATTTGTTCAGATTAGTTCTACTTAAGAATGTCTTTCAGCATTTTTACATCTTGGAATCCAAAGATTGGCAAAGCGCTTTACATTATGATGTAGCATGGATAATAATTAAGGAATTAAATAGCTGTATTTTTCTATTTTAAAAATTACATTCATACCAAAAGACTATATGTTGAATAATTGCTTACAAGGGGATACAAAACACAGGTATCAGAATTCCCAACCCAAGCTGATGCCAATCAAGGAAAAGCAAGTCAAATGCCCAAGAGTAAGTTCTTCTTAGAGAAGGTTTTATAATTATAACTTCATATTTACAACTGGCAGAAGATTAATAGTAAATAACTGTCAACCAAGTATAGGATGGAAAAGCACCACTAAGGAGGCAAAATACCATATGTCTTCCAATATTCAGGTACTATGAGGACATTAGGAAAATGATTAAGGTGCAACCATACAGCGTCCAGGTGTAATATGGCATATGGCACATTTCCTGCCTAACTGTGCATTTCAGTGCTCTTGTCAGCTAAAACCACCAATAATTTTTTTTTTTCTTTTGCGGTACGTGGGCCTCTCACTGTTGTGGCCTCTCCCATTGCAGAGCACAGGCTCCAGATGCACAGGCTCAGCCGCCATGGCTCACGGGCCCAGCCGCTCCGCGGCATGTGGGATCCTCCCAGACCGGGGCACGAACCCGTGTCCCCTGCATCGGCAGGCGGACTCTCAACCACTGCGCCACCAGGGAAGCCCCACCAATACATTTTAACTGCACATGTGAATGCAAATATGGATTATATTGTATAAGTAAACTCTCAATATTTTAATGACTCCTTTATTACTTATACTGATTGTCATCATAAATTACTTTAAGGGATATGAGTATGAAGAGATTTTTATAAATTAAAAATCTTTAAAAGTAATCATGTTAGCTAATATTTATTAAATTTTCTTAGCCACTGTTTTAATTTCTTTAAATTTATAAACTTACTTAATTTTCACAAGTGTCATTATTCTCCTAGATTTACAGAAGTAAAAAACCAAAGTAAGTAGTTTGCCCGTGGTTACATTCAATAAGTGGAAGAACTGAGATTCAGTTCCAGATATTCTTACTTATAAAGGCTGTGCACTTCCTACTCTACCAGCCTCGATTTAAATATTACAGATATTTTTATAAATTGTAACATCTATGAAAACAAAACACACTGTGCACCAATTTTGCACTATTTCTGGTAGTCACAATAAGAAGATAAAGTATTCGTGTAGATGGATTTTAAGATATCAACAAGTTCTTTGATACTTTTCCCTTTAAGAGATGGAGTTTAATTTCTCTGTCCTGAAGCACAGACTATACTTAGTGACTTACTATGTTTAAGTAGAAATATCAGAAATGACAGCATGCCACTTCTGAGGTTAGATTATAAGTAGATGGTGGCCTCCATCTTGAGTACACTCTCTCTCTCAGTTTCTCTCTTGGATCACAACTCAGGAGGAGCCCCTATAATCTGTAGGAGAGATCTCTGAGGCAAGAAATGGGAGCATCTGGCTTACAGCCACACAACTGGGCTTGGAAGCACAGCTTCATTAGCAGAACTCCGAGTGTGGAGACAACAGCTCAGACCTACTGTTTGATCCAGCCTCATGGGAGAGCCTGAGTCACAGCCACTCTGATAATCGCCATTCAGAATCCTCAGCCTCATAAACTGAGTGAAATAATCAATGCCTGATTTCTTTAAAATGTTCAATTTTGAGGCATTTTGACACAGCAATGTTCAATAATATACCCTGCATAGAATTTAAGATACACCTCAGCATAAATAAGTTCATAATTGAATAAATGAATGAATGTATGAATGAGAAAGCCCAGGCCACTAGAGAGAATTACCTTTTAGGTTACTAATGTAAGGAATGCATTCTCTTTAAGAGTACGTGAAAAAACTATATAGATATAAAATAAATTTAAATATATTCTATGTATATATTTATTTAAAACACGTTTGTATATATAAAATAAATTTGAAGAAATTCTATATATATATACCTTTATTTTATATTTTATATATACATTTATATATATATGTCAGATTATCCCCAAAGTCTAGGCAATTCTTCTTAGCATGGTTTACATTAGCATATATTTTGAAATTTCTTTAATTCAGGTGGTCTTTCAATTATGTTAAAAAAATAGCATCCATTGATTCGTCAAGACACCAGTTATATTTTTATATCTTAGAAGACATAAGAAGGAATTTGGAAAACTCTTGTTCTGTTCTTAGTTTTGACTAGTGAGTATGACTAACTGACTTACTGATGATGTAACTTAGTTGGCTAACTTATTGATGATATAAACTAGTAAATAAGTTAATCCATGTAAAGTTCTGTGCTATGGACTAAATTGCATTTCCTTAAAATTCTTTCTTTCTTTTTTTTTTTTTTTCTGGTGCAGTATTTCCTTAAAATTCTTATGTTGAAGCCCTAACTCCCACTGTGATGGTTTTTGGAGATGGGGCCTTTGGGAGATAATTAGGTTTAGTTGAGGCAATGAGGGTGGGGCTCTCTTGATGGGATTAATGCCCTTATTAGAAGAGAAACAAGAGCAAAAGTGTTCTTTCTCTCTCTGTGTGTCTCCCTCCCCCAACCCCTGCCTCAGGCGCATGAGGAAAGAATTTGAGAAGGTGGCCTTCTGCAAGCTAGGAAAAGAGTCCTCACCAGAAGCCAACCATGCTGGGACCCCGATCTTGGACTTCCAGGCTTCAAAATTGTGAGGCAAAAAATTGCTGTTGTTTAAGACACCCAGTCTATGGTATTTTACTATGGCAGTCTGAGCTGACTAAGATATTCAAGGCACAATCAGGGACACATAGTAAGTAGTTCAAGTGATGTTAGCCATTGTTGTTATTAACAGTATTAGTATTGGTAGTAGAATTAATGGTAGTAATAGTAGCATTCTTATTTTTATATCATCTTCCACTAATAGAATGAATTCTGGCAGAAAAATAGATGTCTCCCTACCTGTCTCTCAGTTTTATTCCAAGTTTCCTAACTCTGCTGATAAACACATTTCCATGATGCCATATATCTGCCTGACTTGGTCCTCCCTTCCTTCTAATCTCTGCTTATATATAATATTTCAGAGAAGGCTCAGGAGAGAAAATACACACAGCCCCCCACCCCAATCAGGTACACACCTTATACCCCTTAATTTGTTTTGTTTTTCTCTATAGGACTGATGTCCATTTAAAATATTACATTTACGTGTGTATATTTTATGTCATCCCTCGCTAATATGCAAGCCTTGGGGAATTAAAACTGTTTCTCTTTTGTTCACTGCTGTTGCCTCAGCACCTAGAATATGCGTGGCATGCATTAACACTTTTTGAGTTAACATTTGGAACATCTTTAAAATTCAGAACAACCTAGATCTACTTCATTTTTAATGGTTCTGCATTTTATGGATGTATATTCATTTAGTTAATATTTCCATTTGGTGGTCACTTATTTTTATTCCTAACTAAATTTTAAAATTTAATTCATGTTTTCATATTGAAAAGCTATCCCCTTCCAAGTCTCACTTTCCAGAAACAACTATTTTAATTGCTTAGCTTTTTCATTTAGTATTTACTTCCATTTTACCCAATAATTTGCTTATATTGATATTTTAATTTAATCTTTAATTTTCAGTATTATGAAAAAATATGCATACAAGTGCATGCACACACACACATACATCATTCTATTTACTTTGCATTTGGTTCTTTGAATTTATGGATGTGGACAAGCAGAATTCTTGTATGTTTTTTCTTACATCAGTATGTGCATGGATCCATATACATGTAGAAGAATTGGGAGGAACTACTTTTTCTTTTCTCCCATTAACTTTTTTATAAGAGGACAATGAGAAGTAAATGCTTCTAAATCTATCACTAGAGGAAAATTAAAAATCGACATTATAGAAGGCATTACCATTTATAGAACACAAGCTCTATAGACATTAGACTTGTAATGTGTTTTGAATACACAGTCCTGGATTTGATTTAAATGAACAAATATCAAACTCTCTCACCACATGTCACCCAGTAAGATTCCAAGAAGCATTATCTCTAGGGGCAGGAGGTAAAGATGATGTAACGCTGCTGCTTTATCTGCACAGTCAATGAAATGAGCATGCTTTTGAGAAATAAGAGAAAACCAATGTGTTTGTATTTTTATTATGTACGTGCAGGCCTTCAGTACAGGTATGTGTTGCCATGCATATTTTTCTTGTGCAGGACTCAATTTAAATGTTCATGGAAACTACAAATACTATCCTCTTTTACTTGTCATCATTTGGTAATGAAGAAGGCTCAGATGCTACCCCACAAAATGAGAAAGGACTTCCAAGGATAGCATCTGTCTCATTGGCAGAGCCTGCCCTGTTTATGATTGTAGCCTTGGAATCACCATAGAATTACCATTGGGTTTGGCACTTCTGAGATGTACCAACTTGGTGAATCTTTTTTTTTTTTTTTTTTTGAAGAAACCACTGACTTGCAGGTCAGGTTCATGTTCTGATAAATGTAATTGCGTTTGAAAAAGGTAAGCAGGGCCTTCTTTACATTCTTCCACATCTCATCATAGAGTCAAGCCCTTTATTTGATATATGGTAATTAGAACAGGACGGACAATGGTTGCCATATTCTTTGCATAGAAATGTGCTCTGTGGGCTAGATGCCACTCACCCTCCCGCCTGGCTTAGCTATTTTTCCAGCTCACATGCTTCCTTTCTTAATTAGAATTCAAATATGCCGACAGTTGCCTCTTTCTCTCTCCTTAGTGTGGGCATCTACATGTTATTTTATTATAAATAAAATCTTGATCTCTTACTAAAATAAGGTCTTTCTGACAAGAAAACTACATGCCTATCTGGCAAATATCACCTCATTATTTCAGGTATCTTATTTAATGATATATTCCTATGTGTATCTATTAAAAATTGAGGGGCTTTTTTTCCTGATGATAAAATCGGACCAAAGGAAGGATCTTTATATTCATCTTAGTTTACCTAAATGGAAATTTCATAAACTTGGAATGACTTAGATGTTAGGTTAGAAAAACAGCAACAACCTGTAACATTAGTTTTCTTGAGTCCTTTAATTTACACCATACAGGATTAAGAGAGAAATAAAGACCAATGGTTAAAAATAAACATAAAAATACTGATGAGATAAAATGTAAAAGCACATTTAAACTCATCAGTATTTCATAAAAACATTCAAGGAATGGTGACATAATAAAACATCTGAATTCTGGTTTAATCAAGGAAGAATAATATAAGGACCTCGTATAACCCCAAAACTAAATAACTAAATAATGTAGCTGAATGGCTTGGTTGGGACTAAAGGCACTTTTTTTTTTCTCTAAAGGCAGTTGCCTAACAACATGAAGATGTAGGATGGTAAGTGACATATTAATTTTCATGCAGATCATAGGTTCTTTTTGATGAGTTCTTAGTCATTAGGTACTTCAATATTGGGTTACATGTTTTTTGAAAGTCAGAGTATGCACTGTTCCACTAAAATGAACCCTCAAGAAAGTGATCCTAAAACCTAGGTGGAAATTCGCAAGCTTAAGCACAAAGCACTACCTTTGCCAAGTCCACTTTTACCCCACTTTTTAACTCAACTCCAATAGAAAATGCATTGTCTTGATCTATTTTGAGAAGAGGTGACTATAATATCAGCTGCTACCTCATGAGTTATTGGGCAGACAGAAGTGGAGAGGAAGCCTGGACACACTTTTCAGAACTAGTTTTAAGCAGCACAAATCTATAAGGTACAGTTCAATCCATTAGCAGAGGAAGGTATTAAATCGAATCAGATTTCCATCAGTGTCTTACCTAATGTACAGAGAAGAGCAGCTCCAAGACATTATCTCCACAGTCATGAGAACCTAGAAAACTGTCCCTGATGGAAGCTTTCAGTCCTAAAGAGCAACTGCGTAATATATCTTAAAAGAAAGGCAACTAAGGATAGCCCTGCTGAAACGCTAGCCATCAGTAACTATTTGAAATGCTTAATGGATGTAAGCATACTGAAATCTCCTTGTTTCTACTAAGAGAAAAACATAAACAGTTGTCTTCATTAGGCATGGAAACTAGGTATAAAATTGGTCTGTTTTTGTTGGTTCTCTAAGAAGAAACTTAGAGCATTCTGAGACTTCACAGAGATATGTTTCTGAGAGGTACTCCTGTGCTATTAAACTGATAAAATAATATAGGCAAGTCTATTTTTTTAAAGTCAGGTTACCCTCCTCATGCTGTATTTCAATTCAGTCTATCTCAACTGTCTGGTTGAATGGCTGGTCTAATGAAAGTTGCTTTTCATTAAGTGGCTGGTGACAGCTTGAGAGTCATTGTACTGTGATGCGGAAAACGACCCACTTTTAAATGGGTTAATGATCAACCATTAATGGGAAAACTCACTGAAAACAAGCCAACGTCTATCAGTACTATTGACCACGCAATGGTCAATTTTGCCTCCCTCCCACCTTTTAAAATAGAATGTTTCTTTGAACACATAATTCTAAAGCGTGTGCTTTCCAGAGGCTTGTCTGCCCCATCTCTGTTTGAAATATTAACTCCTCTATATTTTAAAACCAACCCCCTGGTGCTCTTCACTCTCATGTAGGCAAATCTTGCTGGGTCCTGTCCACTGCCATGTTAAACACATCACTCCCTGTGCGTAAATCTTTCTAATTTGGTTCCTCTCCACCTTTGCACATCTACTTCCTTCTAGCATCTTCATCTGTTGGCACACCTAAGGAGAAAGACCACATTTTTACCCACAGGCTGTAATTCTGTCATTTGGATCCAACCATTTGGCGGCACATCTAAAAGTCTGGAGAAGAGGTTTACGCTACTTTGATAGGACCAGTGTGGATAGTTCTAACTATAGATGTGTTTCCCATTTTCACTCACAGAATAAACATACAAAGGAAGTTTTCTTTTTCCAAATTGGTCATATATTGGTCATATATATAGTCCCAAACATGGTGTTCTACCACTTCCTCCCCCCCCACTCTCTTCTCCATCATTTTGCTTTAAAAGCCTTTTGTAGAGCAAGAGACCTCATGTGATAGGGGATACACCAGGGTGGGGTGGAGGTGAGGTAGGTTCAGAGAGTCAGCTGTGTGCAGTCTGGGGAGGGTTGGGGGAACAAACGGAGAACCCATCTACAATGTCTTTCTGGAACAATATTTGAAAGCTCTATTGTATAAATTTAATCCCTCACCAAGAGAGTTTTTAATGCTATACTGTGCTAAGAAAATCAATATGATCAGGGCCTCCATTCTTTTGGCTGCCTAAAATGTGGCATCTGACTCTCAAATGGAGTTACTTTCATCAAGAGATAGGAAAGTGAAATCAGCACACATCCTTTCCTTTCAATAAATGCACGATGATACAAAGTGTTTTAATGTCTGGACTTATAATTTAGCCATTTAAAAAAATCATGAATGCATGATCTCCAAATCCCAGCTAGTTTTCAATTCTCATTGTGTATTATAGAAAATTTCCTTACCAGATTTTTGGTTATTTCCATAATGGAATGGAACTCAAGACTGGCTATAATATATTAGTAGATACTAGTCTTTCTTTCCTGTTAAATTATTTACTTCCTTAGATTTGGGGTTAAGAATTAACAGACTCGGCTATGCATTCTTGGTTGTAAATACCAGATCCCTGTTTTGGCTGTTGTGAGCAGAGATGAAATTTATGAAGGCTGTCAGGGTGCTCACAGAATCAACATACAGCTGACAAACAATTCTCAGAAAATGGCGGCGGTGGGGGTGGGGGTGGGGACAAAAGAAAAACCAAGGGACCCTGGGCTACAGAAACCACATTCAACTCATGCTCCAGGAAGCACCTGAAGGCATTAATGCTGGCACGCGGAGGGGCGGGGGCTGTGGCACTACCAGTGGACATATCTGACTCGCAGAGTTTAGATTATATGGACACAGCTGGTCCACCAGAACATAGAGAGAGGGAGTTAAAGTCCATAACAGAAGGTGGAAAACCCTTCCAGTGAAAGTCTGCCTGATGTCAAATACGTACGTATATGAAAGGAGTTTACATTATGGGAGGCAAACAAAATAAATCACAACCAGTGAACACATACTAACCAATGGAAATCCTCAGGGCCTTTCCTGTCCACCAAATAATAACACCAATTATGTGTTGTCCTGTTCACTGTACACCAAATTAAGAGAGGACTGGTCATCATCTGTGACACCTTATAGTATGATTCACTAGGTCCTGCCATCCAATGAGTATTTGAAAATATTTGCAGAATAAATTTGTTTATTCATCTTCAAAAAACTCTGATTCTAAAATATAACACATTAAAAGGCTTTCTGCCTTGGTAGGCAGAATAATGCTACACCCCTACTCCCAAGAAAACTTCCATGACCAGTGATTATTTTACCTTACTTGCAAAAGGGACTTTGCTGATGGGATCGATGTTAAGGATTTGATACGGGGTGTACCCTGGATTACCTGGGTGGGTCAAATCTAATCAGATGAATCCTTGAAAAGCAGAGATCCTTTCCCAGCTGTAGTCAGAGAGATTTAATGACAGAAATGAGATCAGACAGATGAAACATTATTGGCTTTGAAGGTGAAGAAAGGAAGCCACAAGCCAAGGAATATGACCAGCCTCTAGAAGCTGGAAAAAACAAGGAAAAGGATTCTCCTTAGAGCATCCAGGAAAGAACACAGCCTTGCCAAATACCTTGATTTAAGCCCAGTGAGACCCATTGAATTTCTGACCGTTAGAACTGTGAGGTAAACTTTTTAAAGTTTGTGGTAATTTTTTTACTGTGGTAATTTGTTATGGCAGCAACAGAGAATAACACAATTGTTCTCCTGTGAGTACACATATAGCAAGTCTTTGTTTTACAGCTGGACCAGGTGAGACTCAGGAAGAGTGAAGACTTACTCAATAACATAAATGAAATTGAGGTATAAACAGCTAAAGTGATCTGGTTCTCCTAGTAGCCTAAAACAAATTTGCAAGGGTAAAATAATAACACTCTCATACTGGATATTATTATTGTGAAATTATCAGTTTTGAGAATTACATATCATTAGAAAGATTTTCGGAAATACACATTTTTGAAGTTGCTTATTAAAAATTCAAAATTTCGGGCTTCCCTGGTGGCGCAGTGGTTGAGAGCCCGCCTGCTGATGCAGGGGACACGGGTTCGTGTCCCGGTCCGGGAAGATCCCACATGCCGTGGAGCGGCTGGGCCCGTGAGCCATGGCCGCTGAGCCTGCGTGTCCGGAGCCTGCGCGTCCGGAGTCTGTGCTCCACAATGGGAGAGGCCACAACAGTGAGAGCCCCGCATACCACACACACGCACAAAAAAAAAAATTCAAAATTTCTAAGGATTAATGTGAATGTTAACACCAAGAGAAGAGAATTGTTATTATGCAGAGTGTGCTACTGGTTTTACTTGAAAACAAAACATGCAGACAAAAGACTTATCTGTAATTGAAGCTAGATTTTCAACGTTCTAGTTATCTAATCCTATAAAACTTACGTTCTCCCTTATGTAAGATTTTCAAGCATGTAAAATTGAGGGGAAAGAATCTGAAAAACAAATAGATATATATGTATGTATAACTGAATCACTTTGCTCTACACCCAAAACCTACACAACATTGTAAATCAACTAGACTTTAGTAAAAGTAAATAAATTAATTAAAAAATATAAAATTGAGTGAAAATTTCCACTTCAGGGTGCATGCTGCATTTCAGGTTACACACCATACAAGACAGGCCATTTGGGATAGAAGTAATTCTCTAAAAGCTAAACAAAGAAATATTAGTGCATAATGCATTTAACAAATCCCAGAGCTGGTAGGAAGCTTAATGATAATTTGTTTCCAGTACTTCCCCATACTAAACTTATGTCATAAATTGATCACTTCGCTGTTCAAAGAAGATAAAATGTAGACAATTATTCCTTCCTGTCAGTCCCTGATAATGTAAAATGTTGTGACTGGGTTGAACTTAACATATTCCTACACAGTGGTGTCACTAGCACTTGACTCCATTAATTCCCATGCTGTTTTAATGTAGTTTTATAAATTCCTAGTAATACACTCATTTCTCAAACTCAGAGAAAATACACAGTAAAAAACGCATACTGAAGTTGTGGACTTTTCCTTGTCAAAGAAAGGTTAACAGATAAATGAGATATTGACAGGTCAACGCTATCCTTAATATAAACTATAGCATTCGAGACATCAAATTCTATTTAACACAGCCTCACTTCATTATAACTCAGAATAAATCCATAGAAATTTACTGAAATAGACCAAAAGAGTATTACCTACATGTTTTCCCCACTCTAACAACTGTACAGTTTAACGTTTCAAACCAACATTCACAACTTAGGAATAAATAATATTTTTGAACCCACAGAGGTTTCCCTACAGCAACTCTGACATTTTCCCTCTGTACTATTTGGCTTAATTATGCCATTAGTTTAATTGCCTTTTACAGTTAATTGAATTAAAAAGAATTTTGAACGCACTTTTATGTATAAGTCCTGGAGACCAATTCTATATTCCTCTGAGATTCAGAATGCCAAACACTTCATAGTTTCATATTTTAATAATCTTTTTTTGGAAGTAGGTTATATGTAGACACAAGCAGACATCATGGTTGTATAGCTCAAATAATTTTAACCACAAAACACCATCTGGATCAAGGGATGGAATATTTTTAGCATCATTGACCATCTCCCATACCTTCACTTTATTCTCTTTCCTCTCCAGAAAGGTACTCACTATCTGATTTTGAACACCAGAGAATAATTTTGCTGATTTTTGAATTTGGTGTATATCATACATGTGTCTTCTTTCATATATGTCATCTTAAGTGGATACTACTTATGTAGTTGCTTGTAAAAGAAGTTTCTAATTTCATTTTTATTGTTATTTCATTTTATGAATATACCAAAATGTATTCACCCCTTCTATTTTTTTTTTTTTTTTTGAGATACGTGGGCTTCTCAACTGTTGTGGCCTCTCCCGTTGCGGAGCACAGGTTCCGGACACACAGGCTCAGTGGCCATGGCTCACGGGCCCAGCCACCGCACGGCATGTGGGATCTTCCCAGACCGGGGCACGAACCCGTGTCCCCTGCATCGGCAGGCGGACTCTCGACCACTGCGCCACCAGGGAAGCCCCACCCCTTCTATTTTGATAGGCATTGGGGGTGAGTTCTGGTCTTCGCTCTTGCTTTATAATCCTGTCACTCACATATGTCTGTTGGTACATATAATACATATTTCTGTGCATAAATAACCAGAAGTACAATTGCTGAGTCACAGGGTATATGTTAGTTCAGATTTAGTATGTATTGCTGATGGCTTCCTAAAGTGGAAATAACAATGTACATTTCAACTGCAATGCATAAGATTTCCAGTTACCCCAAGCCCTAATTGACACATACATTCTGTGTTTTGGTTGCATAGTGGTATTTTGTTATTAACTCACCTGATAGCTGAGTTTGAATATCTTTTCATATGCTTATTTAGGAGAACTGAGCAAAGAGTATTTACCTCAAGCAGGACGGTGGGTCAGAAATTTGAGGGAGGTGCTTCAAGGAAGCCTGCATGTATGAGTTGACTGAGGAAGGGCATATATGACAGTTTGGGAGATAAAAATGATATTAAGCTGGAGAGAGGAGGAACTTAGACATCACGTGGTTCAGAGTAGTGATCACCCACAAAATATGTTGTTACCCAAGGACTACTGATGGTCCAAGGTATCTTGAGCATAAAATAAACATGGGAAGTAATGAAAGAAAAGATTATGAAAGAAGATTTGGGCTAGATTGGCAAAGGGCCCTGAATGTCCTTAGTAAGGAGATGGGGCTCTATTATTTAGGAAATAAATAAATGTGTGAACTTTGATGTAGTTGTAAATAACACTGATTATAAAAATAATCATAATAATCGGAACCTGATATAATTTCTAGGGAATAAAGAACACATTCTATGTTCCTGAAATGTTAGATTTATTTTGCTTATTTTTGCTCCATGTGACATTTCTATCTTGTAGAAATCTGCGAATGCCCATAAAGTAGACAGATTTAGATCCCGTTAATGATTAATATTGTTTCAAAATTGAAATCCGTGATTCGTTGTTTGTACAGAAATAAGCTCTAATGTCATGAATGAATAATGGGAGATATTACACAAAGGAATTCATATTCATTCTATGAATAAAATGGTAGACAGCTTTTGAATAAGCTGCACAAATTATTTCACTAAGAAATCAGTCTGTATACAAAAAGGAAAACTGAGTTTAAGACACTAGAGTAAAATTATGAAAACGGTGGAATTTTACATTTTAAGAACATTTAGACCAGTCCTGCTTCCAGAAACATTTTCTCATTCTAATGTCATGAACCTATAGAGTTAGACCACCATGGATTCACCTCTCAATAGCCATATATAGGTCTATAACCTTCAAAAAATTATTTAAACCACATAAGACTCATCAGTACTATTTATAATATGGGAATATGCCTATGTTACAGAAATGTTTGCATTTTTAAAGAAGGGATGTCTGGCACAAAATAATATTATCACATTAGTTGATGGTTCAGTTTTCTAATTACAGCTTTCTCTGATTCTCCAGATTACCTTCATTTCACTTTCAAATATTTAGGGAATTCTTATTTGAAAGGAAAACGACTGTAGCTGCCCTGATTTTATTCCACAATGTCAGCGAAGACTAGGTATGTTGAAATTTTAGTGCTTTCAATAAAACTCGATAATTAAAAAAAATGTGCCATGGAAATACGTAAAGGATTCATAAAAGGGCTATACAATCACTATGTTTTCTTATCTCCTTAAAATTCTTGACTAGTAAAGAAATAACTGATGCTTAGTTTTATACATTGATAAAGTATGTTTATATATTTTCATATTGTCAGTGACAGGGTTCTTTATTTAAAAAAAATAAAGCATGACAAAATGCTTCTCATTTTTTAACCACTGGCTTGTATCAGCCCTAGGATAACATAGGTTTTAATTTTTTTAAACCAGCTTGATATGTAATAGGTAAAAGTGATTTATGATGATACATGGCAGTATTTATTGTCCCCTAATTATCCAAACACGTCATTGGGGTTATTTCTTTTTAGTTCTCTAGCATGTCTTCTCAGTGTTCGTTGCCCAGACTTCTACATACTTCTTTCTCAGAATTTGTCTTCTCACTTTACATTATCCTATGAAATCTCTCTTTTAGCCACAAATACATTTAGTATCTATACACTGATGACCCTCAAAAATGCACCTGACTCAGCCCTTTCTCCTGAGAATGAGCCTTTATATCTCTCTTTTCACACCTGCACGTAGGTGAGAGTCAGTTGGGTCTAACTGAACGTGCCCACAAGAGCATGACCTTTGCACTCAGTGGTGAAGATCTTTACTCCACCTGCATGGTTTCCCACCTTAACGAAGAACATCAGTGTCCTTGTGATTCAACTTAGAAACCTGAGAGACACCTTGACTTTCCATTCTCCCTCCCTGCCTTCCCCTTCTGCTCCATTTTCTGAATCACTAAATCCTGAGTACCTCCTAATCCATCTATGACTCTTAGACCTCGCTGTAATTGTCCTCATCTTAAGGACACAATCACTTATCAGCTTCTGCAACAGGACTCTATTCATTGTTTGTATTCACACTTGACACATCACCCACATATTCTTCTCTCAATAGCCTAAGTGATGGTTATTACATGAACAATCTGTAATTCACTCTCCTGTTTAAAATCTCTAATTTATTTTTAAATTATTGTGAAATACAGCTAGCATATTAAAGTGTATAAAACCTGAAATAGAGGTAAAGAGCAACAATAAAATAAACAGCTGTGTACCTACAACCAAGTCATAGCATAGAACGTTAAACGCAGCTTCCAGCATCCACTCCCTGACCACTTCCTTTTTTCCCTCCTCCTCAAATCAACCATCTTGAAACCTATACCCATTCCTCCCACATTTTCTATCTCCTTCATTATCCAATTATGCATCCATAATTAAAACTCTATCAAGTATTGTATACTTTAGCCACCATATAACTGGGAATCGTGTTGTGTTTATCTTCTAAGACAGACTTCCTTCACTCCAAATTATGCTTCTGGGAATCAATGCTATTAATGCATGAGGTTTGATTTTATTTTTTTCTGTTTTATTGAACATTCCACTATGATTTATCCATTCTAGATTGATATACATTCTGATTGTTTTCAGTATTTTGCTATCATGACCATTGTTACTCTTAACTCTTGTAAATGTCCTGGTACACATGTGTGAGAGATTTTCTAAGTTACACACTCGATAGTGTAGGTCCTGCATTGTAGAGAATGGCTGTGCTTCCCAAACAACATTGCACCTTAGAATCACCTGAGGAGCTTCCAAAGCTCCCAACGCCCACGTCTCATCAATTAAATCAGACTGGCTAGAGGTGGAGCCAGGAACCAGAAGCTTATAAAGATCCCAGGATGATTCCCTCCTGCACCACTTTGGGAACCACAAGGCTAAGGGTGAGTTTTACAATGTGATGCCAAAAATGCTTTTCAAATCAGTCATATTCCATTCTTCAACTCCAGCGGCAGTGGGTGAGTGTTTCTGATATTCTATATCTTCAACAAAGTTTTATATTATCCGATTTAAAAAATTTTGTCAAGCTGGTAGATGAGAAATAGCATTTACATGGGATTTTACTTTGTATTTTCCTTGGTTGCTTATGAGGTTGAACGTCTGTTTTAACTTTTATGTGGGCTATTTCTGTTTTTTCATCTGTAAAAATACAGTTTTCTGCTTGAAATTGTATAGGTTTATTTTTCTATCTTTGATTTGGTAGAAAACATTTGTATTTTATTGAAAATCTTTTGATATTTATGCATTTTTGTCTGGCTCTCAGAGTTCTGCCCTATTCCTAGGTTGTTAAATGCCTTCCCTTTCCAAATTTTGAACTTTATCAATTTTGTGGCGACAGGAGCATTTGTTGTGTTGCTTACAATGTTTTTCCCCCTCAAATCTCAATGGAGTCTAACATTTTTAAATTGAACTATCCATGTGTTCTTTGAATAAGCCTCCTGTGTCTGTCATATTATTATTTCAATGTACAGCTAAATTCAATTTGCTAATATTTAGTACACTTGCATCTGTTAGTTTGAAGTGATGTTTGTCAATAATTTTCTGTGTTTACGTGTGGTGTTGCTTTTGTTCAGGTTTATTTTAATGCATATTTAATTGTTTTAACTCCAGAAATGTTTTCTTCTATATTTTAAGAAAATATTTATTTTCACATGTGGAATAGTTTTGCTTTTAAGGCACTGAAGTTAAACAGTTAAGCCTATATGATAAGAAACCTTCTCACTAGATACAAATTCTAGCTTTGTTAGTTTCTAGCTATGCCACATTCCGCAATTCACATACCATCTGTGTGTGAGTGGGTGCTTTCTGATAACAAAGCAAGAAAAATTAGTTAAAATCATTCCCGGTGAGCTTTTCTTGTTTATTTGTTCGTTCTTAAATGAGCAAGTAAAGCTACACCTGATACATCTTACCAAGTGACTCGGTAGAAGGAGCATGGCAGAAGGTAAGACCACGGATGGTGGAGCCATCCTGTCTGCTTTCAAATCCTGTCTCTGCCACTTACTAGCTGTGTGATCTTGGGGAGCCTTTATACCTGTGTGCCTCAGGTTCCTAAACTGTAAAACATGCCAGGTTGTAGTAGCCAGCTCATAGGTTTGCAAAGTGGATTAAATGAGTTCACATTTGCAACGCACTTAAAGTAGTTCTTAGCACAGAGTAAGTACTGCATACAGGTGGCTAAATAACTAATAAAGAAGGTGCGTGGGTTCCTTTTCATCTCCCTTGCCTCCCACCTGAGGCTGCCAGCGCCACTTTCTAGAATCCTAACTGGAAGACAAGTTCACATGCATGGCTTTTTATCTACACGTCAAGTTCTGTAGGTATATACCTAGTATAGATTATTTCTCGTACTGAGACGAGTTGCTTTATGGCTTGTTTTCTGATTTTCTACGTATTTTAGAGGTAAAATCATTTGTTTCTTATACAGTGCTTTCCTCTCCTTTCCGCCATTATTTGTTCGTGACGCCATTAGTTCTGGGTGGTTATTCTTCCCTACTCTTTCTCACTTTTTCTCCCTCAAAGACGCAGTGAAAGTGTCCCGGCCATTCTTGAGGCTTCTGAGTGTTCACAATTCTTCTTTGGCTCTGGTGCGCGAGGGCTCGTTTGGAGAGAGAGCCGACGTCTTTCCACCAAGACGGAGTCTCTGCTCTTACTCCATTTTGTTTCTTTCCGAATTGGGGGGGGGCATCGTGAGATGCGTTAAGATTCTTCATCTCGCTGTAGCTCTCTGACGAGGGATTAGAGAAGCTGCTGTCAATTCTGTCAGTTCTATTTTAGGATTAAAACGTGCACAAAGCTCATCTACCAGGAATAATGCCCAGGAGGTGCACAAACATATCCACCAAACCTAATTAAAGGTGTGTGAAATGCTAAGTTTTACATCAGTTTCTCATTAAAAATGGCTAGGTCTGATGAAAAGTGCAGATGAAATTTTTACCCAATATATATGGAAAAGGACATGTTTGTTTCCTAGTAACTAATTGCTACGTTTACAGTTGAATATGCACACATGTGTTGTCAGTCACAGTAACAATACCCTTTTTACCTGATATCATACTTCTAGAGAACTGTCAGGATGAGAAGGAGTTTCTGGCCCCCAGTGTATGTCCCTGTAACTAACGTTTTTATAAACTCATCTTAAGGCTCATCCTACAAGTATTTCATCTTAGGAAGAGAAATACACCACATGAAAATACCTTGCCTGCATTTGCCATTTTCAGAGTAAGGTATAATTACCTTCAATTTTCTCTTTTCTGAGTTAAAAATACTTTTAGCTCATCTATACAAGCTCTAGAAACTTCCACTTAATGGTAAAGGTCAGTGAAACAACTGAAATAGAGATACTTAGAATAAAGACAAAAACTCCTTTTACATAGGAAAATAGTCAGAACTTTCTGTGATAGGCCAATGGTTGCAGAAAAAGAAATCTGTTTCAAAAATGAAGAAAGAGAGGCTTCGTCACTTCAGTTCTTACAGGATATATTATCAGGTCTTTCACCAAGTGTTTCACCAAAGCTCATTTTCATCTGTTTCTAGACTTCAGTATTATTTCTGCAATTCTTGAATATTGGGGCCCTCTCTTTTTTCTCAGCCCGAGAAATGGAGTTGTCAGGACAGCAAAAAAACATAGCATCTGACAGAACTGCAGGAGCCAAAGTCACTTCATTACCCAAGAAAGCTCCTTAAGCTATAAAATTGTGCATCAAAATCCCTTTGAGTGAAATTCTCCTCAGGCTGGACAAGGAACGTAACTTTGGGGGCTCACCCTGCTCTTTGCTCTACAGTGGATCTTTAGATGCCCATTTGAAATAAAATAAGTGATTTCCTTTAAGACTCTAAAACAAAAAATCACTATCACCTCTCTCAGTTCATAAACTACAGCATTTGTTCTCTTTAGAGATACACTTGTGTTTTAACATAAGCTTTTGTTTTAACTCCTCTTAGATCCAGTCATAGTGACATTAGGGAGGCTCTTTCTAGCCTCTTAATTGTAGAAATCAGTGATGTTCTTGATTGGCCTAATAAGGTTCAGTGTAGTCACATACATTTCAGCTGTCTCACCAGGCAGTTGCAGGTTCAAGGGGAGTAGTCACAGTTACAGGTGAGAAGCATGGATCTGAACTTCCAGAAAACTGGGGCAAGAAACCTGTCCTCTTTTTAACAACATTATACTTGAAGACAATTTTCTTGTATTCCTATCTACACCATTTTGTATTTTCACCTGTAAGTTATTATTTAAGAGATCCAAATAAGTGAGTCTATACACATTTTTATTCCTGTTTATAAAGTTCAAAGCAGATTAAAGTGGTTAAGGATATATAAGTGATAAAAGCAAGGAAGGGATCTCTAGAAAGGTTAGAGGAGTGACGTTAATTTAGTGGTTGTATTCAGTAGGGACAGGCTATAATGTTCTGGAATGAAAGCTATATCTATTGATACTTCTTGACTTAAGTGGTGTGATAATGGTGTTCTCTGTGTACTAATTTGTTAAGCTGTACATTTTTATTTTATGATTTCTTCTGTTTTCTCCCAAATAAAATTTTAATAGTAACAAAAGATTATCTTAGAAAAATTCTAATGCATTCAGAAGCAAAAGAAAGATAAATTTGATTGAAATTTTAAGTATTTTATTGGTTAAAAATAAAATAGAATAAAATTTCCAGCTTTATTTAATTTTAAAGAGCAGGAAAAGTAATGCTCTTTATTTCTCCAGTCCTGGCGAACCCCTAAAATGGATTTGAAAAGTCAGAATTATAGATAAAGAATTGATAAGAAAACAGAATTATTATTGTCAACCTCAGCAATACATGTGAGATTATATGCCTAGACTGGAATCATGGGCAACAATATAAATGATTTTTACCAGATGAGTATCTCTTATTATAGTTTGAACCCCAAGTTGAAACAAAGAAGCTTAAATTTAGACAAATATTTATCAATACTTATTAAAGCTTGATGAAATAAGTTGATTAAACATCAGATCTCTAGGAACTAAACTGAAATTCCTCAAGATTTTTATATTTTCAAATTTTTTTTATAACTATAGCTCTTAACAGACAGAATACTAGAGATCACATGATTAATAAAAAACACTGTAGCAAACGTTTCCAAATGTACACATACTTTACAGATAGAATTTAGAGTGGAAGTTCTTGGTGCATCTGAATTAGTTGTTTTGATTGATATTTATTTTTCTATGTTATAACATATTATTGATAGCAAATAGCACAGTATTTTAAAAGGAAAATGTAGACTCAGTGACTTGTGACAATTTAGACATTAAATATTTTGAAAGTTAATGATTATCTTATGTTTAAAGAGTAGGACACATTTTCCTTGGCTGACACTGATTCATGTAATTGCTCCTTGATAGAAAGCCCCAATTAACTCCTATAGTATTTGTAAAAGACAGTGAGGTAAACATAGTGTTCATACTTAAGCATTTTGGGTTATTCCTCCAGGCTGTATATTTTACTCCATATTCATTTAGGTAGGATTTCTGAGCAAGAATATTAAGTGAAATGAAGAATCCAAATTCAAAATATTAATTCATTCTAAAGGTATTTAATTATATAGTTTGTATGGACATCAAAAACACATTAATGACTAAATAGAGGCCAGTTAAGTCCATTTAACTATTGTGACAACTGTAAAAATAAAAATGAACTCTGCACATATTTTGAGAAAGGTTCACATGGGACCCTGTACTTTCCAGTTTCATCTACAGACATAACAAGAAAATATCCGGAATAAACAAAAATGTTTTCCCTGTATTTAATGATGATTTTTCCAAAAGTAAAAATAACATTTATACTTTCACTTGAAAGATGAATCCCCAGTCTGAAAGATGAATCCCCAGTCTGTCTTTAGTAGAAAAATTAAGAGAAAAAAAGGGATAAATTTCAGTGTATCTTTGAGACTGCCTAATGCAATAAAAAATGCTAAAAGCTAATTTTATTAGGAAAAAAATGCCTTGTGTCACTTCTGAAACATTTCAGCAGAGATGAAGATATCCCCCTATCTGAGACATCACACTTAGAGGATATAGCTACCTCATTTTCTGAATCAAACGTCCCAGGGGCAGTAGAATTGCTGGTAAGAGCGATGCTTACCTCAGTCTAGAGTGAGTAAGCAGTGAGTAACTGAAACAACAAACAGACAAAAAAACAAAACAAAATAGCCCCCAAACATGGAGTTATTTTTTTTAAATGCTTGCCTATTCTTTCAATCATGACAATGATACTAATTAGGTAATAGCTTCGAATACCTTGTACTAAAGAAGAGTTTTTAATATAGTAGAATTGATATGGTGTACATTTTATCCTATTGTTTTGTATTGAGTTCTTCAATAATTTCCTCAAGCCTTTGACTGATACTCTTAACCCTATATGACTGGTAACCTTGTAAGAAGAGACAGACACAGGGAAGATGGTCACGTGAAGATGGAGATAGGTTAGAGGGATCCATCTACAAGCCAAGATGATGAACCACAAGGATGGCCAGTAGCTATGAGAAGCTAGGGCAAAGCAAGGAACGTTCCTGCCCTAGATCTTTCAGGGAAGGAATCAACCCTGCTGATGCTCTTTATTTTGGACTTAGAGCTTCCAGAATTGTGGGGTAATACAACTCTATTGTTTTAAACCATCCAGGTTTTAGTGCTTTGATTTTTTCCTCCTCATTCTGTGTCATATGAAACTGACACAGTTGCCACAGGAAACTAATACAACGTATATGAGAATATCTTTCCTGGGAGTAAAAAAGACCTAACAGAATTGTGATGGATGGATGTATCCCTTTGGTCTCTTGACTGGCCATAATTCCATAGAGGAAATCATTGTTGCTCCTTCAGCCCCATCTTGAGTGCTTATGATTCTAAGCTCACCATGGTTTGAGCAATGCTGTGAGAAAATCACTTAGGTAGATTTTCTGATATTTGCACCGATTTGTTCTTGTTCTGAGTTTTTGAGCTACAGAGCATAAATTTACCATCCATTAACATTAGAGCTCTTAAAGTATTTGAAAAAGCACATTCCCTATACCCTAAATCTTCTCTTTTTCTCAGAATACTTGCAATATAAAGGACTGAAATGTTTACAGTCACATATTAAGGGATGTAACTCAATCATTACAAATGCATGCATGCACACACACTCACACCCCTATCTGTTTTGTAAAGCAGATCTTAAAAGAAATCCATTCAGTCTTAACAAGTGATATGATAAAGTCTGAAGGGATAGCATGAAAAAGTTTGTCATAAAATAAATTCTTAAAGGACTTTTCTAGTTACAAGAAACTACTCTTAGCCTGTGAACATCATGGAGTCAAGATTAAGACAAGCCTTTGAATATCTTGGTGAATATAATGGTTTGTACTGTGCAAGCTTGCCATAAATACTCATTCAAATTGATTGGTAATTATGGGTCATAGTTGGAAAAAGAAATGCAAAGTAGTATTTGCCCTTTCTTTTGCGTATTTGTTAGAATCTATAAAGAATAAAAATCATCTAAAAAATCACAACACTCTTAAAATATGTGAATATGGAAGGGCAAGGCAAATCAAAGCCACATGACTTCAACTTCACGTTGCCCTTGATACAAGCAGCTGGTTCTCTGACACATGGCGTGTTCCGACCCACAAACATAAAGGGTGAATGTGCATCTCTATTAACTACCAGATGGTGTTCCTTCATGGTTTTTTTTTTCTTCATTTTTTTCTGTTTGAGATTCATGATATGTTCTCTTACTCCATTAACCTCTTATAAAAGATCTTCAAATTAAGAAGAGAAACTGGGGGCGGTGGTTGTAGATGGATGGATGTGTCTGCGTTTATGTAATAAATAGTCTTTGTTACAAGCATCTCCCTGGAGGCTTATTTTAGGACTGACTTGTGATCCACCCGCCGGATGAATCTGTGGTTTAATGTCACTTGCTCTGATAGTCTGTCCTGCCTTGCTTTCATATGGTTTTCTACTTCATTCTTAGGTTATGCATTTTGACACTCCATCTGGTGTTCAAATCCTTCACAGAACTCACAGTAGAGCAGCCTGTCATTTTAGTAGCTGGAAGTTTTGAATAATCTGTGTCTTCTCTTCTTCAACCATTTGGAGATTTGTTCCCTGTCCTCATAATGGCAGGAAGCCCTCGAGCAATGCTTGGGATTGGATCCTTAGGATGTGTGAGGGCCCGTGTCTATCTCACTGGTAAACTGCAATTAACAACCTACCCTGGAGCATGTGAAAAAGCATAAAACCCAGAGGATTTGAAGGAGGCAGTCAACTAGGAATACACTGTTAGGATAAATTTAACAGTTCATATTTATGGCACAATGGAAGTCATTTCTTAGCAAATGCTAAGTATTTATTAGCTATCAAAGAAGGATTTGTTTCAAAATCTTTACTTCTGAGTTGGAAGTGTACAGATTTTAGTTTAGATTGTTGATGTGTATGAATGGCAAACTGAAGTCTTTGATCTTTGGTTATTTTCTTATTGTATCAAAATATATGGGATGGATAATGTTCAGAATATTCCCAATACTTAAAAAATTTTATCATTAAATTTTAAGACATTAATCAGCTATTTAATTTCATAAGTTGCAGTTTGGAATATTTTATAACATACATTAATGATTTTATTTTTGCTTATTATCCTTCTCACCTTTGTCCATTGAATTGGTAATAGAATCAATCCATATTCCAATATTTTTGAAGAAACTTTAAGGATTTCAATAACTAAATTGTTTATTAAAATGTTACATGTAACTTATTTCTCACTTAAAAAATTAAAAAAATTTTTGAAGATGCCCTTATTCAATTATAGGCAATAAAATCAGAGTTTATCTTTTTATGAGTTTTATATTATAACTATTTTCCAGGTAAAATACTATTTGAGCTTTCTCAGATTTGAGGTATTTCACTGTATGGATATTAATGTATATCAAGGATCAAAAGTATGTTTAAAAAGATAAAGTATTTTTATTTATTTTACTTAGTTACAATGTTTTTCCTGATTACAAAATGTAACTTCAGAAATGCAAATGATATAGGTAAAAATCATCCTGAACAGCACCATCCAACACTAACCTCTATGAATCTTCTAGAATAGTGTTTAATTGTACACACATGTATCTGTATATCTTTCTATATGTAAATAATTCAGGACTCTTCTGATTGCTTCAAAAACATTTATTTATGGGGTTTACAAAAGATGTTAGCTTAACAAAGCCCAAGACTAGAGATATTGAACACACTATCAATAATTACATATCTTTAGAAGATCATTTATTTTCTTTCACTTTCATTCTTTGGAATATTCACTTTGACTTTCAGAATTCTTGTAATTCAATATTTTTAATGGCTGGATAAATACAAACACACTTCAACTCATGCACACACACAGTGATGATCATCAGTAGTTGAAACAATTTGAATGCATTTCTTGATGATTCACTAGTGCCTATTTATCTAATGGTAAATTTGAAGGAACACTGGCATTTCTATAATCACAGAAACCAGGAAGACCTGGTATGAAACTGTAGCAAGTTCTAGAGCCATGCTTCTTAAACATATAGATCGCCCAGTGATTTTATTAGAGTGTAGATTTTGATTCAGTAAGTCTGTGGTGGGATTGCAGTTCTAAGAAGCTCTCAGGTACTACTGTTGCTGCTGATTCTAGGACCACATTTTATATAACAAGATGGAGCAAGGAAGTCCTGTTGAGTGGGCCCTGGATAAGTCTGTTACACTCAGCACTTCTTAGGTTAGTGGATAATCAATCAAAGGTGTCCACAGTTACGGTCTTATAGATGCAATATGACTACAAAAGTCAATGCAAAAGTCATTTTGTTATGAACTATAAACAATGTAATAAATTGGCACACATGGCAGAGTATGAAACATGGAAGTTCAATCTAGGTAATATGGCTTACAGAAGGAAGTTTGTGCACCCACATGAGCTGAATTTGCTGAATTTTCAGGAAGAAATGGTTGGGCTCAGCATGTCTAGCAAATGACCCATAGGTGGTTTTCACTTATTTGGTAGAACTCAGTGGTGCACAGATTAAAAACCCACTGAGATAAACACCAACCTGCCCATAACTCTAAAGAGCTAGGGATACTTGAGATGTCAGGCTTAAGTAGTATCTTCCATCTTAATGATATTTGAAAGAATGCAGCCTTTGGGCTTATTACAGTCAAGTATAACCTCTGCAGATTTGTATGGCAGCTGCTCAGTTTTGGCAAGACTCAAATCCAGGTGTTCATGGCACTTCATTAGAAAACCTAAAAATGATCTCTTGGTTTAAGCCCTAGCAGGCTAAAGATAGAGAGGTGGCCTCCTAATTTTTGGAGTGAACCTTAGTCTGGGACCCCTGGTAGCTCAAGATCTTAGAGACTTATTAGTACAGTCTCATGGGGGAACCAAGTTATCTAATTTATTTATGCTAGAGATTCAGTGTGGTGTCTTTGTGGATGTTCCCACTTAATATTTATAACAGACATGGATATGGTTCCTTTTTTTCTTATGAAAAGTCCAGAGTCAGCAAGATTAAGTTACTTGTCCATACCGCATACCAAGAATTTAGAGTTAGAACTTGATTTTCTGACTAAATGTTTCACATAACAAGTGCTAGTGATTCTTTAAATGTAGCATTCATTCAATCATTTGTTTGCTTGCTGTGTATTTGCTTGTTGGTTTATATTAAGCTTTGCTGGCTTTCCCAATGTAACAATTGAATAATATTTGATAGGTATCTTTACCAGGGTGGTAGTGTGGTAATTGGGTCCACACAGAGGGAATTTGCAGTCTGTAAATCCCCAAAGGACACTCATCCCCAAATATACACATATTACAGATATATTTTGTCTAATTAGAAAGTGTAGGCTGCTTGGTTAAAGATTTTCAGATGACCCTGTTGAGAGTTGCCATTCATGCCCAAGATACCTAGAATAGGTATTTAAGGAGAAGTCATCAGGAGGCTTGTCAGAGTTCCCTGGGTACCCAGCTGTCAGCCCACATGGTAAGAGTCCAGGGAGCTGTCCTCAGAAAGGTGTTTCTGTGTCACTGTGCCATATGCTGAGATAAGATGTATTGATAACATAGGGGCTATGAAGCAAGGGCCTCGGGGGTGCCTTGTTATCAGTGTGCAGTCCTAGACTCAGACCAACACTGCCCTATTTCTACTAGTTTCCTCTCTAACATTTAAAGGTGCACTAGTTTAAAAGTGTTGAGGGAAACTTCTACCAGGGGGCTGTATGCATGATGCAAAAAGAATAATATGGAAAAGTACTTGGCAAAAGTGTAGGAACAAAAACTTAAACTCAATTTCCATAAATGGCTAGCATTCGTTTATAGTGTTTTATTGTCTACAAATGCTATGACTCAATTTCTTCCACAAGATTGAACATGTAAAGGTGGCCAGTTAGCTCAGTCGGTTAGAGCATGGTGCTAATAACAAGTAAAAATTTGAAAAATGATTGGGAATATTTCAAAAGCAATACATTTTAAAGGCAATTTTGGAGGAAGCTGAAATAATTATATTTATTAGCTGTACAGTGTTGAAGTAAAGAATAACAATCATAGAAGAATGGTAATCTTGGTGTTTCAATGCAATTATAGAGACAAATAATTTGAAAAAAATATACTTCTTCTACCTTCTAATTAAGATTAAGATAAAATTCTTAATCAGGAAAATATTACCAAACAGACAAAATTATTCCTATGCAAAGGTTACTTTAAGTTTCTTATGTGTAATAAATTTTGTGTTAGGAGTAGTCCTTAATTACTGGGAGACTAATTATCTGCTTTGTCTGTATCCCAGGACCTTTTTAACTCATAGGTTTCCTCCAGTTGGCCACTTTTTTTTTTTTTTTTTTTTTTTGCAATACGCGGGCCTCTCACTGTTGTGGCCTCTCCTGTTGCGGAGCACAGGCTCTGGACGCGCAGGCTCAGCGGTCATGGCTCACGGGCCTAGCCACTGTGCGGCATGTGGGATCTTCCCAGACCGGGGCACGAACCCGTGTCCCCTGCATCGGCAGGCAGACTCTCAACCACTGCGCCACCAGGGAAGCCCCAGTTGGCCACTTTTTGCTGCTCCCCATACCTGTTGTGTGTAGGGGGGTGCAGAAACTGGAGAGCAAGTTCTAAAAGCCAATACACAGAAAAAAGAGAAAATTCATCCATTTTGATATTTAATTAAAGACAGTAATAGATACCCAAGAATGAAGATAATTGACAATTTAAATGAATTTTCAGATATTTTGTGACTATCAATTTGAAATGAGTGGAAGAGAAAATTCCTTTAAGTCAATTTAGCAAAGAATATTATAAAAATATGCAAAATATATTTCACATTTGTCATCAGTGGTGCTAAGAATTCAACTGAAATGAGTGTTCCTACCTGTGGTTTGATTCTTCACTCAGGAATTTAAGCATCTGTTGTTTATAGTCAAGATACTTTTACTCAGAATATGAACAAAGTTTGTATTTCTTGAAAAATAAAATGTTAGCAACTTGTACTCATTTTATACTGCCATATCATTTTTATACTTCTCAATAGCAAAAAAGAACTGTCATAAATGATTTCCAAAACTCTTGATTATTTTGCCCTACTGCACTAGGAAGCACTAGTCTTAGCAATGAAAACTTTCAATTAATATTAAAGTATTATTTCTAATGAGGAAGTGAACAAATTTGGGGCACAAAAGTTCAAAAAGTGATATGTTACTTTTTTGGTAACATATCAAAAAGTGATATATTACATAACACATCCATAAAGGATACAGATACCTCAATGGTAATGCTAGAAGTGCCTGGGAATCCTGCAACACTGGGTGTATAGTAGATGGTAACTCTTGTCATGTAACAATCCTCCTCCATCTAGAAACAGTGGACTAATTTATTCATTTATTTCATTTTTCAACCATTACTGATACATAACTGACAAAACACGTGTAATTTTAAGGTGTACAACGTGATGACTTGATACATTTATACATCTCAAAATGATTACAAGAAAGTTAGTTAACACAGCCCAGTGAGTTTCACTGTCCCTAAAACACAGTATTATGGCTGGAGCTAGTCCATTGTGTTCTAGTGGCTATAAAACAAATTACTCCCAAATTAGTATCATTAAAGAACTGTTTATTTTACTCAGATTCCACTGGTTAGGAATTCAAGGAGGGCACAGGAGGGGGGGGTTGTCTCTGCTTTGTGATGCCTGAAGCCTCATCATAAGCTGTGAAGACTGAGGTGTGGAATCTTATAAAGACTCACTCATGGGTCTGGTGCTCTAAGACTCAAACAGCTGAAGGCTGGGCTGCTGGGGCATCTGTCTGTACCGGTGGTAGTCTCTGTATCTCTCCAACAAGACAGCTTCAGGGTCGCCAGATTTCTTACATAGTGACTCAGGGTTCTAAAGTCATATCCCCAAAGAGAGGACAAGTCAGGAGGAACATGTATCACATTTTCTAACCTGGCATTAAGGCTAGCCCTCCCATATTCACAAAATAATAATACAAAATAGGAACAAATACATGAGGTGGCTTTCAGTGTCTGTAACATGTGCTCTTTTCCACTCCACTGAAAAAGCAAAAGTAATTGTATGACATTACTGACAATCTTCTTGAGATAAAAACGAGAGGCAAGTTATTTTGAGAGCCGAAAGCTGTGGTTAGATCACCCTCAGGGAGCGGGATGCATTTCTCTCGCTCCTTCCTGATATGACTTGGGTGGGAGGATGGGAATCTCCAAGTTCGGCTAGAAATCCAAAAAGAAAAAAGAAAAAAAAGGAAATCAGAGACTTAAGAAATAAGAAGTAATATCTGATCCTTATTTTCTATTACCCTAAACAAAAAATAAAGGGAATTTATTCAAAAAACCTCCTGACAAATGTAACTCCTTTGACTTTTTTATTCATTGCCTTTAAAATACACCCATTAGGGCTTCCCTGGTGGCGCAGTGGTTGAGAGTCCGCCTGCCAATGCAGGGGACACGGGTTCGTGCCCAGGTCCAGGAGGATCCCCCATGCCGCAGAGCGGCTGGGCCCGTGAGCCATGGCCGCTGAGCCTGCGCGTCCGGAGCCTGTGCTCCGCAACGGGAGAGGCCGCAGCGGTGAGAGGCCCGCGTACCGCAAAAAAAAAAAAAAAAAAAAAAATACACCCATCAATTAATTTGAAACTTGCAAACTAGACTGGAGTTTCTCCTGACCTTTGGTGGTAAATTCCCATAGAACGTGAGGGAGTTTGACTAATATAAGTGTCAAGAATTTGTCCCCATAGTTGGACATTCCTGTGAGTCATGTTTAAATGTCCCAGACTTTGCCTCTGTCTCCTGTGCTATGTAGTAAATGATCATAACTACATGTGCCTTTCAAAATAGGAAAATGTAGGTCTACATCCTGGTCACTTCTAAGTGCATATACTAATATTATTTGGTTAATTTGTATCTCAAAATAAGAAGTAGTATCTGGGAAGGGCTACGGGAGCGTGGAAGCTTAAAACTTCAAGAGTTGTAAGAGCTTTGCATGTAAAAAAAAAAAAAAAAAAAAAAAAAGTTAAATATAGATACATAGGCATTTACACAAGTTGAAAAGTGATAACAAGTTCAATTATATGCCCTGATAGTAGAATAAAAGGTAAGGTTAGATAAATCATTTCTTTAAGCAATTTATTAAGAAGAGAATATTATACCCTCAAAGTGAAATCCTATTACACAAATATTACAATTAAAAAAAGGGATTCTTAAAGAATTTTAATACAAATTATCAAAGTGTCAGAGTTATTACATAAATACAATTTTTTAAAATTCCCATATCAGTTGTATTTCTAATGTGTCATATGGCCTTTTACATACTAAACTATCACAAACAGGTAATTTTGGTCATTTAGTTTTACTAAAAGAATATCTGTATATACAAACAGTGGCCAGATATGCATATATATGTCAACTTATTTTAAACTGTGTTTTTGAAACTGAGTTTTAGATTTATAAACAGTACTGTATTCCTCTTATCTATCAACTTTTAGTTAAATGAAAGTTAGCAAATACAATAGTTTAAACTAATTTTACAAGAAGGCATATTTTAAAATGATACCCCTATAAGAAGAGAGTACATTAGTACATTTGACAGTAAATTGTGGAAACACAGACCAAAAATTACTGCATTTTCCCCTACAAAGTGTTAAGTATACAGGAAACAACAATAAAATTGGAATCGAAAATTTTTAAAAATTGGAATACTTTAATTTTATATAAGGATACAAAGTCTATTTATAATGATCAAAATATTAGATAGTAATATCCCTTATGATGGAAACGACTGGAAAACTCAACATTTAAAGGGAATTTTCAGGATAAGTGAAAGTGAACTGACACAACCCATGTGGCTTACTTTTTCACAAATGTAAACTGAATGTTCACTCAGAACCCACGTGCTGTATTTTTACATACACTTCCCTCCTTCAATGAGTTGAAAGAGATGAAAATAGCCATAGAAAGTATAATCCCTTTAATGTTAGACTACCTGGTGGTGAGTAACTGCTCTCACTCTTATGCACCCATCTCTCCCTGTATTATCTTCAGTGCAGTGACCCCATTCTTCAGGTTAACGGAGCACTTCCAGTTTTCCTGGAAAAAATTAAATTGACAACATTAAAACCCCCTTTTGAGGTAGAATTATTGCTAATAAATACTTACAATGACTACACAAATAAATTTAAAATTTAGAGTATTGCAAATTATTACTAGCTTTCTGAACAGCTTGATTTATTTAAAATAATGTGTGAGTATATTCATCAGAGATATTGGCCTGTAATTTTCTTTTATTGCAATGTCTTTGTCTGGTTTTGGTATCAGGGTAATGGTGGCCTCATAGAATGAACTTGAGAGTGTTCCCTCTTCGATTTTTTGGAATACTTTGGGAAGGATAGGTATTAGCTCTTCTTTATATGTTTGGTAGAATTCCCCTGTGAAGCTGTCTGCTCCTGGACTTCTGTTTGCCTGGAGTTTTTTTTTTTATTATTACAAATTCAGTTTCACTGCTAGTGATTGGCCTATTCATATTGTCTTATTTTTTCCTGATTCAGCCTTGGAAGGTTGTATGTGTCTAGAGGCTATACAAAGTAAATTGTTTAATAAGAACTTGAGCTGAAAAATTCTAGATCTGCATTTGGAGCAGAGAAGGCATGGCTGTGTCAAGGGGGTAGCCTCAGGTAGTCGTTAATGATGCTTGTAATTAAAACAGTGATTTTTTTCAAAAAATCAGAAGTTGAGCTATCAATAAAATTTACCTAAAAATTATGTTCCTTAAACCTATCCATTTTTTGCCTTTACATAATATGGAATCAATTCTTCTTTTTTTAAATTAATTTTTATTGGAGTATAGTTGCTTTACAATGTTGTGTTTCTGCTGTACAGCAAACTGAATGAGCTATACGTATACATATCTCCACTCTTTTGTGGATTTCCTTCCCATTTAGGTTACCACAGAGCAATGAGTAGAGTTCCCTGTGTTATACAGTAGGTTCTCATTAGTTATCTATTTTATACATAATAGTGTATGTATGTCAATCCCAATCTCCCAATTCCTCCCATCCCCCACTTCCTGCCCTGGTATCCATATGTCCATTCTCTACATCTGTGTCTATTTCTGCTTTGCAAATAAGTTCATCTAGATCGTTTTTCTAGTGGAATCAATTATTCTTAAATATGTCTTTAATAAAAACAAACAGTAAAGCACATAGCACAGTGTGGGCTGAAGGCCACTGTGCACCGAGTGGCCCTGTTACCATGCAGGTCACTTAATTCACACAAGGGGAGCCCAAAGGACTGTTTCTAGAATTAGAATTTTTTTTTAAGAAACAAACTTTTAAACAATTGAATAAACTGCCTGACTATAGATAAAACAGAAATATTTATGATAACAATATGTATGTTGTCTAAAGTTTTGTATCTTGAAATATATTTTACAAAAAAAAGTGGACAAAATAGATGATTAGAGAAAACTCTCTCTCATATGTTGTCTCCCATTTGCTTCGTGCAGAGATAACTCAAAACTGCTTCTTCAGATTTGGGCAGAGGTGTTCACATGTGACAAAGACCAGGGATGTTTCTCAATAATAAAATGTTAGACAACTTCCTTTTTGGTCTAAGCATGACATCATTTTAGACATAGGCATATTTCACATTTTTGTTAATTTTGGTTCTTTTAGTGGTAATTCAAAAGTAAATAACACCTTATCATTACTCCACTGTGGAACTGTTTATTTTAGATACAGGCATTTCTTCATCTCTTTTCTTTACCAGGTGATGAAGCAGGGTGCTAAATGACCAGAGGCTTCTAGATAGGAAATAATGTATGAAGATCAAGTTTTTGTGTGAGCTGTTTACAGACACTCATAGTTGGGAAAATACCTCAAACTCATCATATTTATAGTATAAAGGGTAAAATATTAAAGAGCATCTTATGGTTCCTTTTGACAGCTTTCCTAAATTACATGGCTGGATTTGACATAGTATAGTTTCAACTTTCTCACAGGGGATAGTTCACCCCGGTTATCTCTTGACAAAAATTCCTTTAAAGGGAAAGAAAGCAATAAATTTCTTGATTATAGAGATAACTTGAAAAGTATCTGTCAAAGAAAATGCACATGTATGAATACATTTCACTTACAAAATAATAAGTGCTCTGATGTCATGGGTGTGAAGGCATGCGGGATAAACAAGCCGCTATTAAGGGAGAACATAATCGAAAAGAAAGATTGGAAGTGCTGATAGATTAAAAGGACTTCCCAATGTTCAACACATATAAATCTATTCAAATGCTTTCTTCTTCATCCATCCGTGTCTGTGTACACACACACACACACACACACACACAATCTGGAATGGTATTCACCTGATATTTATAAAGATTATTTCTTGATGACAGAATTTGGGTTTTAATTTGTGTTTGGTGTGTCTCAGCATTTTAAAATACTTTGATTATAATACCCCTGAGAACTGTGTTATAAGAAACACATTACTCTAAAACTGTATAATTTTATTAATCTTAAAATTTTCATTTAAAAAGTTTGTTACTCATTATTGTGTACTAATTTTCATGACTATTCTCTAAAAGTTTTCATAAAATTAACACAAAATTCATGGACAATCACAGCACATACCAAACAGGATAATGATGATAGTTTTAGATATCTGTGGAACTTTCACTGTGCTTGGCTTTAAATGAAATAAACATGGCTCGATACCTTTGGTCAGTAGAAATCTTGCAAATCTAACTAAACATATTGTTAACATCTTTGAGAGATAACTGACATATAATAAACTGCTCATATTTAGATTGTAAAACCCAAGTTTTGTCATATGTGTACACTTGTAAGACATCACAGCAATCTACTTGATGAACTTATCCATCATCCCCCAAAATATCAATCTCCTTCCTCCCAAAGGCCCCCACCCTTCAACCCCCAGGCAACCACCCATCTGTTTTATTTCTTCATAGATTAGTTTGTTTCTCCTAGAATTTTATAGAAATGGAAAAATATGGTATGTACTCTAATTTGCCTGACTTATTTCACTCACCAATATTTAACATAGATTGGGACATCTTTTTTAGGGCAACTCTTTCGTATTTTTGAAATAGCCTAATGATAACTTTATTCCCTATTGCATATTACTTTTGTGTGTGTTGGATTTTGCAGTGGGCAGAAGAATGTCATAAAATATTATTCTCCTGGGCAGACCAAAGTATTGAAATAAAACAGTTTCATAGCTACATGACAGGCTATAATTACATTAAGAAAAATATCAACTCTAATAGGTGATGAAAGATTGGTTCACCTTATAGCAATGACTATTTTTTTCTTAATTTAAAGCTATAAGGTATTTCAGAATAAGGCATGTTCTTGGAGTTCTGTAATGTTATTGGAAGGCCAACATATATAAATGTAATATATTCAGGCTTATTTGACAATAAAAAACCTATGAATGTCTAAAAAAATAATTAAGGATGCTACCTATAATCCATAATTTCTGCATAGTTATAATCCGATTGTATGTACAATATATATAAATTAACAATATATCATTTCTTGTCTCTGCACTGCTACCAGGCACTCTCTCCTGCCTTGTCACAGAGGCCTCCCAACTGGTCCCTCTACATCTGCATTCATCCTCCACGCTCTGTTCTCAGATAGACTGGGCCTTCTAAAATGTTAGGTCATGTCACTACTCTGCTCAAAACCCTGACACAGTAGCTTCTCATTTCTCTCTGAGTAAGAGACAAATTTTGTCTCTACCCTTGCTTTTGCTTATGTCAATTTTGGCAGTAATGTAGCTAGGTTTTGACAGAAAAATTTTATACAAAGATGTAAGGATCTTAAACAAGTTTGAATAGCTAGTATCCTTTTCGCCAAATGAGATTTATTACTTTGTACTTTTCAGGTGCATTGAAACAAAGCAGAAACATAATTTAACAACTTTCAGAGAATTCCCTTACCTTGTCCATGGATGAAAAGAAAAGTTCATTATGCTCATTAATTCACTTTTGATTCACATTAAGTATTTTTCCCATTTGCAGAATGTTGAAAGTTAGTTTAAAGCTGTGAATGGTGACCTGGTTCTAAGAACTTTCCCAAGAAAACATTGCATTTTCAATGATTTATTGACAGAACACAAGAATGAAATCAGTGTCTACTAGAACTAATGTGGCCTCTACTATGATTCTCCTTTGTCTTTTATTTTTAATTTTTTATTGCAGTATAGTTGCTTTACAATGTGTTAATTTCTACTGTACAGCAAAGTGAATTAGCTATACATATATCCCGTTTTTTGGATTTCCTTCCCATTTAGGCCACCACAGAGCATTGAGTAGAGTTCCGTGTGCTATATAGTAGGTTCTTATTTGTTATCTATTTTATACATAGTATCAATAGTATATATATGTCAATCCAAGTCTCCCAATTCATCCCACCCCCCTTCACCCCTTGATATTCATATATTTATTCTCTATGTCTGTCTCTATTTCTGCTTTGAAAATAAGATCGTCTATATCATTTTTTTCAGATTCCACATATATGCATTAATATACAATATTTGTTTTTCTCTTTCTGACTTACTAAACTCTATATGACAGTCTCTAAGTCCATCCACATCTCTACAAATGACCCAATTTCATTCCTTTTTATGGCTGAGTAATATTCCATAATACCACCACCATGGAGAAGAGTATGGAGGTTCCTTAAAAAACTAAAAATAGAACTACCATATGACCCAGCAATCCCACTACTGGGTGTATACCCAGAGAAAACCATAATTCAAAAATATACATGCACCCAAATATTCATTGAAGCACTATTTACAATAGCCAGGACATGGAAGCAGCTTCTCCTTTGTCTTGTAAGGCATTTGGGGACTGGTAGTTGTATGTTCATCCAGGTTAGCACCATTACATGGAGATAAAAATGAAGCACTAAAATGGAAAAATCAAAGTAAGTTAGAAAACCTTAATAGATAATGTCATGAGACTTTGTTTGTTTACCTCTTGTGTGTTATAAAGGTATGTATCAAGGAGTAAGAAAAATGTCAGTTTATGAGTGAAAAGTAGACACTTTTCCCATTTATTTGCCTCTCAACACATGCTCACACATACACATCTGCTCACACTCATGCAAGAACATGCGTGCTGAAACTGGAAAGAACACAATTTTCTTCAAGAAGTTAAATTTCACAGGGTCAGTTCAAGGACTGATGCATACAAGTACATACACGTACACACACACAAACACACAGAGCTTAATTTTGACTTTTTAGTTTTGACTAACCCTCTTCAAAAATCCTCATTCCAGTAATTCAAATGACTGAACTAGAGCAACAAAACACAAACACACATGAGAAACACTGAAAAGTTTAAAAACTTGACTGTGCTCTCTAATGCAACGAGAAGGTAGATGGTTTCTAAGGTGGATAATTGGAGAAAGAGTGAAAGAGAACTAAGAGTCCAGTTTAAGTGAAGTGGCGAACCCACAAAACGCTTGAAATTTGCATGGATCATTTAGTTTCTCTGGGCCTTTGTTTTCTTACTGATAAACCTTAAATGGTGAGGAACAAATGGTCTCTAAGGTCCCGTTCAGCGAGGATACCCCCACGTCCCTGACTGCACTGAAAATGACCAAGCCATTGATGCCAGCTGAGATGTGTCTTCCTTAAACCTCAGCTTCTGGTCTGCCAGGAAAGTTCCCTGAGTTCTTTGGCTGCTCTTACTTCCTTGTGATCTTTCTGATCAGAGTCGGCACCTCAGTGATTCTGCCTGAAAATATCCAGGCCGTCTTTTTATTGCTTTCAAAAGACTGCTTGTTATTATGGGACATGAGGGCATGGAGTTGATAGAACTCTATCAATCTAATCTCTGAATTAGAATAGCAATATTCACATGTCTGGTTAGGGCTATTTTCTTACATAAATCTTCATACTTGAATACATAATTTTCAGACAATCCACATTCCATATTGTGCCAGTGTCACTGGTTGAAAAGTATTCTTATTATTGGTTCATCTTCTCCAAGGACCTATTATGTGCAAGATTCAAAGAAGTATAAAAATGATCCTCCAAAAAGAAAGTACAATTTAGTTAAATTTTATATATCAATCCAAATGTATTTGCAGGAATAAGAAAATCATAATTACTTTTCTGTTTAACTAAAATGATGAAGCATTTAAGAGTTGACACATCCTTAGAGGAGGTAGGTGCTGAAGACATGCTTTGATTCCATCTAGTTACACTGTTGCAAATGTAAACTGACTTAGTCCGAGTTCAATATGTATAATGAAGACTTATAAGAAATAGCATGTTCTCAGTTAAAATCCTAGATGGCTATCTTAGTTAAGACATTGTTAGATCCAAAACTGATTCAGAAATGGCATATTTCCTTGTCTTTGCTTTTGTGTGATTATGTTATTTCTTAAAGGTTGTAGATATTACAAAAAATTTAGAAATCATCCAGACTAAGCCAATCCCCCTCATTTTGCAAACTGAAGATGAGGACCTAAGATACAACTTTGTAACAGTTTTATATGGCTTGTTCCTAGAATGTGGGCAAGAACCCAAACCTGTCCAGAGACCTTGCTAGTGTGCTCCCCCTCTCCCACCCCCCAACATACACACAAATAATACTCATATACGTGAGACACTCTTCTTGGGCATCTCTTCCATATATTTCTTCTGCTTATACATATTTTACCTCTATCTATACTTACTTATCTATCTAATATAATATGTATATTCTTATATGAATATATTAAATTTACTAAATATATTTACATATTTATCTACTTCTAAATACTCACCAACTTATTTTCTAAAAGATGCATTTACTTATATGTTAAATTTTATCAAGAAATATCCTTGAGGGTAACATTTAAGCCACCTGCAAATATAGGCCGACATAATATACTCTTAAGATTAATACATATTAAATATGCATTATATATGATGTGTCTATACACATGGATATACACATATACACACAAATGCATTCAATGGCTATCAAGAAGAGTAACAAAAATGCTAATTAAGCCAAGTGACTCTCTATATCAAGGTATATATTCTTAAATTTAATTCACACAGATATTTACAGTATCTATTTTCTGTTGACTTACCCTGTAGCAGCACTGCAGAGCTAACCAGCTCTTAGGATTTACTTGGATTACTTGGGTTTACTTTGCCTGCTTGGACATTCACAGACCCTGAGGTACTGTCTTAAGCACACAAGAAAAGCCACATGTTGGATTTACTGGACTTTAATGCTGAGGAAGGATAATGAAAAAAGTTCAGACCCTGTTCATTTTTTCCATTTTATTCTATAAAAACTGAGCACAGGAATGCAAAATACTATCTGTTCTATGACTAAGTTATAAAGACAAAGATAACCAAACAGACTTGAAGGAATCAGGAAACCCATTCCCTGCTATGCAAACAAATGTGTACGATTGTTCAGAATACATTAATTTTCAGAGGAAAGGGCAAGAAAATTGCAGCCTTGAAAGCTGTGGCTTTGATATTTCCCCAAATAGAAGAAGCTCTCTTGTTAAAACATCTAGAGAGAGAAAGACACCAAGAAAAGCATAGAGGGCATATTCTGGCTGGTAGAGAAAGGTATTCATAGAGATTGTGAGAGATGGCATTTCCTTGCTGAGTTGGAAGGTGGGGAAGTTATTATTTAAGTGGAGGTAGTGAAATTCTTTGATAACAAAATGTGAGGGGTTTGGAACCATCTCAAATGTTAGTTTGTATTTTCATATTGCTTTTAAACATGCCAAAATGGAAGAAATAATTCCTTTGGGGGTTTGATTAAGGTTAACACTACTATATAATAAAAGGAGATACACTTTGGTTTTGTCAGAGACTGCTGTTGCCTCTCAATATCCATTTTCACTTTTTTTAGTAATAATACCCCAGTTGTTATTCCTGTGCATTGCCACTGTGATGAAGGCAGAATTTCCAGACTACCTTGCTGTTCCATGTGGCCCTGTGACTAAAACCTGGCCTGTGAGAAGTCTGCACCATTGTCAGGGGCGCTTCTGGGAAGTTACCTTAGAACAGGGCACCTTCTTTTTGCATGTCCCTTCTCTGTGAAAGAGACACATGACAGCTCAGTGTCTAGCAGTCATCAAAGAGTATAAAGATGCAGAAACTTGGAAGCCTGAGTTCCTGGCAACAACATGAAACTACTTTGCTAGGACTGGACTGCCATTCTGCCAGACTCATTTTTAGTGTAGAATGTTCTTTCTTGTTTGCTTATTTATGGTTTTTTGTCCCCCCTTGAAGGCACGCCTATCCTAGTTAGGTGTTACTGTTGATATCTCAAAAGATACAACAGCACTTACTCAGAAGATAGTATTGATAATTCTCTAACAATTTCATATAACATAATGCTAATATAAGAATTGATATTTTTATGGAGCTTCAGAATTTTAGAGTTAGGATATACCTGATACCTTTAAATTCCATATTCAGTCACCATGGGGAACTAGTGATTACATGAATTTATGAAAATGCAATAAAATTTTACAGACTCTGTTTCCCTGGCAAAAACATCCCTCAGAAGGAGAACTCAAGTCGAATCTGAATGACTTCCTCTTTGTAGTATCAAGTGGATTCATTCTAGCAGATGAACCTCAATTATCACAACTAGGACTTCTGTTTCTTGAATATACTAAAAATACCCAATCTCCATGCTGTTGATAATACCCTTTAATTGTCAGTATAGTTGCAAATCCCTACAAGTGGAAGGAATTGCCATTTCCTTGTGGATACAGATGAATTAGGTCATCATATATAGAACAAAATACTATTTATTTATATACCTGGGATTAAGAAACAAATGCTGAATCTTGTGTCAAGACCCTAGGATATTTATGGGTACAAATTCAATATAATCATGAGACATAAGATATAATGTAAAAGAAATTAGCTTCCAAATTAATGGGATTAGCAGAATGCTAAAATGAGGTTGTCTCATATGAAATTTGCCTGCCCCTATTAGAGATATATTTTGCTTGAGATCTGAATTCAATCTTCAATCTTCTTATAGTATATTCACCATTATCATTAAGGTTGTTTTTCATATGTAGAGCAAAAAATTTCCATCCTTTCTGGTTCAACAAACAAGATCAATATTGTGATGCATATTTACATTTAAACTGACACCGTGGAATTCAAAGACCCTATCACTACTCAAGTATTCCTTTTGCTAAAAACTCTTACCTCCTTTCAATTACCATGGTTCCTGTGCTATTAGGAAAGTAATTAGTCATTTTAATAAAATGTGACTTTCTTAAAAGTTAATTATTAAATGGAAATCATGGTGATCAGCAAAATGTTAGCTTTTCCTCCTGACATTAACTTTAAATTATGTCTTAATAAAAGATAGCTGATTACTTTTCATGTTATATGTTAGTTTTATTGTAATTTCATTCTAAAATTAGATTGTTTTTTTAATCCCCCCAATACTAATTCAAAGAATGTAAAACTACTTAAAAGCACACATTCAATCTCCTTATCTTTACTGAACAACTATGTTTATTAGTTGTACTAAAGTAAGATTTCCGGGAAAACTGTGGTGGATTTATAGGCATGAAATTTGTTCTATAGCTTTAAAAATAGTTAATTTTTACATTTTTGTTAAATAAAAATCTAAATGCCTTACCATTCGAAGATTTATTTCTGGTCGTTCCAGTGATTCTTAATGCATATTATGTTTAGGAAAAAAGTAGTTTTTATGTAAAATTAAACACTGATTTTTCAAGCTAGTGAGAACAATATTTAAAGAGAATAACAAATAAATACACTGATTGTGTATCCAACTAAATTTTTCGGTTCCTGACTTTCTAAAACAACTTTATTGGGGTATAATTTACATGCCATAAATTCTCCCATTTGAGGAATAACAATTCAGATTCAATGATATTTCATAAATTTATTGAGTCATGTAACCATTTTAACAATCTGGTTTTATTTACCAACACAGAGATACAAGTAATAACCTGGTGAAGGAACCAGGTGGTAGAAATCCATGCAAAAGCAAAGTGTAGTCCTGGAGAGATGGGAAATACTTCTCCCTCGATAAATCATCATATCTAGCTAATCAGAAGTTTTACTTCAGTTAATGTTGCCAACTTAAAGTTTTCATTATAAAATGTAATGACCAAGTCTCATTTAAAGGTTAAAATCTAAAAAAGTAAAATAAAATGGTAGACTTCCACTTTCCAGTTCCTCATGTAACAAGCTTGGAAGGTGCCACTTTATCCTAACAATAAGCTGAACAGACTGGGAAATCAGCAACTCTTGGGATCTGTAAGAAAAGAAAGACAGAGGTCAAATCACTGCCCCCAAGATTGCAGAGACAGGTGACTGCAGTGAGTCAAGGCTGCTCAGAACAGAGATGCACAAGCAGAAACATTCTGGGAAGCAGGTTTGCGGGGATTGTAGTTGATGAATTGCTGGAGGCTCAGTGCTGACAACTCAGAGTTTTAAACTCTGGGAGACCCAGTCACAGGAGGGTCTCAATAGTATTGTGAGATTTACCTCCGGAGCTTGGCCAGATTCCCCTCAGACTTCCTGCAGGGAGAGGGAAAAAGAAACGTTCGAAATATACCTGGGCACTCTGTTCTTCCTAAGGAGTCCTGCCCTAAGGAGAAACTAGTTAACTAGATCCCAGCCTGTTGGGTATCACCTGAGCCTCACTGCCCCGGGGTAGGACAACACACACCTCCAGTCATCCTATTCCACCGGAGTGGGGAGAGAAAATAGAAACACTGAGTTTCACAGTGCAGAGGCTCAGGCTCACTGAAGACTGCTCACAGGACTATGGAATGCATCCCCTCCCCCTACACCTCACCACCACGTGACTAAACGCTTATTTACAGTAGTTCCTTTACCAGTGCATCATGTCCGGCTATCAATAAAAAAATACAAGGCATACCAAAAACAAAAAACACAATTTGAAATGACAGATCAAGCATCGGAAACATATAGGGCAGGGATGCTAGGAGTTATCAGACCAGAAATTTCAAACAACTATGACTAATACAGTGAGGGCTCTCATGGATAAAGTAGACAGCACACAAAAACAGGTGGGCTGTGTAGGAGAGGTCAGAATTCTAAGAAAGAACAAAAAAAATGTTAGAAATTTTAAAAATAACAGTAATGATGAATGTGTTTGATGGGTTGGACACAACAGGGAATCTCTGATCTGGAGACTATATCAATGGAATTCTCAAACCAGAAAACAAAAAGAACAAAAACTATAAAATCCAGAACAGACTATCTAAGGACTGTGGGACAATTGCAAAATGTTTACCATAGTAGACATGGGAATACAGAAGGAGAAGAAAGAAAGGAATAGAAGAAGTATATGGAACAATAATGCCTGAGAATTTCCCAAAATTGTCAGGTATCAAACCGCAGATTCAGGAAGATCAGTGAATACCAAGCAGGATAAATGCCAAAATAATAAAAATTAAAAAAAAAAACCTATACATAGCTCATAAACCATAAAGAACTTGCCTAAACAAAAATAGGAAAATACTGATTTTCTGTGTATTTAACATATTCCCATTTCATAAAGGTAAATTTAATTTTACATAAAAATGTCAAACTGAAAACCTCAAAATAGTGAACAGTGGTAATTTAATAATGAGAGTGCGTTTAAATTATCACATTAAAATAGAGGTGAACAAGTGTTTTACTGAGCAGTTACTGTTCTGGTTCCTGGTTTCAGTGAGACCCCATGGATGTCGATAAATTAAACGGTGCTCATGCACTTTTAATTGATTCTACTTGAGAGGGGTTTGTGTACCTGGTGAAATTCTAAGCAATTTCAGCAGGTGTGAATCTTCAAGAATATAAATTGCCAAGCAACTGCCCCCAAACACTAGTTATTAAAACAAGCTGGTTCACAGAATTCTGACACCTCCACACTTGCCCAGCTTTTCTGCTTGTCATTTATTCTCTTTATAACAAAGTAGATAAAAGTAAATTAACATTTCATCTTCTAACTTTGAATTTATAGACTCTGTCAAGTGTGTCATATTATTTAGATACCTCTATTTTAACATCTTGCATAAAACATGAGTTGAAGAAATATATAGGAATTTAAATAAGATGTTATGAGCAGCCTCTTAATTGTATGTGGACATTTTTCCTATAGATATTAATTCTTAAACATTATGAGTACATTTGTGTTCATTGGAATGTGATTTGTAAATAGAACTGGAAAATATGTGCAACCTTGGCTCGACTGGGTAGGAAAATCTCAAAAAGAATTAAAAGTGTAGGTAATAATAGGAAACACAAAATAAATTGCTGTGGTATAGGTTGAGTCACAGAGAAAATCCTGAGAAGCAAGACTGGGTGCCTTGAGAAAAATACGGGCTAGTTGACCTAGACTGGATAATCTGGAAAAAAGATGTCAAGGCACAGGATAAGGCTCGATGAATGAAACAGCATAGGGGCTGGCCTGATCGTCCGAACACATGGTGGAGAGCACCCTTGAAGGACTATATATTCCTAAGAATGGAAAGGTGGAATAACTTGATTGAAAATCAAAGCAGAGAAAAAATTTCCAGGAGACACTACCTTCACCAGTTGAACCTAACCAAGCAAGTTTCTGTGAGTAAAATGTGTGCATTTGTGGTTTATAGCACAGTTTGTCCACCAAGAAAATGGTTTCTTATGCTCTAAATAACTGCATGAAAGATAAATACTACACCTTCTAAATTTGAATTTATAAATCTGTCAATGCATAACATTGGTTGTTTAGACACCCCTCTATTAAAATGTGAACTGGATAAACATATAAGGAGGACTGAGAAGGAGATTGTATTCCTTAAGGTTCGGTTTTCTCTTTGAAAATCTGAAGAGAGTGTAGAGAGAACAGTACAGAGAGAGCTCTGCATGGAAACAGCCCTCCTGTTTCCTAACATAGGGAAATCATTTCTACTTGATTGTTTATGAGGCCGACACTGTTTATAGGCTTCAAGCATTTTAGCATTTGATTAGACAGGTATAAAAAAGAAGAAAATATAGGTGTATTGCTTGATGACTATTACTGGATGTTTTTATACACCATTCAGTGAAATGATGGAAACGCAGTTAAATTTCAGAAATGATCTGTTAGGACCCCATGAAAGGAACAGATGGCAGGTGAATTCATTCACTGATGCTTTCAAAGGTTGACAATGACTGCTCAGTTTCAGGTTGTGAAGTAAACAGTAATCTAATTACCAAAATGCCTGCCCGTTACAATGGGAGAAAGTGCAGTGGGACACAGAGCATCTTCATTTTCGGTAACAGCTGCAGACACTAATCGAAACAAACGGTGCTAATTAAAACTGGAATAGAAAAGAGCAGTGACCAAAAAAAAATCTGATTCTGTAGGATAACAACCACTGAAAAATGGACTCCCTCTGACAGAGAAGTAGCCAAAGATACTGTATATACAGGAGAATGGGACAGACAGCCATACCTTTTATAACTCAATGAAAGGGATTGAGCAGCAGTCTACAGGTGGGAAATTCTTTCTAAGAAAAAATTATATTCATTACAGAAAAAAAATGAAGATTAAAAAAACACTAATTATAGCTAGAATTCCATAAGCATTAAATGAGGTCATCCGAAGGCTTTAGAAGAGCACTGCGAAGAGAGAGACTTCAAGAGAACCACAAAAAGAAGTTTAGAGTCTTCAATAAATATAGATGCAATTCTCAATTAGATTCACTGAAACTGTGCTATTCAAATCATGGTTTGCAGATTGATGCTCGGTCCTTCAATAAGATGAGGAATTTGTGCCAGAATATGAAGCAACTGCAGGTAAAGCAACTAAGCGTGGTGTTTACTTCACTTTAAAAAAATATATAGTAAGACTTTATTAATGAGGAAATTAGTGTGTTGATTTACATCTTAGAAGATCTCTATCAGGCTGCAGACAACTTTTAAGCAGTTATCTTAGTACCTCTAGAATTCATTTTGCTTTGTTATGACAGTAATAATACTGAAATATAATGTTCCCTAAAATATAGTCTTTATTTTTAGATAGCCCATTAATACTTTAGATATTGTAGCTTTTGTCACTATAAGGATTAATTTCAAAAGCCCCGTATGTGCTGTAAACAAACAAGATGAGTGGTTAGAGGTAACATTTATTGAATGTGTATATCAGTTAGAATCCAGTCAAGAAACAAAAACACCACCAGTATCTGAACAAGGAATTTAGAAATTCTAAGTTTTCATGCAGTATAGAAATAAGAATAACTGCTTTTCAGGCAACTCCAAAGAAAATAATTATGATATCTAATAAATTTAATTTTATAAGAAAAAATTGACATTGAAGTTGTCGGTGTTTCTGATACTTTTAACTCCAAAGGTAAGCATCACTGTAGAATAAATACTCAATTTCTCAGAAAACAAGAGTGACACCATTTTCAGTACTACCTCCCAAGTAAAATTTAGTAGCTATGTGATTGATGATTTTTTGAGATCTTCCTCATGCCATACACTGAGATTCACATTTAATATGTAGTATCTCCCAACCTTGCAATTATTCTCTATCTGCAGTTTGCTTTAGTGGGAAAATCCTAATACATAAAGTCAATGACAATAGACCAGGCTGATCATTTTAGGTCCATCAAGGCATTCATTATATGAACTCACCATCTATTCAAAGACAATCCATGACATTGTAACTCAGTCCTTATACTTTTTAACTACCTCAGATTTTGTACTGGAGCCGATAATTTATTCATAAACAGACAACCTTCTACATATTTATTGTAAACCATCATCAAGCCATACAAAATGAGTTTTCTATGACAGGATTTTTTGACAGAAATATCCATTATATTTAATTGATCCTCTTAGATTAGAAATTGCCAAGTAAAACTTATGCAAATTAAATGGAGCAGAAAGCAATCATTTTAATTATGCAATCATTAATTATCACCATGTGTGTGTAATACCTATTCCTTAACTAAGATATGTATAGACTTGGATCACTAGGTTTTCTTTTCAAATCAGTTACTGAAGTAATATATAAATATGTAACTCATTTTCAGGCTCTCATCTAAACCACACAAAAGAGTGGTGTCCACAGTTTCATAATAAAAATAGGAGCACATGGCATAACTTCCTTGCTCCAATCCATTTGCCCAAGGCTCACTCTTTGTTCAAGCCCCAGTTAAATTATACCCTATCAATCCTTGTACATCAGTCCTTGACAATTTACCATTCCCTCACACTCCTTAAAAATTTTTATAACTTCCTGAAAAGTTTGTACCCTACTTATCAGAATAGATCAAGAGGCTTTAAAGGCTAGGAATAATGTTATATGTTGCGTTGTCCCCCAAGAACCTGTGTCCTATGTAGTTCATATATAGTAACCGTCACAGGGCAAAGCCTTGGACAGACTATTCCCAGCTAAGCTCAAACTCAGAACCAATAGACTCTTAGATTTCCATACTGACATTGAGCGACATTGTGTGACGGGAGATACTATACTCATCATAGACAAGTGGATATTTTTTGTTTTTACCCATAGTGATTATATGTAGCCACTGCCACAGCCATTGTAAACACAGTACAAAGCAAGAGAACATGTAGTGTATCGCTAATTATCATTTTATTACATGCACTTGAAGAATAGCCGTAGAAAAAAGACAGTAAATAGAGGTAATTATCTTGTGTAATCAAGGCAAAGTGCTTCTGTATTAATAAATTCTGAGCATTTAAATCATTCCCAGAACATTCTCAGAGCATAGAAATTGCCTCAAAGCATTCCTTTATATAAAAATCTATTATCTTTTCTAAACACAACAGAATTTAGAGGAATATTTTGAAGTGTTTTTTTGATATGTATTAGGTGCTATATAAACAAGAAGATGAAAGCAGTGTGTTATTCTTATTATTAAAAAAAGACACAAGGCAAATTTATTGATGTAAGATATGGGACATCTCAACCAACCAACCAACAAAGCAAACCTAAAATATTTATTGGCACCCGTCATAGCATGGATGCCCATTTACCAAGCAAACTTCCAGTGTCAGAATGCACTGTGCTTTAACTGTAGCCACGGCAGTAACTGAATTACCTGGCACATCTGAAGCCTGCTGTTACGGGTTTGGAAACTTGGAAAAGACTCTATCAACCTCTAGTCTCTTTTTCATTAAAGAAATACTTGAGGATCAGAAAACAGCAGTGATCTCCAGTTTAAGCTATGCAGCTTCAGTCCCTGTACTGTTTATAATGACAAAGTACATCACTGCATAGTGTGGTCTTATAAGAAATAAAAACATTAAAAACAACTTGATACCTCTCCTCCATTCTGGGAAGATGTCTGTGGCATGCCTGAGGAAGGTATATATTTCATAAAATAGACTATATCTCATCCCCAAATAATCTCACCTCTACTCTTGGGTGTTACGTTTCCAGCTGCCTGCTGGCAATATTCATAGACAGCACAAATGGACATTTCTAATATAAAGTTATACATTTGTCCATGCTCCACATAAAAATTCCTTTACTTCTTATATCTATGTCTATCCATATCCAAATATTTGTGTAGGTAATATATACATATATAATCACACACATTCTTAGTGCAATTGTGAAATGAGTGAATTATTCCTAATGCAGAGACTTCTGTCTCATTTTTCTCCCCACTTTCTTCTAATTCAATGACAACAGAGTTTTAGATCGAAATATATTCTGAATCCAATTTCCAAAAACTGACATTTTTTTCACCTAGAGCCCTATTTCTACCCTAAATTCTCCGAATTTGATGGAGTTCTCATAATGCTCAACTTCAATCCTAAACAGGGTACCACCTAGACTACCCGTTTCCCCAGTTAATGGAAGCACAAGATAAATGGAAATAAACAGATGCTCACAGACACAGTTACAGCTCTGGCGGCTTCATGCTGAGATGCTGGAAAGGAGCTTGATGGTGCCACTTTCACTGCCTCTATAACAGGTCCATGCAAAATAAATGCTGAATGTTATATTTGCTTTTTGCCTTTTTTTTTCTACATGCAAAAATCATCTTTGGATTTCTTTCAGTTAGCGAAAACAGGTACTAATGTAGGTCTTTCATAAAACCAAAGTGGCATAAAAGGAACTTTGGAAAAGTAGGGAATAGCTGTGTCATATTTTTCCCAATTTCTAAGGTAAAAGAAGGTTAAAACAAAACAAAAAAAACATGTCTCAGAGGTTTAACTGACCCAAAATATAGGTTAATGATGTAAGCTTCGTATATTGCTTAATATTGTCATGTTAAAGTATTTTAAAATAATTTGAGTCACAATTTATTGATGGAGGGAGCAAACACACACAAAAAATATATAATTTTTTTCCCATTAAACCACCTAAATTAATTGTAGCAGGGAAGACTTCTAGCAACATAAGTATCATCATCTGTTTTTCCTTTAGTAATCTTTATCTTGTACTTCTGGGACCAAAGCCTTGGGACTGAATAGCCCTTTTTTTTTTTAACATATTTATTGGAGTATAATTTCTTTACAATGGTGTGTTAGTTTCTGCTTTATAACAAAGTGAATCAGCTATACATATACATATATCCCCATATCTCTTCCCTCTGTGTCTCCCTCTCTCCCACCCTCCATATCCCACCCCTCTAGGTGGTCACAAAGCACAGAGCTGATCTCCCTGTGCTATGTGGCTGCTTCCCATTAGCTATCTACTTTATATTTGGTAGTGTATATATGTCCATGCCACTCTCTCACTTTGTCCCAGCTCCCCATGTCAAGTCCAATCTCTAGTAGGTCTGTGTCTTTATGCCCGTCCTGCCCCTAGATTCTTCATAGCCATTTTTTTAAGAGTCTATATATATATGTGTGTTAGCATATGGTATTTGTTTTTCTCTTTCGGACTTACTTCACTCTGTATGACACACTCTACGCCCATCCACCTCACTACAAATAACTCAACTTTGTTTCTTTTTATGGCTGAGTAATATTCCATTGTATATATGTGTCACATCTTCTTTATCCATTCATCTGTCGATGGACACTTAGGTTGCTTCCATGTCCTGGCTATTATAAATAGAGCTGCAGTGAACATTGTGGTACATGACTCTTTTGGAATTATGGTTTTCTCAGGGTATATGGCCAGTAGTGGGATTGCTGGGTCATAGGGTAGTTCTATTTTTACTTTTTTAAGGAACCTCCATACTGTTCTCCACAGTGGCTGTATCAATTTACATTCTGACCAACAGTGCAAGAGGGTTCCCTTTTCTCCACACCCTCTCCAGCATTTATTGTTTGTAGATTTTTTGATGATGGCCATTCTGACTGGTGTGAGATGATATCTTATTGTAGTTTTGATTTGCATTTCTCTAATGATTAGTGATGTTGAGCATTCTTTCATGTGTTTCTTCGCAATTTGTATATCTTCTTTGGAGAAATGTCTGTTTAGGTCCTCTGCTCATTTTTGGATTGGGTTGTTTGCTTTTTTGATATTGAGCTGCATGAGCAGCTTGTAAATTTTGGAGATTGTTTGTCAGTTGCTTCATTTGCAAATATTTTCTCCCATTGTGAGGGCTGTCTTTTCATCTTGTTTATGGTTTCCTTTGTTTTGCAAAAGCTTTTAAGTTTCATTAGGTTCCATTAGTTTGTTTTTGTTTTTATTTCCATTTCTCTAGGATGTGGGTCAAAAAAGATCTTGCTGTGATTTATGTCATAGAGGGTTCTGCCTATGTTTTCCTGTGAGAGTTTGATAGTGTCTGGCCTTACATTGAGGCCTTTAATCCATTTTGAGTTTATTCTTGTGTATGGTGTTAGGGAGTGTTCTAATTTCATTCTTCTACACGTAGCTGCGAGTTTTCCCAGCAAAACTTATTGAAGAGACTGTCTTTTCTCCATTGTATATTCTTGTCTCCTTTATCAAAAATAAGCTGACCATATATGCGTGGGTTTATCTCTGGCATTTCTCTCCTCTTCCATTGATCTAAATTTCTGTTTTTGTGCCAGTACCATACTGTCTTGATTACTGTAGCTTTGTAGTCTGAAGTCTGGGAGCCTGATTCCTCCAGCTCCATTTTTCTTTCTCAAGATTGCTTTGGCTATTCGGCATCTTTTGTGTCTCCATAAAAATTATGAAATTTTCTGTTCTGTTTCTCTGAAAAATGCCAGTGGTACTTTGATAGGGATTGTATTGAATCTGTAGATGGCTTTGGGTAGTATAGTCATTTTCACAGCGTTGATTCTTCCAATCCAAAAACATGGTATGTCTCTCCATCTATTTGTATCATCTTTAATTTCTTTCATCAGAGTCTTATAGTTTTCTGCATACAGGTCTTTTGTCTCCTTAGGTAGGTTTATTCCTAGGTATTTTATTCTTTTGTCCAATGGTAAATGGAAGTGTTTCCTTAATTTCACTTTCAGATTTTTCATCATTAGTGTATAGGAATGCAAGAGATTTCTGTGCATTAATTTTGTATCCTGCTACTTTGCCAAATTTATTGATTAGCTCTGGTAGTTTTCTGGTAGCATCTTTAGGATTCTCTATGTGTCCTGTCATAGATATGTCTCATTTTCTGTCTCATGTCATCTGCAAACAGTGACAGCTTTACTTCTTCTTTTCCAATTTGGATTCCTTTTATTTCTTTTTCTTCTCTGATTGATGTGGCTATAACTTCCAAAACTATGTTGAATAATAGTGGTGAAAGTGGGCAACATTGTCTTGTTCCTGATCTTAGTGGAAATGGTTTCAGTTTCTCACCATTGAGGATGATGTTGGCTGTGGGTTTGTCATACATGGCCTTTATTATGTTGAGGAAAGTCCCTCAATGCCTACTTTCTGGAGGGTTTTTATCATAAATGGGTGTTGAATTTTATTGAAAGCTTTTCCTGCATCTATTGAGATGATCATATGGTTTTTCTCCTTCAATTTGTTAATATGGTTTATCACATTGATTGATTTGTGTATATTGAAGAATCCTTGCATTCCTGGGATAAACCCCATTTGATCATGGTGCATGATCCTTTTCATGTGCTGTTGGATTCTGTTTGCTAGTATTTTGTTGAGCATTTTTGCATCTATGTTCATCAGTGATACTGGCCTGTAGTTTTCTTTCTTTGTGACATTTTTGTCTGGTTTTGGTTTCAGGGTGATGGTGGCCTCTTAGAATGAGTATGGGAGTGTTCCTCTCTCTGCTATATTTTGGAAGAGTTTGAGAAGCATAGGTGTTAGCTCTTCTCTAAATGTTTGATAGAATTCGTCTGTGAGGCATCTGGTCCTGGGCTTTTGTTTGTTGGAAGATTTTTAACCACAGTTGCAATTTCAGTGCTTGTGATTGGTCTGTTTATATTTTCTATTTCTTCCTGGTTCAGTTTCGGAAGGTTGTGTTTTTCTAAGAATTTTTCCATTTCTTCCAGTTTGTCCATTTTATTGGCACGGAGTTGCTTGTAGTAATCTGTCATGATCCTTTGTATTTCTGCAAATGTCAGCTGTTACTTCTCCTTTTCATTTCTAATTCTATTTATCTGAGGCTCTCGCTTTTTTTCTTGTTGCATCTGGCTAATGGTTTATCAATTTTGTTTATCTTCTCAAAGAACCAGATTTTAGTTTTATTGATCTTTGCTATTGTTTCCTTCATTTCTTTTTCATTGATTTCTGATTTGAACTTTATGATTTCTTTCCCTCTGCCAACTTTGGGGTGTTTTTGTTCTTTCTCTAATTGCTTTAGATGAATGTTAGGTTGTTTATTAGAGATGTTCCTTGTTTCTTAAGGTAGGATTGTATTGCTATAAACTTCCCTCTTAGAACTGCTTTTGCTGCATCCCATAGGTTTTGGGTCATTGTGTTTTCATTGTCATTTGTTACTAGGTATTTTTTGATTTCCTCTTTGATTTCTTCAGTGATCTATTGGTTATTTAGTAGTATATTGTTTAGCCTCCCTGTGTTTGTATTTTTTGCAGATATTTTCCTGTAATTGATACCTAGTCTCATAGCATTTTGGTTGGAAAATATACTTGATATGATTTCAATTTTCTTAAATTTACCACGGCTTGATTTGTGACCCAAGATTTGATCTATCCTGGAGACTGTTCCATGAGCACTTGTGAAGAAAATATGTTCTGTTGTTTTTGGGTGGAATATCCTTTAAATATCAATTAAGTCCGTCTAGTTTAATGTATCATTTAAAGCTTGTGTTTCCTTATTTATTTTCATTTTGGATGATCTGTCCATTGGTGAAAGTGGGGTGTTAAAGTCCCCTACTATGATTGTGTTACTGTCAATTTTGTCTTTTATGGCTGTTAGTATTTGCCTTATGTGTGAGGTGCTCCTATGTTGGATGCCTAAATATTTACAATTGTTGTGTCTTGTTCTTGGATTGATCCCTTGATCATTATGTAGTGTCCTTCTTTGTCTCTTGTAATAGTCTGTTTTAAAGTCTATTTTTTCTGATATGAGAATTGCTACTCCAGCTTTCTTTTGATTTCCATTTGCATGGAATATTGTTTTCCATCCCCTCACTTTCAGTCTGTATGTGTTCATAGGTCTGAAGTGGGTCTCTTGTAGACAGCATATGTACGGGTCTTGTTTTTGTATCCATTCAGCCAGTCTATATCTTTTGGTTGGAGCATTTAATCCTTTTACATTTAAGGTAGTTATCGATATGTATGTTCCTACTATCATTTTCTTAATTGTTTTGGGTTTGTTATTGTAGGTCTTTTCCTTCTCTTGTGTTTCCCACTTAGAGAAGTTCCTTTAGCATTTGTTGTAGAGCTGGTTTGGTGGTGCTGAATTCTCTTAGCTTTTGCTTGTCTGTAAAGGTTTTAATTTCTCTGTCAAGTCTGAATGAGATCCTTGCTGGGTAGAGTAGTCTTGGTTGTAGGTTTTTCCCTTTCATCCCTTTAAATATGTCCTTCCACTCCCTTCTGGCTTGCACAGTTCCTGCTGAAAGATCAGCTGTTAATCTTATGGGGATTGCCTTGTACATTATTTGTTGTTTTTCCCTTGCTGCTTTTAATATTTTTTCTCTGTATTTAATTTTTGATAGTTTGATTAATATGTATCTTGGTGTGTTTCTCCTGAGTTTATCCTGTATGGGACTCTCTGTGCTTCCTGGACTTGATTAACTATTTCCTTTTCCATATTTAGGAAGTTATCAACTATGAACTCTTCAAATATTTTCTCAGTCCCTTTCTTTTCTTCTTCTGGGACCTCTATAATTTGATTGTCGGTGCATTTAATGTTGTCCCAGAGGTCTCTGAGCCTGTCCTCAGTTCTTTCATTCTTTTTTCTTTATTCTGCTCTGCAGTAGTTTTTCCACTCTTTTATATTCCAGGTCACTTATCCATTCTTCTGCCTCAGTTATTCTGCTATTCCTTCTAGAGAATTTTTAATTTCATTTATTGTGTTGTTCATCTTTTTTGTTTGCTCTTTAGTTCTTCTACGTTCTTATTAAACGTTTCTTGTATTTTCTCCATTCTATTTCCAAGATTTTATATCATCTTTAGTATCATTTTTCTGAATTCTTTTTCACATAGACTGCCTGTTTCCTCTTCATTTGTCAGGTCTGGTGGGTTTTTACCTTGCTCCTTCATGTGCTATGCATTTCTCTGTCTTCTCATTTTGCTTAATTTGCTGTGTTTGGGGTCTCCTTTTTGCAGGCTGCAGGTTTGTAGTTCCTGTTGCTTTTGGTGTCAGCCCCCAGTGTCTAAGTTTGGTTCAGTGGGTTGTTTAGGCTTCCTGTTGGAGGGGATAGTGCCTGTGTTCTGGTGGATGAGGCTGGATCTTGTCTTTCTGGTGGGCAGGTCCAAGTGTGGTGGTGTGTTTTGGGGTATATGTGACCTTATTATGATTTTAGGCAGCCTCTCTGCTAATGGGTGGGGTTGTGTTCCTGTCTTGCTAGTTGTTTGGCATAGGGTGTCCAGCACTGTAGATTGCTGGTCTTTTAGTGGACCTGGGTTTTGGCATTGAGATTGAGATCTCTGGGAGTTTTTTGCTGTTTGATATTACATGGTGCTGGGACGTCTCTGGTGGACCAATGTCATGAACTTGGCTCTCCCACCTCAGAGGCACAGACCTGACTCCCAGCAGGAGCACCAAGACCCTGTCATCCAGACAGCTCAGCAGAAATAAATAGAGAAAGAGAGAATGAGAGAAAAAGAGAGAGGGGGGGAGGGAGAGAAGGAGGAAAGAAAGAAAGATAGAAGGAAAGAAAGAAAAAAAAAGAAAGAAAGAAAAGAAAATAACAAAGTTATTAAAATAAAAATAATTATTAAAAATAATTTAAAAATTAAAAAAAAGAAAGAGAGCAACCAAAGCAAAAAACAAATCCACCAATGATAACAAGCGTTAAAAACTATACTAAAAAAAAAAAATGAAAAATGGACTGACAGAACCCTAGGACAAATGGTAAAAGCAAAGTTATACAGACAAAATCACACACAGAAGCATACACACACACATTGCTCCCAAAGTCCACTGCTTCAGTTTGGGATGATTCGTTGTCTATTCAGGTATTCCACAGATGTAGGTATATCAAGTTGACTGTGGAGATTTAATCCGCTTCTCCTGAGGCTGCTGGGAGTGATTTCCCTTTCTCTTCTTTGTTTGCACAGCTCCCTGGGTTCAGCTTTGGATCTGGACCCGCCTCTGCGTGTAGGTCGCCTGAGAGCATCTGTTCTTCGCTCAGACAGGACCGGGGTTAAAGGAGCAGCTGATTCAGGGGCTCTGGCTCACTCAGGCCGGGGGGAGGGAGGGATACGGATGCGGGGTTAGGCTGCGGCGGCAGAGGCTGGTGGGACGTTTCACCAGCCTGAGGAGCGCCGTGCGTTCTCCCGGGGAAGTTGACACTGGATCCTGGGACCCTGGCAGTGGCGGGCTGCACAGGATCCTGGGCAGGGCAGTGTGGAGAGTGACCTGTGCTCGCACACAGGCTTCTTGGTGGCGGCAGCAGCGGCTTTAGCGTCTCATGCCCGTCTCTGGAGCTCCTTTAAACAGCGCTCTTAATCCCCTCTCCTCGCGCCCCAGGAAACAAAGAGGGAAGAAAAAGTCTCTTGCCTCTTCGGCAGGTCCAGACTTTTCCTCGGACTCCCTCCCGGCCAGCCGTGGTGCACTAACCCCTTCAGGCTGTGTTCACGCCGCCAACCCCAGTCCTCTCCCTGCGCTCCGACCTCCGAAGCCTGAACCTCAGCTCCCAGCCCCGCCCATCCCGGCGTGGGAGCAGACAAGCCTCTCGGGCTGGTGAGTGCCGGTCGGCACCGACCCTCTGTGCGGAAATCTCTCCGCTTTGCCCTCCGCACCCCTGTTGCTGCCCTCTCCTCCACGGCTCCGAAGCTCCCCCTCTCCGCCACCCGCAGTCTCCGCCCACGAAGGGGCTCCTAGTGTGTGGAAACCTTTCCTCCTTCACGGCTCACTCCCACTGGTGCAGGTCCCAGCCCTCTCCTTTTGTCTCTGTTTTTTCTTTTTTTTTTTTTTTTTGCCCTACCCAGGTACGTGGGGAGTTTCTTGACTTTGGGAGGTCTGAGGTCTTCTGCCAGCGTTCAGTAGGTGTTCTGTAGGAGTTGTTCCACGTGTAGATGTATTTCTGATGTATCTGTGGGGAGGAAGGTGATCTCCACGTCTTACTCTTCCGCCATCTTGAAGCTCCTCCTCTCCTTTTTCTGAATAGCTTTTTATAACCAAATCACATCAGTTATGTGGAGATAATTTATTATTAAGGATGTAACAGAGTCAAGTCGGAAAATGTTGATTTAGGAGCATTATGTATATTCAGAATCAAAGGCACATGGGTGTGCTTAGTGGGCATTGCAATATGTTTGGATTTTGGTGTTGGTCACTTATTTCATCTGGAAACTGGAGAACTGAGGGAAAACATATTCTCCTACATGAGGATATATAGAAACATGGTAATAAGTGCAAATAATTGAAATATTTACAGTATTCTTCCAGTTCTTCATGTATATAGTTTTATTCCCAAAAGAATGTAAGGTGAATTTATAAAGTTTATCTCTAGACATAAAAATCAGGTTCTATTAAATTCAACATTTTTTGCCAAATATCAGATATCTTAAACGCTAAAATAACGTTGTTTAAACTATAATTAAAATTTGAGCAACATGATTTAATTTCACATTAATTTATATATTATCAGACATGTTGAAACAACAATGAAGTTTAAAGGATCCAATATCTATTACAAGAAAAGGAAGGAAACGTCTTAAAAAGAGAATGATTAATATTATTATTAATTTGTACTTATTTTTTAAAAAGGATATAACCTGAGGAAGATAACCCCCAAATCATTAATTCTATCTTCTGTCATGTGCACCCATAGGTGCCCATTTTGTAAACTCTTCTTATTGGCTTCTATTCCTTAATTTGATTTATTTTAAACATATTTATGTAAGATAGAAGATATTGAAATACAAAGGATAAAATAAACTTCCTTAACGTTATACTTCATTTGTTGATTCAACTTACATCCAAATACATGGTGATTCTTACAAAATGATAAAGATTTTGTTTAATTAAATATCTGAGAAGAATGTTCTTTGCAGCTAAGCAGTTTACAGACCTGGGTTTGGAAGAGAGGGTTTAGTAATAGAAAAGGTATGGTGTTACACAGTTGACCCTTGAATGACATGGGTTTGAACACATGGCTCCACTCATACAGATTTTTTTTTCAGTAGTAAGTGCTACAGTACTGCATGATCAGTCGTTGGCTGAATCTGCTGTTGTGGAGGGCCAATTAGAAGTTACACATGATTTAACTCAGTGGATGGTTGGCGTCCCTAAACTCTGCGTTGTTCAAGGGTCAACTGTATTTACAAACATCTTGATTATAACCCCAAACACACAAGTTCAGGCCCAGTGTTCTGTGCAGATTTCTATCACATTTTACTGAAAGTGTAGGATTATGTATCTTCTTCTTCCTCTAGAATATGAGTTCCAAAAGCATCAAAATTTGTCACTGTTCACTTTCCCTAGAGTCTAGAAAAAATCTTGGCTTATTGCAGTCTCACAACAGTTATAGAAGGATGAATGAATGAATGAATGGAATGTATTATGAATTACTCTTAAACCAGATGCTTCCCACATCTATTAGTAAGTGTCTAATAGATGTTTTTTGAGCTGATTGTCTCTTTTATCCAAACTGCAGAATCCCAGGTTGATTACCAAATATGTATTGAGCAGGACATTAAGGCGCAGATTTAATTGAGTTTGTTTACTTACTTAATTGTTAATTTGTATTTCTCAGGAAAATTCTGCTGCATATAATGTGTTTTTTTATTATAAGAGATGCTGTTGAATTAGATATCTATTACTTATTTTCTTAGTGCCATCAATTCATCTGTTTTAACCTCTAAATTGGAATGAGTAACTATTAAAATTGACATTTTACAAATGTTTTTTAAGAACTATATTTTAGGTGTTGAAATAATTTTTATATGTATTTATATATATATTATATATATATATATATATATATATAATATATATATATATTTAGTGTCAGCTTTACCAACTTTTTAAAACCTATTTACTCTAGCTGGGAGAATAGATAATATATATTTGGGAAATTAGGAAAAGATATATAAAAAGCACTGGCAACATTTTGATTCCAGTATTGGAAGATAAAAATAATGAGTAGAGGGAGATTGTGCAAGTTCATTGTATATGTTCAAAAATTGGGTTTCCTGCTGATTTCCAGCTCCATATAGTTTAAACTACATGTCTGTAACCAAATTATGCTTCTGAGCCAAGCAAATACTGCAGTGGAAAAGTCATTCTGCAGAAATAATAGTACCTTAACTTTCTCTTCTCTGGATGAGTTAATGCCATGATGTGGATACCTTCCCCATTTAGATAAGAGAAGATAAAGGAAATTGTATTGCAATTTTAATATTTCCTTTGTCACTTTGAATAAAATCCATTAATGCTTGGGCTTTTACGAAGATGTCCTATGTGAACAAAAATATACAGCCAGCTTATTAACTGAATGTAATTGCCCGGTGATAACAGATTCTCTATTTGACACTTATTTAACTTCAAAAAGCTATCAATTAGGACACCACATTTAAAGCAAGTGGGAAAATTATGCACGGACACTTTTAACAAAAAGGTGACACTTGCATAGTACATATCACTTTTAGAATACCAAAGTCTTACTTTAGTATTGTTTAAAAATGAAAGAACTTAATATCTTTTTTTGTGTGTGTCCCCAAGTGCCAAAAGGCATGAGGTAGCTAAACATGCCAGAGCCTCAAATGCTGTGTAGAATATATATCCACAAAATCATTTACCCCTTATCCTGGTGAATCTGCTCAAACAATTCAGTTGATGCCAATAAAATAAAGTGTGTGTGTGTGTGTGTTCTAAGCGTTCCTAGTAAAACATACTAATTAGAACATTGAAAGTGTCTTTGGCTTTAGAAGTCAGATATCTAATTTTGAAATCTGGAAGCCAGAGCATTTTGTGTTCAGAGACATCATTTATATTTCAATTCCTGAGAGGGAGGCAGCAGACATTGATGGAAGGACACTGACTCTGGTAAGAAACTTAAGCCCAGACCATTAGCTCTACGGAATGACTGTTTTAAAGTTTTGAGGGATTCCTCTGTGACAGACACTTTTCTAAACACATAATAAATATTATATCATGAATTTAGTTGATCTTTCTAAGTGTGAGTTTCTTCTTTTGTAAACATGTGTAATATATACGTTAGGGGAGACATTCTGAGTCGTACTCAACCTGCTTCTTCCTCTTTGCACTTGTTTTATTTCCCATGGAACAGGGAACTTAATCTGACCAGCCTGCTGGGCAAACTCCATATTCAATAGACACACTATACTTTCAGAGATCAGTTGAGATTACGATTACTCTTCCGCTTTTGCCACACCCTCTCTTTATTGTTGCTTTTTTATGACCAGGCATCCTGCTTATCATTGGATAAACTGTGATGAGCAAGATGTGTCGTCTGTGTTCTCATGGTCTTGGGGTCTCTGTCTCTGTCTCTCTCTCACAATCAGATTGGTTAATTGACCCCTGAACTGTTTCTCTGGGACAGACCTGGCATTAATCTTTCTTCTCTCCGTCCCACTCAGTAACAAAAGGTGAAGGCCACTGCTTCTGCTCTTTTTACTCTCCATGGGCCAGACTATGAAAAACAGATCTGAGAATCTTTATCTTGGGTGAAATTAACAAAAATTAAGAAATACCTTAATAAATATTTTACACTTGAAATTGGTAGTTTTCTCAAGCCATAAAAATTAAATGGGCAACATTTCTAAACATTAGTTTGAGATACATTTTATTCTAAAATCATTTTATATTATGTTTTCCTCTTCAAATCTAATTTCAGATTGATACAATACTTTCATTTTCTCTAAGAGAGATAATAGGGTCTGTATTTTTGTGGCTGAACAGCTTTAGTCTTGAACAAACAGGAAAGTATCTTCTGGAGATACCTAGAAGAACACCTCAGGGTCTTGTACAGAACAACTTCCAAATCTGAAAGGAGTTGGCGGCAACTTCCAGAACTGATGAACATTCTAACGTATTACCATTAGAGTAGCTTAGAACTGCAAACCATTCCAGCCTGCCTATTTGGGGAGGAAGCATCCCTTCTTCTTTTCCCAGAAGCCTCTGGAGAGATGCCTAGCCCAAACATAGAAGCAGAGTGATCTATTACCTCCACCATATGCCTTTAATTTTCTATCCATCTAACAGCACGCCCTACTATTCCTCCAACATCACACTGAAACTATCTCTTGTCCCCTTGTCATGCTTCTGCATTCTCTCCTCTTGTCTTTGCAAAAAGTCCCATCTTTTCATTTACCCAAAACTTTTTGACACTTAAGTACCCAGCCCCATCTCACCTTCTCCACAGATCCTGTCCAAAACTATCCACTCCACCTAGATCATCCTGTCTCTGAATTCCCACAACGCCTATTCCACATATTTGCAACACAATAACCTATTTCTCTGTGATACCTCTTCTCATTCTGCCTTGTGTCAGAGTTGCTGGAATGTGAATGAAATTTATACACCTGTATAACTCCTCTTTTCTACCAGCAAAGGAGCCCCTTGAGTGCTTCAAGTGAGTGTCTTGAATATAGTTCTACGGCACCGTGACACTATTGATGATAATTTTAAATTTGTAATTCCAGACAGCATGTTTCCAAGTTTTTTGGATAAGCCACCTTCACTCTTTATGTCACATGTGAGAATGGGGCACAAGCTCTCAGAGTCAACTAGGAACAGAATTGATGCATGTCTGTCAATTATACACTAGGATAATATAATTCTTTAAATACTACCAACAAGAACTAACATTTATTGAAAAGGGACAATGGGCCAAACAATTTCCCACTTTTAGGGTGAGGAATCGAGGTCATACAAGCCAAGGAGGAGGCAGGGGCAGGTCTCAAACACAGGTCAGACTTTCTCCAAAATATTTGCTTCTCCTTAAAAACAGTTATCTAATAGGGAATACATGTGTTGATTGATAGGACACAGGGCACCAAATCTCCTGCTAACACTTCAATTCACTAGATCTGTCTAAAATCCAAGATGATTTTTACACTATTGGTTATTACTTACTAGTGGCTGCATGGACAACTATTATTAACCCAGTTTTGCAGATGAGGAAACTAAATGATCTAATCACCAAAGCATATGCCTACTCTGACTTCTCAGTCTAAGATCTTTCCATGATTCTATGTACTTCTTCCAATAAATTGATGTACTTCCTGTACTTCAAAGGCCTTTCCCAACCCTGCTTACCTGGTGATTGCCTCTTCATCCCCAAAGACTAGCCAGTTGTCACTTTCATTATGTAGTTTTTCCTGAACACTTTCTCTACAAAGAATGTGTTTTATTTATTTTTGTATTGTCAGCATACAGCAATTCTATAATAAGATCTTTGGGTTAAAAATGATCCTGTAATTTCAATGTTGTATACTTATTTAAAGTTAACATTTATTTTTTCTTATTTTTATTTATTTTCGTGGCAAAATATTTTCTTAGTCATAACTTTGGAGTTTAGAGGAGGGCTGTTTTTTCCTTTTAAACATTACTAACATTTTATTTAGGCATATTTTTCCTCAGTGAGAAGCAGTAGAAATTGGCATCATACCAAGTAGGCTGATTCAGCAAGAATGCACCTGGCAAACTCAAATAATTTTGTTTCATACTTTTAGATTTTCTGCTGTGAAAAGCTATAATAGGTCACATAGTAGCTAGAGAGAGAATGATCATGCAAATTTGATTTTAATTCTTAACTGTCTTATATCAACTATGTTGATTCTTTTGTCGATATAGAAGACTTATGTATCTCTTGGCTATATGAGTCATATAAGCAAGACTCCTATTTTAATTATCTCCCGGTATACATTCCTCCCTTTTGTAGAATTAAAAATTAAGACTGCACATATGAGTAAATGGTTTGGCCAGATCATTATCAGTAGCTGATTTTAAATATAGAAACACTTTATAAATATAGGATTAAATTCAATAAGAGACCATGCTTTAAAATACATTTATACAGGCATATTCTTTTTTTTTCTTTTTTTAACGTCTTTATTGGAGTATAATTGCTTTACAATGTTGTGTTAGTTTCTGCTATATAACAAAGTGAATTAGCTATATGCGTACATATATCCCTTCCCTCTTGCATTTCCCTCCCACCCTCCCTATCCCACCCCTCTAGGTGGTCACAAAGCACCGAGCTGATCTCCTTGTGCTATGCAGCTGCTTCCCACTAGCTATCTAGTTTACATTTGGTAGTGTATATATGTCAATGCCACTCTCTCACTTCGTCCCAGCTTACCCTTCCCCCTCCCCGTGTCCTCAAGTCTATTCTCTACGTCTGTGTCTTTATTCCTGTCTATACAGGCATATTCTAAAAGTCAAAATCCTAAAGAATATTATCTATTATAACTGTACAGAATATTTCAAATATTTTCACCAGCCCTTGGCTGAGATATAAGAGCGATTCTTGTCCTCAAAGTAATCAACAGAAAACTCAAATGTATTGGGTTCCTCCAATGTCCTAACAATTATGCTAAATTTTATATATTTTTATACATTTCACTGTCAAAATAATACAATATAATAGATATAATATTCATATTACAGATACAGAAGCAGGAGCTAAGAATAACTTCTCAAAATCATACATCTTCTAAGTAATAAATCAGGTGTGTTGGACTCCCAAATCTATGCTTGCTTTATGTCCTCAGTTTATTAGAGAAAATGTGATACAGTTGTGAGACTATTAGAAAATTTTTTATTTGTTTCATGAGCATAAAGACTGTGACTCTGAGATTCTTTTTTTGGAAATATGACCCTTAAAATGGTCACATAAGATAAACACCATCCCTCAGAGCCCCATTGTTTCTTTGCTGGAGGAAGTACGAATGCAATTAAAAACTCTTGGTTAGCAATACCACCAATAGTGCTGAAAATGACAATATGTATGCCACAGAACAAGACTGATGAAATCACAGTCTCAACAATACAAATGACTTGTTAAGAGTTCTTAACATTTCCAAACAGAAGTGAGTATGGAATGGTGGCTTATAAAATTAAACCTTTCAAGGTTAGTTTTTGTTTGTTTGTTTTAAAATGTGTGTGAGTGTGTTCATAACATTGAGGGGGACTTCATGCTGGCATCGAAAATAGCAGGTCACTCTTTGCCACAAGGAAGGGAGGATTTATATTTGGCCAATGGAAAAGAATGTTGATATATATTTTGGTATTACACTACTGAAGAAAAAATGTCAGGTGGTCAAATTTTGAATAAGCAAGCCAATCTTTGGTTTATGCTCCTTAAAAAGTGCTCAATAATACCATAACTAATAAAGTTATTCATAATTTTTATCAATAATAATTCAAAACTTCTCTGGCCAAAACCCATTGATTTCCAAAATTCCTTTTGTAAGAAAAACTTAAACTGCATATAAACTGAATATAATTTAATTATTTCACTGTTTTATTTAAAAAAATCTGTAGTGTAACTTCCTTGATAAAACTTTGTTTTAAGTAGATTATATATAAAAATAATATGTGAAATTTCAAAAATAAAAATTAAATGCATAAGTTAATGCAAACCACCAAGGATTAACAATGTAAAGGATAAAATACCATCTCTTAAAATTACTAATCATAAACCTGTTTATATTTTAACAGTTTTAAAATATAAACTGTTTATATTTTAACAGTTAAAATTTCAAGGAAGAAAATCATTATGCAACCTTAATGTTGAAAGACTATACATTTTTTTAAATAAATCATTTATTTATTTATTTATTTTTGGCTGTGTTGGGTCTTCGTTGCTGTGCGCGGGCTTTCTCTAGTTGCGGTGAGCTGGGAGCTCTTCGTTGTGGTGCAAGGGCTTCTCATTGTCATGGCTTCTCTTGTTGCAGAGCATGGGCTCTAGGCGTGCAGGCTTCAGTAGTTGTGGCACGTGGGCTCAGTAGTTGTGGCTTGTGGGTTCTAGAGCTCAGGCTCAGTAGTTGTGGCTCATGGGCTTAGTTGCTCCACAGCACGTGGGATCTTCCCAGGCCAGGACTCGAACCTGTGTCCCTTGCATTGGCAGGCAGATTCTTAACCACTGCACCACCAGGGAAGCCCAAAAGACTGTATAAATTTTTGTATTTTTAAATATTAAATGTATTTTGTAGGCTTACAAGCAAGGTAAACAAAATCATAGGTGAGAAGCTAAGCCTAATTTTAATTGAGGGAGGACAGGTTGTTTGCGACTATGAGAAAATATTCTGAATCAAAAGTAGATTTCCTTAATTCAGTGGCTACAGTGTCACAGGGATACTTCTCATAAAAATAAAACTGAACATCAGATTTCCCACTATTCTTCCTCTCGTGGCAGAGTCTTTATACTAGGGCCCAGGGTTGTAGTGCAGCAAAATGAGTAGAAAATGAGCCATAGGGTCTAGTAGACATGTGCTTGAAAGTCGGGCCCACGATGTTCTACCCATCTGTAACTGGACAAGTTCCAATACATGTGTGAACCTTGATTTGTTTGTCTACATAACATAGATAATAACCGTACCCCAGGAAACTCACCAAGTGCAGTGGACAGCACACAGAAGGAGTTAAATAAGGATGACTATTTTTAAAGTCTGTTGCAAAGTGGTATTGTTATATAATGAAGTCACCTTGCTGCATAGGCATTTCATGCCTGTGGCAGGTGTAAAAAGCATACAGAGGACTAACTAGGTTACCAGGCGAATTCTTAATATGAAACCTTTTTCCCAAGCCTTGGCATATAAATAAATTTTGTGTGAGTCTTTCTAGTAGAATACTTATAAATATACAGTGAGCTTTATGCTTGTATTTGGCATGTGTAGCTGGAGACAACTTCCAGAAACACCTTTGGGTCACCTCAACTCATCATTAAGTGATCTAGTGGAAAGGCAGAGAAATGGAAGCCATGATTATCCATTGGGTAAACAATATACACGTATATAATCAAATACCAAGTCAGCCGTACTCTGCTTTCAAAGCAATATATGAACAGCCTTAAAGTCATTTAAATATATAAATGTGATATGCCACATGATATAGGACATAATATCTGCTTTTCCAAGTAGAATAAGATGATTAAAATAATTCAGTAGGGGGGCTTCCTTGGTGGCACAGTGGTTGGGAGTCCACCTGCCAATGCAGGGGACATGGGTTCGTGCCTCGGTCTGGGAAGATCCCACATGCTGCGGAGCGGCTAGACCAGTGAACCATGGCCGCTGGGCCTGCAAGTCCGGAGCCTGTGCTCTGCAACGGGAGGGGCCACAGCAGTGAGAGGCCCGTGTACTGCAAAATAAATAAATAAATAAAATAATTCAATAGAATAGAACCATGGTACCCTTCATAAAACAGGATAGAAAATGAGGTAATAACAATAAAGTTAATTATTGAGATACTAATATAAATCATTAAACACAGAAAAACTCTTGACAATTGAACATAACTTCACCTGAATTCTTAGGTTATCTTAAAAGAGAAAAATCTTTGCATAGGGGAACATTATTTGACACTCATGATCTACAAATAGTGAAGTTGGAAAGGTAGCAATTCCATAGGGCAGAGACAATAACAGAACCAGGGTAACAATCACAAAATGGACAGTATTTAAGCTTTTCTATTCCACTTTTAAACTTTGCAAGATGACAGTCTTATAGCCAAAGGCATCACCTAAAATAAAAGAAAAATGATTGTTAATGCACATAAGAAACCAAAATAATAATAACAAAGTAGATAGGAATATAATTTATTTCCTTTACTGCCTTCATGAGTCAAGGTAAAACTAAATTTTGCTATAGCTTTAGCATGTTTGCACTCACAGGAACAACTAATATCCCATCTAGAAAACATTCTCCCACAGGGAATCTGGCACAAATTACCTACAGGACCATGCTGCATAGATTAACTTATAATTATCTATTTTGTAGATAAATATATTTATCTTTGGTTTTAGCTCTCTCTAAAATCATGTATCAGAACAAAACATAATTTTATGCATACATACAACAGACTACTTGAACTTCTGAATATATCATATGGGTAGGAGTAAAGCTATTAGTCAGAAGATCCACCTGGGACCCTGCAACAGAGTTGCTGTGAGTTCTAGCTGCATTGAGAGAAGAAATGCATAAATGCAGAGGCAGCGGTGTGAGAACATGGCAGGAGTTTGTTCACCTATACTTTTGACATCTCTCTTTTGGACCTCAAATGATGGTTATATTGAGCTCAAACCTTAATTGTCATTTTGCAGCCTCTTTGATACCACTCTGTTTAATGCTGGTGCTGAGAGGTAAGACAGGAGTAGAACAAGGAATGTTGGATTTAGGGAGGATATTGCTATGGTCTGAATGTTTGTGGCCCCCAAAACTCACATGCTGGAAGTCTAAGGCCCATTGTGATGTATTAGAAGATAGGGCCTTTGGGAGGTGATTAGGTCAGGAGGGTGGAGCCCTCATGAGTGAGATTAGTGCCCTTGTAAAAGAGACTCCACATTGCTCCCAGCCCCATCCACCCCATGAGGATATAAAAGGAAGTCTGTCATTGAAAGTCAGGTAATTTGTTATAGCACCCTGAACAGATTAAAACAGATATGGAGGTGGGACTGTTGAATGTGTTTTCAGGAATGAAAGCAGAAGGAAAATGGAATGGGATATAATTCATGCTAACTGGTCTTCCCAGCCCCCCTGGACAGAAACAAACAAGAAAGGGGGAAAATGATGTATTTTTAATGATACTAATGTTTTGTCAGTTTCAATTTTTACCTTGATTCTTTACTAATTTTCACTTTAGATTGAAGAAAACTCATTGTCGCTAGAATTTGTTTTAACACTAAGTAAATAGTATTTTTTGATACAAGAAATATTTAAGTATTTCTGATGTTAAGGCTATATATTTTGGACAAAGAAGTTAAAACTAGGATAGGCATGAGTAGTAATTAGTCTGATTCTGGAAGGCTGAGCAAGTGGGTTTATAAAGATTAACAATGAGATCCTCTGTTTTAATGGGACAACCACAAGTTACTCCTTCCTTTGGTTTGATCCAGAATACATGAATTCTTTTTGTAGTTCTGTAGTTCTCTCTATTTGTCTCTGAAAAATAATTTCTGTATGCTCAGTCATGACACAATGTAATTTCCTTAAAGATGGGAGCTTCTTTTCTGAAGACATTAAAACACGTTGAGCAGATTCTCACCCAATAAAAAGCTATCAGAAGGTCTAACTGCAGTAATATACTTAAGGAAATAGATAAAGCATCATTTCCTTTTCAAGCTTAGTATGTAAGAATCAGGAACAGTTTCTTGCTTCATGATTCTGAACAAAAACACCATTTCCCTTTACAAGAAGAGAAGCATATGAAGAAAAAAATTAAACATCCCTTTTCAAAAAAGTTTTTAGTGGTGGACATTAGTCTTGCAATGAATGTTTTACTTCCCTTGAATTGTGAAAACACTCTCATGGAATTTGAAAATAATTATTTCGGTAAAAGCGTGAAGAGCTCCTGAACTTGCATAACTTCCCATAAGAAAAATTAAATCAGAATTATGTAAGTATATCATTACAAATCCAGTTGGCCTTGAGGCAATGCCTGGGAAGAAATAAGGATGCAGTGAGCCACAAAAATCAGGTTAGCCTCAAGGTCTACTCGTCCCCGGCAATCTTACTTCAGTGACGACTTGGAGTCAGACCAAAGTGCATAAACTAGCCATGGTGTTGAAACGATTTAAAGTGAAAAGCAGTAGAATATTTTACCAAAAACCGAAGCACAAAGTAAGAAAATGAAAAGGAAGAAATTCACTACATTAAAAGCAAGAGAGGTTGAATAATATGGAGCTAATTTGGCCTCGGCCTTCAGTGAAGCCAAGTGATTTGTGGAAGAAAACAAAATTAGCAATGAGGCTAGGATTATTTGAATGAATAGTCTACATCTATCAAATTATTCATATGGATGGTCATTTTTCCTTTCCAAATAAAGATCCCGAGAAGGAAATTTTAGAAGCCCTTTAGATTTCCTGACCAAACTATAGTTCTTAGCTATGATATTTTTATATTATTACAAATAATAGAAACCATAAAATAGCTTCTACTCTCACTATTGTGTATACTGTATGCTGACACTTCCTGTCAAAATAGTATGGAATCTTATTCACATTTGCATCTATTTTTGGATGCCTTGCCACCCCCCCACACACATATTGACTCACACACCCAAACATCAGTGACTGTATCTGTCTCCTCTGTCCCTAGAGTATTCTTAATAATGAAAAATTACAGCAGAAATTTATATGCATAGATGTTTATTGCAATAATATGTATAATATTTAAAGATTTGAAAGGAGAAAAATGTTTAACAATAGAAAATAACTTCAAATAATATAATCATACCTTAGAATATTATGAATCCATTAAAATGGTGTTTTAATAATTTTAAATAGCAAAATATTTAAAACATAATTTTGAATAAAAAGCAGGGTCAAATCTGCATAGACATCATAATTGTGGTTATACTATACATAATCATGTAATTAACATATAGGTATATATTTAGCATATGTATGAGACAGAGAGAGAGAGAGAGAGAGTGTGTATTCCCAGAGAGAAGGTGTGTAGAATAGACATTATATACATGAGTTTGGACTCCAGAGTCATGCTGCCTGAATATGAATTCCAGTTTTGCCACTTAATAAGCAAATTACTTAACCTCTCTTTTCCTCAATTTCCTCCTTTGTGAAATGGTGAAAATAAATATATGGTTGATGTTGAGATTAGATGGGTGAATTCTACTTAGAACAATGCATAATAGAGAGTATATAATTCTTGGCTCTTATGATCATCTAAATATATACACACATTATAAGTATACAAAATGAACCTATGCATACACACAGACAGTTGCAAAACTATGGAAAATAGAGCAAAATGTTATCAGTATTTCTGACATTTGAGATTGTGGATAACTTTTGTGTTTCCATGTTTTTTTTCTGTTTTCCAAGTTTTTCTGGAGTGAGCAAATCATACTTTTATAATCAGAGATAAATTTTTGCACAGTATTTAAGAACAGATGGATTGAGTTACACACACATATAATATGCTTAAAGTACAATACTGTATTAAAAATACAATACTGCTTAAAGCAATGCTAAGCACATAGGATGACTTACAGAAACATTTATTAAATTAATATAAACAGTAATTGAGGAATTGGACATAGTAATTAGTAACTAGAGAATACTTAGCCCAAGAGATTTGCAAGAAAAGAAGATTAAAAAAAGTGAAATTGTAGAAGAAGGCAATATCTGTCTAGCAAAGTTTGGGTTTTATAATTCTAAGACTTAAGTATATATTTTCTAGGCAGCATTGAAGAAGCCAGTACAAAAAGAAACTTAGAAAATCTATGAAGAGAGAAAATAAGCTTCACAGCCAAATTTAGACTCCAGATAAGCTAGGGAAAATCAGAGCAAATGGGATAAATTTGTTTTAAAGAGGAAAAACTTTTACATGATCCTGGAATAAGGAATTTAGGACTGGGTGTTGGTCTGTAAAAGTTTGTGTTTTAAAAAGCAAAAAAAAAAAAAATCCATTTTTAATTTTTTGAGGAAACTCCATACTGTTTTCCATGGGGGCTTCACCAATTTACATTCCCAGCAACAGTGTACTAGGTTTCTTTTTCTCCACATCCTTGCCAACACTTATTATTTCTTGTCTTTTTGACAGTAGACATTCTGACACATATGAGTTGATATCTCACTGTGGTTCTGATTTGTGTTTCCTTGATAATCCAGCAATTCTATTCCTGGGTATCTATCCAAAGAAAATGAAAACAGTAATTCAAAAAGATATATGTGCCCCCATGTTCATAGCAGCATTATTTGCAATGGCCAATATATGGAAGCAACCTAAGTGTCCATCAACAGATAAATGGATAAAGATGTGATACACACACACACACACACACACACACACACAATGGAGTATTAACCATATAAAATGACACTTTGCCATTTATGACAACATGAATGGATCTGGAGGGTAGTATGCTTAGTGAAATAAGTCAGAGAAAGACAAATGCTGTATATTTTCACTTATATGTGGAATCTAAAAAATAATACAAATGAATATCACAAACAGAAACAGACTCACAGATACAGAGGACAAACTGGTGGTTACCAAAGATGAGAATGAGTGCAAGGGGTGGGCAAGATAGGTGAAGGGGATTAAGAGGTACAAAGTACTAGGTATAAAATAAGTTAAAAGGATGTAATATACAGCACAGGGAATATAGCCAATATTTCATTGTGAAGAGTTAGACACTTACCCTTGAAATCAAGGCCATTTCTCTTGTCTTTAGAAATCACTGTGGGTACAAAAATGGGGAGATATTCCCTTAAACAGATAAAATGCCCTGCTTTCACATTCTGAAGCATATTTCTATGTAAAGAACTAGCAGTGAAATAAGATATTATAAAAAAAATGAGGATAATATATAGAGTAGTATTTAGAGGATATAAGTAAATCAGAATACCATGTAAGACAAAAATATGAATGATAAATTATATTAATCCATCTTAAGTTATATATAAACTACATACATAAAGATCTTTAGTTGTCTATATATTTTACTTGCCTCCTCTCCCTCAGTTCTTTTCACCAAATTCTACTTAACTTTTATATGTTAAAAGAATAGAAGTAATGACCACATGTGTGTATATTTCTATATGTCTGAAAACAGAACATTTAAAAGTGTTCCAGGTAGCTGCATTAAGAATGCTCTTAAAAGTGTAGCTCCACTGTAACTGTGATTGTGAGTTACTTAGCTATACTATAAAATAGCAGTTACATAAGATTTAATGTAAAATGTGGTTTTTCATTCATGAGGTTGGTGAAATTTGGTTTTAATATCCTTTTCCCACTGTACAATGAAGAAATAAACAATCACAGGAGGTGTCATATTTTATAATCTTCTCATTCATTAAAATAAGAAAGGATTTAGAAATACATAAACTACATAGAAAAGAGCAGATTTGTTCATTCACATTGAGATTTTTCTTCTCTAAACCAAAATAAGAGGAAGATGAAGAAAATCTATTGAGAAACAATATAAATCAATATTAAATGTGAATAAATATGTAAGGTGATTACCAGCTCATTTTCTTTTTTAATAATGCAAGCACTTGCGTACAATGTACACCACCCCCAAGAAAAATTAGAATGTTTGTTTGCTGTCTTGGAATTCCATCTTTTAAAATGTCAAAGCTTTCCTATTACAATATTCACACCTTGCCTCCAACAGTTAAATATAAGTCTTTACTAACAGCATTTGGATTCTGGACTCAGAAACAAAAGAACAGAAATTGTGCTTCTATTTCTATAGGCCTTGTAGATACTATTACATTTTCAACCCGAATAATATATGTTTCAAAGATTCATTAACTTACAAGTCTAGAAAAATTGGCAAACTGACATTAGGATAACATCTCCTTGTTTCTACTCCATAAAATGTCCTATTCAATTTCCCTACCAAAAAAATTACCTTTTGCAAATTGGAAATACACAAAATGACCCCTTTTTATGTATTTTTAACACAGAATTATCTAATCCAGCTGCCATGATAGTGTTTTTAAATAAAGGGGATACAGTTAAGAACAGTATATAATTTATTTCTTTAATGGGAAACTAGGATTTTTTATCAAAGAAAATATTTCTTATACATGGCGTGTGTTCCAGACATTGTTCTAAGTGTTTGTTATAAAGTAATGAGTGAGACAAGCAATATCCTTGAAATCATGGAGCTACCTTTCTTTCTATCTATGTATCTATGTATCTATCCATCCATCCATCCATCCCCATTTATCTATAACATATATGTATGTATAACTATTTTATCAAAACGGTGAAAACATTGCATCCACAAAAAAAAACTTGGAATTTGGTTATGTTCACTGTGTTCTTTTTTTTTTTTTTTTTTTTTTTTTTGCGGTACACAGACCTCTCAGTGCTGTGGCCTCTCCCGTTGTGGAGCACAGGCTCTGGACGCACAGGCTCAGTAGCTATGGCTCATGGGCCTAGCCGCTCCGCAGCATGTGGGATCTTCCCAGACCGGGGCACGAACCCATGTCCCCTGCATCGGCAGGCGGACTCTCAACCACTGAGCCACCAGGGAAGCCCCCATTTTTAAAGTAATATAAATTATCAGAAGACATAACACTCACCACCTGAACTTGTTTTTAAATTTGTGATTTCTAAGATAGCTAAAAGAAATGTTCCTAGGAAAATGTTATGGACATTCTTATGATATATTTGACTTTAATAGGAAATACTATTCAGACAATGTTTATCTATGAATAAGTTGAACACATTCTACTTGCTTGTTATACAGTTTTTCACAAGGTCAGTAAATATGTCATAATATCTATGAAACCAACATCCATTACTTTATTATAGCTTTAAGTGATTATTAATATCTGATGATGATTGAAGGCACCTCTTTTTTTATTTGCTGTCAGAAATAGCTATTCTTGAAACTTTACTTTCTTCAATGTGAACATCAGTACAATTTGACAAGTTCCATGCAGATTTCTGTTGATATTCTGATTGGAAATGTGTAAACTTAAAGATTAGTCTGGAGAGAAATGGCATCATTATTATAACATATTATCTATGAATGTAATAGAGCTCCTTATTTATTCAGGGCCCCGCTCAGCACCTAAAATTTTTTTGTAAACTTCTCAAAAGGAGAAGTTGTTTTGATTTATTCAAAGACATCTTTTAAATTATTGGTTCATAAATTTTGGATTATTATTGGAATTCTTTTCTTATGTTTTTAGAGTTTGTTGAACTTTTTTCTAGAAAAGTTGTTTAACTTTTTATATAACTGGTATGTACCTTGGATGTGTATTTCATCTGTATATAATAGAAAAACTGACTCTTTTTTCCAGTATTTACACCATTTTTTTCTTGCTTATTTATGACCTACTGTGGTACAACATTGAATAGCAGATTTACTGGTTAGTTTTGGTTTTTTTGTTTGTTTGTTTCTGAACTCGAGAGGTTAAACGATTCCCTGTGAAGAACAATGTTTGATACTTTAAAGTAGAAATCCTAAGTGGATAGTGGAACTTCTTTTATATTCTTAGTTTTAACCAAGAATATGGGTTAATATTTTTAATGATTTTATTTTATGTAATAACCATCCCATTTTTCTCAATTGGAGTGGTGGCATACGTTAATACATTTTTGATAGAGAACCTTTCTTGAATTCTAAGAATAAACACAATATGGTCATGATGAATATTTTATAACCCTTCTATATTCCATTTGCTAAGATTATCACCTAGAATTTTTTCACCCATAATCATAGATAAATCTATAATTCTCTTCTCTTATACTATTTTCATCAAGTTTGTTTCAATAATTTCCTGTCTCATAACATGTTAGGAAATGCACTCTTTTGAATTTCTTTAAAACATTTTTTATGTTTCTTACAGTTTTGATAAAACTCACCTATAAAAATCAGCTATAAAACTTGGTTTGTTTCAAAGAGGAATAAGAAATTTGATGCATGAGCAAAGTATTTAATAATAATAATTACTCTATCAGGTTTCTTTTTTACTTTTTATGGAGTACTGGAAATTATTTTCCAGAAAATTTGAAATATCTCAATTTATAATTTTAATGTATTAAGGTTTTTCAGAATCTTTAGTTATATTTTATAAATGTCAACTAGAACTGTAGTTATATTCTCTTTTTCAGTTTTTAAGTTAGTTGGATGTTTCCTCCTTTTTATTGATTAATTTTGGTAACAGCCTTTTGATATGATGAGAAATTTGGGGGATTCTTCAGTTGTCATGAATGTTTTTCCTTTCTCCCTCCACTCTGTTTTATAAGGGGTGAGTTTGGTTCTTGCCCCTCTGAGTCATACTCCCAGTCATCATGGTCCACATTTGGATCCAGATACAAGCAAACTCTTGCCTGCAGCTACACTGCTGTTTTGGGTTTCTGTGTTGTTTCTGGCCAATGGAATGTTTTATTTGTACCACTAAACATGCCTAGGTTTCTTAATGACTTTTTAAAAGCAGGTCTTATTTCTTACTGCTCTATTTAGAGTAGAAAGTACAATCAATGCATAATCTTACCACATCATCTTGAAAAGGATTGCTTACATATTCTCATGTCAGGATTTTACATATGAATGTATAAATGATTTGTGCTATTAGATTTTAGTTTGATACCTAAAACACCCATATATCACATATAGTTTATATTTTTATTCACCCAGAATCTTAAAAGGGTCAGATATGTAATTAGACCACCAAACACTTCCCATTTTCCCAGATTAATTATGATCCATTGGCAGCAATTTGGAAAATGTAATTTATTGTGCTGAAACAACAATTGTATAGTGGTATCTGAGTGACCCTTCCAATTTTAGAAGGGTCTAATATAGTCCCAAAGAAGAGCTAGAAGAAAGTGGGTCACTCTGTAAGCAAACCTCTACATCCCAAAGAATAGTGGTGATAAAAATGATTCAGAAACAGGGGCCAAAATAACAAAATAATTCAATTTTGCAAATTACTTCATGCATATAAAAGCAAACAAATGTGTCTGTGAGTAGTGTTTCATTTTACTTATTTTTAAAAATGTATACCAGTTCTTTAAAATTATTCATGATTACAGTGGGCTATATTAGAACATTTCATTTAAAAACTTTGAAAATGCTTTCAAATGTATTTTCTCGTTTGACCATATTACAATTCTGTGAGATGGAGTATATAGATATGCTTCTAAACCACACACACATACTGAGTGGGTAAGTAGATTTTCTATGTTACATATGAGTCTTCTCATTCAAAACAGTTACCCTATTTACTGTAATGCATACATACAAAAAACAATTTTTCTTTTTTTGACAGTATGATAATGGGCAGATATGAACACTATATTTAAAATCTTTGACTTATCCTTGTTAATGTTAGCTAAAAAACTTCTTTCTTTCCATAAATTCATTTTTCTAAAATCTATATTTAATTTTGATTGACATTCAATATTTTTTGTAGTACACACAAATATGAGTCATTAACTGTGCATAGTGATAAAGAAATAGATCTAATATATAGCTTAAAGAATGCCAATAATGATAAAGCATCCAAAATGAAATGTCATTTTTTAACATTCAATGAAATATAAGAATGATTTTCATAAATTTCATTTTTCATTACATCTTTGAGTAGTTAATATTTGAACTCACTGTGAGGAGGTCAAATATTAATTGTAAGTTTAATAAGAAGCTATTGAGAAATTTCACCCAGAGAGGGACATAAGTTTTCTTTCTAGAATTCCACTCTATAATGTAGAGTATGTGCTGGAACTGGAGACATGAGTTGAAAGCTAGTGTAAGAATCCAGGGAAGAGATTATGATAATCTAGACCAGAGTAGTAGCAGAAGGTAGACAGAAAACTTGAAGATAACAGATTTAATTGAGAGTTTGGTCCTGCACCAGCCTCGTGGGCTTCCTCCCTGCACAGCCTGTGAGCAATAGCCCTTCTCTCATGCCTGACTGGGCCTCTGGAGTAAGGAGGTGTGGCACGAGAGGAAATCAGAGGCACAGAGAAGTAATTGCCTGGTCCAAGATCACAGAACTAAGCCGTGTGGCTGACAGGGTTGTGGTGCTCCGGCTGGCTGTCAGACCTGAGCCTCTGAGTGGGAGAGCCAAGTTCAGGACATTTGTCCATCAGAGACCTCCTGGCCCCATATAATATCAAATGGCAAAAGCTCTCCCAGAGATCTCTATCTCAATGCTAAGACCCAGCTCCACCAACAAGCTACAGTGCTGGACACCCTATGCCAAACAACTAGCAAGACAGGAACATAATCCTATCCATTAACAGAGAGGCTGCCCAGAATTATAATAAGTTCACAGATGCACAAAAACCACCATCAGATGAGGCCCTGCCCACCGGAAAGACAAGATCCAGCCTCATCCACCAGAACACAGGCAGCAGTCCCCTCCACCAGGAAGCCTACACAACCCAGTGAACCAAACTTACTCACTGGGGGGAGACACCAAAAACAATGGGAACTATGAACATTCAGCCTGTGCAACGGAGACCCCCAAACACAGTAAGTTAAGCAAAATAGGAAGATAGAGAAATGCACAGCAGATGAAGGAGCAAGGTAAAAACCCACCAGACCAAACAAATGACAGGAAATAGGCAGTCTACCTGAAAAAGAATTCAGAGTAATGATAGTAAAGATGATCCAAAATCTTGGAAACAGAATAGAGAAAATACAAGAGACATTTAACAAGGACCTAGAAGAACTAAAGAGCAAACAAACTATGATGAAGAACACAATAAATGAAATTAAAAATTCTCTGGAAGGACTCAATAGCAGAATAACTGAGGCAGAGGAGCAGAAAAGTGACCTGGAAGATAAAAGAGTGGAAATAACTACTGCAGAGCACACTAAAGAAAAAAGAATGTAAAGAATTGAAAACAGTCTCAGAGACCTCTGAGACAACATTCTGTGCACCAACACTGAAATTATAGGGGTCCCAGAAGAAGACAAAAAATGTACTGAGAAAATTTGAAGAGATTACAGTTGAAAAGTTCCCTAATATGGGAGGGGAAATAGTCAAGACTAGGAAGCGCAGAGAACACATACAGGATAAATCCAAGGAGAAATACACCAAGACACATACTAATCAAGCTATCAAAAATTAAATAGAAAGAAAAAATATTAAAAGAAGTAAGGGAAAAGTAACAAATAACAGACAAGGGACTCCCCATAATGTTAAAAGCTGATCTTCAAGCAGAAATTCTGAAAGTAAGAAGGGAGTGGCAGGAAATATTTAAAGGGAAAAAACTACAAGCAAGTTTACTCTACCCAGCAAGGATCTCATTCAGATTTGATGGAGAAATTAAAACCTTTACAGACAAGCAAAAGGTAAGAGAATTCAGCACCACCAAACCAGCTCTACAACAAATGCTAAAGGAACTTCTCTAAGTGGGAAACACAAGAGAAGGAAAAGACCTACAATAACAAACCCAAAACAATTAAGAAAATGGTAATAGGAACATACATATCGATAACTACCTTAAATGTAAAAGGATTAAATGCTCCAACCAAAAGATATAGACTGGCTGAATGGATACAAAAACAAGACCCGTACATATGCTGTCTACAAGAGACCCACTTCAGACCTATGAACACATACAGACTGAAAGTGAGGGGATGGAAAACAATATTCCATGCAAATGGAAATCAAAAGAAAGCTGGAGTAGCAATTCTCATATCAGAAAAAGACTTTAAAATAAAGACTATTACAAGAGACAAAGAAGGACACTACATAATGATCAAGGGATCAATCCAAGAAGAAGATATAAAAATTGTAAATATTTAGACACCCAACATAGGAGCACCTCAATACATAAGGCAAATGCTAACAACTATAAAAGGGGAAATCGACAGTAACACAATCGTAGTAGGGGACTTTAACACCCCACTTTCACCAATGGACAGGTCATCCAAAATGAAAATAAATAAGGAAACACAAGCTTTAAATGATACATTAAGCAAGTTGGACTTAATTGATATTTATAGGACATTCCATCCAAAGAAAACAGAATACACTTCCTTCTCAAATGCTCATGGAACATCCCCCAGGATAGATCATATCTTGCATCACAAATCAAACCTTGGTAAACTTAAGAAAATTGGAATTGTATAAAGTATCTTTTCTGACCACAACACTATGAGACTAGATAGCAATTACAGGAGAAAATCTGTAAAAAAAAATACACACACATGGAGGCTAAACAATACACTACTAAATAACCGAGAAATCACTGAAGAAATCAAAGAGGAAATAAAAAAATACCTAGAAACAAATGACAATGAAAACACGATGACCAAAACCCTATGGGTTGCAGCAAAAGGAGTTGTAAGTGGGATGTTTATAGCAATACAATCCTACCTTAAGAAACAAGAAACATCTCAAATAAACAATCTAACCTTACACCTAAAGTAATTAGAGAAAGAAAAACAAGAAAACCCAAAAGTTAGCAGAAGGAAAGAAATCATAAAGATCAGATCAGAAATAAATGAAAAACAAATGAGGAAATGATAGCAAAGATCAATAAAACTAAAAGCTGATTCCTTGAGAAGATAAACAAAATTGATAAACCATTAGCCAGACTCATCAGGAAAAAAAAAGGGAGAAGACTCAAATCAATAAAATTAGAAATGAAAAAGGAGAAGTAACAACTGACACTGAAGAAATGCAAAGGATCATTAGAGATTACTACAAGCAACTCTATGTAAATAAAATGGATAACCTGGAAGAAATGGACAAATTTTTAGAATAGCACAATCTTTGGAGACTGAAACAGGAAGAAACAGAAAATATAAACAGACAAATCACAAGCACAGATATTGAAACTGTGATTAAAAATCTTCCAACAAACAAAAGCCCAGGACCAGATGACTTCACAGGCAAATTCTATCAAATAATAAGAGAAGAGCTAACATCTATCCTTCTCAAGCTCCTCCAAAATATCGCAGAGGGAGTAACACTCCCAAACACATTCTACGAGGCCACCATCTCCCTGATACGAAAACCAGACAAAGATGTCACAAAGAAAGAAAACTACAGGCCAATATCACTGATGAACATAGATGCAAAAATCCTCAACACAATACTAGCAAATAGACTCCAACAGCACATTAAAGGGTCATACACCATGATCAAGTGGGGTTTACCCCAGGAATGCAAGGATTCTTCAATATATGCAAATCAATCAATGTGATAAACCATATTAACAAATTGAAGGAGAAAAACCATATGATCATCTCAATAGATGCAGAAAAAGCTATCAACAAATTCAACACCTCTTTATGATAAAAACCCTCCAGAAAGTAGGCATAGAGGGGACTTTCCTCAACATAATAAAGGCCATATATGACAAACTACAGCCAACATTGTCCTCCATGGTGAAAAACGGAAACCATTTCCACTAAGATCAGGAACAAGACAAGGTTGCCCACTCTCTTATTCAACATAGTTTTGGAAGTTTTAGCCACAGCAATCAGAGAAGAAAAAGAAATAAAAGGAATCCAAATCGGAAAAGAGGTAAAACTGTTACTGTTTGCATGTAACATGATACTATACATACAGAATCCTAAAGATGCTACCAGAAAAGTACTAGAGCTAATGAATGAATTTGGTAAAATAGCAAGATACAAAATTAATGCACAGAAATCTCTTGCATTCCTATACATTAATGATGAAAATCTGAAAGTGAAATTAAGAAAACACTACCATTTACCATTGCAACATAAGGAATAAAATACCTAGGAATAAACCTACCTAAGGAGACAAAAGACTTGTATGCAGAAAACTATAAGACACTGATGAAAGAAACTGAAGATGATACAAACAGATGGAGAGACATACCATGTTCTTGGATTGGAAGAATCAACATTGTGAAAATGACTCTACTACCCAAAGCAGTCTACAGATTCAATGCAATCCCTATCAAACTACCACTGGCATTTTTCACAGAACTAGTACAGAAAATTTCACAATTTGTATGGAAACACAAAAGAGCCCAAATAGCCAAAGCAATCTTGAGAACGAAAAATGGAGCTGGAGGAATCAGGCTCCCTGACTTCAGACTATACTACAAAATTACAGTAATCAAGACAGTATGGTACTGGCACAAAAACAAATATAGGTCAATGGAACAGATAGAAAGCACAGAGATAAGATGCCCATTGGTGCATGGGTTTTATCTTTGAAAAAGGAGGCAAGAATATACAATGGAGAAAAGACAGCCTCTTCAATAAGTGGTGCTGGGAAAACTGGACAGCTACATGTAAAAGAATGAAATTAGTACACTCCCTAGTACCATAAACAAAAATTTAAAAATGGATTAAAGATCTAAAGGTAAGGCCAGACACTATGAAACTCTTAGAGGAAAACATAGGCAGATCACTCTCTGACATAAATCACAGCAAGATCCTTTTTGACCCACCTCCTAGAGAAATGGAAATAAAAACAAAAATATACAAATGGGATGTAATGAAACTTAAAAGCTTTTGCACAGCCAAGGAAACCATAAACAACACAAAAAGACAACTCTCAGAATTGGAGAAAATATTTGCAAACGAAGCAACTGACAAAGGATTAATCTCCAAAATATACAAGCAGCTCATGAAGCTCAATATCAAAAAAACAACCCAATCCAAAAATGGGCAGAAAACCTAAACAGACTTTTCTCCAAAGAAGATATACAGATTGCCAACAAACACATGAAAGAATGCTTAATCTCACTAATCATTAGAGAAATGCAAATCAAAACTACAATGAGGTATCACTTAACACTGGTCAGAATGGCCATCATCAAAAAATCTAGAAACAGTAAATGCTGGAGAGGGTGTGGAGAAAAGGAAACCCTCTTGCACTGTTGGTGGGAATATAAATTGATACAGCCACTATGGAGAACAGTATGGAGGTTCCTTAAAAAACTAAAAGTAAAATTACCATATGACCGAGCAATCCCACTACTGGACATATACGCTGAGAAAACCATAATTCTAAACGAGTCATGTACCACAGTGTTCATTGCAGCTCTATTTACAATAATCAGGACATGGAAGCAACCTAAGTGTGTCCATCGACAGATGAATGGATAAAGATGTGACACATATATACAGTGGAATATTACTCAGCCATAAAATGAAACGAAATTGAGTTATTTGTAGTGAGGTGGAGGACCTAGAGTCTGTCATACAGAGTGAAGTAAGTCAGAAAGAGAAAGACAGATACCATATGCTAACACATATATATGGAACCTAAAAGGAAAAAAAATGGTTCTGAAGAACCTAGGGGCAGGACAGGAATAAAGATATAGAGAATGGACTTGAGGACACAGGGACAGGGAAGGGTAACTTTGGACGAAGTGAGAGAGTGGCATGGATATATATACACTACCACATGTAAAACAGCTAGCTAGTGGGAAGCAGCCGCATAGTACAGGGAGATCAGCTCGGTGCTTTGTGACCACCTAAAGGGGTGGCATATGGAGGGTGGGAGGGGGGAAACACAAGCAGGAAGAGATATGGGGATATATGTATATGTATAGCTGATTCACTGTTATACAGTAGAAGCTAACACACCATTGTAAAGCAATTATACTCCAAGAAAGATGTTAAAAAATGTAATCAAATTTTCTGATTTTTAGGGAGTGGCTGAAGTAGATATGAAGAACTAATTAGTTTCTGAGCAAGACAAAATAGCTGGTATCAAACTTATTCAACTGCTGTAAACAATTATAAAAATGGCACAAAATGTATAAAAACACATTTGAAAGCAATAGACTACGCTATGAACATTAATAGAAGGAAAGCATATGAAGTGGGATCCACATTAAACCTGCATTTCTCACTGGAGACATTTTTTTAAATGTTGCACAGAAAAATAGAGGCAGACAGAGAACACTGGTCTCAGTGAATGGAGGAAACAGAGATCAGAGTCTGGGGCTCTGGAAGTGGATGGGATTTAGATGGTAATAAATCAGGAGTAAAGGAGCGAGAAGCATTCCAAACATCTGCATAGAATATGCCCTAGGTCCTTTGACAGGTCCTAAGCTGACCATGTGCAAGACACGATTCCAGAAGGTCCAGTGGAGAATAGATACTGAGAAGCTAGGAGCTTTACTCACAATACTGGGGGAATGTTGAGGTTCCTTCCCAATTGTAATGGATAAAACTTGATATACACATAAGCCTTGCAATTGAGACACCAGAAACACTATTTCCTACATGCCTTAGTAGTAAGAGCTCTGCTCTAATATGGGTATAAGTTAAAATATACCTGTGCTAAAATGAATTAACAGCAAGCACCAACAGTGTCTTAGTCTGTTGAGGTCACCATAACAAAATACCATGGACTCGGTAGCTTACAAACAACAAACTTACTGAGATAGCTTATACTGTATGAACATTATACAGTGTTCATACAGTATTGGAGGGGTATGCAATAAAATGATGAAATGGAAAATACACTTAAATTTTAGTAACTCATAATTTAAATGATAATTCTGCATTTAAATAAGTGTTTGCAAGCAATGTACTGTAAAATGCTATTGACATGCATAACTTCCTTTTCCACAAAATGTATTTCTGTTTTTCAGAAAACAGACATTCCAGAAATTCACTGGTCACAATCAAACAATTAGAACAGTGTTATGACTGATATTTTCAATAGAAATACAAGTAATGTCTACAAAATTTATTTACATGCCCACATTTTGGAGGAAAGTCACTACAGACAAACTGGCAAAACAATGGCAGATGTTTGTAACTTGTGGCTTGGGGTAGAAAACGACTATTGTAAGTTGTCCAGATGGAAGCCAAAAATAATAATAATTAAGGAACATAAAATTTAAAAAGGTAGTCCCAGCCATGAAGAATCAGAAAGTCAGATTGTGGGTCTTCATCTCTCACTCCTTCAGTCCTTAAATGAGGCAAAGTCCAGTTAAATCACAACAGTTGAACAGAGAAAATATATTTTCACTTTGTCTTGATGACATCCATTTAGTATTGGTGAAAATACATTGTCAACAGAAAATAAGGGAAAAACCTATAATATGATATCCAAAGACATATTTCAATTATGTTCAATAATTATTGACCCAGAGACTGCTATTCCACATAATTAAAACATAAAAGAAGGAAGCATAGACAATATTTTTCATAAATGCATTCATTAAACAAAGAATTATTTTTAAGATGTTCCAAAGATTATTAACATGTAAAGATTATTATTCATGTAAAGACATTGGTTCACTGGCTCAATACAGAGCAACCAGTAAGTGGTAGCTATTACTTCCTCAATTATAATTAGAATTAATTACATCTATATGAGATTTTACAATGTGTGTGTGTGTTTTCCTATTACAAATGCTTAGAAGTACTATAGTAATTCAGAAAATCATATAGTTAATTTAGTTTATCTAGGATAGACACTGCTTTTTGCTTTTCTCTCTTTTAAATTGTAATGTTTAAATAACCTTATTTGGAATATATAGAGTTAGTACAAAAATAAATTTTGCTTTTTCTCAAATATGTATTATGACTTCTAGAAACAATTCAAATACTCTGCCTCACAGCTTGCTTCTGGACTTTCCAAAGTGGTAGCCACTAACCCCAGTTCGCTATCAAGCAAAAGTTATGTGGTAGTACAAAGAGAGATGTGTTGCTCTAAGTATAAAATAAATATTAAAAACTTGCAAATACCCTTTTTTATTAAGGTATAATTGACATATTAGTTTCATGTGTAGAGCATAATGATTCAATATTTGTGTATATTATAAAGTGATCACCACAGTAAGTTTAGTTAACATCCATTACCACATATAGTTATCATTTTTTTCTTTTAATGAAAACTCTCTTAGTAACTTTAAATATTCAGTATAGGACTTCCCTGGCGGTCCAGGAGTTTGGACTCCATGCTTCCACTGCAGGGGGCACAGGTTTGATCCCTGGTTGGGAACTGAGATCCCGCATGCCATGTGGCATGGTCAAAAAAAAAAAAATTCAATACAGTGTTATTAACTATAGTCACCATGCTGCACACTACATCCCCATGACTTAGTTTATAACTGGAAGTTTGTACCTTTTGACCCCCTTAACCCATTTGACCCCCTGCTCTCACCCTTTGCATCTGGCAACCACCAGTCTGTCCTCAGTATCTGTGAGCTTCATTTGTTTGTTTAGATCCACATTTAAGTAAGATTATATGGTTTTTGTCGTTCTCTGACTTATGTGGCATAATGCCCTTAAGGTCCATCTGTATTGGACCTTGAGCACAAGGTCCAATATGGCAAGGTCCAAAATGGCAAGATCTTTTTTTATGGCTAAATAATATTCCAGTGTATATTTATATATACCACATTTTCTTTATTCATTCATCCATTGATGGACACTTAGGCTGTATCCATGTCTTGGCTATTGAAAATAATGTTGCAATAAACATGAGGGTGCAGATATTTTCTTGTTACTATCTTCATTTTCTTCAGATAAATAACTAGTTTGGTTTCAGATCTTACATTCAAGTCTTTCATCCATTTTGAGTTAATTTTTTGTGTATGGTGTAAGATAGTGGTCCAGTTTCATTCTTTTGCATGTGACTTTCCAGTTTTCCCAACACCATCTACTGAAGGGAATGTTCTTTTCCCAACATATATTCTTGGCTTTTTGTTGTAAATTAATTGACCATATATGTATAGGTCTATTTCTGGGCTCTGTATTCTGTTCCATTGACCTATGTGTCTGTTTTTATGTCAAAACCATAATGATTTGCTTACTATAAGTTTATAATACAATTTGAAATCAGGGAGTGTGATGCCTCCAGCTTGGTTCTTCTTTCTCAAGATTATTTTGGCTATTAAAGGTCTTCTGTGGTTCCATACAAATTTTAGTTTTTCAGTGTGTATTTCTGTGGAAAATGTCACTGGAATTTTGATAGAGATTGCATTGACTGTAGATTGCTTTGAGTAGTATGGATATTTTAACTCTTCTTCTAATCCATGATTATGGAATATCTTTCCATTTGTTTATCTCATTTTTATATTTATTGTACATTGATAATGGTGATATGCTGGATATGTTAGGCTATAAATAAAACATAGTATTATAGTTAATTTCAGAAACTCCTTTTTCCTTTTTTAAATGTGGCTCCTATCTGGCTCACATTGTATTTCTGTCTCACAGTGCCATTTGAAACATTAATTTTTAATACTGAAAATGAGAAGAAGAGAAATAGGTATTTTTCTGGTCAGCTCCTTTTCAGAAAACTCTTAATATTCTTTAGGAATGCTAATCTGCTGATCTAATCCACTGTGGATGCCATGGGGAAAGTCCTGGAAATAAGAGCTTATGCTGTACATTAAACAATTTGCTGTATCTGTTATTACGGTAATTTATTACACTGTTTTATTGTGAATTATTAGGTATGGACAATGCACTGCATTAAATCCCAAGTAACATTTAATTGACTGACAGCAATCACAGTGCAATACTAGACCATAAACCATTGAAAAAAAAACATGTCAGCAGTTGACTCTTTTGAATAACATTAGACATTTATGACTGAAAGAGACTTCAAGTACCAACTGGGATTATGATACGATAGTATAGCTGTTGTGGTATAAAGCACACCACAGTGAGAGCCAAGTAGAAAACCTTAAACACATAGGGTCTGAATCAACTAATTATGCCATATATCCTAGTCATTCATAGTCTTTTTCTTCCTTGCCAAGAGTCCCTGTCAAAACAGGAGGAGAGAATTTTTCTGGCAGAAAAGGATAGAGAGTAAGGGTGAGGGGTGGAAGGCACTCATGTGGCGACAGAAGAGCTGCCAAACTAAATGAGGCACACTCTTCTGTTACAAAGGGTGAAGAAAAATTAAAATTAGGACAGAAAGCAGTCAGAGTAAGCAGGGACGTGTGTGAGACAAAACAACAGAGAAGGAAACCAAAGATCTAGATGGCGCTTGGGTGGGGCATTCGGGTCCTGCCCCTTCTTGACATAAACCCTATTTTCTCTCCATACCAAAAGTTGCAGTATACTCTTTTCCAGTGCTGCTGAAATGTTTAAGATTTTGCAGTGTTTAATAGGTATTTTAAAAGTAAGGTGTCAGAGCATTTCAACTATGACTAACACGGTGCTAACAAATTGCTGTAGATCTTATTGCTCAAAAACCAACAGCTGGAACAAATTTTATTCTTACCCTTAGTCCCTATGACTCACTGTCTAAATTGTCAAGGTAACTGTCATTCTGTGATAAGTTTGAGCTGGTGATGTTTTCTCTATCCTGTTAGGATCACATATTATGAATGCTACAAAGCTTTTAGAAAATGAATTGATAATAATGTAGGTGTTTGACCTGAATAAGTATCTCCTCATATAAGAAAAATTAAGTATACAAAACAGTTAACAGAAAAAAAGTGTACAGCCAGGACATTTTATTCAAGAAAAAATATTATATTAAAAAAGGAAAGGAAATAGTATTGTTAGAAGTCAAAATAAACGAAACATTCAAAGAAACCTTAAATTTGAAATTGGGTGTGTGTTTAATTCTGTTAGGCATCTCCTACAAGATGTAATGAGAAATGGCCTTTATGATGGAAGCATGAGACATAAGGAGAAGCTATGCTTAGTTAATGACTACCATGAAAAAAAGCTGTCTAACATAAGAGAAAGACAAAAGGAAACCCAAAAAACAGATCTTAAAATTGTCTTGAATGCAGAGTACTAGTAGCAATGAAAATTTAACAAATTTGAGAATCCCTCTCAGAATTCAGAGGGAGAAAATAATACCTAAGAGTTTAAAATGCATGGAGAGAATGTAATTGATACAGTAAAAAAAAAAAAAAAAAAAAAGGCAAAGGAAACATCTATTGACATTGCTGAAGGAATAATTGCTGATCCTGAAGTGGAAAGAAAACACAGAAAAATAATACATAAGAAGTACTATTGCATCTAAACTCTTAACTGAAATTTAAAGACGTGAACATATAGATTAAAAGTACTCTTCACACTTACATCTAACTTAAATCGACTATACTTCAATAAAAACAATTACATCTAATTATTAACTACGTATTTACTTTGGAATAGTGTCTGTTCACATTCGAAGTAAAAGAATAAGACTAATTTTAGTACTTTTGTAGGAAAAAAATATACTTTCAAGAGGTAAGCATTAAGTTGATGACAGATATCTCTTCTATAACACCAATGTAGTAAAACAGTGTCTATTGATGGAAATATTTTGTGAATCTAGAATTATATGCAATCCAAGTTGTTCTTCATGTGTGAAAGCAACAGGAGCTGCTTATTGTTCTGGGACAAAATTACTGAAATGTATATCCCGGATTACTGAGTGAGGAACCAAAATAAAGAGGTCAGTAATAGCAAGAATTAGATCAAAATGTCAAACTTTATAACTAATCAAGAGTACAAATAAAAATACTTAAATATGGTTTCATTTAAACAATGCAAATACCAAAAAATCTTAAAAGTATGGTCAACAAAGAAAATATGAATCTGGTCTAATCCATGCTAAATAAGTTAATATGAATTGAGAGCATGACCTTTATTGTAAGTTTAAATGTATCAACATATGAAATTATGACTTTGTTTGGCTGGATGGAAAAGATAAAGTACTCAAGGAACAGTCCCCTGCACACAAACAGACCTCAATCACCTGAAAAGTGACATAAATTTAGGGATTCAGCAATATGGAAAGTGTGGTGTAGGTTGACTACAAACATAAACAATGATGAGTCATGGATTTAAATCTAAAGCATAACAGTTACAAACTGAAAATCAGGGTAAATAAAACTTATTTAATAAAACTATAAATTTATAGCTCCAGTTTATGTATTTTTACTCATGTAATTTCTAAAAGGACAGGAAGAACAAAGGCAAATATTAAGATAAACAATTCTTCATATAGGGAATATTTAAAATGTAATTTTATTATTCACTTTAATTACACAGATGTAATCAAGAGGTTCAAGATTTTAAAAATAACTTAAATGACTTTTCATAGAAATGAAATCAAGATATATAACTCCCAAACCAAGTACAGAGAATAAAACATAAAAGTAGTACTGCACAACATAATTCCTGTAGGAAAATACAGAATGCATAGACAACTTCAAGCATGAAAAAGCAATAAAGAAAACATGCTAATTTTTAACTTATGACATTTTTGTTAATATTTTAAACCCTTTTACAAATGATGAAACACTGACTTAAAGTAACACCCACTTATATTCTGTATAAAAGAGGTACAAGAGTGAATCTGGGAAAACGAAAGATGGCAATTTGAGCACAGACCCAGTGCTGGTCCTTGTCCCTCACCTGCACTTGCTTTTCTTCTCCTCCAGACCCTCCCTCACTGCTCTCTGTAAAAACACAGAATTGTGGACCCAGATGTGCAGCCCCTAGAGGATGCTTCTTATGTTTTGATTTCTACTAGAATCATGGGAGTGAACAGCTGTGTGGGATCACATGGTTGATGGAACTGGGTAGATGCAGTTGGAAAAAAACTGCAGCCTTGCCTTCCTGAGGGGTTTTCGGTCCCTGAAGAAGGTCCTAGCTCAGCCCCTAGGAATCCCTTAGTGGAAACTGTGCGCCTTACTGTGGCTTATTCCTAAAGGGCCCTTCTAATCTGATCCAGAGGGTCTGGTGAATTTTTGGAGAATGGCATTGGAGAACAGTTTCAGAGTCTCTGGGTTGGGAGTGAGATACATGTGAGTATATAGGGGCCTGAGAGCAGAAGAGCTTTCTCCTGCCACTCACCAGTGTGAGTCCTCCAGTACCTCCCTGTCACAGTAAGAGAGAAAAATTTGGGGCATTCCACGTCCATGGGATGTGCTCTAGCTGAGGGACTCTAACATCCTCAAATGTATAGCTACTGAGGGACAAAAAAATCAAATCCAAAATGATGATCCAGAATAGTACTTTGACCAGTAGACAGAATAATCCCATGGGGATGAAATCAGACTATAAATATTTCATTTTGTAACTAAAAAAAGTCACATAATATTATAATTTTTAATTTAATTGATGGGACCTCTGCTTCAAAATAAGAGGTAATAGATCACCCCAGGCCAATCCTACTGCCAACAATTAAAAAGAAAATAGCCAGATTTCAAAAATCATAATTTTAAAGTCATCTGAAATGTGTAGACAACAGAACTAGATGGACTAAAAACTTCAGAGAGGCGAGAACTATTTGGATGTGAGCTGATGACCCCTGGATGTTTTTTATTATTTTATTTCCCAGGAGAGCATGCCAGTTTTGATGGCTTAGCTCAGGCAGAGAACGGCTGCTGGGGGGGCTGTGATGGGGGAGGAAACAAACAGTGCTTCTAGGGGCCACAAGGGGCTGGAATGACGAATCCAAGACTTGAAGGCCAGCTTTCTCTAGACATTTGTGAATTCTGAGGCTGTTTGGGAGGCTAACAAATTAAGCCAAAAGCTTCTGGAAAAAAGTCTCTTGCCTTCCACTAAAGAAAAGGGCCTGGAAATACAGCAAGCAGGAGATGAGAGCCTCAGAGAAAGCAGAGATTCACCCAGGGGCACCTACCAGTCCTGGGTGAAGACAGAAACTTCAGAATAGCAAAGGTTGAAACCAACAAGCAAGAAAACTGTAATTAGGAGGAAAAAAAGAAAAAGAGAATAAAATAAAAGTAAATATTTACCTATTATCTTCAGAAAGGTCCAAAAGGACAATGCATCCATAAAACAAAGATGATATTTTAAAAAAGAGAATAAGAAAAAGCTTAAATTAAAGGATTAAATATTTTACCTTGATAATGCTTTTTTTATTAAATTATGAGTAATATACTATAATAAATGTGTGATGAAGCACAAAAGATAAAGATGGGGAATTTAAGAATGTTGGGGAATGGAAATTCCAAGATGACAGAGCTGTGCTTAAATAGGAATCACTCCCTATTAGTTTATCAGATATCACTGTTCACTTGAAATTAACTTACTGAGTAATAATAAAGGTAGTCTGCAGGAAAAAAATTAAAGGTGGGTACATTGAAAATTACACAAGTAAATAAAACTAGGCAATGATTAAATATTTAAGAAAAAGGAACAGGCTCAGACAGAACACTTCATTATAGTACACCACTGGACTCTGCAGTAAACAATCTTAACATTCTCCTGAAAAATGTATCTCTATTTGATGCAAAATTTGGCATAAACTATATTGGCATGATAAGACAGGTAAAGAGTGGTTGAAGTTGTGGTGATGTAAGAGTTTAGTCTTGATCTAATAATGAATTCTCAAGAGATAATATAAAAAGAATAGTAGGAAAAACATATAATATAGATACATGAGGATAAGTAACAGGAAAAGCACCTAAGATACTTAAAAGTAGTTGGTCTGGGGAATGAGCCTTTGATTAAAATAAATTTTAAAATTTCATGAAATCAAATATGTCATAATTTATAACTTCTGAGATATGCGTTTGCTTTAAAAGGCCTTCCCCAAATGTTAACAATCTCTCATTTTCTTATAACACTTTCACCATTTACTTTTGTTCTCTCTTTAAAATCTACTTGTAAGCTTAATTTTATATGGTTTGTTATTGACGCTTTTTAAAAAAACTTTTGTCTAACTCTATCTACTTTCAGATTTATTTTTAATGTTACTAATTTAAATAAACTTAGGTAGAGGGCTAATGGACTCATTCTCTCTGTTCAAAATCATAACTCCATTATGTTGTAATGAGGAAAAAATATAAAATTTATTTTGTAATGTTTTCAACATTATTTTATATTATTTTATATTATTTATATTTTATTCAACATTATTTTATTTCCACTGTCATCCCCTAATAGAATTTAGTCAAATTAAGGCATATTACTTTTCTACTTTTTGTAGTTATTATAGACTTTGAATTTTTAAAACATAAAGGGAATTTCATACAAGAGGAATTAGTAATCCTTCGTCAGAGGCTAACTATAGTTTTCAGTGGATTACTATAAAAGTTTCTCACATTGGTCACATGTCAGTAGAATAATATAATCTTACTGAAAGCCGTGTTATTCATACTTTCCCTCTAGATCTCCTCCAGTCTCTGATATTGGGGCACTGCCAGCATTGCCAAGCTATCAGGTCACAGCCATTGATAATCTCAGCACAGGTGTACTAAGAACAATCCTATCGTTGGTGAGTCTTCGCAACAGGGAATGCAGACTGCTGTTACGAAAGCATTCATGCTTTTCAATTCTGAAATTCCTGCTGTTAAGTATTACATCACACTTATTTTACGGTTCTGATGAATTTCTGGAATGAAAAAACACCAAGTTACCTGGCAGTCGTCAACATTTGTTGACCTATTTCCCTATCTCCCAGTTCCCAAATACTTGTAGTAACTATTGCCCCTTTTGGTGGTTTTACTAAGATAAAACACCAGCTTATAATTGGAATCACTGAGTTATCAGAGCCCCAGATATTATCCTCATTCCTACTTTTGATATGGAATAAGTACAATTGATCCTTGAGCAACTCAGGTTTGAACTCTGTGGGTCCACTTGTACAAAGATATTTTTCAGTAGTAAATACTATAGAACGACAGGGTCAGTGGTTGGTTGAAGCTACTGCTGCTTCTGAACATGGATTAACCCCAGAGTTGTTCAAGGGTCAATTGTATTGGCATTCTTACATTTTCAAAAATTACCTCATTTTTTCTTACTAACATCTGTACCATGTGTAGGTTCAAAGTAGGGGGATTTTGATGTGTGAATGCCTCTGAGTATTTTGTAGCCTCCAAATAAATATTATTTTTTTCCTTTTCAAAATAATGGGTCAGATTCTGGAAAACTTAATCCTATCATACCACTGCAGGAATCTCTACTAAAATAAGTTATAAAAGTACTAAATTCTATTCAACAGTTAAACTGAAAGAGTCACTTCTTAGATGTCACATTTAATATCAGAGAATTTAGCTCCAAAATATATTTCATGCTTAGAGAAATTAAGTTAAAGATTTTGTATAAAAGCAGTATTTCCACTCAACCATAATATTCTGAGTTATTACCTAATCATTCACAGAGAATAAATAGACCTAAAAGCAAGCTAAAGAGAACTTATATAATGTGATTTTACATAACTGAATTAATCACACCTCTAAGGGTTCAGTAAAATGTTCATTTACAAAATTCTAATTTACAGATCTGACTACTATTATCTCTTTATTGTAAATTATAGCTTAATGATAAAATGTCTTTTTAAAGTTCACATTTTTCTATTTAGTCATCTCTTGCTACAGAGGATTGCCCAGCATCCTTCTCTGAAAAAAATTTAATTTGTTTGATGGTAACAGTCAAATTGGAGCAACCATTAAAAGTAACAGAAACTTAATTCCTTCTACTAGCCATTTATGGGAAATATTCTGAAACCTACTCACCCTTGCCATTCTTCCCAAGATCCTCTTATATTTATTTGTGGTGACTAGAACTGAAAAGTATGGTCAGATTTAAATATTAAAGAAAAATGTATTAAATGAATAAATTTAAAATTATTAGTGAAATCCTGGCCAATGAGAAACATTTTATTGGTGTAGTTCTCATCTTAATCTACCTTTAAGCCTCATAAAATAATCATTAAACATCTTGGCCTTCTTTGAAATGGCACAGTTAGCATACACTAAATTATGGTTGCAAACTCATAATTAAATAGGCATTGTTGGGGGTATTTTGGGGGGGGTATTTATTGCAATTTCACATGACATTTTTAATGTATTTTTTTCACAACTTTTTAAAAATTGAAGTATAACTGATTTACAATGTTTTATTAATTACTGCTATATAGCAAAGTTATTCACATATTTTTTTAACATATTATTTTCCATTATGGTTTATTATAGGATACTGAATATAGTTGCCTGTGCTATACAGTAGGACCTTGTTTATCCAATCTACATATAAAAGCTTACATCTGCTAATCCCAATCTCCTACTCCATCCCTCTCCCAACCCCCTCCCCCTTGGCAACCACCAGTCTGTTCTCTATGTCCATGATTCTGTTTCTGTTTCATAGGTAGGTTCATTTGTGTCATATTTTAGAGTCCACATATAAGTGATACCATATGGTATTTGCCTTTCTTTTTCTGACTTACTTCACTTAGTATGATAATCTCCAGTTGCATCCATGTTGCTGCAAATGGCATTATTTCATTCTTTTTTATAGCTGAGTAGTATTTCATTGTATATATGTACCACATCTTTATCCATTCATCTGTCGATAGACATTCAGGTTGCTTCCATGTCTTGGCTATTGTGAATAGTGTTGCTATGAACATAGGGGGTGCATGTATCTTTTTGGATTAGACTTTTGTCTAGATATATGCCCAGGAATGGGATTGCTGGATCATACGGTAATTCTATTTTTAGTTTTCTGAAGAACCTCCATACTGTTTTTCCACAATGGATGCACCAACTTACATTCCCACCAACAGTGTAGCAGGGTTCCCTTTTCTCCACACCCTCTCCAGCATTTATTATTTGTAGACTTTTTGATGATAGCCATTCTGACTGGTGTGAGATGATGCCTCATTGTCATTTTGATTTTCATTTCTCTAATAATTAGCAATGTTGAGCATCTTTTCATGTGCCTATTGACCATCTGTATGTCTTCTTTGGAGAAATGTCTACTTAGGTCTTCTGCTCATTTTTGGATAGGGTTTTTTTGTTGTTGCTGAGTTGTATGAGCTGTTTTTATATTTTGGAAATTAAGCCTCTGTTGGTCGCATCATTTGAAAATATCTTCTCCCATTCTGTGGGTTGTATTTTCATTTTGTTTATGGTTTCCTTTGTTGTGCAAAAGCTTGTAAGTTTGATTAGGTCCCATTTGTTCATTTTTGTTTTTATTGCTATGGCCTTGGGACACTGTTCGAAGAAAACACTGGTATGATTTATGTCAGAGAATATTTTGCCTATGTTCTCTTCTAGGAGTTTTATGGTGTCATGTCTTATGTTTAAGTCTTTAAGCCATTTTGAGTTTATTTTTGCATATGGTGAGAGGGTGTGTTCCAACTTTATTGATTTACATGTGGCTGTCCAACTTTCCCAGCATCACTTGCTGAAGGGACTTTTTCCCATTGTATATTCTTGCCTCCTTTGTTGAAGATTAATTGACCATATGTGTGTGGGTTTATTTCTGTGCTCTGTATTCTGTTCCATTGATCCATATGTCTTTTTGTTCCAATACCATGCTGTTTTGATTAATTTAGCTTTGTAATATTATTTGAAGTCTGGGAGGGTTATGCCTCCTGCTTTGTTCTTTTTCTTCAGGATTTCTTTGGCAATTGAGTTTTCTATGGTTCCACATGAATTTTAGGATTATTTGTTCTGTTCTGTGAAAAATGTCAGGGGTAATTTGATAGGGATCACATTAAATCCATAGATTGCTTTGGGTAGTGTGGCCATTTTAACTATTAATTCTTCCAATCCAAGAGCATGGAATATCTTTCCAATTCTTTGAATCATTTTTAATTTCCTTTATTAATGTTTTGCAGTTCTCAGTATGTAAGTCTTTTATCTCCTTGGTCAGGTTTACTCTTAAGTATTTTATTTTTGGGGATGTGATTTTAAAAGGATTTTTTTTTTTACATTTCCTTTCTGATATTTCATTGTTGGTATAAAGAAATGCAACTGATTTCTGTATGTTAATCTTGTATCCAGCTACCTTGCTGAATTCATTTATCAGTTCTAGTAGATTCTGTGTGGAGTCTTTAGGGTTTTCTATATATAGTATCATATCATCTGTATATAATGACAATTTTACCTCTTCCCTTCCAATTTGGATACCTTTTATTTATTTATTTTTGTTGGATTGCTGTGACTAGGATCTCCAATACTGTATGGGATAGAAGAGGTGAGAGGGGCATCCTTGTCTTGTTACAGATTTTAGTGGGAAGGCTTTCAGCTTGTCACCATTGAGTATTATATTGGCTGTGGGTTTGTTGTAGATAGCTTTTATTATCTTGAGATACCCTCCCTCTACCCACTTTGGTAAGGGTTTTTATCAAGAATGGATGTTGAATTTTGTCAAATGCTTTTTCTGCCTCTATTGATGATATGTGGTTTTTGTCTTGTCTTTTGTTTATGTGGTGTATCATATTGATTAATTTGCCTATGTTGAACCATCCTTGTGAACTTGAGATGAATCCCACTTGGTCATGGTGTATGATCTTTTTTATGTGTTGTTGATTCAGTTTGCTAATATTTTGTTGAGAATTTTTGCATCTATATTCATCAAAGATATTGCCCTGCAATTTTCTTTTTTGGTGATGTCTTTGGTTTTGGTATCAGGGTGATGATGGCTTCATAGAATGTCTTTGGGAATGTTCCTTCCTGTTCAGTGTTTTGGAAGAGTTTGAGAAGGATTGGTATAAGTTCTCTGTATGTCTGGTAGAATTCACCTGTGAATTCACCTGTGAAGTCTGGTCCTGGACTTTTGTTTGTAGGGAGTTTTTAAATTACAGACTATCTTTTACTTTTAGTGACTGGTCTATTCAAATTACCTATTTCTTCTTGATTCAGTTTTGGTGCGCTGTATGTTTCTAGAAACTTGTCCATTTCTTCTAGGTTATTGAATTTTGTTCATAGTATTCCCTTATGTTTTTTTGTATTTCTGCAGTATCAACTGTTATGTCTCCTTTTTTATTTCTTATTCTGTTTATTTGGGTCCTCTCTCTCTTTTCTCCTTGGTGAGTCTGGCCAGAGGTTTTTCAATCTTGTTTCTCCTTTCAAAGAAACAGCCCTTGGTTTTATTATTTTTTTTCTATTTTTAAATCTCTATTTCCTCTCTGATCTTTATTATTTCCTTCATTCTGCTGACTTTAGGTTTTGCTTGTTCTTTTTCTAATTCTTTTAAGTGGTAGGTTAGGTTAAACAGGCATTGTTAACTCCACTTTACAGATGAGAAAACAGACACGTCAAAGGATCAAATGAATTGCTTAAATGTCTTATGCATGTCTGAGAGTTTCCAACCCTCTCCTCTGTAATTCTGGAAGGTCTAAAGTGAGAGGTCTTTTCCAATCCACAGACTTGCATATGACACTTAAGTAAGTCATGTATTCATTGAAGTCACTGTTTCTCACCTGCGAAGTGAAGATTCTAATTTCTATCTCATAAAGCAGGTAAGATAGTGCCTATAGGCCAAAAAAATGAAATCCAATGTTAATATTATATTTGTGTTCCAGCAGCTCTTTTTTTCTTTGAAATTTTTACTTTTATTACTGATGTTTTTTTTAAACATCTTTATTGGAGTATAATTGCTTTACAGTGTTGTGTTAGTTTCTGCTGTATAACAAAGTGAATCAGCTATTCATATCTCCATATCCCCTCCCTCTTGCATCTCCCTCCCACACTCCTTATCCCACCCCTCTAGGTGGTCACAAAGCACCTAGCTGATCTCCCTATGCCATGCAGCTGCTTCCCACTATCTATCTATTTGGTAGTGTATATAAGTCAATGCTACTCTCTCACTTCGTCCCAGCTTACCTTTCTCCCTCCCCGTGTCCTCAAGTCCATTCTCTGAGTCTGTATCTTTGTTCCTGTCCTGCCCTAGGTTCTTCAGGACCTTTTCTTTTTAGATTGCATATGTACCTGTTAGCATACGGTATTTGTTTTTCTGACTTACTTCATTCTGTATGACAGACTCTAGGTCCATCCACCTCAATACAAATAGCTCAATTTCGTTTCTTTTTATGGCTGAGTAATATTCCATTGTATATATGTGCCACATCTTCTTTATCCATTCATTTGTCGATGGACACTTAGGTTGCTTCCATGTCCTGGCTATTGTAAACAGTACTGCAATGAACATTGAGGTACATGACTCTTTTTGAATTATAATTTTCTCTGGGTATATGCCCAGTAGTGGGATTGCTGGGTCATAGAGTAGTTCTATTTTTAGTTGTTTAAGGAACCTCCATACTCTTCTCCATAGTGGCTGTATCAATTTCCATTTCACCAAGAGGGAATGCAAGAGGGTTCCCTTTTCTCCACACCCTCTCCAGCATTTATTGTTTGTAGATTTTTTGATGATGGTCATTCCCAGCAGCCCTTTCTTATATCACTGTGTTTTATTATGTGACTTATTCTTTAAATTTTTTCCTGATTACATTCTCTTTAGAACAAGTGTTTATTTCTACTTCTAACAGAAAATAATGTAGAATTTCATATTTGCTCTTTCTCTGTTTCTTTATCTGAGGCATCAATGTGGCTACTGAATAGGACAAATCTCTTTCACATTACTTGTTGACAAAGATTGATACCTCACTCTAATAATTATGGTTGAAGATGGACTCAGGAGTGTTTTTTCCCAATAGAATACATTCAAAGATAAGAAATGTTCAAATAAGAACAATATTACATTCAGTATACAAACTGTCTTCCTAGTTAAACTTGCCAAAACTGTTATTGCAGAAAAAATTATATTGGTCTGTTAGTTTGCTTTTGAATAAGTCTTTGTAGTGTTTTAGTTTCTTTGAGGATGATTCTGCTGGCTAGAAAAGAGTAATTTTTAGAGATGTGTTCATACATCTATATGCATTGTATCCACCAATGAGTAGAAATTTTCAAATATTCCTTCATTAGTTATGTTCCCAGATGAATAGAAATTTTAACCTTCATCTGAAGGTACAGAAACCAGATACTTGGAGGTGATTTCAGAAAATATTACTGTCTTCACAACAATATATAAAAGGGAGAAAAATATTATGTGTACTTTTTTAGAAATGGATCATGCCAACAAGATGAAAATATATTAAGATTAAAGATAACCATTCTCATGCTTTCCACTGCATTGGGTATGATGTACCCGAAGTTCAGCCACAGTGAACACAGCAGTATGCCTACCAAGGTGAGAATGCTTTGGAGGTCATTTAATTCCCCACACCAATCACAGACTACAGTTTTATTCATAGGAGTAAGTGAGGGCCACGGGGCACACAGAAGGTCTTTGCATTTTGGAGGGAAACATGCACAATGTATATGTTAGGTTGACACTAATCTTTAAAGTCTGTGTAACAGCTCCTCTTGGGATATGTAGACAATACCATATCTTCATTAGTTTGATTTAAAATCAGCTAACAGCTCATTTCTTCCATACATTTTTTATAAACCTCTGTAAGAGCAGTGTCATAAGATAGGAATTATATTTTCTGTATATATCATTTCATATTTGGCATAAATAGGTGGCACTTTGCAGTATAATACTAAACATTCCACCTTGTGATATCATTTCTTTAGGGTGTTCAATATAAACTATGCTTAATTTACTATAGTTCTATTTTTAAATGTTTATATTTGAAACTGGTTGATATTACAGTTAGTGCAAAGGGGTATTTTTAAAACAACATTGGGGTTTCTTCATTAATGTGGTTATGAGTATTCTAATTTATGAAAATATTTAGATTTCAATTTTTTTATTAGAGTTTTCTAATATTTACAATATTTTCCTTAAAATGACAGATAACAATGTTTAAAGAGAAAAATTTCTGATGTTTATTTTACTGGTTAGTACCTATCTTTTTATATCACAATATTGTGTTCCTGACATTTTTTAGTCTAACATACAGGAGTTTAAGGTGTGTAATTTATTATTATAAAATGCTGTTTAGTAAAAATGTGAATAATCTTACAAAGAGATTTCAAAGCAGGTAAGAAAACACACCCAATAGGAGGTTGTAGGTTTATATAGTTGAAGTCAAGGGCAAGTAGTATTACTTTTTAAAATTTTTCTGGGAGGCATTTCCAAGATTTCTTTAAAATATATTTTCTTTTTTGCACAAAAATTTTCTTTCTATTTTCTCTGAAGGAAACTGCCTCTTAAAAAGTAGAGTGAGATGAATAAACTAATATTTGTTGCATATTTATTAATGTATAAGAAACATATGACACAGCACATGACATTATTTTATTCAGTCTTTAAGGGGGTGTTATATAGTTCTATAAGTAACATGCTCAAGGTCACAGAAATAATAAATAGCAAAGCTTATCTTCTGATTTAGCCTGAGGAATATAGGTAGGAGTGAAGTCTAATCAAAAGTTGCTGCATTCGTGGTATCTGCCTTGTCTGCAAAGATGATGGCAACGATGTCTAGGATGTCCCTATGTGCACATATGGTTCTTTCCATAAAGCCATGGGGTCAATTTCCTCAACTCTTGAAACTTGGATGGCCTAGTGACCTGCCGTAGACTCTGACTAATAGAATCTGAAGGAAGGGGCGCTGTGTGACTCCCCAGGGTGATTCCTCAGAGCAAGGGAGAAGCCCAACAAGCAACAGCCATTTCTCACTCCAGCTGAAGTATCAGATATAGGAGTGAGGTCATTTTGGACATTCTAGTCCCAGAGAGCTCTCTGTGGAACGCAGATGCAAGAGTTAACCCTGCCACCTCTATGTGAAGGAGAAGAACCACCCAACTGAACCCAGAAAACCCACAGAACTGTGATAAACGTTTTAGGCAATTAAGTATTTGGGTAATTCATTTTGCAGCAGTAGAGACCTCAGACACTGGTATCTGGAAGTGAGGGGCTGCCATAACAAAATAGGTGGCATTGGTTTAGGGACATCAACAAGTAGAGAATGGAAAGATGGTGAGGAAGCTGTTAGGGCTGGTGTAAAAGCAGTGAAGCGATGGTCACTGGAGGCTGGAGAAAGGGAGACATTTATGCATTGGTGCAACAATTAGCATTAGTGTCACCTGTGAGAACATGGAACCTATAACAAGCATGTAATAAACCTGTGGGTCAAACAAACAAGATTCCCAGGCAGAATGTGAAAGTGAGAAATGTCTTCTTTTAAGTGGTCTTAAGAGAAAAATAAGTGAAAGAAATTAATTATTCATTTTTCAAGCAGATTTTAGAGGAAATAGAGAAGGCAGTCTCAAAGTAAGAAACTGTCTCCAGGTAAAGATAACAAAAAGTATTATGGCCAATTTGCTTTTAAGAACTAAGTAAGACTTAAGACAGGGCTTAATAGAAGTTTGAAGGGTGTGGCTGAGATGAAAGCCCATCCTGGGGCCCACACCCTTCACCAGTGCATATGCAATGGTCAGTGGAAGGCCACTGGTGGGCCTCTTTGTCCCCAGGCCTTAGAGCTCCCACCAGTCCGACCTTCCCCCATGTTAGAGAAAGACACAGGCACAGAAGGGAAGGCTGGGTGAATGATGAAGCCTTTTTCAAAGAGATAAGCTGGATGATCAGATGAGAGGAAGCTTTACTTACAAATCAATTAGTAAATTTTCATTTGCACTAATGGGAAAGAAGGAAGACCAGGTATATTATTGACTGAGTTAAATTTTACAAGTAGGATTATATAGGGTCTCTTCTTAAGGTAAATTTCCTTAAAGGTAAATATGAAGCAGTAAACTATACTATATAAAAAGGTCTCAAATATTCCTCTATGTACAATTTTATACTTTGCTTTTGTTTCATCCAGCTGAAAGGAAATCATAGCTTCATTTCCACCTGATTTATATCTAGATACTACTGTACTTGCCAGTGCTGGAGGGCTTTTCTATGACGTTACTGCAAAATGTCTACCCAGATAAAAGTCAGAAGCCCTTAGTTTCTGAGGTGATTGTTGCTTTTCCTTAACTTCAGTCACAGGTGATCTATTACTTTGAGAGTATTCATATCAATTGGAGTGCAAATCTTAGCTTGCTCCTTCAGTCTCTTTATAATGCAAATCAGTGTTTGACACCTCTGTCCACTTTTGCCTTGTATGAAGAATTATACCAAATTTATTGTTACCTCTCTGGGGTGAAAACATTTTTCACACAACATGCCACCCTTACCACATAGATGGTGAATATGTGTTTAATGTCTATCAATTACTTAACCATTACTTTTTCTTAAGTACAGTGATTCTCTTATCAACTACCCAGCAAATTGTATGGTTTACAACTTCTATTTTCTTGCAGGTATTATAACTCTTTCAGTTTGTGAAAAGAATTCTGAACGCTCTTTTGCCTTTCAGAAATTTTACACCTTTAGAACTAGAGTTGGTTTCAAATGATATTTAAATTGTCTTTATCATAACATGTAACATTTATTGGGGGAAAAAACAATAAGAGCCAGAAGCCCATAAATTTAAGTACTGAGTACCTGCAAGTTCCTTTTAATATTCCTAGTTAAATATCTATAACATTATTTTTGTTAAGAAAATATGAGGAAAAAAGGACATCAAGATTTCCCTATCTAAGATCTCGATCTTGAATTTGACATATTTTGTGAAATAATTACCAGTTTTGTAAGTGCCTGAGTTTAAGTTCCAAGTTTTCATTTGTTTCTTTCTGTTCATCCAAAGATCTCTGGAGCTTATGGATCTGATTCAGGAAATCATCAAGCTGAAAGCAAAATAGAAAATGCCTCAGGTAAGATGACTGAAATAAGAAAATCCTTTTAAAAGCAAGTTTTTTGCATGACACATTCTTTTTTGTACATATACATGAATGTGTAGGAATACTTATTTTTAATTATAGAATTAGTTCATATAGTCAATAATAAAATAAACATCTACATGGAGTCTAGAATTTGACAAAATCTTTTCTATCTAGGCACTCCTCCCCCGTTTCTAACCTGGGCTCCCCTACCTTATTATTCTCAAGATTTTGAAAATAGTTTTATGTATTTGCATGTGCGTATTTAAGTATAGCCTATATGTGTGCATATATATATGCTAAGTGTATATAGGTACACTTATATAGACACACACATAATGGTACAAATAGAAATATTCTGTAAAATGTATTCTTTTAGTTGTTTTTAACTTAAACATAAAAAAATGGGTATTATGCTCTATGTAATCTTCTAATACTTTCTTAATTCAACTGCTAAGACTCATCCGTATTAGTGACTCACTGTAGCCTCTTTGTTCTGGTTTACCAGATTGTACTGCATGATGGTGCCATGACAGTACACCACACTCCTGTCCATAACTATTAGACTGTTTGCAGGCTTGAGTTGCTCTGAACACTCTTGTATAGATCTCCTGATGCATTTGTGCAAAGTAGTCTCTGGAGACATACGTAGGAGGAGAATTGCTAAGTTACATTTTTTAATTTTTCAAGATAATGCTAAAATGTCTCCCAAAAATGTCTCCCAAAGGCAGTTAGATGGGATCCTATTTGAGCATATCTTCGCCAACACTTGGTGGTGTGAGATATTAAAACTTTTGCCAATCCCTTATCAATAAATAATGGTTCATACCTCTTTATATTTTTATTGGCTCAGTGATTTTCTTTTGTTCCTATTCAGGTCTTCTGCTCATTACTCTATTTGGAGCTCTTTCTTTTCTTTTTTATCTGTACATGTTTATGTTATAATCTCAATACTAACCCTTTGTCAGTTATAAGTGTTCCAAGTATCTTCACCAAGTGTTATCAAGTTTATAACTTATTTTTTTTCCATTTTAAGAGCTCTTTGGATGAATAAGTCATTTTATTAAGCAAAATTTATCAATTTTTTTTACAGTTAGGATGTATTTAATAATGCTAAAAAGTACTTCCCTATGCCAAGCTTAGAGAAGTATTAATCTGTATTTTCAACTAAAATTTGTTAAAGTTTTGTATTTGTCATTTAAGTCCTAGATCAAGATGGAGTTAATTTTTGTACATGATGTGAGTTAGATCTCCAATTTTATTTTTTCTATATATAAACACATTTCAATAGGTGTTTAATTAAGTTGCCAAGTTGTTTAGCCTGAGTGGAGGTTCCATGGGGTAGGTTTAGATAGTTTTAGTGTTTTCTCTTCCTCACAACAATATCTAGCAACCATATTCCTCCAATTGAATATTTCAAAATCTTGTGGAAATTACCATGCATATGCAGCTTCAAGACAAAAATCTTGCCTCTCCAAGCAGACTGCTGAGCTATGGCACTATAGTAAAATAAGGTTAATAATTTCCATATTTAATAAAACTGTAAGGATAATCAAATCTTCCTCACCTTGTGCAAAGTCCAATTACTGCTAAATATGAAAACGAATCCCAATTCTCTGATCTCTTGGTCAGTGTTTTTCAAGTTAAATCATTTTAAACATTAGAAAGAATTATATACAGTTGAGTTGGCATTATTATTTTCCAGGAGAAAAGCTATTTCTCTTCATACCCTCACCATTCTATAAACCCTTATCAATTATTTGTGCCCATGAAGTAAACATTGTTAAGGTGTATCAAAATTAACTCTCAAATATTATTTTTATTTCTAGATGTCAAACATTCAGATATTTTTAGTAATACACACTTTTTTTGACATCCACAATTCTTAAGTTTATATATACACCTAACAGAATTACTTTTATATACATAATCCAAGTTTACTTTCTCAGCTTCGAAGTTCTCCCTATCTAACCTGTGCAGGATTTTGTGGACCTCACTTTTCCTAGTTTCTTCTTTATATAGATAAATGTTGAACCAGAAATTTTTTTACAGATATTCTACATGTCTCTAGTTCTAATTTTTCTGCAGTTAATGTAACATGTATTTGTTAATATATTAGGCTTACGTTGGATTTAATCATTATATTTTACATCAAGTTATTCAAATCAAGTGTTGTCTATTTTGCTAGATAAATGTTACAAAAATATTTATTAAAGTACAAACATGTCTGTATATATATTACTTAAAAGTTCTTATAAAATTCTACTAGGCCAGGTATCCAGACTAATTTTGCTTCTTCAGATACAGTCTTGCATCCAATTTCATTATTTGGGGAGGAATCAGGGTGCTCAACATTCATGCCTCATTAAAGATTAATTTTCTATCAGGATAAAATTAAAAGAATGAGGTAATAGGCTAATAATGATTGACTAATTATTCTGGAATGTCAGATTATTTCACATTTTTATTTTCTTTCAAATAACTACTTGGAAAAACCCCACCTATTTGGTATTACCAAGGGCAGTTCCCAAATCATTTATTTTATGAATGAGAAATGTTATCTTTTTGTACTTTTTCTTTAATTTATAAATTTTCAGCTTTTCTATCACTTGGGATTTTAATATAGGAATACCAATATGGGATATATGGTAACTACTTGGAAAGCTTAATTACAGACAGGTATTATTAGATATTTAAGGAATATTTTGGTACAACTATAAGAACAGCAGAGTTTAAGTAGAATATGATACATAAGTTATTATATTTGAAATTGGAATAACTGGAGTAAATAAATTTTGTAATGCATTTTGGAAATGTATACCAAAAGTTTTAACATTCATATTTTTAAAAATTCATGTATTGAAATGTCTGAAAAATATCAGACACATAAAAACTCTTTTGCACAAATATTTTTCATTATGTTCATGAAAAAGTCAAACTGACCTGAATGATTACTGAAGGTTTTATGTTTAATTGTAATCCATCACTCTGACAGAACATTCTGCAGACATTAAAATGTTTAATTAGAATTCATAAAGCTATTTTATGATATTTAACTTTGGAAAAAAGGCTTACAATATTGTGAGTAATGCATGACATTTCTTATGTAAAATAAAAGAAAAAACCAAAATGATGCAAAATACTGGTGGAAGTGTTATATTTTCTAAATTTGTGTTAAGGATGTTGAAAATGCAATGGAAAATGCTCAAGGTATAATTCAGACCTCACCTTGGAGATTTGGCTAACATCCAATTCTGATCTTATCTCGCCACTTGACAAACCCCTCAAGAGCTCCCGGTGCCCAGATGAGCACATAAACCCGCCTCTCATTTTCTCTCTCATATTACCTACCAGGGTAATCCCAGGTTTTATTTTGTTCTCCAGCAGCCCTGAACTTTTTGTATTTTTTAGCCCACAACAGGGTGGGTTTGGTGGCAGTCATGGTGCTCATTTTCTTTCTTTCCCCATGCCTTTGCTCACATTCTCTCTTCTCTATGGAATGGACCACGACTCTACTCCTAAAATCCTTTAAAACAGGCTTCTTAAACTTTTTCTATGAATCACCTTAGGATCTTGTTAAAATGCCAATAATGATTCAGTGGGTGTCAAGCAGGGTTCATGATTTTTCCATTTCTCAAGTTGCCAGGTGATACTGATGCTGCTGGCCCTTGGAACACACTGAGTAGAGGTCAGTACAATTACCCTGGCCCGAATGATGTAGCTTTTCTTAAATTCTCTGCTATCGAGTTTAGGCCGGGCTGCAGTGGATGCAGCCACAGAGTCATGGGGTCAGAAAGTCCTGGCACGTGGAGGGAAAGATAGAACAGATTCTGAGGAGGCGAATCTTCAGGCCCTAACTGCAGCAAAGCCTGTGGAGAAGAAGGGCATAGGGAGAGTGACCCTTTACCACTGGTGGGAAGACACTCCACCAGCTCTAACATTAATTTGGACAAATAGGAAAGGGACCAAGAGAATCTGGATCCTCTCTTAGAGGTCTGTGCTGTTTGGACTGGTGTTGATCCAGTGCCTACAAAAGTGCCTCTCTTTCCTTACAACCTTTAAGAACAAATAGGACTGGAGTAAAGGCAAAGGTCCATCCTTCCCTAAGAGGAGGGCCACATGCACTTGTCAAGGTTGATCTGGAACAAAGTAAGTTTTTATTTTCCAATCCCCAGACAAAATGGTGGAGTAGAAGGACCTGAGCTCACCTCCTCTCACAAAAACACCAAAATCACAACTAACTGCTGAATAACCATTGACAACAAAGGACTGGAACCTGCCAGAAAAGATACTCTATTTCTAAAGTCAGAGAAGAAGCCACAATGAGATGGCAGGAGGCATGCATTCATGATACAAACAAATCCAATACCCGCCGGGTGGGTGACCCACAAACTGGAAAATAATTATATCACACAGATTCTCCCACAGGAGTGAGTTCTGAGCCCCATGTCAGGCTCCCTAGTCTGGGGGTGTAATATCAGAAGGAGGGATAAATTAGGAGGTTGGGATTAACATATGCACACTATTATATATAAAATAATCAACAAGGACCTACTGTATAGCACAAGGAACTCTACTCAGTATTCTGTAATAACCTATATGGGAAAAGAATCTGAAAAAGAATAGATATATGTATAACTGAATCACTTTGTTGTACACCAGAAACAAAACATTTAAGTCAAATATACTCCAATATAATTTTTTTAAAAAGCAAAAAAATATTTTTTTAATTTAAGAAACCAAAATCTTTACCAAATAAACTTTTCTTCACTTTTTTTTAATTTTCCTCATTCACAGTTATATATTCTGATATTAAGTAAGGAATGAACTGTTGATGAAGGTCTTGTGACATTTAGTGTATTCTTAGGCATTTAGGTTGTGAAAAGCAAATAAAAGCCTCTTCACATTAAAAACAAATACTCTGCTATCTCTGTTGTTTACCTTTACCCTTGATCTTAAACTTATCCAAACTAAATTATAATAGTCATCGTCTTTCTCTCTCTCACAGGCTGTGAGGTTCTTGAAAGTGCTGCAGATACAGATACACACACACACACACACACACTCTTTAACTTTCCCTGTTCCCACTTGTGCACCAGATCCCATGCTAGTTCACCTACTCAAGGACACACACAGTTTCATCAACACACGGTGCTGGGACTTCCCTGGCGGTGCAGTGGTTAGAATCCACGTGCCAATGCATAGGACTCGGGTTCGAGCCGTGGTCCAGGAAGATCCCACATGCCATGGAGCAACTAAGCCCGTGCGCCACAACTACTGAGCCTGCACTCTAGAGCCTGCGAGCCACAACTCCTGAAGTCTGCATGCCTAGAGCACATGCTCCGCAACAAGAGAAGCCACCTCAATGAGAAGCCCACGCACCACAACGAAGAGTAGCCCCCGCTCACTGCAATTAGAGAAAAGCCCACGCGCAGCAACAAAGACCCAACACAGCCAAAAATAAATAAATTAAAAAAAAAAACACGGTGCTCTCATATCTTCCTGTTTCTTTCTCTTCTTGATCCTTCCCATCAGGGGCATTGTACTGACTGTTCCTTCTGCCTGGAACCTTCTTTCAACAGTTATCTGAATGGTTAACTTTCATTAACATTTTCCATGTATTTATTCAAATCTGAGGCCAGACACCATATTTAACATTGCAACCTGCACCCAAAGCAAGAACACCAGTTTTTTTTTTTCCAGCAGTCATATGATTTATATATAAATTGTCTCCGTCTCTCTCCACTGGAATGCAAATTCCATACAGAAGGGATATTCATTTTATTCATGTATAGATTTCAAGTGCCTAGAATAGTCTGCATGTTTAAGAAAAAGAATAAATTAATGTTGGGTAGGCTAAAGCAACAGATGCCCTTCCAGTTTTGTTAAATATCTATGCCAAGAAAGACCATAATTTGCAAATTCTATATCCATAGTATCCTAAAACTTTCATATGCCAGATAAATTCAGTTCAATACTTACTGTTGAGCACAGAATAATTGTTTTGTTCCTATTGCTACTCTGGTAAGGCCCTGGCCAGTCTGGCTGAAATCTGGGTAGATTCCCCAAAATTTATGATTCAAGAAAAATGTTTACACCATATATTATAATCTGATCAAACTGGCAGTATAATAAGGTCCAACTATCGTCTAAGACTTGGTAGTATGGAGACAATGACTTCAGCTCAAAAGGACTTGCAATTCCTGGAAAATATTAATCTCCATCACTGAAAAGAAAGTAAAGTAAAATGACAAAGGAAAGACTAGAAAAGGAAAGCCTGTTAGGTGATGCAGACAATAGCACGTAAACACATTTTTATTTTTATTACATACATCCTTACCTAAATCTACCTGGAAACCATTGATAATCAGTTTTGATACATTTTTCCATTAGCAATTGAGTGGGACCCATGTCACAGAAATTGAAGTGACATGTTTAGCATTGGGTATTCTGGCAACTCTTTCTGGCCAACCTGCTCCAACTGTGGTCTAGGGCATCCACATTGGGGTGTCTTTATAATCTCTGCAGTTTGGAATTTAAGGTAATGAGGAAAGATGGCACAAATTCAGATAAGTGTCCTGTTCACAAATTCCCTAAACCCAACTCATGTAATGTAGAGACTTTGTAAGGAATAAGTGGGCATGACAACTTGCTGACTTTAAATAATTAGTACAGACTAATTTTCCAGATATTTTTAATTGGAACTGAAATACTCTGAACCATTTCATTAAGGATTATACCACAATATTCTCTTCACCTAAAAAAAAATCATTAAAATCACCAGGAACATTTTACTAAAACTTCCTGGTGATCTCTGATGGAAAGTGGCTGCCTTTTGAGAAGTTTGCTAAGTATAGAGCATGTGTTACATGATTATACATATATTTCAATGTCAGAATTAACTTCAAGTTATTAAATATAATATCTTATTGCTACCTATATGGAAATTATTGGATGATTTATATTCAGTGATTCCAGCTAATTCTTACTAAGGTATTCAAAATTAAAATGTGATCTCATTTTAACAGAATACTAAATGTTCTGTGGTCTTGTAATCCATGATAATAGGTGTGATTTGCCAGAATTATTTATCAGTTTCCTTACTGGCCTTCTTTTTAAATACATATGTCACTGAATTTCACAGGTCTTTCATGAAACTGGCTACTTAATTTCTTCCAAGTACTTTCCACATAAAGTGAGTAGATTTATTGCCTACCAGACAATTGTTAAAATGTTTAAGAAATGTTAAACAAGTAATAAGCAGGGCATAAATGTAATTGCTGAAATAATTTACTAAACTATAAATTTTCTAATGAGCTAAGGTAACAGTGCAATTATTACAGATATAGGGTTAATGAAACTACTATATCTCAGCTGAATGACAGAATTAAATTATTCAGAGCAAAAGGAATAAGTTGGCTTTTAAGTGAATGGTTCAACTGAGTAATTAAATAAAGAATGACACATGGTTGAGATTTTGGAGATTCCCATTTTAAGGAAACTATATTTTGGGAAAGCTGGAGACAGTTTTCTCTAAGTGGACCTTACAGTGAATGAATGATAAAAATTACATTCCCAATGATGTGAATCAATTATTTCCCCAAAGGTTTTATTTTCTTCTTAGGGACCAAAAAACAAAAACCAAAACAAAACCAATGCAGAATAATTTTCCAAGTAGCTGTACTTTAGTGCCAGTGTTTCCTTCTCTGTGGGAACACATGTGGTTAAATCTGTGATGAAGCTCGATATTCTTAGCAACAATAAAAGTATGAAAACAGGAACAGAAGAATTACAAGAGAAGAATCAATCTGGAGAACTGACACTTCCTGATTTCAATACTTAACTAAAACTGTAGTAATCAACACAATGCTTTACTGGCAGAAGGATACACATTTATTCCATTGACCTAAATGTCTATCAAGAGTCCAGGGTCAGCTGGATTTTGATATGGGTGTCAAGATACTTCAGTGAGGAAAAGAATTATCTTTTCAACAAATAGTTCCAGGACAATTAGATATCCACAAGCATAATTCTGAATTATGCTCACCTCATTTATAAAAATTAACTCAAAATGAAGCACAGACCTAAATATATCTAAAACTATAAAACTCTAAGAAAACATGGGAGTAAATCTTCATGACATTGAAATAGTCAATGTTTTTTACAGAAAACAGCAGAGCACAAGCAACAAAAGAAAAAAAGTGGACTTGATTAAAATTCTAAAAGTTTTATGCTTCAAATGAAACTATCAAGAAGTTGGAAAGACAATATATGTAATGAGAGAAAATATTTGCAAATCATGTATTTGAGTAGGGATTTATATCCAGAATATACAAAAAACACAACTCAATATTTTTTTTAAAATGGACAAAGAATCTGAATAAGTTGTTCCCAAGAAAATATACTAATAGCCAACTAGTACATGAAAACAGGATTAGCATTATTAGTCATTAAGGAAATTCAAATCAAAACAACAATAAGGTACCACTTCACCTCCACGAGGTTGGCTGTAATAAAAAAGATGAACTCTGACAAGTGGTGGTGAGAATGCAGAGAAATTGGAACCCTCAGATATTGCTTGTGAGAATGTAAAATGGTACAGTCACTGTGGAAAAGAGTTTGGTGCAAGGCAGAAATAGACACACAAACAAACATTTGAACACCAAGGGGGGAAGGGGGGTGTGGGATGAATTGGGAGATTGGGATTGATATATATACACCAATATGTATAAATAGATAACTAATGAGAACCTGCTATATAGCACAGGGAACTCCACTTCACTGTACAGTAGAAACTTCCACAAGATTGTAAAACAATACCCCAATAAAAAAATCGTTAACATAGAGTTACCATATGATCCAGCAATCCAAGGGAAATAAAAACATACATCTACACAAAGCTTGTAAATGAATGTTCATAACAGCATTATTCATAGTAGACAAGGAGTGTAACAACCCAGATACTCATCAACTGAAAAATGAAGAAAAAATGTGGTATATCCATGCAATGCACTATTATTTGGCCATACAAAGAATGAAGTATTGATCAATGATACAATATGGATGAACCCTGAAGACACTATACTAAGTGAAAGAAGCCAGTCACAAAAGGCCATATATTCTATGATTCTATAGAATATAGAATCTATAGAATAGGAGTTACCTATTCTAAAATAGGTAACTCCACAGAGATAGAAAGTAGGCTGGTGATTGCCAAGGGCTGGGTGTATAGGGAGAATAGGGAATGACTGATAATGGGTTTGTGTTTTCTGAGATAACGAAAATATTTTAAACTTAGATTGTAGTAATCGTGGGACAACTCTATTTTAGTAGAAACCAATGAATTGAACACTTTAAAAGTGTATATAAATTAGATCGTAATAAAGACGTTAAAATAAACACAATAAGAGTAAATATGGCATACATTTCAGTTGCTATATTTATATATTAAGCCAAATCAAAATTAATTCTAGGGTATCTACAACAGAATTAAGCCAATTGAATATATCCAAGGATTCCAGAGCTCTTAAGAATGTTATCTTAAATAATAGTATCACTTGAATCTAGAATATTTCATTGCTTTATCTTTACATAATGAACTTTTGAAATATTCAAGTATTGGATGGACTTGATGCCTTAATAAGTCTAACAATTACTGGCATTGCTTTAACATGTATTGACCTACATAATCTTATGTGACTATTTATTTATATACAAAGCATTCTATTAAACAGTTTATTTCAGCTCAGAGTTATTTTTCTTTTCTTTTCAATAAATTAAACCAGCATCATGGTCAGTAGGAGCTAAGCACCTGACATCCTACAATACTGATGATTCTTAATTTATGTCCTGAGAGACTAATACTGAGTATTTGTTCAGGGTACCATAGCAACTGTAGAATCAAAGCTATGATATTATGTGACAAATTTGTAGTTGAGAGAACACTTCAGGATCACCTGGGGCAGCAATATTACAAGTGTTTATGGTGTGGTGGATAAGGGACACTTAATTGGTGTTGTTAATTTTATCCAAATTATAGACAACTATAGGGCATCTATTTCCATAGAGTAGAAAAGTCTCATCAAGATGTGTGAGAACGGCTTCCCTGGTGGCGCAGTGGTTGAGAGTCCGCCTGCCGATGCAGGAGACTCGGGTTCGTGCCTCGATCTGGGAGGATCCCACATGCCGCGGAGCGGCTGGGCCCGTGAGCCATGGCCGCTGAGCCTGCGCATCCGGAGCCTGTGCTCCGCAACGGGAGAGGCCACAACAGTGAGAGGCCCGCATACCGCAAAAAAAAAAAAAAAAAAAAAAAAAAAATGTGTGAGAAAACACTAAGTGCATTTAATTTGTAACTGGTATCTCACAAAAGTTTTGATATTGATCTTTATTAAAACTGACTTCAAGTTGCATTAACCTGACCAGTATGCTAAAGTGCGCAGAGAATAATATCTTGTCTAACATCAAAGGAAGACAAAACATTGTCAAATAATATTAATTTTCATGACAATAGCACTTGTATTTGATCAGCACCATGATGTATATATTTCTCACTTTCCTCTTTGAGAATCTGAATAGTAGAGAACACTAATAAAGTACCCAGGGAACAAACAATCCTTCCTTCCCTGTTTTATTTTACTCAGTTAACACACAACAGATGCCTGCTTTCAGAAGGAAGCTTTTTAAGAGCACTGGGCTATGTGCCTCTTTGCCTTTGGATATTGGAGTGAATTCCAGCATCATGAAACTTAATGAAAGAAATGAAATTACCATTTTTGTCCCAAGTTTTAATCTTCTATCACAGGTCTTGAATCACCAGGCTTAATCTCCAACTAATGTTGAACATGGGTATAAAAATACTGTTATTCCTTGTTATTTTAACCAAAAGAAAAGGAAATTGCAGAAACATCAGTTACAGAAATGCAAAGATGAAATGTGATTAGAATTGTAAAACTCTTAAAGGAACGTAAACATTAAGAACAAGCATATTCAGTATAAAACTACTCAATTTTACTTATTATAACAGGATTTGGAAACTTCCTCATGGCTCTGTACTCTAGCAATTCAGCCTGGTATTAAGACAGTGCCTGCCACCCTATAGGCCATCTACACAGGTGACAACCTGCTAGTGAGTCAGAAAAATCTGTTTCTACAGATATGTGGTGAAACCTTTATAAAACATAGAAAATGGAAATCTTATTAAAAGCCACATGACTTGTATCTAAAAAACCACAAAGAAAAACAAGTTAGAAACTAACAGAATATTTAAAAACCAGTAATTAGTCTTAGTTAATTGATTACAACTAAGGCTCAAGCTCTTATTAAAACAAGAATTAGATATCCAAAATTAGAAAGAGATACAATGTTATTTCAAAATAAAATTCATGAAAAGAATAAGTAGAAAAGAAAAAGTCTTCAAAAATATATTTCATAAATAAGCAGACTACAAAAATACAGTAAGATATGTATGTTAAGAGAAGGGGAAACAAGTGATATTTTTTGATTAATAAATCAAAGGACTAGTGCTTAATTTCCCACAGAGGATAGGGAGGACATCATAATCTAACAATCAGTTTTTATTCAGAAGAGAACCTTTAAGTACTTGAAAAGGACTATAATGACAAAAGGGATAATTATAATGATAAAAGGAAGAAATGTTTTCCTCTATCATACACATATCTTTCCAGATTACAATTTTCCAAAATGACAAAAACATATGGAGTGGAAGTTACTTACCCTGCAACTTCTCCATGATATATATGGAATTTAAGAAAAAAAAATGTCATGAAGAACCTAGGGGTAAGACAGGAATAAAGACACAGACCTACTAGAGAATGGACTTGAGGATATGGGGAGGGGGAAGGGTAAGCTGTGACAAAGCAAGAGAGAGGCATGGACATATATACACTACCAAACATAAAATAGATAGCTAGTGGGAAGCAGCCGCATAGCACAGGGAAATCAGCTCGGTGCTTTGTGACCGCCTGGAGGGGTGGGAGGGAGGGAGACACAAGAGGGAAGAGATACGGGAACATATGTATAACTGATTCACTTTGTTGTAAAGCAGAAACTAACACACCACTGTAAAACAATTATACTCCAATAAAGATGTAAAAAAAAAACAAAGAAAAGAAAAGAAACTGTTTTCACTTATAGACACCTAACTGCATTTATATGGCTTGCTTTCTGGAGGTGGAAAATTAAGACGGAACAAAATCCTTCTTTAACTGAATAAGATTCAAATAGAAAACTTAAAATTAAAATATTATACTCTTCCTTTAAAGAGAAGATGCAAACTGACTTGGGAATGAACTTCTGCATACATAACCTATAAACATGGTTATCGACCACTTATGGAAGTTTCAAAGAACTACGAGAGATTCCAAAAGTGCAATGTTTCTAAAACTGTTTCTGAAACAGAAATGGACACCTCGTTATTTGTTGAATTATATTTAAGCTTCTGAGTTCCAAACTTCTGCAACTGTCTATTATAGTCTTGGTTATTTTGTAACTGAACCAACAGCCATATCATTCCAGAAATCTCTTCACCAAGAAACTTTGATTAATTTCCTCTGAATAATTTTGATGATTGTTATCTAAAATAATCTAGGTTATAGCAGTAGCTGGATTGCTTAATATAAGAAAAAAGTTAATGACACAGTAGGATAAGTGTTTTAAAATACAGAAAAATATTTAAGTATTTTGTTTTACATATTTCCTAGTAGAAACTGTTTATGATCAACTTAGCTTAACAGTGATGATAGGGAAAAATCTATTTTAAATAACAGCAAGGAATAAGTAAATGGAAATGTAGTCATGACTTACAAAATTTATACAGTATTAAAATATGAAGAAAATATTTCTTCCCATAAATAGTAAGTAGAATAAAGCTGGCACACTTTAATTGCAATGCATCACTGTCATCATAGCCTTAGTAATATTATGAAAGTCAAAGGAGACTTAGTGCTGATGGAATAAAGATGGAAAACAGATATGTAGAGCACATTTCTTAAAACAGAATTCTAATTCTGTACATATGAAAACCAAAGAGACAGTAGTGAGCATTCTTTCACTAGAGTAACGTTCAGATTCCAAAATTTCAAAATATTTCCTTGCACCTTTTTTTGAACATAATCACTGCCCACCATCTGAGTCACTAGAATCAACTATAAACAGATTTACCTGCCATTTATTTTGTACTATCAAAACAAAGTCAATATAGTAAAAAGGGTGAAACACATCTTTAAGTTATTATGAAAGCAGTTTTGACCTCACAGACCTCCAGAAAAATTGTCCAGGACCTTCAGAGTTGAGAACTGCTGGCTTAAAGAACGTTTTCCCAATGAAGTACTTACTAAGTTGGATGAGTTCAAACATGATTGGTTTACTTTGCATTTGGCTAGAAGTTTCTAGAAACAGTATGAAAAATATTCTCAAATATCTGACTCAAACCTCCTTGTGTATAAGTTATATATATAAATGAGGAAGCACATTATCCAACCTGATGGAAAATGGCGGCTTCTCATATTTAGAATATCACACAGCAGTACATGCTTTAAAAGTTACCAGCTTGGAATGCTGCTGTCCAATTCATCTAAGAATATCTGTAAATAATGGAGATTTCTTCCACTAATAGTGTGCAAGTTCTAGCACATTTAGTCTCCTGATAAAGAACTATTAGGTAAGCAAATAAATGAAAGCAAACTGGCATGCCCTGAATGCATATAAATTAATGAAGTGGGAAATGTACTGGAAATATTCCTGAATGCTATTGGTCATCCAACAAGATATTTACTGCCTTTTTTTTCCCTCAACACATCCATTTTGCCCGTCATACCTAGGTCATCAAGTGAATACATCCCATCTAGATAGGCCAATGTAAGACTTTCTACAGCTACTTCGTGAAATAAAGATCATGCAACTCCTTGGAGTTCCAATTTTTCCTCAGTTTGGATAAACATAAACTGATTTAACTATTAATACCTTAAATATTCTACATTAAAATGACAATAGATATTTTATGTAATAGAGACCTCTAGTTTTAAAAATAAACTGTAAACATCAAAGAAATGTTGCATTAACTAAAGACTACAATTCAGAATGTCCTGGGCTATTTGTTTACTTTGTTATTCAGGGAATTTTGTGAAAAATTGCCATCACTATAGGATACCACTATAACTACTGTACTTGCGTAAAAGACAGCCCTACTTCTCCTAAATTTAGGAAGGCAATTATATTTCTCCTTTTGAAGACACTGTATTTAAACTGAGGGTTTTTTCCAAAGAAGACCATATTCTAACAGACAATACGCTATAAAGTATTTAATTTTGTTTACTTAGAAATTAAAAGGAAATGCAATTTGTTCAGTAGTATAGATACTGAAGTTAAATGTTATACCACTAGAAACGTTTAACTGACTACAGACTTAATAGACTTTTAGCATGTAAGATTTTTAGGGATTTTAATAGACTTTATTTTCTAGAGCAGTTTTAGATTTACATAAAAATTGAGAGGAAAGTAAAGAGTCCTCCTGTAGTCCCTATGCCTGCCCCACACACATCCCCACCCCAGTTTCCCCTATCATTAACATCGTGCATTAGTGTCGAACAGACAAAAGATAATGTCATCTTGAGCAAGGCTGGCAGTCATGAGGGTGGTGATAAGTGGTCATTTTGTGATATATTAGGAATATAGGACTTAAAGAATGTTAGGATTGATTTAATATGGAATAAGTGAGAAGGAGAGGAGTTAAAAATGATTAATTGTTTTGCCTGAGTAATGGAACAGCTAGAGAAGTGGGTTTAAAGATATAAAGTTGAGAGTTGTCAGCATATAGATGGCATCTAAAACCATGAGGTTTGAAGATATATATCACATTTGGAGTGAGTGTCGGTAGGCACAGAATAAATGAAAGAATAAGACACTGACACATAGAACTGAAGACGTGAAGAGAAATCAAGATTGAGATCAAGAAGGACAGAAGAAGGTGAAAGCCAAAAAAACCCACTGATTTTTCTAGACGCCTAGTGAGTACGTTACTTTAAGAATGGGACTGATTGTGTCAAATTATTATATTTTGAGAAAGATGGAGCCCACGAATGGAGCACTGGCTTTCAAAGTATGGAGCACATTTGGAGAGCTTGAGAACTTTTCCATTGGTAAAAAGGCAGCAGTCAGAACTATCACTGCTGTGATTAGAAACAGAATGAAGGTTGTAAAGATAAGAAGTTTATATATTTCTTTCAGCCTTTTTTTTTTTTTTACTGTAAAGGGAGTTTAATAATAGCAAAAATGGAATGTGTACTTAAAGGAAGTCAGTTCATTTACAATACTTTATATATAAAATATTTAAATATACATGTATGTGTATATACACATGAATATATATATACTTGTGTATGTTTTATATATATAGGCTGACAACAGAGAGAAACTGAGAAATTTCATCCATACTATCAGATATGTAAGCAGAATATATTGGTTCTAACTGATATAGCTAATTTGGTAGATGTGATGGTGAGAGTGTGTAAATATTCTGTATTCCACATTCCTGTTTTTGTTTCTCAGTAAATTCAGAAGAAAGATTATCATCTGAGAGTATGGAGGAGTGAGGAGGGATTAGAAAAGAGATAGGAAGTGAAACAGTCATTTAGAAAAGTTAATGCTGGAATGCTAAGATGCTACTTGAGACTAGTGATCATGAATATAAACCAAGACCTGTTACCATAGCACTAGGTTCTTTAGTGCCACATGCACAGCTGATGAAGCAGAAGGTTGCATTTAATGATGAAGCAGAGCTTGAGTTTTACAAGTGAATATCTACAAAGCATATGGGGGCAAGGAAATTCATGTATATGCAGCAAAAGGATTATAATGTAGAGACATCACATTTATGGACAAGGAGTGAAATCAGAAATGGAAGCGGATAAGTGACAGTGAAAAAGCAGTATCATCAATAGATTATATGCCCAGGGGGTTGAAATTTTGTAGTACTTGGTACTGAAGAAAGTAAATCGGAAAGATAAGAGTACATTTGGAGAGTTTGAGACCCTGAAGGAAGTCTAGTAATTGGTGAAGATAATATCTGCAGTGTGACCTTGGGAGTAGGTTGGTAAAGTCGAGTGAAGGACAAGATAATTGGAAAAGAAGAATTTGAGGAACTGAGAGTGCAAAGTGCTGAAAGTTTTCATTTGGGATATTCTACTCAGTAATAGAGTCCAAAAGAATAGAGGAGTGACATTGCCAAGATGGTGACAGAGGTTGTTTTTGACTTCACTCCCCATCACAGGAAGAACAACTAACAACTACTCATGGACAAGGCATCACTGGGAGAATCCTAGAACACAGGAAGGAGGCTGAGGAAGTCGCCTGCACCCCAGAGACCAAGATAGACTGAGGGGGAAGCTGAGAGGAACAGCTACACAGTGACGGCATTGCCCCTCCCCCAGGCTGGGGCAGCACCAAGATCCTGTCACCTGGGACCCTGATTGAATCACTACAGTCTTCTCCTTCAGAACAAGAGTTCTTCCTTAGAACTACATCCGAATGACTGCAAGTGCATTTTATGATGGATGCTGATGATTGTACAATACACCACCTTTAAGGACAACCCCTGGATTCTTCAGAATCATGCCTAGAACACCCATTTTGGATTTCTCTGATGTAGACTCTCTACCAAAAGGGTTTCAATCTAGAGCTGACATCCTGGCTCTGGTTTCCCTCTATCCCAGCCTCTAGATCAAGTTCTGGATCTCAACTCTCTTACTCTGCTCTACCCTTCTACTGTTAATAGAGTCCTGTCCCATTGTATTCTGAAATATGATTATCACCTCTGGAACATACAATTCAGTCATTCAATGCGCTAATTTAACTCTCAAAAAGTGATTGCTTCCAATCAAATGTGCAATTACCGAGAAGTGACAGAACTATATTTTTCGCTTTCTTAAACTAATCAGGTAAATTATTGAAACAAACAACAACAACAACACAAAAAAGCCCACCAGAATCTGGTGGGTTTTTTTAATCTATAACTTTAACCAAAAATAAAATATTTTCTGCTAGTTAAAGCAATAATACGTGAAGATATAGTAAGAACATGTCATATCTTTAAGAGATGACTGTATTTATTCATCTCCAATCAAAATAACACTCATTTTTCCTCCATGAAAGGAAAACCAGAACTGTTTGTTGAATATTTCTTCATAATTTGTGCCAACATAAATTTTAGCCTTGCATTTATACTCACTGAGTGTGAAATGCATCAAATTACAAATTTAAATATGTCTAATTGTGTGCAGTTTATATTTTATCATCTGATTTTCCAACTACAGCAGAACCACACAAATGAATAGTTATAGATCTTGCATATATATCTTTTTAAACTTCAAAAGTTCTTAATTTATTATACCATGAAGGGAAAATGACTCATAAGAATTTCATAGCCTTAGAGTACTGAGTGTTTAAATACAAGAAGTCATAACTCTTAATAATTCCAGTTGAGCAACTCTAAAAAAAATTTAAGTTTTCATATTAGTTAGGTAACTGAAATGTCTTGTAATAATAAATGATCTACCTGACAAATCTTTAAAAAAGACAGAAGTTCAAATATCATGATTATTATTTTAGAAAGTTAAAAAGCATGTAAATCTAAAAGTATAATTCCACTCTTGACATTCTTTTTTACAACACAGTACCCTAAAGGTGTCACTATTTCTCATTATATATTCCATATAAGAAAATTTTGAGAAAGATTTTTATTTCCTTTGACACAATAAAATGTCCCTTGTTTTATTGTTATCTTACTGGAACATTATTTGAAATTCTTTACCATTAAGCTCAATTATGATTTTTTTTCATGAAAAGAATATTCCGATTAGAGCAGAAAAAATAATTGTCCCTGAATGTTCTCTTTGAAATGACCCACCAGAAACTTAAAACACTAATCTTTTATCAAAATGTTTTATAATCCAATATGGAAGCCAAGATCCTAAATAAAACTTTTTCTTTAAATGTTCATTTGCAGAGAACAGCAGTTGGATCCATGTAAGTATTGTCATCACTATGCAAAGAAGACGATAGTGTATAAAACCAGAAGATATATTTTTAACATATATTTCCATGCCTGAGTTGGTATCTTATCTCTTCCTCTCCCATGTGTGACCACGGTCATGTCATTTACTGACCCAAACCTCAAGTTCCTGTAATTGCTGTAATTACAGTATCTAATTTCAGGGTTATAGGAAGACTTATATGAGAATATTTATGTTAATAAATTACTACAATAACTGATGTTTAGAAGTTTATAATAAAGACTAAATATTATAACGTAATATGTTAAATACTGGAACATTCAATTGAACACTGTTACATAAGATTAAATTAAACCCTGAATATTTGATCTGAGACCTCGGTAGATTAATTATTCATAATTTTTCACACTTTAAGATAAGTTGTTTCTTTACTTTCCTCAAAGGTTTCATTAAATCAACTACACACATTTCAGTGGTTGAATTCATGTAATCCCACACATTATTGTTCATTTTACAGATGAGGAAAGGGTATTCCAGAGAGGCTAAATGATTAGCCCAGGATCACACCACTCGTAAATGCATACATCAGAGTTCATTTCCAATTCTGACTCCAATCCTTTATTTTACCCACTATACTATACATTCTGTCAAATACTCAGAAACTAGATTGAATTTATACTTTTCACTTGCCTTTTCTAACACTGCTCAATCATAGTCACACATCAGAAAGATATTACTTTTTATAAAATCACCTGCATCTGTTCTTTCACTTAGCATGACTTTTAAGATCCCTCGCATTGTGATGGGATTGTGTAATCTGCTGTAGAGCAGGTACCCCATGGTGCCTATTCACAGATGTGATCCGTCCACTCTCCCCATGACCAAAGGCCCAGATGCTCCATCTCTCAGCCCCCAGGAGCAATCCTGCAACCTATAACCTGCACCTATCCCCTCGTGGATCTGTGTGAATCTCGCTGGCAGATGGACCAGGAACAGGGTTAACAAATTAAAACACATACATACAGCACAAAGGATATTAATATACAAAAACACAGTTGAACAAAAGGATACACAAAAATCTCATTAAAATGGTTGCCCATGGAGAGAGAGGGGGATGGGAGTGGGATGGCAGTTTAAAAGGGAATAAATAAATAAAGAGAATAGATTTGCCTGAAGAATGAATGGTGCTGAGAAGTGCGATTAACTCAACTCTCAGCACCAAAGAGAAAAGTGCAATTAACTCAGCTCTCAGCACCAAGAGAAAAAGAGATTATTCTTTGCTGTTGTTCATTGGCATTTTTTTCTAATGAGGTTTATATCACTTCCATTTTTCAGAGCATAAATATGAGTAGAAACAATAGAGCTGGATGAGGAAAGGGAATAAAGTATCAGATATTGTTAAAAAGAAGAAGAAGAGAAAAAAAAAATATATATATATATAAAGGTTAGGGATGGTGGCCCAAAAGTGTTGCCTAGAGTTAAAAGGAGAGGAAAAAACTAACAAATGACCATGCTCTAAACCCTACCATATAACCTGTGCTTAAAACATCTTGATTTTACTGAGCTCCTATCTCAGGCTACACTTTCTACCCACACACAATTCATAAACGTTTTAGCTTAGAATATAGCACACATGAAGGGTTTGGTTTATCACGTTCTGAAGGGGTGCAGAATTTCCCCTCTTTTCCCTTCTAGTTCTTTGGGTTGGGAATTAAAATAATATAAAGTAGTTAGCAGGAGAAAAAGCAATTTATTACAGGCACAGTGAGAATCCACTAAGTATGAAGAATTCCAAAGATGGCAAGGCAAGGTGAGGCATATATTTTTCTGGACTAAGCAGAAGGAGGTAGGGGTCTAAGGCTTCAGGGGGAAGTAAGGCAATTGACAGGAAGAAAAAGAGTTAATATTTGGTAAACAAATGTTTGCTGGGCCATACAAAGACAATGGGGCACAGAGAGGACCTTGTTTAAAGGGACTTGGCTAGGTTCCTCCCCATCGACCACACCTCACACTCTACTATAGTTATCTATGGTGCTGGGAGGCCTGGCCCAGAGAGAAGCTATCTTAAATTCTTTTAGGCAGCAAATTCTTTTAGACAGTAAGTGGAGTTCAAAGGTTCTTCCTGAGTCTTATGGGCCTTGATTGTTTTCAGCTCAAAATAATCCACATGCCAGAGTGGCCTGTTCTGAACTCCATCAGAGACAATTTAGGTGGTTGGTAAAGTGAAGGAAGAGCAAGATCCTGAAGAATGATTGCAGGAAGTGGTACCCTTCAAATTATCCACAGAAAGTGGAGCAAAATTATTAGAAGGATTTAAATGAGCTGTATACAGGGACAAGGATGCAAGACCTCTGTTCATGTTGTAGTGCTATGATGTCTTGATTTTAGGGGCACCTGAGACCACTCTACTGATGCTGGCCAAGTTAGAGGCACAGACTGTGCTGGTCCTTGCCCATATATTCCAGTTGGGGTGTCAGACAACAAATAATTAAACACATAATTACAAATAGCCCTTAAACACTGGAAGGAAAAGGAACATGGCCACCTGTTTCCACTGCATCCTGTAAAAACCACCATCTTGACATTTATTCTGCTATATTTAACTTCAGACATTTATGTTGGACTATCCCCAGCCACACTGTAAACCTCTTCTTGGGAAGAACTCACTCAAGTATATTCTAACATCTAACACAGAGGTTAGGAAGTAATTAATATTAAATGAACTGGGCTGGTTTTTACAGTTCAGTTCAGATCCTGGGTCTGTGGTTACCGCTTGTGTCCCCATGTGAACCTGAAGCCGGCCTCTTTATTATTATTTTTTAATCTTAACCTGAAACACTTACCAGATCTTTTCCATAGATAAATGTGAATTTCAGTCTATCACTATTCTCACAATCTTAAAATTAGCAGGGTGTAAATTAATGAGATTACACCAAAATATGTTTTGGGCTGGGAAAGAATTCTTGTGTCCTTCCAAATAAAGGCTTGCTTAAAAATCAGCTGTTAATTTAGATAATTAACGTTCTGTAGGTTTAAACAGTGTCTCTCACATTCATCATTGCTGATGATATCAGACTTTTGAAAATATTCACCTTTTTGACACCAGAAGCATTAAAATGTGAGGCCAGAATTAGCTAAGCAGTAATAAGGTGATAATTGCTAAGTGTGAAGCCACACAGACAATGCATTTAGCAAAACACTAGCACTTTGTGAACTTACAGTGCTCAATAGTACCTATTCTTTCCATCTGTTTAAGTGATTTTTTATCTTTTGAATTTCTCTCAAAACTAGAAGACATATCAATTTGTTTTGTACATTACAATGCTACAGGTAGCCTACAATGGACTAAGAGCCTCATTTCTGTAGCAAGCCATTTCATTTATGCTCTACTAGTAAAATCTGTTACAGTAAACACATGTGTTCAGTGGGGACCAAAGTTATGAATTTGAGTCTCAATGGTAGCAGTCTTTCCTCATTAGGCCAGTGGTTCTGATATTTCACTAGACATTAGAATCATTTGAGAAGCTTTTAAAAAATACTCATGCACAGGCTCCACCCATAAAAATTGACTCGGCTACTGGAGATGAGGCTTGAGTTTTAGTATTTTTACAACTCAATCAAAAGATGCTCAGAAGACCTAAATAGACATTTCTCCAAAGACATAGAGATGGCCAAAAGGCACATGAAAAGATGCTCAACATCACTAATTATTACAGAAATGTTAATCAAAACTACAATGAGATATCACCTCACACCAGTCAGAATGGCCATCATCAAAGTCTATAAACAATAAGTGCTGGAGAGGGTGTGGAGAAAAGGGAACCCTCCTACACAGTTGGTGGGAATGTAAATTGGTACAACTACTATGGAGAACAGTATGGATGTTCCTTAAAAAACTAAGAATAGAGCTACCATATGATCCATCAATCCCACTCCTGGGCATATATCCAGAGAAAAACCATTGTTCAAAAGGATACATGCACCCCAATGTTTACTGCAGTGCTATTTACAATAGCCAAGACATGGAAGACCTAAATGTCCATTGACAGATGAATGGATAAAGAAGATGTGGTATATTTATACACTGGAATATTACTCAGCCATTAAAAAGAATGAAATAATGCCATTTGCAGCAACATGTATGGACCTAGAAATTATCATACTAAGTGAAGTAAGTCAGACCAACAAAGACAAATATATGCAGAATCTAAAACAAAAGATGCAAATGAACTTATTTACAAAACAGAAACAGATTCATAGCCTCAGAAATCAAACTTTTGGTTACCAAAGGGGAAAGGTCGGGAGGAGGGATAAATTGGGGGTTTGGGATTGACATATACACACCACTGTATTTAAAATAGATAACCAATAAGGACCTACTGTTTAGCATAGGGAACTCTATGCAATATTCTGTAATAACCTAAATGGGAAAATAATTTGAAAAAGAATAGATACATGTATATGTATAACTGAATCACTTTGCTGTACACCGGAAACTAACACAACATTGTTATTCAACTATACTCCAATATAAAATAAAAAATTTTTAAAATATCTAAAAAACTAAATAAATACTCCAAAGGGTATTTATTGCACAGACAGGTTAGAAAATCATATTAGACTTTAACCTTTACACTGGGAATATATTTTATCTATAGCTGTATTTGACTTACAATTGTGCTGAGCACTTATATCAAATTTCAGTTTTATGAAAAAATCCATGAATTTCTGAAAGCAGGAATGTCATCTAAAAGTTAGGTGATTCTTTTTCCCTCACCATAGGACTTTTATTTGTCAATTACTATAGGGTAACTCTCACTCTGTGCTGCTTGGTTTGTGAACTGTAGGCATCTAGGGGCTAAGAACTACTTGAGCCCTGATTTACATCTCTTTTAACACAAAATAGTCACTAAGTATTTTTAAAGTCCTCTTACTAATAGAATCTATTACTAAAATATAAATCGAGAAAATAAGAGTAAGTATTGAGCTACACTAAGGGAAAAGAATTTAACAAAAAGAAGAAACTGAAATTGAGAGTAAATCCAATTAACAACTCAGCAAACTGAGTGATTAAACTCTTAGCTTTATAAACAAATCATTTGAGATTTAACTTACTTTTGCATCAGTTAAGATGCAGTTAAGATTTTGCATATCAGCCAACGTTTCCATAATTTGACCTATCACTGAGGAGCAAAGAAAATCAGTAATTCTGAATATATCAAGAGTCATATTATATTTATATCCTTTAAGCCCAATAATTCCACTTAGAAAATTTTTTTTTCCAATGGGGAAAAAAGGTCTATACAGTTGAATTTGAACAGCTTAGAAGTTAATCATCCTATAACTTAGAGTTGGCCCTACATGTGTGTGGATTCAACCAACCACGGACTGGGTAGAAAGTAGTATTTACTATCAAAAAATCTTCGTATTAAGTGGACCCACAGAGTTCAAACCCATGTTGTTAAAGGGTCAACTGTACATGAAAGTAGTCATGGTAGAGTTATGTTGAGAAAAAAAATCCAAACAACCTTCAGTAAAGGAGGCTTGGTTGATTAAATAAATTTATATCCAAGGAAATAAATATTATCCCACCCCTTGAAATACCAAGTATGAAAACTACATAGCAGCAGGAAAACTGATTATGGTAACTGATAAAGCAGAGTATATTATTTCAAATGATGACTGCAATTCTGCATAAAATTGCCTAGGCATTAGAAGTTAATACACACTGAAGTAATATGATACGATGGTGTTATGATAGTTGATTTTTAAAAATTTTTCCTTCTTTATATGATATGATATTGTTTTACAAAATTTAAAATATTCCTTGGCAAGCCTTATCTCATTCAGTCCTTCAGTCTCCTTGATACTAGTACAGTGTGGAGCACCCATGTGTCTTAGTAATTGTTTATATTATACTCCTTGCTTCTTAGGTACTATCTGTTCTGTCTCTACCAACTTCGGTTATTGCATCATTATATTATTCATTAGACTGTTTTTCCCACCATATTTATTAAAGTGGTAAGTTATTTTGGTATTTTAATGTGGATATATATGTAATTAGTTCTGCAATTCAATAATGAAATCTCAATTAAATTTTGCCATCACGTAATGGCTTCAATGAAATGCTGAGAAAAGAATGTTTGACTTCTAACAAATACACATCAAATTAGAAATTTTTTTTGGTAAGTTTATTTAAAGAAAAGCAACTCATCCAAAAAGAATTTTTTCATTTGCTCATTTCTTTAATCAGACCCTGGGTTTTCTCTTATGGGCCCCCAAGTGTCTATTTCTCTTTTCAGTATAAAGGATTAATATCTCATTTTTATTTATTTAAAATTTGTTGACTTGTGGGAGTTGGGAACTTTGTATTTGACAGTTCCAATTAAACATTAATTTCAACTAATTGCAATTTGAAGAATTTGTTACTATGAAATTAAAAAGCTCAGCAGTGAAACTGACAGAATTTCCTTTGCTTCTCTATGATAAGTCAAATTATAGAAATGTTGACTGCTATCTAATGCAAAATCTTATTTCCATGAGAAATATTTTCATTCCCAGCCACCAGAAAGCGTATGACCTTTAATCAAAGAAAAACTAAAGACTGATGACTGCAGCTAAATAATCCAGATTACAATACCCATATGAGTTGACCATGCTTTGAATCAGTCCTCTCTGGTCATCAACTGATTGGATGTAGAGGTGCAGAACACTGAACTATTTTATGTTTTGAACATATATTTCAATGCATCTATTTTTAAGCTTCAGATATGAAATATGTCCAAATACTTATCTGTATGGACTTCTAGTTCCAGAAGATTCTATTTCAAAGCTGCACAAATTCCATTTGCCAAAGACCTCCCAGTACCATGCCCACCATTTATGCTTGGGAACTATATTCCTCTCACAGATGGGGCAACAAATATTAAAATACACACACATACCCTTTCACTCATTCCTGCTCTCACATACAACACAGCCCATCTTCCTGGTCACAAATGTTTGTTTTCCTTCCTTCAGTATTCAAAAATTTTCACCCTTTCTCCAAGAGAAATTACCCAAGCAACGTTCCAATCACAGCCTTGATCTTAAAGATCTCATATCTATGTCAGATCTCAATACACCTTCTCTTGCTCCAGAATCTACCTACTCAAAATGCAAGTAATTCATACTCTTCTCCCTCACACACCCTATATACTATAGTGAAACTAGGACAGGAAAATTGCAATAAAAACTTCCATGTAGAATAGAAAATACTTATGAAACCTAACTTTGCAGATGTTTCAAGGAGCTCCTGTTCTGCTCATGGGGATGCTCCTTTATCTGGCCTGGGTTCTCCTCCCTGATAATAGTTGCCTAGTCTGTAGTTCTCAATGGCCTTTGTTCTCTAGGTGGTCCTTTTTTATTATTCACCATGTCCTTATTTGAATATGGCTCTGGACATTACTCCTTCTCAGGTGTTGACAGCATGCCCAGCCACCTCCTTGTCCGAGAAGTTTGGAGGAATGAAGAGTTCTTTCAAATCCTGATAAATCAGTCTATTTAATCCCAGGCTGGAAGCACATTTGCCAGCATATCTTTCACAAAAACAAGTCTTTTTTTTCTTTTGATTCCAGCAAATACCACAGGTCAGTTGTCCCATCTGCAGTTCTCTGGGAGACATTCTATTGTCTCTGAGCTACCTGCAGTTGCCTTGAATCTGTGGGATGTTCTGAGAGAAGCACAATCTCATTCTCTTCTCCCTGTGCCATTTTGTTCAGCTTCAAGGATTTACACAAAATGACATTAATTAAGAGCTTTTAACAACAGGCTTGAAGGCCACACTGTGGAATTGGTTCTTGCCTAAGCTTAACCTTAATTGATGTTTGTTGCTCAAAGCCATCCTCAGTTTTATGTATTACCATTTGCAAAAGAAAATCAGATGCTGGCAGTCACAGAACTACTTAAATTTCTGTATTATCTTACATATCTTTTCGAAAATTCGGCAAGTCTTTTCTGAGTTCATCTCTCTCTTAGGCACTTGGCAAACACACCAATAGTAAACAAGAAATACTAGCTACAAACCTGTTCATCTACAAACCCCAAGCTCATTCTGTCCATCATCAGCTTTCCAAGGTATTATGGGATATAATGTACCAAACCTTTCAAGACTCCATAAAATGCGTTGCCATCTTTCTAACCTCCAATAAGTTTTCTCACCACCTACTTCTGGCACTGGAGCCAATGTAATATAATTTTAAAATGCTGCTGTTTTTGTTTGAATGACCATACCAGTCAGCTTTAGCTAAGTTTTCCTATAGCAACAAACAAATCCAAAATGTCAGTGGCTTATCACAACAAATATTGATTTTTTTACCCATGTGGATCCATTGGGGTCAGCAAAGGCTCTGCTCCATATCCTTTCCACTTCAGAATTCGCACTGAGAGGATGATGTCTACTTTGCACCTGCTGGCCTCATGACACGAGACAAGGCAGAAAAGACACATGGGAAAAGAGGCATGGCAGAGCCCTGTTTGGGCTCATAAAGGTCCTGATCGTAAGTGGCACACGGAGGTTCTGCTCGTCAGGCAAAGCAAATGCCACATGTGCCAAGCTTGATGTTGATGATGTGAGAAGAATGATTCTCCTACAGGGAAGGGCAACTAACAGAATCCTTCTTAAAACCACAGCAGTTTTTAAGATTACATGATTAGATGGCTGAATCAGATTTTTGGGATCTAGTACTTTATAAGCCCTGGAAAACTGTGTATTATCACAATTTCCTTGCTGATGATTCAGTCCCAAGCAATTTCTTAAAGCCTATATTGGCAAACACAAAGGTTATTTACCACCAATTGCAACAAATGCTTTTATATCAAAACTATTCACAAGAATAATGGCTATGATGAAAATCAAAACCCAAAACCACTCTCCTGAGCCTTCCGACTACATTCCTCTCCTGACTTACTCTTCCAAGGTCCAGCCTCACTACCCATGCACACCATTAAAAAGTACATATGTCTTCGTAAAAAGAGACATCAAGGATGAAATGCCCACGGACAAGTCAGGCCTAGGAAGATCAGGGACGATGTATGAGCCTCACTGGTCAAATAATTCTATTTTCATGTGATGTTATTAGATTAGAAAATCTGGTTTGCTTGACTGGAATAGTTTTGATGAAAAATTAAATCTTAAAATGTGGACTGTGTTCTGTTACTGAATTACCCGTTGGAAAAACAATTCCGTTTTCTTTTTTAAATTTCCAACTGTTTGGCTTTATCTGCAAACAGTCTCTCTAATCAGGGAAGTAATTATTTTTGCCTCAAAAGTTGTCCACGGTATTTGTCTTTCTCTTTCTGACTAACTTCACTCTGTATGACAGACTCTAGGTCTATCCACCTCATTACAAATAGCTCAGTTTCGTTTCTTTTTATGGCTTGAGAATGGACTTGAGGATATGGGGAGGGGGAAGGGTAATCTGTGACAAAGCGAAAGAGAGGCATGGACATATATACACTACCAAACGTAAGGTAGGTAGATAGTAGGAAACAGCCGCAGAGCACAGGGAGATGAGCTTGGTGCTTTGTGTCCGCCTGGAGGGGTGGGATGGGGAGGGTGGGAGGGAGGGAGATGCATGAGGGAAGGGATGTGGGAACAGATGTATATGTATGACTGATTCACTTTGTTATAAAGCAGAAACTAATAAAAAAAAAATTAAAAAAAAAAAGTTGTCCACTAGAAGCAGATGCCGTGCCTGGAACCCCATCTGAAGTAACCGCTGCCATGGGGTGGCAGACGCTATCACACTGACAGTGGAGACTGCTTCTTTCAAGAAAAATCTCTTTGTTGTTTGTAAATGCAGCTGAAATCACACCTCCCTGTTGCAGGTGTACTGTCAAGGTATCCCATTCTTAAACATGCCATAAACCATTAGCAAGTTGACCTTTCACGACAAAACAAGATGCCTACAGTCTTTAAACATCAGAGAGCACTGGGGAGGATATATATATATATATCATAACATGTATCACAACATACATCATGTTTCTATAATATATAGAATTAAAACTTAAAACACCAAGTTTTAATGATACCTATGGTACCATGCCTCCCCACACGACGAAGCTAAAACATATCTGAAGCTATAGGGCACACATAAAAAATGCACTACTAATACTACAAAAATGAGCATGTTGTTTACATGATAGTTTCCTCTCCTTACACTTACACTTTTTTGTGGATTTTACTTTTTAAAAATGTGAAGTTTTTACCTCAAGTAATGCCATATGTTAATAAAAAAGAAAATGCTTTTTCTATGTTATGAAATGCAATTTTGGATCTATGTGACATATGTTCCACTTATAAGATACCTTATTTTCTTTTTGGTTGAGTCCCCATTTTAGTTCTTCTACTTGAAATCTCAGTTTCTTCACTTCGGCCTCATTTTGATCCATGAGGTTGTTGACGTGGGTCATTTCTGCCGTCTTAGCCTGGTGCTGCCTGCTTAGTTTATGGTAGGCATGTTGAAGGTCCAACAGTTCCTTTTAAAAGAAAAGAGGGATTCCATTATTTATAGTTTACTCTGATAAAGTCAGAAGAATGGCAACTTGTTTGGAAAAAATAGAAAAGCACTTTAGGAAGAATTCAGATTAAGCATCTTTTCCTCTGGGACTCTACATTTCTGCAATTAAATATTATGATTAGCATATAACTATAGGTGGAAGGTGTATTTCTGTGTGGCTAAAATACAGTGCAACTCTTTATGTGCTTGAGGGAATGACCCATTTTTCATGTTATACAAATTTAGTTTTTATGTATGCTTTCCAAAAGAGGAATCTCATATCCATAAATGAAGAATAAAATATAATAAAAATAAGTACAAGAAGAACTGTTCATCTGCTAAATCAGCCTAAGTATTAAAAGTTAGCAGACTATCTGCTTTTAATTATTTTTCTTAAAAAAAAAAGGTTTTGTGCTGCTATACTCATGCCATGAATGGCACCCCCCTGAAACCACATGAATCTGGCTCAGAGACCTGAAGGTGCTGACCCTGGGGAAAATCCAGAGTGAATCCACCATGAAATGACTGGATCTCCAATCAATCTTGTTATAATCAACATTCTACAAGACATGAATTGACAGGTTACATTAATTGGCCTCAGATTATAATTAATGTAGTTTCTAATTTTTTGCTAAAATTTGCTGTGTAAAATTAACAATACTGTCATTGTTGAAATCATCTTTATTAAAACTGTAAAGAAAAAAAATAACCTCTAATTCCTCATGATGTTATAATACTTTAAGAAAGTCCTCGGATATTTTTTTTTAATTTCCTGAAAAATGCTGTCATAATACTTACTAGTTAAAACCTAAGTGTCCATCATCGGATGAATGGATAAAGAAGATGTGGCACATATATACAATGGAATATTACTCAGCCATAAAAAGAAACAAAACTGAGCTATTTATAATGAGGTGGATAGACCTAGAGTCTGTCATACAGAGTGAAGTAACTCAGAAAGAGAAAGACAAATACCGTATGCTAACACATATATATGGAATTTAAGAAAAAAAAAATGTCATGAAGAACCTAGGGGTAAAACAGGAATAAAGACACAGACGTACTTGAGAATGGACTTGAGGATATGGGGAGGGGGAAGGGTAAGCTGTGACAAAGCGAGAGAGAGGCATGGACATATATACAGTACCAAACGTAAGGTAGATAGATAGTGGGAAGCAGCCGCAGAGCACAGGGAGATCAGCTCGGTGCTTTGTGACCACCTGGAGGGGTGGGATAGGGAGGGTGGGAGGGAGGGAGACACAAGAGGGAAGGGATATGGGAACAGATGTATATGTATGACTGATTCACTTTGTTATAAAGCAGAAACTAATAAAAATAAAAAATCAAAAAAAAAACCCGCATAGTTAAATTTTTTTAGGACAACCAGGTAGACAATTGGAGATGGGGTCTTTACTCACATCTTATACTACTACTATTACTAAGAAGAACAATAAAAAAAGAAACAGATTTACTAGTAAAATAGAGAAAAAAAAGCCATAAAGCATTGGAAAACACTGGAAGAAAAATGTAAATACTTTTTTTCAATTACTAAATAGGGAAAGGTTTTCTATGAGATCATAGAATAATAAATTTAATCACAATAAGTATACAAGTTGTGTATAGCAAATAGTTTGTCCTACACAGAAAATGTTGTAACAAGGGACAAGTCTCTTACTATATGAAGTTATATCAAGTTTGTACAAAATGACTTGATATAAAATATGGAAGGAGAGAGTTCACAGAAAAGCATATAGAATATCTGTTAAACACTGAAAGCTATTCATCTTCACCCAAAACTCAGGAAAAACCTTTCCAATTTCTGTAACATATATATATATATATTTTTTGGCTGTACGCGGGCCTCTCACTGTTGCGGCCTCTCCCGTTGCGGAGCACAGGCTCCGGACGCACAGGCTCAGCGGCCATGGCTCACGGGCCTAGCCGCTCTGCAGCATGTGGGATCTTCCCAGACCGGGGCACGAACCCATGTCCCCTGCATTGGCAGGCGGACTCTCAACCACTGCGCCACCAGGGAAGCCCCTCTGTAACATATTGACATGACAAAATTATAGAAATGGCTGCTAGGGATCAAGGGTAGGGATGAGGGGAGAGAAGTGGGTGTGGCTAAGGGCAGATCAGGGATCTTTGTCTTGATGAAAAGTTCTGTGTTTTGACTGTATTGTCAATGTCAATATCCTGGTTGTGATACCCTACCATAGTTTTGAAAGATGATACCACTGGTGGAAATTGGGGAAAAGATACATAGATCTCTCTGTATTATTTCTTACAGCTGCATATAAATCTACAATTATCAAAAATAAAAGTATAGGGGCTTCCCTGGTGGTGCAGCGGTTAAGAGTCCGTCTGCCGATGCAGGGGACACGGGTTCGTGCTCCGGTCCAGGAAGATCCCACATGCCGCGGAGCGGCTGGGCCCGTGAGCCATGGCCGCTGAGCCTGCACGTCCGGAGCCTGTGCTCCGCAACGGGAGAGTCCACAGCAGTGAGAGGCCTGCGTACAGCAAAAAATAAATAAAAATAAAAATAAAAAATAAAAGTATAATGAAAAGAAACACATCAAGATGCTATTCCTCATGTCTTCAGACTGGCAAGATTATGTGTGATAAAATAATCTGTTGGTAAAATGTGAAGAAACTGAGATTCATTCATGGAAAAATGTTGGCAAAACTATTTAACATGAAAAATACATTAAAACTCCAACCCAGCCATTCTACTTCCAGGAATGTGTTCTACAGATACACACACAGTTGTGTGAAATGCTGTATGCATGTGGACATGTAGTACAGCGTTATTTTTAAGTTAATAATGAATGATTGGAAGTGAAGATCATCATCATAATATATGGAGCTGATTAAATAAAAAACCATTAAGCTTTTCAATGCTTAAAATATAATATGGCAGCCTTTTGTATAATGATATGATATCTCTCAAGTCTATTAGGTAAAGCAAAATGCAAAAGAGTGTGAAGCATATGTTATTACAGGAAAAAAAGCTAATGTAAAGTGAATTTTTTTTCTTTGAATATAAATTTATTTATTTATTTATTGGTTGCATTGGGTCTTTGTTGCTGTGCATGGCTTCTCATTGCGGTGGCTTCTGTTGTTGCAGAGCACGGGCTCTAGGCACGCGGGCTTCAGTAGCTGTGGCTCGAAGGCTCTAGGGCACAGGCTCAGTAGTTGTGGCACACGGGCTTAGTTGCTCCGCGGCATGTGGGATCCTCCCGGACCAGGGATAGAACCCGTGTCTCCTGCATTGGCAGGCGGATTCTTAACCACTGTGCCACCAGGGAAGCCCTAAAGTGAATTTTGATATGATGCCATTGATTACTGGCAGCCTCTTGGTCTCTATGAAACACAGAACTCCAACCTAACAGGTAGATGTCCTGCAGATGTGAGAAGAGGGTGTGGACTAGAGCGCAGGACCTGGGAGAAATTGCTGACCACCACACTCAGGAAGCCAGGAGGAGGAAAAGGCGGAGGAGGAAAAGGCAGAGGAGGGCTCCCACACCCACCAGCCACCCACCGCGCGCCTCCATGGCAATCTATCAAGTAACTGAGAGATTCCTGGAATCTTGCTGCTGTTCTGAAAACCCTGGCCCCCATAAGAGTCAGAATCACAACCACTGGTATTTAGACCTGAGCAATGCCGAAGGGCGGCTGGGAACAGGCAAACTTGGGCAGGCAGCTAGACCCCTGTTGATGGGACAGGTTCATGGTCCCTTCCCTTGCCTCACAGTAACAGTGCAGTTTACGGCTTCATGGCAGTGTTTTATAAATTACGGCACAAACCACATTTAAAATGCAAACAGATTTCTCCTTTCTTCTCTTCAGAGTACAATTTTCCAATGCCAAATTATATACCTTATGCTTTCACAGAAAGATACGCAGTAGGGAACACAATTCTATTATTTGGAATGACAGTGGAGCATTTAATGAAAGATTTTCTTGATCTGGCAAACAAAGAATTTGCCACAAAAGTAATACAGAGCTTAATGGAAGAGTTATAGCAAATCTGTAAAATGATGGCTTTTCCTCAGGAATTACGCACCCAATTGCAACTACCTAAAAAACGTTTGCGATTTTTAGTAAAATTATTTCTCAGATAGTCAATGCTTTGACTTTAGGCTTGTACAATTCACTTAGATTGGTTTAAATGGAGCTAAGTAAACAGAAAGAACCTTTGAGATGTGCATATAGGAAGGGAGGGAGGGAGGGAGGAAGGAAAAACATTGCTGTTTGTCGGTACCAGTTCCACCCCAAGCATGTGTCATCCTTGTAGGCAGACCTCTAACATTGAACTCCATCCAAGATCTACTGAATCAGAAGCTCAGGAGTTGAGGCCCAGCAACCTTGGGTTTAACAAGCCCTCCAGATGTTTATAATTCAACATACAGTTTGAGGACCGCTAGTATAAGCCAACTGTAGTAAACTTTACTCTTGCCAGTAAATGTTTTAGGAAGGTAGATGGAACCTAACCGAGCAATGAAATATGAGACGTCTCCTTGGGTGGGAGGAGGTGACCTAGGATTTTTAAGCACTTAAAAATATACAAGGAAGATGTATGCCTGGAGGTACTGATACAACAGTCTGGGCCAATAGGAGAATCATGCTTACAACTGAGGTCCGCAGACCTGGCCTGGCCTTGGGCACATTTCGTTACGAGAAAATATATCAAACTGTATCTATAGCCAAATGTATTTTAATTATGTTCATAGGATGCCTTTTACTTTCTATTTTAAAAAGATGAAAACTAGATTTCAACATAGGAGAAAAAAAATTATTTCATTAGTAAGGATATTTTTAAAAAATCAGTTTAGGGTGAAAGAGATTAGTATTAGCCAAGTACATACTATCACTGAACTCTTCACATACCTTCTCCCTCTTGTCTTTTCTGTTTTCCCCATTCAGTCTCTGAGAGGCTATACACATTGCTTATGGCCAAACTAGCTGCCAATTACTCCTCCTTTTTTCATTGTTTCAAAACAATATCCCGGCTGGCTTTAACCTTGTTAGCAGGCCTTGTCTTCTAAGACTTCACAGGTTCTTTGACATTTTAATCCATTAGTTCATCAACACCCCCATTTTACTTTCAGGAGAGAGATGGATTTCTTCCTTAATTCTCAAAGCTATGACCTCTGCTACTACAGACTCATTTTTTTTTGTTGTTATTCTTGTGATGAGATTCCCCCCACCCCCAGTTCTTTCTTGGAATGCATGTTGAAGGCACTTAGGATCACAAACCATAATCCCCTGTATGTTTTGTTTGATGCTTTTATCTGAAATCTCAATTTCCCCTGTAGCTTGCTTACAGACCTCCAGTTGGAAGGCATCCAAATAGATGTTCATTTAGAGTTAATAATTTGCATATAAAAAGAGAATAAGTCAATAATAAAGATCCATATGGATTTTTAGAACAAGCTTATTCTAATATATTTTTAATGGTAGAAATACATAAAACCATGATGTGATATATTTTACTTTGGCAGAGAAAAATCTGAATAGAAATTAAACATATAAAAATATACAGTACTAGAGAGTATTTGTCAGTATGTAATCCTCTATAAATCCAAAGCTATAAAACTGAACAGTAAATATAATTCACAATCCTTTTATAAATTGATAGGAATAATGTTGAATCGATATAGAAAATAAGCATATACAATGTGTTTGTATACAGATATGTCTGATAGAATAACATTGGCTCCTCAAATAGATTGACTCTGTTTCTAGTGATGTGAAGAATTTGATAGCAGGTTTTATATTCTGTATGTGGATTATGAAATCACGCATTAGATTATGCTCTTGTAAGTAAGGATATTGCTTTCTACCTAGAATTAATATTGTAGCCGATACATGAAGTACTGAAGCTTAACTGATTTTGATTGTGCCAAGCTGCCAGAAATAAAATACATTTTCTTATAATTTTAAATGACATAATGAAACGCTGGTTAAAAATAAGTTAAATAATTTATATGCATCAATTTGAAGGAAAAACAAATGACATACAGAAAAATTTATAGTATTAAAGTATTATTATATATGTTATGTTTGTTCAATTTTTTAAAAATCCATAGAAAATTAGAAATTTTGGCATCTGTAATTTCAAACATGCATAACAATACTGTACTATTATGTAGAGAACCTGAAATTCTCAGTATAATATATGAGTCAACTATATTTAATAAAGAGAAACACATAAAATTGGAAATAACTAGCTCATAGTCTCTCTATAGCCTTGTTAGACTCCAGCTGTGAGTAATAATGCTATCAACAAGGGCAGATTTTCTCTTCTCAAAAGTTGACTCAGGCACATTGGGTGGTTATTACAATCAAATCCATCTACTTGAATAAAGAACTCACAAGCTCATCCAAATTAAGTCCATTAGAAAAAATATCTTGTACCACCTACTTATTAGGATAAATGTCAGTCTCTATATCTTCAATTCTGACCTCAAGAAAAACAGAAATCAAATGAATGCATATTTCTACAGAATTCAGTGTTATTCATAAACATTTATGATACTTGGTGTCAGATAATAGCTTTAAAATGAGAACATTTTTGTGGTCTTAAGTGGCATCTTCAGAGGGTTCATTTAATATCTTATATGTTAAGTATAGAGTGATTTTAGTGCTCGTTATACACTTGACACATTATCAGTGGTTCAAGGAGCATTTACTGAGTGTCTATCACATGCCATGTAGACTGGCTTCTACATTCTATATATAAAAGCAAAAAACATAGGTAGAACACTCTATGACATAAATCACAGCAAGATCCTTTTGGACCCACCTCCTAGAGAAATGGAAATAAATCAAAGATAAACAAATGGGACCTAATGAAACTGAAAAGCTTTTGCACAGCAAAGGAAACCATAAACAAGACCAAAAGACAACCCTCAGAATGGGAGAAAATATTTGCAAATGAAGCAACTGACAAAGGATTAATCTCCAAAATTTATAGACAGCTCATGCAGCTCAATAACAAAAAAACAAACAACCCAATCCAAAAATGGGCAGAAGACTTAAATAGGCATTTCTCCAAAGAAGATATACAGACTGTCAACAAACACATGAAAGAATGCTCAACATCATTAATCATTAGAGAAATGCAAATCAAAACTACAATGAGATATCATCTCACACCAGTCAGAATGGCCATCATCAAGAAATCTAGAAACAATAAATGCTGGAGAGGGTGTGGAGAAAAGGGAACACTCTTGCACTGCTGGTGGGAATGTGAATTGGTACAGCCACTATGGAGAACAATATGGAGGTTCCTTAAAAAACTACAAATAGAACTACCATATGACCCAGCAATCCCACTACTAGGCATATACCCTGAGAAAACCATAATTCCAAAAGAGACATGTACCAAAATGTTCATTGCAGCTCTATTCACAATAGCCCGAAGCTGGAAACAACCTAAGTGTCCATCATCGGATGAATGGATAAAGAAGATGTGGCACATATATACAATGGAATATTACTCAGCCATAAAAAGAAATGAAACTGAGCTATTTGTAATGAGGTGGATAGACCTAGAGTCTGTCATACAGAGTGAAGTAAGTCAGAAAGAGAAAGACAAATACCGGATGCTAACACATATATACGGAATTAAAAAAAAAATGTCATGAAGAACCTAGGGGTAAAACGGGAATAAAGACACAGACCTACTTGAGAATGGACTTGAGGATATGGGGAGGGGGAAGGGTAAGCTGTGACAAAGCGAAAGAGAGGCATGGACATATATACACTACCAAACGTAAGGTAGATAGATAGTGGGAAGCAGCCGCAGAGCACAGGGAGATCAGCTCGGTGCTTTGTGTCCGCCTGGAGGGGTGGGATGGGGAGGGGGGGAGGGTGGGAGGGAGGGAGATGCATGAGGGAAGGGATGTGGGAACAGATGTATATGTATGACTGATTCACTTTGTTATAAAGCAGAAACTAATAAAAAAATCTAAAAAAAAAAAAAAGCAAACAAGGCAGACACAATTTTTAACCTCACAGACATTAGAACCTAGAAGAGGTAACAGATTAAAGACAATTAAACAAGCAAATTTTCCCACTGTGACAAATACTAAGAGATAATCCAATGAGCTGATAGGGAACTATTTATGAAAGGTGGATGATAAGCAGGGAGGACATGTCGTGAGGGGATGCTGTCCTGTGCCCTCCAGGTTCTCCTTCAGGATGAGAGGATGTATTTCACCAGTTGCTGGAAATGTCTGATCACAGCCCTTTCCCCTTGGCTGTAAGGAGCCTCCTTCCTGGGACTTCCCTGGTGGCGCAGTGGATAAGACTCCACACTCCCAATGCAGAGGGCCCAGGTTTGATCCCTGGTCAGGGAACTAGATCCCACACGTATGCTGCAACTAAGAGTTCGCATGCCACAACTAAGGAGCCCACCTGCCGCAACTAAGACCCTGCATGACCAAATAAATAAATAAATATTAAAAAACCCAAAAAACAAAAAACACCCTCCTTTCTAACTCCACACCCCCTTCCTGGGGCAGCCTGGTCATTTTAGAAGTATGAAGGAACTGCTCTTCTCACCTCAATTTGGAACAGCTCCAAAGACCTATGCCAGCTTCAGAGGTATCCAGAGGTATTACTATTATCACTTCTCCCCAGTCCTACTTCTCCCTCTGCCCTTTGCTGCCTGGCCTCTTTGCCCATGGGTGTTGTACTCCCTAATAAACTTCCTACATTTTGATATCTGTCTCAGAATATGCTACCCAGGTAGCACAAACGCCAACATCATGTCCCATGGCTGTCACGTGGGGAGATCTATCCTATAGAATTAAATATCATACTACAAACACCATGGATGGAAAATAGATGATGGAAACTTTACTAAGAAAGAAATGTAAAAAGCGTGCAAAGCCACAATACTGTTGCTACATTGTGGCACTTATATTGTGTGTGTATGTATGTGTATGTGAGGCCCATAGACTGAATATCACACATTGGAGTTTGTATTTATTCAATGCCATTTGTGCTTATTCAGTACCATAGATACATAAGCAATTGACCAAAAAAAAAAGTTTGTTGAGCATCTACTAATCTCTCATATGATCAGTTATGTCAATATTCCCAATAATATTCAAGTTTTTTAGAAAATATAAAACAGCTTCATTAACTTTAAATTAAGTCCTAGTTTCCTCATCTGTAAAATGCATACAATAGCAATTTCATAGAATTGTAACCTTCAAAAGACACAATATATGTAAGTCATTTGTGATACATTAATTAAACATAACAGGATAGGTAGAAAAACTGGCTAGGATAGGTTAGTTAGTTAGTTATCAAATGCAATAACAAAGTGAAGTGTCAGTAATCCGGAGTAGATAGAGCATCTCAGCAAATGCCACCACGGACTGGGTTCTTTTTATCTTTCTGCTTTGTCACCCTTAGCTCATACGTGGTCTTTGTCCTTAAGCTTGATGTATTATAATCCTAAAACATCTGCTGAATCTTGCTGGGAAGGCAGTAGGAAGGGAACGAGCAAGGATAAAAGTGGTTTTCTCCAAGTGAAACTTTGCCTTTGTGCTGATAAGGCAACCTCTCAATGTTATGTTATCGGGAAAAAAATGCAAAAAAATTGCACAAAATATTGAGCAGAATAAAAATATAAAGATATAGTAAAATTCAGACATGTTGTAAACAAACTGAGAAACAACAAAGGCCAAGAGATATTATTACAGCACAGATGGATTGTGGGAAATAAAAATGTATAAAAAGAGGAACTAATAGTAAACTTATAATCAGCAACAACAAGAAACCTTATTAAATACAATAATGTCTTCAGTTGCTGAGTAACCTAGAATTCTAAGCCCAGCTAAACTAATATGCGAGAGGCAGGGCAAAATCAATTTTAGTTTTAGGCAGAGGCAGGATTTTCCATTCACATATTCTTGATGAAAGAACTCAGGATGTTCTCTAGGAAGTTATCTTTCTACAGTTCTTTGAATTCATCAAATCCTTTCCTGTCTCAAAGTATTCGGACATGCTTTTCCTTTCGCCTACAAAGAGCTTTTGCAGCTCTACACTCATCTGGCTCCTAATTTACATTCAGGTCCCAGTTTAAATATGATTTCTTCTGAGATGTTTTCTGGATTACTCAATTGTGAATATGATTCACAGTATTATTTTTAATTATCATTCAGATACCTGTTCATTTCCTTTATAGTCTTCATTGCATGTTGAAATTTATACCTGTTTGTGCATTTACTTAAGATTCCTTTATCATACTACTCAATATATATTTAATGCACCTATATCTGTAGAGTAGAAACAATTTAGAGTTATGTGGAAATGTGAAAATTAATTAGTTGTCAGGTCCATAGAAAACTGGAGCTCTAATTGTAATATGTTGGAAATAATGAATATACAATGCAAACTTTAGAGAGATAAAGCTGTTACTAGCAGAAAAGATACAGTCTCAATTTAACTACAAAAAGGTATATATAAAGATATATATATCTTTGTATAGGGCAAGCAATCAATTCAAACTGTTGGATAAAGCATACCAATACTATCTGAGGAAAATTGAAGGAATTAAGTATTAAGGATAAAAATAATCTATTGATACAAATACAAAAAAAATGAATTGATGAAGAATTGGTCTATTGGTAAGCAAGCAGAACAGTATAGAAAAACTGTGAGCTAGCCTAAAGAAAATTTTAAAAAGAACACTTTGAAAATATACAAAATTGGAAATGAATTGGTATTTATATCAGATTAATAAAATAGGAGTAGTTTTGTTAAGCCTTGCCTTTCAATGGGACACTGAGACTAAAGTCTGCCTGATGGAATGTGGAAGGAACTGGTTTGTATCTCTTCTAGCTCTAGCAAGGAGATATCCCATGGGAACTTCCATGCTGTCCCACTTCCTTACCTAAGTACCTGGAACTGAAGGGCTACAAGATGACGAAGCTAAAAGCTGACAGTTACAGATCCCTGAGTCACCACATGGAGAAGAAACACCAAGGAGAGCCTCCTGGCTTCACTGGATTAAGAAATGAGCAAAAAATAAACTTGCATTAGCTGCAGAGATCTAGAGTTTGTTGTAGCACTCTATCCTTACTAATAGTCTAGCACAATAATATTAGGTTACACCAATTGACATGCTTAAAAAACATTTTGATTGACTAATTCACTGGCAGTTTCAGTGCATATCAAAGGTTACTAGGCTTTTAGTCATTTTTAAACTGACTCGTTTTACAAAGATGTCTGTCTCTCAGATACACCATCAGGGTTATAGGGACAGAGCTTTTTTTGGTCTTTTTCTTTTAACTGTATAGTTCAAAAATTATCTGTAGTGTGTTAAACAGTGCCTGGAACACTGAAGGTGCTCAACAAATGATAAATGAATGTATGAATAAATGAATATACTTACAATATGTCTTACTGATTGGTGAAGCAAACAACAAAATGTGTTTATGATTCTAGACTGTATGCAGGCTGGATTGTACTGTGCACGGGAAAAGGAAGAGTCTCTTTACACTCATTTTCTTTTAATAGCAAGCATTCATCACCAATTCAATCTACACATAATAAAGTTTTGTAATAGTTGGCAATACATTAAAATATTTATTATAATACATATCCTGACTGTGTGATATTTAAAGATTTCTAAAGAATTGCAAATACGGCTATTAACGCTATGGCTAAAACATAAGTTGCAAGTACAATTTAGTACTCATACAGCGTCCTTTGTCTCCAGAGAACATACAAATATTAAGTTAAACCCTGAATTGTTAGTCATCAAAATCGTAGATGGAATCAGAAGTTCTTTTTCTATTTTCCAGGCCCCCAAGGGGGAGTAGAGAGAGAGATCACTGACTCACACTCAGGGGGGAAGGCATCACTCCCACACAGTTTTTTCTTAAAGCCATGCACACTTAGCTAAGTAATGCTTTATAACCAAACTTTCCAACCTTCTCTCTACCCACACTGAGAAGAGCCCTGTAATTGTACAAAGCTACAAATGTTCAGAGAAAATACTTTTCTGTGGAAAATATTTAATTTCATTTGATAAATCAGGGTTTCTCCAGATCCTCTGTGCAGCCCTTTTACATGAAAGTGGTTCTGCATACAGCAACCTCTCCTGACAGATAAGGGTATTGTTTTTGCTCATAATTCTAGGGAAATAAGTAATTTAAATAAAATACGCAGACTTGTGTGTTGAGTTTGACAGACCCAATAGCCAAACAATTCCTACTTCCATTCGTGGAAAAGAAAGAGCAGAAGGGTCAATAAAGGCGAGAAAAAGGAAGTGATCAGAAAGGCCAGTAGAAATAAAACCACAGTGAGTGTTCATAAAAATTAATAGGAAATAATCCAGAGATTAAGATAGAGAAAATTCTCAGAAGAGGAAATACAATAATCCAAGAAATGAAAAAATATTAATAAGGATATCGATATAGAAATGTTAAGAAAGACACTCTCATATACCGTTGAAGGAAAATGTAAATTTTCATGACATTAAGATAAGTTATAAAAATGTATCAACAGGGCTTCCCTGGTGGCGCAGTGGTTGAGAGTCCGCCTGCTGATGCAGGGGACACGGGTTCGTGCCCCGGTCTGGGAAGATCCCACATGCCGCGGAGCGGCTGGGCCCGTGAGCCATGGCCGCTGAGCCTGCGCGTCCGGAGCCTGTGCTCTGCAACGGGAGAGGCCACGGCAGTGAGAAGCCCGCGTACCGCAAAAAACAAAAAAAAAACAAACAAACAAAAAAAAATGTATCAACAGTTCTTAACTCTGTCCTAGATTTTATAAGAAAATTATTCTAGGAAAATACTATATATATATGTATACATATATGTGTATATATATATGAATGAAAGTTTTATGTTCAAAAATAGTCACTCTGCATTACATCTAATAATAATATGTTAAAAAGTAATCTATATGATCGGACCCTTATTGAATAAATTATAATTAATCCTTATATGATAATATTATAAGCCCTTAAATTACGTGCAAAGAATTTTGATGATGCAACAATAATGAGGCTATATAATGTGGAATAACAAAGCATAAGGCACAATTTTATGTACATAACTCCAGTTATGTAGGTATGTATGTATACACCACACACACAGTAACAAGACATACATGAAATAGGGTTTTTATTTCTGTCCAGTTTTACGTAAGACCTCAACACTGAGAACAAAGGATTCTTAAGCCCCTCTCCTCCTAAAACAAATGACCAGAAAGAAAAATAAAAGTGTGGTAGGAACCTGGTCCTGCACCCACTAGGCCCTGCCCACCTGGAGGGTGTGTGATGGGCGGATCATAGGTGGACAGGGAGACCCTGGGAAGGCCTGTTATCTGAGCCCAGGGGCAGTTTCTCTCCTCTGTCCTGGGAAATGGAATGGAGTTACCTGCCCCACATGAAGACAAATCAGTTTTTCCAGAGAAAAATCTTAAAAGTGTCACCTGGTGTTTGGGGGACAGGCTGATTCCTCATTCATACTAGAAGAAGTAAAAGCAGCCTGTTGCTATAGAGCAGGGAGGTGGTGCTTCCCTGGCAATTGCCTGCGCTTTCAGAATTTCTTGGAACAGGAAGGCATACATGTTAGGGGTGAGTCTGAGTGACCCCTGCAGAGAGGAGCTGGACTTGCATCATTTAAAAAAAAGTCCCCCACTTTAAAGGACCAGTCGGATGGGTGAGATGACACCAGCAGAAGAATCCCACATGGAGTGGACTGTGGGAGAGCTCAGGGTGATGGTAGGTCAGGGGCTGACTGAACAGGCACTGCGGCAGAAGGGGCTGGCCTGGAGCACCCGTGCCTGAAACCGCTCCAATTCACAGGACTGCTCCCTCCTCTGTCCTCTCTCCCAGCCCTGAGAAGTAGAAGGAAGCCTATCGAGTCGGGGCGGGGGTGGTGGTGGGAGAAACGTAGGGAAGAGGGAGCAGCAGATCCCATCCCCACTGCCCGCTGCCTGGCCTGATGCCAAACTGCGGAACCGCAGAAGCTTCGACCCTGAGGTCTACAAACGGAGGGAATTTAACAGAGCGTTTTCCATCTACTGGACATGCCCTCAGAGATACAAAGTGCATGTTGTAAGAAGGAAGTGGTTTCCTCTTAACTCATTTCTGTATCTTTTTCAGCGTCTGCAATGTATATTACATGTGGATGATGTTTCAAAAGGAGTATATCAAGTTGAAAGATGAACTGTTGATGTAGAAAAGATTGAAAAGGGTTTTTTTGCTATTGCATTCCTAAAAATATTGTATAACTTGTTATTAAATAGATATTAACCTCTAAAATGTTACTCTTCCCTGGAATACAAGTGGACCATCATTTTCGACAGAGTATTTGCTTTGGGAAAAAGATGAGAGATCACAGGTGTACAGACTGAGTGTGCCTTTTACTTTCTGTTGAAATAACCAAGCTTAGATCTACAACCCCAAAGCTAACTCAGTTTTCCAATTTGATCTGAGAAAGATCGAGCATATCTTACTCACAACCTCAGATTGTCTCAGAACTCAGGAATTAATCACCTATTCATAGCATTTATTAACGTTTAATCCTCCAGATCGCCTCTATATCCAGAAGTCATTATCTGTTACCTATATGAAATGATTAAAACTACCCTATAGGTTAACATTAATTGGACATTAAGGTGATCTCATAGGGAGTCTGGAAATATAAACCAGTGTAATGAGTGATAAATTAAGGCACACAAATAAATCCTTCAGTGTGGAATAATTGAATTGCTTCTCTCCTCTCGTTGTGTTGGTGTTTACAAAAGAGAAGCATTAGAAGCCAAAGTTAGGTAAAACATTAAAATCAAATTTGGAAAACAAATAAGTTAGTTCATCTAAAACTAAAAGTAAGTATCCCATACCTAATTTCCAAGGGCTGCCTCTTGTACAAAGTGGGTCCCTTTGTGATTGCCGTCATGAGTCATGAATTCAACAATGTGGTATTGCTTGCATTAAGGAATGGAGTTTCTTGGGGAAACAGCAAGTTGGAAAGGTTGGATTCACAACAGAAAAAAAGGCATGGGTCCCATATGTCAAGGAAAACTGCCGGAGCTAGAAACACTGTTTGGATGTGTCCTCCAGTCAAGGGACGGCCCTTCCTCCTGCTCTACTTAGCGGTGTCTGGCAATTGGAACCTGGGTGCTGGCTGTTGACACAAATAGTAAGTGCCAGTTGCCCAGAACCTGGAACATTTGGGTGCCTGAGAGCCAACTGATAACTTTTGAAAATGTAGTGAGCCCTGTGTTACGTGTGTAACACATTCCTGACCTAAGGGAGCTCACATTCTACTAGAAAAAGGAGATGAGTTAAAGTACATGAAAATAGAATATGGTGAGTGCTGTGTCAGGGCTGGGAATGGTTGCTATAAACACAGTTGGAGAAAATCCAAGTAACTTTCCTACATGGAAAACTTATTCTAACTCCTGTTATTCATGTTAAATTTACTTATGTCACTGGTAGTTGCTATCATCTCATTTGCTCTTTTTAAATTTTGATGCTAAAAACAGGAATTTAGAAGACTTTAACATCTGCCATCACTACCTGATAAATGTCCTTTATTTGTACATGTTCTTGTCATCTTATGAACAGGCCTAAGTCTCAGGAGGGAAAAGGTGATTCTACAAATGTTTTTGATTTTTTTTTTGTTGCAACTTTAAGTATCCTCCCAAGTTCGTAATCGAAAATTAGGTCACAGACATTGTTTTTATACTCTTTTTTTATATTTTCATGCTATAGCTATTCAATAAAAATCACTCATGCAAAGCTTCTGTAACAAATTTTAAATATAACCCTCTACATACAAAATTGATCAGGGTTAAAAGATCCTATACTAAACATTATACAAAGCATTCTGAGCTCTAGATACTGCTTCATCTGCTCTGTTTATATGGCATATCTTAAATATACATGCTCTGAAAATACTTTGTCAACTACCTATATTGTCAATAGACTCAATATTTATAATTTCAATGGAATTCTGTTCATAATTTTTAAATAAGTGAAATATATTAGTGGTTATTTCAGTCTGTATAAGCCCAAGTGTTACACACACAGATACTAACACAGTCTAACGCAATTGCAAGAAAGAGTTCCTTCCACCATGAAAATGTTATATTTCTTCCAAAGGCACAAATGAACTTACAGATGCAAAAGCAAGGCAATGATAAATGCAATTCTGTTATACAAGAAGGCAATTTTCTTCTAAATTCCTTTATGTGGAAAATTTTCTTGAAATGTTATAAAATCGATATCATTGGAATTCATTTTGATTTTATTATGACTCTATTATTCAGAATAATTTTCCCTCCTTCAAAAATACAGCTGTAATTATTCCCCAGTTAATAATTGTACAAGATCAGTTTTGAATCATCCAAAAATCAGACGACTAATTATCTAGCATTTTGTTAAATTAACTTCAACTTCTAAGTATGAAATAATGCTCATTTTAAGCCTAAAAAAAAACCAGTGAACAAATTTCCTCTTATCAATAATAAATGCTAGCTTCTAGTAGACATCTGGTAATTGAGTATATAAGGTGATACATCATAATAAAAAATTTTTTCAGACTTTTCACTTCAAATCATGAAAGAAGAGGACTTCGTTATTATGCATTTCATGTGTAGTTGAGAAAAAAATATGCATATTGTTGCATATGTAGTTGAGATGGATCCAGTCCATCTGGTCACAGGCTTCTAAAATAAGAAAAGTTGAAAACACTTGTTTGTGTTCAAATGTCCAGCTACCCCCATTTTCTGTGAATTTTATAGTGTCAGTTCATCTAAGGTTAGGGATAAACTATCCCTGCAGTTGCATCAAACCATTTGGTCCATTAAGACTTGATTTTAGCTGCTAAGTGACATTTTCCCCTGCATAATATTGTTTGGCATCTGCATTGATCAAATTAACTGGTCACTTGCCAAACGTCTACTTCACTTTGGCACGTAGATAAAGACTATGGGAGTGAGAGAATGATTTACTAAATGTCTGAAAGAATTTATATATTCACCCTAATTACATAAATTATATTCAAAAATAACAATTACCCTTTAGAGTTCCTCTCAAATTAATGAATACTTCCAATTATAAGGAAAAAATACTAAAAATGGAAATTGAATAATCTAGACACAAACAGATGATAAAAGCACTTAATTTAAAAACTATATTTTATTTATGGTGTAAATCTTTGTGGTTTGTGATGCTAACTAGAAAATACATGGATACATTCTAAACTTTCTATAGAATAGTTATGTACAATTTTGAAAGAAAATAGACATATATAAGATACATTACTGCGATTTTTCACTAGGTTCTTAGTCACTTAAAAAATGTTATTCATTGGTACTATTCTCAAGACTGTCTATTCCTTATGGAAAGAAATTGTAATCTAGAATGAAAGATAACATATTCTAATGACTAAAATACAAGGAAGCAAATTGGCCTTGTAACCACCCCCCCCAAAAAAAAGGAACCTATTTGCCAGTCCTATCCATATAAAATTAAAATATAACTACCTAGCTTTTACTAAAAGTAAAAATGTTTAAGTGTATTAGAAAATAAAAATTGCACTGAGATGCAGATGGAGAAGAGACTTAGATACATCTATTGTCTTTTTTTTTTTTTTTTTTTTTTTTTTAAGTTTATTTATTCATTTTTTTAATTAGTTTCTGCTTTATAACAAAGTGAATCAGTCATACATATACATCTGTTCCCACATCCCTTCCCTCATGCATCTCCCTCCCTCCCACCCTCCCCATCCCACCCCTCCAGGCGGTCACAAAGCACCGAGCTGATCTCCCTGTGCTCTGCGGCTGCTTCCCACTATCTATCTACCTGACGTTTGGTAGTGTATACACGTCCATGCCTCTCTTTCGCCTTGTCACAGCCCACCCTTCCCCCTCCCCATATCCTCAAGTCCATTCTCAAGTAGGTCTGCGTCTTCATTCCCGTTTTGCCCCTAGGTTCTTCATGACATTTTTTTTTTAAATTCCGTATATATGTGTTAGCATACGGTATTTGTCTTTCTCTTTCTGACTAACTTCACTCTGTATGACAGACTCTAGGTCTATCCACCTCATTACAAATAGCTCAGTTTCGTTTCTTTTTATGGCTGAGTAATATTCCATTGTATATATGTGCCACATCTTCTTTATCCATTCATCCGATGATGGACACTTAGGTTGTTTCCAGCTCCGGGCTATTGTGAATAGAGCTGCAATGAACATTTTGGTACATGTCTCTTTTTGAATTATGGTTTTCTCAGGGTATATGCCCAGTAGTGGGATTGCTGGGTCATATGGTAGTTCTATTTGTAGTTTTTTAAGGAACCTCCATACCGTTCTCCATAGTGGCTGTACCAATTCACATTCCCACCAGCAGTGCAAGAGTGTTCCCTTTTCTCCACACCCTCTCCAGCATTTATTGTTTCTAGATTTCTCTTTTTTTTTTTTAATTAGTTTCTGCTTTATAACAAAGTGAATCAGTCATACATATACATCTGTTCCCACATCCCTTCCCTCATGCATCTCCCTCCCTCCCACCCTTCCCATCCCACCCCTCCAGGCGGTCACAAAGCACCGAGCTGATCTCCCTGTGCTCTGCGGCTGCTTCCCACTATCTATCTACCTTACGTTTGGTAGTGTATATATGTCCATGCCTCTCTTTCGCTTTGTCACAGCTTACCCTTCCCCCTCCCCATATCCTCAAGTCCATTCTCAAGTAGGTCTGTGTCTTTATTCTCGTTTTGCCCCTAGGTTCTTCATGACATTTTTTTTTTAAATTCCGTATATATGTGTTAGCATACGGTATTTGTCTTTCTCTTTCTGACTAACTTCACTCTGTATGACAGACTCTAGGTCTATCCACCTCATTACAAATAGCTCAGTTTCGTTTCTTTTTATGGCTGAGTAATATTCCATTGTATATATGTGCCACATCTTCTTTATCCATTCATCCGATGATGGACACTTAGGTTGTTTCCAGCTCCGGGCTATTGTGAATAGAGCTGCAATGAACATTTTGGTACATGTCTCTTTTGGAATTATGGTTTTCTCAGGGTATATGCCCAGTAGTGGGATTGCTGGGTCATATGGTAGTTCTATTTGTAGTTTTTTAAGGAACCTCCATACCGTTCTCCATAGTGGCTGTACCAATTCACATTCCCACCAGCAGTGCAAGAGTGTTCCCTTTTCTCCACACCCTCTCCAGCATTTATTGTTTCTAGATTCCTTGATGATGGCCATTCTGACTGGTGTGAGATGATATCTCATTGTAGTTTTGATTTGCATTTCTCTAATGATTAATGATGTTGAGCATTCTTTCATGTGTTTGTTGGCACCATACACAAAAATAAGCTCAAAATGGATTAAAGACTTAAATGTAAGGCCAGAAACTATCAAACTCTTAGAGGAAAACATAGGTAGAACACTCTATGACATAAATCACAGCAAGATCCTTTTGGACCCACCTCCTAGAGAAATGGAAATAAAAACAAAGATAAACAAATGGGACCTAATGAAACTTCAAAGCTTTTGCACAGCAAAGGAAACCATAAAGAAGACCAAAAGACAACCCTCAGAATGGGAGAAAATATTTGCAAATGAAGCAACTGACAAAGGATTAATCTCCAAAATTTATAAACAGCTCATGCAGCTCAATAGCAAAAAAACAGACAACCCAATCCAAAAATGGGCAGAAGACTTAAATAGGCATTTCTCCAAAGAAGACATCTATTGTCTTTTAAAAGGGATACACAGTCCAAGGGAATGTGTCTGGTTATAGTAGGAAGAAGAAAACATCACGACTAATGCGTGTAGATACGTACAAGTGTATTGTGCATGTAATTCTTTGAGTTACCATATACATACATACACACACACATGCACACGTATATGTATGTATTAATTCTGATACATCATAAATTAAAATACCCATATATTGGACTTAATGTTTTCTTACACTGTTGGCGATGAGTGAGGATAACATTTTTGAGATATTGGACTACAGCAATGAAGCATCACATGTTTCAACCAGAGAAAATTTTGCAAGAAGTTTTCTCTAGAATAGGCTATAATCTTATCAAGAGATAATGGTGATATCTCACATCACACTACCTCTAGCTCACTGACTTTGTTTTGCATCCTCAAAAGAGTCTCCTTTCTGTTTGAAAAGTTCTGATATCCCCACTATTTTTTCTAAATGATTCTAGATCCTATTTCTTCTAGAGCTCCAGCTCAAATGTCACTATCTCATCTTCTGGTCAGGAGTAATAGGTTATGATATAATCTCAGAAATCTCTGTATTGGTTCCTTAATACTTATGAAACAGCAAGTTTCATGAGGCCAAGGTTCTCGTGTGTTCTTTCACTCTCTAGTTCTTTTGCTTCCAAATTCTTTCACATAACACAGAAATAGTTATTATAGCACTAAAAGATGCTTGTTTTCTTAATGAGTTAATGGCTTAGTCATAATAAATCTTGATTTCAAATCTCTCTGGTCAACAGGTCCTAACTGTTGAGTTCAACTATTCCAGTATTTCTGTGTCAGCAGTTCTCTGGCTGTATCAAGACCTCCAAACCATTTGTCAGTAATCTATACTTTTACCTTTACTTCCCTGTTGCCTTCATATCTCTTCTTAACCAGCAAAAGTGCTAATCAGTTCAATAAAACTTCTCCCTTGCAAACAAGACTTTTTTCCTGAGTCTTTCTCACCATTTGTTGGGCCAAATGTCAAATCAACTGTAATGAACACTGCCCACTGCACATTACTGGTAAATTCACTTTCCCAATTTCTAAGACATTTTCTCATGAAATCTCCACTTTCCTTCAGCCTCAATCTCACTAATCACCTAACTGGAAACATCACAGAAGAATAGAAATAGACAAGAAGTATCTCATCTTTCTGCACCCAAATCCAACGTCCAACCTCTACCTACATCTTCACCTTCTGTCTTCTCTCCTGTGACAAAGGAAGAAACATGTATTTTGCTATTTAAGACCAACCTCTCCGCCGACTCCTTAGGGTCTTTCCAAGGACTTCACTTCTCACCACAACCCTCTTCTCACCTGCAACATCATTTTTTTCATATCTCAGTAGATGAATCCCCTTGACATATATAATATCCTTAACACCTTTAAATATTCAAGGATACGTAAATATATTTGATATATTTAATTATACTAAGATCTTTGTATCATTAAATATTTTAAAGTATCAAAATGCCCTTCCAAGCATCATCTTGGTTTTCCCATCCATATTACAATAAAACTCCTAGAAAATATATATTCACTGTTACCATTGTCTTACCTCTAATTCTATTCTCAATCAACATTAATCAGGGTTTACTGTCTCCATCAAAACAAGTCTCATTCAGATCACTAAAATGTTACAGATAGCTAAGACCCTGGGTAGTTATCTATCCTTGTTCTAATCCATGTAGCAGAACTTGATGATGGCCTTGGTCCTTCTTAAAGGATCTTTTCCCTTTGACTTCTGGGGCAGCCTTGTTTTCCTCTGTTCTCCATGTCTCTTCCTCATTTTCTCTTTATTCTTTCTCTACCTAAGATAAAAGTTGCAATGCTCACTAAATTTCCCACCTTACCTTGCAGTTAGTCTAGGCACCTGACTGTCCTGGTCTAATGTGCTGTCAGCATGGTTCAGGGCAGGTGTCTGCTGCAGGGAGCACTGAAGAATATACTGAGATGGCTCCTTCTCAGAGGGTCCCTGAGTGAATATGAGAAACAGAGCTGACCTCCACACTGAGTGTGGAGTGAACAAGAAATAATCTTTTGTTTTGGTTACTCTCTGAGATTCTAAGTTGGTTGTGGTTATTATTATTATTATTTACCAGCACAGAGGCTAGCATTACCATATAAATGGATAAGTTTTGTGGTAACTGCACTTTACTGGTATTATAAACTTCGTTCATTCCTTTCCTCTCTTCCCTTGCCCTCCCTCCCTCAATGTCCATGTTGAATTTTACATTATTTTAAAGACTTTAACTACACCTGTATTTCATCCAAAGCAATTATAAGTTCCAAAGGCCTGTAGCTAATTATAAGAGCCTAAAGAAAATCATGTCACATTAATTTGTTAATTTATATAAAATCAAATCATAACTCTCCTTTTCAAAAAGTAATCAAGGGGGCTTCCCTGGTTGCAGAGTGGTTAAGAATCCACCTGCCAATGCAGGGGACACGGGTTCGAGCCCTGGTCTGGGAAGATCCCACATGCTGCAGAGCAACCAAATCCGTGCGCCACAACTACTGAGCCTGCGCTCTAGAGCCTGCAAGCCACAACTACTGAGCCCACGTGCCACAACTACTGAAGCCCGTGTGTCCTAGATCCCGTGCTCCGCAACAAGAGAAGTCACCACAATGAGAAGCCGGCACACCGCAATGAAGAGTAGTCCCCGCTCGCCGCAACAAGAGAAAGTCCACGCGCAGCAACAAAGACCCAGAGCAGCCAAAAATAAATAAAGTAATTTAAAAAAGAGTAATCAAGTACATTAAAGCATTGCTATAAATAGCATATTATGTACTGTCACATTGGGTGTAAATCTGACTGCTAACGTGATGATAAAGTACATTTTCTAAGCTATTCAACAAATCTTCAAATAAAAATGAGCTTTTTCAACTGTATATGGAAGCAAACTAAGTATAAATTGATAGATTCAAACTAAAATAGTAGCAAATTGACTTCATCAGTAAATTAAAATGAATAATAAAACATGACAAAGAAGTGCTTACTCTAGAATGGCAGAAATGTTATTGCTATAAGGTTATTTATTTATTCTGCCAAATATAAAATGTGAGGAAAAAATCCTAAATTGTCTTAATATAAGCCCAACAGCATTTGATTAAATTTTTTAAATGTATTCCAAAAAATAAAAATTCAGTAAATTAGAAAGAGCAGGATATTCAGACTCAAAGTCTCCATAATCAATCATCAGATCACCATCATCATCATGTTTATTTAAACATTACACTTTGCCTATAATATCAGGGGAAAACCTAGGATGCCCGTTTTCAACCCTAGTTTTTAGTGAAGCCATTTAAAATTTGGCCAAGTAATTATTTTAACATACTTAAAAGTTACAAATATTAAAAACATGGGGACAAAAGTCACTATTCTTTGCATTAGATTATAAACAAGTGAACCACAAGATTATAAACTGATAACAGGAAAACACATTAGGGCCAATCTGATTATATGTTAGAAAATATATACAAACCATAGCATCTTTTATAGTCCAGAATTGACCTGAGAGGAGCTATAATTTCTAAAAGAAGTTTCAATGAATACAAGCCAAAAAAGATATAACATATCTAAGAATAGACTGAATAGGAAATTCATAGGAAGTTTATGAAGAAAATAAAGAAACTTCTTTAAAGGAGAAAAAAGACCTGAATAGTATAAACAGTTATCAATGATGTATACAGCCAATCTCTAAATTAATTCACAAATTTAATGTCACCCACATCAAGGGGATCATAATGGGATTTTCTTTAGAAACACAGAACAATAATATGAAAAGTTAGCTGCCACTATGAGTGTGATAAAAGAACCAAGAAGACCTGGAAAAGAAATACACTGCAATCCTCACTCTATGAGTTAAAAATACAGTAAAGTCACAATATTAAAACTAGGTGGTATTATGACAGAAATAGACAGATGAGTTTAAAGAAGGGAGAAACCCAGAATTATGTCTAAATAGTCTTAGGATTTATGTTAGTTGTCCATTGCTAATGAAAGTAAATTGATAATACTTTTTTAGAGACAACTTGGCAATGCTAATAACGAAAATGGGCCCAACTTTTGAATCAGTGATTGTAAAAGTAATAATCAGGTATGTGCTAAAGATAACCTAAATATCACTTATTGGGCTTTAGTTAACTGAATTACTCTGGATGCATTATAATGCATCCATTAAAATCATTTTCAGAAGAAAATGTAATGATTTTATAAAACATTCCTTTTAATGTTTGTGATATTTAATGTATTTTCCAAAATTTCTACATGAATTCACATCGTTTTTGTTATCAAAATAAGATAATTTGAGCTGTTTTAAAATAATTACTGTTCTAAGCATACTTAACTAATTTTTTTTGACACTTCTAAGATTTGTGAAAAATGTGTTAGGTTTTTAGTGCAACTTTGAGTTTCATTAATCAAATAGTTTTTGTATGGATTATGTACAAATAAATAGGAATCTAAGTATCAGTTACTTGAAACCTAAACCAAACCTAAGAGAAAATATTTTATACTTTATAAAGTTTGGTATAATTTTAGCAATAAAGAGAAAATGTCATTTAACTGAGAATAGGGAATTTTCTGTGGGGAGTTTCTTCTCAGAGCAAACTTCTCTGAAAGGTATCTGGATTTCTATTGAATCTTATGGGCATAAAACTTCAATTATTGTTAAATATCCCAGGGAAGAAAAGCAAAAAATATTGATTATGAGAAAGTCTGAAGAACTGAGGGCCCATGGGGTTGGTCTACACAGATTCATGGAGGGAAATTTTTTTTTAATGAACCACTGTAGGAGATGGGATGTGCTTTTCCTCTGCACGTAACAGGGACGGGGTTTGTGAATTACTGAATGAAAGAAATCACTTGTAGAATGGCCCAAGAGTGTGCAAAATTTCTAGGCAATTGCTTATGATATCATATTATTAGGTAACAATGATGGTACACGGAAAGCCCATCAACCTCAGAAAAATTCTCAAACCACGTACATCAACTTGGAGACAGACCTGGAGTTCATAGCCTTAATTTATCATGTTAGTATCCTCTCAATGAGACAAAAATATCCAAAATATTCAAATGATATACTTCAAAAGACTCAGAATCATTTTGACAATATCTATGATAACAACTGTTAGAGGTCAAATTAGAAAAATTAATTCACAGAGAATTCTCAAACATTATCGTAGACTGCACAGTAGGTATCAGCTTCCCTCCTCCAGTATTTGGTGAGAGTCCTGCTATACAATGAATTGCTCTATAATCTCCTTACTGTTTTCTTAAGACAAAAATAATAAGTGAAATATTTAATAAGTAAACTTCTGCTTTCCCTTAACCTATGGGATGCTCATGAGAAAACAGTGATTAGAAATTTTAGCTATAAGAAGACAGGGGCAGGCAAAATTCCCAGAATAATTTATCATGAAAAATTAATCTCACAGTATAAAAGTATAGAGTTGGCACTGGTGCCTTGGGTAGATGCCTATACTTCCCATTTGACTTTGGGCATTGTTTCTTGTAATCTTTCCATGTGACATGTTTTAAATTCTCAACTAATTTGTATGTCCCTTGAGGGATTGCAATGTTTTAGGAAACTAAATTTCTCACAGCTTTTAGACAGTGTTTTTCAACATAGTGTGAGGTTGAAGGAGATAATTTTGACAGATTATATATTTGTCTATTAAAAAAAAGCTTATCTAAATGTTTTAAATTATTTCTGGTATATTTTACATTTAATAATGATTTCTGGAAAAAAATCTGACCGTCTGTTTATTTCAGGTCAACAACGGCAACATTTGTCTTAAAAAAAGAGGTATTTAGTAGTTTAATTTACTCTAAATTTTATTAATAAAATGGTTAAATATAAATCAAATTGCCAATAAAAAATGTTGATAAAATTTGTAAAATCACCAATGATTCATAGTTAATTCTTTTTTATCAGCCTGAGTATTTTTTATATAATTTATATAGAGTGGCTCAGGCCTTGCAAAGATTGGTGCTGCAGAACTTAAAGATGCAATGAATTCAATATTTGTGGAATTTGCAAAACAGCAGAAAGCAAATCTGTGACTATTTTGTGTTAGAAAAAAAATTAGTCAGCGCTTAAAAACCTAGTTCCTAAACAATAAGCACCTTTGCCATGATTTTGAAGGTTCTTTTTTCTGAAAAAAAAAGTTCTTTGTGAAAAATACACTCTTTATGCAAAACTAAAAGGAAAATATACACAAATATACATTTGCTGAGGGACAGGGAGACAAATGGATGAATATGTGAAAGAGGAACTGTAAGGAAGTAAGACGGAATGTAAATCTGAGAAGCAACAATGAGTGATAACCAGTTAGCTAAAGCAATGGTCAGATGAAGAAGTTATTCTAATTATGTACAACTTGAAAATACTTTTGAAAGCACACATTAAGGTCCACATACCAGTAACAAAAAGAAGTATGGAAAAACTGGAGCTAATCAAAATGAATTTGATTAAAACCTCACTGAGAAAAATTTGATAAAAAAATATTTTAATATGATTTATTACTATAACTACAGTGTTCTCTCTGAAAGTAATGTTTTTATATCCCATATACTTATTTCACATTGTTTTTCTTGAATACTGCTACCTTGACTGTAACCAAATATTTGTGCTCAGATTTATATACATATTTTGCTGCACACTAAAATCACATTTAGTTTAGTTACACCTTGAATCAAATTATGAAACTCATGTACATAGCAAAACATTCTTCATACTGCATCTTTAATCTAGGATGCAAGAATTACCCTAGGTACCTACTACAGAAATTATTACAAATTCCACACATGTTGTACTTATTGAAGTGTTTCATGTTAGGCAATTTTATTTAAAAAAATTAAGTATATTGCATTCAGAAAATAGTAACATCAATATATTATTAATTACGATGTGCTAGAGGCTATTCTATGCTAATTACAAATGTGAAATAATCTAATTCTTAAACATCTCATGGTACTGTTATATCAAAATTTTACAGATGAAGAAACTGAAATATCACTGATGAATATAGATACAAAAATCCTCAACAAAATACTAGCAAACAGAATCCAACAACACATTAAAAGGATCATACACCATGATCAAGTGGGATTTATCCCAGGGATGCAAGGATTCTTCAATATATGCAAATCAATTAATGTGATACACCATATTAATAAACTGAAGAAGAAAAACCATATGATCATTTCAATAGATGCAGAAAAAGCTTTTGACAAAATTCAACACCCATTTATGATAAAAACTCTCCAGGAAGTAGGCATACAGGGAACCTACTTCAAAATAATAAAGGCCATATACGACAAACCCACAGCAAACATCACTCTCAATGGTGAAAAACAGAAAGCATTTCCTATAAGATCAGGAATAAGACAAGGAGGTCCACTTTCACCACTATTATTCAACATAGTTTTCAAAGTCCTAGCCATGGCAATCAGAGAAGAAAAAGAAATAAAAGGAATACAAATTGGAAAAGAAGTAAAACTGTCACTGTTTGCAGATGACATGATACTATACATAGAGAATCCTAAAGATGCCCAGAAAACTACTAGAGCTAATCAATGAATTTGGTAGAGTAGCAGGACACAAAATTAATGCACAGAAATATCTTGCATTCCTATACATTAATGATGAAAAATCTGAAAGAGAAATTAAGGAAACACTGCCATTTACCACTGCAACAAAAAGAATAAAATACCTAGGAATAAACCTACCAAGGGAGATAAAAGAACTGTATGCAGAAAACAATAAGACACTCATGTAAGAAATTAAAGATGATACCAACAGATGGAGAGATATACCATGTTTTGGATTGGAAGAATCAATACTGTGAAAATGACTATGCTACTTAAAGCAATCCACAGATTCAATACAATCCCTATCAAATTACCAATGGTATTTTTTATAGAACTAGAACAAAAATCTTAAAATTTGTATGGAGACACAAAAGACCCCGAATAGCCAAAGCAGTCTTGAGGGAAAAAAACCAGAGCTGGAGGAATCAGACTCCCTGACTTCATACTATACTACAAAGCTACAGTAAGCAAGACAATATAGTACTGGCACAAAAACAGAACTATAGATCAACAGAACAAGATAGAAATCCCAGAGATAAACCCACACACCTATGGTCAACTAATCTATGACAAAGGAGGAAAGGATATACAATGGAGAAAAGATAGCCTCTTCAGTAAGTGGTGCTGGGAAAACTGGACAGCTACATGTGAAAGAATGAAATTAGAATATTCCCTAACACCATACACAAGAATAAACTCAAAACTAAAGACCTAAATGTAAGGCCAGACACTATCAAACTCTTAGAGGAAAACATAGGCAGAACACTCTATGACATAAATCACAGCAAGATCCTTTTTGACCCACCTCCTAGAGAAATGGAAATAAAAACAAAAATAAACAAATGGGACCTAATGAAACTTAAAAGCTTTTGCACAGCAAAGGAAACCAAGACGAAAAGACAACCCTCAGAATGGGAGAAAATATTTGCCAATGAAGCAACTGACAAAGGATTAAACTCCAAAATTTACAAGTAGCCCACGCAGCTCAATTTCAAAAAAAACAAACAACCCAATCCAAAAATGGGCAGAAGACTTAAACAGACATTTCTTCAAAGAAGATATAGATTGCCAACAAAGACAAGAAAGAATGCTCAACATCATTAATCATTAGAGAAATTTAAATCAAAACTACAGTGAGATATCATCTCACACCGGTCAGAATGGTCATCATCAAAAATTCTACAAACAATAAATCCTGGAGAGCGTGTGGAGAAAAGGGAACCCTCTTGCACTGTTGGTGGGAATGTAAATTGATACAGCCACTATGGAGAACAGTATGGACGTTCCTTAAAAAACTAAAAATAGAACTACCATACAATCCAGCAATCCCACTACTGAGCATATACCCTGAGAAAACCATAATTCAAGAAGAGTCATATGCCACAATGTTCATTGCTGCTCTATTTACAATAGCCAGGACATGGAAGCAACTTAAGTGTCCATCAACAGATGAATGAATAAAGAAGATGTGGCACATATATACAATGGAATATTACTCAGCCATAAAAAGAAATGAAATTGAGTTATTTTAGTGAAGTGGATGGACCTAGAGTCTGTCACACAGTGAAGTAAGTCAGAAAGAGAAAAACAAATACCATATTCCAACACATATATATGGAATGTATAAGAAAAAAAAAAAAGGTCATGAAGAACCTAGGGGCAAGATGGAAATAAAGACGCAGACCTACTAGAGAATGGACTTGAGGACACGGGGAGGGGGAAGGGGAAGATGGGACAAAGTGAGAGAGTGGCATGGACATATATACACTACCAAATATAAAACTGATAGGTAGTTGGAAGCAGCTGCATAGCACAGTGAAATCAGCTCAGTGCTTTGTGACCACCTAGAGCAGTGGGATAGGGAGGGTGGGAGGCAGGGAGATGCAAGAGTGAAGAGATATGGGGATATATGTATATGTATAACTGATTCACTTTGTTATAAAGCAGAAACTAACACACCATTCATTGTAGAGCAATTATACTCCAATTAAGATGTAAAAAATAAATAATTAAATGAAAAATAAAATAAAATACATAATACTGAAATGTAAAAAAACGATAAAATAAAATGCTGATATTCCTTAGATATAGTTAAGAATTAGTTTGAAAGGTCCTTGGCCAGATAAGTACAAAAATGAAGAGTAAATATTTGAAAGCTTTAATAGCAGTTTGTCAGTGATTTTAAGTCTGTTGAATTCAATTTAAAAATTAAATGGGGACTTGTATTTTTAACATCTTCCTTCCTCATTCTTTTTAGAACTACTTTGCTAAAGCCACCTATAATCTCTTAACTGTGGAATCCAATATACACTGCATAATGCTTTCCTTCAAAGCTCTGTTGAATTTGACATTCCTCTACTTTCTGAGGCAACCACTCACTCCTGGCTCTCCTCCCATTCAAATTCCTGACTCTCTTTCCTCTATCCTCCTCTTAAAAGATAATATTCTTCAGGACTCCCTGACTTTGAACCTCTCCTCTTCTTACTCTCATGTAACTCTTCAATAATTGCCAGTATGACGACTCTCAAATCTTTATTTCCAGCATAGATGGCCTTCTGAACTCCATTTCATGGGGTGTTTCTCTACCTAGATATCCCCCAGGCACTGCAAACTCACATGTTTACCTGAAAACCTAGTGAACTTGCACTAGCTAACTTGGTGAATGGGATGACCTAGTACTAGTCTGCAAAACCAAAAAACCTGAAAATTATTTTAGGCTCTTCCTTTTCCCTCTTCCTCCACATCTACACATTGAAGGGCTATCAATTCAACCTTCTACCAGGGAAAGTTAAATATTGATATTCAAAAGGAAAGAATAATAAAAATTTTCATGTCTCTTAACAACTTTTTAGGGTAGTGCATAAGCTTCTCAAGTAAATCCACAAAGGTAGTAATACTCCTTTCCTAAGGGCAAATCTCATGTCTATTGACAAAAAATACTCAAAAAAAACAAGAAAAGAACGTATGGACACCAAGAGGGGAAAGTGGCGGGGGGTGGTGGTGGTGGTGTGATGAATTGCGAGATTTGGATTGACATGTATACACTGATGTGTATAGAATGGATGACTAATAAGAAAATAAATAGATAAATAAACATTTTTAAAAATACAATAAATAGTAAAAGGATAAGTATGAAAATGTAAAATAGGACAACAAAATCACAAAATGTGGGTAAGTGGAGCATAAAAATGTAAATCTTTTAGAATGTGTTTGAACTTGAACGACTATCAGTTTTAAGCAAGTAGATTTAGTTATGGGTCAACATACTTAACCCCATGGTAACCACAAATCAAAAACATACAACACATTCACACAAACCAAAAAGAAAGGAACTCATACTACAAAAGAAAATCATCAAACCACAAAAGGAAAAACAAGCAAACAAAAAGAAATGAACAAAGAACTACAAAAACAACTGGGAAAACAAGGATTAAAATTCCCTGCAAACAAAAGTCCAGAACTGGACGGCTTCACTGGGGAATACTACCAAACATATAAAGGACTTATACCTAACCTTCTCAAACTATTCCAGAAAACTGAAAAGGAGGGAACACACCCAAATTCATTCTACGAGGCCACCATCACCCTGATATCAAAACCAGACAAACATACGACAAAAAAAGAAAATTACAGGCCAGGGTCTATGATGAATATGGATGCAAAAATACTTGACAAAATATTAGCAAACTGAATTCAACAATACATAAAAGGGATCATATACCATGATCAAGTTGGATTTATTCCAGGGTTGCAAGGGTGGCTCAACATATGCAGATCAATCAATGTGATGCACCACATCAACAAAAGACAAAAACCATGATCATCTCAATAGATGCAAGAAAAGCATTTGACAAATTCAACATCCATTCATAATAGAAACTCTCATCAAAGTGGGTATAGAGAGAATATATCTCAACATAATAAAGGCCATTTACAAAAAAAAAAAAAAAAGAAAGAAAGAAACCGAGGTAAAAACAAGTTAAACATTCCCAAGAGCACACTGCAAGTATACGGGAAAGATGGGATTAGAAACCAGCAGAAAAAATAAAACAGTAAATAATACAATTTAAATCATAAAGTCTAAATGTGCATATTTTTAAAGAATAACATAAGAATCTCAGCACATCATTTCCCCAAGTTTGGTGTCAAACAGAAGCATCAGTTGTTTTCCTTACAAGGTATGAAAAAATATTTTTAAAAGAAAAATTATGTTAGATAAATCATGAATATTTATGCTACCTCTAATTTATAGTAGAAGTTCTTGTTCTTTATGTTTTGATTTATTTAATCTAAAAATAAACTCCTAGCTATATTCTTCTCGTAAGAAATGTGATATCCAAAAAACTTGAAAGATAAAGAAATAAGTGCTCTTTAAAGATTTACTACTAATACTGTATCTCTGTTTGCTGTTGAAATACAGTCCGTCTATGATTACCATAGCAATAAATATGCTAAATATTTCTCATTTGCTAATATATTTTATGAAAGTCTCTCATTCTGACAGCTTAAAAGGAACCTAAATTTCTCATTCTCAAATTCAATAAGGGAAATAGCCAGGGCTGATAGATTTACATGATAAAAGATTTGCTAAAAAGTAATGAAATCATATTTCAAGGCTATATAATTTGCTCTTGCCAGAATGAATATGTATATGTAAGTTAAAAAATATCTTTACTCTTGTTGAGTTAAATAATTTTTATACCCCCATTGATATGAGGGTGCTAATATTTTTGATGATTATATACTTCTCACATTGATAGATGAAAAAGATCATTCATCAAAAAAATTTTGTTATACAAATACAAGAGAAAAATTATAGTTTAAAGTACTAAGAAATGTTTTTTGTCAATCTCTAAGTTGGAAAAAAAAAAAAGACCCTGAAAAATAACATCAAAAACAGTGAATTTTGTGGCACATATTTCATCACTGTGTATATTATGGTAATTAACATATACTGTTTATTTACTGAGTTAACAAATATTTAGGTAGCTACTGTGTACTAGGGCCTGTGTGGTTATGAACAAAATATAGGAATCGACCTTATAGAGCTTATGGTTGCTGATAGGGCATCAGGAAAAACAACACAAAACAAAAACTCTACTCCTATGGGAGAGGCAGGAATACATGCTACATTCAGCATTGTATCTGGAGAGGAGGCAAGAGGACTTGAAAGGGCCAATTCCCTGATACTGAGTTCACAGTGCCTGCCTGAGACTGAGGTTCAGTCAGAACCTCAAGAGATATTTCACTCTCCCATCCCCTCAATACCACACATAACAAAATAACAGTCAAACATAGCAGGGAGAGATGAAAGACAGAGATGCTCTCTTGAGAGCAGTGTAGAGGGATAAACCAAAGTAAAGAGTTGATCAGATATTGAGATGAACCCTCTGACATATTAACCAGCATCCAAAACACCCAAAATCAGATTAGATTAACATAACTCACACTCTATAGAGCTAACCAAAGGAAAATCTTGCTCATCTCCAGACATAAACAAAAACGTATGTATTTATTGTGCTATTCAACTTGTCCAGCATTCAACGAAAGATTATGACTTACATAGAATGGCTTAAATGGCAAGAAAACACAGTCTGGCGAGATAAGGCAATCATCAGAATGAGACAGCTAAGTATGACAGAGTGGTTGGGACTATCAGACAAGGATCACTAGTAGACTGCACAGCTATGGTAAGAATCATGAAATTGGAACTGAAACAGTAAGATTAAAGAAAAGTGGAAAAACAGTATCCAAGAGCTGCAGGAAAGTATCAAGCAGTGTAAAACCACACCAAAGTGTCAATGGAAACCATGGGGTATGTAGTAACAATGAAGCCCTCCACCCGTCAGTGGGATGGTAACAGAAGAGGCCTTGTGGGGAGCCTGAATTTACACCCTTGACCAGTGGTAATGAGAAACCTCTCACCTGTGGGTGATAACAGATGCTGAGCAGGGAAACTGGAAACTTTCACCAAAACTTGGAAGTACCGAGGTGTTATACCCCTCCATCTCCTGAGGTAGTGTCAGAGACAGCCAGATAAAACAGAAGTTTTAAATGAGATCCAGAGTCTTATAACATAATGCCTCAGATGTTCAAATTTCAATAAAAAAACAAATCATCCATCATACCAAGAACCTGGAAAATTTCAACTTGAATGAGAAAAAGTCATTAACAGACATCAGTACTGAGATGACAAACATGTTGGAATTATCTGACAAGGATTTTAAAGATACCATCATAAAAATATTTCAACAAGCAATTACAAACACTTGAAACAAATGGAAAAAATAGAAATTCTCAATAAGAAACAGAAAATCTCAATAAAGAAAATATATGCAAAATAATCTAACTGAATTATAGAAGTGAAAAGAACAATAAGTAAAAATTTAAAAAAATCAATGCATGGGCTTGATGTCAGAATATAGGGGACAGAGGGGGGAAAAATCATTGCACTTGAAGAAAGAACAATAGAAATTACCCAATGAACAACAGAAAGAAAATAGGTGGAAAGAAATGAACAGAGCCTCTGAGACTTGTGAGATGAGCACGGAAGGTCCAACGTGTGTGTCACTGGAGTCCTAGATAAGAGGAGAAAGAAATGAAGGTGGAAAAGGCACTAGAAGGAATAATGGAAACAGTTATGAACTTACAGATTCAAGGAGGTAAGCAAACACCAAACAAGATAAACTCAAAGCAATTCATGCCAAAATACATCATAGTGAAACTTCTGAAAACAGAACACGGAGAAAATCTTAGAAGCAGTCACGGTAAATAACCCTTTACCTATGGGGAATAAAAACAGATTTCTCAGAAGAAACCATTAAACTGATAGGACATGGCTCAACATTTTTCAAGTGTTGGGGGAAAAAAAAGATTTGTCTAGGATTCTATTTCAAGCAAAATTATCCTTCAAGAATGATGCGAAAATGAAGACATTCTGAGATGAAAAGAGATTTTGTCAGCAGGAGACCTATGCTAAAAGAAGGCTAACAGAAGTTCTCTAAAAAGAAAGAAAATAATTTAAAAAAATAAATCTTAGAACATGAAGAAAGAAGGAAGCAAAGGGGGGAAATGTGGGTATCATAGACTTTCCTTCTCCTGAGTTTTCTAAATTATGTTTGATAGTTTAGGCACACATTATAACACCCCCAGTGAGGTTCTCAAGTATCATAGAGAAAATATTTAGATAGTTCTGTTATAAATAGATGACAGCACAGGGATGTAAACATGGGTTTCTATACCAACTGGATTGGTTTAATGGCGACACCAGTAGACTATATTAGGTATAAGTGTGGTTTTACTATTTGATAGCACCAAATTGTTTTCTAAATGAGGTATAATAGTTCCCATTTCTTTACATTCTCATCACACTTGTACTGTTAGACTTTTTATTTTTGCTAGTCTAACAAGTGTGAAAATATATTGCTTAATCATTTTAAGATGCACATCCCAGATGACCATAAATTTAGGCATCTTTTCATGTGTTGATTGGTTATAGTTTCTCCTCATGTGGATGCCTGTGGAATCATCCCACTTTCTAATATATGGTGGAAGCGTATTTACTGCCTGGGTGCTATGAATGCACTGGGAGCTCCAGGATCTGAAAAATAAGTTTGGGATCATTAAGAATTTGCATAAAGTTCTTGTAGTCCTGAACACCAGGTCCCTGTACCTCACACTGGCATTCACAGCAGCATCATATATTTCCTGATGAAACTAATGCTTCTTTAAGGTTACATGATCCTGTTGGTTAATGGATTATTTTAATCCTGTGCACATTATAGTACAACATACGATTAATGATCTTGAAGAAAATGAAGGAACCCTGAACTGGTGCTATCACTAAGAAAAGAACAGGCATGGTAAATGGTCTAAGCATATCAGTTAAAAGGAGAATACTGTTAAATTGGTTACAAAACCATGTCCCAAGTATATGCTGTCTACAAGAAATTCACTTTAAATATAAAGACACAGATAGGTTATAAAAAGAAAAAAGAGGATGGAGAAAGAATGCCATGAAAAACATGAGCAAAACAAAACTGGGGTTAGCTATATTAATTTCAACCAAATAAGATAGCTATGAACTGAATATTTCTGTGCCCCACCTTCCCAAATACATATGTTGACACATTAACCCTTAATGTGAGTAGTTGGAGATGAGGCCTTTGGGAGATAATTAGGCTTAAATTAGGTCATCAGAGTGAGGCCTCATGATGTGATCAGTGGCCTTATAAGAAGAGGAAGATCTCCCCACCTACCCCTACCCCAAGCATAGAGGAAAGGCCACATGAGGACAAGGAAGGCAGCTATTTGCAAGCCAGAAAAAGAGTCCCCACAAGAACCCAATCATGTTGGCACCCTTGTCCAGACTTCCAGCCTCCAGGACTATGAGAAACAAATTTCTACTGTTTGAGCCACCCAGTCTGTGGTATTTTGTTATGGCAGCCTGAGCTGGTTAAGACAATGATGTAACCAGAAATCTTAAACAAAAACTAAATTCACAACCAAGATTCAATAATCAGTTAAGAAAAGCCAAATCATAAATGAAGCACCATATTAAACACAACGTATTCCCTTCAAAGAAACAGAGTTAAAAGCAGAAAAATTTAGATATTATTAATAACCCCAGAGAGAGGCAAGAGAATTTTGTATCAATAAAAAGTTAACCTGAGATTTTGGAAATTAGGATTTGGTCATGGAGATTAAAATGATATAGTACGTGAGCTAAATAACAAAAAGGTGCAGCTGGGGGCTTCCCTGGTGGCGCAGTGGTTGAGAGTCCGCCTGCTGATGCAGGGGACACGGGTTCATGCCCCAGTCTGGGAAGATCCCACATGCCGCGGAGCGGCTGGGCCCGTGAGCCATGGCCGCTGAGCCTGCGCGTCCAGAGCCTGTGCTCCGCAACTGGAGAGGCCACAACAGTGAGAGGCCCGTGTACCGCAAAAAAAAAAAAAAAAAGGTGCAGCTGAAGAGCACATTTGTTAGCTCAAAAATCAAGTCAAGGAACTACCCTAGAAAGTACTGCAAATGACAACTTGTAGAAAGCATGAGATAAAATTGAAAAGCAACAGAGGGCATATCAAGAACTTTAAATATCTACCTAATTGAATTTCCAAAAGAAGAAACATCTGTGGTTATATAATGTGAAGCAATAGACATGGAAACTTTCTGTAACGTAAGACAGACATCGTCTCTTGTTCAGCCTTCCAAGTTCCTGATTTGACATATCTGCCACAACATATCTGGTCTTCAGTGCCTGAGAGTCATCAGCAATACCTGAAAGTTCTTGGAGCTGTCATTCAGTTCTCAGGTTAAAAAAGGAAGAGCTTTGTAGATACCTATATTGTACCACCTGGGATGATACCATCTATGAAGTTTATCTAGAAAAAGCAGTAGAAGATTTACCAAAATAAGTGTGTGTGAGTCTGTGTGTACCTCCAAATATAGTTGTTAGATGTTAATGCAACATCTGCTATTTTTTTGTTATAAAAAAATATTCTCTAAGTAGAATCCCGGATGACTGATTATGGAAAGCAGCACAGAACAGATGGAGAGAGGAAATGGGCAGATGTGAGAGTTGTCTTGGTGGGCAGGGAATATACATATTAATTAACTTGGGGTAATAAAAATCTACCTTTTAATATTTAAAGGTGATCACGTATATAATAGATATAGCATATATTTTTGCCTATTAAAAATCTATTCTATTCCTATCTTTTTATCTAGTTACTTTATAGGAATTCTCTATATAATCTGTAGATAGACTTTTTTCTTACTGACTTTAAAATTGCAAATACCTTGTCCCATTCTATGGATTCTGTTTTAACTCTCACTGAAGTGTGCTCCATCCAACAGAAATCTTTCATTTTTATTCATACAAATAGACCATGTTTTGCTTTCGATTTTTGCTTTGGAGTTTTAAGAATTTCCTCCTCATGACAATGTCATGAACATATTCACCTAGGTTTTTTATAATATTATGGTTCTGCTATTCATAATCAGGTCCACAATAAATCTGGATATTTATCTTTATATATTGTATGACTTATTTTTCTGCAAGCCATCTACTAAAGAATCCTTTCTTGCCTCACATGAATTGAATTATCATTTTTATAATGTATTAAGTTTCCACATACACATGATCTGTCCATCTCTCCATTGGTCTTTTTCTCCAGTCATGTGCCAGTACCACAGTATATGACAAAGGACTAAAGGTAATTCTCAAGGAAGTGACAAACAAAAAGGGTTGACGCATACCTGCAGAAACCCAAATTTACTAGCAATCAGAGAAGAAAACTCAAATTTACTAGTCGTCAGAAAAACCCAAGTAAAACAATGAGATGCGACTTTTATTCACATAGAGAGAAGGTCTGAAAAGATGCAGGATGGACTGAAAATAGTGGTCAAAGGCTTCTGAAAATGAGAATAGAATGAAGGGTATTATCAAGGGTAACTTTTGTTTAGTCTGTATTCTTTGAATTTCTTAAAGTGTTGATATTTGACTTGCTTGATTACATGTAACATGAGATTAAGTCAGACTCTCTGTCTCTCTATCACCCACTCCCATGCCCCAACTCATTCTCCCTCTAAACCACTCTAGTATGTAAGACTAACACCTATTTTCTCTATATTTACAACTGCTTGCCTCCTGGAAGCTCTCTATAACCTCCTGACTTGTTTAAGCCATAGCACTCTCTTCGGATCTTACAAACACAGCCAATCTCTCACCAGATTGGGACTATGGTTTTACAAGTCTTTTCCCCTGTTAAACTGCAAACTCCCTGAGAAGAAGCTGCCAGTCCCCATGTTGCTAAAATGTAGTGCCTGATACATGTATATGTGCTAAAAAAAAAAAAAAAAAAAAAAAAAAAGTAACAAATCAGTATAAGGACACATGAATAAAGGAGTGAATCAATGAAACAATGCCTTTAAAAATAGGAAAGACAGTTTCAATCCTTTGGCATAGTAGGAAATAGAGAGTCATAAAATGTCTTTGATTAGAGGAAAAACAATAAAACTGCTTTGGCCAGTGTGTAGGAATCACTGGAAGCAAGTCTAGAGCTTGCCACCATAGATGAACTTCAATTACAGATGGGAAAATAATGAAAATTTAGGTGAGGATACCTGACACATTCATAAGGAAAACACCAACAGGATTTGAACTGCATTTTCCTATTTGACTCCAAGCTCCATGAAGGCAATGACTTTGTTGGATTTGACTTTATTGTATATACCAGGCCTAGCCTAGGACCTAAACATAAGTGGTCAATATATATAATTATTGAACACTGACTGGAAGAATGGATAGATTGACTGGAAGATGGACAAAATAATAATCAATAAAAATTCAATCAACTTCTGTAGATAGGCAATGATATAAAATTATGGTATAATAGTAACTAAAACATTTTGAGTATGGAATAAAGGAAAGTATTACTGTCATTGAAAAGCATGTTTTGTCTGGAAATAGAAATAAAGAGTAGATGTTGTACTGAGGTGTTAGTGAGTCACCCAAGGCCTTCACTTCTTGGATAGCTGGAGGTAAATGATTGAACTGAGCATGAGAGAACCAGACCAAAGACGTGCATTTACAAGTTGCCCATGAGCTAAATCTAAGGAGACTCCACAGAGTAAATGGAACAAAACTATGTGCTTTTCAGAACTACATCACAAAACTAAGGAAACATTACCTCAAAATAATTAAAAGAAACTAAAGTAAAACAAATCTAAGGATGGGATATATTCTGGAATATGTTAGAAAATATGACAATTCTTAAGATGACATTTCTAAATAACAATTTGGCTGCTCTTTGGAAAAGCAAGAACCAGTTCTCCAGGATACATAAGCAAAAACATCTAGTGAAAGAAATGTTTATAAGACATATACTCAATATACAAAAAAGTTTGCAGTAAAACATTCAGAGATCCTATATTTTATGAAACTTAAAAATAAATTTATAGAGTCCCACAGAGGATAGATATATAAAAACAAGCAGAATTCTACTAAAATCTATAAAGAGGTATGTTAGCTGGTGTCAAATTATACCCTTTTGGAGAACTTAAATTACCATAGTATTTCTTCAAAAATGCAATTTTTATATATGCATATACATAACACCATAGGCATAAAACATTCAACATGAAAAAAGTTACAATTTGTAGAATGAGAAAGTATAAGATGAATTTCAAAGACTCCTTTTTCATTTCAAGAACTCATTTCATTTTTCTTGGCAGGATAGCTTGATTATGTTATAGGTAAATTCTAACTTTTTACAATAAATGCTAGCCTAAAAAATCCTATAAATTTAATCATATACTAAGAAAGTACTATGTAAAAGAATTATTGTAAATTCCTTTTAAAAAATGTAATGATTGTCTTATTACCAAAGTGTGAATATTTGATAATATCTATGAAAATTTTATCATAATCCCATATCTAATTTTGTTTGAAAATATAAGCTCACAATTGTTTCCATGTTACTGTGAATTATTTGCTACACAAAACAATTCGGTACAAAAGGTAATCCTCTCGTACTTTAAAAGCTCTTCTGAGAAAATCCAAATTTGCATTTATGTCTATGTGTGGCAATGTATTTAACACATCCCTTTTGAGTTATCATTAAAATCCATTCGTTTTATAACATCAATAAGGTAGTAATTCATTTGTTTGTTTTCTAACATTTCAAACTTAGATTAAAACTTTCACATCTTAAAAGACAATGGAATATTAGTTTTGGGGCTTAGTTCAGTGAGGTGAAGTTCAAAAAAGGAAAATGGTGTGTCATCATGTTTTCCTCCACTAATGGAAAATATGCTCTTGTGCTTCTGTGATGAGAGGCAGGTGAGGGTCAGTATTGACAAGAAAATCCAAAGTCAGGCATTTCTACCAAGATCCAGGGCAGTCACAATATTCATCACTAAAGGACCAAGCAACTTAATTAATATTTCACTCCAAAGATGTTTCAGGTGTTCAGTGAAATTCACAAGAACACTTTCCACTTAAATAAAAATGTAAAAATTACCCCCCAAAACTCCTAAATGATTAAATTTCTATTATTTATTATATTCAAACATAGAATGTTATGGGTAGAGACATGAAAGAAGGAATTAATTTCCTGCATAGGTAGCCAACTGGAATCCATATGTTCTCTGCACGAAACTTATATGTACAACCTATTGTATAAAATAAGTTGGTAGCTGATAATATTTAATACAAATGCACAAAGTGCCCCAAGTTTTTTTTAATTTATTTTAGTTATATAAAAAAGTGACTAAGTCCAAACCTTAAGAATATTTCATATTTCGCATTGAGTTTAGACATATTTCTCTCCGCTGTTCCTGACAGCTTCTCAAGTAGTCATGATAGCATTACAGATACAGAATTCACACTCTTCTGGAATCTATGACAGTATGGAAAATGTTAAATGCATTTAACTCCATTATATAATAGCTCAAATTTACTGAGGATTGTTTTTCCAAAGAAATAAATTTCTTGTTTTCAAATAAGAGACAATAATTCCAACCTGCCAATGGAAGGAAGGTAGGAGGTGGTTAAAGGCAACATGTTCAGAGGAAGCAGATTTCTGAGACTCAGGGTTACAGATGTATTAAGAAATTCAGCAGCAAGAAAAATAGTCCTCCCTCTGCATGGAAGCTAATGGTTTACCTTCAGCACAAAGTCTCTGAGGGGTCACACATCAACCTTCTTAGTCACATAAAACATAAGAGAAATAAAATGTATACTGTTGCTCCCAGCATAGACGGGGTAGAGTGGAGCAGAATAAATGGAGAAAACAACTAATAGAGATGAGGAGGGGGAAAAAAAGGAAATACACTTCACCACCATGAAAAGAATGAATATATTTTAAGTTCTCCAGTTTACTGAAACACACTCCATCCACTTTCCTACGTGTGCTTTAAAATGGAAAATAATCACTTCTCTGCCACCCTATGCAATCTTCTGAATGTATTTTTAAGTAATATGTTTTCCTAAATTAACAGGTACCTCTGTGTGACCATCTAGCTGGAGTACATCTAGTAAGTAGAATCATTTAAAAATAATGTTGATTTTAAACAATTAATACAGAAGCAACATGCACTTTAACATTGTTTATAAATCAATATTTGCTTTACAAACAGGTGACTTTTCCAATTCTCAGTTTAAAGCCTTATACTATTGGCATTGCTTTTCTGATGAACACAAGGAGAAAGGTATTCGAGGCATTTGAGTTTATTTGTCTTTGCAGGAGTCATCTTGTCTTATGTAAATATAAACTAATCTCAAGTAGAGATTCTGGAAAATTATTTTATGCAGCAAAGATATCCTTACAATGTTCAAAAAGAAGATATACTGGGCCTCCCTGGTGGCGCAGTGGTTGAGAGTCCGCCTGCCGATGCAGGGGATACGGGTTCGTGCCCCGGTCTGGGAGGATCCCATATGCCGCGGAGCGGCTGGGCCCGTGAGCCATGGCCGCTGGGCCTGCGCGTCCGGAGCCTGTGCTCCGCAACGGGAGAGGCCACAACAGTGAGAGGCCCGCATACCGCAAAAAGAAAAAAAAAAAAAAAAAAAAAAAAAAAGAAGATATACAAATTTTGGTCACCAATATTGAAATCTTCATATATAAATGATAAAGTCTTTCTTTTATCAGCATTTGGACATGCTGAACTTTTAATAAACGGTTACCATTGTAGGGCAGATGGTAACTAAAGCATTAAAAAAAAAAGTTGAAGAAATTTAAGTTTCTGAATTCCTTAATCAGAAGTTACATATCATGTAACTTACTATGCAACTTACAACTTACATATGCAACTTACATATCATGCTCATGGAAATGGCCCTGATTGTTATCTGTGCTGGGAGGATCTCTCCCTCAGTGGTATGGTGAGCAGAATCCTAATTGGCTCTAGCAGGAAAGGCTTCATTCCAAGTATTCTTTTTCCACTGTGTGAGTGCTGTTGGCATAGGTCGTTACTGTCTCTAAATCTCAAGTTTTCCTTTTGTAAATCAGACTGTTAATAGTTCTACAAGGTTATTGTAGATTCATAAATATTAAATCATATAATATATGCAAAATGCCTAACACAAAATATGGAAGATAATGGATGTCTGAAAATGTCTTTTAATTTCTCCCCGTTCTTCCATGTAAATACTATTTTGTATTATTCAAAAGGTAAATTTAACTTTGCTATAGTCCTCATATCTACCAAAGGAATAAATTAAGGCTAATATTTTAATAATTTTTAAGCTAAATATAAATGCATACATTTGAAAGTCATCATATCTGATGTTTAGTGCTGTAGATATTGTCCAGTACTTTTTCATTAGATAGTTTTCAGACAAATGAAAAAAATCAAAATAAAGCTATGAGAGTAGTTCTATTCTTTGTTAGAAGAACTGGCAGGATATTTCCCTAGATCAGCATTTCGCGTGGATGCTGTGTCATTGCTGTAAAGAGGCACTTCATGTCAACACTGTGTCCCTGATGGAAGTGTACTCCAGGGTTAGGTTGTTTTCATACTGAAAAAGTACATAAGTATCCCTGCAAATATTCGAGTAAAGAATGCCAATGATGAGGCGACGCAGCCATAAGTCAGACATTAAAGGAAGAGGAAATTCAATGAAAATCACTCAAGAATTTCAGTGCCATGTAAATAGATTCAAATAATGCTCCAGAAGTTATGAAATTATCCTAAAAGTCAGTTTGCTCTTTAGAGCTTCATGAAATCGCTAGTGTTAATGGTGGGAGATATTTACAGGAAAGTAAGATTTCTTCAGGTGTCACCTGGTATTCTTCCCTTTCTCATATCATAATTGGTTCTCCTGAGGAAGCATTTTTATGTTCACATAACTAATTCCACAACAGCAAATAAAGGAATACAAAACGAGTTTTGTAGACAAAAATAATGAATCCAATTGGTCTAAGCAAACATGTAATAGACCCCAGAACAAGCTTTTTAATTACTTATTTCATTCTATTTCTTTCCTAGGACAGGAAAATTGGTCATTTAAACAAAAATTAATTCCTAAATTTAAACATGACTCCCCTTTAGTAAAGACAATTACCCAGTAAATGAAATTCTCTTTCTCCCATATATAATGATACATAAATAAAACAGTGTCTCTCATGACATTTATTGTGGTCATGAAATTCATGTTATTTTTCATCTAAACTTTTTAAGGTGATATTCGATTCTTTCAAAATATATGAAACATGAAGCATATAATGAAATGAATACCCATGAACCCAACCATAGACTTAAGAACTGGAACATTACCAACACTGTTATGTTTCTACCTGCGTGTCTGTCCCATATCTTATCTGTCTGCCTTCTCCCCAAAGTAAACACGATATTCAATTTTATGTTTATCATCCTTAAGGTTTTTAAACAGTTTATCTCATGTGTCTATTATATGTTACTAACAATACCTACTGTTTTGATTTTTGTCTTTGATATTTATAAAACTAAATTTATCCTGGATGTAGTATTCTGAGACTTGTTTTCTCACTCAATATTATGTTTCTAAGATTCATCCATGTTGCTGCATGCAGCTTTAGCTTTCTTGTTCTCATTCATCTAAAATATCCTATTGTATGTCTGTATCACTGTATTTTTGATAAGCATTTCGGTTGTTTCTGTGTTTTGCTACTTTATGTAGTACTTCCACATCTTTGGTCTCCATGTACAAGGATACTGGTATGGTTTGATGTCTAATGCTAAAATCGTTGACTCATGAGTAATGCAAACTCAAACAAGATAATGCAAAATTTCTTCCAAAGTGGTTGTACCATTTTAGCTTCCCAACAACAATGTATAAAAGCTTTTGTTGATATAAATCCTTGATGGCACTTGGCATTATCAAGCTTTATAATTTTGGCCAAGTAGTGATAATACTGTGTGTCTCTGGGGTTGACCAGGGAATTACAATTGCCCATTTTTTACCCACTGAACTTTAGCTTGAGCAAATTTTAGTCTAGCTTCTCTCCTCACCACAGGCCCCTAAACTTTGGCTTGTTGCCAAATTTGACCAAGCACTGAATCACGAAGGTGGCAGATAATACGTGACTTCCACCCCCAACAACAACTCATTCTAAGAACTTCTTTTCTTCCTCCCTGATCCATCTATCCCAGACAGATGTCTACTCCTATATTTCTGCTCATTCTTGCCGATATTTTAACTGGTAACAAATATATTAGATAAAGTGCTTTAAGCACTTTATCTAAATCTTATAAGTTTATATAAGATTTTATATAAACTTAAAGATTTTAAGTTTATATAAAATCTTAAACTCCACCAAAGAGTTGTGAAGAGAAACACACAAACACACACACACGAAAACCACTAAGAAATTACTCTGAAAAAAATTGTTTTAATCTATATGGTGGTTTGACATTTCTTAATAATGGAGTCAAGTTATGAAAAAGATTGATAATCAGTGTTTTGTTTGTATGTTGATGAACGTAGTTTGAAGATGAATACGGATGAAACAAATTGCTTTTAAGCGAAAAAACAGTGATGTCCTCTTTTTCTTATTAAATGATTAATTTCCAGTTAGGGAAAAAACATTAGATATTTCATTTTAGAACCATTTAATCTTTTCAAAATATGGTGTCAGGACACTTAAAGTCATCCTTGTTTTGAAATATTTTTACAAGTGAAGCATTTTGAGTGCTTTCAAGTGCTGTGTTCACTAAGTGGATAAATTAAAATCCGAGGTCTGCTTACTACTCAGATTTCATTTCCCAAGGTGGACTCTGAATTCTCAACTAGGACCAAATCCTCAGTCAACTGCTTCCCAAACACCTTGTCTGAATTTCTCATTTCTGCTTCTTATCATTTTTCTTCTGAGACCTCTTCCCATCATCTGTGTTTCTTTAAGTTCTATCCACCCCCCAGGCAAAGCTAAAATGGCCTCCTCAACAAAATGTTGCAGCTAACTCTCTGTGTGCCCATTCCTCCCACCATGTCTGAACTCGGAACTATCAATCTCCCTCCATCTGACTAATCATTCTTGGAAATTTTCAACTCTGCCACACATATTTACATTTCCAATACTAAGAGTATCTTTCCATAGTTGATGATGATGTTTTTCTATATATGTGAAAGTACATAAATAACTTGAATTAGCTTATGCCTTACGTCCATAATTTATCATTAGCATGTTTAATTTTCACACAAAAACATACTAGTTAAAAAATGAGTTTGTTCTTTTGGGTGATTAACACATCACTTCTATAATAAATCAACCTAAAACCTGTTGCTATCTTTATAAACATATGAGGTTTATGCATAATTTTTTATAAGTGAACAGGCTGCAAGGGGGATATTTCTTCTTTTACTTCTCCCACACATATATATCTTCTAAAGAATATATATATATATATATATATATATTCAAAAACTAACTTATAATGGAAGATAATCTAAAAATTATATATATATATATATATATATAATGGAATCACTTTGCTGTACACCTTAAAGAAACACAATATTGTAAATCAACTATACTTCAATTAAAATTTTTAAAATTATCATGAATGTCCTCATAATCTAATGAGTCAAATAGGAAACTGATTTAGAATAGTAAAAATGCCATTATATAGAAATATAACAGAAATTCCAGAAAAGAAAATTAAAAAGCAAACATTTAAAAAAGTTATATAGCTCAAATACATTAAAAAAAAATCTGACATCTACCTAATAGTATACATGATATTATACTTTCTTCAGCTTATTTTCATTTTTAATACTTATATAAGTTATATTACTAAAACTTAGTTCCTCAAGTATAATGTAGAAAGAAGTTCAAATGCTGTGAAAACATACAGAAGCCCATGTATAAAAGCCTGTGGACTGGATACTATAAAACTCTTAGATGAAAACATAAGCAGAACACTCTTTGACACAAATCACAGCAGTATCTTTTTCTATCTGTCTCCCAGAGTAATGGACATAAAAACAAAAACAAACAAATGGGACCTAATTAAACTCAAAACCTTTGCACAGCAAAGGAAACCACAAATAAAATGAGAAGACAACCCACAGAATGGGAGAAAATATTCACAAATGATGCGACTCTCAAGGGATTAGTCTCCAAAATTTACAAACAGCTCATGTGGTTCAATATCCAAAAAACAAACTGCCCAATCAAAAAATGAGCAGAACACTGAAATGGACATTTCTCCAAAGAAGACATACAGATGGCCAAGAGGCACATGAAAAGATGCTCAACATCGCTAATTATTAGAGAAATGCAAATCAAAACTACAATGAGATATCACCTCACACCAGTCAGAATGGCCATCATCAAAAAATATGCAAATAATAAATGCTGGAGAGGGTGTGGAGAAAAGGGAACCCTCTTGCACTGTTGGTGGGAATGTAAATTGATACAGCTACTATGGAGAACAGTACGGAGGCTCCTTAAAAAACTAAAAATAGAGCTACCATATGATCCGGCAATCCCACTCCTGGGCATATATCCAGAGAAAACATGGTTTGAAGGGATACAGGCACCCCAATGTTCATTGTAGCAATGTTTACAAGAGCCAAGACACAGAAGCAACCTAAATGTCCATCAACAGATGAATGGATAAAGAAGGTATGGTACATATATAACAATGGAATATTACTCAGCCATTAAAAAGAATGAAATCATGCCACTTGCAGCCACATGGATGGACCTGGAGATTATCAAACTAAGTGAAGTAAGTCAGAGAAGAAAGACAATTATCATGATATACCTTATATGTAGAATCTTAAAAAATATATATATATAAATGAACATATTTACAAAATAGAAACAGACTCACGGACTTAGAGAATGAATTTATTGTTACTAGGAGGAAGGGTGGGGGGAGGGATAGAGTTTGGGATTGACATGTACACACTGCTACATTTAAAATAGATAACCAAAGACCTACTGTAAAAAAAAAAAAAATACTAATAAATAAATAAATAATTAAAAATGGAAAAGGCCAAGGACCAGACAAAAAGGAATTTACTACTTCTCTCATATTAACACCTTGGCACATTTAGATGCATACATTCTGAAGTATTTCTAGAGTTTGTAAAACTTCCTTATATTTACATTAGATAAAAATATTTTAGAATAAAAACGCTGCCAAGAGCATTCAGCAGTTCTAGTTACATTCAACCCCTGAAAGGAAGCATTGTAGGATTTTATGTCATATCTCTTGCATAGAAATCAAGTACTTTAATGTAACTATCTAATGTAATGTAAATTACATGATGTACATTACATAATGTACTTACATGACAATGTAAGTACGTTGTCAGCTGCTTAGATATATTCATGTCATTAAAAATGGATAGAAAAATCAAAATATTTTAGCAATGACAAAACCAGTATCCCGGTTAAGGACATTTCTCTTAGATTTTGACACTAGAAATACTTCCTCTACTTCAACTGGCACTTGGAGTTATTGCTGAATGCGAAACATATATGGTTAGTCAAATGATTTATTTAGTAGACAAAAATTCATAATGGATGCTTTCTCAGAAATGCAATAGTGAGAAGGGGGTATAAGCTTTTTAACACTGTTTTATTTTATTTTTAGGACAGGAGCGCATTAATAAGAAATATAAAGTAGAGGAAGAGGATAGAATATATAAGACAGAGAGAATTAATTGCTTGTGGGTGAGACTTCTTAGTAAAACAGAGATAGTATTCCTGATGGAGGAACTGGCTTCTGATAGAAGGGTTCTTCTGTCATCATAGCAGGAGGTAAAGAGGAGAGACTGGATGGCATCCACCATGAACTTGGGAGATGAAGAGATGATTAAATACTCACTTAAGGGATTCTGTTTTCTCTATGAAATACAGAACTATAAAACAACATATTCTGCTTGTCGCTCAGAAAAACCAAGCATGCTCCCAGCCCATAGTATCAGTATTTTCTGCTTCTTCCATATGAAACCATCCAGACCTGGGTATCAGCATGAATTGCTCAAGTGACAGATGCTTTCTCTAATCCTCCTATCCAAAATGCATGATCGTCATTTTCTATCTCCCATGACTTGTCTTCATCTCCCCTGACTGATCACCATCTAGCATATGAATGAATACTTCTTTACTTATGGACCATAATCTGTATGAGAAAATGAACTCCCCACCTTTGGGTCACAGGTATACTCAGCACCCAGGACCACCAGTGCCTGGCCAGCAGGTGCTCGATAAATATTCTGCTAGTGGTAGAGAGGATACAGAGAGGAGGGAAGAGAGAGTAGAACAATCAGAAGTTTCAGAAGAGCTGAAAACGTTTGAAATGGAAAGGTGTGCAGGGAGTGGAAAAGCAAGAGATCCAAGGTCAGTTTTCCAGGCAATTTGAGGACCCATCTGAGGCTCCTGGTGATGCAGTGATCATGCACTGATGGTAGTAGCATCTTCCATGTTTCATTAATTTCTCCAGATATACCTCAATTATTTGGCTTAGCATGGATAAGGCCAGAAATGGAAGAAAATAACATAAAAATGATAATACCAGATAGCATATGTTAGATAGCAAATAAAAGAAAAAGGTATTATCACTGAACAATAAAACTTAGAGTGGGTAGAATTTAAGTAGTGTCTTAAAAGAAGTTATGCATTTTAGTTATGATAGAGGAAGGAGATTTGTATCCCGGGTTTAAGGAGGAAAAAAAAAGTAAACAAGTGCAAAACAATTACCCTGTACATCAACAGTGAGATTCTATTGTAATTCCAATTTATTTTCAGTATTGCTACCATGAAAACAAATGTGCTAACTTCATTCATATTGTCATGTGAAAGTTCAGAAGCCATACATTTCTAATTAGTTTAAACACACACACAGACACACACACATGTTCTAATTAATCAAAAAAAACTTAAAACATGCCAACTTCCTCTTCTTGCAGAATGAGAAAAATAAATGTGTGGAGTTATGGGTGGTGGGCAGGGCAGCTTGCAGAGGAAAGGCTGAAAAAATGGCTATCTATTAAGAGGAAACCACTTAAGCGAATATATCACACTTAATTTCCTGAACTTCATATGAACAATAGGTAACTGTGGAATAAACAGAGCAAAGAAACTTCTGGATCCACCATAAACTAAAGAGACGTGACCATCTCTCACCTTTTCCTTACTTTGAAGCTCCCTAAGGTACCTATAATGCATGTGCAGCCATTATATTTTGGGCCCTATAAGTAAGCACTGGGCATTATTGTTAACAGGAGCTTCAAATTCCATTCAAAGTCTCTAACCTTAAATCTCTTTACTTACTCCAATTATTCTATGACTTGATCACCTATAACAATGACTGTATGTAAATGATAGGTAACATTAGATGAGACGGCTGTTTCAGAAATTGTAGGTCACTGATGCCCCTCTTTCTCTAGGAGGATGCAAAACCAGATTACCCTAAGGTCATAGAGAAATAAATGCTTTACTCCACATAAAAATGCCACACCCATATTCACTCCTTTTCTCAAATTGTTTCGAACGTCCATGCTAAGGCATTTTTCATACATTGTTACATAATACTGTGATTTTTTTTTATGTCCTGCAACACACATTATGTATCCAATTCTTCATTTCCCCTAAAAATATTGCATCCTGTATGTTATAAGAACTTCACTGGTCTATGGTGTATCCATTGGGGATTATTACTGTAATAATTACATATATGACACAAAATTACTGAAGCATGACTCCAGTCACAGAATAATGCAATTTACAAGTAAATCATGTATGACTGGGTGGTCCAACTTGGAATGAAAATCTTTATCTTAGTAGTTAAATTTTCAGTTTTAAGAAGCCATATTAAAATATAATTCAACAACTATTTCACCTCCAGAGTTCTTAACGTTTGGCTAAATAACAATTTACCAGATGGGAACACCTTACCAGTGGGATACCCAAAATGTAACCCTGCCATGCTTCAAGTAATCAGTAATATCTGGTCTTGATCAATTATATGAAAATTTCAGAAATTCTTCTAAAGTGCTTAGATATAAACTATCTGTAATTTATAAATTGAGATGATAAAAAGTTATTTTGAACAATATTAAGATGGAAAATCAATTTATGCTTGTATGTGTGTGTATAAAGCAAGTACATGAATCATGGTTACAGGAATATATGTTGCTAAGTGGAAATCAGAGGCTTAACTCTACAGTTCTTTTTGAGTATGTGCATATGATATACATGAGAGATAATTTGTATGCATAAACACAGAAAAAGTCCTAATGGCATATATAACAAGTTTAATGGTGGTTTGGTCTAGATGGTAGAATTGTTGATGAGTTTCAGTTTTGCTTCAATATATTCTGATTTTTCCTTTGCTATAATTTTGGAATATGAAAAGCAATAAAGCCACAGAAAAGCTACAAAGTGCTTAGAGACCAAAGATATTTAAGAACAAAGCCACTAAACCAAAAATTCAATAAAATGTACTGAAAAAAATAGGAAAATGAATACACAATATATGTAAGAGAAGCAAAAAATAAAGTGATCATCTTAGGGAGGCTTGTATTTAAAAATGCCTTTTGCCCAAGGCAGTAGTATGCAAGGTCAGTCATTTTAATATCCATAAATTAGATCAGAAAATGTAGTGGTATCAGCAATAACAGGCCTCAATTACAATATCAACATTAAAACGGACAATTCTGAAAGGATCCTATCATAGGAACAAAGTGTATGGATGTGTTCTCTGGGGAATAAACAAGGACAAATTGCTTTACTGCTATTCTACAAGAGATTTTCCACAACATTTATGAGGGATACCTTGAGGTTACATTGTAAACACATGCTTCAGTAAACAACACTATTAAAAACAGATTCAATCCATTATCTACTAAGAGTCAACAAACTATAAAATACTCCACCAAGCAGCAAAACAAAGTCAGGTCAAATAAACTAGGTGTCTAACTTTTATATGACTACTTGTTAATTGTGGAATTAAAATTGTCAGAAGAAATGATTTGTTCTACATCCATAGATGTGGGTGGTTAAATGAACATGGCTTTTAAATTTTTGATTTGCTCATGATAAGCAAACCATATACATGACCTTGAAAGTATTAATTTTGCAATTTGTGTTTTATTATTTATGTTGATTATTAGATTTAACTTAAACTAAAGCTTACAATGCAGACTACTCACAGAGTAATTTTTTTATCAAAAAGAAAGTGATTTTATCACACTTTTCCCATGGTAACTCAATTTCACATCTGTGAAACGTGATACTAATACTGATCTCATGGTTGTTAATGATTAATTTTAGATGATTGGATCTATATAATGCACTAATTCAATGGCTGTGCTCAGTAAACAGTTGGATGTACGGCCTTTCTGTATCACTTGTCTATAAAGCAGAAGAGATTATAAAGTTCACCTGAGGAAGGCCGTCCATTTACTTAAGGAAATTAAGACACAGAGTGATTTAATGATCTGTATGTTTCATGGTGAAGGCAGGTCTAGAACCAAGGTTTCTTGCTTCTCATAACAGTGTTATTTATTTTTCTCCCCAAACCCCATTACCTCAAACCTAATCCTGAACTAAACATTTTTTTTGAAATGGAATTTGTCTCAATTTTTTTTCAGAAGATTGTTACATAAAATGGAATAAAGGAGAAAGAAATATTAATCCAAGGAATATACTGGAAGTAATCGTATGCTCCAGTTTGCAGTTTAAGGCATCTAGGTGTCTTTATCTACAATCCTCTCCAATATAAACAATCTACAACTACAACGTGGTATAGAAATTTTTATCATCTAGTTATTGTAAAGAAAAGGACTGCTTCTCCATTCAAAATGGTTTATCCTACATCTACACAAACAGTTGTTCAAAAAGTATTTTTAAAACAATAAGATGTTTATAGATTAGTAATAAGAGGCACTTTATATAAGATAAATTCATATTTAAATATCAAAATAATATCATTCAAAAATAAGAGACAGCAAAAACCTGGACTAAACTCACAGAAATACTAATAGATTATGTAGTGTCAACACTGAGTAAGAAAGAACACAAAAAAAGGTAAAATGGACTCAATTATCCATAGTTGGTCAAAAACACATTGACAAGATCTACAGAGCTGGGATCTGAGGTGTCTGAGAGAAGCTGACACAGAGATGTGTACGTCAGCTCAGCGAACAGTTCAGGAAACATTCACTGAACATCCATCCTGTGATAGGTATGTGTCTGTGAGTTGGAATTTAATGACCACTAGCTACTCGCCAAAATCTGTTTTTGTCTTGTCCTGGACACACAGCTAGACTATGTTTCCCAGCTTCCCTTACAGTTAGCTACAGTCACTCCATTTTAGCCAGTGGTTACAGTTGGGAGTGTTCCAGGCCACTTGCATGCTGGGTCGTAAAGCCATTCTACACATACTCTTCTGCTCTCTATCTTCTATCAGGTGGGAAAAAACAAAACAAAACCCAAGCAAACAAGAGCAAAGCCCTAGGAGACTGTCAAACACCCCTTCCCATTATTAGTTTCTCCAAGGAGGCTCTTTAGACATTTTTTTTCCTTAATCCTACCTCTTCATGAAATTTTAATACTATGGACATATTGTATATCTGTTAACATACTGTGTCCCTTTAGAAGGCCGCAAACTATCATAATATCTAAAATATTTCACCCTCACCCCCCAAAAAACAATTTTCAACATGTTGAGAATGCATACCTTAGGGGATCATGAAACCACAAAATGGAAGGTGTCAGGGTCCAAGTTAGATGGCTATATGAGCAGGAAATACATTCCAGTATGTTGAGGCATTATACTTTTTAGGCCCATATGTTATAGCAGTTTAGGCTATCCTAAGTAGGCTAGTACAAGTGTCTTTAAAATGTATTTATATAAAATGCAATAATCTTCCTTGCCTGTTTAGCTATACAATCCAACAGTTGGCCAAAACCAACAAACTGTAAAGCCTCTATACACAAAACACAAAATAATTTCTCTAGACAGTGGAGACTTACAGATCATATTTCCCTTTAAAAGATAAAGTCTGACCACAATGTGATCAGGCTACTAGTTTATCCCTTCAAACACAGAACTCCCTTCAAAACAAATGTAAGGGGAAGGTGGGTTAGGGTAGAGGGTGGGGCAATGAAGGGCCTAATTACAACCCAGTAACTTAATCGCACTGCCCTCAGAGCTGTCTCTATAGAAAACTAATAATCATTTCTTAGAATATCCCCAAACCCAATATTTCTCACTTTAAACACATAGTAAACATAGTAGTAAAAACATTCTGCAGTTCAAATAGTTCACTTTTGTGTTTCCACAAAAATATACAAGCTTATCAAAATGAAATAAACTTAGAATCCTTTAAGTTCACATTTACATTAGTTCTGGAATATAAAATAAATGCAACATTTATGTAGAGTACATAAATGCAAGATAACATTATTTTAAAAATTTAAATTAAATTGTATGATATAAGCACAGTGAATGCTTTCTGAATACAAATTATCCTCTGATATATTTAATTAGGTAATGAAATATTCTAATTCTTATTACTTTGACAGTTAAATTTCTGTTATTATTTTCCTCCAATCATTTTAATTTTTTAAATATATAGGCAACTGAAGGTTCAGCTGAAATTCTATCAACTAATGATAATTTATGTCACTTTTTTTAATTGGAAGAGAGGGGTGGCAGATTTCCAAATTCATCTATTATGGCTTCATGAGTGTGAAAAAAAATTCAGCTTAATAGCATGTGTCACTTAAGGGACTAAATTTATTGAATATAAAATGATCCTTTGATTTCCCAACTATACAAAAGTGGTGTCAGATTAGAATAAGTGTAAGAAAAATCTCTACCAAGAATTTGCATTATGACTAAGAAAACTGATAATCTCAAAAACAAATTGTAAAACCTACCTTAAATTGTAAGATGTCTGAACTACTGGAATGTAAAAAACTAAAGTGATTGTTCATGCTTCTAAGTGAGATATGTGATATAAAGCAAAATCAGAATAATTGGAAGTTTCTCTAGCAGGTGAAATAAAATAGGCTTTTCAAATACATCACATGTTTGAGAAAAAAGTCTGTGTGTATGTGTGCATACAATTGCTATAGTGATTTGTGTTTTCTATAGATTTCTTAACATTGTACCTCATTAATATTCACTTTTAAACTAGGCTTTACTAACACAATATACCTAAATGTAACCAAAGATCCATTTTGGGGATATAGAAAGGTAAGTTAACCATCAAAATGCCAATTTCTGACAATTTTCAAAGGAAATCCCTTAGTCACTACTAAAATATTTTGACCCTTATATTTATACAATTTGACAGTTATGGGCGGATAGCTGACATGCTGCTTTCCAATAGATTAAAAAAGTAATTCCCCAGCAGACACAGAGCAGAAGCCCAGAGCCCATGACTTGAACGTGGCACATCCTTAGTTTCAGCCCCTTCACTCTCTGTTCCGGTGACCTTCCACAGGATCCAGTCAGCACAGAGACACACACAACAGACCTGACTGCATGTCACTCATCATCACCCTTCTACAACAGTGGCACTCCCTGAATTATTTTCCTCAGGATAGTTTAGTATATGATAAATCGGTAACCGTCACTATTAGGGCAGTCAGTCAGTGAGATTTGCCTTCACTAGTGTCCTGAGAACACCTGTAATAAAAATAGCCTGTAAAAATATGAATCTACATCTTGCATACTTAAATGTCATGTAAATATGAATCAAAATATCTGGGTCCTTTATGGCTTGCATTGCCCTATGTTTACTTGTAGATCTTTCCAGCAAGGTCGGTATGATTATCACAATTCAGTCCTAGGAAACTTCTGATATTAGAGAAATTAAAGAGGAGCAAAATGAAAACCATAAACCAAACAAGTAAAACACTAATGCTGGTATAGCAGGCAACACAATTACTCTTTTGATTTTCAGAATTGTGTGCAACTATAGTAATAAATGTTGTCAGAAAATATTAAAGACCAGGTAGATTTGGTGATTCTAGTCATACTATACACACACAAAATTTCTTCACTTTGTGCTCCATACACTCCATCCCTACTTGGTCTAAGAAAGGTAGGACCCAAGAAAATTTTATCGAATTATCAGAAACTCATTCTCTGAAATATTTAGAAGCTATTGAGATGGTTCATTGTTGGAAATTTAAAATCAAATTAAGTCGATGCAATTGACCCATTAACTCCCAGAAATTTTCAAACAAGGCAGAAAGAAGAATTTAAGTTGAAATACCAGCTTAAATTTTGCACTGTTTTTAATGCTTAAAATACTCAGGGCTCCTTGTGTTTCTGCCTTGCTGAGGCAGAAACTGAAGCTTTGTAGAGTCCACCAGCAGGGGCTTCCATAAAAGCCACATTCTTGCCTCAGTGAAGCCAATGCAAAGGCAGTCTGATGGAAAACCAAAGCTTTTATAAAGTGGAAAACTTAGCAGAGGGTTAAATGTTCCATTTCAGGTAGAAAACTCTTTACACAGCCTTTCCATCCATTTGGTCAAAATTGAAGTTTTTAGTCTTATGAGACACTGAAGGGTGAAATCAAGGCTTTACTAGCTTTGACACCCCTGCTGTGTGGAATTTCTGAAAGAGAAAAGCCCTCTGGTAGGCCAAGTTTTCTGCTCAAATTAAAACTTCTGCTCCAATCCAATAAAACTGACATTGAGTTTTCAATGTCTTTTTCAATGTCCTTTATAGGTTTGAAAAATACATAACTTTATACATACTAATCTTTCGTTGTGATGATTTACAATACATTTGATTAAAAGCCTAAACAACTCATCGAGCACCAGTTCCTAATCTTCTAGCTGATCTGCTTTATTGCTCTCATCACCACCACCTGAGCACACACCTATTCTGCCATTTCATCATGACCTCCAGCCCATCATCCTGTAATTTCTCCACCACTTACTTTATTAAGCTTAGGTACCAAGAGCCATCATTTCAACTATTTTTTGCCCTACAGTAGCTGTTGTTCCCCTCTATTCCACCTGCCCAAAAAGGCATCAGTCATACTCTTGACAGGAAAAGGTCCCTGCATCAGCATACATCTGGTCTTCCTCCCGATTTACCGAAATAGAAGAGGTGAGAGCATCCCATTACAGCCAATACATCCATCTATGTTCAGAAAACTTAAATTACTGGTTATCTCCTTCCTGCCACATAATTTCAAACCCTACCTCTCTACTCACCAGCAATAAAAAGGCTCATGTCTCTAATAAAAGAAAAATTACTCCACTACCTAATATAATTATTATTCTATTTCTCTTTTTCAAAAATTTCACAATCAAACAACTTAAAATAGTGGTCTATAGTAGCTTCTTCCATTTCTTCCCCTTTCACTCCAATCTATTCCTATTCCATTCCAATGGCTTCTGCCCCATTACATCTCTGAAGAGCTCTCACCAAGAGCACCAAGGACTCCCATGGCCTAAATGCAAAGGATGTCATTTAGTCCCCGTGTGCTCTCAGCAGCACTTGACAGGGGTGACTGCTTCCTTTTCCTGGAGTCAGTGTTTTTCAAGCAACACCACCTTCAACTTTTCTCTTCCTTCTTCTGATGCTCCTCGCAGCCTACTTGGCCAACTCCACCTTCTCTAACTACTTATCATATGTGATTTCTATGGGATCAATAACCGTGTCTTAGTTTTACTTCCTCCACTAACAGTTATTAACCTTTTCACTGTCCCAACAGAATCAATCATCACCTGTGAGTCCAAAATTCTGAAATTCATACTTATAATCCATACAACACCTGATATCTAAGCCCATATAATACAATCATAACTTCATAACTGATTTTTTTTTTTTTTTTTTTTGCGGTACACAGGCCTCTCGCTGCTGTGGCCTCTCCCGTTGCGGAGCACAGGCTCCGGATGTGCAGGCTCAGCGGCCATGGCTCATGGGCCCAGCTCCTCCGTGGCATGTAGGATCCTCCCGGACCGGGGCACGAACCCATGTCCCCTGCATTGGCAGGCGGACTCTCAACCACTGCACCACCAGGGAAGCCCCCATAACTGAAATGTTTTGAGCCCTTACTCTGCTCTGACCATGAGGATAAGCTCTCTGAAGTATCTCATTTAATCCTCACGAATGCTCTTTAAGGTAAATGTTTATTATCATCACCACTTTATAAATGAGAAAACAGTCTCAGATCAAAGAGGTGCTCAGGTCACACAGTTAGCAGGTGGAGAAATCAGAATTCAACAGCGTCCCAAGTTTGAGCTTGTTAACATTACCTAACTGCCCACTTATTGTCTGCAAACGAGATGTTTGTTGTGCTCCAAACTAAACACACCTGAGAGAGATCTGGTGACTGCCTTGGTTCCCCTCTCCCATTCCCTAAGAAAAATCCATTGCATGTCCTGTTCTTGACGACATATTTCTAATCCTTAAATTATCTGCAATTATATAAGACCCTGCTTGTCTAGCAGGCTTTACAAACCATTAGGGCATTTTCTGTCTTGGTCACTATTGTATCCCCAGAGAAAGGGGAAATATTTAGAATTATTTGACTTTCAGAAAAAAAAAAAAACTCTAACCGATGGACTAACTGTATTTACTATTGATGTTATATCATGTGTAATTATAGAAATTTAGAACTATGAACCTCTTGTCATTTCTGACAGCTATTAGGCCACTTCTCAGTTAGGAAAACTTCGATTCAATATATCATGTACTAGATAAAATAGACCACTTACATGAGGACAGGGAATAGGGGAGGTAAAAAACCATTGAGCATTAACATCTAAACGCTATTAGCAGAAACTAAGTTTCTTATTAACACAGGGCCTTCCATGCCTGCCAGAGTGCTCTTGCATTACAGGTGTTCACGCTATTGAATAAATGAATACATGCTTACATAACTGAATGAAACAATGTTCATGTGTCTAGCATTAACAGGGTGTAATAGACATAATCTTATTTAATGTTCACAATATTTTTATGAGGATTTTTAATCAGGAATCTAAGACTTGATGAGGTTTAAAAATCTATCCAGGGGCTTCCCTGGTGGCGCAGTGGTTGAGAGTCCGCCTGCCGATGCAGGGGTCACGGGTTCGTGCCCCGGTCTGGGAAGATACCACATGCCGCGGAGCTGCTGGGCCCGTGAGCCATGGCCACTGAGCCTGTGCGTCCGGAGCCTGTGCTCTGCAATGGGAGAGGCCACAACAGTGAGAGGCCCGCGTACCGGGAAAGAAAAAAAAAAAAAAATCTATCCAATGATAGATTCCGGAACAAATGCATGTCTGATTCTGATGTCCACACTTTCTCATGTACTGCAACTGCTTTCCCATTCCATATGCTGACTCCATTTATTTTAGACTCAAGTATTTCCAGGTAGCAGAAACACATGAAATTTCAAATAAACTCTAATCTTTGGCTTGTTTATTGTATGAACTTCGTATAAGCCAGTGGCAGGAGAATATGGTTTGACCTGTAAAAATCTTAAAGAATGACTTAAAATTTAGTGTTTTCCTGATGCATTTATTGTTGATCTTCCAAATTTTGCTTCAGGTAATAATTTGAAATTTTTAATTTAGAAACAAGTATCCATACTGTACTTTAATAATAAATATACTCCATAAAGAATGATGAACACAAATCAAACTTGAATAAACCTCAGAAGGAAAAAGCATTTCAAAAGTGAAACGCAGCTTGAAGTAGACATAGAAAGAAGGCAGTGCCATGAAGATATTCATTACATAAGGAGGTTTAATAATAACAAAAGTCACTCATGGAAATGAGGGCAATCATTGTCATTATGGAAATATTTTCACAGTAGCTCAGGTATTTATGACTTTTAATGTGTGTGAAAATAACATACATTTACTAACTTTAAATCAATTGAACAACTATGTCTATTGTAGTTGTTCTAAAGGAGAATTATATTCTCGTTAGTTCCTGTCTCCTTGAATATTATACTGTTTTTTAATTTATATTGATAGATACCAAGAGCAAGTCAAAGATAAAGAGTTTAAAATCTATTTTTCCCTAATGCGTGTTTTATAGATAAGTATACATATTTGATCTCATAATCTGATTCATTATTGTTGGTGCAAAGAAATAATAGACATTTTAATAGGCAGAAACACTGGTTAATATAAAGTTGTAAATCTGGAGACCACATTAATTAAACAGAAAAAAAAAATTTTTACATTTTCTCCTAGTTACCTTTCTAGGTTAGAGTTTGAAACTTTTCTAGCCCTTACATATTTAAAAATAATCTGTATTACTACCACTATTGTTATAATATAAATATTTAAGAAAATCTAATAAAATATTCCTGCACTACATTTCTCACGAAATGCTAACAAAAGCCATAATATGTCCACGTTGGCTTTCTTTCTTTTCATCCTCATTTTTCATCCAGTTTTAACAATATTTGGCAAATTTATTATTCCCATCAGAAGAAACTCTTAATTTATAAATGTAATATCAATCAGAATATTTCTGTTTTAAGTAGTTTGTTCATAAAAAGCAATGTGTTAAGACGTTGGTGTTAATTCAGTCTTTAAAATATGTCTCATAGCTTTTGTATAGCTAGTGTGCTACCAAAATAACTGAATCATTAGAACAAACACGTGTCCACTGTAACGGTGCTCCCCAATTTAACCATTTGGCAGTGGGCTTTGTGGTAGGGGGATGATCATCGGAAGGTACATTTATAGACCGGTGTGAGATCTTCCAAATAAACACTGGCTCAGAGTGACATCTTCCTTCCACTTTTTAAAGATCAGTGCTGCTCATCTGAATTCGTGTAACCAAGCAGGACCCTATGAGGCCTTCCCAGAACAGACTCCTCACCCATGTCCTCTGCTTTCCTTTTGTCTGTAGAAAAATTTTAGTCAAAGAATAAACTTAGAGAAGTGAGAAAATGCAGAAAGAAAGGAAAACCATCAAGCAAGACAAAATAATACTTTAGCCATTAAACAAAGTGAAGGACCTTTAGTTCTCCCTCAAGGACTATAGATAATAATCTGAGCCACATCCTTTGAACTGTTTTTGCAGATACTGAAACCCTCACCAGGTGGAAGATGTTAACTGCGTGCTGCCCACAAGCATATAGACTCCAGACCGGTTGGAACCAGAAGGTTGATGATGCTGACTCCCCATGACCTCACAACCGACCAGTCAGAACAATGTCCACTAACTGACCACGCCTCGCTCCTTGAACACAAGACTCCTCACGACCCCCTCCAGGGCAGGACACACAGTTTTGAGGGCATGAGCCCACTGTGGCCCCCTTTGCCTGGCAAAGCAATAAAGCTATTTCTTTCTACTTCACCCAAAACTCTGTCGAGATTTAATCCAGCACTGGTGTACAGAGGCCGAATTTTGGTAGCATTAGTAACCAAATATAAATACAAGATGAAATAATTGATGCCACAGCCTGGGAAAGCACTGACACATTGTAGATACTCATGAAACAAGAATACAGAGACGTTACTTACACATACGTAAGGGAAGAGGCTTTGTAGTCAAGAACATCATGAAGAGAAACTGAAATCAGGAAATGGACTATCTGGAGCTCCATTTCATTGTCTGATTTGATGACACCCCCATCCCGCGGTGGAGGGTGCAACTAGGAGAGAAAAGTAATCCCGAAGAGAAATAGCGTCTGGAGGAGCTCACCTCAGAAGAGGGCTGGAGGGAGGTCGAAAATGGAGACCCGCGTCCTGGATTCTTTTCAACTCCCTCCCTCCCCTCCCTTCGAAGGTGACTGGAGGGTAGTCCGCTGGGCGTGGTGTGGTGATTGTGAAAACTCAAAACAAATGGAGACCAGCCTCGAAAATTCCCTGAGTAGACAAAACCAATTTAGTCACACAAACAAGCTTAATGCAGCTTATTTTGCCAGATTAGCATGACCTGGGTCCTTTCTTGCTTATGTGTCTGGAAACCATAAGCCAAAACTTAAACTGTTTCCCAAAACTGATACGAGGTAACCACTAACCAATCCTTATCATTTAAGAAAACTCTAATATTATAACCAACTTCTGTGAAGGATAAACCATCACTGCCTCCTCACTATATAAGCTGCTTTAACTCAATACACCCCTGAGCCTCCTTCCATATTTGGTTTGAGGGCTCCTGGTTCGTGAACTGTCTCTTTGGTGCACGCACAATAAGCTTTTACTAATTACTACCTTGGTGATGCATTGGTTTTCTTCTGCTGTGGCTAAACTTTTGACCTGATATGTGCTTACACCTTCTCAGATGAGCTTTGCACTGAGCAGAGGGGCAGAGTCTCCTTTTGAAGTCATTCATCGTGTCATCCTTTAGGAAAGAAGCACCTCTAGGTAGAGAATAAAGAAATAAGTGAAAAGAACCTCAGCTTGGGGAAACCTTGAATCTTTGGGCCATTGTGATGGGAGGAGACCATGAAAGTGCATCCAGGATAAAGGAATTATTCTTCCTGCTTTTTCCATGCTTCCTTTCTGAGTGCTTCAGCTGTAGCAGTGGTTCCTAATGTGTGGTCTTCAGACCAGCAGCATAAGCATCACCTGGGAGCTTGTTAAAGATGCAAATACTCAAGCCCTGCCATGGACCTTCCCAATCAGCAAACCTGAGGATGGGGACTAGTAATCTGTGTTTTAACAAGCCGTCTGGGTGTTTCTGGAAACTCGCTAAAACTTGAGAATTACTGGCAGAAAGTAAGAGGTTGATACAACTCAGCTAGGTTAAGGGGGTGTCAAGAGAAGAATTCATTTCTTCAGGGCTTGACCAGAGTTCACAGGTCGATGAAGCCCAGCATAAACTAACAGGTAATGTCAGTGGGACTCTGTGGTGACCTAAATGGGAAGGAAATCCAAAAAAGAGGGGATATGCGTATACATGTAGCTGATTCACTTTGCTGTACAGTAGAAACTAACACAACATTGTAAAGCAACTATATCCCCCCTCCCCCCAAAAAATATCAGAGACCAAAGTGAGGGCTCTGGCAGATACGAGTCAGTGAATCGACTTGCTTCCTTTCACATGGAAATATTCTTTCCAATTTGAAATGCTGTGGATCCAGCATGTTTTGATGTTGTACTATTGTTGATATTTCCAACCAAATCTGCTGTATTAAGGAAAAGGTGAGGAATGGGTCAGTAGAAATAGATCTGCTAAGTATCACAGGGAAGGAGGGAGAGAGAGGCAGAGACTATATCAGAAGTTATAAGACTAATTTTAGTAAACTAGGAAGTTCAATCATTTCACTCACAGGAGAGTTTCCTGGTTGGTTATGATGCCACCTACAGCAGTAAACATGGTACAAAACAAGCACTTCATGAAAGTAGCTCTGTACAAACAGCAAGTTTTGCTGATGAGCCCTTGTCATAGTAAATTAAAAGCACTCCCCTGGGATCCATATATTCATTATTATGAATCCACCCACAGCAAATGCAGGCGAATCATGTCCCAGGATGCCATGTACTCTGTGTTGGTGGCTACTCATGTGTGATATTATTTTCCAGGTGATATAAAGGCAGCAAGCTTAATGCGATTCTGTTACCAAGGTTGCTTCTAGCTCTTTAATTTCTAGTTCACAGGAAAGCAACATGATTCAAATAATTTTTTTTCATCATTCAGTGGAAACCTGCATTTGAATACAGGTTCCTCTATTTATTGGCTGTGTTACTTAACCTCACAGGATGTCAGGTTTCTCAGTTATAGAAGGGGAATGATAAAAAAAATACCTATCAGCAAATTTTATATGATGCCATGTTTGCAGCATACCTAGCTCAAGGCATGGTACATACTATGTGCTCAATTCGTGGAAGCTGTTTTCTGTATACTATGTTAGCATCATGTACACTTTGTATAGTTTGCAGAAATATTTTATACAGAGATGTAAGTATGTATCCCAGCCCCTGTCAGAACATCAAATCCAAGTGCAGTGTAGTAGCACGGCGTAGTTCCCTATTGTTGCTGTAACAAATTATAATGCACTTAGAGGTTTAAACAACACAAATATATTATCTTAGAATTCTAGAGGTCAGAAGTCTGACATGGCGCTTACTTGGCTAAAACTTCCACTTTGAACTTCTAGCCTCCAGAATTATGAGAGAATAAATTTCTGATGTTTAAGCAACCAGGTTTGTGATGATTTGTTATGACAACCCTAGAAAATGAATACAGTCATCTCCTTTGGAATCCTGCTACTTCTGGCTACCCTTCATGAAGTTGGGGTTCTTCCTCATAAAGAATATGCACTGAATTATGTATTGTATGCTGTTATCTGTATCACATGCTGTAATGCAGCATTCATGGGAGCAGGGATTTTTATCATTATTATTATTATCTGTTTGCTTCTCTTCGCACAGTACCTACAAGAGACCTGGTGGCTTTTTTTATGTTTAATAATATGGTTCTTCAGGATACAGCATCATTCAGATTCTTGCCAAAATTCAACTACATTTTTGAAATAGCCTAGCATCTTGGTAATTAAGTCCTTGTTATAAAACAAGAATGCAAGAACACATTCAAAATTCACCACAAAAAGCACTGAAGTTATTTTCGCACAAATCTTGGAACCACACATCTGAATAAACTCTAATACCTCAACACAATTTTGACTGGAGAAACTGTATAACTACCTCACCCTCACACCTACAAATACTAAGAGGATTTTCATAATGAATTCAGGACTTAAATAGGAAGAGAAAATTTTTGTTTTGCACTAAATTTGCATCAGAGTTCAACTTCGCATTCTGTACCTCTAGAAGAGTAAAAAGACTTTCAGGGAAACACAGTTCTGTACGTTAAATCTCCTCATATTCCAGTATGATCACTACCTTAACAAGATGAGTAGTTTTTCCAGACACTGAAATGCTGCTTCTGAATGTCCAAATTTAAAAAGTTTAATTGCTGAAATATGCCTAGTAGAGTTTATGAGGAAGCCAATGTTTTTCAGCTCAACATAGGTAAGATATTTATACTTCTCTCTCAGGTTTTGCCATAGAGAAGCCTAGATTTCTGCTAATAAGAATGCTGTCAATATAAGTTTTTCAATCCCTCTACTACTGTCCAGATATTTACATAGATACTGAATAACCTAGTTTCATTGTCACTTTAAATATATTGTGTTGGTAACTAGTAGTTGGGGAAATTATTTAATGTTAGGCCATTTATAAGTAATAAAAATATAATCTATATCATGGAATACACCTCTCCAAATAGATATAAAAATATAAAATACATTAGGGAGTATTTTTCTCCAACACACATATGAAAAAAAATCTACCCATATTTCACATGTATTATTAAGCACGCCTGTGTATGTGATTGTGATCCTGCCTTTCCCTTTTCTTTTTATATATAACACACACTTGATAGCTAGAAGCCAAATACCACTTACATACCCTAATTCCCTGTTTTCTCTTGAAATAGAAGAGGTTTTTTTTAACTTACTTAAACTCTATTTTCCTTTAAAAACTGCTTATTATAAAGAATATATTTGCTTTTAATACTGCAATGGTTTTAATTTATTAGAAAATAAATTTTGATTTATTGGAATTTATTGGGAACTCATTTCAAATTTTCTTAAATGAAGAAGAAAATTCCTTGACACAAATAACTGATAATCCCAGGGGCATCTTAATCCAGGCCATGTTGAAGGCAGAGGCTCAGGGTGTCTCCTGGTCAGGTCCATCTCGAGACTTCTGCTCTCACTTTTCCAGGTGGCTCCATGTGATGGGAAGATGGCTTTTACAGCTCTAAAGCTATATTTTCTCAGGTTTAATTTTAACAGACAAGAAAATGTGTCTCTGAAAAGTCTAAGCATCATTACACTAAATTGTCTCTGTTATGGTTACTTGCCAATACTAGTGTGTGTGCCCAGAAAACTTAAATATTTTAATTGCTAAAGGTGAATCACTTACCCAACCTAGAGGTAGAGGGGGTGTCAGCCCTAAGCACAAGATGGGGCCTGAAATTTGGGAATGGAGTTGAACCTAGAGGAAAACCAATGCATGTTAAGTAGAAACCAGGTGAATAGACGTTAGGGGCCCATAAACAACAGCCATCCACGAGGCTTTAGAAGACAAAATGAGTGTTGAATCTCCAAAAGTATTTAATTTTCTAAGTTTTGCTTTGATAAAATAGAGATTTATGTGTAGATTTTATATCTTCTGATCTCAGGTGACCATGTCATTATTCTAAAAAAAATAAATAAAATTAGGAACTACTTACTTGTCTTTATCATATTGGATTTATCACTATTTGGCCTACCACACTGTCATATGTATATGTGACAATGTCTTGTGTATATGTAGCTCTGCATGTCTGTGTGTATAAAGAGGGGAAAATGTAATATGTGTTTCTATAGTATGCATATGGCAAACAAAAGAAGTGGGCATATTTTTATGTCAGGAGTGACAGTGTCACCCTATCCATTTTTTACTTGAGACTTATTTTCAGGTTGTATACCAATAAAAATAACTCTGTATTTCTATGGTGAGGCAAACACTGATTGTACTTTAGGCTTTTGGAATAAAAAGAGATAAAGATTCAGAGAAAAACATTGTCATTCTTAGGTAAATAAGTAATCAACAAGTATTTTGCCGAGGATGGTAACAGAAAACGTCCAAAATAACCATTTGACACAGGCTTGATAATTAAAGAAACTAAACTATGTCATTAGCATACACCAAGAATAATCTGAATTCATGGAGGAAGTCCCTAAAACAATATACAAAGGTACTTTAATTTCAGTGCTGATACATTTGGACAGAGAACAACAGGATCTAAGGATAAAGCAACTTGAAAAGATCATAACATAACAATTCCTTTAGTTGCACCAACTAAGAAAGTATAACTGCCAGATCCTTCCAGGGGGGTAGTTAGGAGGTTAATTTAGGAGATGCCATGACCCTTTCTTTGTGCTTGCCCTACCACTTCCACGGCACACGAACTCTGGCTGAGCAAGTCTCCTCCCTAGACTCACCAGCATTCCTTGAAATTCTATCACCAGCCCAGGGACTTGGGAGACAGTAGACAAGACTGCAGAGTCTCAGAACCTCAGCTTTCTTCCAAGTATCTCTCCCCAAAGCCATGAGACACTTAAAATGATCTCAGAAAAGAAAAGAAAAGAAAATTAGTGGTTTTCAAGGAACTTAATTTCCCCCAAAAGATACAAACTTCACCAGTACAAATGAGCTCTTGCTCTTCTTCACTTGGTGTGGAATGCTCTTATATCACTCTTCCAGGTAACTATTTCCTTCCATCTTTCTGATATCAATCTGAATCATCATTTCCCAGGAAGAAGCAATGACATGAATCTACTAATATGCAGCATTTAACAGAGTCACCATTGTAGATCTCTATGCTGATGATTTGATTTGACTGTAGTTTTCAGGAGGACAGCTGTAATAGTGTGTCTTGCCACTCTTATATCCCCTATCTACACTGTGTCTGTCTGAAACATACAATAGATTGACTATATCAACACTTTTCCAGACTCCTTCTAGTTCTCCCTTTTTTAATGCTAAACATTTGTGTTTTCCTGAGTCTCTTGTAGCTAGAGTTTCAGATTAAGATTTAGATGCTGGAAAAGAGATGCTCTCAAGCGAGGCTTGGATTTGGAGCTGATTTCAGTGGGAAGAGAGGCAATAAGAAGTTACAGAGCTAGCAGGCCCAATGCTATGGGTGACTTCCTTACCCCCAGCTTGTAGCTAAGGTGGAGTGATCATGGAGGTATGGATGAAACAGGGACATCCGAGCCCCATATCCTCCTGATACCTTCCTGGGGGAACCCATTCTCTAGTTAGGCTAATTCCATGGTGGTCTACCAGGGGTCTTTCCTGTAAGTCCAAAGGAGAGTCTGCTCCCCCAATCCTTTGGGATTCTTTTGAAATCATCTGATTCCTTGCATTGTATACTTTTGTTATTTATCTATTTTCTGATCCCTACACCCGAACTCTGAGTGCCACAGAATTCAGTAAATGTTTGTTGATTAAATCAATAGACTAATGAAAGTAGGTGCTACCTGGCTTTAAATGAAATTTCTTATACCTACACTAGATAGGATGAGATAATTTGAACCTTTAATAAAATCATGTCTTAATGTTATTTTTTTATTCTTTGTAAATTATACGTTACAAACACGTGAAATAAGTAGTGAGATGGATTAGAACATTTGAAAGCTCATGCTCCCTACATCACAGGAAAAAAATTGAAAATCCTTTTAACTCATTTTGAAAAAAAATTCATTTATACTTCTTATACAGCTATTAAAACTAAAAGCAGACTGAATTTGATTTTTTTTCTTAAAATGGATTATCTGCTAATAAGCAAAAAGTGGATAAGACAAATCTAACAAGAAGAAAGAATAAGAGGGACATTTCTTATATGGTACGTTAGGCTAATAAGCAGTGACTCATTCAAATATAGACTAGAAAACATTAAAACTCAGATAATTATCTGGAGAGAAGGACACATTCGGGTTTTTAAAATTTGTAGATCTGAATTTCTTTTCTTTTGTCTTGTATTGTACATAGAGCCAAAGGACATAGTACTAATTATAAGGTGCTCGTTAATATGGGTAAAAAACACTCCAGCTACGCCCCACCCCCCAGTCATGCCAAATACACAGTTTCTTTGGGAGAAACTGAATTAATTCTATCTAGCTTAAGTAGGATAATTAATTTCAACTGGCTAAAGGTAAAATTATTCTTGTAATACAGACTCAGTCAGCTAATTATTTCTCCATACGTTACTGCTCCCCTAAACCTGCCTCACCCTGGCATGGCAGACATCTCACATTTCACTGCTTGTCCCCCACACTGTCAAGGACATGCCACTAAAACAGCCACCAACATGCCTCCAGTGTAAAGAGAACCAGATTTTCAAGCACTGGTGTAGCAGATTAGAAAATAAATTTCATTTGTGATATTTACTTATATTAACTATAAAGTGTATAAAACATCCTTGAAAATAAATAATTAAAAATTACCATTAACAGAAGATATTTACCCCAATCATCATCCTCCCTAAAGTTACACACACACACACACACACACACACACACACACAAACTTCAGTAATGCCAAATCAGAACCAACCTGAAGTCATTTACAGTTATCACAAAGGGTATTAAAAAATATTTTGAGAACGTTGATGTTAACTGGTAGTTTTCCAAATCTTAGAGCACAAAGAAGTCACCTAGTTATTTGTGTTAAAATATTTACATTTCTAGTTCCCAAGTCACATCCCTACTAATTCAGAATTTTTATTTTCAGACAGCACCCTATCTGGGACAGATAGGATCAGGATCCGATGTTAAGAAACACTACTCTAGGAGATCAGAACATTTAATCTCTTTTTAAATTCCTTCTCTTCACCATGTAAATTCTACCAAATGTACATGAAGTAACATACTTTCAGAATAATAGAAAATAGAATGTGAAATATGACTGTTATATGTAATTATTATTTTTGATTGATTTCCTATACATTTTGCACTAAAACAGAACCACACTCACAAAAGAAAAAAAAAAAGAAACTATGTAATGGAAAATTAAATAGAAATTGGTTAAAAAGCAAAGAGATGATTCTTGTTAGTTACTGATGTATTGATGCTTCCTCTCCTCGATCTTCCTAGAATTTAGAGAGAATTAGAAAGGCTGCCAAATGCTGTGGAGATTTAAATACTATTAAATTAAGCATAATAAAATGATAGGGAAACAGAAAGTGATGGCCAGTGGCAGAGAAATATGAAATGAAAAATCTCTCAATTATGTCAACAACCATATTAAATTTAACTGTGTGAATTAAAAAGAAATAGATCCAGCAAGTAGAAAGAGTACACTAAGCTGTACCAGGAGCCAACAGCTATTTTAGTGAAAATAAACTGAAATTCCAAAGAAATATTACATTGTCCTCATGAACCTGAATGAGTGTCTTTATTTAAATCAGTAGCTAAATTTTGGAAAACATAATAGGATCATGAATTTGGGTGATGGAAGAGTCTCAGGTATTTATTCCAAACTCTTCTTTTAAAAATTAAAAAACTAAAGCACAAAGAGTATTACTTCACCAAAATTACTCAAATATTGAGCATAGACCCAGGATAAGAGTTTTATTCTTTCATTCTTTAACCTCTGGTCCTATTTTCCTGTTACATATGAGTTGAATCACACATTTAGTGGTTACCATTTTCATCAAATAATAATGTGGCATGCTCTCTGGAGCCTCTTTTATAAAGGCACTAATTCCATTCATGAGGGCTCTGCCCTCAGACCTAATCACTTCCCAAGGGCCCCACCTCCAAATACCATCACATTAGAGATTAGGTTTTAACCTCTGAATTTTGGAGAAACACAAATATTCAGCAGATCTCAATATTCCCAGAAGTCATCTACAGATTCAAAGGAGTCCATATCAAAACCCTCATGGCATTTTTTGCAGAAATGGAAAAGCTCATCCTCATATTGATAACGAATTTCAATTGGCCCTGAATATCCAAAATGATATTGAAAAAGAAGAACAAAGTTGGAGGACTCCCATTTTCTGATTTTGAAACTTACTACAAAGGTAGGTGAATTCTCTGGCATAACAGTAAACATGTAGACCAATGGAATAGAACTGAGAATCCAGAAAATAAACCCATACATCTATTAACAACTGATTTTCAACAAAGGTGCCAAGACCATTCAATAGGGAAAAAAGTAGTCTCTTCAACAAGTGCTGTTGGGGCAACTGGAAATCCATATGTAAAATAATGAAGCTGGACCCCTATCTGACAACCATCTACAAAAGTTAACTCAAATTGGATCAATGATCTAAACATAACAGGTAAAATTATAAAAGTCTTAGAAGAAAACATAGGAGTAAATCATCATAACCTTGGATTTAGCAATGGATTCTTAGAAATGACACTTTAAAAGCATGAACAACAAGAGAAAAAATATAAATTGGAATTCATTAAAATTAAAAGCTACATGCAAAAAAAAAAAAAAAACCTGCATGCATCGGAAGACATTATCAAGCAAGTGAAAAGATAACCTAAGGAGTGGTAGAAAATGTTTGCAAATCATATATCTGAGAAGGGTTTAGTATTCAGAATATACAAAGAACTCTCACAACTCAACAAAAAGGCAAACAACCTTATTTAAAAATGGGCTAAGGGCTTGAACAGACATTTATCTGAAGAACATACACAAGTAGCCAAGAAGCAAATAGGAAGATTTTCAACACTGTTAGTCCAAAGGGAAATGCAAAACAAAACCCCAACATGATATACCACTTCATACCCATTAGGGTGTGTATAATTTTAAAAAGACAAAAACAAAACCAATAAAGAACAAGTGTTGCTGAGGATCTGGAGTAATAGGAATTCTCATACATTGTGTCATAAAAAAAATTTTTTTGTTGGTCTTTCCAAAAGTTGTGTATAGAATTACCATATGAACCAGAAATTCTACTCCTAGATATATACTGAAAAGAATTGAAAACTGGTAACCAAATAAATACATGTACATGCATGTTCATAATACCTCTGTTCAAAAGAACCAAAAGATGGAAACCCAAGTGTACATTAGCCCATGAATGGATGAACAAATTGTGGTATATCCATACAATCAAATACTATACAGCCAACAAAGGAATAAAGTACTGATGCTTGCTGCAAAGGGCGTGAACCTCGAAAACCTTATGTTATGTTAAAGAAGCCAGACACAAAAGGTTACATGTATGATTCCATTCATATGCAATAGCCAGAATAGGTAAATCCATGGAGATGGAAAGCAGATTTGTGGTTGCTGGGGACTTGGGAGAGTTACTGTATAATGCTTAGAGGATTTCCTTTGGGGATGATGAAAATGTTTTGGAATCAGTTAGAGGTGATTGTACACTGTCAATATATTAAATGCCACTGAGTTATTCACTTTAAAATGGTTAATTTCATGTAATGTGATTTCACTTTAAGATAAAGAAAAATAAAGAAAAAAATAGTGAATGTTTCAGACCTATTAAAGTTATCTGAGTTTCCATTAATCTTATAGTTTTATTTTTAATTTGAATTTTAGCTTTAATTTTTTTTTTTTTTTTTTTTTTTTTTTTTTTTTTTTTTTTGCGGTACGCGGGCCTCTCACTGTTGTGGCCTCTCCCGTTGCAGAGCACAGGCTCCGGATGCGCCGGCTCAGCGGCCATGGCTCACGGGCCCAGCTGCTCTGTGGCATGTGGGATCTTCCCGGACCGGGGCACGAAACCGTGTCCCCTGCATCGGCAGGCGGACTCTCAACCACTGCGCCACCAGGGAAGCCCCAGCTTTAATTTTAAAGAAATATTGTAACCATAGTGTTTTGTCATTTTAAATAAGAAGCTAAATATTATTTTTTTATCACTGCTTTAAATCAAGCTAATATAAATCAACTGATAGCAGCTATGGGAACTGCCAGTCATTTTATAATAAAATAGTGGATTATTAGTAGTATGCTAGTCATATCAAATACAAAATGAGATATAATTTCATAGCTGGATATCACAACTTATAAAATTTCATGAAGTTCTAATTCCGTAAAATATAAGTGACCTGAAGTGTCAAAATTTGCATCTTCATTTTAACTGGTTATGGGACAAAATGTAATTTATTTGATACACAAGAAGGAGGTTTTAAAAGATGATAAAAGCTTCCATTAACCCTACAGACTTTGTTGTCCTCTAACATTTGCCCTGTAATAGAATAAAAGGGAGACTACAAGAATTAAAGATAAATCAAAATACACAATAAAATTTAAATAATGAAAATAAAAGTATAAACACATACATTTATTTATTAATCTGCCACACATTTATGAGAACGTGCCAACCTCTGTGGACTGAGATTTAATATTCATAATTTTAATTTAACAAGACATGACAACATTTGGTGTTTTAGTACGAGAAAGTGAAACTCCACCCAGCAATAATTTATTCCTAGAAATAATGCTTCATACATACAAAATCTTATGTGTGTACCTTTGCTCCAGTAGAGAATCACAAAACAGGAAGAAAACTAATACTCCTATTTTAGAATTAATCTTGTAGAAATCAATTCATTGCATGTGTGTGTGCATGTATGTGTATGCACCTGCACGTGCGTGTGTATTTGAGAAGGGGTGAAAGCAATCATATTATATTAAAGTAAATGCCACCCTATTTTGCAGTATATTGATGTATTTCAGTTCAGTGGGGCACTTTCAGTAGATACCTTCCTTATGACATTAGTAAATGGTACTTAAGCATTTTTCTCTCTGCTAACTTCAGAAATTCTTGGTCAAAAGGACATTGTTCTGCCTAATCCACACAATCCCATTCACCTTTGTTAAAATGTATACGAAATCATGGGTGTGTTTCTAAGTTTCATGAAATAATTTATTTTGAAGAATGTCTTGTGTGTAGCCTAGTGTTTTGATATACACGCCATTCCTCAAAATAAATTATTTTCATTTTTTATAAACAAAATATAACATACTTCACATACAAAAGGGTTAAAATTTTCCATATATCTAAAAGTCTCTACAGTAATAAAAGTTTAGATTAAAAACTATATTAAAAGTTGAAATTTCTAATGTATCTCAGAGAACAAAGCTGGCTAAGAACAGCTAAAGGAAGATATAAAATGATAATATCTAATAATATCAAATTATAATGTTCTATATTTAAATCATTACTATTTCACAACAGTAAAAGAATACATAAAGTTATTGTTTATTCTTAAATTGTTCAATAATTCTATGAGTAGAAGCAGGCTTTGGAAGAACAATAATGAATGGGGAAAAATTAACAGATCCATAGGTTTGACTGCTACACCACTGAATGAAAACAAAATATTTCTGAAGACAAAGTTGCCAAGCAAAATAAATATAATGCCATTCCTGTTGAAGGAATGGACACTGTCAGTAAATTCATTAGGAATTGACTTTGATGGCCTTTCCACTTTCAGATTAATTCATCATTTTCCTGAGACACATCAATTACCACTCTGTCACATTAACTTTCTGAGAATGACCCTGTATGTGACCTGAATGAAGGGAATCAGTTGCCAGAATGATTTAAGAAAGCAAGCTTCCAAAGGGCTTCATGAGAGGCATGTCAACTAGTCCATGGGGCTTGCTCAGTCGAATACTGACCACTTTTTCCAATAACATTTCACTCGAAAAAGTATTGTTTGCAATGGGAAATACATATACCACACATCAACAGAATTAAGGCTTCACAAGCACAAGAATCTGTGCATACATTGAGGAAAGCAAATCAGCCTTTATAGGATAGGTATCATAATTTTTTTAAAAATCGTTGGGAATTGCAGTTCTACTTTTCTCCATTACAGCAAAATGATGACATATTTTGCTAAATATTAGGCTATATGTGTCTGTTTCCTCTTTGGTTGTTTTGTTATGTTTTATCACTTTATGGTGGTCACAAATCCCACTTTTCATTTCTTTTTCTCTCATTCATCTTTTCTTATCCTCTGTCCTGAAGTTCAAAGAAGTGAACAAAGGAAGAAACGGGACAAGTAAGAGCTCAGAAAGGGATTAGAATTAGTAAAGTACATACAGCTGTTTATTTTTATTTTTTTCTTTTCACCAAGCCCTGGAGAAGATGTTCCTTTCTAACACAGTCCTCCAAGTAGGGTTTTCTCACTCTAAAGGGACCAGCAACTTGCAGTGTCTTTAAGGTATTTTACACACAACTCTGTAATTTCTAGATAACCCACAGCAATGCATATTATTCTCATCCATAGAGCTGCAGATTAATTTTGCCTTGTGGCAGTGCAATTTATGTCCTTACCCCTCGTGGAAAAAAATCAGTTTTGCATCTATTAACAAAATTCATTTCAGCATTCCTGGTTGTCCCTTGTCTGATACTTAGATACTTCTCTCAACTGGCTATAACATCTTACTGGTTTCTTCAGGAACGAATGGATTAAATAAAACCTTTCACATGTGTTCATTTTATGCCTGTATGAGATTTATGAGTTTAGTACTTTTTAAAATGATTATATTTAATGATTATTAATTGAATAATATGTTAATCTGATTATGTTATTTGGAGATGCTATTTTACTAATTTAAAATATTTGATTTTATTATTCTTCATAACATGGAAACTCAAAAAGTAGGAGCTAAAAAAAGTATTAGTAATTTCTTTCCACATTACAGTGTGACATGAACACCCTACTTTAGATATCACCATAATTTTTAATACACTTCAAATTTTTAGTGACATTGATCTTGTGAAAGAAATTGAATAACATTTTTAAACAAATATTTCAGGTAACTGAATTCAAACTTGCTGACTGCCTGGAATATGTTTTTAAAAATATGAAATATTAATGATCCCAACATATGTGTTTCTGTATATTCATAAGTGGATTTTTTTTAATGTTGTATGGAGATACACAGACTAATGATCAGGCATTGCCAGTACACTTACCTATTGGCCATGGAGTCAGAGTTTCAAATGTAGCTCCATGGTTCTCCACTTAAACCACATACTTTGATTCCTTTATGTTTTCCAAAGCTATTCTCAAGCATCTTTGCCATCATTTAAAATGCAGCTTCATTCTGATAAAGAGTATCCTCAATACTGCTGCAGAAGGTCCATTATCAGTTGCTCTGTCGATTATACTAAAGCCATGGAACAGTGCAACTATTACCCAAAGCAATGACAAGCCAAAAGATCCACATGCTGAAGTTGTTCTAGAAAAGTCTGTGGCAGTAGTTTATGCTTTAAACATAATTTGCTACTACTAGAGTAATAATTTTCCAATCGAACCATTAAAAATTCAGGTATACTGTTTTTTATTAATTGTAAAAAATTGATACACACATAGCCTTAAACATAAGCTATAAAAGCAACTACCAGATGGAGATTTGTGTGATGAAATCACTCGTGTGAGGAAGAATCTTTGTCTTCAAATTCATAGTACAATTTAAAATTGAAAGCCATTTTCTTTAAAAATGCATTCCCTATAATACTAAGGCCAAAAACACTATGTAAAAGTTCTCCCCTCCCAAATAAGTAGGATTTATAAAAATTTCATTGAATAATGAGATTGTTAAAACTCAAGAAATTAACAAAATTTATTGATAGGGAGATTTCTATGAGCAGCAAGTAGAATTGTATCTGCCACAAATATTTGTTAAATGTGATTAGATGTAAATATTATGTGGTTAGATATCTTACATCTCTTTTAGAGGCCGATGATCAGTGATGTTTACAGTTGTGTCTCTTACATGCCAGCACCTATCTGCTCATCTCACTCATATATAGTACTTTTATGCATTTAGATATCTGGTAATTCTATAGGGTACTTATATACATACATATACATGTTTCTCCTTTATGGTACTTATGCACATAATTTTATACATATAGATTAGTCTTTATTGAAATGTTAAAACCACAATTTAGCTTTGTGTTATAATGACATCTATACTATTCCCTGGCCTCTGGCATGTTCCATATGCAACTTTGATTCATTTGACATTTGGGGACATCTGAATCTTGATATTTTGACCTATGGGGATCTCTGTGGCACCAAAGATTTTGACCCACAGCTGCTCCATGACAAGTAATTATTTGGGTTTAAGTGGTGAGTCTGAATTCTTAATGAAGATTGTAAAAAATTGCTAACACCTCCTCCCAGCCATCAAAATGATATATGCTTAGCGAATAGTCTTCTGATTGATGAGCACACCCACTGAGTTGTTCAGACCTTCCAGAATCTTCCCAGTTTCCAAGGTCCGTTCAGTTCTAGGCCAAAGAATTACATTGGTCCCAAACAGCCCAGGTCTAAACTTAGGGTGGCCTGTTAACAGGACAAGCAATTGGCATATATACTAGCTCCAAACAGACCCCAATCAGCCCTCATATTTCCTAAATGACACACTTTATGCTATAACAGTTTGATATAACTAGAAAGGCATCAAAGTGGAATAGAGTGAATTACTTCTTTATCTGAGTTCCCATTCCACTTTACTTTTAGCAATCATCACAATGTAATACTGATAACAATTTATGTGTATATTGTTACACATAGATATATTGTGTATATCTCCCCAGACAGACTCTAAGCCCATGCTAGGCAGGGATAAAGATTCATTCATCTTGGGACTTCCCTGGTGGTGCTGTGGTTAAGAATCTGCCTGCCAATGCAGGGGATACGGGTTCGAACCCTAGTCCGGGAAGATCCCACATGCTGCGAAGCAACTAAGCCTGTGAACCACAACTACTGAGCCTGCACTCTAGAGCCCACGAGCCACAACTACTGAGTCTGCGTGCCACAACTACTGAAGCCCACGCGCCTAGAGCCCATGCTCTGCAACAAGAGAAGCCACCACAGCATACCGCAACGAAGAGTAGCCCCCACTCGCCGCAACTAGAGAAAGCCTGCGCACAGCAATGAAGACCCAACGCAGCCAAAAATAAATGAAAAAAAAAAAGATTCATTCATCTTCACATCACCAGCATCTAGAGCAGTGACTGACACAGAGTATAATATAAATAAATGCTTGTTCTGTTCAAGTGAACCAAAGGGAAACAGATATTTTGATGACCAAAACTTGTTCCATAATCGAAACAATTGTGCTTTCACAATGGCAATCTGCAAAAATTTCTCTACAGATTTTTCAGTTGTGTACATGTCAGAACCATACACCATTATGGATGGTTTATGAATCCGTATAATAGAAAATTATGATCACTGACCATAACAGTTAACTTTAGATATTTGCATTGCCAAGTCATGAAACACTAATCCAATGTAATCTTGCATTTGCAATAAATCCCTAAAATCACAAAGAATAAGGAAAAGTAATATGGAATTCAATTTTTCTGCCCATTTAGCTATTAGAGCTCATATGACTATGAACTACTTACATAACTCAAAAACATGAACTTTTCAAACTCACTTTTAACTCACTGTTAAAGGAATTGAGTGAAAAAAATAGAATTGTGCATTAAGGTACTATAGATACTTTCATGGAAGAAATAGAAACAAGCTGTATATGTTTTGTAGCATATTGACACTAAAACACATAAATTACAACTGCCACTAAGAGAATATTTTAAAAATCTAACAACCATTTATCAAAAAAATCCCATCCATAGCAGTAAATATGTCTGTTGGCTTTAGGACAAAACAATTCCAAAACAACCTAAATTTCCCAAAGTCAAAATTTGAATTTAATTCTGGTTTTAACATTTATGTCATAGCCTATAAAGGCCATTTGTAACACGATGTGTTTAATTGACTCAAAAATAATTTTTCTGAGACTAACTAAAAGAAACCAAATAGGAGTGAACCAGCTACATTTAAATGTTTATGCAGATACTTACCATAGCTACTGACAAATGTTTATTACATAGTTGCCCAAACTAATGGAGAAATATACTCATTGAAAATAAGATCAGTTGCGTGGAAAACTGAGACAAAGCTATAACAGGAAACCAAACACACAAAGGTTCATCCCTTACTTCATGTTTTTCTTCCTTTTGGAAAAGCTTGAAACTCTCCGATTTGTCATATTCTAACATCTTCATACAACATTTGTCGCACTCTTTTCCTATCATGAACATTTTACATATATTTTATATTACAACGGGAAAAAAATCAAACTATCAGATATGAGATAGTACAAAAGAAAATATTCAGATTTGAGGTATGTGAAAGTTAAAGCAGCATCTACTAGACATCAGGGCAGGAATATACAGAAAGTGAGAACATCTGCTTCCAAAGAGTACCCATACCTTGTTTTTTTCCTGTAGTTCAATTTGTGATTTCTTGAAATCAGGACCTTGAGAGTTTGCAATTAATCTATTTTTCCTATCCAGGAGCTCCTCCATGTCTTTCACCTGGAACTTTAGCCTTCTATTTTCTCTCTCCAGTCCTAGTTTTTCTGTTTCAAGTATCTCCCTCTTGTCCCACTCGGATGTATTTTCAGCCTGCAATCTCTCTAGCTAAACACAGAAAACACAGAAAAGCAACATGTAGCATTTGTAATTGCTAAAAGGCCAGGCACCCAGCAAACAGGCATCCACGAAGAAAGGTTCATGGATATGTCCATTTATACAATTTTTAAAAAGAAAACTATTTGTCTGAAAAGTTGAGGACAACACAAAAGTCTTAAGACCAGATCATGCCCTAGATAAATACACCTGCCTTCTTGGTTATGGCACTATTTCTATAACCAAACAGACCATATGGTCAAATAAATACATTAAGTGAAAAACTGATGATATTTTGTCAATAATCTCCACTCAGTTGATGAACATTATCAGTTTAGAAGGCACAAAATCATTTCTTGGGCAATTCTGGTTGGATGGATATACTTCATGTATTCATTTACTCATTCATTCAGTTGTTTACTATAGCTTTCAACTTGTAGGCACTGCAAATAAAGACAAGTGAATGTAATAAAATATCATAAATGCCATGATTAAAATACTATACAATATAATCAAATTCACCTGAGTGAATGGCCAATTTGATTTTCAGGGAAGAGAGGTTGGCAACATGATTAAAATATGAGGTATTTTTAAACTATTTGTTATGGATAAAGATTGAAAATTACTTACTTTTACACTTAGTTTTAAATGGCTTGATGGCAAAGCATTGAACAGTATTATACTATTTTAAAGTAGTTCTCATGACATTTTAAATTGTAAAAGAGATGTCAACATTAAGAAACTGTTAGACTTCAATAATATCTTTGGAAATTAATTCTGATTTAAAAAGTCTAAAAACTGCTTTTTCATACACATATAATTGTGCCATTATTGTAGAAAATGTTCTGTTCCCAAATCTAAGTGAGGCTCTAGCTTCTAAAAAACAAGAGATTAAAATTACATTCTTGGCACTAGATCTTTTTTATCAATTAAATATAATAAACTAAGGGATCAAATTTTAGATGACGTTATTTGACATTTGGGATGCCTGTTTGGGATATGAGGTGAAAACAGTATTTCAAAATGCAATTTAGAACATGACATGTCTTTAATTATTAAGATTAATGCTTAAACTTTTTGACTAACATCACATCACTTATCAGAATGAAAATAATAAAGTTGTAATAAAAGTCATCAACTTAGTGATGAAAAATTAATTTTAGGAGAATAAATGTACTCTTGGTCAAGGACAAATATGATGCTATGTCAAGTCTTTGTAAAATTGTAGGTATTTAAAAGAAATTGCTGAAGTCAGTTTTATACCTAATAACAGATAAGAGGTACAAATAGGATTTTAAATAAGTAATAGATAGTTTGAATGAGTAAACTCTAAATTAAAAAAAAATAATTGAAGAAAGGAATTATATTAACAGTAATAACAGAGCTTAAATAATGATGAGTGATTATTTACTATTTGAAGATTTTTAGTGACATATCAATTATCTGATAAATTTAGGTATACAACACATATGAAAAAAAGTAAAGGTTTTGTGAAAATTGGATCATAAATATTATTAGCAGTTTTATTTTTGATTTCAGTTTTCAAAATTCTTTCTTGTAAGATTATTCTTTTCTAAGAATCATACGAAAATCTACCCCCTTAAAAGCCATTCAATTAAATGCAAGTTAAAATGATGAAAGAAAGATCAGGTAATATTTTAAACTTTCAGGGTTTTTTGTAAACAATTCTAATAACTGATCGAACTGAAATGGAATTCCATTGATTTTCTTCCAATGATCAAGAGAAACATTCTAGAACATTTTAATTCTAACTCTAATATGCTATGAATTTTAACTAATAGTGGGTACTACTCTTAAATGAATTTCAGGTAATACAGGAATTATTGAAAAATATTTTCTAAAAACTTTTAATGTAGAAGTATTTTCTAGCCAGAGTAAACACTAAAATATTTGTTGATTTAATGACCTCCAATTTTATGAATACTAAACATTGAGAAAATATATAAATATCCAACTATTCAGCTGTTTAACAAATATTTATTGAGTATCTTTCAGGCACTGGATATACTATTGTCAAAATACAAGTATATATATAAGTATAAATTGGGTGGCATCTTGTAAAGGAGAAAAACCCCTGGATACTATGGGAAAGACCTGCAGTAAATTAGGTAATCAGAGGAGGTTATTTGAAGAAACAATACTTAAGCTGAAACCTGAAGTTTAAAAAGGCAGAGAGGCAGAATCAAGCTAAGAGTATCTCAATAAAGGGAAGTAGGAAATAGGTTTGGACATTATAAGATCCAAGAGTCCAATCATGAAGTATTAGGAGTTCAGGAGAATAAGTATGAAAACAAGTAGTCACTGATGCTTAAAAGCAAGGGTGAATTTAAGAATCGTTTGAGATTCTTGTGAAAAAATGTAATATTTTGATTATTCTCAAGGATGAAATATTGGGTCATTTATTTTACTTATATAGGTATATATGTATATATGTATGTGTTTATGTATTTGCTTCCTTCCTTCCTTCCTTCTAGTTTTACTGAGATATGATTGACACAGCACTGTACACATTTAAGGTGTGCAGTGTAACAATTCAGTCATTTCTAAACATATTCATCTATAAGCTCGATCTTCACAAATTGTCATTGCTTGATACTGCTGAAAGGACATCAATAATAGACTGTAGTGAACTCGATAACTAGAACGTAAGTTTTATGAAACCAGAACCATGTCATTTTGCTCATCAGCCTGGCACCTGACATGTGCTGTGTCAGTGCTTCATAAGGACCTGTTGAAGGAAGGAGAAAGTACATACTGGTAGTCTCCAGGAAAAAGCTCCTTTGTATTTCAATTACAACAATTGGGCACAAAGTGAAATTAAGATAGCACCCTAGAAGAGCCAGTTATTTACTCACCATTACTTAATGTCAATAGAATTTCTCAGTACATTTACTCTTAACTCTTATTAATGCTGTCATGGCTGCGTTGCATTTTGTGATAGCTAAATACAGCGAGGTAAAGAGAGGATTTTCAGTAAAATGACCTAGAATTGAGTCCCAATTCTTTTTATCCTGAGAGCCTCTATTTTTCATTTATAAAATGTGGAAAATATTTCCTACAGCTTAGTGTTATGAGGCTGGAATTATTTAGGGATAATAGTTATTAAACTTTCAAACTCAACACAAATATTTCCTGTCATAAATATTTTTTCTAAAGAACAAAACATATCAACAGCCAATTCAAGTAATGACAGGTGAACTAGTGTACTATTTTTCATCATGTTTTATCAAAATGGCATCTTGTAAATGGACCTTTTCAACGGAGAAAAACCCCAACAGAATGCACAATATGGCGTCCTGCAGGCCAGTGAAGTGCCACCTAAAAACAATGTGCATGTTCCAGTAATTGATTGCAAATATTCAGAATTTTCATTTCAGACAAGTCAGCTATAAAACCTCATAACAAGCACTGTGATTTTGGAAGTAAGAGGTAAAAATCAGGAAGCTTGTTATTTCCTAACAGTAGGAGATGATTACCCTTTTACTGAGGACCTAATATATTCCTGGTAAAGAGCTATATAGGTTATTTCTTATCCTTACAATAATCCTGTAAATTTGTATGTGCTACACAGGAGGAAACTGGAGTTCTAAGATTAGAAGTAATTCTCAAGGTGGGAAAAGAGTCCAGGCCACTGGACACCTAAGGTGTCTCTCTGATTCCAGTCATGAGTTCACTCCACCCGCACCACGCTAACAGATAGCCACTGATGTATGCATATCCCCTTGCCATAGCAACCAACACACTCTGAATCCATTGTACTACACTGCAGCAAAGATTTTGTTGATGTTTTTCTTTTGTTTTGATATATTTTGGGGATTTTGATCCTTGCTTCATTGCAAATTAACTCAGGAGAAGTGATTCTGTAGACTCACATTCAAAAGTCTGGAAACAAACCTAAATGCAGTGTGCATGTCACCGATGCCACCCCTCCCCCTCCCCTGGATCTTTTAACACTCTTCCTCTAACCATGTCATGGAATCACAAATAAGAAGTGGGGACACCTCCTCCTAAATCAGTCTACTTCCCTCCTGTCCACAGTTAACTATAGCTCAGTGATAGCTCACTCCCTCTTTTACCAAAAGTCAACAGAGAAATGACAAATTTTAGTAATAGGTAATGTCATGTGTACTTTAGTTGCTTTAATTTCATTTAAAATCCTTGGAGAACTTCTAAAAGTAAGGAGTCCTAGAACTAATTTGAATCTAAATGTATGTCAAACTTAAATACAGGGAGAGGGATCCACATGCAGAAACAATTACTCTAGACACTAAACCTGAACAGAAATTAACCCAAAATGGATCATAGACCTGAACGTAAAGTACAAAACTATAAAACTCATAGAAGATAGATAACCTAGGAGAAACTATAGATGACCTTTGGTTTGGTGATGACTCTTTAGATACATCACCAAAGGCATGATCCATGAACAAAATAATTGATAAGCTAGACTTCATTAAAATTAAAAACTGCTCTAGAAAGACAATGTCAAGAGAAAGAGAAAACAAGCCACAGACAAAGAAAAAATATTTTCAAAATATATCTAATAAAAAACTGTTATCCAAAATATACCAATAACTATGTAAATTCAACAATAAGAAAACAAACTACCCAACTAAAAATGGGCCCAAGACATATGGATAACAGACATCTCACCAAAGAAGGTATACAGATATCATATAAGCATATGAAAAGATGTTCCACATCATATGTCACCAGAAAAATGCAAATTAAAACAATGAGAGGGGTGGAGTCAAGATGGCGGTGTGGGAAGATGTGGAGTTAGCATCTTCCCACAACTAGAGTGCCTGCTGGCTGCTGGTGGGTGACTCTGATGCCCAAGAAGATGTGAGGGACCCCAAAGTGGACTGGTAGGATGTAGGAGGACTGAGGGGGGAGGAGAAATGGAGGCCAGACAGGATTAGCACCCCTGAGGCCAGAGAGATTAGGAGAGGCAGGTGGGAGGGGTCCTTTGGGAGGAATGGGAGAGGAAGGGAGGGCAATTGCCCTGCCCACTTGGGCATGGGAGCCTGCTGAGCTCCCAGGCGAATCCCCTGTCCTCCAAGTCCCTCCCGGACCTCCCCCTCCATCCCCCAGCCTCATTGGCCCTGGGGGCATAGGAGGGAGGCCAGGGAGATCAGGAGAGGCAGGCGGGAGGGGCCCTCCCAGACTGGAGGAGCAGGAGAGGAGAGGAGGGTGTTTGCCCCACCCATTCGAGCCCAGGAAGCCTGCTGGGCTCCCAGGTGTGGTCTGCTGCCCTCTGAGACCAGGAGTGGGGGGCATGCCTGGGCCCCTTCTGTTCCTTGAGCCTAAGCCCCACACCCCCACAGCTCCCAGGACCTTTTCCAGCCATGGGGGTCCTAAGCATTGGCTCTGCCCACTGCCCAAACCTCTTCCTTGCTTAGGCCCCACCCTCCACAACCAAGGCCTTTCTCCCTCCCCTTTTTTTTTCTTTTCCCTCCTCCTCTTTTTTATTATTGTGGTACTTATGTACCTTCTGGTTGTTGATTCATCTATATTTTTATTTTTATATTCTTTTTAACATATCTGTTAGTTTCCTAGTCTAATTTTATTTTTTACTTTATTATTGTTCTTTTTTTTTTTTGCTGTCCACATGGCTTGTGGGATTGTGGTTCATGAGCCTGGAGTCGGGCCAAAGCTCCTCTGGTGGGATCTCTGAGTCCAAACCACAGGACTAGCAGAGAACCACAGACCCCAGGGAATATTTACTGGAGTGAGGTCTCACAGAGTTCCTCATCTCAGCACCAAGACCCAGCTCTACCCAAAAGCTTAAAAACTTCAGTGTTGGAAGTCTCAAGCCAAACAACCAGTAAGACAGGAACACAATCCCACTCATAAAATAAAGGGAAAAAAATGAGATGGAAAAAAAAAAATCACAGATGAAGGAGCAAGGTAAAACCTACAAGACCAAATAAATGTAGAGGAAATAAGCAATCTACCTGAAAAAGAATGCAGGATAATGATAGTAAAGATGATCCAGACTCTCAGAAATAGAATGGAGGCACCGACTGAGAAAATACAAGAAATGCTTAACAAAGATCTAGAGGAACTAAAGAACAAACAAAAATGAGCAGCACAATAACTGAAATGAAAAATACACAAGAAGGAATCAATAACAGAATAACTGAGGCAGAAGAACGAATAACTGTGCTGGAAGACAAAATGGTGGAAATAACTGCAGAGGAACAGAATAAAGGAAAAAGAATGAAAAGAATTGAAGACAATCTCAGAGAGCTCTGGGACAACACTAAATGCACTAACATTTGAATTATAGGGGTCCCAGAAGAAGAGAAAAAGAAAGGGTCTGAGAAAATATTTGAAGAGATTACAGTTGAAAACTTCCCTAACATAGGAAAGGAAATAGTTACCCAAGTCCAGGAAGCACAGAGAGTCCCATACAGGATAAACCCTAGGAAAAACACACCAAGACACATACTAATCCAACTAAGAAAAATTAGTCAAAGAAAGAATATTAAAAGAGGCAAGGGAAAAACAAAACATAACATACAAAGTAATCTCCATAAGGTTATCAGCTGATTTTTCAGCAGAAATTCTAGGAGCCAGAAGGAAGTGGCAGGATATACTTAAAGTGATGAAAGAGAAAAACCTACAACCAAGATTACTCTACCCAGCAAGGATCTCATTCAGATTCGATGGAGAAGTCAAAAGCTTTTCAGACAAGCAAAAGCTAAGAGAATTCAGCACCACCAAACCAGCTTTAAAACAAATGCCAAAGAAATTTATCTAAGTGGGAAACACAAGAGAAGAAAAAGACCCACAAAAACAAACCCAGAACACTTAAGAAAATGGTAGTAGGAGCATACATACTGATAATAACCTTGAATGTAAATGGATTAAATGCCCCAACCAAAAGACACAGACTGGCTGAATGGATACAAAAACAAGACCAATATATATGTAATCTACAAGAGACCCAAATCAGACCTAGGGACACATACAGACTGAAAGTGAAGGGATGGAAAAAGGTATTCCAAGCAAATGGAAATAAAAAGAAAGTTGGAGTAGCAATACTCATATCAGATAAAATAGACTTTAAAATAAAGAATATTACAATAAAATAAAGACAGTTACAAGAGATAAGGAGGGACACTACATAATGATCAAAGGATCAATCCAAGAAGAAGGCATAACAATTATAAATGTTTATGCACCCAACATAGGGACACCTCAATACATAAGGCAAATGCTAACAACCATGAAAGGAGAAATCGACAGTAACACATTAATAGTAGGGGACTTTAACACCCCACTTACACCAATGGACAGATCATAAAAACAGAAAATAAATAAGGAAACCCAAGCTTTAAATGACACAATAGACCAGATAGATCTAATTGATATTTATAGAACATTCCACCCAAAAGTGACAGAATACACTTCCTCCTCAAGTAAACACAGAACATTCTCCAGTATAGATCACATCTTGGGTCACAAGTCAAGCCTCAGAAAATTTAAGAAAATTGAAATGATATAAAGCATCTTTTCTGACCACAATGCTATGAGACTGGAAACCAGTTACAGAAAAAAAACTAAAAAACACAAATATAAGGAGGTTAAACAGTGTGCTACTAAATAACCAAGAGATTACTGAAGAAATCAAAGAAGAAATTAAAAAATACATAAAAACAAGTGACAATGAAAACACAACAACCCAAAACCTATGGGATGCAGCAAAAGCAGTTCTAAGAGGGAACTTTAGAGCAATTCAATCTCACCTCAAGAAACAAGAAAAATCTCAAATAAACAATCTAAATCTACACTTAAAACAACTAGAGAAAGAAGAACAAAGAAAACCTGAAGTCAGTAGAAGGAAAGAAATCATAAAGATTAGAGCAGAAATAAATGAAATATAAATGAAGAAAACAATAACAAAGATCAGTAAAACTAAAAGCTGGTTCTTTGAGGAATTAAACAAAATTGATACACCCTTAGCCAGACTCATCAAGAAAAAAAGGGAGAAAACTCAAATCAATAGAATTAGAAATGAAAAAGGAGAAATCACAATTGACACTGCAGAAATACAAAGGATTATAAGAGACTACTAAAAACAACTATATGCCAATAAAATGGACAGCCACGAAGAAATGGACAAATTTTTGGAAAGGTACAGTTTTCCAAGACTGAACCAGGAAGAATTAGAAAATATAAACAGACCTATCACAAGTAATGAAATTGAAACCATAATTTAAAATCTTCCAACAAACCAAAGTCCAGGACCAGATAGCTTCACAGGTGAATTCTATCAAACATTTAGAGAAGAGCTAACAACCATCCTTTTCAAATTCTTCCAAAAAATTGCACAGGGAGAAACACTCCCAAATTCATTCTATGAAACCACAATCACCCTGATACCAAAACCAGAAAAAGATATCACAAGAATAGAAAATTACAGACCTATATCACTGATAAACATAGATGTAAAAATCCTGAACAAAATACTGGCAAACAGAATCCGACAGCACATTAAAGGGGCAATACATCATGATCAAGTGGGATTTATCCTAGGGATGCAAGGATTCTTCAACACTCAAATCAATCAAAGGGATACACCACATTAACAAATTAAGGAATAAAAACCATATGATCGGGCTTCCCTGGTGGCGCAGTGGTTGAGAGTCCGCCTGCTGTTGCAGGGGACATGGGTTCGTGCCACGGTCTGGGAAGATCCAACATGCTGCAGAGCAGCTAGGCCCGTGAGCCATGGCCACTGAGCCTGTGCATCCGGAGCCTGTGCTCCGCAACGGGAGAGGCCACAACAGTGAGAGGCCTGCGTACCACAAAAAAACAAAAAAACAAAAAAAAACATGATCATCTCAATAGACACAGAAAAAGGTTTTGACAAAATTCAGCACCCATTTATGATAAAAACTCTCCAGAAGTGGGCATAGAGGGAACTTATTTCAACATAATAAAGGTCATATATGACAAACCCACAGCAAGCATCATAGTCAATGGTGAAAAACTGTAAGCATTTCCACTAAGATCAGGAACAAGACAAGGATGTCCACTCTTGCCACTCTTATTCAACATAGTTTTGGAAGTCCTAGTCATAGCAATCAGAGAAGAAAAAGAAATAAAAGGAATACAAATTGGAAAAGAAGAAGTAAAACTGTCACTGTTTGTAGAAGACATGATATTATACATAGAAAATCCTAAAGATGCCACCAGAAAACTACTAGAACTAATCAATGAATTTAGGAAGGTTGCAGGATACAAAATTAATGCACAGAAATCTCTGGCATTCCTATACACCAACAATGAAAAATCAGACAGAGAAATTAAGGAAACACTCCCATTTACCACTGCAACAAAAAGAATAAAATACCTAGGAATAAACCTGCCTAAGGAGGTGAAAGACTTGTACTTAGAAAACTATAAAACACTGATGAAAGAAATCAAAGATGACATAAACAGATGGAGAAATATACCATGTTCTTGTATTGGAAGCATCAATATTGTGAACATGACTAGACTACCCAAAGCAATCTACAGATTTAATGCAATCCCTATCAAACTACCAATGGCATTCTTCACTGAATTAGAACAAAAAAATTTATAATTCATATGGAAACACAAAAGACCCCGAAAAGCCAAAGCAATCTTGAGAAAGAAAAATGGAGCTGGAAGAATTAGGCTCCCTGACTTCAGACTATACTACAAAGCTACAGTAATCAAGACAGTATGGTACTGGCACAAAAACAGAAATATAGATCAATGGTACAGAATAGAATGCCCAGAGATAAACCCACGCACATATGGGCACCTAATTTACAACAAAGGAGGCAAGGATAGACAGTGGAGAAAAGACAGTCTCTTCAATAGCGGTGCTGGGAAAACTGGACAGCTACATGTAAAAGAATGAAATTAGAACACTACCTGCCACCATACATAAAAATAAACTCCAAATGGATTAAAGACTTAAATGTAAGACCAGACACTATAAAACTCTTAGAGGAAAATATAGGAAAAACACTCTTTGACATAAACCACAACAAGATCATTTTTGACCCACCTCCTAGAGTAACAGAAATAAAAACAAAAATAAACTTAATGGGACTCAATTAAACTTAAAAGCTTTTGCACAGCAAAGGAAACCAGAAACAAGACAAAAAGACAACACTCAGAATGGGAGAAAATATTTGCAAATGAAATAACAGACAAAGGATTAATCTCAAAAATATACAAACAGCTCATGGAGCTCAATATCAAAAAAACAAACAATGCAGCTAAAAAATGGGCAGAAGGCCTAAATAGACATTTTACCACGGAAGAAATACAGGTGGCCAAGAGGCACATGAAAAGATGCTCAACATCACTGATTATTAGAGAAATGGAAATCAAAACTACAGTGAAGTATCACCTCACGCCAGTCAGAATGGCCATCATCAAAAAATCTAGAAACAATAAATGCTGGAAAGCGTGTGGTGAGAAAGGAACCCTCCTACACTGTTGGTGGTAATGTAAATTGATACAACTACTATGGAAAACAGTATGGAGGTTCCTTAAAAAACTAAAAATAGAACTACCATATTACCCAGCATTCCCATTGCAGGGCATATACCCTGAGAAAAGCATAATTTAAAAAGAGACACATACCACAATGTTCATTGCAGCACTATTTACAATAGCCAGGACATGGAACCAACCTAAATGTCCATCAACAGATGAATGGATAAAGAAGATGTGGTACTTATATACAATGGAATATTACTCAGCCATAAAAAGAAACAAAATTGAGTTATTTGTAGTGAGGTGGATGGACCTAAAGTCTGTCACACAGAGTGAAGTAAGGCAGAAAGAGAAAAACAAATACAGTATGCTAACGCGTATATATGGAGTCTAAAAAAAAAAAAAAAAGGTACTGATGAACCTAGTTGTAGGGCAGGAATAAAGAAGTAGACATAGAGAGTGGACTTGAGGACATGGGTGGGAGGGCGAAGCTGGGGCGAAGTGAGAGTAGCATCGACATATATCCACTACCAAATGGAAAATAGTTGGCTGGTGGGAAGCAGCAGCATAGCACAGGGAGATCGGCTCCGTGCTTTGCAGTGACATAGAGGGCTGGGATAGGGAGGATTGAGGGACGCTCAAGAGGGAGGGGATATGGGGACCTGTGTATGAATATGGCTGATTCGCTTTGCTGTGCAACAGAAACTAACAGTATTGTGAAGCAATTATACTCCAATAAAAATCTATTAAAAATCAAAATTTTTTAAAAATTAAAAAACTAAATATTTCCTGCAAAAACTAAAAAAATATATAAATAAAACAATGAGATACAACTACACAACTGTTAGAATGGCCGAAATACAGAACAGTGACAACACCAAATGCTGGTGAAGATGTGGAGCAGCAGGAACTCTCCGTCATTGCTGGTGGGAAGGCAAAGTAGCACAGCTATGTTGCAACAGTTTGGCGGTTTCCTACAAAACTAAGCATATTCTTGCTATGCTATCTAGTAATCGAGCTCCTGGTTATGTACCCAAAGGAGTTGAAAACTTATGTCCCCATAAAAACCTGCACACGGATGTTTATGGCAGCTTTGTTCATAATTGCCCAAACTTGAAGCAACCAAGATGTCCTCCAGTAAATGAATGGATACAATGTGGTGTGTCCACACAATGGAATATTGTTCAGCACTAAAAGGAAATTAACTATCAAGCCATGAAAAGATATGGAAGAAGCTTAAATGCATATTACTAAGTGAAATAAGCCATCTGAAAAGGCTATACTCTGTATGATTCTAACTATATAACATCCTGGAAAAGGCAAAGTTAGAGAGACATTAAAAATATTAGAGGTTGCCAGAAGTTGCAGGGAGGAAAGGGGAAAGGTGAGAGTAGGGAAGGTTATATAGGTGGAGCACAGAGGAATTTCAGGGCAGTGAAAATACTCTGTATGATACTATAGTGATAGATACATATCATTATACGTTTGTCCAAATCCATATAATGTACAACACCAATAGTGAACCTTAATGTAAACTATGGACTTTGGGTATTAATGTTGTGTCAATGTAGGTTCATCATTTGTAACAAATGTACCACTCTGTAGGGGATGTTGAAAATGGGAGCGCCTATGGTGGAGGGCATATGGGAAATCTCTGTATCTTCTCCTCAATTTTGTGGTAAACCTAAAACTTCTTTAAAAAATAAAATTTAAAACAAAATTTAAAGAGAGGGCTTCCCTGGTGGCGCAGTGGTTAAGAATCCGCCTGCCAGTTCAGGGGACACAGGTTTGACCCCTGGTCTGGGAAGATCCCACATACCACGGAGCAACTAAGCCCATGGGCCACAACTACTGAGCCTGAGCTCTAGAGCCCATGAGCCACAACTACTAAGCCTGTGTGCCACAACTACTGAAGCCCATGCTCCTAGAACCTGTGCTCTGCAACAAGAGAAGCCACCGCAATGAGAAGTCCGCATACCGCAACAAAGAATAGCCCCTGCTCACCACAACTAGAGAAAGCCCGAGCACAGCAACAAAGACCCAATGCAGCCAAAAATAAAATAAAGTAAATAAATTTATTTTAAAAAATTTAAAGATAAACTATTTATATTTTGGATACTCATCTTTTCTCAGATATATGTTTTGCAAATATTTCCTCCTAGTTTTTGGCTTATGTTTTCATTATCTTAGTAGTATATTTCACATAGTAAAAAGTTGTAAACTTTAATAAAGTCCAAATTAACTTTTTTTAATAAAAAAGGAGGCTAAAACTTGTATCTCAGATTGAACATAAATCAAAAGCAATGCAAATTTAAAAAGGACAATGCATCTATGTCTAAATGAGTCAGTATATGTTATAGCAAGAGAATGACAAGAGAAATGTATTCATAAAGGCTTTACTGATGCCCTGGTAGAGAACACTTATAAATTTCACAAGTAAACCTCTAAATGGTTATTTTGGACCCTTGATTTTGCAACAGCCAGGCAGTCTTAAAAGTTCTTAGTGGTGTTACAAAATTTCATAAGCAAATATTTTCCTCATTTCCATGTAGAAGTTAATAATTGTCTACATATAGCCTAGTAACTATTAAGATAAAAAATATGAATGAACACATTGCTATTATCCCTAATGATTTTAACTGTTTTATGAGTGTGTCCAAAACAGTCAGAGAAAAGCTTTAACATAAAATGAGAACAGTGAAATATGCTTTCCTGCAACTCTCCTGCCAAACTTTTATATGCTACAGTGGATTTCTTATAAATTTAGTAAGGCGTGGACCTTTACAAAAGCAGTACTTACAGAATTTGAGAAGTGAAGCACAACAGAGGCTTTAAAATGTGGATCTTGTTGCAGAGATAATAGGATCCAGAGGTTTACATATGATATATATAATAGGAATTAATTTTGCCACTCACTAACTACAACCTCAAGTGTGCCCTACTACTAGGAAAAACTATGTAAATGTAAAATGTTTAATAAGATGTGCATCGGGAAATTAAGCAAACCATAAATGGTAGACCCTCTTTATTTACAGAATCTCTCCTAAAAGTAATTTTAAAAGTAGACAAACTATTTTGGCCCCAGGGATGGTCTTCTCAGAGATTCTGATAGCTCTCAGTGTCTAAATAACATGAAACTGCTGATACCACCTGAAGCAAGGTTTTCCACTCGACTGAGGTTATGTTTCATGTTAATCCATGTACTTATTTTTTCTAAAGGATTAACAACCATTTTAATTAGAAGTTATATTGACTAATTGTACTCTGATGGTTCAGATATAATAGAAAGTTAACTTTCATTATTAACACACCTGTAAAGAAGAAAAAAGTACACAGTACATGATTTACAGGGGGGAAATAGTAGAAAAGGAGATGGTAGAGTGAATTAAATCTAGAGAATGATGACAAAAATGAAATAGTGCCAAAAGTATTAATGTGAACCCCCTAAGTCACCACTTTACATCAAATATGACTTAGTGTAACAATTTTATGTTTTAATTTTGCTTTTTTAGTATGTTTGGGGGGAAATCTGACAAAAGAGATATATTGATGAATTCTTTCAAAAACATAGTGAAGAATAAAAAATTAGTTTGTCTTGTTGATTAAGCCAGAATCACACAGTCTTTTAAAGCATTAAACTGAGATTGTTCATTAAAAAGATGAATATTATAATGCAAGTTAATTCCTTCCATTCATCTTTAATCTAAAGTCAGTGCTTTTTACTGGCTACTCTATTTACCACTGGCTTCCAAAGCCAACTCTGTTGATAGATCAACTGTCCATATGTGGGTGGCTCTGTGTCTGGGCTCTTACTTTGTTGTTTCTTTGGTTTACCAATCATTACACAAATGCTACTCTATTTATAATATATATATATTTATAGATATAATTTTTGCTGGTATATACATATTAATTGCTCTTATATCCAGTGGTATCTCTAAACTTTTATGAATTATAATTTTTAGATTATTTGGTGTTTTCTAAATAGATAATTGCACCATCTGTGATCATTACAGTTTTGTATCTTTCCAATTCTTGTAACTATTTCTTCTTTTGTTGAACTGCCTAGCATCTGAAATAGAATGTTCAATAAAAAGTGATACCATGCTTCTAATAGTTCACCATTAAATAAAATATTTGCTCTAAAATTTTGTTACTCTATCAGGTTTAAAAATTCACTTTGATTCTTAGTGCGCTAAAATGTTTTTCCCTATAATCATGAATTGAGTTGTAGAAACTGAAAGCGAACTTGTAGATAACCACATAATTGAGTTTTTCTTGTACTCTGTTTAATGTGCTGACTTATATAATAAGTGATCTAATGTTATAGTATACCTTGCATTCCTGTGACAAATCAAAATTTTTATTCACCATAAGATTAAGACTACTCGTATTTGGTTAGTATTTTTGCCATTATACTTACATGTGAAATTGATGATAACCTTCCTTGCTTATATGACCCTTGCTTAGATGCAGTATAAGGATTAAACTAACACAGTGGGAAGAATTGGGAAGTTTTTCCTCTTTTTTCTCTTTTCTAGAAGATGTTCTATAAAACTGGAATTATCTACTTTGAATGGTAGAACTTACCATAAAGCATTCTGATGCTGGAGTTTTATTACTAAAAGAGTTTCAATTCATTAATTTTTAATTTACTTTAATGTTATAAATCAATTCAGATGTTCTATTTTTACAAGAGTCATACTGGGTAAGTTATATTTTCTGGCCAATAATTCATCTCATGTAAGATTTTATTTTTATTAGCATCCTCTGCTCTATCTAAAGCTGTGTCCCTTATCACTAGTGTTTTCTAATTATAGCTCTTAATTAATTCTGCATGAGTTTCATTTTTGATTCAAAGAACCAACTTCTATCTTTGCTAACTCTATTATATATATATAGATATATAGATATATAGATATATATGTATTTTATTAATTCCTAATATTGACATTCCCTCTTTCTACATCCATTGTTTCTTTTTTTTCTGCTAGAATTTAGCTTGCTAACTTTTTGTCTTTGTTATTGGGTTATTCTGGGTACTTCAAGAAGCAACTCTTACAATTGGCATTTTAAATGTAATGAATTTATTATGGGGAATGCATATGAGAGATAATGCAGGGCAGGGGAGTCAGGAAAGGCAGAGAACAGTCAGATTGTGGTCAGGATTGACTCTGAGTAACGGAGAGACAGGGAAAGAAGGAAGGTTGGGTCCAATCATTTCAGACATCAGTGCCTTCCAGGGAAAGGTAGGTGAGACCACAGAGGAGCTTTTGAGTCAAAGTCGCTGGTTGGAAGGGTTGCATCTCCCAAAACAAGGAAGCCTGTCTTTGGCTGGGAGTAGTCTATGGCAAGTGCAGTGTCATTGCCTGGATTTCAGAGTACAGCAGCTGGGGTTCTGGGTTAAGTACACTCCCTGTAGTTGAGATCTGAGAAGCGCTATCCCACGGCAGACATAACTGTTTCCTAATACAGTCATTGACATTGTAAGTATCCCTGCGTTTTGCAGCATCCCTCAAGATTTCAGTGTTCTTGTCCTTCAGTCTGAAATTTCATTAAATTTCTTTCTTTAACCTATATTACTTAGACGTCTCTTTTCCAATATCCAAATAAATGAGTTTCTTAAAGTTATCTTCTGTAATCAATGTTATAATAAATGCCCACCAGTGGTCAAAAAATAGTATCCTTTGGGGATCACAGTTTAGAACATGACCACAGACTAAATCTCTCTTTCTCAACACAGCCTCCAAAACTCAAAAATGGAAAGAAATAAAATCATGTATTCCATAAATATAATTTAGAGACAGTGTAATAGAAACTTTGATTCACATGCAAGAGGGACAATAAATATACAAGAGCAGCAAAGCATTCTCCAGTGGTCCAGTGGTAAAGAATCGACCTTGCAATGCAGAGGACACAAGTTTGATCCCTGGTCAGGGAACTAAGATCCCACATGTTGTGGTGCAATTAAAGCCACGGTGCCACAACTAGAGCCCATGTGCTGCAAACTACAGAGCCCACACGCTCTGGAGCCTGTGCCCCAAAACTAGAGAGGAGAAAACCCACACGTCACAACTAGAGAGAAGCCCATGTGCCACAAATAGAGAGAAGCCCATGCGCCACAATGAAGAGCCTGAGTGCCACAACGAAATATCCTGCGTGCTGCAAATGAGACTGGACACAGCCACAAATAAATAAATAATAACTAAATCTTAAAAAAAATGTTATATCCACCAAGCTGTATTAATAGGCACATAGGAAACCAGTGTATTTTGAACACATCAAATGTAGTCAAATATAAAACACATCAAATCATTTTCCAAATGAGTATGTTATGCTCAGTTATACCTTCCTCCCATTTTGATTTTTTTTCTTTCAACCTCACAGACGGCTGAAACAGAAGGCTCTCATCTTTTTGATATGTACCTTACCTTCTCCTCATCCATTCAACCAACAGCAATGTTGAGGGCAACTACCATGGACCAAGCCCTACTGCAGGATGAGGCTAAGATCTCCACCATCTAAACTGACAGGCCTCTGCTTCACCTTTTATGCCATGTTCATATTAACCTGGGATTTTGGTGGAAGAAGAGACTGTGACTGCTCATTTAATTTAAAGCACATGTTCCCAGAAGGTCTCTGTTCATATGGAAACATGTTTTCTAAGGGAAGCATTTTTAAGGATGGCAATAGGAAAGTTCTAAATCAAATGCCTCTAGCATAAAACAATATTTCTCTTTACTGGAGATTTGAATCCTGATTCCATGCAACTATACTGTAACACTTTTAGCAAAGCAGTTTTGAATTTGAAGCATTGAGAGGAATAATTGATATGATGCCATGAAAATGTAAATAGCATATTAATATGAACTTGCTAAGTTCACTTGTTGCCACCATGGAAAGCAGTAAACAAGATCTTGAAAGAATTGTACAGAGCTTATGGGCCAAAGGACCAGGAAAAGTCCCAAAAGCATGTGTGTGACCCAAAGAGGACAAGACATAGAGGGGATCACAGTGGAGACCTTAGGTCACCTGAGGACACTGAGGAAACACTAGGTGCCTTGAGGTTGGTTAGTTTTAGGTTGGCACCAAAACATGCAGGGATTTCTGAAGATGTGGGCTGATTCTGAGACAAACCAACATTTAAGAGTTTTGATTAACACAGTTTCTTCTATTACCACCCACATCCCAATCTTTGGTAGACTGTTTTCTATCCAACAGAAGTTAGTAAGAAATTTACATTTAAAGAAACTAAATCTCAGATTGTAATTAAATCGTTAATCTAACTTAGCTACAAAACTTTTCCAAAGACTTAGTTACCAGGGAAAATCTACTGCTGTTGAGATACCTGAGCAAAGATGTATAAATACTTTATTCTACTCCACATAATTTAAAATCCTTTTTGAAAAAATAAAACCTGTTACTCAAGGCACTTAATACTTCCTGGAAAAGTGATCACAAGCTTTCATCCATTATTTGATTTTGTGTTTATCAGTTTTCTGTAACTCCAGGACAAGTGACAGTTTTTGTCTTGGATAATTAGACCATTTAGACTTATATTTGTCTAAATGACCAGAATGCATATCCATGTGTGACAATTTGATTTTCACTTTTACCAGAATATTATTTTTCTCTAATGGTTTACTCATATCAAATATCTTTTTATAGATTCTGTTTCCTGAGTTTTGTCAATATGAACTCAGAGTGTGCCAGAATGATTAAATCCATGCCACTAACAGACTTCTAAATTAACCTGCTTGGAAACATCAATATCCTCTTTCAAAATTATATTATATAACCATTTCGAATACATAATGATAATAATCAGTAACCTAACTCTCTTTGCTGGAACATGTAAAGTCAATAAGAGGTATGAGATACAAGAGATTTAAATCAATTCAAATCAACACCTATTGTGGCAATCTCAGAAAATTAAATTATTACGGCACCGGATTACTAGTTATACAACAGCCTTCTCATAAAGAAGATTCTATTTAACTATGTTCGTAAATAAACCTCAGGTATTAAAATTTTTAAGTCTAAAGTTCCTAACTAGGTCAGCTCCCCCGCCGTCATGCACATCTGTTATGTAGCTCCCGTAGAGCTGAAAACATGCAATTAACTGTATGATTTTTGATGAATCCTGTGTCTCTCATTGAAGGCAGTTCTCTGAAGACAGGCTCATTTCTACTTTGGACACCACTGAATTACTAAATCCTAGCATATTAGGTACTATAAAATATTTGCAGGACTAAAAATTGAATTTGTAAGTTAAGAAAACACGTTGAAAATATTTTCTCTTTTTAAACAGAGAACAAAACATTTTTCTGCCCTCTGTATTTTCCCCCACCTTACCCAAAATAAAAAACCTGGTAATGAATTGCTCTCTGCTAGACTGTGTTACTCTTCTAGTGATCAAAATATTCCCCCCCAAATGAGCATAATTCTATAGCTGCGTAAGAGCGAAAGGAGGAATTTTTTGCTTTACTGTCAATATCCCAGTATTTAAAAAAGACTTCTCAATATATTCTCCTACTCAACAGAAATGCTCTAAATCTTTTACAGGTCAGAACATTCTTTTTATTACATTTATTTCCTGGCAATACTGTGGTCTCTAGCTTTCTCACCTGCTACTGCCTTTATCATTTACAGTCCTTACCTCTACCTTTCCCCTTTATGTGGGTTAGATGCTGTTCATCATTCACATCTCATCCTCGACATCTTTTCTATGAACTCACATAGATCACTATACATTACCCATCAAAGTACATAACACACTGTGTTTAACTGCTGGGTTTGTTTGTTTGTTTTGCACTGTGGCTATCATTCTATCAACTCCTCAGTGCTTAATTCCAGTACCAAGGACACTGTAGATGGTTGATAAGTGTTTGTTGAATAAATGATTGACAATGAATGAATGAGCATACAAATTACTTATTTTGTTGCCTTGCTTTGTTTTTCACTTCACTATCATTTTGCCTATGCAGAGAGAATCCAGTTGGTACACATGTGGAGGAAAGTTCCCTTAAACCTCAACAATGCTACAATTTCTGGGTGTGAAAAAATTTTGTTACAAAATGTTTATGTTTTATCTTGCATAAGCAAAATAAAGAGGACTACTTATATAATCACAAGTTAAATTTAACATGTTACCCAGCTGGGTCTTTTTTCCTTAATTGGGAAGCAGCATTTTAAAAGTAAATAAATAGAGACATTCTGAAAAAGAGAAAAAATGAATATACTTTGTTCCTTCAATTTATATCATATTTCAGTTTAGGAAGAAAAAGAAATCATTTAAAGAGCATTGTCTCATATTATGTGGAAAGATTTTAATCCTAATGAAGTATCAAAGACAATGTGTGTCAACAGCATGGGGATGGGGACACATCTAGAGCCGGAAGAGCCCATTGTGAATAATTCGCTAACGTGAGAAAGGGAATCTGTGAAATGAAGGACTAGACTGTACCTTTAGGTTCTTTCCTGCTCAAGACTTTCATGGTCTTTGTCCATATAATCATTAAAGTCTTGCCTTAACTGTCAATGTGTGAAGAGATATATGCAAGACCATTCCTTGGTGATTCAGGAATGGGAAAATCTATTCTACTCCTTTGGAAGATTTACAGACTAATTTTGGAGCTAGATTATTCACATTAAAAGATGCATTTCCCCCTGTCAAACATTTATTGGAAACCTATTTGGCACCAGAAACTGTGCTCAGTGCAGTTGCTGTAAGACAGTACCCTTAAACTCCAAAAAGCTTACAGCTGAGGAGAGGAAGAACACACACATATAGAAGTATCCTGAAGTTTTCTATGGGATATCACAGAATTATCTACAATGTTACTAATATCTAAAAATCTGGATTGTCATTCCAATATAGGATGTACTAAATACAATTTGAATGACAAGGGAGAAAACATGTATTTCTTGCATACCTACTACATACACATAATGTACAATTTTTAGCACTTTACATATATGGATGAATTAATCCTTTAGATGAGTTGTTACTTAAATACTATTTTGCAGATAATCATACAGACTTAGAAAATCCATGTAGTTAGTAGGAAGTCAGACGGCAAGTCAGTGCCAAGTTACTTGGACCCAGGTCTCTTGGATCCCAAAAATGGAAATAAAATGAGGGATGCATATTTTCAGAAGAGTATGTAGAAAGGGTGGAACTTGTCTCACATATTGAGAGAAGATTAGGATTTTTTAATTGAATTTTTATTTTGAGATAATTGTACATTCTTAAGCAGTTGTAAGAAATGATCAAAATAAATCCCATGTGTACTTTATCTGGTTTTCCCTAATGATAACATCTTGTAACTCTATAGTACAGTGTAAAAACTAGATGTTAACAAAAACATAGTCAAAATACAGACCATTTCCATCACAAGGATGCATTATGTTGCCATTTAATAGCCACGCACACTCCCCACCCATCATGCCTTCTTCCCCGGCAACCACTAATCTTCTCTCCATTTCTAAAGTTTTGTCATTTCAATACTGTAATATAAATGGAGTCATGGGCTATATTGTCTTTGGGATTGATATTTTTCATTCAACATGCTTCTCCACAGATGCACCCAGACTGCTGCATAGATCAAGAATTCATTCCATTTTATTGCTGAGGAGTTTATCCCAAGGTATAGCTGTAATGGCTTTTAATTATTTACCCATTGAAGGTATCATTGTTGTATCCAAGTTTTGGCATTTATAAACAAAACTACTTTAAAGATTCATGTATAAGTTTTGTGTGGATATGTTTTCATTTCTTTGCGAGAAATGCGCAGGAGTACAATTTCCTGGTCACATGATAGTTGTTATTTGGGAACACACCAAACTGTTTCCCAATGTGACTGCTAACATTTGCATCTCCTGTAGCGAGTTGGGTGATCCAGTAGCTCTGCATTCTCACCAGCATTGCTGTTGTCACTAATTTTTATTTTACCCATTCTGATAAATGTGTAGTTTTATCTTACTGTGGTTTTAATTTGCACTTCCTTGATGACTAATGTGTTACACCTTTTCATGTGCTTATTTACTGGAGACAAATTATCTTGGTTTTCTTTCATCTGAGAATGTCCTAAAAGGTATTTTCACTGGATATAGCATTTTGAGTTGACAATTCTTTTAGAACTTGGAGAAAAGTGTGCCACTTCTTTCTGGTCTCCATGGTTTCTGATGAAATTTTCACTGTCATTTGGTTTATTTTTTCTCTGTAGGTCAGGTGTAATTTCCTTCTTGGTGCTGTCAAGATCATTATTTCTTAGTTCTCCATAAGTTTGACTAAGTATCTGGATGTAGATATATTTGAAGTTATGCTGATTGGGGTTTCCTAAGCATCTTGACTATAGATTTGACCCTTTTCCTAAATTTGGAAATTTTTCACTCTATTTCTTTGAGTAATATTCGGCCCCTCATAATTTCTCCTCTCAAACTGGCCTCCAGTGACATAGTGTTTGATCTTTGTTAGCATCCCGCAGGCCCCTACCACAATCCGTGTTCGCAAAGGCTTTGTTTTCTTTCAGACGATTCTCTTTCATTGGACTGGGTAATCTCTATTGCTCTGTCTTCAAGTTCACTGATTCTTTCTTCTGTCCCTTCCATGCATCATTTTTAAAAATTTTGGTTATTGTGTTTTTCCCTTCTAACTTTTCCATTTGTTTCTTCTTTGTATTTTCTATTTCTCTGCTGATACTTTCCATTTCTTTACTGAGGATTTCTATTTTTTTCACTTGTTTCAAGCATGGTCATGATTGCTGATTAAAGCATTTTTATAATGGCCACTTTAAAACTCTCACCAAGAAATGGAAACATCTGTGTCTTTGCAGTGTTGGCATTTGTTGATTGTCATCTTTCATTCATTCTGAGATATTTTGGCTCTTGATATGATGAGTAATAGACAATTGTGTCCTGGACATTTTGGGTATTATCTTATGAGACTCTGGTTCTCATCTAAACATTCTGTGTTAGACAGGTTCCTCTGATGCACCATTCTGGAAGGTAATGCAGCAGCATAGACTCATTACTTCCAGGTGAAGTTAGAAGTCCAGGCCCCACCAAACCTCCATTGGTACCCAACTGGGGATGCTCCTAGTTACTGCTGGATGGGGATGGGTGCTCCAGCTACTAGACCTCTGTAGCTGGGAGAGGGTGGAGGTGAAAGTACAGGCCCCCTACATGGTTTTCACTGACACCACAAGCTCTGGGGGTCTCACTGCTGCCCAGCAGGGATGAAACCCTGGTTCCAGCTCAGCCTTCTATGCCAACACTCCAGAAGGAAGGATTGGGCAACTTTCTACTGTCTTGTGAGGGTGGAAGTATAGGCTCCCCATTCAGCTTCAGTAACAGGAGCTGAGTGGGGCACCACTGCTTTCTGTAATATTTGGTGGATTAGAACAATTCTTGTCTAGTGGTTTCCTGTCTTGCTAAGCTGACCATTCCCTAGTCCTTTAACTAGAGCAAGCAGACTTCAGTTGCATTTTGTTTTTGGTTTTGTTTTTATCTGTGCCTGTTGTTATTTCCAGGCTGCTAGCTTCTTCAGCTCCAATTCTGGCATATATGAAGAGAAAAGAAAATCCAGGAAACTCCTCCATGTAATTTCTTAGGTCCCAAGATACCTAGTTGAATGCCTTTTCTCTTCAAATTTGAGTCTTTTATGTTTGCTTTACTTATAATGTTCAGAGCTTTTATTTGATTTATTGAATTAAGTAGGGAAAAGTATGTCTACTTAATCTTTCCAAAGTGGAATAGGAATAGGATATAAATGTGTGAATAGGTGAGAAAAGAACAAACCACAGAAAAGAAGTATGAAATCAAAATTCCCCAAAATTTGAAACTGAAATATAAGTGATATATTTTGGAATAATACAAGATAAACTAATTATTTTCCCTTGGAAAATGTTTATCCCAAAAATTTGGCCTAAAAAATATAATGTGATTGTTTCCTAATTATTAGTTTTCTTTCAGGCAGCAGCCAGGTTGTAGAAAAAGGTAACAATTTCTTCACTCAGAATGCCAGTTCATTTCCATTCTAAATAAACTCTCATTTCTAGTTCAAGGGGTCTTGATCTTAAATGTGGAGAAAAGATCAAATGCATCCATTATGCATATATGCATATGTTAAGATATATTCATTTACCAAGTGACTTCCTGCTCAGAGAATTCACCTCATTACACATTGTCCAGAAGAGTCAATTATTTAAATACTCTGGGGCCTTTTTATCAAGACTGCATTTTTGAATTTCTTTGACCAATCAGATTTCCAAAATGGGAAGATCATCATCAAACTATTTCTGAAAGAGACTGGGCAGATTAAGACATAAGTAAAACACACTCCTCAAGTGCAAACAATACTATTATCAAATTGGTGGGTGTTAGTAACAGTTTTTAAAAGGTGCCCATGACATATGGGGATAACCAATGGTTAGAAAATCATGATGTTTGATATGAAGATATTATTTTTTAATTCCAACAATTAAAATCTATTGTATTTCCAGAGTTGTTGCTTCAGTAAACCCACAGAATGAGGACAGACTGGGGTAGCAATGTCAGATACTGACTGCTGGTAACATGTGGCTTCAGGATTTAACTCATGGGCTGGTGGCCTTTGGTAAGATCCTAACCTGCTGAACAATCTGCCCTGAGTGTGTGCCTCTGAGAAATTGGAACTAAATAAGAACATAGTTAAAAGATTATCTATATAACATTTGTTGTACCCTTGATCAAGGTAAGTCCTCTAAGATTCTTTCCATTAAAAGTAGCTAAGAATACACAGATCATAAGAGTGTTAAAATATTAAATAAGATTTTATATTTCAATGGCTCAGCAATATATGTGTGATGTACACAGTAAGTTCTCAGTAAATGGTAGCTATTATAATAAACTTTATACCAATAAAAATGAGCAAACAGGGCCTCCCTGGTGGCGCAGTGGTTGAGAGTCCGCCTGCCGATGCAGGGGATACGGGTTCGTGCCCCGGTCCGGGAGGATCCCATATGCCGCGGAGCGGCTGGGCCCGTGAGCCATGGCCGCTGAGCCTGCGCGTCCGGAGCCTGTGCTCCGCAACGGGAGAGGCCACAACAGTGAGAGGCCTGCATACCGCAAAAAAAAAAAAAAAAAAAAAAAACCAAAAAAAATGAGCAAACAACCAGAAGTGTATGTTTAGATCAATAAAATACAAATTAAAATGATATTTTTGGCCTATCAGCTAGGAAAATTTTAAAAACAATAATATATACTGTTGGCTATAGAATGAGCATGTTTATACATTGCAGGTGAGTGAGAATGTAAATTGATATAATTTTTCTAATGGACAATCTGGCAGTGTGTATAAAATACTGAAAAAATAAACATTCTCTTGAAAAAGCCATAACATTTCTAGGAATTTACCCTAAGCCATTTTAAAATGTTTAAAGATGGACGTGGACATGCATGTTTACTGCAATATTGATTATATATGTAAAAATAAAACTAAGCAGATTTTTAAAAATAGATTATATTTTAATTAAATTATGGTATAATCACCCAATGACTTTTATGCAAACATAAAAAGTTATGATAAGATTTTAAGACCTAAACATAACCAGTATAAAAAACAAAATAATGACAACAGAGTGGTTATGTCTTCTTTTCCAAAGAAAGGATGTAGCTTCTATCCTAATTTAAAATTTAAATGAACACATAGGCTCATATATACAACACACACAGACACAGCTCACTGTTTCTATAAGAAGTTGTCCCAATATTTGTTTTCTTTTTTTTTTTTTTTTTCTTTTTGCGGTATGCGGGCCTCTCACTCTTGTGGCCTCTCCCGTTGCGGAGCACAGGCTCCGGATGCGCAGGCCCAGCGACCATGGCTCACGGGCCCAGCCGCTCCGCGGCATATGGGATCCTCCCAGACCGGGGCACGAACCCGTATCCCCTGCATCGGCAGGCGGACTCTCAACCACTGCGCCACCAGGGAGGCCCCCAATATTTGTTTTCTTTTGAACAAAGCCTTCTTTCTGAAATTTAATTCATTTGAATATAACATTCAAGTGCACAGAGTAAAAGACATAGGCAATTCATGTCTACATTTGCTTTCAGCATTAAGTGTTTCACTAAGAATTTCAAAATAGCAAAAATTATATATCATAGTGCTTGAATATCTTATGAAAAAGTGTCTTTAGGTGGGCAAAATGTTTGTATCCTAATTTAAGATACATAATTGAGCTCTATAGATGTGAAATAGCTTACTCAAATGAGTCTCAGAACTTTCTATTACACCAAACTAAAAAAGTTGTATATCAGAGATCCTATATTGCTATGGCTCCCAATGTATCCTGAAAATGATGATCTAAGACAATGCCATCAACTTTTGAGGAAAGTATTAACAACCATATGTGCCTTCCTCTGCATTTGCCTCTAACTCCTAAATAAGCTTGTACATGACATAGTGTGCGTGTGATGCTTAATCAAAGATACTTCTCAGATCTCAGGGCCAAGGAAAACTGGTACCTATCCTGCTGGTTTGGCTCCTCTTAGAAAACAAAAGATATATGAGCCATCATTTTTTCCCCTTTGACTTCACTGTTAGGAAGCAATGTTTTCAACAGTTCAGTCTTTCTCATCACGGATGTCTCTATATATCCTCCCTCACCCCAACACCCCTTACATGACTCATAGAAGAGGTGACAAGGGAAGAGCTAATCTCAGGAAGGGCAAACTCTCCTGAATATCTTAGCTAATTCCCAACAGTAAAGCACTCTGCCTCTGACAATTTTTCCCCTGCAATACATAATCTTTTCAAAATTCCTGTGTGATAACTAGTATTACTCTTACTTCCCTTATGACTATTTGTAAACTGAGATTTAGAGAGGCTTAAGGAGTTGACCAGAATAAAGTAATCAGTAAGTGATGGAACCACTTTTGTTCTGAAATCTATGCATTTTCCATTGCACTATGTTCATCTGATATAAAACATACTGAGGTATGAATTCAGTCTTTACAGAATTTTATAAGGAAGAAACCTTCTAGTACAAATTACTTTCCTCCCAACCTATATTTTTCACTAACTTAATTCCATTTCCTGAATTGTTCTTACACATTTGTATCTAAGACATCTTCCAGAATTACACATTACATAATACATAATTTATGATTTCCCACTTTTAATGCACTAACACAATGTTCTATAAAGTACAAATAATTCAATCTCCCCTCCTATCTCTAAGGATGATAATTCCTCCTTTACCAATAAGACAAAGAAAACAGAATGTACAATCTGTGAAAATTAATTTGTCGTTGGTGGTGGTGGTGGGAGCGGAAACTAGATGTTTCCACCACTTTACTCGGCACACCTAAGAAATGAATTAACCATAACCAAAGTGAGGTAATTCTGCCTGCTGCTAATTGCCAACAGCCGTGTGAATTCAACCAGGAACTACATGTAACAAATTTGAATGCCATTGTTCCCGATATCTTAACACATGAGATCCAGCAGCTGATCAAACTTTTAATAAGTATTTATTCACAGTAAGATGTATCAGCTATAAGGTGGGTTTTTTTTTTTTCAGGCAAGGCTTTATTGGGGCCCCACCTGCAGCAGGGGGGAACAAGAACAAACAGGTTCTCTTTCTTGCTCGCTTCCTGAGTGGGGGGGAACTTGTTCCTTATATGGGGTGAGGGTAGGGGTGTGTCCAGGTGGTTTTTAGTCAATTTGTCTTTATATATAACATTCAGGCAGTTCAGATATAGTGTTGGACCAATATCATTTCACAGCATTTTAGATCACATGTACACTGATACTTTAGTTTTGATGTTCAGCTGCATTCTTTTTCATAAAATAACCAAAGACTCCTCAATTATACTTCTTAGGACATTATATCATTTAATAACCTTCAGATATGTTTTAGTATATTACTCTTTACCCAGTATCTTACCTCTGCTCTTAACTCATAGATCACTCTGTCACTGCTATTTTTAGATTTTGATCCTTCCTTTATATCTCCTGATATTTCTTCCATTTTATTTTTATGTTGACCATGAAGAATGTCAAACTGAAAAAAGAAACTTAAAGTCATAATCACATGATATTACAAAGGCTAGTTCCAGGATAATTCACATTAGTCTTTCATTTTGCTTTCTTTTTTTTTTTTCTATGTATAACCTGGTAGGTTTTGTTGTTGCTGTTATAAATATTGTAGTTGAACCATGTATTTCTTTACACTTGTAGTTGAAAACTCCTATGTTGTTGGAAAACAAATCAGCAAACCTCCATTAATCTAAATTCACAAGTTGAAAATTGGACAAAGCTTAGTTACCTCCACAGATTCTTAATAATTGACTAATTGGATTCTAAACTAATCCAATTAATTCTGATCTTTCAGTCTTGAATATTAGTCCCATAGTACTCTTTGTAATCCTACTTACATATATTTTCTATGAAGTATAAATAGTGTATAGATTGTAACAGAGACAAATTTGGGCAATGGAAAAAATACATCTGTATAATGCTCAAGCTGGTAAAATGTATGTAGAACATCTATAAAAGATGCCAATAAATTTCTATAAAAAACTACTGCAGGAAAACAGTATAAATAAACTCTGGCACATCCAGACAATGGAACATGGTTCAGCACTAAAACAAACAAACAAACAAACCAAAAAGTGCTATTAAACCATGGAAAGACATGGAGGAAACATGAAAGCATATTTTTAAGTGAAAGAAGCCAATCTGAAAAGGCTCCATACTGTATGATTCCAACTATATGACATTCTAGAAAAGGCAAAACTATGTCATCAATAAAAAGATCAGTGGTTTCCAGGGCTTGGAGGAGGAAGGGATGACTTGGTGGAGCACAGAGGCTTTTAGGGCAGTGAAATTACTCTGTATGAAACTCTAATGATGGATGCATGTCCTTATACATTTGTCTAAACCAGTAATGTACAACACCAAGAGTGAACCTTAGGTAAACTATGGACTTTGGGTGATTATACTGTATTGTGTAGGTTTATCAATTGTAGTAAATGTACCACTGTGGTGAAGGACCTTGGTAATGGGGGAAGCTACCTATGGGGGGGGTATATGGGAGATCTATGTACATTCCATTCAATTTTGCAGTGAACCTAAAACCTAAGTCTATAAAAAGAAACATAGGAATGAGAAAAATCCTAGAAATGCAAACAATGATTTTTCCCCATAGCTGTCCTTATAATTAGAAGTTTTCAGCAGAATCATGAAATTTGACATATATATAATATGTAGATATATACACATAGGCTATTTTGTTTTATTAACATGTTTTTCCTACACTATGTAGGTTTCCAGAATTAAAATTACATAATTTGTATGTAATCCGACAATAAATTAGAATATAAAAGCTATCATTACACCACTTATTTAAAATTTTTAAGTAATCTTATTCACATTAATATTGTTAATAGTAATAGTAAACATGTACTAGTCTCTAGGAACTGGACTTGATATATATTTCGAGATATATTTCCTTACTTAATGCTAACAGTAATCCTCTGCGTTAGGTATTATTATTATTACCCCTTACCTTAAAGAAAAATAAAACATATTTTTACTAGGCTTAAGTAGCATTCCCAAATTCACAAAGCTAATAACTGGGGGAAGCAAATTTGAGAACATTCTTGCCAAATTCATTACCTGAGTTCCTAAACCAGTGCATAAACCAATACTGCATTTATAGTTGTAAAGCTAAATGTCATAATAATTTTCTGAAAGGCAATAAGCTTACAGAAATAAATAACAGAGGGAGCATAACAGAAGATACTATCATGCCAACATACTACAAATGGACCATGGTGGAGGGAGGGGCTGATTTGCCAACTGCACAGAGGCTTCATGTTCAGAATTTGTAATGTGGAAAATGCACCACAAAAGTCAAGAGTGAAACAGGACATTATGCCACAAAGTCCATTGGAAGTTTGTCTATGCATGTTTCACTCCAGTTTCATGTCAGTTAAATAGAGAGTGTGGCATTAATCTCTGGGCAAAATAAAAGAAAATTCACTTTGCTAAAAAAAAAAAAAGGATAACAAATTGCAAGCAACAGGCTTTGTGTTGTGTCCACCAAAAAACAAAAAATTAACTCATTGTGGTAATTGAGTGCCCCTAGCTGAACTTCTGAAATCTTGGTCATTACTTCTCAGGGAACTAGATCAATCATAAAGGCCCCCATTGTCAACAGAACTTTCAGTAAACCACTCAAAGGAGAGAAGAAGCAGGAAAGTACACTTTCATATGCAACAGAAGAGGGAATCCACATCAATTACCTAAAATAATTCCATTTTCATTCATCACTGTGAGCAGAAAATCAAGGATCTCTGGACATAGGAAGAACCCCAAGGCTATGAAAAAATATGACCAAGATTAAGAAACAGAATGTCTGATAGAAAACAAACAAAACAGAAAAATAGTACAATTTAAGATATGAAAGAGAATGATTTAAAAAAATCTAATCACGATCTTCAGGGAAAAAAATGAATATATATTGCATTCATAAATTAAGGACAAAGCAATTTCAAAAATTTAAAGAACAATAATAGGATTTTTTTAAATGTGACTAGCCATCCTTCCTTCAGAAAAAATTTACTAGAAAAGTTAGAAGACAGAGTTGAATGTTGGAGTGTACCCATTCTCTTGACGCATTTGCTCCTTTGGACAGCTCATGTGCACCCATGGCACTGCATACCACTCAAAATGCTGACAACCTTCAAGTGCCTCATTCCATCCTTAAGGTCTCTCCTCAACTTCTGACCCACACACCCAACTTGCTACTTATCACTTCTATAGGCTTCTAAAGTTTAACACTTTGAAAAGACTAAGTACTTCTCCTTCAAAGGTTTCTCTGCTAGTCTTTGCCATCTCAACAAATATCACCTCCATCCTTCCCTTTGATCAGGCCAAAAATATTGGACTTATGATTAACTTTTTTCTTTCTTTGATATGCCACATTCAGACTAAAAACAAATCAATTGAACTTAGCCTTCAAATTATTTAATAAATCCATCCACTTTCTACCTTCACCACTACTGCCTTGATCAACCACCAAAATCTCAGTTATTTTAATAACTGCCACACTCTCTGCTTCTCCTCATGGATCTATATTCTCTTTCTCCAAACAGCCATCAAAAAAAGCTTTTTAGGGACTTCCCTGGTGGCACAGTGGTTAAGCATCCACCTTCCAATGCAAGGGACACGGGTTCGAGCCCTGGTCCGGGAAGATCCCACATGCCGTGGAGCAACTAAGCCTGCGTGCCACAACTACTGAGCCTGTGCTCTAGAGCCCGTGAGCCACAACTACTGAAGCTTACATGCCACAACTACTGAAGCCCGCGTGCCTAGAGCCCGTGTTCCACAATAACAGAAGCCACTGTAATGAGAAGCCCGTGCACCTCAACAAAGAGTAGCCCCCGCTCACTGCAACTAGAGAAAGCCCGTGTGCAGCAATGAAGACCCAAAGCAGCCAAATATAAATAAATAAATTTATAAAATTAAAAAAAAAGCTTTTTAAAAAGTAAATCAAATCATGTAATTCCACTGCTCAGATCTTTCCAGAGGCTTCCCAATCCATTCAGAGTATAAGTCAAAGTCCTTACCAGCTGCTTGGTCCTATAACCCTCAGTCCTGGTCTCGTATTCTTATCCCTTATTCTAAGCCATCCCCTCTAGCCTCACAGTTCGTATACACTCCAGACAGGCAAGAACAAAAAAGAAAATAAAAACAGTAAATGAAATATTGAACAGCTAAAGCAATTAAAACAATATAACAGAAAAAAATTGATTAACAAATTAATGAAACAACTATACTCCCTCCTATTAAAAATCTGAGTTATTTTGATCATTTAAAAATTATTTTTGAACTCAAAATCATCTTAATTTTGCCACATACCTCTTCAACTTTAGGTTTAGATTAATGGAGTTGTAACTAAAAATCTATTTAGCAAATGAAAAGTTGAAAGCCACGGATGGGGAGATGGTAAGGATTATTAATTTAGCAGAATTATGAATGTCATCCACAAATGATATATCACATTAGTTAAATTGAAAATGACAGAAATAGAAGGTATCTGATGAAGTAAATGAGTCAGAATTAGAAATCATTTTCCAAGTTCATGTCCCTTTAATTAAAATTCAGTTAAGTATAGTCTCTTGCAATAGTTTTTTTTTGAAATTGCATTACAGTATAATTCCAAAATTCCTCATTAAAATTCCCTTTTCATACTGCAGTATTTGTGAAAGGTTAAACCAGGCAACTTATCATATCTCTGACTTCAGAAATATCTGCCATAATTTGCTTCTGGAAAATTAGCAACATTATGCATAAATATTTACTCTAATATATTTAGATTTAGCATAGAGTGGAAAAATCTTTCAAGAGAAAATGTCTAGAAAATAAAAATATTGTGTAATATAAATAAAAATATTTTCTTATTTAATCATATAATATAGGAGAAGGAAAATGCGTTCAACATTCAATTAATCACCAAGCATCATGATTTCCTTCAATTGTATATTTCTCAACTCTCCACATCTCTCCACATCCCCCACCAAGCTTAGGGTATCTGATTATTTCTTTTCGGGTTACCATGTTAGACTCACAACAGTTTCATCATCACCCATGCCCCCAAATCTCTTCTTCACACTGAAGTTTGAGTTATTTGTTTTATTGTAATCAGATTGACCCTGGTCAACACACTTTAACAGCTCTTCCCATTGCCTTCATGTTGATACATACATTTATAATTTGTCTTTTGGGATAAGTATTGACTATCAACTAGTTCAGAATATAAGACCAAATGTTTAACAGCTAGGCAGGTTCTGGTAGGGATACCATATTCTTATGAAAGGTGAGGAATGTAAGAAGGAAATGTGCCCCAATAGAAGGCTACCCAAATGCAGTGGACCTAGGGACAGCTAACAACGAGGTTCAGTTCATTCAAGTAACTTGAATCAACTGTAAGTATACAGAGAAGCCTCCAAAATGTCATCACTTATATCATAGCTCCAAAACTTAGCCAAAAATTCTTTTAAGTAAACTTTACCTAAATCCCTCCCTCAACCTTAAAGAATGGTAGCAAAGACACTAGGGAACGTTTAACTATGATTAATGCAAATTTTACTGTATCCTTCAAGTCAAAATAAAAACACTAAATAACTGATTTTAGTGGTTTTTAAACTCTTTTTCTCTCATGCTAATGTGTCCTCTACCTTTTTAAAGTTTGTCTTAAAATATTATATTTATTTAGATTCAAAAAGTAAAATTTCTGGTGAATATTAAATATTGACACTTTAAATAAAATGGTTGCATCACACTTCATGCAATATCTAAAATCCATAGAAATGTGATATTCACTCTCATCTGTTCAAAAAATATATATATTGTTAATTTTATTTCTTAAATTTTTATTTCTATTCCACCTCCTCCACATCATCTTACTGTAACATATGTTTATACTTGAAAATGTTTTTACTCTACAACATGCAATAAAAATATATATATAAAATATGTGTGTATTATATATATTACAACTGTAAGGTTCCAAATGTTAAAACGTTTCTTTTGGATTGAATTACCTTAACTATTATTACAGGTACATGGTTGCTTAAAAATAAGATGGGATAGCACATATTGTGATAAATAATTACTAAATATAAACTAATCATTTACTGGAAATGCATCTCTTTATGAGACAGATAGACACATTTTTTCAATTAGTTTGTTAAACCATGGATGAAATTACTTATTGATAGAATAAAATAAGAATTATCATCAGTTTTATTTATTCTTTTTAAAATAGGAGCACTGAGATAGTTGATCACACTTGTTGACAGAAATGGAAGATATTTTGGTATACCAGTCATTGTTTGTGTTATTTTTTAATATCCTACTAAATATATGGCAAAGCTACATTTTGATTTTATATCAAAATTTATTTTTTATTATCTATAAACTGACCAATCCATTAGGTCTTATTCCAGTATTTTTATGAAATGGAAAAGTAGGAACCACCTGACATGCCAAAGGTTTTGTGACTCATTCGTTAGTTGGCTTATTAATACAAATACTTTAAAATATCTCTGTGTCTGGCACTCTTTAGTTTTTCTCAGTCTGGCAAAATGTTCTAAAATAATACTGGGGATTAGAAAGATAAATATGCCTCTCATTTGAGAAGTGGGTGGAGGGTAATGTGGGCTAAGAGAACTCACTTGCAAAGTACTTCCTTAGGCAGATCAATTTTTGAAGGTCCCATGTGGAAGTTGGAAATCTGGGGTTGAAAACCAAATTACTATCCCTGTGGGGAACTGTGAGAAGAAGGCAGTGGTCTGGTGGTGGTAATTATTTTAATGACTTCAGATCTCTCCATGAAAACAGAGCAATGAGAATAACAAACTAAAAAACCTATGGATGCCTACAGCAAAATTAGGTGACAAGTTGTCCCTATGAACCCCAAGATACAAGTGGGTTAAGACAACCCACTCACAGCTTCAAGAATTGCAGGAGATCAGCAGCTGCTTGAGAAAACTAAAGGGAATCATCATGATCTGAGAACAGGAGAACCCCAAACTGACAATATACAATACCTGAGAAGTGTGTCAGGTCAACATGAAAACAGTAGATGAAACTAGGGGAGTTCCACAATTTCTAATTGGGGAGCTTATGTGAGAGGGCCATTGTAAAGTCTGAAGAACTGAGCAGTCTCTACCCTATATACTCTTTAAAAAAGCAGACAAGACTTCTTTTAAAAATACCCCCTCCCCTCAGAGGGTAATGCTGAGAACAGGATCCACATTGAGAGGAACAGTGGCAATAAAGGCAGAGAAGGGATCCATGTAGAAGTCCACTGGAGAACAGGGCCAGTAGGTTTTGGAGAGGACAAGGCCATAATTTGGGGCCCACTGCACAAATATTAAGAGTAATGAGCTCTAAAGCAGTGAAGCTAGCAAACATTTCTTTATTCACCCACTTTCCCTTCTATGTACCAAAAAAACCTAAATCCATTTAAGAATGAGCAACAAGAGGGTCATAGTTGAATCATATGTAGTGTTATATAAGGACAAAAGAATGAGGAATAGAATAATCTTAAATACAATGAGAAAATGGTATAAATAGTGAGAACATTCTAGACATACATACCCACTAGAGAAAAAGAAGAATCAAACTTTTCAATGTGACCAAAACAACATCAATAAAATTATAAATAACATGAAAGAGCAATGCAACCAAGAATTTTAAATATTCAGAAGTGTAATAATATTCAGGAAAGAGTTGGAAATAAAAATCACTTCCAAATAAACTAAAAGGAACACAAGAGCAAAATAGTGTAACAGATGCTGCCGTAAGAGACAAGGTAAAAAGAAATAAGATGCTAAATAACCAAAAGTAATGAACAAACTGTGATGAACAGAGGAGAATGATAAAGAACATTCAACATATTTATAAATTTACCAGTTCTTTCCACTGAAATGGCCTAGAAGTAATGACCATCTCAGCACATTTCTACACACAGATTGTGGTCTTGAGCTATTCCTCACTGAGAATCCAGGACTCTGAAGAAATAGCTTATTCCAGATCTAAAACAAAGATATTTTGGTATATCTAGTATATTTTGTCATACCACAGAGTAAGGAAACTATAAAAGTTTGCTAGGATTGCATCAAATGTTCTCAGTAGCCAATATTAAGAAGTTTCTGCTCTCTAAATATGGGAATTTTTGAATATCAGTAGGGATAATAATTGCAGTATGTTAAAGCACACTCAATAAGTTTAAATTCATGAATTCATAATGATACTAAAAAAACTAGTTTGATTAACACTGGGGAATACTAGTGAACTAATTTTTATTTTGTAAATTGGTAAAGAAAGGGAAAATAATCTCTCATGTATCCTGACTATATGTAAATGCATAAAGTATTATGTGAGGAGTTCTCTTCATTTAAATATTCCAACTAATAGCTTAAGGAGAAATAAGAGAATATCACAATTTTGCAGCCTCGAATTAATTGATGGTTCTAGGCAATGAGCATCGGTCTGCTTAGCACCTCAGGGACAGCTAAATACCATGTGCTTCTTTTTTTTTTTTTTTTTTTTTTTTTTGGTATGCGGGCCTCTCACTGTTGTGGCCTCTCCCTTTGCGGAGCACAGGCTCTGGACACGCAGGTTCAGCAGCCATGGCTCACGGGCCCAGCCGCTCCACGCCATGTGGGATCTTCCTGGACCGGGGCACGAACCCATGTCCCCTGCGTCGGCAGGCAGACTTCTCAACCACTGCGCCACCAGGGAAGCCCACCATGTGCTTCTTAAGGGAAGAATACCCCACCTAGGAGAACATCCTGAAAGAGAATTACATCAAACCTATTGATCCAGCTACCATTTTATAAGAAAAATAGAGAACAGAGAAACGTAGCAAATCGTACCTTAGGGTGCAATCTCTAAAATCCAAAATAAAACTTCACGGGACAAATGACTTGACTTTTTAAATAAATTATAAGAAGGAAAAAAGGAAAAAGAAATATAAAGAAAAACCTACATATTAAAACACACTTAAAAAGATATATCCAATTAAAATGTCTGAGCTTCATGTGAATTATTTATCTCTTGATAAATTAGTAAAAGGAAGGGTGATTAACAGCTTAGAAACCATGTAAAAAATAAAATATTACACAAAAAAGGGTAATGACCTTTGTTCTTTTAATTCAGTAAATAAAATATCTTGAATAAAAATATGTGTTATTTTAAAACAGGTTATCATGACTTATCAAAACATTCACAAAACATATATAAACCCATATTCTGTATAAAAATTGACTGCTTTTTCAAAAAATAATATTTAAAGGGAAACAAGATAAAAAAACATACTTCTAATACATAATCAAAATGATACTGACTGCTAAACAAGGTGGAGTCACAGAAGCTAAATTTGCCAACTGAAACCACTAAAAAGCAAGAAAAATGGAAGAAACAATTGTTGTAAAGACACTGATTATCAGGCAATCCCTGAGAAAACAAAAAGAGCCCTAAAAATAGACAGTTTATTACCTGGAAGGAGTTTCAGTTCACAGAGTAGGGAGGGGAAGCAAGGAAGAAGCTGGTGGTACCCCCGAGTTTGGGTGGACCTGGGAGCGAAGGGATGAGGGGTAGCTGAGGCAAAGGTACCAGAGCGGAGAGAACGGAGCAGAGGGGAGCCCTGGAGGTCTGCAGGGTACTCACCAGGGGGGTGATCTGAGCATACTTGTAAGAAAACTAACCCCCAAGAGAATTAAAAGAAACACCACCTAGGACTCACATAAGGCCAGTAATAATTCTTATTCCCAGCTGTCAAAATGGAAAACCTCATAACTCACATTTCCATTACCAAAAGGACTCAGAATTGTTTTGCCTCCATAGTCAGTAGGAAATATAGCCTTAGACTAAATGCTGCTCTGGTCTTATCTAACAAGGTTTAAAGGTTTTAAGACAAAAAAGATTAAATTATCTCCAAGTAATGAAACTACATCTCTGAACAAAGCTCAAAAATAATTTTTAAAAATGAAAATATTCAGTGCCACCCAACAAGATAAAATTGCTAATGACAGAAGTCCAGTCAAAAATTGCATGTCATGCAAACAAATAGGAACGCATGACCCATAATGAGGAGAAAAATTCATCAATTGAAACTGGCCCAGAAAGAACAAAGATGATAGAATTAGAAGTGACCAAGAGGACTTAATGTTCCCCTCAGCTTGACTAAAATTAGAAGGGTTTATTTGTGACTACAGGTTCTTGGCTTTCATTGTCTTAGAGTGTTTATTTTGAAAACAACAACAACTTGTAATTGTAAATTCTTTCCCTGCCCCTTTGAGGCATAAATCTGACAGCCGTTTGCAAGCTTTATAACCCAGGGAGGTCCTTCTCTAGAACCTGGGAACTATCTCTTTGAAATGTAAACACTGAAGGAGGTAGCACCTCTATTGCCTGGTCTCTATGGGAAGGCAGTTAGCAAACAGTGATAAACTAATCATAACGAAGAACATTTGAAAACTCAGGAACCAAGGGGCTTGGTATATGCCACTGACCAAACTTCCCCTTCCAAGCCTCCCAGTACTCACCCCAGTAGGACTACACTGGGTGTCAATTAGCAAACAGTGGGACAACTTCAAGAGTCTTAACGTACTTATAATTGGCGTCCCTGACACAGGGATGAAGACAAATATTTAAAAAACATAATGATGAGAAATTTTCCAAATTTAATAAAAAGTATAAACACACAGATCCAAGAAATTCAACACACGCCCAAGAACAAAGATATATGCAGAGATCACAGCAACACACATTAAAATCAAATTGCTCAAAGCCAGCAAAGAAGAAAGTCTTTTTTTCCATCATTTATAACTACCAAATGTGCCTTAAAATATTTTTTGTATATTTTTCCAGTTTACTGAGACATAATTGACATGTAACATTGTGTAAGTTGAAGGAGTACAATGTGATGATTTGATACACCTACATATTGTGAAATGTTTACAATAATAAGGTGAGTTAACACATCCTTCACTTCACATAATTACCATTTTGTTGTTGTTGTTATGGCAAAAACGTTAAAGCTCTACTCTCATAGTAACTTTTGAGTTACTATGTAGTAACTCAATACAATATTATTAACTACAGTCATCACACTGTCTTCCAAAGTGGCTGTATCATTTTGCATTCTCACCAGCAATGAATGAGAATTCCTTTTGCTCCACATCCTAGCCAGCATTTGGTGTCAAGTGTTCTGGATTTTGGACACTCTCATAGGTATGTAGTGGTATTTCACTGTTGTTTTAATTTGCATTTTCCTGATGACATAGGATGCATGAGCATCTTTTTATATGTTTATTCTCCATCTGCACATCTTTGGTGAAGTGTCTGTTCAAGTCTTTGGCCCATTTTTTAATCTAATTGCTTGTCTTCTTATTGTTGAGCTTTAAGAGTTCTTTGTATACTTTGGATAATGGTCCTTTATCAGATATGTCAAAAGCTTTCTCCCAGTCCTTGGCTTGTCCTTTCATTCTCTTGACATTGTCTTTAGCTGAGCAAAAGTTTTTGATTTTAGTGAAGTCTGGTTTATCAATTATTTCACTCATGGATCACACTTTTGCTCTATCCAAAATGTCACCACTATACCCAAGTTCATCCAGTTTTCTCCTATGTTATCTTCTAGAAATTTGATAATTTTGTGTTTTACATTTAGATCTATGATCTGTTTTAAGCTAATTTTTGTGAAAAGTGTAAGGCCTGTGTTTAGATTCTTTTTTTTTTTTTTTTTGGCATGTGGATGTCCAGTTGTTTCAGCACAATTTGTTGAAAAGACTATCTTTGCTCCATTGTATTGCTTTTGCTCTTTGTCAAAGATTTGTTAACTATATTTATGTGGGTCTATTTCTGGATTCTGTATTCTGTTCCATTGGTCTATTTGTCTATTATTTTGCCAATGCCATACTCTGTTGATTACTGTAGCTTTATAGTAAGTCTTAAAGTCGGGCAGCATCAATCCTCCAACTTGTTCTTGTCCTTCAATATTGTACCAGCTCTTCTGGGTCTTTTACTTCTCCCTATTATCCTTAGAACCAGTTTTTCAATATCCATAAAACAACTTGCTAGGATTTTGATTGGGACTGCATTGAATCCATAGATTGAGTTGGGAAGAACTAGCATCTTGACAGAATTGAGTCTTCCTATCCATGAATAGAAGCATCTTCAAGATATATTTTTGAATGTGATATCATTTTAATTGTTGCTCTTAAGGCTTTTAAACTCCACAGAGTATTGTTCTCCAAGTATACACACACACACACACACACACACACACACACACACACAGAGCTCCAAGTCCTTTAGCTCACAAAGAACATGAAATTATAGAATATAATAGTTCTTGGGGAGGAAAAACATGTTTCAGATTTTTACTTTTAGAAAAATAGGGTTTTTAAAGGATTAGCATGGTTTAATTCTTAATTAAATATTGCCTGAAGCTGCACATAATTACCATAGTATAAAACTAGGAAAATCAAATATTCATGTTTGAATATATTTTTTTAGAGCTAAAGTATGTGATTTAACTTCACCAAGTGAAAAAAGAGTGCCACCTTTGGTAATAATGAAAAAATATCTTACATTTCTACAAAGCTTTAGAAATTGAAATGTTTTTCTTTGTTTTCCTACTTAGTCTTGGTCTCTTGATGACCTGTACTTCTGTCAAAATCAAACTTTTCATTTAAGAACAGTAATATAATTTTAAAATGTTTACATCTTGCTTCAGACATGAATAAAACAGCTAAATGTTAATATATTTTCTTATGGGAAACAGAAACTTATGCCTCACAATAGTTTTTTCTAAATGAGGTTGCCATAAAATAATTCAACATGTTTGTGTTCTTGAGTTGTAACAGGAAGAATTGGTAGAAAGGCAGATTATAGAAACTCTGTTAAAAAACCTATGTAAGTTGAAAGAAGCCAGTCATAAATTTCCATTTATATGAAACATCCAGCATAGGTAAATCTACAGTATTACATTAGATTAGTAATTAACTAAAGCTGTGGGGATTGGAGGGAAATAAGAAGTCACTGCTAATGGATCTAGGGTTTCTTTCTGGACTGATGAAATGTTCTAAAGTTGATTATGGGGACAGTTGCACAACTCTGTGAATATATTTTAAAAACACCAAATTATATGCCTTACAATGAGTTGTATGGTATGTGAATTACATCTCAATAAATCTATTAAAATTTGTAAAAAGCAAAGATTATTTTAGTCAAAAGATTTATAGCAATTACACCTTCTAATTTAATTTTAAAATCACAAAGAGCTTCTGTTAGAAGCATACTTAATCAAACTATCTAAAACACAATACGAGTTTTCACCTCTTAATTTGTCTCAATGGCACCCTTATTTTATGAAGAATCAAAAAGCCTCATCACCCACTTCTCTGTGTATTTCATAATTAAACATAGAGAATGTAATTCAAAATGAATTCGAACATTTCACACTTAAACTCTCTCTGTCAATATTAAAATGGCACTTGAACTTATGCATATGATGCTGTTGGTAATGTAATTAAGTTACTCTTGGAAACGTTCCATTTTACATGATTTTTCACTAATTTGGTGACTTGAAATTTGTTAATACATTCTTACTCTCCCCTAACATATGGCGTTTTGAAATCATTGGAGACTAGAGCCTGAACTGTACAAATCTTTCCCACAACCAAATAGTTGATAAAATCACTTTTCTTCTTTGGGATTTTATGCTTTTTTGTGTAAACAATGCAATGTCTAGAATCAGCTAAAGCCATCTAAATAGTGAAAAAAAGTCAGAACAATGGAAAATAGGCCAAAGAAATCATAAAATATATAAAGTATATATTTCACTTTATAATTGATGTTACTAACTAGGAGTACAGGTAGTGCTTCCAATGCCAATTGCACAACTGGCAAAAGAGAGAAAAATCATTGAGTGGAAATAAACCAGGACTTGCAGCGAGCAGATATGGTCAAGTTATGACTTTTTCAGTAAAGTTGGTGTATTAAGGTTCTTTAGAGAAACAGACTAAGACACACACACACACACACACACACACATATATATATTTATTTATATATTTATATATACACACACACATATTCCCAAGATCTACAGTCGGCAAGCTGGAGACCAAGGAGAGCCAGTGGTGAAAGCTCCAGTCCAAGTTAAAAGACCTGAGAACCAGAAGGCCTCATGATAGAGCTCCCACCTGAGTCAACAGGTTCCAGATCCAGGAAAAGCTGATGTTTCAGTTCAAATCCAAAACCAGGGCAAAACTGATGCCCCAGGTCAGAGACAGTCGGGCAGAAGAAATTCCCTCTTACCTGCACGAGAGTTGAACTTTTTGTTTATTCAGGCCTTCAGTTGATTAGATGAGGCCCACCCACATTAGGAAGGGCAATGTGCTTTACTCAGTCTACTCATTCAAATGCTAATCTCATGCCAAAACACCCTCACAGACACACCCAGAATAATGTTTGACCAGATATCTGGGCACTTGGTGGTGGCCAAGTCAAGTTGATCTTTAACATAAAATGGTCACAGCTGGTTTTGGGGATTTCCACAGTCCCCGCTCCCCTCCCCAGGTGATGTTTTAGAGCAACAGATATCAATTTAAGGTGCACATCAGGATAACGAGCTTCTAAAAACACAGAAATGTAATCGGTACTCCTAACCAATTAAATCAAAATCTTTCAAGAGACAGCTGGACAGATATATTTTAAAAAATTATTTTCAGTTGAATCTAATGGATTCTGCTAATTCAGTACAACTGCATTAAAATATTATTTACCGTTTTTTATAATATCCAAATTATCCATGTGAGAACTCTCATGAGATTTCATCAGCAACTCATTTTGTATATACCAGAAGATGTTTAATTTGAATATAGAATTATATCTTTGACTGGCTTTGATCGTAAACTCAGAACTATATTACAAAGGAAAATTTCCTCAAGTGATAATTACACATTCTAAAGTGCATTTCAAAGAATACTCTTTGTTCTTGTGTGTCACCTGTGCCTTTTCAGTTCTCCCATATGATACCTATAAAAATACCAGCTAAAGGAGCCTTCTATCTTTATGATTTCTTAACTCTCTTTAAAACTTCTGGTACTAATTAGGATGCACCACAGCCCTGAAGAGGAGACAGTGATGCCCTGAGTCTCCACCACATCTATAGCCCTTTCTCATCAGAGCATCTACACTCAGTTCCTCCCACATAACTTGCCATACTTTGAGATGTGATCCTGGACACAATCCCGAGGATGCCTCATTCAAATGCTGCTGTTTTAGAAGGTGGTCAGTGACCCATAAAATAATCTAAGACAGGAACTCATTTCACCAGGGGGTAATAATTAAATGAAAAGAGACTGAAAACCATATAAAGCCCTGCACATAGAAGTTCACAGCAGCCTTATCCATAACTGCTAAAACTTGAAAGCAACCAAGATGCCCCTCAGCAGATAGCTGGATAAACTGTGGTACATCTATTCAATGGAATATTACTTAGCACTAAAAAGAAAGGAGCTATCAAGTTGTGAAAAGACATGGAGGAAAGCATATCACTAAGTGAAAGAAGCCAATCTTCAGAAGTTACATACTGTATGATTCCAACTATATGACATTCTGAAAAGGCAAATCTATGGAGACAAGAAAATATCAGTGGTTGCCAGGTGTTGAAGGAGGTGGGTCAAGGAAGAATGAATATGTGGAACACAGAGGATTTGGGGGACAGTAAAAACACTACGTATAATACCATAATGGTGGAAATATATCATAATACATTTGTCTAAACCCATAGACTATACCCTAAGGTACATTCACACTGAGTGAACCCTAAGGTAAATGGTGGACTTTGGGTGATTATGATGTGTCAGCATAGGTTCATCCTTGGTAAAAAATGTACCATTCTGTTGAATGATGTTGACAACTGGAGAGGCTTGTAAGTGTAGGGACAGGAGGTATATGGGAAATCTCCACTTTGGAGAGCAGTATAGAAGTTCCTCCAAAAATTAAAAATATAAGTACCATGTGATCCAGCAATCCCACTTCTGGGTATATAACCAAAATAATTGAAATCAGGATCTCTAAGAGATACCTGCATCCTCACATTTACTGCATCATTATTCACAACAGCCAAGATATGTAAACAACCTAACTTGACAGATGAATGAATACAGAAAATGAGGTATATACGTACAATGGAATATCATTCAGCCTTAAAAGTAAGGAAATCCTGCCATTTGCAACAACATGGATGAACCTAGAGGAAACTATGCTAAGTGAAATAAATCAGTAACAGAAAGACAAATACGGCATGATACCACTTATATGAGGTATTTCTAAAATAGTCAAATTTACACAAGCAGAGAATAGAATGGTGGTTACCAGGGGCTGGGGGGGAGCGCAAAATGGGGAGTTGTTTTTAAATGAATACAAAGTTTCTGTTGTGCGAGATGAATAAGTTTTAGAGATCTGTTGTACAACATAGTACTTTAGTTAACAATATAGTATTGTGTCCTTTAAAATATTGGGTCGGGCAAAAAGTTCCTTTGGTTTTTAAGTAAAAATAAAAGACATATTTTTCATTTTCACCAAGAACTTTATTGAACAACATATTCACCCTTTTCTTCCACTACCTTCTGCCATTTTTCAAGCAACTTCATAATTCCATCTTCCCAAAACATTTTATCTTTTTGAGAAAAGAACTGTTCTAGGTGCATTTTACAGTCTTCCAGGGAATTGAGATGTTTTCTATTAAGAGAATTTTGTAAAGATCAAAATAAATGGAAATCCAAAGGTGCAATGTGTGGCGAATACAGCGATGAATCAGAACTTCCCAGCCAAGCTGTAACAGTTTTTCCTGGTCATCAAAGAAACACGCAGTCTTGCATTATTCTGATGTAAGATTATGCATTTTCTATTGGCTAATTCTGGATGCTTTTAATCGAGTGCTGCTTTCAGTTGGTCTAACTGCCAGCAGTGCTTGTTGGAATTAATCATTTGATTTTCTGGAATGAGCTCATAATAGAAGACTCCCTTCCAATTCCACCATATACACAACATCACCTTCTTTGGATGAAGACCGGCCTTTGGTGTGGTTGGTGGTGGTTCATTTCACTTGCCCCACAATCTCTTCCATTCCACATTGTTGTACAGTATCCACTTTTCATGGCCCATCACAATTTGTTTTAAAAACAGAACTTTTTCATTACATTTTGGTAGAGGATTGGATGCGGAATTATGGTCAAGAAGGTTTTTTTCATTTAACTTATGTAGAACCCAAACATCAAAGCAATTAAAATAACCATTTGCACCAATAGCTGGTGCAAATGATTTTCAAAACTTGACTTGGATATTTTGAGTATGTTGGCTATCTCTGCATGGTATAACGTTGGCTGTTCTCAGTTAATGTCTCGATTTAATCACCATCAACTTCAACTCGTCTACCGGACCGTGGAACATCATCCAGTGAGAAATATTCAGTATGAAATTTCACAAACCACTTTTGACACATTCGATCACAGCACCTTCTCCATACACTGCACAAATCTCTTTTTGCGTTTCAGTTGTGTTTTTACCTTTCTTGAAATAATAAAGCATAATATGCCAAAAATATTGTGGTTTTCTTCCATCTTCAATATTCAAAAATTCACCAGTTTTGATTAGTTTTTTGTTTTTGTTTATTTGTTTTTTTATTAGTTTTTTTAATGCACGCTGATATGACAGCTGTCTCAATACAATCTAACAAAATTGTTTCAAATGAAGTTAAAGACAACAAGCACTACTAGAGCCAGCTTATGGAAAAAAAAAAAAAACGAACGAGTTTTTTAGCCAACCCAAAATATTAAGAGGATAGATCTCATGTGAAGTGTTCTTACCACAAACAAGCACACACACACATATACACATAAGAACACAAGAAAAATGCTGGAGGCGATGTATATATTTAGTGCCTCTGTGTGATGTGGTACCTTGGATGTATGCATATGTCCAAACCCATCAAAATGCATACACTGTGCTCAATTTTTTGTATATCATTTATACCTCAGTAAAGCTAAACAAAATCATTAGAAACACTTGGAACACCCCACCACCAAAAAAAAAAAAAAAGTCACCCTCTAAACCCCCCGCAATCATGTACTCCTAATTCCAGTGTCCTTGTCTTTACACTATATATTTGAAAAAAAAAAGGGACGTTTATAGAGTTACAAAATGATACATAATGTATATGAAAAGAATGAACAATTTTTAATTTATTGTTCCAAATCTTTTATATCATAGAGAATTTTTAAATGGCATGCTATACATTCCTGTTTTATAGCTGATTCTTTCACTCAGGTGTATACAATCACCACCTTTGGTGTCAGAACATGACAGGGCTAAGATGAGCAGAGTGCCTTGATTCAATATCCTTTTCAACATGAAAACTGCTCCTGCAGGTGAAAATCCTCATGCTCTTTACTAAAAGGAAGATCCTTAGCTTCAGAATGGTCTTAACTGAATATCCCTGCATAGGGATTTCTTACAGGAAAAGATAAAACCAGAATCTTTGGATTTATGAGGCATGCATCCCTGGAAAGTGTCCTGTCAGCTGGAATAGAAAATAAAGATGTTTTGCAGACTCTATGCAAAACAATGGCCTCTCTATGTGAGGCCATTGTCACTGTGTCACTCCTTTAGGGACCTTATCTTTTACTTCTTTTCAACCTACTTTTTTTTTTTTTTTTTTTTTTTGCACTACGCGGGCCTCTCACTGTTGTGGCCTCTCCCGTTGCGGAGCACAGGCTCCGGACGCGCAGGCTCAGCGGCCATGGCTCACGGGCCCAGCCGCTCCGCGGTATGTGGGATCCTCCCAGACTGAGGCACGAACCCGTGTCCCCTGCATTGGCAGGCGGACTCCCAACCACTGAGCCACCAGGGAGGCCCCTCAACCTACTTTTAACATCATTCTCAAACTATTAATTTGTATAGATTAATTAAATATCAGCTGACTCCTTTGTACTGTATTTTAAATTTTAAAATAGTGTTGGTTAACTTAGATGCTAAAACATCTGATTTCAACCTATCTTTTCCTTTATCATTTTATGTTTCTACAAGTAAAGTAGATTCTGAAGAGCCTAATTTTCTTTCATAATACTTACAATAGCCTTAGAGTTAAGGAAGTCATCTCGATGTTCTGAGGGTTACCTTGGTGATGTCTATGAATTATCCACAAGTAGTTCAATTAATTCTGACTTATGTAATTTAGTCTTACATTATTCTTAATTACGTTTGTTTAAAAAGGTCTTGAAGGCATTTGTATGAGCAAAGTGGTGTCCCATAGGCTTCATTGTTCTTATACATTTATAGAATTCTAATATGGTATTTTATCAGCCTCACTCTTTGTCCTGATAAGCTAATTTATATCTGGCAAAGACTAAGCTAAACAGATTTTCATGATGGATAGGATGTTAGGGGCGAAGGTTCACTCCAATGCCCTGGAAAATCTAAAATCTTCAGGGATGTAGAGCAGTAACCTCATCAGGTAATAAAAGGCTTGACATGCACACACTGCTTTATTTAAAATAAAATGTCTTTCCATGAAAAAAAAATTATAAAGAAATAACTAGCAAAAAAAAAGAAAAAGACAAAACTAGGATCTCAACTAATCTCCTTACACTATAGCCATAGCCACCATTCAGGAATACAAGCATACAGAGCTAGATATAAAAGCTTTGGTCTTCACAAATCATAACCACGTTTGATCAGCACTGCATAGAGGGAAATGAATAAAGCAGACGTGACATATATTATCATGAAATTCAGAGTTCAGTGGGAAAGGCAAACAGAAAGTAAACAAAACAATAATTGCAGTTGATAAGGTCTTTTAAAAATCTTGTACATTTTTCTGAGGGAAAATAGTAAAGGAAGTATTTTTGGGAATAAAGCCATTCCTTTTTATAAAGTGACATGTAAACTGAAGTTAATGGCAAGATGTGACTGGTGGATGGGAGGTGAAAGGGTTGTTTTGTGACTGTTTCAATGAAAAAAAACCCAGCCTGAAACAGAAAATATAAACGTAAACACAAACACACACACACATATATGGCAATGAGTACTCGCTTGTGAATAGTGAAACAATGTACAGCACTCCTGGCCGGTCCATACAAACCGTCCTCACGTGACCCCCACCCGCATTCTCTCCTGTGTCTAAGCTCTAGTCTGATGCACAGTGTCCAGCTAAATGACCTCTGAGAGCTCAGGGCACAGCAGAGTCACTGACAGAAGGAGAAGCCTGGACTCCAAACACAGGTAGGGAATGTATATGCGTCAAAAATAGTTCACTGCTGGGTACTGTCTGCTGGAATTTGGGGCGTTGCCTTTTAGAGCAGTTGGGGTGGAAAGAGGGGTATTATTACCGGGCACCCACTGAACTGTCAACATCAGGTGGCTTAGCCAGCTGGACCTGCATTGTGGGAAGTCACTGAAGTGTTTTTATGATCCAGTTTACGTTCTGAGAACTATCACCCTGCTTGCTGGGTGGACAAGTGAATAGGTCAACAGTGCTGGGCAAGGGACCTAGAGGAGAGGACAGAGTAGGAGACAGGATGGCTCCGCCTGGGTGAGCGAAGGGTAGGAGTTAGAACTGACAACATACATTAATGTTCTGGGTCATTTCTAGGGAGTATTTCCTTTAAGCCACAAACATAGCAATATGAGACAGCTTTGAAATTAGCTTCGAGCTAACAACTATACTCGTACTCTACCATATACCTATTTCAATTAAGTATCTTCAAGGACCCTCTCTTTATGTGGGCAGAGTAGCTCCCCCATGACACAACCTTTTTTAAAGTGAAGGTATCAGTATAGAATTTTAGCTACAGATAACTCATAATTCTAACCAACTATTTCCCTCAAATTAGAAAGGTGTTTTGAGGTGTTTCAGATAAGGCTTCTATGTCAGCTATTAGTACCATAAAGAGGCCCCATGAAGCCTGTGTCTCCCTAAGTACTTAATACAAATATTTATAAAATATTTGTAAAGGAACACTGTAAATTATAAACTACTAGAAATATTGCTATTATCACAAAAAGATAAAAGATTTCTAAATAAAATCCTTAAAAAGATACCAGGTAAAAACACAAAATTTGGCTTCCCTGGTGGCACAGTAGTTGAGAGTCCGCCTGCCGATGCAGGAGACATGGGTTCGTGCCCCGGTCCGGGAGGATCCCACATGCCGCGGAGCGGCTAGGCCCGTGAGCCACGGCCGCTGAGCCTGAGCGTCTGGAGCCTGTGCTCCGCAACGGGAGAGGCCGCAGTGGTGAGGGGCCCGCATACCGCAAAAAAAAAAAAAAAAAAAAAAAAAAAAATTTCAAAGAAAGATTAAAAAGTTACAATTTCATTTTTTTTTATTTTTTAAAATTGGCAGTTTTCTCCACATATAGTAAAAAAAATCTTCCATATGAAAATAATCAGTCATTTATTGTTAAAGCAAGGTACCATACTTATTTGTAATCAATGTTACTTCTCTGAATATTTGATTCTCTAGATCATGAGATTTCATAAAAATTGTCATTACAGCACTCTTGGAATTCATAATCTAATTCCAAATCAGTATTTACAGATGTGCAGAGGAAAAGCTGACTAAGTATTAGATTCAGCATGGGAACAGCATTTTGAATATAACAATCTCTGCCACTCATCGTCTTGGTTGCATTTTAAATACCTATTCGATTTTACAATTAAATTCTAATATTTACTCTTCTTTAAATGTCAGTAATTTAAGAAAGATCTCCCTCTAAAGCACATCAGACTTCCAAATACATTTTTAAAAATTCTGGTCTATTAAGCACATCTCTTTCCAGCTCTAAAAATTGCTAAATTTTCCAGCAGCCAGTTTTTAGCCAGGCATGTATTTGTTTGTAAGTTTCATGCATCTAAAAAAGAATTACACGGTATTCAAAAATTTTCATAGATGAAGAGCTACAGTGAAAGAAAAGGTCATTTATCAGAATTGTTGAGAAGTGGAATAAGAAAGGAGAATTCATATGAAGGTCCAGAGGATGTATCATAATAACTTTTTCTGATTGTCAATCAACTTATGGGAATTTAAAATATTTTACACTTTAATTACAATGACCTTTCTAAATGTATCGTAAGATTATTGTTCTCTTATAATCTATTATAAAACAATTAAACAAAGAATATATAAAATTACGTGACTATTTTTTATTGTCTAAATTTTTTTTAAACATTCCATAATGTTTTATAAAAATAACTTAAATATATGTTTATGCCACATGACTTCCAAAGGCTCTATGAATATCATAAACACCCTTTAGGAAGTGGAAAGAAATATTTTTTTAAATAATCCCATATAAATAATTCAAACAATATTTTAAAAATCTCTGGTGAATTAACTTTCCATCATCTCCAATAAAAACTCTTTCATTCATTGTCACTTTTCTTCATTGTTCAAAGTTGTAGTTCATCTAACTGAAACATGCATTCAAAAGTTTAAATATTTAAACAAATTTTCCGTAACAATTTTGAAGTTTCCTTTGTTCCAAAAGCCCTATCTTTTTTTTTTTTTTTTTTCAGTACGCGGGCCTCTCACTGTTGTGGCCCCTCCCGTTGCGGAGCACAGGCTCCGGACGCACAGGCTCCGGACGCGCAGGCTCAGCAGCCATGGCTCACGGGCCCAGCCGCTCTGCAGCATGTGGGATCTTCCCGGACCGGGGCATGAACCCGTGTCCCCTACATCGGCAGGCAGACTCTCAACCACTGCGCCACCAGGGAAGCCCCTAAAAGCCCTATCATTTTATCTAGTAGAAGGGTCACATATGTATTAATATATACTTCTATATGGGTGTCAAAATATAGACCCAATTTACGCTGTAAAATGCTATGTTGATTTTATTTTTTTCTCATCTATAAAGCTTTCTTAAGCAATTTAAAGTAGACATTTTCCAATTTGATACCCTAAAATATCATCTTTGGATAGAAAACATTAAACATTTTAAAATATACATATCATTTTGTAAACCAACTGAAAACCACGACTTTTTTCAAAAACAGCTGCTTCGGAAATGTTAAATTGATGTTATCAAGTCTGCACTGCCCATTAGTGGCAAGAGATTGTAAATGCATGATTTTAATTAAATTGAAGACCAGTTCTATCTTAAATATTAATTTTCTCAATCAAATTTAAAACTCGTTATAAGACAAACACACCTACACTCTAAGCATAACACGGTTTTTGTGTTATGAGATATTGTTCCTGTAGAACATTAATTTACTGTCAGTGCTCACACCCAGAGACCATGTTCAGTTAGGTACCTGTGAATATAAATATGATGAATCCATCACAAATGCATGTATGTGTACACGCATACACTACATACATGGCCACAGTTTAAGCTGGAAACAAAAACACTCTGACAATATAACATGAATCTATAAAGCAGAAATAAACTTTATCTAGCTTGTTAGCTTTGTTTAAATTACCCTTCATTGAGAAATGTTCCCAAACTAACCTTCTGTGGTTCTCACTGAAATTACCTTCTGTTAATAAATGATTTTTAGGCAGGAGATATTTGTTTAAGGGTGTTAGGAAACTCTCTCCCTCTTTTCATTTACTGACTTTGTTTCTTGTATGTTTTCAATGTAGAGGTCATTTTTCAATTCTAGATATGGGACGGAGAGAATATAAGGTGAAAGGAGGGGGAAGCATCTCCCTTTGAGCAATACTCAACAGTTTCCTAAAGCTGAGGAACAGCTTCTTTTTCTTTTGGCCTGTGCTGTGGGCCATGCAGGATCTTAGTTCCCTGACCAGGGATCAAACCCATGTCCCTGCAGTGTAAGCATGGAGTCTTAACCACTGGACTGCCAGGGAAGTTCCCCCCACCCCTTTTCTTGGAAAACATTATTTTATTTTTATTTATTTATTTATTTATTTGGCTGTGCCACGCAGCATGCAGGATCTTAGTTCTTCAACGAGGGATCCAACCTGTGTCTCCTGCAATGGAAGCATAGACTCTTAACCACTGGACCGCCAGGGAAGTCCCTCCCTCTTTTCAGATCTCAGTGGTCCTCAGGGTTGACATAGTCGACTAGTTCTGAACCTCTGCATGATGATTACTATGCTCTATGAACATCAGGATGCCTGCATGTGACCCATAAATAAGGCAAGTGCTGGCAACTAAGGTTCTTGAATATTCCCTCACGGGATTTCTGCAAACTTGAGTCAATGACTCTACACTTTATCACTTGCTGGAAACAAAGCTGAAACAACATTCATATGGAATTTCATAAACAAAGAGGAATACTGCTTCCCACTTTTTAAACAACTGACGGAGGAGTGCTTTAGATTAAGGCATGATTACATAACAGATTTCGATAGGCAGCTTCTTTTGATAGCTGTCAACACATGTACAGTTTGTATGTGTGTATATATATATGTATGTATTAGCACACAGATGAACTAAATGCTAACTCATTGGAGAGCATTTAGCTTGTCATTATTTTTGCTCAGTATTTTTCTTCGATTTGCTTTGCTCATTATTCTATCCCACATACTTACCTAGCATAGTGCTTTAGTACACAAAATACACGCATTTAATATTCTTTAAATAATGAATATTAATAAATCATGGAAAGTGTTCATGACAGCATTTTATTGATGAAAATGCAAAGGAGATGTATAAAGGCTAATGGCTGATTCTGAGTAACTATAATGCCAATGTGAAAAGAACCTAAATACACTTAAGATAAATTAATATTTTCAGAATGCTTTATAAAAGAGCAAGATAAAGTTGTTTATTATAGATGCTAGGATATGATGGCATCTTAGGCTGTCCGTCCCTCACATGTGCCTGGAATAGATAGTTAATTGTGTCATGTGGTTGATCATTAAAAATATGTGTTATTTAGAGCAAGATTTCTTATGGTTTGAGTTTGACTGAGTCCACTATTAATAAGTGAGTTCAAATATTCCTTTTATAGAAGGAATTCAATCTTTTAACCTCCTTTCCTCTTGTCTACTCAGTCTTCTGCCCACCAGGTTACACATTGGAACAGAGAAAACAGTCATTGCTTCCTTTCCATCATACGTCTCCCTACCTCTTTCAGACTTTTTGCCTTTGATTCTTTCAGTTCTTCATACTTCCATTTCCACACAGACAAAGCTGACTCCAGCCGTTCTATTTCTTTTTCCAAAGATAAGCGCATTCTAAATAGAGAATTAAAAGCAAAATAGACTTACAATTTTAAAATAATTTTAGGAATGCATTCAATTTTAGATTTTCTATTTTCCTATTTTTTTATATTTGTATATATCATTGTCATGACAGAAAACTTTTTTCAGCTTATTAAAGATTAAAAATATTGAATAAAAGTTGGTTTACAGTAGTTTAAACACATTTAATTCGGCTTTGCCAGGATTAAAAGAATTGACTTTCTGCCTGCTGTCTCCTGCATTATTTATTCATTTCTTTCAATGCTTCTTATTCATATTGTTTCCTTACATGGGAGGATATATATATGTTGCTAATTTTAACATGGTTTTTTTTTTTTTTTTTTTTTTTTTTTTTGTAGTACGCGGGCCTCTCACTGTTGTGGCCTCTCCCGTTGCGGAGCACAGGCTCCGGATGCGCAGGCCCAGCGGCCATGGCTCACGGGCCCAGCCGCTCTGCGGCATATGGGATCCTCCCAGACCGGGGCACGAACCCGTATCCCCTGCATCGGCAGGCGGACTCTCAACCACTGCGCCACCAGGGAGGCCTTAACATGGTTTTTATCCAACTTCATACCGTGACTGTATATGAATGAAGAATTCTTTAATACGACAGAGAATAACAAAGAGCCCACATAACCATTTAAGAAATCAGTCAATTATTGGAGATATAAAAATGCTTTTTAAATATCTGCAATTCTGTTTTAATAAAGCAGTTTCACTGGGATCTTTATTTAAATTATTTAAAATAATTGAAATTAATTTCTCTATTTGTAGAATAAGTGACAGAACTTGGATGAAAATCTTTAATCCTTTAATATCTCATCACTGATTTTTTTCCCATGCCCACACATCTATTAGAGTGAGTCACTGAAAATAATTGTTTATTTCTGGTGATAATTAGCATATATCGACCTTTGCAAATGGTCAGTCCTCATCTGTGTGGTAGATTATTGTTAAAAATACTCATTCTCGGGCTTCCCTGGTGGCGCAGTTGTTGGGAGTCCGCCTGCCGATGCAGGGGACACGGGTTCGTGCCCTGGTCTGGGAAGATCCCACATGCCGCGGAGTGGCTGGGCCCGTGAGCCGTGGCCGCGGAGCCTGCGCGTCCGGAGCCTGTGCTCCGCAATGGGAGAGGCCACAACGGTGAGAGGACAGAGTTGCTTTCCCCATCCCTAGATTCTAGGCTGTGACAATGAGATATTATCCGATGTGACAGATTACAGAAATTTGAAAAGAATTTGTGTGATTAGGCTTCTTTTATCCCTCAGCCGTCACTGTGAAAAGTTTCGCCCGGGAACTGCTGTCCCCAAATAAACATATGAAGCAGATCTGAGCTCAACCTTACCAAGGAGCCAAGCCCAGCTGGTCCATTGGAGGTCAGCTGACCTTGCATCCACCCAGGCAAAATACTTTGTTGTCTTAAGCTACTGAATTATTTATAGTTTTTTTTTTTTTTTTTTGGCTGTATGTGGGCCTCTCACTGTTGTGGCCTCTCCCCTTGTGGAGCACAGGCTCCGGACGCGCAGGCTCAGCGGCCATGGCTCACGGGCCCAGCCGCTCCCCAGCATGTGGGATCTTCCCGAACCGGGGCACGAACCCGTGTGCCCTGCATCGGCAGGCGGACTCTCAACCACTGCGCCACCAGGGAAGCCCCTGAATTATTATTATTACTTTATGCAGCAAAAGATAGCTGATACAGGAAATGATACTTAAAAGGGGATGCTGCAACAACAAAAATGAAAAATACGTAGACCTAATTTAGGGGTCATATGGTGGACAGGGGCTGGAAAGAAAACATAACAAGCTAGAAAAATAGTGATACATGTTATTTAGTGGTGAAACACAAGATGAAATTGTCACTTGCTGTGCCTTGGAAATAGAAAATGTGCCTAACATTACCAATGGGATGCTGTTGGGCACGGTGTGGCCAAAGACTTAAAAAGTGTTTGTGTAACTGGGCTTCCTCACTTATATGTTGGCCATTACTATGAGAAATACATACCTGTGCAGGCCCACTGCTCTCAGGGGAAGATAAGAGCCATGAATCACAGCTGAGTTTTCCCTGCAGAGCCCTGTCCAGATTAACCAACCTCCAGTGGCTCACAGACTCCAACTAAATAAATTCTGATTGTTAAATGCCCCTAAGATTCTGTAGTTGTTAGTTACAGTCTTACTGTATTTATAATTAGCTAATGCACATACAGATCTATTTCAGTGATAATGCTGCTAGAAAGATCTTGGGACATATTCACAGAGCTAGAAGATGCATCCAGAATCAAAATTGAATGCCATTTCCATATTTATAAGAAATATGAATCTTCTAGGTAGCAATACTATGAAAATAATTCAAAATAGAATTAGGCCATAAATATATTAGTTTAATCCAGTCAATGCATAAGCATAAGGGGTTACATAATAATATTTGCATGAATCAAGCCATAAAATTGAAAGAGGATAATAAAAGCATTTGTTACAGCTTAATTTCACCTCAAAAGACTTAAGTTGCAAAAGACACCAGTACTATTTATAGGACTATAATTTGGAATCCCTTACTAACACAGTACATATATTACAATGAACAAAGAAAAAGGCTCAATAAGTTCTTCAGAACACTCCTACAGATGTCCACAGGTCCAGATTAACAACCACAGCCAAAAATTCTGATAGATAAGTACATTTAGCCAGCTGATGACCCCCAGTTGCTTACCATGACACGATTTTTGCTCTTAGTGACTGTGTTTGAGATTTTAAGAATAGGATTAAATATAGAAATTGGGAACAAATTGCCAAATAGTAACATTTTGTGTTAAATATAGAACAAATACATAAAAGCCATTGTATATTAAACTATGTTATGTATTTGGCATTCAGGTTTTAAAGTTTTGGATGATAAGGTATTTTTGAATATTTAAAAGAAATTGAGTATTGACTTTGACCTTTGTAAATTTAAGTTGAAAAATAAAATAAAATTGTATTGTTTGTGACTTCATTGAAATACTTAAGAATCACCAGATTTATAATTTTAATTTATTAGAATTACATGGGTGGGAGGGAGGGAGACACAAGAGGGAAGGGATATGGAAACAGATATATATGTATAACTGATTCACTTTGTTATAAAGAAGAAACTAATAAAAAAATGAAATTATAAAAAAAAGAAATACATGAGTAGAACATGAAAATGTTTTCATCAGTGAAAGGAATATCTTAAATTAATAAAATAATTTTATTAAAGGATATTGATCAAATACATTTGTGTAATGAAGCATACATTGAGAAAATTTTCTCAAAATTAATTTTGAGAATTATTTATAAATAGATTGATAGAAAAATTATACTTGAAAATTTGAGAAAAGTCTACATTTTTAAATTTACAAATTCAAAGTTATACATGTTGAGAAATCAGTGTCAGCTTTTAACATTACACTCTAATAAATCAAATGTTACCAAAAAAGCTCATATTAACATAAAAATGATTTATAATTACTGTAGAATAAATGTTGATCCTTGAAATTGTCATCAGTATTACTGTGGCAACTATGCCCTCAGGGGTTTTATAAGAAGTTCAAGAAGAACACTGCAAATTATATTAAACTTTTAGCTACATATAAGTATAGATACAGTCTAAAGATATAATTATATGTAAATTATATCTAGACTAAGTATTCAAGGCCAGTTCATGAAATGAAAATAATTTTGAAAACCATTAAAATGAATAGTTAACCATTTGTATTCTTTATTTAAGGCAGATTAGTCACATTTAAAATATAGCATTATTTCTCTAAGTATGCATCTTAATAAAATAACTGATATTTATTAGTTTAGTGAAAGAAAATTATGTATTTCATTCTGTAAAATGGTACAATTTAGAGAAGTAAGAGAACAGGCAATTCATAAACATTTATTTAATAGCAATGTGATGCTTGGGTGTTTTTCAGCATAGCTTTATAAAAAAAAATTGTGACTATTTGTTTCAAGCATTAGGATATAAGGACTGTGCACACTTAAATTTATGCAGCAGAGGGCACTCTTTAAATCCTTAATTTTCTGGCCTAATCAATTTATTCTACATTTTAGAGAGATTTTCAAAATTGATTAATTATACTTACATTTATAATTGAAATTTAAACTATCATCATATTGTTTGAACTACAAGAAGGCAAAAAAATAACCTAATTTACTCTAAAGGATATTGCATATTTTATGCACAGATTCTTTAAAAAAATTACTAAGGCAAAGCTCAGAAAAAATATAGTATTTTAATATGATGATATAAACTTTTAAAAATCAGATTGTTAAAATGTATAATATTTGCAGGATCTAAAAAATAGTGTATGAACCAAAATGATTTTTATGAAAAGATATGATTATATTTCAATGCAATCTTTTGACACTTTGTTAATCATCCCATAATGATCCCATAATAAATGGGCATAAATTTTAAACATCTAGACAGGAAGATTAATCAAAATTTTTTCAGAGATAAAAATTCCTAAACATTACTATCTGGTAATAAATATTAATCATTTTTGAACTGTGTGAAATTTCATTGTAAAATATCTAGTCAGTATTTTCTTAGAGGTCTATTAATGTCAAAATTTTTTGCCAGACAAAAATAATTAATTTGTAATAACATCTAGATATCCATTTTTTCATTAGTCTAAAATTTAGAGTTAGTATTAAATGATGAATAACAAAATCTTTTACAAGTATATTTTTAATAAGCAACCTATTTATGATTTCATGATTTCACTATTTATAACTACATATTTCAGCAGTAACATCTTTCAATATCTTTCATTTTCATCATCTTTCAGCATTTTCAGCAAATAGCCAAAGCCATATATAGTCAATTTAATTAGAAAAGAGATGACTTTAAAGAATACTGTTAAGCTCAGAGACACCCAGGAGGACCAGAGACCAAGGCTTGGACAAGGCTATGCAGCCAGGAATAAGACCCGTCTCATGTCACAGAACCAGCCCAATGAAGACCCCACTGCCTGTTGCCTGTACACTCTCCTGATATCAATTATGTGTCCAACAAACAAATATACTCAAAATAGCTAATCTAAATAGAATAGAAGACATTAATAGCACAAAGAATCTCTGGGAGAGTCAGTGAAGCAAAATGGGAGCCTGCAGCCAGAAATACCAAAGATAAAGCCATAGAAATCTTCCCATCAGCACTTTCTTGGGGCCACCATTTAGGTACAGACATCACAGCATGACCTCAGCATCCCCTCAACTCGAGTCATGGGATGATGTCACCAGAGACTTGAGGCCGCTGCTGCCTCTGAAAACAAGATGTAGCTACTGGCACTGCCTTCTCCCCTCACCAGGATGGATGCTGGTGCTCTCATCTCCTTGGAGGATTAAGTTATGCTAAAACAACCAGGTGGCTACATTTGAATAGCTGTTCCTATGTCAACCATCTGCACCCTAACTGCAAAGGAGACTGAGGTAGAGAATTACTAGTGCTTTTATTGTCTACACAGAGAGATAGACTCTCTCATTAGGTACAGGACTGCCCAAACACAAACATACTTTAGAGTAAAAAAGAAATCGTAAAAATACACAAAAATTAACTTGAAATGGATTAAAGACCTTAATTTAAGACCTGAAATGTAAAACACCTGGAAGAAAACATAAGGGGAAAGCGCCTGAATATTAGTATTGGCAAAGATTATTTTGATTCTGCATCAAAAGCACAGATACCAAAAAAGCAAAAATAAATAAGTGGGACTGTAGCAAACTAAAAAGCTTCTGCACAGCAAAAGAAACAATTAACAAAATGAAAAGATAACTTATGGAATGGAGGAATTATTTGCACACCACACTGGGGTTAATATCCAAAATATATAAAAGGAACTCATACAACTCAATAGCAAAAAAAAAAAAAAAAAAGATGAATGTACAGCATGATGACTATAGTGAACAACATGGTACTGTATACTTGAAATTTGCTAAGAGAGTAGATCATAAGTGTTCTTACCACACACAAAAATAATAACTATATGAAGTGATGGGTGTGTTAATTAGCTTGATTATGGTAATCATTTCCAAGTATGTATATGCATCAAAAACATCATGTTGTATACCTTAAATATATACAAATTTTATTTGTCAGTTATAAGCTTACTGTATATCCCATTAGTAACAGTGAATAAATAAGTAAAGTAGATCTGACTTTCTATTCTTTAACAATATTACATTAAATAATATTAACCAGACTTGCATGCAATTTTTTCATTGTCTTGAGGAATATTCACAACCATATATATAGATTTCTTTCTCATACTAATCATTGGAGCATTTTCAGTTGGCTGTACTATCTCACCAAGATTTAAAATCTCATTTTATTGAGAAAAAAACTTAACATTTAATGAAGCAAAGAAAAATAATTGAAGCATACTGTTCTTCTTATATAGAAAACAAATTAAGAAATAAAACTGAAAGGGAGATTAAAGCTCACATTGACAGAAAGCTAACATTTTGTAAGGGATGCAGGTGCCATCTGCAGTTTAACTTTAGAACTAACTCTAAAGGCTAAAGCAGCGCATCAAAATATTTTGCCTCATCATCTCTCTTACTTAAGACGTAATACTGCCAAAGTTCCTCTTCCTAAATGTTTAGGTACACCTAGCTCTGTACGAGGATCAGTTTTCCCACCCTCATCTCAAATTTTCTACCTGGGAAGGTCATTTTTTTTAAGAGATCAGAAATATACAAATTCTCAGTACATGAACAGCTTCCAGATACTGGGTAATTATTCATCAGACTGAACAGTATGAATAATACAAATAATAGATAAACTTTAGTGTTTTAGATGAGGGGGTTCTAGTCAGTCAATGGTGGAAATGATTCCCTGAGTTCTCTAGGTTGATTCCTGTGCTCTAGTCAAGAGAAGTTTCCCACTAGCTGGGAACATAGAAAAAATTACATTCACATCTCAACTCCAGCCACCCACTCACTGAGATTCCAGGAGGAAGAATTTAAAAGATTAGACAGATTTGTAGTAAAAGTATATAGTGTATCCTTGGGAAACATTCTCTTGTGATAGAAAAAAAGGCTTTGCCATGGCCTCACATGGATTGCGGGCTAATGTTAATTCATGGACATATCATACCCATAGGACTGCTTCTTAAAGAGGAGAGTGAGAAAGCAAAATGGAATCAAAGGCCCCGTTTCTCCCTTATTCTTCAGCCTGTCTTTTGTTTATATGCTGAATTTGCTGAGAACTGGGGGATTTACTTAATACTATGGGGATTGTTCATTTATTCCAAGGAAATCAGATATATATGTACATGTACATGTGTACAAGTGAGAGTGTAAAGACACACATGTATATCATTAAAACTGGTACATTTGGGGGTTTACATGCAGGAAACAGCATTTTCACATTACTCCTATTATATTATGTAGGTGAAGTAGCATTGTGAGTGGGTTGGAGAGAAGTCTATAACCACTAAAATGTTAAATCCTTCAAGAAATGAAGCCCAGAGGTTAGAACTTGACTGAGACCTGTAGTTCCAGAGTAAATTAATGGTTACTATGGATGCAGGCGTTCAATTTTATTCTCTTTTCTACTAATGTTGATTGCCTCTGTTAGGAATTTACACTTGATGGTAGAATAATAAATATTTATTCTCTACACAGATACTTGTATTATCACAATCTGTTCATGTGGTGAGGTATAGGCAAAGAATCTGAAAAAGGGACTTAGTGGTAGGAATAAATTTCAGAGGGACTTGTGACAGACAGAAAAGGATTGGCAGATAAAGAGCTTATAGTACCGGTACAAGGTTTGTATGCATACTTATCACTGTTTCAATCCATGTAAACCAGGGAAATTAAAACCATTATATATGATTATTTTCATACTTAGTGATAATATACATCACTCCCAGTTTTTTTTTTATTCTGCCCATTCAGAGTCTTATAACTAAACAGATGGAAAAATAATTATTTTCAGATTTGGGGAACACATTTTAAAGTACATCCAATATTCCACTTATTAGTTTCTAGGGTGATCGTGAGGGAACAACAACAAAAAAAATCCATATTGAGTAATTCATATTAGTGGCCACTTTCCCAGACATTGTGTTTGATCCTCATAAGAATCCAGTGAAGAGGGCAGAAGTGATGCTATGTGACTTTTAAAGCCAGGTCATTAAAATACCATTTATTTCTCTCTGTGCTTGACAGATGTTCACTTTCAACCAAGCCATTATGCCATGAGTTAGCCAAGTGGCCACACAGATAGGCTATATACAGATGTTCCAACTGAGATCCCAGATGAGAAAAAGGATCAGCTGCCAGATATGGGAGTAAGTGAGACTTCAGATAATTCTACACAGCTCCCCCAGACCTAAAGTCACCCTCGGCCTTTGAGCCATCCCAGCTGAGGTCACATGTAGCAAGAGACGAGCTGTCCATATAAATCCATGCTCAAGATTCATGAACAGAATACATGGTGATTGTTGTCTCAATAATAATCATTTGCGAAGTTGTTATAAAACAATAGATCATTGGAACACAGGTATCACCATCCATATTTTTACCAAGCTGACAATAGCACACCCTTTACTAACCCAATATCATATAGCTAGAGTATGTCAGAACCAAGATGAATGTCCAGGTGATTTAATCAAGTCTAGTGCTCCTTCCTCTATACTATAAATGGTCAATGAATAAAGCATCTTTTTCTGCAATCAGTACCTCACAAATTTGTGAGTTTTCCCTTATGAATATTAACATATCTATTCATTTTTAATGACTCACAAATCTATGAATGCTGTAAAAGTTAGATAATACACAGGTTATTTTAATCATAATCATTAATAGTTCAAATATAATAAAGGTGAATCTACCAGAGAAGATGAGAACAAGGTTATGAAAAAAATGATAAAAACGAACCTGTTATAACTTACTTTTCAAAATTCAAAAAATGAATATAAAATTCAAACTCATTTTTCAAATATTAGTACTTAATGACTAGTCATAGGTAAAATACATTAGCAGATGGCTAGTTTAAGAGACTTAACAATTTTAAGAAGTTTGAAAAACAGACTTGGTTAAGGAAGACAATAATTAGTACTTACTCTCTTTCTTTCCATAAGATTTTTTGGAACTCATCCAAATGCACCTGCAAAGCTGAAATTTCAGGAACTCCATTTTCCAGAGGCAGATTTATTGCCTGCAGTCTTAATCCAGGTCTCACTGTATGGTTTTCAGAACCACTGTTCTTGAATAAATCAGGACAATCTAGATTGAGTTTCACCTCTTCATTTAATTTTAATGGGTCAATAATCAAACCTTCCTGAAAGAAAAAAAAATACAAAACAATTATTATTGTTGAATTTTAAAATCCAATGTAGAAAAATCATAAAGAAAACATTTTTGAAAGGAAATAAAATATTATGATTCAGCATCAAATTTATGTTTTCATTCATTTATCATTTTCTAATAGTGTTATATGGACAAACTTTAACTTATATATTTTTAGGCTTTTTTTTCCTTTCAATGTTCTACCATATTCTAATAAAATAAGTTTCCCGGCAGTCTCTTAAAATTTTCCATTTACAGTGGAATATGTTATATCTAACATACACTCCATACATCATGAAAAGCTTAACATTTTAGATGGAATTATAGAAAAGCAAGATATTAATTGATTTTATGTTTTTAGAGATGGAATTAAATAGAAAGGGGTAATAATATAAAGGGTAAATAATACAAACTATTTAAAGAGATAACATGAATTCCTAAAGTTTCCCAAAGTATGTTCCATGAGTTGTTAATAATATTTACCAGATTAAATATATATATATATGGGGGGTGGTTCATCAATAGATAAGTGTGTGAACTGCTAGATTAAAGTTTACAAATTTTTGTTATGTTCAGAATTCTCAGAAATTTCAAGATTCCAAATATACCAAGAAATTCCAAAAGTAGGTAGTGTGAAGTATTCCCTAAAGGTATTTCCCTATGGTACCCATTTTACAGGAATTAATTGTGAGGCCAGAGTCCCAAACCTTGGGAAATGTTTTAAACTACTGCATGGATAATTTAATAGTGGCTTATTAGGGTAAATGGAGAGAAATCTCTCTAAATATCTTCTTTTAACATAAAAAAATGCTGGGGGTTTTCTTTGGCTAAAAATACTAGTAATATCAGTAATATGGACTGAATCGTGTCTCCCCTAAAACCCATATGTTGAAGTCTGCACCCCCCAACCCCCAGTACCTCAGAATGTGACTGTATTTGGAGACAGGGTCTTTAAAAGGTAATTAAGTTCAAAATGAGGGTCATCAGGGTGGGCCTAGTGATGGTATCCTTATAAGAAGAGGAGATGCAAACTCATATATATAGGATGGGTAAACAACAAAGTCCTACTGTACAGCACAGGGAACTATATGCAATGTCCTGTAATAGAAAATAATATGAAAAACAATATATTTATATGTATAACTGAATCACTTTGCCATACAGTAGAAATTAACACAACATTGTAAATCAACTATACCTCAATAAAATAAATTTTAAAAAAAGAAGAAGAAGAGGAAATTTGGACACAGACACACACAGAGGAAAGGTGATGTGAAGACACAGGGAGAAGACTGCCATCTATAAGCCAAGGAGGAAGGCCTCAGCAGAAACCAACCCTGCTGACACCTGGATCTCAGACTTCTAGCCTCCAGAACGGTGAGAAAATAAACTTCTGTCGCTAAAGCCACTCAGTCTGGGGTACTTAGTTCTGGCAGCCTAAACAAACAAATACAGTCACCACTGGTTTTTCTATTTTCTTTTCCCTTCCCATTACTATATACAGCGTTCAAATATGCACATAACCTCTAGATTCCTCTGGGTTTTTTTCTGACCTTATTATTTATGTTCTCCTTGGTAGGATATTCTCTCTTTCCCAAGCACTCTCTGATGGACTCACACGTTTTGGAACCAATTTGAAAGGGGTCTCTCTGTGCATAAGACACTTCTATGAAACTAGGAAGCTTCCGGTCCTGGGTGACTCTAGCTTCCAAGGCCTCTTTTTGATGTGACAAACTCTGCTTCTTTTTCAAGGCACTCAATTCCTTCATGGTCATCTCTAGTTTTATTCTGAGTTGTCTTCCTTCCTCCCTGGCACTGTTCCTTTCAGCTCGAACTTTACTCCACTTTTCTCTCCAGTTGGCCGTGCAGTCTGACCACCATCGCATGGTCTTCTCCATCTGAGCGGCTCTGGCCTTGACCTCCTCCAGTTCCCGCAGGCGAAGTTCTTCACAAATGGCCCAGTCGTTGATGTTGCAGGAATGAGCATGGGAGTTGTGAGCGGCATGAGATTGCAGCGCATGAAGGGGCAAACAGGAGCTACAGGTGTCCCTGGGGGATGAGGCAGGTGCCCCCGGGTCACACGGTGGTTTAACTGATGACTGCTGCATCTGGAAGATTTGTGTTTCTTCAATTAACCGATGAATGGAATCTAAATTCATATTTATCTTTTCAGGCCTAAAAAAAGACAGAGAACATAATTGCATTTGAATTTCCTCTGCAATTATAAGAGCAAGACCGACATTTAAAACAGAAAGTGATAAAAACAACGCATCTTCTCAACATTGCATATTTTTCTTCCCACTGTAAAAATAGAGAGGAATTTATGCATTTGTAATTATCCTCAAAGAAATAGAAATCACTCACATTTAATTTTGCCAAACGAATACAAATAAATATATAAAGATGCAACTGGAGATAGCACAGGACGTGATTTTAACAAATCTAATTCTTTTCATGTAATATTTATTGTAACACATATTGTCCATTAACTGCTCAATGGTCCCCTTTTCCCCTGCTAACTAAAGCACAATTTGTTCAGGTGGAAGGCAGAAGCTGTTGATCTCTGGAAAGATAAGCCCCTATTCCAATCCCAGGGGCTAAATCTTGAGTGGTCTAAATCTTCCATGACAACCCCCATTTAATTCACAATTCACTGGTCTTAAAGCAGCATATGACCTGGTTCTGGCTGATGAGATGTGAGGGGAAGTCTGCTAGAAAAGTTTCCCATCTAGAAAAATGTGAAAACATCAAAATGAGAGAGCATTTTTCCTCTGCTTTCTTCCTGCTTGAACAAAGACATGATTCTGGAAGAAGGTAAGTGTAACAGCCACCCTGTAAAGTTAAAAATGGTGCAACAGATGGATGAAAAGAGCTTGATGTAACAATGGAGCTGCAGCATGAAACAAAGAATCCATACCTCTGGTTTCCTTGCTATGTGAGAATGATTAGCTATATTTATCTAATCTATGATTGTTGAGTTTTCTGTTACTTGGAGTCAAAATGACATCTAACTGATACATGAATTAATTTCCTACTATGGTTAATATTATGATAAATTCAAAAAATAAAATATGAATAAGACATGGTCTTTTTCCTTAAAGATTTTATAGTCCAGTAGATGAAACAAGCACATAAAATTTAAAATACATAATATTCCTATAAAAATGCATTTATTTAATTAAATTTTTTTAGCATTGTTTTATATGTCAAATCAATGTTAGCTTCCTAAGGTATGTACAAGGTACTGTAGGGAGAACTGCTAAAGAAGTGATGAGCTGTTTCCTAGAAATTAAGAGGCTTCACAGAAAACACTGAACAAAGTCTCAGTAATTTCAAAGCTTTAAAAAAGAATTAAAAACAGCTTTCCATATAAATAGCAAAGACAAATTAATTGGTAAATGCAAACCTTTGTTATCAGTATGTACATCCATTACTTTATTCAATATAGCAACATAACCACATTGAGGATTTAGCAAGTGGAACATTTTCTTTAAAATAAATGCTCAAATCATGCAGGTTAATCTAAAATTAATAAAGTTCTATGGTTGTATAAGATTACCCATTTTTATTATCAAAGAAGATTTTCTGGTGTAAATAAGCTTAGATAACATTTTGTATTCATGACTTTAACTACTCCCTTTTTTTCATTTCCTCTTATATAGTTACAGATCATAAACTGTCTTTTTATGAACCATCTATTTAATCAACTGAAGGGGTTTCATAATACCAATTAAGTTACAAAATAAACTTCTATTCACTGAAAACAAGACTATATAATATTAAATGCATACCACTTGCAGTTGTAGAAAAAAACACATTTTAATAAGTGTTCTGTAGAGATGCCAAACCAATTCACTCCTTGTTATAATACTTATTATAATAATATAGATTTGTGGTTGTAATTATTTTTGTTAGCATTAGTATATGCCCAATCATATTTGAATTAGTGCTGACTTGGAGCAACTGTTCTTTACATTTACTGTAACTCAGAGGGCAATGATGATATAACTGACCAAATTTCTTGGACCATTAGTAAACCAAGACCAATATTAAAAAAAAAAAAAAGGAACTCTTAATTAGAAGCATACCAAGTATTATATGTATATACATATGTATATATTTTTATATTTATATATATATATTTCACTATTTAATGAAATATTTCTTTTGGTAGAAGTTCCAAAATGAAGACAGAAAATTTATTTCAGCATATTAAACTTAAATTTAACCTTGCCATTTTCCAAAATAAATCAGTGTCATAAAATTGTAATGTCTTTTAAAATGTCTAGCTTTTATTTCACTAGTGTTTTAAAGACTCTATAATTAGACTCTGGTACATTGAGATCTTGCCTACCAATTAACTATGTATTTTTTCACATCTGACTAAACAAAATTGAGTTGGGTTTAATTATTTAGTCCTTGAATTTCAATAGTATTTCCTGTTCTAAATTGTTTCTCAAGCAAGTGAATGGGGATATTTAATCCTCATGTGTATTTATTAAAGCATTCATTTTCTCTATACATATGTACCTAATCTTCACGTTTTGTTTCAGATGACTATGAAAGTATTTTTCAGTGGTTTTAGCACAAAGGCTTTGATATATAGGAAAATATTTTAATGCTATTGACTCTGGTTTCTTATATTAATTTTTGGATGGTTTTTACCACAAAAAAAAGGAGGGGGGAGCACAAGGAAATCCTTGGAGGTGATGGACGTGTTTATTATCTTGAGCATGGTGATGGTTTCATGGGTGCACACATATGTCCAAGCTCATCAAATTGTATATATTAAATACATGCAGTATTTTATACCAATTACACCTCAATAAAGCTGTTTTTAAAAAGTTCATACAACCAGGCTACCACGATTACTGCAAGTATTTTTGAACGTAGTATATAGCCATATTAATAAAATTTGATGGGTCTACAATGTATAGACTATATTACTAAATGTATTATTTCTTGCCAAAGAGGAGCTTAATGTGTGAGACATTGGGCTCCAGAGTCTATTGGTCCAAGTTCTGACTCTGCCACTTTCTAGGTAGCTGAAAGTAGACAAACCACATAAATTGCCTTTGACTCATATCCTTATTTTGTGAAGGAAAACAGAATCATCATGTACCTCACTGAGTTCTTGTGACCATTAAGTGGGAAAATGCCCTCAGGTTGGCTAGCCCAGACTGTCTCTTAGGCAAGGTGACAATTCTTCTCAGTGCTATACAAGTCACTAGTATGTCACTTTGGACTATTGTACTATTTAATTTTTTTCAGTATCTTTCCTCTCTTTTGAAAGAGAAATGCTGTGCTTAAAAAATAGGGATAGCAACAGATAAATGTGATTTCTAAAAAAGAAAGCTCTGAATTTCATGTAATAAGTGTACAATCTCAATTTTTATATCATATTAATATTATTCAGTACTATTATTATATCCATCCCAGATATAAAGAAACTAGGGCTTAGGGTTCTAATGTAGCCAGCCCAAGTAAGACACTAAGAAGGAGTCAACCCACAGAAAACAAATTTATGGTTACCAAAGGGGAAAGGGAGGTGGAGGAGGGATAAATTAGGAGTATGGGATTAACAGGTACAAACTACTATACATAACACAGATAAGCAACAAAGATTTACTGTATAAAATATCTTATGATAACTTATAATGGAAAATAATCTGAAAAAATTATATATATAACTGAATACTTTTCTGTATACCTAAAACTAACTCAATATTGTAAATCAACTATACTTTATTAAGAAAAAAATTTTAAAACTAAAAGAAAGGATAAAGAAAAAAGAAGGGGTCAATCCAGTTTGGGAATTGAGGAAATTTGAACCCAGGGCCAATGCCTCTCCATATCAAAAATCTCCAGTTTCAAAATACCTATTTCCACTATAGTGAGATCACCTTTTAGATTATTTCATAAATACATTTGACAGAGTCTCATGCTGGATATTTTTACGTTCAGATATCTCCCATTAAATCAAACTACAAGTAGTCAACTGATCCTGACATTGCTTTTTGAGTCAATTCAATTTCCTCCTCATTGCTTAAAGGACCTGCAAGGTCTAGGCTTGTCCATTCCTCCATGCTTCTGTCACCCTGGTGTGTCTGTACCTTGTACAAACCTCACCTCAGTGATCTCCTCTGTGCAATCTGATTGCTATGCAGGTGCACTCTCCCCTCTCTCCAAACACCCAGCTCCTCCTGGCTTCCCATCCTTCAGATAGCAACTGCTGGAACCTATGCTTGACTCTCCTCCATCCCCTGGAGGTCCTACATCTGAGGCCCTCCCTCTGGCCTCCTCTGGATAGTGAACAAAATAGACATGGCTTCTGCCATCCTGGGACCTTGCTAACTACCAATAGCAATAAGTCAAGCTAACACAAATTTTAACTGCCTTTGAAAGAAATAAGCAATGTGTTGTGATTTAACACACACCTATACACTGAGAGAAGTCTCTCTGAAGTGATGTCTTAAGTGTTATCAGAAGAATGAGGTGGACCAGAAATAAAAGCATTTTTGGCATAAGTTAAAATAGGGCAGAACAAAATAGGGTCCAAAGGGATTTTTGTTTTATTGTTTATATGTATTACTTTCCATTAACCTATAGGAAATGAATTTTATATGAAACCCTTCTTAGTTTTTTTTCTAAGACACACAGGACCTCTAATGCATAAGCAATAATGTTAATAAAAGCCATAGCAAGGAGAAAATAGATTAATACAGATATAAAACATAATGCTAAGAAATAGTTACTATAGATATGACACCATACACTGTGATAGAAAGAGAAAAAGAAGGATAAGTTTTTTTTTTTTTTTTTTTTTTTCTTTTTGCGGTATGCGGGCCTCTCACTCTTGTGGCCTCTCCCGTTGCAGAGCACAGGCTCCGGATGCGCAGGCCCAGCGGCCATGGCTCACGGGCCCAGCCGCTCCGCGGCATATGGGATCCTCCCAGACCGGGGCACGAACCCGTATCCCCTGCATCGGCAGGCGGACTCTCAACCACTGCGCCACCAGGGAGGCCCAGGATAAGTTTTTAATATTCAGGAAAGTAAAACATCGTATTGTATTTTAAAATGTGGCCTGTCAAACATGCACAAGTGATTAGTATAAAAACATATGCATTTTGTATGGGTCAATGCAGAAAAATACAATATATTTTAGGAATGTTTTGCAAGAGAACACTAAATATTAAACGTGAAGACTGCCACTGTGATAGTGAGGTAAGTGAAATCATTACAAAGAATGGCCATATGACATCACATCGATATAGGTCAAGCTTTGCCCACCGTATTTTAAAAATATTATATTTTAAAAATCCATACATGGTGGCAAATTATACAGACAGTTATAGTCTACATTTGCTGATGTGAATGTGAGATTCTGGAATCATGTAGAGGCAGGAAATACTTGCACAAAAAAGGCAACTAAATTATATAAAATTTGTGCAAGTTGCCATTTATTTAAAGCTTAGATACTTTATTTTCTAAAAGTAGTATAGTATAAAATAAGCACAAATGCAAATGTTTTGTCAATAAAACGTGTATATTTATGTTTTCCAAGAGTCATTATTGAATTTAAATTGCATTATCTGATCAGATAGAAATAATCTTTATTTTAAAGAACTGGAATTCATGTGATAAACCCTGCCTTTTTTTAGTCGACTCTTCATTGCTTCCTATCTTTTTAACTTCTTACTATTACCTAGAATTATTGAAGCCATGTATCACTGTTTTAAATTAATGTGATGTCTTTTCTTTAGTCTAGGTTTCCAGGAAAAATTATTTGAGAGAAATAGTGTTCCTTAGATAATGCTTAATGATAAAAAATTAACCTCATTTCTTATAAAGTAAACTATTTCAGATTAATCTCTCCACATAGCATCTTGATGTTATTGCTACATTTCCAGACAATAGCAATGATTTCTATGCTTTTAGAGGCTAAGAAACGAATTGCTACATTAAAATAATAACCTTTTAGGTCATAGGTAAAAGTGATCAGTCTTACTTCTTCAAGAATATGAACGAAGGAAAAAAGAAAGATCCAAAATCCAAAATCCATGTTATAAAGTACCAATGTATCATTTGTAATGAGTCTTGGAAAAATAAAATTTCTGTTTTTTGGCAGGCTGATCACCTTGAAGCTTTTATAGTGCTTTGCCTGCCAAGCACAAACTTAGATTCAGATAATTTAGAATTTCTTGGAGGATATAACATAATTTAACTATTCTTGTGTGGTACTTGGGGTGTCAATCAGGTTCAAGAAGGTTCTGTTTTAAAATATTCCTGTAATGTTTCACCAGTGAACAAATCTTAAGACAGAAAGATATTTCATCTAAGATGTGCATTTACAGCTGAAGTATATTTCTTCTAACAGTACATATAAATCTGTGCTACTTAACTACCTATTTGTATGGGAGCCTGACACTTGTTGAATTCCTTAGCATTTTTTAATATTTATATTAATTTCACGGTTTCAGTGAAGAAAACCACAAACTGTCCCAATTTTCTCATGCAATCTAATCCAACTTAATCGTGCCAAATAAATAAGCCAAAATATCCATTGAGACCTTAAGCCAAAAGTTGACATTAGTATTAGCTGTGGTAGAACTATAAAGCCCAGTCGAATCTTATTTTCATGTAAGAATAATCTTGCTACAATTTCCAGGTGGCTAACAGTCAGGGTGCACATTTTATTAGAAAGAACAGCAAAAACATTGTCATGCCAAAGATCCTACCACTTTCCAAAGCAGAGCAGGTGGCCCTGAAGCTGGAATTTACGTTGCTGTGTTTACACCATTTTGTGTAATTTCACAAAGATTAAATAATGTAGAGGACAATAAAACTGTGTCCATAAATATTAGAAAATTAAAATCCAGAAGAGCACACAGCCAACAACTCCAAATTATCATTATTAAGTCATAACGTGAGACGAATGACCCTATGAAATAACTCCTATCACAATTTCACGACAAACCACGTGGTGCTGAGAGGACCTATGCTTTCCATTCTTTTTTCTGTTTGTTCTTTATTGAAAAGGTATCCATTTGTTAACATTATAAATTTTCTTTAATATTGAATTCATCAACATTTTCCAATATTTATGTCCATTTTAGGATTGCAGTGAACAAAACCACAAACCATCCCAATCTTTCTATGCATTTCCTAAGCAAAATTCCTAAGCCATTCACCCCATTCACACGTGCCCTTAAAGAATGTGTGCAGCTAAGTCAGAAATTCTTCATGGATCTGGTTACACTTTGTCCTGAACGAGAGAAAGTTCTTTTCATGTCAGTATGTTTCAGTAATGTTTTCTCACACCCGTTTGATGGAATGTGTGTGTAGCTGCCAAACTATTCTACGTCAGCTGACTGGCAAGTTTTCACAGGCTTAATAATGAAGTTGGGAGAATATAACCCAAATGACTGTCATAGTTACTTTTGAAATGCAGTTATAAAAGATTTTAATAAAAATATTTATTCTTAAAATCTGTTCAATTTTCCTGACAGTACATTCTTTACATTAATAATACAAATTGACTGAAATGTATTCCACATCAAAAAGCTAAGAGAAAAAAATTGATATCAGAAGCAGAAATGTTCTAATGTATTTAGATATTTGTGAGCAATACCTATGAATAATATTACCAAATACTTTGTTTCATTCACACTACTTCTTACTAAAGCAAAGTAATATTCACATAAAGGCATGTATGATATTGTTTGTGAAGCTTTACTTCTTATGCATGACCTGGAATTTAATTATCAGTGTAAAGAGCTTAAAATTGGTGGCAGAGATAAAAATTCACCCTTTTGAATGATCAGATCAAAGAAAAAGTCTTTAAAAAGCCCAGCTACCCCAAATCACAAGACTATTGGTTCATCATATGCTATAGAGAGCATACAGAAAAGATGGGGCAAGAAAGGTTTTATTCCGGACAAGAGAAAGACCAGATTTAAGGAATCCACACCCCCCAGAGTTCAAGAGGTAACTTGGCAGCCCTTGGGTTTGCAGCTACTCTTTGTAAGAGTTAATGAGGGCCTCTTACCCAAAATATTTGCCACAGTAATTTTCAGAAGTTTCAAAATTACTACCCCCCAACAAGAAGTTGTGTAAGACTGTCATCTTTGCCTTGATGGTCAAGTAAAGCAACATTTTAAATACAGAAATTAGTATTTATTTATTCAGTAATAATCATTAGACAGTGCCATGATAAAACACATTTAAGTTGAGCTCAGGGGCAGTAGATGATTCTGCAAATAATCAACACAGTAAAGGTGGTATATTAGTTTCCTATTTCCCCTGTAGCAAATTATCGCAAACTTAATGGCTTAAAACAAAACAGAATTATTGTGTTACATTTCTGAAGTTCAGAAACCCCAAATAAATCTCTCTGGACTAAAATCAAGGTGTTGGTAGGGCTGGTTTCTTCTAGAGGATCTGAAGGGAGAATCCATATCTAAAGGCAACTGCATCCCTTGACTTGTGGTCCCTTCCTCACATCACCCCAATCCTTTGTTCCCATCATCACATCTATTACTAACACTGATCCTCTCTCCCTTTATAAGGACCCTTGTGATTATATTGGCCCTGCTTGGATAATCCACAATAATCTCCCCATCTCAAAATGCTTAAGTTAATCACACCTGCAAAGTCTCTTTTACCATACTGTATAAGGTAACTTACTGTAGGTTCTCTGGAGATTAGGGGTTAGGATGTGGGCACCTGGGATGGGGGGGCATTAGTCAGCCAACAACAGGTGACATAGTGAAAAGAGATTGAACTTTGAAACTACAAAGATATGAGTTCAAATTCTTGCTTTGTCATTTACCACCTTGTGACCTTAGCAACTTAATTAACCTTTGTGATAAAGCTTCTTCATCTATCAAATGGGGATATTAATAGTTGTGTAATAAGTTGTTTCAAGAGTGCCACATGAATTTTCCCTCGATACTGGATCATTCTCTTTAGCACACCAATTGCATCATTACCACCTTCCTCACCAAGTAAATGTCCCATTTCCCTGTACACATAACAAAAGAAACAATGTAACTAATGTGTTATTTCCTCTGCTTTCATTCCCTCACATCCCATTTTCTCATCAACCCATTTCAACTGGAAATCTGCACACTCCATTCCACAGAAATTCCACTTGTCAAGGTCACAAATGACCTCAATATTGCCAAATCGGATATTCATCTTTTTCCCTTGTCTAACTTGACTTCAGTAATATTCAAAACCGCTGAAAATTCCTTGCTTTTTAAACACGTGTCTTTTGTTTTCCTTATCACCACACCCTTCTGATTATTCCATCACCTCCTCCTTCTTGGTCTCCTTTGTTTCTCCCTACTGTGCCTCCCTAAATATTAGCGAGTCCAAAGCTTGATGACACTAATGAGAATGTCTTTGCCATTGACTGCCAAATTCATATCTCCAGTCCCTCAATTGCTCCTGAGTTCTAGATTAATGTAGTATTTTCTCTATATTTCCACTTGGGTGTCTAATAGGAATCTCTACCTCGACCTTAACATTGACCAAATTGAAATCTTGATCCTCAGCCCTCTGCAAATTTGTTTTTTCCCATTGTTAACATCACAGTAAATGGCAACACCATCCATCCAACAGCTCAAGTCAAAAACCTAGTTTCTCTCTGACCCACATTTAGTCAGCAAGTTCTATTGTCTCATTTCTTCAAGTTACTTCCTAGATCCATGTACTTCCATCCACCTTCGTTGTGTCTGTCTTGTGGAAACAATCACCACCCGTCTCAACATTACTGCTACTGAAACGTCTATTAACACTTCTCTCTATCTATTTGGTATGCATCAGCCAAAGAATCCTTTAAAAAAATTAAATAAAAATATATAACTCTCTAATTAAAATTTACCAATGCTTCCCTATAACAATTAGAATAAAATGAAAACTTTCAACCACAGTCTCAGTTTCAAATGATCTAGCACCAGCCTCCCTCCAGACCTCAATTCCTACCACGCCAGCCCTTCTCTACCTTCCCTTCTTGCTCTGGTCAAGCTTTCTTCCTGTTCTCTGAAGAGGTCGTGATCATTCCTGCCTTGGAATCTGTGAGTGGAATGCTCTTCCCTCAATCCTTGGATTTCAAAATGTTCTGTTCTGAGTATTTAAAATTTAAAAGGCAATGAAGTTTCAAACTAAGAGGGTAAAATGCTAACAGTAGAATTTCAAGCATCAACCTCCAGATGTATAATAAAATGTGTATAATAAAACAACTTTTAAAACACTTTTAATGTACATTTTACATGATGCTTATGGAAGTTCTGTTTGGTAGGTATGGGTACCTGGACCAAAGTCAAGAAACCTGATAAGTAGCAGAGACAGGACTTAATTCAGATCTTTCATCTCAAAGTTTAGCGCTATTGTCACTATACCGAATTGTTTCTTTCACAAATGTTCAGGATAAATATCAGCATCCTGACCCAAACACCACAGCAAAGTTTGTTGTCTCATTGCCTCTTAATTTAAGGAAAGCGAGGGCTTGGGGGAAGAATTTCATTTCAACCCATCAAAGCATCCAGAAGGCTACAGAATTTATCAGCCAATACTACCTTCTTGTGTTTCTTATAACAGAAAGATCTAAATGCTAGGAAGACTGGGTGAAGAAGAAGGTTGTGGCACGAACACTTCATGCCCTGTTCTCACAACCTTAGTCTCAGAACAAGATTTGCTTTTGGAGCCCAGCTTTCCCGCATCAAAGTAGCATTAAATTGTCTGTTCAAAAGAAGAAAATTAAGGAATTTAGGTCTCAGTACCCTGAAGGTGCTTTCCCACCCATTTTCCCACCTCAAAAAATGTATACCACATACATGAGTGTGTATGTATATACATGTGTACATGTGTATATACAAAATGTACATATACATATCTATACAAATAGAAAATACACATTTTAACTGGGTTGTGTATGATTTTAATAGTATTATTTAGCAGATTGAACTACACTTTTGTGTGTATTTAGGAATGTCAACAGCACTTGGTGAAAATAATTCCTTCATGGCAAAATACTCTTCTGTTTTTGCTACAATTACACAGCAGCAAAGACTTAAGGGAAAATTATAGTTACTTTCAATGTATTTTGGATATAAATTTCTGTTTCATTATCGTTTCCAAGGTTCATGTAACATACTTATAAAGTCTTTTTCGGATTCAAAAAATATAAATCATCTGCATAGACTATCACATTCTCAGTAAATGTTTATTTCATTGTAGACCATGAATTAATAATCACTAACATACACTAAGATTATATTTTTACATCCAAATCATACATGCTTACTAAGCATGGCTTATGCTATTATAGAAAAGAGCAGGGCCTATTTTAAAAGACTAGACTTTTAAAAATTATTTGATAGGTCTGGTCAAGTAGAGGCAGATGTGCAGTTGAAATAATTCACTGAACATTCATTTCTGTTAAATAGTAAGTGGTAAGATAAAAAAATATTTTTAAGAATTACTAAGAAAACTCACAAATTTCCAAAATCAAGTACATCTTAAGAATAAAATAATTTATTGACTCTGAGTTAACATTAACCAGAATTATTTTCAATGCCCTTCAATGCCACTGATTAATCTTCTACTCTGTATTTATGGCATTTAGACTCAAAATGAGAAAGTTTCTTGGCATTGTACAGAATCTACACATTATTGTTGTATGCTGAAATCCAAACTGAAATTTTTGGTTTGTGACGTAGTCTAATCTTGCCAAAAGATCCCTGAAAGAAGTAGTTCAAGAGAGTTCTCAGACATCAAATATAAAAAAGAAAAGAAAAAAAGCAGCCTAACATGTTAAATTATAAACATATGGATGGAATTTCCTTTAAACTACTCTTGAGTCTAAACCTTAAGGGTAAAGAATTAAAAAAAAAACATATTTGAGGTTTCCATTACACAAAACATTTGAAAAGTTAGGGAATTCAACTACTCCAAAGACAGAAGAGATTTCTACTCTAATATTGAGTAAACTGAACCTTCTCTCCTACTATTTTGAAATATCTTTACTCTACAATTAAAATGTCAATCCTTATTATGTAACCTTGTAATAAATATTAATGAATACATATATTAGTTGAGAGGGGTTTTTTTATTATTTGTTTTTATATTCTGGAGCCAGAAATACTAAGAGATGAAGAGAAAATGCAAAATAAGAAAGGCACATACTTTGTTTATAATTGAATTTTTATTGAGATAACTGTAAATTCACATGCAGTTGTAGGAATAATACCAAGAAATCCATGAACTTGTTAGCCAGTTTCTCCCAGTGATGACATCTTCCAAAACTATGTACAATGTCCCAGTCAGGATATTGAGATCAATACAGTTCACTGAACTTATTCAGATTTTCTGTTTAACTTGTATCCATTTGGTTTGTCTATGTATTTTTTCTATACAATTTTATCATATGTATGGGTTTGTGTATCCACCACTCCAGTCAAGACAGAACCCACAGTCTTCATGTTCCCTCACCCTGTCACTAATCCTTGGAAACCACTAAATTATCTTCATTTCAAAAATTTTCTCATCGCAAAAATATTATGGAAGTTTAATAATGCATCATGCAATCTTTACAGATTGGCTGTTTCACTCATTCACTCTGCATAGTACTCTGGAAATCATCCAAGTTGCTGCAAGTATACATATTCTGCTTTGGGGTTTTTCTGTTCATTGCTGAGGAGTAGCCCATGGTAGGTATGTGCCACAGTTTGTTTAACTTGCTAACCTATTGAAAGACATCTGATCTGTTTTCAGTTTTTGGCTATTAGAAATAAAACAGCTATAAACATTGATATAATGGTTTTGTGTGAACATAAATTTTCATTTCTCTAGTATAAATGTCCATGAGTTCAACTGTTGGGAAATAAAGTAATTGCATGTTTAGTGTTATAAGAAACTGGCAATTAGTTTTCCAGAGTGACTATACCATTTTACATTTTCATCCTCTCCAGCATAAGCGTTGTCACTATTGTTTTCATTTTAGCCATTCTGATAGGCATATCTCAGGGTGGTTTTAATTTGCATTTCCCTGATAGCTAAAAATGTATTTTTATGTGTTTACATACCACAATGTATATCATTTTGGGTGAAATGTCCTTTCATGTGTCTTAGCCATTCCTAATTGTATTTTTGGTTTTTACTATTAGGTTTTCAGAGATACAGTCTTTTGTCAGATACATAGTTTGCAAATATTTTCTCCCAATATGTATTTTCTCTTTTCATTCCCTAAACATGGCCTTTCACAGAGCAACAGTTTTTAATTTAGATGGTGTTCAATTTACCAACTTTTTGGTGGATTGTGCTTTTGGTGTCCAATCTAAGAATCCTTCACCTAGCTCTAGATCCCAAAGATTTTCTCCTACACCTTTTTATAAACGTGCAAAGTGGAATGTTCTACAGTTAAGTCCATTTTGAGTTAATGTTTGTATCACATGTGAGGTTTAGGACAAGTATCAGTTTTCACCTGTAGAGGTCCAATTGTTCCAACACCATTTGTTGTCAGGTTATCCTTCCTTCATTGAATTTCTTTTGCATCTTTGTCAAAAATCACGTGAGCATATTTGTTTGGGTCCATTTCTGGGTTGTCTATTCTGTTCCGTTAATCTATGTGTCTATTGCTCCCCATCTACAAGTACAACACTATGTTGATTATTGAACTATGTAGTGAGACAATACCCGGTGGAGTGATTCCTCCCACTTTATTCTTCTTTGTCAAGACTGCTTTAACTATTCTAGAGCTTGTGCATTTCTTTATAAACTTTAAAACAATCTCATCTATGTGTACAAAAAAACCTTACTGGGTTTTGATGAAAATTGCATTAAACCAATACATCAGTTTGGGAAGAAGTAAAATCTTTATTACACTGAGTCTTCAAACCTATGGACACAGCATGCCTCTCCATTTATTTAGATATTTGGATTCTTTCAGCAGAAGTTTGCAATTATCAATATACAGGGCCTATATATGTTTTAGGTTGCATTTTCTTTGGAGTGATTATAAATGATATTGTGTTTTTAGTTTATTTTTTCATGCATTTATATTAGTATATAGAAATGCAATTGATTTTTGGTGTGGTGATCCTGTATACTGCAAACTTGCTGAACTCACTAATTCTAACAGTTTTGCTTTGGGTTTTGCAAATTTCTTGGCATTTTTCTATATAGACAGTCATGCCATCTGTAAATGGGAACAGTTTTATAACTTCCTTTTTGATCTAAATGCCCTTTATTTCTTTTTCTTGCATTGTTGCAGTGGCTAGAACTTCCAGTGCTATGTTAAATAAAAGAGCAGACATTATTTCCATGTTCCCAATCTTAGGGGAAAAACATTCAATCTTTCAGCATTAAGTGTGATAATAGTTGTAAAGTTTTTTTCCAGGTGCTTTTTATCAAGTCAAGGCATTCCTCTCCATTCTTAGATTGCTGAGACTTTTTTTTTATCATAAATGAATGTCAAATTGTATCAAATGCTTTTCTGTATCAGTTGATATAATTATATGATATTTATTCTTTAGCCTGTTGGTATAGGAAATTACACTGATTGATTTTCAAATGTTGGAAGTCTTGTATAACTGGAATAAATTCCTTTTGGTCATTGTGTATAATTATTTGTAACATTTTTGAATTTGTCATGGTATGATGTTGAAGATTTTTACATAAGTTAATGCAAGATATCAGACTACAGTTTTCTTTTTTTGTACTGTCTTTGGTTTCAGGATCAGGGTAATAATGACTTTAAAAAATTAGGTTGGAAAATATTCCCTCTTTTATATTTAGGAAGAACATGTGTAAAATTGGTATTGATACTTTAAATATTTGGTAGTGCTATGGTCCAAATGTTTGTGTCCTCCCCAAAATTATATGTTAAAATCCTAGTGCTCCATGTGATGGTATTAGGAAGAGGGGCCTTTGCAAGGTACTTAGGTCAGGAGCCCTCCTGAATGGGATTAGTGCCTTTATATAAAAGACCCCAAGGGCTTGCTTACCCCTTCCACAAGTGAGGACACAGTGAAAAAGCACCAGCTATGAATCAGAAAAGGACCTCACCAAAATGCAACCACCATGGCACCTTGATCTTGGACTTTCCAGAGTCTAGAATGGTAAGAAATAAATGTCTATGCTGTTTATAAGCTACCCATTCTGTGGTATTTTGTTATGGTAGCCTGAACAAAGACAGAGTTCTCCAGTGAAGCTATATAGACCTGGCAATTTCATTTTTGGAAAATTTTTAGTCATAAATCCAAATTTCTTTAATGTTTGTTGGACTATTCAACTATTGTCTTTCATCTTGGTTGACTTTTGATATTTTATGGTTTTAAGAAACTGATCCACACCATATAGGTTGTCAATTTATGAACATAAAGGTGCTTAATAATATTCCCTTATTTTCCTCATAATGACTGCAGGATGTGTAGTGATGTCCCTTATTTTAATCTTGATGTTCGTGATTTATGTCTACTCTCTTTTCCTTTTTGTCAGTATTGGTAAATGTTTATCAAATACTCTTGATTTTTTTGAAGAACCAGCTTTGAGCTCATTGATTTTCTCTACTGTTTTCCTCTTTAAAATTTTATTGATTTCTGCTTATACCTTTATTATTTCCTTCTTTCATCTTTTTTGGATATAGTTTGCTCTTCTTTTTTTAGTTTCTTGAGGTAGAAACTTACATTACTGTTTTGAGACCCTTCCTTGTTTCTAATGTAAGAATTCAGTTCTACAAATTTCCTTCTCTGCACTGCTTTAGTTGCCTCACAAATATTTGATGTTATATCTTCCTTTAATTCACTTCTGTATAATTTTTCTTTCCTTTGAGAAATCCTCATTGACCCATGGATTATTTAGACATGTACTATTTAATTTCTACTTCTTTAGAAATATTTCTATTGTTGATTTTTAGTTGATTTCACTATGGTAAGAGAACATACCTGCATGATTTAAATTTTTTTTAATTTGTTGAAGGTTTTTTTTGGCTTAGGATTTGGTCTATCTTGGTTAACATTCCACAGCACTTGAAAATATGTATATTCTGAATTTGGGGGGTGGAATATTCTATATATGATAATTAGATCCTTTTGGTTGATTATCTAGATCTTCTATTTCTTTGTTGATTCTGCATCTAGTAATCTGCTAGACCAATCAGTTAACTCATCAGTTGCTTAGAGGGGTTGTAGAAGTCCCCAATTTTTGATCTATCTCTCTCCTTTCAGCTCTATCAGGCTTTGCTTCACATATTTGGAGACTGTGTTGTTTTGATGTATATTCATTTAGGCTTGTGATGTATTCCTAATGGATTGATAAATTTCCCTCTTTGCCTAGGTCTATGGTGGTTTGTTTGTTTGTTTGTTTTGTTTTGTTTTGTTCTGCTATGAAATACCTTCTCTGACATTAATGTACCACCCTAGCTTTAAAAAAAAAAGAAAATGTTTGGATGGTGTATTTTTTCCATTCATTTTTCTAGTTATTTATGTCACTGAATTTGAAATGAATTTTTTGTTAAATTTCTTGTTAAATTAGTTAATTTCTTGTTAAACACTATAGTATATAGTGTGCTCATGGTTTTTTGTTTTGTTTGCTTGTCTTATCCACCCTGCCAATCTCTGCCTAATTGGTGTATTTAAGCCATTTACATTTGAGGTAATTATTGATATGTTGGACCTTAAGTCTAAGCAATTTTATTATGTTTTCTGTTTGTTTCCTCTGTTTCATTCCTTTCTTTTTTGTTTTCCTATAGGTCATTTGAACATTTCTTAGCATTCCATCTGCTTGATGTATCTGTAGAATTTCTGAGTGTTCATACACTCACTTCGTACCGTTTTCATACTGGTTGCTCTGGGAATAAAAATAGACAGATGTGATATCATAGTCTACTGGAATTAATGTTTCACCACTTTAAGTGAAGTGAGGAAAACTTCTGTTTAGGTCCTTCTACCTCTTCTGTTCTTAAACATCACTTTCTTGAGTATAAGATGGTGTTGTAATTATCATTTCAATCATCAAATGTGATTTACAGAACCTATGAGGAGAAAGACATCCTTTTATATGTAATCTTATTTTTGCTGTTTGATTTCTTTCTTGTTTTCCAATGCTCCAAGATTCCTTCCTTTATCATTTCCTTTTTGCTTGAAGAACTTCCTTTAGTCAATCTTTAAGGGTAAGTCTGCTAATGACACCATCTTTTAGTGTTCTCTCATCTGATTTATTTCCCCTTCATTCCTAAAGGAAATTTCACTAGGTAAAATTTGTGCTTGATACTGATTTTCTTTCAGCTTGTAGCTTCCAAGACTACAAGCTGTAGCTTCCAAGACTTGTAGCTTCCTTGTAGCTTCCATGACTTCAGGTAAAAAATACAATTGAATTGGTGTTCCAAGTGTTGACATTTTGTATTAAGAATTCAGCACTGCTTATTTAGCGACATAAATATTATGGCATATAAAAATCATTCATTTTAACTCATTTAAAAATATCAAATATAGATAGTAGTTATATAGCAATTAATGTGATTAATCAGGTGTTAATAAATGCCAATAAAAAGCAAGACTATGGCTATGACTTCAAGCCACATAACTGTGTTTTGTTCTATGGCTTCAAATGTTTCCTTAACCTAAGGATAATTGGATAAAATGATTTTTGGACAGTCAGTTCAAAATGTTTTCTTTCAATGCACATGAATAATATCTTTATTATTATCATTATAAAAAGAACGTGTAGTAAGCACATTTCTAAAATGTCCCCCCAGTTATTCCCACCGTTTGATAGTCATAACCTTGTGTAATTCCCTCCCACTCACTGGGGGCTAGCTCTAATGACATGATTCTAATTAATATAATATTGCAAAAGTGATGAGATGTCACTTCTGAAATTAGGTTATGGAAGGACACCACCTCTGTCTTACGAGCACTCTGCCTATCACCCCCTCTCTTGGTCATTCTGATGAAGCCAAGAGCCATGTCATAAGCTTTCCTGTGGAGAGGCTCACATGGAAAGGAACTGAGGGACGACCCTGGTCAATAGCTTATGAGAAATTAAATCCCGCCTACAACAATTTGAGGGAGCTTGGAAGCAGATCCACCCCAAGATGGAGCTAAAGACCACTGTAGCCGTGGCAGACAATTTAACTAAAGCCCTTTGAGGGACTCAGAGACAGGACCCAACTGAGCCACACCTGATTCCTAACCCACAGAAACTATGAGACAATAAATGCTGTTTTAAGTCACTAGATTGTGGTATAATTTGTTATACAGCAATACAGAAAGACAATCCATGACCATTAAATCCCTTCCTCAAATTATCATTTATCATGGCCACCCATCACAATTTAGTCTAAGCTCACACAAAAGTGAAAGTACTTAAGAAATAAAATTTTAACATTTACCAATTAAAGTCAGTATCAATACAAAAGTTAAATCATATAAAATGAGGGAAAAGGAAGCAGTAAAAATCAATCCAAATGCCAATCATAGGATTAAGAGAAAATAAATTTTATGGTGTTTCTTCAGATAATGTTAAAATGTAAAGGTTTCATGGCACTACAGATATATTGTATTCAAGGGAATAAATGTAATAAATATTACCTTATTTAAATTAGATATCTTGACATTAGGCAAAACTGGCTGGTCTTTTTGAGAGCCATCAAAATAAGAGACAGGTACCCACGTCATTAATTTACAGGAAAAGCATCATGAAGCCCACTCAAAAAATGAAGAAAACCATCACAAACCAAGCAAATGGTAAATGTCATCAGAGCAACCACAACAAATCAGCAAAATTACCTCTTATTGTTTTGACTATTGTACTTATATTGCAATTCAAATACTTTAGAGTATTTGAACAGCTTCAGTTTATCAATCACTGTTCTAAAGTTTTGATGTTAGTTTGATAGCACAGAAAAGTTTCCTTACAGATTACTGTGAAATAGCTAAAAGACTGCAATCACCACACACGCAAAAATTGAATTGTCCAAAAAAATCCATTTTTAGTCTCTGTTGATATTTGGGAAACCAAAAACCATAAGGGAGAAATATTTTGGATTTTAATTAGTATATTTTGGCTCTTTGAAGAGGTAATAATAACAGGAAATATAAACTGACATTCAACAATGCCTTTAACAACTTAAAATTCGAAAATGAGGACAGTGTATAATTCACTTTCCTAAAATGTTTCTCAAGAGCACATGACAGTCTACAATTACAGAAGACTTAAAGTTGTTCTAGCACATTTAATTCAATGCATATGGTTTTCCTCTCTAGAGATAAGTGAAAACGGGCATGCTCATTTTTACATTTTAATATTCTGATAATTTATTGAAAAGTATTTTTTACAATTGACAGTAAGATATTGATTTGCTTTTGGAAAAATGAAGAATGCCTACTAGTTGTTTAGAATTTTTCTTTCCCGTTTTTGAATGTGAAATACAACCATACGAGAAAAGCTTTCTATTGAAACAGCATTTTTTTAAAGTTCAGTAGTGATAATTTTGAACACATAAGGTGGCATTAAAATCACGAAGTTTTGCAATTTCATCAATCATGTTTGATTTGAGGATAATTCGTTTTTCAAATGCTTATCAACTAACATATTTGATAACATTTATCTTTAGATAAGAATAATTTCTGCAAATCAAATGATAGATAAACTGAACTGTATGCCATCTTAAATTGAAATTTGGAGACAGAGTAAAAGAGAGAAAGAGCAAGAGAAACTGTCAAACAACTTCCTAAGCATTTCACATACATTAACCTTTTTACTTCTCACCATAACCAAGTGGCATATCTGACTGTATTTCTGTCTTTATGCCTCTCTATTTTCTATTTGTTCTGAGTCTATGTGTGAGCGTGTGAGAGTATATGTATGTATGATAGACAAATAGATTCTTCAATTCAGCAAAAGTATATCCCACATTTTCATTATTATAAATTGTTTTTACAAGTTGTAATTTCACAGAGCCTCTGGGCTAACAGAAAAGATTTTAAAATATTTATAATTCTACCTTAGTCTGGCTATTCTGTATTATTCAAATGATGACTTGTACACATTTCAATATTTTCATTTCTCTGAGTATATTTTTTCCAATAATATCGACTTTAGGAATGTGATCAAAAATCATTTGCTAAAAATTTGCTATTTCAAAGTAAAGTACCAATTTGACATGTTAAATATTTATCCATTTGCATCTGTAAAATCTGTTTTAAACAATAAAAAATTCCATCATTGGAAAACTTCACAGCAGTTTTTGCGATATTTAGAATGGCCTCCAATTTCATAGTTTTACGAGTTTCTCAGTTAAAGTGATATTTGACGTAACATATTTAGTAAAACCTCTACACTCACTATGACCCAAAAGAAGAACTTAAATTTAAAACTCTTTGACAGTTGTCTCTTAAGGGACTTTTGAAATTATTTTTGGATACCTTCTTTTATTTTTACCTGTAACTACATTAGTGTCTATATTCTTACTCAAAATGGTATATGTTTTTAAATTTAAAATAGCTTTTTAAATTTATTAATTAAATACTACTGATTTTTTCCCTAGAAAATACAAAAGGACTTTGAAACATATTGTGTACATTATCCTGCTGCCTGTATCTGGCATGGTTTCATATTACACTTCCCACACAGAACAACACTTAGCATTTTTCATTAGTGAGAAGAATTTTGAGGAAGCAAGGTTTGTTTTCTCTCTAGGGTATTCAAGTGCTGTATTTGAGTTCAGTAGAAGAGTTAGGAAAGTGATTATAATAGTGTATTCCAACAACAGTTAACATAAAATATAAATATTATATTTATAAAACTAATGAATAAAAAATTTTATAAAATACAACATCCTGGAAAATGCAGACTTAAATATATTTGTGAACAAGTAAAAATAAGAAAAATTACTATACTGAATTTAAGACAAGCAGCAAGTATTTATTTTAATCGTTGCTATTAAAGGCCCAATGAGGGTTGTTTATTGCCTGAAGTCTTTCTTTTTTGACTTAAACATGTAGTTTTAGTTCCAGATTCTCCTTTAGCATGAAAGCCATGAATTTGATTGTGGAAACTCCTTTAGGTTGGGAAATTCTCTACAGAACACAGAAAATGAGCCACATTGGATAGTCAGTTATTCTCATTTACAGAATTCTAGCCATATGAATTAGATGTCAGTTCAAATAAGACAAATGAAATTAATTGATCTATTTCTGACTATTGGCTTCCTCAGGAAGCTTCTGTAATCATGACTTAGATCAGGTCCCCCTGCCATGATGTCTGAACACTGATACTCTTCATAAATGTGAAACAGAGCTGTGGTCCACGTTTAAAAATTATTTGACCACTCTCTATCTCCCCCACTGACTAAGCTGTGAGTTCAGCATGGGTAAGGACCATGTTTGTTTTTGCTCACCATTCTATCCCCAGGGGCTAGCATAATGCCTGAGTTAGAATGGACATTAAGTAAATATGTACTGTATGAATGAATGAATGAGAGATATTTAAAAGAAAAGTCTCTAAAATCCAGCAACGATTATTTATGAAGAATTTATAAAGAAAATATTTTCACACCAGGAAATGGTACTAATTTTTCACTTTTCCAGATAAAAGAAAATAAGTGAACACATCCCAACTCATTTTATGAGATCAAAACAGCCTTGATACTAAGACCTGATAAGAACTTTATGACAAATATCTCCCACTAAAAACGTGAACAGAAACGTTAGCAAGAAAAATCTGGTGCTTAAAAAGATTAATATAAAACAAAGGAGTTGAATATATTCCAGGAATATAAAATTGATTTAGCATTTGATTATCAATCATTGCAATTTACATAATAAACCATATTAACAAAATAAACAAGAAAAATCTCAATAGATAAATAAGGTGAATTTGAAAAAATTGAGCACGAGTTTACCATTTTTTAAAAATTGGCAAACTAAAAATAAAAGGAAAAACATGTGATATGATAACAGTTATCTGCAGAAAACCTAAAGCAATAATCCTTAGTGGTGAATTATTGAAAGCTTTCCCCCACAAGTCATAAATAAGAAAGGGGTACCTTCTAAAACTAATACTGGTCAGTATTATACAAGAGGAGAGGTCTTAACAAGTGAAAAGGAAATTAAATTAAATAGGAATAGAAAGGAAGAAATGAAACTGTCATTTTCCTACAGTATGATTGTGTAAGTAGAAAATTCAAATCAATCCACAAACTATTGAACTAATAAGTGAAGTTAGTAAGATTACTGGATGTAAAGTCAACATACACAATCATGTGTATTTCTCTGTTCTAGAAGCTAATACTTACATATCAAATAACAAATGTTAAAAACCAGTACTATTTTGTAATATCATGAAATACATCAAAATAGTTAGGGATATAACAGAAGATGGGAAAACTTGTGTTCTATAAATTACAATATGTAACTGGGAGAAACTAAAGACTAAATAAATGAAAGAATATATCATGTTTGTGAATTGGAAGGCTCAAAATTGTAAAGATGGCACATTTATACAAATTGACCTGTAGATTCCGTGTAATTCCAGTCAAAAACCTCAGAAGGTTTATTTTGTGGAAATTGAAAAGTTGATTCTAACATTCATTTGGAAATACCAAGAGTCAAAAATAGCCAAGAAAATGTTAAAGGAGAACAAACTTAGAGAAATTATATGACTGGATATTAAAATAACATAAAGCTACAGTAATTAAGACAATGAGGTACTGGCAGGAGGAAAGACAGACTAATGGAAGAGAATAGAGTCCAAAAACAGACCCATATCCCTGTGGTGCCTGATTTATAACAGTTCAGTATGGAAACTTTTTTTCCTTTTTTTCAAAAAAAAAAGTGCCATCTCAACCATATAGCCACCTGGACCTAATTGCTACATCACACCAAATAAAAGACCACTTCCAATAGAGCACTGACCTATAAGTTTAAGAGAAAACAATAAAGCTCTAGAAGTTACCTAAGAAAAATCTCTCACTACCTTACAGTAAGCAAAGATTTCCAATCAGGATAGCAAACATTGACCGTAAAGTAAATATTTATAAATAGAACTTTATTAAAACTAAGAATTTCTATTCAAACAAAGATATTGTCAACAGAATGAAAATGCAAAAAAATTGCTTTGGAGAAGGTATTAGCTGTATGTATTCTCCCTTGAGGATTTATATCTAGACTGTATAAAGAATTTTACAAATTCCAAGAAAAAGTTACATGATTTTTTAAATTTTTATTTAAATTTAATTTAAATTTAATTAATTTATTTTTTAGCCATACCATGTGGCTTGCAGGATCTCAGTTCCCTGACCAGGGACTGAACCCGGGCCACAGCAGTGAAAGCCCGGAATCCTAACCACTAGGCCACCAGGGAACTCAACATGATTTTTTTTAAACATTCTAGAAATTTTAAAATGTACTTCAAGAAAGATGATATTCACATAGTTAGTAAACACGTGGAATGTTCTTACATCATTAGTTAACAAGGAAATGCAACTTAAAGCCACAATGTAAAACCACTGTCCATAAAAATTATCATACGTTATTCCTAATAGCTCAAAAGAGAACTTGTCTATTGTCCATAAACTAAAAATGCATACATAGATTTTGCTATAGTCATGTGACAGAATGCTATATAGCAATAAAAACTGATGCACCGGTGCTAGAAAGAGAGGCATATCACAAATGATAACTGAAAGAAGCTGGTACAAAATGATACATTCTGCATGATCCCATTTATAATAAATTCAAAAAGAGGCAAAGCTACTACTATGACAGAGGTCAGAATAGTGCTTACTTTTGGATAGAGTGGGAATGACAGAGAGCAGGCATGAGGGAGGCTTCTAGAATGCATACAAGGTTCATTATTTATTCAAGCTGGATGGTGGCTACACAGGTGTGTCCTTTTTAAAAATTAATTGAGGGGCTTATGCTTACAGTTTGTTCACTTCACATGAAGGCATCAAGGTTGAACCCCACCATTTAGATAATCAGAAAGAAGTCAGTAGCCAGGTGCTGTCTTTACTACATCTACCCAGAGTTCTAGCTGTCAAGAAGCAGCTTTCAGACTAGGCAGCAGAAGAGACATGATAAAGAGAATACTGACATCACAACATAGTAACGTGAGCTCTAAAGGGAGTACCGAGCACAGGGACAGCATAGGAGAGGGGAAATGTCACTCTGCTTGGTGGCTGAGGAAAAAGTATTATGGTGTGAGTAAGAAATTTTCAGTCACATGGGGGGACCTGATAACATGGACCAGTCCATGTGGTTCACAGTCCTCGGCAAACTGTAGCTCAATCAGCTCTGTTTGAAAGAAGATTGTGTTTCATGAAAAGACAACACAACATCTTGCTTGAGCTCAGTGGTTCCCAATTAGCTGTAGTGAAATAGAGTGGTTTAGTATGGAGATTTAAATGGGCATAAAATACAAAAATGTCCAGTAAAGTCACTGTGTTTAATTCCAATAAAATGCTTGATGAAATTTGTACCTACAGAATATAATTAAGATGAAAGCTTATTTTGTTTCTCTAATCATGTCTCTTTAATACAAGGGAACAGACCATAATGCACTAGTTGATTCATGGTTTAGTTATCTAACTACTCAGATTAAGTTCTCCAGATGTTTCCTTGTCTTATGAAACGAAGTCTCATTAAAACAATCATGTTCAGATTATCAGAATTTCATTATCAAATATACTTCTCTTAATGGAACTAAAGCCATGATTCTCGGCAAACACATGGTTTGGAAAGCCCTTAACAAGTCTCATGACAGAGTAGTCAATTGGCCTGTTTGCCCCTACACACACACACACACACACACACACACACTCACACACACACACGCGCACACACGAGCCCCTATGATCATTTGCTTTATAACATCTCCCCAGTTATCTTTCTTGCATTTTAAAAATGTTTAAATTGAAAACCAACAGAATTCTCTGGGCTTGCTTCAAAATAATGAGAATTAACAACACAAAGATAATTGGACTTCAGGGAAAAAGAAAAAGACAAACTCAACCACTTCCTCCAACTTCTTTGAACATATTTCCATTTTCAAACATTTGGGACATAAAAACAGAATCAAGATCATTATTTTGCTATTCAAATGCTAAAATCAAAATGGAAAATGTGAAAAATAAAGTAACTGATATTTTGGAAGAAAACTAAATTCAAACGTCAAGTTCCACTTACTCATCTTGTTTATGACAGCCAGATCTACTTTTAAATTTCTAACAATCTTTGGCAGCATAAAAAATCTGACCTCAGAGTCCCATGTCTCCCAGAGCTCTGTTGCATAAAATCTAGAAAACAAACCCATATTCAAATTTCTTTTATACTTTAAGATTATCTGTACTATTACAAGTCAAAAGAATTTTCAGACAAATATAAGTCAATTAAGCATTCCATAAAAGTAATAATAAATTGAAACAGAATATAGAAAAACACATGTAACATTTTATAACAGCAGATTGTCCCTACTAGTAAAATAAATGGAAGATAACAGTTTTTTTTTTTTTTGTAAACAGCAAAGCAGCAAGTGTTCTGATTACCCTGGGAACTGTTCTGGCTTGAATACAACTCAGCTTTTTTTCTTCCACGATGTAAAACAACAGAGGAGTCAAGCACATCTTTTAATCATAACAGAAGTTAACATGAATACAAAAACATTTTCTTCTCATTTTGTTATACATTAAAGTCAGACAAACTCCTCTTTTTCCTATTTCTTACTGCTTTTAGCCATTATTCCTGATTTTAAAATAACTATTGGTTCTCAAAGAAAATTTCTGCAATTTCTTTTGTTACTCTAAAAAGTGAGAAGAAAATAAAAAGGTATAGTGAAAAGGGAGTTGATTTAACTTCCAACCAGGTGTTAAAATTTTGGAGAAGTTAATTTTTCTCAGATTCAGTTTTAACAATAAACCTGGAGTGATAATACCTTATCAGTTTGCTGTGAGAATGCAATGCTATCATATATATATAAAAATCTAGGCACAGTGTAGACATTCAATAAGTGGTAGCTATTATTTTATGATTCTTTTTTACTACATAAAATTTCCTTTCTGTACATCACGAATTTGTGGCTGAAATTAAAATACATGATGTAAAACCGATGTTCACACGTTTCTAATCACTAGTACCAAAACTTCAGTGAAGCTAGGGGATATTATGCTGAGAATCAGCTCTTTCAACTCTCTCTTTTCTATCCCTCCTTTGGGCAATAAAATATCTGCTAAAATTAAATCAAGGGAAATGAGATTATTAAAATTTAGAAAGCAAAGCACTTAAAGATGAAATAAGGAAAAAGATATAGGCATCTAAACAATCCCACTTCCAACTTATCTAAAGCTATGGGAACAATGAAATGATAAATTGAAGTAAATAACTCAAACTGATTTTTCCTTGGTTCCTGCCCAAATAGGATGCACATTTCACAGAGATCGTAGAAACAGAGGAGGTTACCCCAGCCCTGTCATCAGCTCTTAGCTTAAACTTATATTATATGAGGTACACAGTCTAGATAAAAAGACAGGTCTTGTGCCTATAAAAAGATGTCAGAGCAGAAACTATTAGAAAACGAAGACAGAGTTCAATTTGTTCTTGTGTGTGTAATTGTGGTGAAGGCTGGCTAATAATGAGAATGATGGATCTACACTATGTTTCCTTGTCAGTCAGTTCCTCCTTTTTCCGTGGCCGCATGCTCTGGTTAATTACTTTATTATGGATTTAGGATACCACAGAATAATTTCAATATATCTGTTTCTACTATCGTCTATGATCTTGCATCTTATTTATTCTTGTCCTGCAGTGACTAGAACACAGAACACACTCAATTAATTAATCCAGAGGGGACTAAAACTACCATTCAATTAGAAAAGAGTTTACAACTGCCAAAATGCATATGCATGCAATACTGTTTATGTATGCCATTGTGCCATAACAAATTAATCTTATTTCATTAATCTGGAATCCTCAGGCTTGTTGGAAATGAAAAGTGTATTTGGTGTGTGTGTGTGTGTATTTATGTGGAAATGGAAAGTGTGAACTTTGCTGTTTCAAGGAGGTTAGGGAAAACTCTTTATTTTCCTTATTCTGTAGAAGATTAACTCTGGCTTTCATCCATTATTTTTCCTATTAATAAAAGTCACCAATATCCTATGAGTTGTGTAAATCCCAAATTTAGACTTTCCTTACTAATCATTCTTCATCATCCCCTGTATCCAATCAATTACCAAGTCCTGCTCATTTTACTTGCTAAGAAATTTGTAATCTGTGTTCACTTTTCTCCATCCCAGAGAAGATGTACTTAGTCCAAGTACAGTCGTCTCACTCTTAGATTACTGAAACTGATTTCCAACTATTCTCCCTTTCACCAGTCTTCACCACTCAATAACTGGAGAGAGGTTTTTCTATTTTTCATTTGATTATTTCATCTTTGCTGAAATTCTTTCAATTGCTTTCCCATTATTTTTTTTAATGAAGTACAGCAATGTTGTGTTACTGCTTTCCCATTATTTTTAGGATTAAGTTCAAAATCCTTATTACAGTTGCACCAGTCTTACCCACTGGCCTCCTTTCTATTCCTTGCCTTTTCAGCATTTCCAAGTTTTCTCTGCTTGGATACCTAGATATTTCACTTCTCATTCTAGCCAAGCTTTTAGTCTTGGATTATCAAAATAACTTCCTCTGGTGTCAATACTCTATTCCTATATGTTAATTCTTCAGGAAGAATATTTTTTCTATGAGAAATGCAGAAGTTCTAGTTTGAACTAAAATATGCATGTTTCATATTTTTAAAATAGAAAAAAATAGAAAATTATGCATGGATTATGCATAATTTTTGCTTTATTTTTGCTTTTATGCATTTCCCAAATATTCTGCAACAAACAAAAAAATAGAAAATGCTTTAATTTTCATTAGTCTTAATTTTTTCTTCCTTTTTGTATTTTACTCCTGATTTATTCAAAACATCAATCTATTCAATTAATACTCAACATCTGAAAGACATAATTTAGGTTCTACAGATATGTAATGCTAACCTATAGAGAGACTATTTCAATTCCTTATTGTGTTCTTTGAAAAGCTCTTCTATTATCTTAACCACCACATGAAAGTTGTTTTCTAATGCTTTATAACTTCTATAGTTCAGTGATCACATATAGCCATATAGCCATAATTTCTAAATGATTATAAAGCTCAGTGAACTTAAAAGGAAATTTTTTTTCTGAAATAAATGCTTTGGTTAACATTTAAATTTTTGTCACAGCATACATTTAAAAATATACTGCTTTTTTGGGCTTCCCTGGTGGCACAGTGGTTGAGAGTCCGCCTGCCGATGCAGGGGACACGGGTTCGTGTCCCGGTCCGGGAAGATCCCACATGCCGCGGAGCGGCTGGGCCCGTGAGCCATGGCCGCTGGGCCTGCGCGTCTGGAGCCTGTGCTCTGCAATGGGAGAGGCCACAGCAGTGGGAGGCCCGCGTACCGCAAAAAAAAAAAAAAAAAAAAAATATACTGCTTTTCATAAAGTAGAACAAAGACTATTTGACATGTTAATGTAATGTGGATTTTGAATCTATTTTAAATGAAATTATTCAAATATATTGTCCCATTAAAATACTGAAAATTCCTAATGGAAATATGAAAAACTTATTTTCCTTTCCGTAAACCCCTACCATGACTTAAGCTTTTGCAATCTCCTTTATTTTCAACACTAGAGTGTTTAACAATAAAAGATTAAGCACTCATCATGTGAAAATGAAAATCTAACACTATATTTTTGCCTATCCCTCATGAGAGTTTCACTTCATTCAGTGTCAGTAGGAGAATCATATTTATTTCCAATGTGGAAAACTTAAAAGGCACCTATATTTGGTGACTAAATCATTTACCCATTTACGTGAACATGCTCAGTTCATCAAAGCCAAACTCAGTCAAATATTTGTCTCTTCCAGATTCAGATATTCACTGTCTAATTCAGCTTCTCTCCCTACCTGTGAAAGTCAGATTGCTGTCCTTCATGCTTCATGAAACCCCAAGATCATCACCTGTCATATCTCCCAAAAGCCTTCTACCTTTCAATCACTTAATCACCTAGGCTATCTTTTTCAAAATTCCCTTTCTTAAAGTTTGCACTGTATCAACACAAACAGAAAACTGTTTTCTTGAATGTTTCCGTGGGGCACTATATGGTTTTATACTTAGTCTTCCTAATTAGGAAAATTCTTCAAAAAAGTCTCTCTAAAAATCACTAAATTTATAAACACCCAGAGAGTAACCTGCACTCAGAAAGCACCCAAAATTAATACAGACTAAAACATGCTAACACTAGAGACTTTATTTTCTAGATTAAGGCAGATTGGGGTAAATTCCTCCTTAATTTTCTTCCTAATGACATTGTAGAATTGCAAAAACAAACAAAAAACTTTGGGCTTTTTTGCTGTCACATTTTCATTTTAGTTAGATAGAAGCCATACGTGTGATGCATAACCATGTCTGGACAGGGCTTCACCTCCTGATGAGCACGTTGGTGCAAATGACTGTTCAGTTATGAAAGTCCTTCACTGAAGTTTACAAATAAGTTCCTTGGTTTAAAAAAAAAATAGGTAGGCAGAAGGCAGATAGATAAGAATCTAAATCACCTGAAAAACACTGATCACTACCTCTTTCCAAATTTTTGGTCCTATTAGGGTTTTGTTTGTTTGCCTTTTTTCAAGCCAACGTCTCTTGTACATGATGTGCCTTGTTCCAAGATGAACACTTTCCCTATGGCTCTAAATTAGACTGGAAAATTCGTACACAAACTAAAATACACATAATTAAAAACAAGTAGTGGTAAGTATATAGTGTTAAAAGATAAATTGAGGCATATTAAAAATGTTATTTCAGCAAAAATCGACTCCAATCAGATAGTGCTAAAGCAGAAGACTCCACTGACAGGGGCTGAGGAGAGAATTTTATAAAGAAAAGGTGGAAGCAAAGGAAGGAATTTATTGATTAGCCATAACTTAATCCCAAGTTGGCTGTTTGTGATTAGCTGTCCTTAGGTTTCAATTTAGTAACCTTGAGGTGTTAATGGACTTAGATTTTGTTTTGCTTCCACAGGCCACCATGACATTAGAACCCCTCCGTCTAACAGGTTCCCTGTTTAATTAATTTAACAATAGTACTTTTAAGATTTTTAAAGTACCTATACCTATTTCCATTTGTCTTTATTTTTATCTTCATTCAGTTTAGGGTTTTAAAATGATTTCTGCCACTCATGTGAAGCAAAGGCAAAATGAGACAGACAAACAAGTAAATGCATGTAAAACAATACATTTTGATGATCGTTTTACTAAAAACATACACATGCCTATACAATGATGTCTACTTATTTCTGCATGTTCCTAATGTAGAATAAGGGTAAACATTTTTTAGTTTTTGAGCCTTGAATATTCCTGCATTCATTCAACTAATATTATTTAATTTTTGCCAACTGCCAGGCACATTGTTCCAGGGGTTGAAGGTGCATCAGTAAATAAATAGGTTTAAATGTCCATTCTGATGGAGCTTACATTCCGATTACTTGTGAAATATGACTCACAGCTATTCAAGTTAAATTCAAGGATATTTTTTTCTCCAAAGATTCACTCCTAGCATCTGATCTAGATGTGTTCACATTTTAAAATATAACAAAAATGAGGTTATGAACCAAACAAAGCAAATTACTGTGAACATGTTGAAAGAACTGTACATAATAGAATTGCATAAACTACAACACAGAGTAACCCAATTTTCAGAGTTTAATCACATATTACTGATTAATCTCCCAAATATAAATATTTACAGATGTTCAGTTCTTCTTTCTTTATGGAAAATGAAGAAACTCTGGGCAGAGAATGAACTGAACTTTCAGAAGTTCTCAAAATATTTTAAACAGGAAACCAGCTGCAATACCCACCCACGGCAATATGTTCAAGGTGCAGAACTGCAGGAGCTCAGTGAAGCCCTTGGCGACTCCAAATTACTACAAGTCAGATTTAGTTCTTGAATTATATGCCCGTGTGGATATGATTACAGAGGACACTGAGAAAATAAAATTATTAGTGAATATGGACCTACCCAAGTTGCAAAATTATGTTTTTTCCTTAAAACACATGATTAATCTATTTTGAAATCACAAGGCTACCTACCTCTGAATAGAAATAGCATAAGTTTCAGAGAGTATATTGTACCTCCTATGAATGAATGGAAAAAATATAAAAGGAACATGTGAAATTGATTTTGTGTATAATTAAAACTATGCATTTATAGTACTATATTTATTTATAGTATTACAAGGATGTTAAACCAATTGTTTTTTTCTTGCTAAGGAGCATTTTAACTCTCAGAAAAACTGAAATAAAATAATATAGAAAAAGCAAAGGAGAACAATGAAATTGTGCAAAACTGCACATTCTTATATTATGTAACAAAAGGAGAAATATTAATATATACATATATTTCATCACAAATTATCAGAACAGCAGCTAATAAGATGTTGATGTTTAGATGAAACGTTGACTTCTTATCTCAGTCACTGGCACTAGATTTATAGCCTATAGATTTATGGACTCTTTTGAGAAAAAAATAATATCAATCAAATGTTTTGTTCTAATTCTTTACATTTTAATTAATATAAAACAAGTAATCAGTTTTCAGATATACCATTGGGAGGAAAATACCTTACCCTAGAAAAACAAATATGGTGATTGTGCAATACTTAAGCTACGTCTTATAATAATATATCCAAAATCTTGATTTCACTGGGAAAATTTCATTTGAAAGAAAAGACATGAAATATTTAAAGATGTAAATGTTAGATTTTGATTTGAAGATCAGTTACTTTATGTGCTAGAAAAACTTCTTCCCTGGTTATACTTTCTCCCTTTTAGCCAAAATGTATTAGTAATTTGTTTAGACATAGAGACTCTCAACTTCTCCAATCATCTTTCTAAGAACTGATGTTTCTGGGTTTTGTCCTTTGTCATAAAAATAGACAACACTAAAGAAAAAAGCAATTTAACTATAAAACAGGGTTCTTAACACAATTGTTAATTGATCTGGAATCAGTTTTCATGCACTTATTTTTATTGTAGGCATAGTTATTTTTTTATTTCTTTACTAAAGACAAGTAAGGAATTGCATTAAAAATGTCAAAATAACAGGAAGTTAATAGCCAGTGTTTATATTTCTCAACAGATCTGGCTTTCCAGTCTCTAACATAGAAAATGTAAGACATGTGCAAGGAAAGAGCTGAAACCAGATTAAACTCAGACTATTTTTTAAACTTGCTTTGTTTATATTCACCCTCTCAATCATATAAATATTTTTCAACTCTTTCCCAAGTAATCCCAATAATGCCACAATTTTAAATCTTCCTCAAAAACACTATTTTTCCTTTTTGTCTCTCCCTGCTCTCCCAGAATTGTATCTTTCATTTAATTCATAAGAAGAAAAAGAAGAAAAAATAACTAAGAAATGTGTGGATTCCCAGAAACTGGGTTTCGTTGTTTTCATCATTGCCTGCTTTTCACACCAATTAGGTTTTCTTAAATTATAGCAAGGAAAGAACATACTAACACCAGTTATTTCCACGGGTCATGATATGTCACATCCTTCTCAGTATCAGTATAACAAAAATATATCAATATAACAGCATCAGAATGTTATAGTGAAACCCAGAGAATACTGGGTTCAGAATCAGAAAACCCGAGATAAATCTGTTTCTTGAGAAGGTCACTCAAACACGTATCTTCATTTACAAGACAGAGATAAATATAATTCCTAACCATGATCTATGGTTGCTGTGAGAAGACTTTGTAATTGTTTATATTCTGGGGTCTGTCTTACATGGCAGTCATTAGCCAGATGGAGCTGGTGTGCTCTTGAAATGAGGGTACTCTGATCTGAGATGTACTGTATATGTAAATTAGGCACAGTATAGAAAACAAAAATGTAAAATATCTCATTCATAATTTTATATTGATTATATTTTAGAATGATATTTTTAATATATTGAGTTAAGTAAAATATACTACTAAAATGAATTTCATGTTCTTTTTGTTTTGTTTTGTCTTGTTTTGTTTTTTGCAGTACGCGGGCCTCTCACTGTTGTGGCCCCTCCCGTTGCAGAGCACAGGCCCCGGACGTGCAGGCTTAGCGGCCATGGCTCACGGGCCCAGCCGCTCCGCAGCATGTGGGATCTTCCCGGACCGGGGCACGAACCCGCGTCCCCTGCATCAGCAAGTGGACTCTCAACCACTGCGCCACCAGGGAAGCCCAAAAACATTTAATTTTTTAATGTAACGACATTCCTTCATAACAATACAAAAATGTTTCTTATATTTAAAAATACATGTAATTGTAAAAATATTGGTTGTGTTATAAACTTAAACCCCAAAATACCAGTATTAATAAACATTATTTTTATTTTTATCTAAATCATTGGCAAAATAATAAACCTCTAGAAAGATTATGGGCTTAAAATTTGTTAGATGTGGAAAATTCTGTCTAGATTTATCCCTGCCTGAAGATTGTTCTCTAATACAATCTGTAAGGACAATCAAAACATCATAAAAAATAGCAAGAAGGTAAATAGATAAAATCACACAAAAAAAATTTAGAGTCTCAGTATGGGATGGGTATTAAAATTAGCGTCTACCTGTGGATATTTATGTTTCTACCATAATAAAATCTATCTATATATACATATATATATACATACATATATTCACACACACATATACATATATATATATATATATATATTATGCTTTTCCATGTATTTTTATGAGGCAAGTATTCCACATTTAAGTAAATTTAAAAATATTAATAAAAAATAAAGCTTATCTAGTAAAACCAGTTGTGCTAATTGATTAGGTAGTAGAGGGATAAAATATATTTTCAGGGACAAAAACTTCATTTAATATCCAAAGTATTTTCACATACATTATCCTTGCAATATTCTCATCTCTCAGTTCTTATTAATTCCAATAATTTTACCTCACCCACCCACTGGCTGGTTATATACCTTAGATGCCATTACCAAGTTAGCATTTCTTTCCCATTTCAATGTCAAGCACCTTTCTGATTACCTTCTCCTATTGGCCCCACAACTCTCTTCTTTGACCCAACTTAGAGGTCCTATAAACTGATTCTATTGCCTTCTGTTTCTCATCTACTTCACATCAACGTTGCCCTCCCTATTCTCTGCTCCATTATTAGCAAATTACCTTTGGCTAGAATGGCATTCTCTCCAACTTACTTGCCTAGAAAACTCTAATTCTGGTTAATTCCAACTACCTGCCTGGTCCATAGATGCACCTCAGCACCTGATCGTACTTGGAGAAAACACAACCCTTGTCATCTGGTCTCACTTCAACTTCTTGACTTGAACATCACGCCAGCCTTTAGTGCTACCAAGCCAACTCGATCAATTCACTCTCCCATTCTCTTGAACAATGCCACAAATTTTCTGTCTTCAAACTTCCCATGTCTTTCTCAAATCTTCCATCTCTCTTGATGAACTTGTTTATTCTATTTCACTAAGAAAATTTATCAAAGACAACCACGATACTCTGGTTCTACCACAGCTATCAGTCCCATTATACTCTGCTTGTTTCTATGGAGGGATCATTCAGGCCCTTAAGGCCAAACTTCCCATTTGTATGCTCCATCTAATCACTTCTAACACACTCAAGGATGGGGATCCCCCGAAAACAGTCCCCTCTCTCCTACAAAATCAGTTTATACTTCTCTTCTAGATCATTCCCATCAGGAAATGGGCAGGCTGTAATACCATCAAACTTAAAAAAAATCATCTTGATTCCCATCCAGGGGCCATCCTATTTCTCTGGAATTTTTTGAAACAAAAATCTTTAAAAGACATTTTCACTCATCCAATTCTCTCTTGAACCCACTGTGTTAATATTCAAGCCTAGATCTCTACAAAAACAATCAATGACTTCTACATTGCTAAATCTAATTAATGTTAAATTCCAGGCTTGAAATTCCTGTCTTACTTGACCAATTAGTAGCATTTACATAACCGGCCATTCCATCTTTCCAGATCATTCATTTACTTGGCTTCTAGAAGACCCCTCTCTCATGGTTCTTCTCTACCTTGCTGGCGGCTGCTTCTTATTCTGCTTCAGTGGGTCTGTCTCACTGAAGACTTCTGAGGTGGAAGTGCTCCAGGGCTGAGTCTTCGCACCTTTTCTCTTCCCCAGTGGTAATATGTCTAGCTGAATGCATCCAGTCCTTTGCCTTCAAAACCACCTATTTCCTGATGTTTACCAAAATTATTTCTCCATTCTGAGATCTTCATTTAGTTCTCGACTCATAAATCCAGCTGACATCTCCACCTCAATATTTAACTGGCATCTCAAATTTCACATGTCCAATACCAAATTCTTAAACACCAGCTCCCAATCTAAACTACTCCTCCCACTGGCCTCCTTCTGTCAACAAACAGATATTTTATTATTCCAGTTTCTCAGATCAAGCCAAGAGATATCTTTTTTTTTTTAAAGAGATCATCTTTGATTCCTCTTTTTTCACACTGCACATCATCGTTGTTGGAAAATTTCTGTATTTCCATAATCTCATCAACTTTTCTTCTAGTATCTATTTCAAACTGCCTTATCTCTTTCCTGGACTGTTGTATTTTACCCAGTCTAACTTTCCCCTACTCCAGTGTATTCTCCAAAACAGCTGGAGTGATCCTTTTAAAACTCAACTTAGGATCAAAACACTTAAATCACTTCCCATCAGGCTCACAATAAAAAAAGAAATTATCACTGCGGCCTGTGAGGGTCTCATGATCTGGGTACAGGCTACTTCTCAAAACTATTCTCCAGGATCTGAGATTTCTGGACCTGAGATTCATACCATTATGGGGTGAGGAGGCCTTTTTTTAATGTAAAAGATTATCTTGAAACTTAGCTGGATTCGTTTCACAGTACACCTGCCTCTGCTTTGCTTACTTTCTGCAGCTGCTGGACTTCTAGCCATTCCTTCAAAAGACAATACTCTCCTGACTAGAGACTTTAGTGTTTTTTAATCTGCCTATAACTTTTCCTCCTAAGATTCCTCATGGTAGATTTCTTTCATTCACCCTGATGGAGGGCAGTTCTCAGATTATGTCAAAAGGACACACATTATCCATTCCCTCTTAGCCTGCCTTTTCTTTCATCAAGAACTTATCATTACTTAATATATAATTACAGAATTTGTGGATTCTATTGCTTCACTAGCTAAAATTTACACTTGATGAAAGCAGAGGATTTTTAGTTTAGTTTGCATTTCTAATTCTATTGCTAGAACAAGGTCGGAGACAGAGTAGATATTCACCACTAAGTGAATAAACCTGCAAGAAAACAGAGTGAATTAAAACTATTCTTTTTTTTCCCCAAAAGACAAGTATTACAAGTTTTACTAAATAAATCAGACTCCCCTAAAGAAGGTGACCTTGGAAAACTGGATGCTGATAGACTTTTATAATTAATATAGAAAAAGTTTTCAGTGAGGTTAACTTCCATTTTAATCGTGACCAGGAACTAAATTCTTTGAATAATCTGAAATATATATATATATATTACAGTGAATATCTTTATCTACAAAAGACAAATGTTTATACATAGTCAGCCACAAATACTTTTGAAATAGTGTGGAAAGTTGATGAGGGACTTGAGAGAAAAAGGCATGTGTACCCTTTCCAAAAAATAAGAGAATCAAGGGGTTTCACAGGACTGAGAAGTTGGGAGGGGGAGTTTGCCTCTTGCATTATTTATACTTCTGATATTGTTTCTGATAAACATCTAGGTTACTAGAATGTGTCATTTTCATTAATTTATATAGACAAAATACTCAATAACCACTTACAGCCACAGAGTAGATATAGACAAGTGAATATATTAATAAAAGACCTAGGAGTCGAGCTTTGGTGTCAGCTAGGCTTAGGCCCTGCCTTCTGTGAGAAGCCCACTTCTAAGAGAGGAGACCTGCTTATGGCTCGGTGAGTACTGGAGTCTTTCCCATCAATCTGCACTAGTAGGTCAAATTTATTGCAGTCCACATCCAAAGTTCAGAAACCAGCATGTAGATTCATACAGCATCAACATTTTTAGAGTCCATTTACTACCATAATTGTCACAATAAATGTTTTCAATCCACACAGTCATAAGCTTTATAACTTAAGCTCTGTCATGATAAGAAGAACAGAGAAACCTGGGCAGCATCAGAGAATGGGATGAAAGCAGCTCTAAGTTGTCTTGCTTTGGTCTGACCCAGTCCTGCCATAGGTAAACCTACAGGAGATTCTGAACTAAAAATGGAATGAGGCACACCTGAGTCCTTACACAACCCCTGCAATTACTCGAGCTCCTACCTAGGAAAGGCTTACAAATAGAATTTTCCAGAACTACATTAAACTCCAGGGATTGCCTGGCACTTCCACCTCCCCCCGCCCCCTTTGCTTCAAAGTATTACCATTCCACTGAGCACTTATAATTTGTGAGTTATGTTTTCACTTCATTCAGATGATGAGTAAACAGAAGAAAGGAATCTATGAATATATGCCAAATAATAAAGCCACTTGATCTTTGGCAGCCATCATAAATTCAACTTTTGACATAATGCCTTCATAATCCTAAATTCACTAAGGGAGGAAATGAAAGACTCTATGAAAAGCCCTCAGAACTCCTTCCGTAAAAACTAGTCTAAAGTTGCTTCAGGCTCTTCTTCATTTAAATATTGTCACTTTACCTCGAGTTACATTTCTAAACAGTTCCTGCAACGTAGAAACATGTTCATGAGTCAGTGACTGAAAGACTCACTATCTTTTTGAACCTTAAATTCCACAAATTAAAAGCAAACATTGGGATAAAATACGATTTTTAAGTTTTGCAATGAGCATGTTTCCTACCCAAAACTAAGGATATCTCTGTCTTCAGCTACCAAAAAAGATGCTTCTATCAGAATTTTAACATCAAATATCTTTATATCTTTGTTACACATAACAGCAATTCTTGGCAAATACCATTGACTATAACTCATCAAGATAATATTTAAACATATAATAAGATTAATAATCCTCTGCAAAGCTATTGATATGATTTCAATGAAATGGCCCTGAGCCCAACCCATCTTCTCTTTGATGGGCTGATTTTCTCCAATAAAATACCTATCCAGTTTTCCTTTTTATAACCAAAGTCTCAATTCATACTTGATCACAGCTGAACATCTATAATTGGTGATGGCACTGAGGACTGGGGTATACAAAATTCCCTCTTTGGAAAACTGCCTTGGAATTCAGCCTAGACCTATTTAATTAAAATAAAATGTCATAAAGTCAGTGACCAAAGCATTTGAAACAACAAATGTACTTATTCTTTTAGTAATGATAATCTTAAAAGGATGAATCTTTACATTTCAACTATCTTTATCTGTTTGGATGCTTGGCAAAAGGTATTGCTCCAAAAAGGCTACTTAAGTGACAGCAAGCTTCTAAAATAGTACATAGTACATTTCTAAAATGATATCATATACTATACATAGAGAATCCTAAAGATGCTACCAGAAAACTACTAGAGCTAATCAATGAATTTGGTAAAGTAGCAGGATACAAAATTAATGCACAGAGATCTCTGGTATTCTTACACACTAATGATGAAAAATCTGAAAGTGAAATTAAGAAAACACTCCAATTTACCATTGCAACAAAAAGAATAAAATATCTAGGAATAAACCTACATAAGGAGAAAAAATACCTGTATGGAGAAAATTACTACACTGATGAAAGAAATTAAAGATCATATAAATAGACGGAGAGATATACCATGTCCTTGGATTGGAAGAATCAACATTGTGAAAATGACTCTACTACCCAAAGCAATCTACAGATTCAATGTAATCCCTATCAAACTACCACTGGCATTTTTTACGGAACTAGAACAAAAAATTTCACAATTTGTATGGAAACACAAAAGACCCCGAATAGCCAAAGCAATCTTGAGAAAGAAAAATGGAGCTGCAGGAATCAGGCTCCCTGACTTCAGACTATACTACAAACTACAGTAATCAAGATAGTATGGTACTGGCACAAAAACAGAAATATAGATCAATGGAACAGGATAGAAAACCCAGAGATAAGCCCACGCACATATGGTCACCTTATCTTTGATAAAGGAGGCAGGAATATACAGCGGAGAAAGGACAGCCTCTTCAATAAGTGGTGCTGGGAAAACTGGACAGGCACATATAAAAGTATGAGATTAGGACACTCCCTAACACCATACACAGAAATAAGCTCAAAATGGATTAAAGACCTAAATGTAAGGCCAGACACTATCAAACTCTTAGAGGAAAACATAGGCAGAACGCTCTATGACATAAATCACAGCAAGATCCTTTTTGACCCACATTCTAGAGAAATGGAAATAAAAACAAAAATAAACAAATAGGACATAATGAAACTTAAAAGCTTTTGCACAGCAAAGGAAACCATAAACAAGACCAAAAGACAACCCTCAGAATGGGAGAAAATATTTGCAAATGAAGCACCTGACAAAGGATTAATCTCCAAAATTTACAAGCAGCTCATGTAGCTCAATGATAAAAAAACAAACAACCCAACCCAAAAATGGGCAGAAGACCTAAACAGACATTTCTCCAAAGAAGATATACAGATTGCCAACAAACACATGAAAGGATGCTCAACATCATTAATCATTAGAGAAATACAAATCAAAACTACAATGAGATATCATCTCACATCGGTCAGAATGGCCATCATCAAAAAATCTACTAAAAATAAATGCTGGAGAGGGTGTGGAGAAAAGGGAACAATCTTGCACTGTTGGTGGGAATGTAAATTGATACAGCCACTATGGAGAACAGTATGGAGGTTCCTTAAAAAACTACAAATAAAACTACCATACGACCCAGCAATCCCACTACTGGGCATATACCCTAAGAAAACCATAATTGAAAAAGAGGCATGTACCAGAATGTTCACTGCAGCTCTATTTATAATAGCCAGGACATGGAAGCAACCTAAGTGTCCATCAACAGATGGATGGATAAAGAAGATGTGGCACATATATACAATGGAATATTACTCAGCTATAAAAAGAAACAAAATTATTTGTAGTGAGGTGGATAGACCTAGAGTCTGTCATACAGAGTGAAGTATGTCAGAAAGAGAAAAACAAATACCGTAGGCTAACACATATATATGGAATCTTAAAAAAAAATGGTCATGAAGAACCTAGGGGCAAGATGGGAATAAAGATGCAGACCTACTAGAGAATGGACTTGAGGATATGGGGAGGGGGAAGGGTAAGCTGTGACAAAGCGAGAGAGTGGCGTGGACATATATACACTACCAAACGTAAGGTAGATAGCTAGTGGGAAGCAGCCGCATAGCACAGGGAGATCAGCTCGGTGCTTTGTGACCACCTAGAGGGGGTGGGATAGGGAAGGTGGGAGGGAGGGAGATGCAAGAGGGAAGAGATATGGGGATATATGTATATGTATAGCTGATTCAGTTTGTTATAAAGCAGAAACTAACACCGTTGTAAAGCAATTATGCTCCAATAAAGATGTTAAAATAAATAAATAAATAAATAAATAGAATGATATCATAGAAATTATACATATTATCCAAAACTCATTATTATAACCTAAGGTGCTTTTCTTATTTTATTTCGTTAAAAACATTGAAAAATAGAAGAGAAGAAAATGAATGCTATTGCAGAGATTAGTCTTATTCTATTTAGAGGAAAAGCAAAATAATACATTTAAGGTTTGGATATTTGAAGAGGGAAGTGTTGATAAATAGGTTCTATTGTTTTTACTATACATACACTGTTCTCAAAATTATCTATTAGCAACATAACTTTTATATTTACTCTTCACCCATTGAAATAAAACTTATAGGATAATTTTTTGGTAATAATTGCATCTCTCCATAATTTTAAGAATGTGTTGTCACTAGGCATTCATTCATATCATGCACCAAAAAGAAACAAAGGAATATCAGTGTAATCCCAATATCATTTCCAGTCATTTCACATATTTCATTTATGAGTCAGTAATATTAGATGAAAATCAGAGATGAAATTTCCTTTGAGAAATCAAAATATATCTTCTCTGAATATAACTACAACACTCGAGAAAATAAAAGAGAGAGGAAAGCATAAGAGATGAATATGAGAACAGCCAATTTAAATGTAAAACCTGCTTATTTTCAGGATCAATTTCTTCTTTCTATTCCCAATGCCAAGAGTGGACCTCCTGACAGGACTGTGATTGGCTGGGTTTACACATGCTGGAATTGATCTGCCTGTTGTCTCACCACCCCTCCCTGAGTTCTGTTACCCCAATGCCCATTCCAAAGCATCCTGCTAATAACTCCAGCCAGATTCACATCCCTAAAATAGCAGTGCAGCACAGTGGAATAGCTCTGGAGCCAGAAAGACATTGTCTGGAATTCTGGCTCCACTTACTATATTTGTGGCTTTAAAGAAATCATTTAACATTTTTGAACATCAGATTTTTTCACGTGTAAAATAAAGATATTATGTAAAATAAAGTTCATTTGGTCGCACAGCTATCAAAATTGTAGATATGTGTGTAAGTTACCTTGAACACAGAAGCACAATCATGTGTTGAAAGTATGCCAATGATGAAAATGAAGAAGATGATGATTAAGAAGAATAAGATGATGAAGAAGGAGGAAGCAGAGGATGAGAAGAAGAAATACTCCATGTCTTCAGAAATTTGCAATTGTCCCCAATGTATAATATATAAGGGCAAAATTAATCTGTGTGAATTTTAAGATGCTCCACAACTCCATCCTGTTCTAGCTATTGAGCACAATGTCCATTACTCACAAGGTGTATTTTTTTCTGCTCCAGTGAGGGGAATCACTCATCCCTATCCTACCTGGCTGTATATTAATTTATGCCTCTAAACCCTTTGCTCCAACTACTTCTAAACAGTAGAAGAGTCTTTTTGCTTTTCAGCAACTATCCAAGTTCCACTGATTTTTTAAGTCTCAGCTCAGGCAGCCAGACTTTTCTTTCAAGGCTTCTCTAAAATCTTGCTAAAAAGGGAATTTTGAAGGTTTTGGCATTATGGCAGAATTCAATTGACCTTGTAATACAAGTATAGGAGATATGATGCTTCTTCAAATAGAAGTGGCCTGAGATCATTTTCAGTTGTAAAGAATTACTGCCATTATATGTGTGGCTCTAATAATTAGATGAAACCCTCATAAATTTCAAGGTTACACCCATAGTGAGGCACCAAGAAGCTAGGTCCCAATGGTCAAGCAAATACTGAATCCAAAGAAAACATATGAACAGTGCAAGAGAGACCACTAAATGATGTTATTTCACAAGAAAACTATTTTTTAAAGTTTTAGGAAAAAATACAATTCATATTAAACATTTTTCTAAATATTCAAATAGACATTGATATTTTAAATCAATATTGCAAAATCACACAAAATTTATACAAATATTGTATCACTAGCTTGTCAAGATTCCTTTCTAATCTAATGCTTATGTAAAAATATGGAGAAAAGTCAGAATTAAAGACTAATTTATATGTCTCTAAATATTTGACAATATTTAAAGGATATTTTAAAGGATATGACAATAGGATATTTGACAATAAAATGATTAACAAAATATTTAATCAAAAGTTGTAACAATACCCTATCCCACAAAAATATTAGCAAAAGTGTATTCAGATGATTTTAGAATAAAGGAAAACTAGTGTTTATTTAAATGAGAATATCAAGAAATATCATTGTGTATTTCAGTTCCATGTTACTTACATGTTTATAATTGTATTTTAAAAAGAATATCTCCTTTACATTTCTATTTAACAGATTTACCCATTTAACATTTATTTTATAATTTATCTTTGCAGGAAACATAAGCAAATACTTCCCAACGGTTTTCAGAGATCCTTTTTCCTTAGTTCTGTAATTACTTTCTCTAAACACCCATTTCCTTTTATTATGTCAGGATTTTATTATTATATTCTATGTCTCTTCTCCTCCACACTATCCAAGTAGCTTATATAAAGAAATCAATATTAATGCTAAGTTTGAAGTATACTTTTCTGCTAACCGTGACAGGAATTTATCATGAGGACCAGCAAAATGAAAATAACTCTAAATGCATGAGGCATAAATATAAGTATTTGTATAATAATTCTACTTTATTTTTACTCTAAGAATATAGATTACTTCAAACACATTGACTAACTCATATTCATTTGGAACTACAAAACAAGGTTTTATTATCAACATAATATATTACTGTCTAAATTTAGAGTTGAAAATCTTACCTGAGTTTTGTTAGTATACAGTTATTTTTTTACAAAACAGGAAATGTATGACAAGCTGTCAGGATAAAGAATACCAACGTGGAAAATGGAAGAGGGAGGGAAGAAATCAAGTCCACTTTAAGAAGAAACACCGAATCCCTCTGTTTCCCAGACCTACAGTAGTTCTGCATCTTATAAGCAACTGTCTTTTCTTTGCTCTGAGAATAACACATGCTCTGCCCCAGCAGGAAAATATAAAAATTAAATAGAAAACCACAAGGTTATTAAGCATCTTACCCTCTGGGCTTGCTGGGCTGCTCTAGCGGCTCAGTGTTACAGACACATATGTAAACAACAGAATTTCCGGCATCCTTTTCTCATCTGTATAGCTCTGGGGTCTTGGCCAACAGGATTATTTCCAGCATTAAGGCCACTCCACACTAACTCGAAAAAGATTCCCATTGGTTGTGAAGTTTTATCAAAACCAATACCACAACACTCTCTGTGGGTCACAAGTGAGCTATCCAAAATGAAATCATTTTAATGTTCCCTAACTCAGTATGGTTATCCAATACTTTCTGCACAACCTATTTGAACTGTACTGTAAGTGAAACAGGAAGAAACAACCACCCCTTCATCCACCAGTGTGTTTAATGTTTAATAACAATTTGTATAACTTGCAATAGTAATAGAAAAAATAAAATGGCAAAGCAAGAACTAATACCGTATCTATCTGCAAAAGATTTAAAGAAAGATTATAGTGCAGATTACAGGAACAATAGGAAACATCATTGGTCCAAGCTGATCTTTATTAGATTGCCCCAGAAAAGAAAAAAAATATTTAATAAACTATTTGGGTATAGAAATCAAGATACAAAACTGTATGTCAAAGCCTTTGATTTCAGTCATGTTGGCAGGAATTGTGAGCTGCTGTCTCCAGGGCCCCCAGTGACAGCTCTCAAGCCCCTTTCCCTGGGGAAAAAAAAGGAGTGACTTTCTGGTGGCATGATGCAGCTGTCAGGAAGTGTTCTGACAAATGGGTGATGGCAGACCACATGAAAGAGAGCTTCTCTGGTTGAACTAACAGCATAGAATGCCCAAGGTTTCTTTTCAGAGGAGAGGGAAGAAGAAACACAATCACTATATCCTTATAAATAGCAGGAAAACAGCATTTGAAAGTTAGGGAGCTAATGTCTCCAAATTATTTTATTCTTCCTTCCCTCTTAATTCGGAAGAATATTCTTAGCTGAATAACCTATTTGTCATCTATTTCTACTGAACAGCATCCTTTCCTCCTTACTTCCTGATGCAATGGAGGGGGTGACCTTTCTCCCATAAAAAGTGAACTAACCCTCTGAGTTTTCCTTTCGTTCTGTCTTTTCAGAAAATGTGCTCAATCACCATACTCTCTTCTCCCTCCCTGAACTCTCCCTTTCAGCTGGATTTTCCTCATGACATTTAAACACCACCAGTTCTTCAGTCAGTTTCACTTATGGCAATGAATCTCGCTTTCAGTTTGGTTAGTGTCACTTGTAGGGACTATTCTCTTCTGCTTCATGGTCAGATGATTGAACGAGCTCTTCCCAGACAGGAACCCCATTGAATCTACCATCTACTCCCTTTAGTACACCAGAGTGACTCTCTGAAAACAGACACTTTCCCACACACACATGCATTCACACACATGCACATTTTGTGTTTTTTTAAGTTTGAAGACTCCTCTCAGCCCATATGCTACTTGTCCTCTATGCAGCCTTTGATACTGTTCACAGCCCCACCTACATGAAGACTTCTCGGATCTCAACACTACATCCTCCTGGTCTTCCTCATGAGCACTCACCATCCTCTCCCCACCCTCTGGAGGCGCCTCTTTTCCCTCCCATCCCTACACATATTGCAGGTATGTCCTCATGTAAATCTATTACCTAGCTGGATAATTTCACCCATTCTAACAGTTTCAATTATCACCTTTCTTTACCAAATACTTATATTTAGATCCAATCCTTTTCTGAGTCTCCAACACTTATATACATCAGCACACTGCACTCTGCTACTAGAAAATATGACAATATGTCATCAAGATATTTAAAACTGAAATCATCATTCCTCCATGGACTTGCTGTGTTATTACTTGCTGTGTTGGCTAGTTCACAATAGCTTAAGGTACTCAGCACACATCAATGAAAGTTAATTTTTGTGTGTTTATTCCATTTTCACTTTATATATTAGGTCCTCCCTGTGAATTCTGATATTTTCTCACCAGTATTATTTCTCTACTTCCTCCCTACAAAAAGAATTTTTATTTTTGTTTGGGGCAACAAAGTGGTCAGTTTAAAAAAAAAAAAAAAAAAAAAAACCTTATGTTACCAAGACTCCCAGTATAAGTACACTTAGCCACATGGTACAGTTTGGCTGGTGAAACATAAGTGAAAGTCTGAAGAACATTTTTGGAAAGTTTCATCTTCCTGATGTGGATGACTCTCCATTTCACTTCTTTCCTCTTCTTCCTTCCTTGAACAAGAATAGGAGGCTTGAGATGGAGAAGCATTCTTTAACTAATTGTGAGGCCATGAGGTCAAGACTCAGAGGGAAGCCACACTAAGAAGGGCAGAAGGAATTGGGACCATGACTGGCTCATGCAGACTTTGGTGATGGGAGGAAAAGAGAACTTCTCTGCTTAAACCACTGTCATCAGATTTCTCCTGTGGCCTTATTTATTACAGTGGGAGCTACAGGCCAATAAAAAGTTGTAACAGCATCTAACTGCAGAAACCATTGGGAATAAATACTAATCAGAACTGATTTTACTCTGGATCCCTATCACTTAATTGAGGAGCCCTGAAGAAACCATGAAATTGAAAACTCCCGCAGCAACCTTTACCCAATTTTAAAGCTATTTCTCACCATCTCTGTGAGAAATCACCTCTCCTGGTCCCCACAAAAAGAGTTAATGCTACAGCCAAAGGCGATATTCATGACTTATTTACATGTCTGTTTCCTCAGAGAACTGTAAATTTCTTAAGGAGATAATGTTGTATTTGTCTTCAGATCTTTTGCAAATAGGCAAATAAATTAATGAATAAATGAATGAAGGTATAAATGGATAAATGAATAAATATATGGATGTTCTATGAAAGCAATGAAGAAAACAAAAAGAATGAGAGTATTTCAAGATTGGGTGACTTGTAGAGAAAATAAATTAGAAAGATATACTTTAAAACATTGAATAAGTGTTTGGTGATTTAAAAATTTCTTCTAACATTGGTTTTCTTCCTACTTTTATAAGTTGAAAGAATAGTGTCAAACATTACACGTATATGCCTCTCACTGACAAAGTAAGAAAAATAGAAATATAAACAAAGTAAGATAAATGGAAAAGATTTTTCTGTGGACCTCAGTAACTATTTGAATTCAGCTGTTAACTTTTAACTGCTACACTTTCAATGGCATTAACAATATTTGTAGGTTATTCTAAAGCAACATATAATTGTCTCAGTAACTGAAAAATTTTTGCAAGGAAGCTAATTTTGGTTTTGATTGAAATGCACTAGGTGACTTGAAATCACAGATTAGAAACATGTATGTACAAAATCACAGCGTACACGGTGATTTTACAAATACATCCTTCATCAATCAAGAGACCAGCTGGGAAGCCACATCTTTTATTAAACTGACTTGTGCCTACCCACATACACCAGCTACAAAAATCTGAATGTCAATGTGTGAGTCTTACTGCAGTGTCAGAGAAAATATCATTTTTCTCTCACCATTTTAGAAATAGGAATTATTGTTTCATAATGTCCAGAATTTCTTTACAGAAACAATGCATATTTTCTGTGAAAATGTCTAAGTTGTACTACAAAGCAAACTTGATTTATATTTTGTCAGTTGAGGGAAAAGTTAAGAAAAAAACCTGTAAGAAAAATAAATCTGATTCACAGTAGAACATATTTTAAAAAGAAGAGGCCCTGATCTCAGACAGACCTCAGAGTCACATCTCAGAGCCCGCCAGTCCCTTCATTTATAAAACGAATGTTATGACCAACAGACACATGCTGAGGGCTAAGAGATAATGGATATAAAGTGCTTAAAACAGACCCAACATTAAATAAATTGAAGCTATCATTAGTGTTATTTTAAAAAGTAGTATGTTGACTTGACTACAAGGTCTACAAAATATTTTAAAGCAAATTTTTATATTCTAAATATTAACATGAAGTAGATGTAATCACAGCCCAGTTTGATGGACTTATTTTGCTGTGTCTCTATGCGGTAGCTTCATGGTTGTAAGCTTGCTCTGGCACCCAACTCTTAGGCCTGCTGAAAACAATTAGATATATTACTCGGGCTTGTAATAAGCATATGATGAACTTGTCTTAGTAAGACTCTGTGAAATTATAATAAGTTTATCTTTGTGAGACTTTGAACAGTCCTTAGGAATACCTACTAATGAGACAATGGCCCAGAGGCAAATACTTTCTTTTTAAGTAATCAGATATTTTACATAATTAGAATTAAATATTTAGTCATTGGATTTTGATCAAATTCATAGCAGAGGTTAATGGTTAAGCCTTCTTTCCTTGGTTAATCACGATGTGATGTACTTCACATTTTGAAAGGATTTCTCAGACTCAGCACTGTTGACATTTGGACCAAATAACTCTACGTGGGGCTGTCTTGTGCATTGTAGGGTGTTCAGCAGCATCCCTGGCTTCTACCCACTAGTTATCAGCAGAACACCCAAGCTGTGACAACCAAAAATGTGTCCAGACATTGCCAAATGTCCCGAGGCGCAAAATTTCTATCAGTGGAGATTTATTGTTTAGAGTGATGGAGTGGTGGGAAGGTGAGACTAAGACATGGCTTTGCTTTGCTAATAACCTGCTGTCAGTGGTGCATAAAGTGACTCTATCATTCCACGCCTTATCTTCCCCACATATACACCCAGGAAATCAGACTAGATACTCTCAAAAGCTTATTTTACCAAAACATTAAGCACCTTAGCCTCTCTTCTTCTCCCTCTCCCTCTCTCTCACACACAGACACACACACGCAGACACACACAGACACACACACAGAGACACACACTCAGACACACACAGAAACACATGCACACACAAACATATGCACACCCACCACACAGATACACAGACACATACGCACATACACACACACACACGCACACTCCCTCCACACACAGACACAGATGGACACACAGACACACACAAACCTACAGAGACAAACATGTACACACAGAGACACACGTGCACACACCCCATACACACACCCCCCCACACGCACACCCGCCACACACAGACACAACACATATGTACCCCCACAGACACACACACACCCGCCCACAGACACACACACACATAGACACACATGCACACACAGACACACGTACATACAGACACACACATGCATGCACACACACACACACACATACATTACCACTCTACTCACACCTTTCAAACTCGCTCATGCAGTCTGTGTATGTCAGGGTATCAAATGCATAAGAAATGTAAACAAAAATATTACAGAACCCATTTCTAATTCAGGGAACCCACTTCTAATTCTGCCTTACAGTATCATGATTAATTTTTCTTGGTAACTTCAACTCCAGAATGACCACATATTCAAAAACTAAAAAGCTTCTCATTGATACATCTAAATTGATAATGGCAATTATCATTTTTTCTTGAAAGAGCACAACTCAACATTCAGTGAGGAAGTGTAACAAAGTACAACAAAGCTTCATGTAAATCCAAAACCCTTAAGAATAAAGAAAAGAGACCCCACTTGTAGTGAAATATACTGAAGCAATCCACTCAAAAATAAAAGACTTAAAAAAAATGACTGTGGTATCTAGAGCTTGCTTTCCTGCTCTCCACCCACACAACACAGTGGAAAATCCTCCTGGAAACAGGCTCACAAAGCCCTCATCAGGGGGTCCTTTCAGGGGCCAGATCAGCTGGGTAAACAAATGTACCCACTACACCAACCTCCACTGGCACCAGACACCTCACCTGCAACACAAGGTTGTAAGGATTCTTTTGAACCTGCAGAACAGAATCCAGAGTCTGGCATATAGCATGCACTCAATTAAACGGTAGGTATAAAAATAATAGTAACATCATCATCATCATCATCATATAGATTCAATTATAGAGCAAACATGAAAAAAGTGAATGATATTCTTTTTATTCTAAGCACTTAAAAGGAATAAATGTCCCTCATAATTTTATTTAATTCTGGTGAATCAATATTAAAGAATTCAAATCTTTATTTCTAGCTACTGTAAATTGGAGCATTACAGTGGCATCTCTGAACTGTGAGAGGACAATACACCTCTGATAAAGATCGAGCATGACTGAGAATATCAAACTCTAACACAAAAGCAAAAGATAAACAAAAACATTGTTCTAACTTAAGTAAAAATGAACTATATAGTACCATTAGATAATTAAATAATGGCACAAATATTTTCAATACATATCTCCATTACCCAGGCATAACTTCTACTAACTTTGAAAAACTATGGGAGAAAAGAAACAAGGAATCAAGGTTCATATTTTTAAAATATTTTTGAAAGGCGATTTTTAGTATATTCCTATACAATAATGACATAAAGATGTATATGTTCATTTTTTTCATGAATGTTAAAATGTCCCAAATCAATAAAAATAGAAAAAATTTGGTGATGAGTCAAATGAAAATGTATAGTTTCATCCAAATCCTGGAAGTTCAAAATGAAAAATATGCTAAAATTGGGCCTATAAACATGATTAAACATCTTTCCAAGAGAATTCAATGATGATAACGTATTTGGTAGGATAGTATAAGAACAGGACTATAATTGTTTCTTCAGGCAGGAAATGCATTGTTAGTGGTTCAGACTGGTGAAAATTTACCGTTCTGGTTAAACAATAGAAAATTAACAAAAGAGAACTATAATAAAGGAAGTTTGTGTATTTACAGTCTCTTTTATCTGTTGATTTTTAGAAACCCTCAAAAATACCTCAAGGACTATTCTGTTTATAATATGTCTTAGATGTCAAAAATTAAAATTAATGTATATTATCACTTTACCTGAAATAATTTACAAGGCTCAGCAATAAGTGTTGTTATAAAAAAATTTTAAATGCCCATACCCAACACTTTTGTCTTCTAGTTATTTCACAAATCATTATACAGGCCAAACTCAGATGACATTGTAGGCAATTAAAAAAATAACAATTATATTTTAATATTTTGACAGCTTATCATCAGAATTAACCTAAGAAATTATTTTTCACATTGGCTTTCAAAAAGTTTTTAACATAGTGGCGCCCTTTCTTTTAAGAATAAAAAATACAGTATATATTACACAGAAGTCTTATATGTCAAAAATGGAACTTCTCCCATTAATGCTTGGAGAAATGCTTGGATACCTGCCCACTTGGAAACTCTCCTCATATCTAATTTCCTCTGACAATGGTCTTTGGAGGTCATCCATAGACTCCCCAGACTCTAAGGAGCATTTTGGAAAACAACTAATATAATAAAGTCATTATTTTACAGATAAAGAATCTTGACTTCAGCAAAGAAAAATTACACGTTCAAATTTTTTGTCCGCCCACTCATTCTTCTCTTAATTTCTTGAGAACTTAAATATGTTTTTGTCAAAAATATTTATTACATAATTAAGGGATATTTCTTTTTACAGAGATCAGAAAATAGTAATAAGCTCGAATAAGACTATTATCCATGACTCTCATGATCAGATAAGTAATGAAGACATCTTGTCAAGTACCATTCATGATATTGTTAGTTAATTACTCAGATGACCAACAGATAATTTGTGCTTCCTTTAACATGGTGGGAGGTACAAGATATACTAATCTGAATGTGTTGTCCTGTATACCTAAAACTCTTACTGATGTGGTAGGGTTTCTTCCTCCACTCTTGGTAGGGCAGGTGTCTTAGCAAGACCATCAATGAACTAGCTACTTATCCCTCATCTGGTGTGATTAGCATAAAGTCATTTTTCTGACACTGGTCCAGGTCACTTCAGAACATATTATGACAAAGATAAGAAGAGTTAACATAGATCTGTGACAATGCTGTCCATTCCAAGTGAATACAACATTTTTCTGATCCAAATAACATAAGCAAAAATGGCAGAGTAGGCAACACTGGAGTTCAAAAACACTGAAAACTTGTTACAACTGTCAGAATCCACCTATTGAAACTCTGGAAGATAGGCAAATGTTTACACTAACTAAACAAATAATTAACCAGGAGAAAGTTCACTGAAACAGAGTAGGAGATCTTTGGGGCTCCAATCGGTAAACTAACTTTACTCCTTAAGGACATATATAAAGAAAAGAAAACTAAACCCAAAGCTAGCAGAAAGAAAATAAGAAAGATTAGATCAGAGATAAACAGTATAGTGAATAAAAAACCACACAGAGCATGAACAAAGCCAAAGTTTGTTCTTTAAAAGGTCAACATAACTGACAAACCTTTAGTTAGATTAATGAGAGAGAGAGAGAGAAGAATCATATTAATGGAACAGAAATAAAAGTGGGGACATTTCTACCAACCTTACACAAATTTAAAAAAAGGACTGTAAGAAAACACTATGGGGCTTCCCTGGTGGCACAGTGGTTGAGAATCTGCCTGCTAATGCAGGGGACACGGGTTCGAGCCCTGGTCTGGGAGGTTCCCACATGCCGCAGAGCAACTAGGCCCGTGAGCCACAACTACAGAGCCTGCGTGTCTGGAGCCTGTGCTCCGCAACAAGAGAGGCCATGATAGTGAGAGGCCCGCGTACCGCGATGAAGAGGGACCCCCACTTCCCACAACTGAAGAAAGCCCTCGCACAGAAATGAAGACCCAACACAGCAAAAATAAATTAATTAATAAACTCCTACCCCCAACATCTTCAAAAAAAAAAAAAGAAAACACTATGAAAAAGTATACATCAATAAATTAGATAACCTAAATGAAATGGACAGATTCCTATAAATTCACAAACTGCCAAAACTGACTCAGGAAGCAACAGAAAGTCTCACAAACCTTTAATAAGTAAAGAAAAATGAATAATCAAAAACATCCCAACAAAGTAAAGCCCAGGAGCAGAAGATGGCTTCATCGGTGAATTCTAAAAAACACTGAAAGAAGAATTAATACCAACCCTTCTCAAACTCTTCCAAAAATAGAAGAGGTACCACTTCCTAACGGATTCAAGGAAGCCAGCATTTCCCTAATAACAAAGCCAAACAACAACAGCACAGTAAAATACAGAACAATGTTCCTTATAAACATGAGCAAAAAATTCCTCAACAAAATTCTAAAAAATAGAATTTAATGCATATTAAAAGCATTTTACACCATGAGCAAGTGGGATATATCCTAGGAATAAAAGGGTATTTCAACATACAGAAATCAATCAATGTTATACATCACTATAATAGAAGGAAGGGAAAAAACACATATGATCATGTTAATAGATGCCAGAAAAGCAATTTGCAAAATCCAACAGCCTTTTATGATAGAAACACTCAGTAAAATAGGAATAGAAAGGACTGTCCTCAACATGATAAGAAAGCATATATGAAAAACACATACCTAACATAAAACTCAATTAAAAAACACTGAAAGTTTTTTTTTTTTTTTTTTTTTTTTTCTCTTTTTTTTTTTTTTAATTAGTTTCTGCTTTATAACAAAGTGAATCAGTCATACATATACATCTGTTCCCACATCCCTTCCCTCATGCATCTCCCTCCCTCCCACCCTTCCCATCCCACCCCTCCAGGCGGTCACAAAGCACCGAGCTGATCTCCCTGTGCTCTGCGGCTGCTTCCCACTTATATCTACTCTCTCTCTAATATATTGAGAAAGGATGCCCCCTTTCACCACTTCTATTCAATGTTGTACTGGTAGTCCTAGCCAGAGTAATTAGGCAAGAAAAATAAATTCAAATGTTTCAAAATTGTACATAAACTATCTCTATTCACAGTTGAAATGACCTCATATGCAGAAAATCCTAAAGAACCCATATTAAAACTGTTAGAGCATATAAACAAATTCTGCAAAGTTTCAGGTTACAAGATCAACACAAAGATCACTTGTGTTTTTTATACAGTAGCAACAAACAATATGAAAGGATATTAAGAAAACAATTCCAGGGGCCTCCCTGGTGGCGCAGTGGTTGAGAGTCCGCCTGCCGATGCAGGGGATACGGGTTCGTGCCCCGGTCTGGGAGGATCCCATATGCCGCGGAACGGCTGGGCCCGTGAGCCATGGCCTCTGGGCCTGCGCGTCCGGAGCCTGTGCTCCGCAACGGGAGAGGCCACAACAGTGAGAGGCCCGCATACCGCAAAAAGAAAAAAAAAAAAAAAAGAAAACAATTCCATTTACAATAGCATCCAAAAGAATAAGATATCTAATAATAAATTTAAACAAGAAGGTGCAAGTATTGTAAACTAAAAACTGTGAAACACTGATGATGGATATTAACAAATGTATAAATAAATGGAAAGATACCTCATGCTCAAAAATGAGAAGACTTAATATTGTTAAGTGGCAATACTTCTCAAAGTGATCTACAGATTTAAAGCAGTTACTGTCAAAATCACAACAGCCTTTTTTTCTGCAGAAGTGGAAATTCATATGTAAATTATATGTAAATTCATATGTAATTACAAGGTATCCAAACAGCCAAATAATCTTAAAAAGAAAAACAGAGTTGGCAGACTTACACTTCTCAATTTTAAAATTCACTGCAAAGCTATCCTTATCAAAAGAGTGTGGTGCTGTTATAAAGATAAACATATAGATCAATGAAATAGAACTGCGAGTCCAGAAATAAAGCTATACATCTATGGCCAATGATTTTCATCAAGGGTGGTAAGATCATTTCATGGAAAAAGGGTAATCTGTTCAACCAATAGGACTGGGATGACTAGGTATCCACATGCAAAGAAATGAAACTGTACCTTTATCTCATAATAAACATATAAAAAAAAAACCCAAAACGTATCAAAGGAGATTGGTTCAAGATGGCAGAGTAGAAGGACATGCACTCACTCCCCCTTGTGAGAGCACCAAAATCCCAACTAACCGCTGAGCAATCATCAATAGGAAGACACTGGAACTCACCAAAAAACACACCCCACATACAAAGACAAAGGAGAAGCTGCAATGAGATGGTAGGAGGGGCACAATCACAAAAAAATCAAATCCCATAAGAGCTGGGTGGGTGACTCACAAACTGGAGAACAATTATACCATAGGAGTTCACCCACTGGAGTGAAGGTTCTGAGCCCCATCTCAGGCTTCCCAACCTGGGGGTCCGGCAACAGGAGGAGGAATTCCCAGAGAATCAGATTTTGAAGGCAAGTGGTATTTGATTGCAGGACTTTGACGGGACTGGGGGAAACAGAGCCTCCACTCTTGGAGGGCACACACAAAGTAGTGTGCATATCAGGACCCAGGGAAGGAGTAGTGACCCCATAGGAGACTGGACCAGACCGACTTACTAGTGTTGGAGGGTCCCCTGCAGAGGTGGGGGTTGGCTTTGGCTCACCGTGGGGACAAGGACACTGGCAGCAGAAGTTCTGGGAAGTACTCCTTGGTATGAGCCCTCTCAGAGTCTGCCATTAGCCCCACCAAAGAGCCTGCATCCTCCACTGCTGGGTCACCTGAGCCAAACAACCAACAGGAAGGGAACTCAGCCCCACCCATCAGCAGACAAGTGGATTAAAGTTTTACTGAACTCTGCCTACCAGAGCAACACCCAGCTCTACCCATCATCAGGCCCTCCCTGCAGGAAGCTTGCACAGGCCTCTTAGATAGCTTCATCCACCGGAGGGCAGACAGCAGAAGCAAGAAGAACTACAATCCTGCAGCCTGTGGAATAAAAACCACATTCACAGAAAGACAAACAAAATGAAAAGACAGAGGACTATGTACCAGATGAAGGAAAAAGATAAAACTCCAGAAGAACAATTAAATGAAGGGGAGACAGGCAACCTTACAGAAAAAGAATTCAGAATAGTGATAGTGAAGATGATCCAGGACCTTGGAAAAAGAATAGAAGCAAAGATAGAGAAGAAACGTTTAACAAAGACCTAGAAGAATTAAAAAAAAAACACCTAGAAGAATTAAAGAACAAATAAGCAGAGATGAACAATACAATAACTGAAATGAAAAATACACTATAAGGAATCAATAGCAGAATAACTGAAGCAGAAGAATGGATAAGTGAGCTGGAAGACAGAAAGATGGAATTCACTGCAGAGGAACAGAATAAAGAAAGAAGAATGAAAAGAAATGAAGACAGCCTAACAGACCTGTCACACAACATTAAACGCAACAACATTCGCATTATAGGGGTCCCAGAAGGAGAAGAGAGAGAGAAAGGACCGAAGAAAATATCTGAAGAGATTACAGTCAAAAACTTCCCTAACGGGGAAAGGAAATAGCCATCAAAGTCCAGGAAGTGCAGAGAAACCCAGGAAGAATAAAACCGAGGAGAAACACACCAAGGCACATAGTAATCAAACTGAAAAGAATCAAAGACAAAGAAAAATTATTAAAAGCAATGAGGGAAAAACAACAAATAACATAAAAGTGAACTCCCATAAGGTTAACAGCTGATTTCTCAGCAGGAACTCTACAAGCCAGAAGCGAGTGGCATGATATACTTAAAGTGAGGAAAGGGAAGAACCTACAACCAAGCTTAATCTACCCAGCAAGGATCTCATTCAGATTCAATGGAGAAATCAAAAGCTTTACAGACAAACAAAAGTTAAGAGAATTCACCACCACCAAACCAGCTCTACAACAAATGCAAAAGGAACTTCTCTAAGTGGGCAACACAAAAGAAGGAAAGGACCTACAAAAACAAATCCAAAACAATTAAGAAAATGGTAATAGGAACATACATATCGATAGTTGCCTTAAATGTGAATGGATTAAATGCTCCAACCACAGACACAGGCTCGCTGAATGGATACAGAAACAAGACCCATATATATGCTGTCTACAAGAGACCCACTTCAGACCTAGGGACACATACAGACTGAAAGGGAGGGGATGGAAAAAGATATTCCATGCAAATGGAAATAAAAAGAAAGCTGAAGTAGCGGTTCTCATATCAGACAAAATAGACTTTAAAATAAAGAATGTTACAAGAGACAAGGAAGGACACTAACTAATGATAAAGGGATAAATCCAAGAAGAAGATACAACAATTATAAATATATATGCACCCAACATAGGAGCACAACAATACATAAGGCAAATGCTAACAGCTATAAAAGAGGAAATCAACAGTAACACAATAATAGTGGGGGAATTTAACACCTCACTTACACCAATGGACAGATCATTCAGACAGAAAATTAATAAGAAAACACAAGCTTTAAATGACACAAACGACCAGATAGACTTAATTGATATTCATAGGACATTCCATCTGAAAATAGCTGATTACAATTTCCTCTCAAGTGCACACGGAACATTCCCCAGGATACATTACATGTTGTGTCACAAATCAAGCCTTGGTAAATTTAAGAAAACTAAAATCATATCAAGCATCTTTTCTGACAACTATGCTATGAGATTAGAAATCAATTACAGGGGGAAAAACACAAAACACATGGAAGCTAAACACTACGTTACTAAATAACCAAGAGATAGCTGAAGAAATCACAGAGGAAATCAAAAAATACCTAGAGACAAATGACAATGAAAACACAATGATCCAAAACCTATGGGATGCAGCAAAAGCAGTTCTAAGCAGGAAGTTTATAGTTATACAAGCCTACCTCAAGAAACAAGAAAAATCTCAAATAAACAATCTAACCTTACACCTAAAGGAACTAGAGCAATAAGAACAAACAAAACCCAAAGTTAGCAGAAGGAAAGAAACCATAAAGATCAGAGCAGAAATAAATGAAATAGAAACAAAGAAAACAATAGCAAAGATCAATAAAATTAAAAGCTGGTTCTGTGAGAAAATAAACAAAATTGATAAACCATTAGCCACACTCATCAAGAAAAAGAGGGAGAGGACTCAAATCAATAAAATTAGAAAGGAGAAAGGAGAAGTTACAACAGACACTGCAGAAATACAAAGCATCCTAAGAGACTACTACAGACAACTCTATGCCAATAAAATGGACAACCTGGAAGAAATGGACAAATTCTTATAAAGGTACAACCTTCCAAGACTGAACCAGGAAGAAATAGAAAATATGAACAGACCAATCACAAGTAATGAAATTGAAACTGTGATTAAAAATCTTCCAAAAAACAGAAGTCCAGGACCAGATGGCTTCACAGGTGAATTCTATCAAACATTTAGAGAACAGCTATCACCCATCCTTCTCAAACTCTTCCAAAAAATTGCAGAGGAAGGAACACTCCCAAACTCATTCTATGAGGCCACCATCACCCTGACACCAAAACCAGACAAAGATACTATAAAAAAAGAAAATTACAGATCAATATCACTGATGAATACAGATGCAAAATCCTCAACAAAATACTAGCAAACAGAATCCAACAACACATTAAAAGGATCATACACCATGATCAAGTGGGATTTATCCCAGGGATGAAAGGATTCTTCAATATATGCAAATCAATCAATGTGATACACCATATTAACAAAGTGAAGAAGAAAAACCATATGATCATCTCAATAGATGCAGAAAAAGCTTTTGACAAAATTCAACACCAATTTATGATAAAAAAAAAAACTCTCCAGAAAGTGCGCATAGAGGGAACCTACCTCAACGTAATAAAGGCCATATACGACAAACCCACAGCAAACATCATTCTCAATGGTGAAAAACTGACAGCATTTCCTCTAAGATCAGGAACAATACAAGGGTGTCCACTCTCACCACTATTATTCAATATAGTTTTGGAAGTCCTAGCCACAGCAATCAGAGAAGAAAAATAAATAAAAGGAATACAAATTGGAAAAGAAGAAGTAAAATTGTCACTGTTTGCAGAGGACATGATACTATACATAGAGAATCCTAAAGATGCCACGAGGAAACTACTAGAGCTAATAAATGAATTTGGTAAAGTTGCACAATACAAAGTTAATGCACAGAAATCTCTTGCATTCCTATACACTAATGATGAAAAATCTGAAAGAGAAATTAAGGAAACACTCCCATTTACCACTGCAACAAAAAGAATAAAATGCCTAGGAATAAACCTATCTAGGGAGACAAAAGACCTGTATGCAGAAAACTATAAGACACTGATGAAAGAAATTAAAGATGATACCAACAGATGGAGAGATATACCATGTTCTTGGATTGGAAGAATCAACATTGTGAAAATGACTATACTACCCAAAGCAATCTACAGATTCAGTGCAATCCCTATCAGATTACCAATGGCATTTTTTTTGGAACTAGAACAAAAAATCTTAAAATTTGTATGGAGACCCCAAAGACCCCAAAGAGCCAAAGCAGTCTTGAGGGAAAAAAACAGAGCTGGAGGAATCAGACTCTCTGACTTCAGACTATACTATAAAGCTACAGTAATCAAGACAATATGGTACAGGCACAAAAACAGAAACATAGATCAGTGGAACAAGATAGAGAGCCAGAGATAAACCCACGCACCTATGGTCAACTAATCTATGACAAAGGAGGCAAGGATATACAATGGAGAAAAGACAGTCTCTTCAATAAGTAGTGCTGGGAAAACTGGACAGCTACATGTAAAAGAATGAAATTAGAACATTCTCTAACACCATACACAAAAATAAACTCAAAATGGATTAGAGACCTAAATGTAAGACCAGACACTATAAAACTCTTAGAGGAAAAAATAGGAAGCACACTCTTTGACATAAATCACAGCAAGATATTTTTTGATCCACCTCCTAGAGTAATGGAAATAAAAACAAAATAAATGAATGGGGCCTAATGAAACTTAAAAGCTTTTGCACAGCAAAGGAAACCATAAACAAGACGAAAAGACAACCCTCAGAATGGGAGAAAATATTTTCAAACGAATCAACGGACAAAGGACTAATCTTCAAAATATATAAACAGCTCATGCAGCTCAATATTAAAAAAACAAACAACCCAATCCAAAAATGGGCAGAAGACTTAAATAGACTTTTCTCCAAAGAAGACATACAGATGGCCAAGAAGCACAGGGAAAGATGCTCAACATCACCAATTACTAGAGAAATGCAAATCAAAACTACAATGAGGTATCACCTCACACCAGTTAGAATGGGCTTCATCAGAAAATCTACAAACAACAAATGCTAGAGAGGGTATGGAGAAAAGGGAACCCTCTTGCACTGTTGGTGGGAATGTAAGTTGATAGAGTCACTATGGAGAACAGTATGGAGGTTCCTTAAAAAACTAAAAATATAATTACCATATGATCCAGCAATCCCACTACTGGGCATATACCCAGAGAAATCTGTAATTCGGAAAGACACATGGACCCCAATGTTCACTGCAGCACTATTTAGAATAGCCAGGTCATTGAAGCAACCTAAATGCCCATCGACACACGAATAGATAAAGACGATGTGTTACATATATACAATGGAATATTACTCAACCATGAAAAAGGAATGAAATTGGGTCATTTTTTAAGACGTGGATGGATCTAGAGACTGTCATACTGAGTGAAGTAAGTTAGAAAGAGAAAAACAAATATTGTATATGAATGCATATATGTGGAATCTAGAAAAATGGTACAGATGAACTGGTTTGCAAGGCAGAAATAGAGACAAAGATGTAGGGACAAATGTATGGACACAAAGGGGGGAAAGTGAGGGCAGGGGGTGGTGGTGGTGGTGTGATGAATTGGGAAATTAGGATTGACATATATACACTAATATGCATAAGCTAGATAACTAATAAGAACCTGCTGTATAAAAAAATTTTTTTTGATGTATCAAAGACCTAAATTTAAGAGTTAAAACTATAAAACTCTTAGAAATAAACATAAGGTCAGATCTTCATTACCATGGATTTTGTCAGTGGCTTCTTTAATGTGACACCAAGCATAAGCAACAACAAAAAATAGATAAATTGAACTTAATCGGAATTTAAAATTTTGTGTTCATGAAAGAACACTATGTAGAAAAGAAAAAAAAAACCCAGAGTATGAGAGAAAATATTTGCAAATCACATATGTGATAATGGCCTAGCACCCAGGATGTATAAATAACTCTTACAACTCAACAACAAAGAGATAAACAACCCAATTAATAAGTGTTCAAAGAACTTGAATAGACATATCTTCAAAAAAGATACACAGACAGATAAAAAGCACATGAAAAGATGCTCAGCATCTTCATCATTAGGAAATGGAAATCAAAGCCACAATGAGACACTATATTATATCCACTGGGATAACTATAATCAAAAAGACATATAACGAGTATTGGCAAGGATGTGGAAGAAATGGGATCCTCATCTGTTGCTGGTAGAAATGTAAAATGGTCCAGTTGCTTTGGGAAATAGTCTGGCAGTTCCTCAGAATGTTGAACATAGAATTTCCATATGACCCAGTGATTTTACTATTAGGCATATATGCAATTGAAATAAAATCCTACATCCACACAAAAACTTGTGCTCAAATGTTTACAGCAGCATTGTTTATAATAGCCAAAAAATAGGGAAAAAATGCTCAATGACTAATAAATATATAAACAAAATGTTGTATATCCATTCAATGGAATATTATTTAGCAATGAAAAAGGATGCAGTCCTGGTACATGCTATAACATTGAGGAAAACTGAAAATATTATGCCAAGTAAAAGAAGTCGGAAAAAGAAAACATGTTGTGTGATTTCCTTTATATGAAATGTCCAGAATTGGAAAATATATAGAAACAAAGTAGACTATTGTTTGCATATAGTTGTGGTTGGTGGGAAATGGAGGATAACTGCTAAAGGTCACAGATTTCTTTCCTCTTTTTCTTTCATCTTGGGTGATAAAAATGTTCTAAAACTGATTGTAATAATGGTTGCACAACTCTGTGAATTTACTAAAGCCATTGAATTATACATTTTAAATGGGTGAAATGTATGGCATAGAATTATATCTCAACAAAGCTGTTTTATTAAAAAAAGTCAACCCATGTGTAAGGCAGCAAGTCTGCCTAAGTTATCAGAGCTCCTTATAATCAATAGCAAGGCTCTGTAGAATTATTAATATAACTCATCTCTATAGTCAGCTATATTTTTTACTGCTTTTTTCCTTCCCTCACTGCATGATTTTCTGCTTGTCTACATTAGTCCTCTGCAAGCATTTTGATTATGAAGTCACCAGCAAGTCATTCAATGTGAACCCATAATACAAGTACATGAATTCATGTATAAAATACAGCATTTATACCACTGTGCCAGTATGTGATGTATATTATTAGAGTACTATGAAAATACAAATTTAAGAAAAATAAAATTTTGAAATGTAAATAACTGTTTATTACTTTCTTTCTACTTTCCAATTGCCTTAAGCAATCCACCCACATAGTAAGTGGAAAGGATATAATTCCCAGGATCCACTGCTCATAGGTTTCCTGCTGTCATACCCCCTTATAATGATTTTGTGATGAAGACTATACTTTTCATAATTTCTGGCTACACTGCCAGCTCACACACCTCTATAAAGACACAAACACACATGTGTGCACAAAGATTTCCTACCAGAGTAAACTGTTGGCATTTGCATTCTTTATTTACCAAGGTACCTGGAGGGTGAGAGCAAAGTATTTGGAAACAACACCTGCCACCCTCATAAAAAAACACTTGAGAGTGGCTGGTTGCCAATTTCTCAGGGTGGTATACATCATTAAACAGGAACACGAAAAGCATCTTCATATTTTTATTCAGAATAATCTCTATCAAAATTTAGGATGGGTCAGATGTTGAGGTCTAGTTTTTCACATACGCACCTTATTTACCTTATAATTATCTTCAATTCTTCAAAATTCCAGCACTAGGTTTTCTCAGTTTTTGTTTTGTTCTGGTGTTCCCTTGAGTTTTCTCCTTTTTCTTCCTTGTAATGATAAATTTGGAAAGGAGGCTTTGAAGGCTATAACTAGACACTATTTTAACCGGGAGTCAAAATTATTTCTTTATAGTTATACTCCTCTGATCTGTGAGTTCCTTCAGAGCAGTGCCCATGCCTTGTTCACCTTTTATACCAAATTTCCAGTACACTGGCTTGATAAGTACTAGGTTTTCAATAAACACACTTTGAATAAGCATATGAGTTACTCAATCAGTTATGCATCAGGGATTTGGATAGTTTTTTTAATATAAAGATATTTAATTAATTAAATGACTTTGGGAAAAGTTCCTCAAATCACTGTGACTTTGTATTTTTTGTTTGTTTTTTTGTACTTACTTTTTTAAAAAGGATTTGGCCTGATGATACCCCAAATCCTGTTCATATCTGACATTTGGTGAGGTAGCAAACTAAAACTGAGTACATCTCACCCAAAATGGTGGCAACTACTCAATTACAAATACAGGATTATCAGAGGTAAAAGAAGGCATTCTTGGACCTCTGGTTCATACAAAAATGGTAGATAATCAATATGAACTCAAAAAGAGTAAATCAGTTGATGAAAAGGAAATGAGAAAACTTAGATAAAACTAAATGATGTTATATTTGGAATATTAATCAAGAAAATTATTTTGCTGGCAAATAAAGATTTTGGATCCAGTAACCAGTAATTTTTGTCAGTAATTAAAGGACAGTCACACATATGGGAAGGAAGCATGTTGATTATCTCAAGATTCCCAAGTACAGCAAACCGTCATGAAGTTGTTTCCTAATATTAGACTATAGGTGCAAATATTTCGAGTTATATCTCTCACTTTCTTGCCAGAAAGTGCTGCCTCCCTTGTTAAACTTGTGAATCAGTGGTTTAATTAAGACCCTCACACAAACCCTATCGTTTTTAAACTAGTTTCTAATCTAGTCCCTTTAACACGCTAGCAAATGATAACTTAGTAATAATAATTTTCCTTTAAAACGGTAAAGAAAAATTTCCATTGAATTTACTGCAATATGCTTGCCAACCCTGAGTCTTGTTTCTGTCCCTAGGGAATCCAACAATCGTAATAACTGTGTTTGATGTATTTAGGAAACTCTTCTTAATTTTTGTTGTTTTTTTACTTCCAGGCAAGAAACTCTTAGAGTTACTTTTTAATCTGCTTCATTTGAGGTATGTGATGCTGAGTCCTTTGTTTTAATAGCTTATCATATATACCAACTTTAAAATTCTGTATACCATGAAATAGTTCTCTCTGGCAGCACAGAGATCTAAATATCTCCTTAAGATTCTCTAATGATACGATTTTAAATAGCTGGTATAAAAAGAAACAATGTTTTGTTAAACTGTAAAGAAACTAAGAAATATTAGGCCAAATGTGAAGTGAAAGTTAGAAATCAAGGAATAGAATGTTAAAGTCAGTTTTCATTGTGAGGTTATTTTCCAAAAATCGGTAAACTTGAGCCTAGAACCTGTCAAGGTGGGGATCTAATAGCAGAGACCCTCACATTGAACTGGAACTCCAAACAGCTACCACTTCAGCACAAAAGTAAACGATCAATTAGCCTGCTATGCAGGAAGTAAATGTTCAATTAACATCTGCCTGTCTTGAACTTATGTTGAATATTAGAGGTGGAAATATCCCCTGAACATCTGGAAGCAGAGCTGGACCTGTATGAGTGTGCTGCTCGACTTCCTGTGGACCTGCTTAGTCCAAAAATTCTCAGCAAATTTATTTTAAAATGATTCTGACTTGAAAATATTCCCAAGACCTCAAACAACTCTCACAGACAAAGTTCCAAGGAAAATTATCTGCACACACACACACACACACACACACATATAGAGAGCACAGTGCATGAGTGTATGTGATGTGATGAGTAAAACCAGGAAGAAAAAATGAAGTGTAACAAAAACTATAAAGACTTCTGTAGTAGAATTATGGAGACAGACACAAAACAACTATGCCCAAAGTGTATCCATGTCTTAAAAATATAAGCAAAATCAAGAGCTATGAAAGTTGTCCAAGTAGCTTTAAAATAAAGACATTCTACACGTAAAAACTAAATGATTGAATATTTAAAAATTCATTGGAAGGGTTAACCAGCAGATTAGACTCAGCTGAGGTGACAATTAGTGAATTTGAAAATAGAATCAAAAGAAAAACCTAGGATGTACCCCAGAAATAAAAGATATGGAAAATTTGAAATAGAGGTTATGAAACATGTAGGATGATGAGGAGATATAGGACATACATCTAATCATAATTCCAGAAGGAGAACACAAAGAGAACAGGGGATATAAATAATCAAAGATACATTACAATAGAATTAGAGTATCATTCTGTGAATCACTAATTAACAATGAATCCAGGAGATTGTTATCAGTGACTATCAACATCACAACATCACACAAGGAGAGCCGTCCAGTTGTTACATGTCTCCTTGTGGAAATACCCAACAGCTCTTGTATAGAAGTTTTGGGCACTTCATGCCAAAAAAAAATAACCTAAACCAAATCAAACCTTTAAATCAACCACTGAGTTTATAAGAAACACAGGAAAGAGAAGAAAATGCAGTTCTACACATGGTTACATCAATAAATAAATTTCAAGGGAAAAAGAAAGAAAGAGATATACAGATTAAAAGAGAAAAAATATATATCAACTCAATGTAATATGTCGATCTTATCTAGATCAATTCTAGAGAAACAACATAAAAAATGAGATCACATATAATGAAAGGAACTTGGTACTATAAATTAAATATACCTTTTATCTTTTCATGCTGTAGCAATGACCCTTTTACAAATATATACCAAAGATAAACTGGTTAAAATACAAAAAGACATATACACAATACCATTAATTGTAAGAATAATTTAAAAAGCATAGATAGGAAATAGCACAAATATGTGTCAATATTAGAATGGATGAATAAGTAGTAGCATATTAACACAACAAATTATCCAGTTATAAAAAGGAATGAGGGATATTTCCACACATGACTATAAAGTGATATCTAGAATATAGTGCTTAAAAAACAAAACAAAAACTAGAAAAGAAAATATTGTATGCTATAAATTACCTAGGAAAGACAAGATATGAATATATACATATAATTTTAATATATATTTTATATATGATTATTGTAAAATAAATGGTAAACTATATAATATTTTTAAAATGACAATTATTGGAGTTCTTGGATAACGAGAACAGACGTTAAACTTGTTTGCATTCCTTAGTTGGTAGATTCAACTTTGGGACCATGTAAAAATAAATGAAAGAGTAATCAATCTCTAAAGCTCCAAACTAAAATGAAACAAATGAATTAATATGTATATCCAGTTAGTGTCATAGCCACACAGTGATTAATGATTCCAATTTATTTAAATCATGATAATTTGACCCCCAAAAACCTGCAAACATTTTACACTGTTTTCAGTGGTCAAATTCTTGGTGGTAGTGTTGGTATTGTTATTCGGAAACTGTTATGTGTATATTGTGCAGAAAGTCAATGAAAAATTATGTTTTCTGTGATATGCTTGTTATCATGCCAGGATTTGTAACATGGGAGAAGAGAGATACAGACGGAAGATGAAAGAGGTTAGTATAAATCCTAGTCCTGATTGTTAATGGATACATCTGTTAGAATTCATTCTGGTTTTTTTTTTTTTTTTTTTTGCAGTACCCGGGCCTCTCACTGTTGTGGCCTCTCCCGTTGCGGAGCACAGACTCCGGATGCGCAGGCTCAGCGGCCATGGCTCACGGGCCCAGCTGCTCCGCGGCATGTGGGATCTTCCCGGACCGGGGCACGAACCCGTGTCCCCTGCATCGGCAGGCGGACTCTCAACCACTGCGCCACCAGGGAAGCCCCACCTGCCTGATTTTAAATTTTGTTGTGTTCTAGTGTTTCCTTTTTTTATCAGATTTTAAAACTAATAGTATTATGGTCACTTTACCCCTTAACAAATAATAAGTACCATTTAAAGAAAAGGTGTACATTTTTGCAAACATGTTTTCTCTCTTAGGCACAAACAAAATTTCAATCATGGGCAAAATTCATACTGAATTAATTTAATATTTGGCTACATTGACTTTGGTATTATTATTGTTTTTATTGTTCAAAGAAAGGAATGGATGTTTGAAGAAGAGAATATTTAGTCAAAACTAAGTGTATGCTAATGTGAAAATCAGTTATGACATCTTAGTGTTTTTTCACTCAAATATTTTAATACCAGTCACATCAAACCTGCTTATATTTCAGACAACTATCTTTAAAATGAAAGAGTGTTTTTACACCTCTCAAAATCTTCACCCTTAATGATAGCCAATAAAGAATATGCTTTATATTTTTGTATACTTGAAAAGTACATATTTATTAGAGAAATTGTATTCAATTTTAAGAAATAAAATTATTCTAAGGAAAGCTGCTTAAAAACAATCACAATTTAGTATTAATTTATTATTAGGGTGCTATTCAACAAAGGGTTTTAGTCATTTAAGTTTTTACAAATTCCAGTAGGTCCATTTAAATTAAAACTTTATGGAAAAAAATTAAGATATAGAAGATTAACTTTAAAGCTATTTATTTTGGGTAGATTTGGATCTGCTTTTACCGCATATGAAGTAAACTAATTTCCTGGATGCTGCAGGACCTATCAAGTTAACCTTCCCTTTCTCTCTGGCTCCCCTCCTCGCTGCCTTGTTCTTAGCACTTTCCTACAAATTATTTACATCCTGTAGATATCCTCTTACACTGAAAACAATGACCAGGTTTAACATTTAAGGGAGATAGATACTCAATCCAATTCCATTGTCTTGGCATTTTTTTCTAGTTATGAAGAGATTATTTCCAAGAATGAAAACATACTATATTACTCTGGAAGAAGCTCTTATAGCTAATGATACATTTTTGAGTGCATGTTGATATTGATTCATTCCTTTTCTTCACTTGGTAATTCTCTTTTAAGGTCCACCTTTCATGGTCTATGTCCCAGGAATCAAAATTCTGTAACATTCATTTGCCCTTTTTCCACTTACCAGAGAGTTTTAAATCCCTTTTCCAGACTCATGCCATTTTTTTTTTCTCTCTCTCTTTTAAATATATTTTTCATCTCTTTTATATTCTTCCAGGATTTTTTTCTGTTAAACTATTGAGTGTTCTGGCAACACGTACTAGCTAGCTCTCCCAAAGAAAATATTAAGCCTATTCTTTTAATTGGTCTGTTTAGAGTGATCAAGACAAATCTGGCTCCAGTGTTAACATTCCTTCTTTCCTTGGACTAGACAAATTATTTCCAAATCTCAATTTCTAAATAAACATAAAATTAATGTTTGGATTATTTCAATCATTTATCAAGAGACAGTATATCTCAATGAATAATAAATGACTTGTTAAATAGTTCAGCTTTATTTTACAAAATTAAGAACAAAATTATCCAGTTTCTTAGCAGTCCAGATTTTGCCCAAGTCCAGAAAGTACAAAACAAAATGGAAAGTTGGCCATAATGCTTGTGGAGAGAGCCAAGCTATACAGTTTGGGTCAAAAGCAAAATGTTTACCCAATGCTTAACGATTAGAAGTTATTCACAGCTGCAGATAATTTGTACTCTACAGGTTCTAAGAATATGGTGCTGAGTGTAGCTTTGTGCTAATTATCTCGTTTGGCTACTTATGCTGACTAGGTTTTCAGGCTTATTTCCAACTTTCTATTTCACCTTGTGCTGGCAACAACAACAAAAAAGATTTTAGTAAAATAAATCCACTTGAGTGAACAAATCTTCATTCTGTTGAATGGTACTAGACTGTGTACATGGCTGTTACTTTGACAGCCAAGCCAGCATGTTCAGATTTGGGGTTGCGACCTCTTGGATCTTTGGCTGATATCATGGGAGAAGAATTTGATTCTGCTCCTCGTTACATTGGATTATGTACTTTGTTACATTAATCTCTAACCTTGGAAATGCATATAACTGAAACAATAAAAATCAAAACAACTGCGTGGTGAAACAATAATCCTAAAGTATTACAAAACAGGGGAGACTTATTTACCTTAAGAGACTCTGACCAGACATTTAAGAACTAAGCATCTTGGGAATTCTTATTTCCAAATGATATGTGTGTGTTTATATTTCATAGTAACAACTCATACGTGCAGAAATCTAACTTTCCCTCTTATGAATAAATTCAATTTCCAGGTGACCTCAATTTTGACGTCTAATTCCACTGATGGCAGAAAGCTCTTATTTTTCTCAATTCAAGGTAACTCAGTAACTTCCAGGTTGAAACTTTAGGTTCTGCTGCTAGATATCCAAGTGTATTCACAGCCACATGTCTGCATAACTCCAAGGTTCATGCTCCCCTGACACCACCCCTCCTCATTCTGCAGAGCCAGTGGTCCCATCGCCCCGTTTTACAAGCTGGCCCCATGTAACACAAGCATTAAAAACAATGTATTCAAGGTTTCTCCAAATTTCCTTCTCCTATGCTTTTTTCTAGGAGTTACGGAAATCCAGGGAGCAAGAGGTAAGGAGAGGCACTCCAGTAAAGGATGTGTGATTTGCCTTTCTCCTGAATGGGCAGCACCTTTAGTCATTGCTATCTGGTGCCCTGACATACTACATCCCTGATGATTTTAGGTATTTAGAAGTGGTACCGTGGGTGTCACTCCTCCCTTAAGGCTGCTCGTCTTGACTTGTCATAAATTCTACATTTTCTCATCTGGAGGTAAGGTCTCTTCTAAGGATTTCTTCTCCCCTTTATGGGGCTCGGGAACTCCCTGGCTACTTCAGCCACACCACCCCGGGCTATGCCACATTCTACAAGGCCATCTCCAGGTCCATTTGCCTCAACACCGTCCCTCAGCTGCTGATAATTTAAACAGATTTTATATTTTTCTCCTTGCAGTCTGGAAGGCCAGGCACAAAACCCCTCATCGATGAGTCCCCCAAATCAGACACCGTCTCGCTCAGAGGCCTTCTTAACCTACAAGCATTGAGACCAGTCTAGGTACCCTCAGAACTGTCTCTTCTAACCTACTGACAACCGTTCTTTCTTTCAAGGTAGAGCAACTCGTATTTTGTGTAAAAGCCTGTGCTCGGTACTCTGGACTTAGTTCTCAGTTTTTAAAACTTAGCTTTTGGGGCTTCCCTGGTGGCGCAGTGGTTGAGAGTCCGCCTGCCGATGCAGGGGACACGGGTTTGTGCCCCGGTCCGGGAAGATCCCACATGCCGCGGAGCGGCTGGGCCCGTGAGCCATGGCCGCTGAGCCTGCGCGTCCGGAGCCTGTGCTCCACAGCGGGAGAGGCCACAACAGTGAGAGGCCCGCGTACCGCAGGAAAAAAAAAAAACTTAGCTTTTGAAAATCACAGAAAATCCTTTCTGACTTCTACTAAGCCTGGCTCTTATGAATAAATATATTTGTCTTTACAAATGTCGTTGCAACTTCGAATTTGAGAAACACCTTACAAAATTACATAGACTTCTCTGTGAAAGAATTTATCAACCATCCCTTTAAGAAAAAGGTACACAGAACCACTTTTGGCTAGTTAGGGAAGAATTGAGGTAAAAGGAACTGTCAAAATTCTTTCAGCTTTTGTGGGGCAGAGGTGGCCCTGGTGTTATTTTCTGTGATAGGCTGAGTATCAGCCACGATCCTCCCCTCCTGTTAATGGTAATTTGCATCCACAGTCTTGCCTTGGCCTCTTAGAGGCAGAGTACATGTCCCCAACTCACAGATAGTGGTCTTCACCTTGTGACTTCTTTTGTCCAGTGGAAAATGGAAGAAGAAGCACTCTGCCACTTGTAAGCCTCGGAAGCATGAGTTACTCCTTGTGCTTCTGTGGCTGCTGCGACTGCAGCCCGGGCCTCAGGATGCTGATTATTCACGGCTCACACCTGAGCCCAACCCCCAGCAAGTTCCAAGCCCAGCCAGACACACACCTTGAAGGAGAAACCACAGCGGTGCCTCTCCTAGATCAGCTGACCCACAGCTGACACACGGATGCTCAAGCAATAAACACTTCCTGTTGTATGCTATGGAGATGCTGGAGTGTTGGTTAAGCTGGCTGAACGATACTGTTTGGAATGGAGAAATATAGATGTTGTTTTCCTTGTGTTGTATCAACTAGTAGCGATTTAAAAGCAAAAGAAGACTGAGGAAATCAGGATTTTTATTAAGTGGTTTCTTGCTTTTTAGTGAAATAATCAGACACTCTCAAAGGGTATTCAGAGGGGCCACTACAGTCAACTGGTCAAATCTTCCATTAAATGCAGAAATGTTTGTTCTTTTTAAAATTCCAGGCAAGGTCCCTATGGCCTCTGCTTCCCGCCGACCTCCTGGTCCAAGCTACCACCCTTTCTCCCCTGGACTAATGCAATAGCCTCTAAACCCACCTCCCAGGGTCCTCTCTTGTCACCACCCACCCCTTTCTAGTCTGTTCCTCATGCTAATACGTTCAATGCAAATATGACCATGTTGCTCCACAGCTTAAGGTCCTTCTATGCTTTCCTATATGCTTTAGGAGAAAGACCAAACTGAAACATGTCCTACAAGGATCAGCATGATCTGGCCCCATTTTACCTCTCCAGCCTTGGTTCTTGGGCTCAGCCGTGCTCTGTGCAGTCCAGCCAGGACAATTACTGTCAGTTCCTTGAACAGAACTTGCCTCTTTTTGACTCACAGCCTTCACTTACCACTAGCCACAGTCTTCTTGCCAGTTGGCCAGTGAGTTCCTCAATTCCAGCGTCAACTCCTTAGTCCGGATTCCTGTTGAAAACAGAACTTGAGACAAAAGTTTGAATGCAGTTAGTTCATCTGGGCATGATTCCAGCAGCAAGAGTAGGAGTAGAGAGAGTGAGAAGTGGAAAATGGAAAATAGGGTGTGCTATGAGCCAGTTGTGTCCCTTTCAAAATTCATGTGTTGAAGCCCTAACCACCAGTATGATGGTATCTGGAGATGGAGTCTTTGGGAGGTAATTAGATTCTGATGAGGTCATGAAGACAGGGGGCCCTTATGATGGGATTAGTGACCTTATAAGGAGAGATACCAAGGAACTTGCTTCCTTTCTGTCTCCACCATAGTGAGGACACAGCCGGAAAAGGGCCACCTGTAAGCCAGAAAGAGGGCACTCACTGGGGAATCGAACCAGCCAGCCACCTTCATTTTGGACTTTCCAGCCTCCAGAACTGTGAAAAAATAAATTCTTGTTGCTTAAGTCATCCAGTCTGTACTATTTTGTTATGGCAGCCTAAGCTGACTGATAATTTTTAATTATTGAAAAATTGGTAAGTTTTTAATACTAATACATTTATAAATATTCTCTTTCATGTTGGAGATTTTCATGTCTTGTTTAAGAAATCCTACCCTGCCATACTGATACGTTATCTATCTAGATCTAAAAGTGTTTTACTTTGGCTTTTTATATGCATGTGTGTAATCTACCCAGAATTTCTTAAAGAGGTGAAGTAGGAGTCCAATTTCATTTTGTTCCCCATACGAGTATTCAATTCGCTCTGGTATTACTCCTGACAAATTCATTTACATACCGCTCCATACTAGTTATCTAGTGGTAAGACTTACCAGGCTGTTCTCATACTTAAAAACCTGCAATGATTCCCTATTACTTATCAAATCAAGTCTAAGTTCCTTGGTATTTAACGTAAAGTTGATTAAAGTAACAGCTCCCACCGTAGGCTTCCTACTTCTTATACTCTGTGAACACTTAATTACCTAATTTCCCAAATACATTCTTTTCTCAGTGAACACACCCTTGACTCATCTTCATTTCTAACTCAGAGTTTGTCTCACGTATGTTATCCTCCACTTCAGGATTAATACACATCAAACCTTGTACACCCTTTGCCTTTGGTTATTCTCTCCTTACTCTGTGATGGTTTTCATCGTCTTCTGTGCTTATAAAAAACATACTTATCTATAAAGTCCATCTTTACATGTTACCTTATTTCTCTTTATCTCAGTTAAAATTATGCCTCTGCAATATCTTCTACTGCATGCTATGGTGTCATACTGAATTCTTTATGCATGTTTTCTCTTTAGCTTGAAAACTACTTGAGTAGTTTTATCTCATATGTTCATTAGATATTAATACAATAAACATTAATTAAATTAATCAAAAAATGTTAATATATCTAATTCTGTTTACTGAATCTAGAAGTACAGACTACATGAAATTTTGAGGCAGGAAAAATAGATTGTTTGTATATATTTACCTTGCATTTAACAAAACCATTGAATGACCCCTCTTTGAACTTTCATGCTTTTGATTTTTGTTACCTAAGTTCTTTTGCTTCCCATTTAGTAATTACATGCTAAATAACTTATAAAAATGTGCAATATTCCAAAGGAAAGTCATCAGTAACACAAAATAAGAGGATATAAGGCCAAGGAGGCACTCAGCTTCTTGACTCTGGGTAAGAGACAAAGAATAATGTGACTCTATATGTTTAGGTATAGAAAGGTTATCTTGGGTAATATTCACTAGCTGCTTTTCCTATCTGAAAAGGAGAGCATGGATTTAATGAGATCAAAAGAGAATTGTCTAAGTGAATATGTGATTAAACCCTGGAAAAAGCTGTCATCGAGGAGCAACTACTGTTCCTGTGATAATAAAACCCATCATTGCTGGTTTAAGAATAGTCTTTAGAAGCAGGAAATTGGATCCATTGCCCTATCATTTAATGGGAGATCAACAACTTCACTCTTTAAAGTCTTTCTACTTGGATTATAAATCCTTCTAGACTCCCATTAAGATATATTTAGATTTGTAATGCTATCAATGTGATTACCAGTTGTAATAAATTAGCCTGAGAGTTTAAATTGCATATTGATGACTGTAAACCACAAAAAGATTCAGAAAAAAAGGTCAGTCTCCAAAAATAAGTGCTTATTTAAGTACCACCATTTTTTTTTTTTTTTTTTTTTTTTTGCAGTACGTGGGCCTCTCACTGTTGTGGTCTCTCCCGTTGCAGAGCACAGGCTCCAGACGCGCAGGCTCCGTGGCATGTGGGATCCTCCCGGACCGGGGCACGAACCCGAGTCCTCTGCATCGGCAGGCGGACTCTCAACCACTGCGCCACCAGGGAAGCCCAAGTACCACCATTTTTATTTTGGTTTATTCTTTAAGTATAGACAAGTACAATAATGATAACTTGAAACCTCAAATTTAATTATTCATTCAATATACTAGAGATAAAAACATTTTTAAGTTGCTTGCACATATTTTATCATAAATGATTTTAATTTCTCTTACTAAAATGTGTTCTGTGGAAGAATCAACTTTAATATATTTAACATTAATTTTGCTTGTATTTGTTAAAAAATTTAAATGACTGTAAACAACTATTATTATTACACTATTCTTTGTAAATCATATCTAATGATAAGAATGAACTTTTAAGAACATTACCATGAACTTTTAATACTTTAATACAACATCGTGAGTGTACTCAATGCTACTGAATTATATTCTTTAAAATGGTTAAAATGGTGAATTTAATGATATGTGTATTTTCTCACAATAAAAAATTATATTGTGATCCTTGGATGGTAGATTAATGTTTGTTAATTCTTCTGTAAATATTGTTATTATCGTTTCTTTCAATAATTCTTTCTTCTCACTTCTCCTCTTCTAGAACTCCAGTTACTCACATTCTATGCTCCATATCACCCCCCCTCTCTTCAGGTGTCTCTTTTTATTCTCTTTGCTGCACTTTGGATTATGTATACATGGTTCTGAGCTCTGAGTTCACTAATTCTTTTTTCAACCTGTTCATTGAGTTTTTGTCTCAATAGTGATTTAATTTTCATTTCTAAAAGTTCCGTTTGTGTTCTTTTTCAAACTTATGTGCACAAATTCCTTACTGTATAACTGCATTTTAACTGTATCCTTTATTACTTTAAATATTTTACACTCATTTTTCTCACGTTCTGTATTTGACAGTTCCAACACCTAAAGTTCCTTCATGGTTAAATCTGTTTTTTCTTGTTACTGCTGAATACGTGACTTATCTCAATTTTTCAGAGGCAAGCTCTTTTTAATTCTCTTGACATATCAAAGACCCCAGTTTTAGTCCCCCCCACCCCGCTAACTCAAAACAAAAAGGAATTCCATTAGTGAGTAAGTAGAAGAAAATTGTCTCTGCTGCAGTGTTCCTGGGAAGCTCCATGCTACTTAAGGTTTCTGAGCATCTGTGTATGTTTCTCAATCACCTGGAATATCATTCTCCACATTCTTCACATGGATAATTCCCTCTTTTACCTCCCAGACCCATCACAGGTACATCCTTCAGAAGGCCTTTCTTGACACTCCCTCTACTCTTACAAAGTACTCTTGGGCACCTCATATCCACTTCTTCAGAAATGTTTATTTCCTTGTAAAACTTTCTATTTTAATTTTTCTAACTCTCTCACTAAACTACAGAATCCCTGAAAGCATATGATATTGTTGTTCTCCTGACTTACAGCCCCACCCCCAATCTTATGGAGTATTAGGCGATCGATATATGTTTGCTGAATAAAAGGCTGAATAAAGTAAAAATCTGGAATGTTGAAAATGAATTTATCTATCAGGGCATTTGGTAACTGTACTGGATATTTCGTCTCTCCCTTCTCAGCTCCCACAAGCACTCTCTGTTCTACCTGCTCTGTGCCCAGGAGGCTGACATCAAGCTCACTGCTCTCTAGCCTCCTGTTGGGCTTGGTCAGTGAGAAGCATGAGTCAAGGATGTGAAGCAGGAGGGTGTTGACTTCCCCAGTTTTCTCCTGGTGGAGTCAGCACATGTCAGCTATGTGACCTTCCACCAAAGACCACAGCTCCTTTCATGAACTGCTCTCCATTCAGCTATTATTTTGGGTTCTGTGTACCCCTCCTTTCTCCCCCAGCCTGCCCCCCACATCTGAAGTACGAATGGTAAAGCCACTCCACTGTGTCTAGTTCCAGGATCATGTGTTAGCTCTTGTTAGGTTCATTATGCCTTACCAAAACCTTTGCAAATATTCCCTTTAAACTCTTGTCTGAGAGACTGTTGGCTCTTGACGGGTAACAATAATGTCACAATGCAGAACTGACTGTGATTGGGGGGAAATCTAGCCTTCCTTATGAAAGATAATACAATTCAAGAAGAATTTTTTAGAATGTAGTACACTAAATTTAAGTAAAATGTTCAAAATGACATGGATGAACCTGAAGGACATTGTGCTAAGTAAAATAAGCCAGTTATAGAAAGACAGATACTCCATATTTCTACCTATATGAGGTATCTAAAATAGTCAAACTCACAGAAGCAAGAATCGAATAGTTGTTCTAGGTGATGGAACGGGGTGTAGGAGAAATGGGAGTTGTTGTTCAATGGATATAAATCTTCAGTTATGCTCAGTGAGTAAGTTCTAGAGATCGGCTGGACAACATAGTACCTATCGTTGACAATACAGTATTGTGCACTTCAAAATTTGTTAAGAAAGTAGATCTCACGTTGAGTGTTCTTACCACCAAAAAACAAAAGGGAGGTGGAGACATAAGAAACTCAGAATGATGTGGGAAATGCCTGTTACGTTGATGGTGATAATGGTATGGGTGTTTTCATATGTCCAAGTTAATCAAATTGTACACATTAAGTATTCTCAGTTCCTTGTATATTAATTATTCCTTAGGAAAGCTGTTAAAATTATATAAATTATTTAAGGTTTACCTTTAAGGCAGAACCAAATATAATAGTAACTGTTTTTTTTTAAAATAAAAGATGAAAACCTTGTAATGGTATAGATTCTGTGGGGCTAAAGAGAAAAAAATTAGCAGGTAATTTAAGGGCTAGTGTATAAAACCAAACACTCTGAAGGAGAATTTCAGAAGTAAATTTTAGCCTATAGATGTACAAGTTTCACGACTGCATTTATCTTAAGACCAAAGAAGATGCTGTGCTATTGCTAGTTCTGAAGCCAGACCATCACTGCCCCTCAGAAATGCTGTGATCAGGGACCTTGGTATTCTTTTGCACAATCTCAGTATGGTTTGGATTAGAAAAGAAGCATAGCACACTGAGTAAGAAACTGTTTAAGATTCCTTTCTGAGAAAAAGTTAATAAATATTCCAACAGCCCTTTGAAATTTCTTTTTGATAGAACAGGATTCCCAGCCAAAAACACTTAAAGTGTCTTTTTAGTAATCTCCAAATGTTTTATCACCTCTTTAGGTGATGAATTGTATTCAGAAATAGTGAAAGTAAGGGTTAGTCTAAGGGCCCAGAAATTATGCAAAGGTTGTTTCTTTTGAAAGAAACTCTTAATCTGGTAGTAATATATTGAGAGACTGGTGTTCAAGCACACATCTGGAGCCCATTTCTAAGGATTAAGACAAGACGTTGTACACTGTATGTATTTTTAAAATTTGCTATGTTAGTACAAACGTTAAAGGTCTACTCTGTCCTGTGTTAGGTAATTCACATGACAGTGCAAATAATATGACTGAGTGTAAGAGATAAATACAGAGAAATTGTCTCGGCATCTTAAGAGAGTCCAATAAATAGCACCCTTCATCCCCATCTGAGTTCTGAACATAATAAAAATTAGGCTAGGAATAAGGCCTTTGGAAACATCATCTTTATTCTTCATGAGAGTAAGTTGCAGGAGGTAGCATGTAGTAGGGGATGAAATAAGCTATCTGACCTGCAGGCTTAGTCCTAGTCACAGAAGAAGCTGGAAGGTCACATGATTTCCTCACAAGAGCTGGGCCCCTGAGCACAGGACATGGTCAAAGCAGCAGAGAATGTGGGTTGCCTGTGGTCAGGCTGGCTTCCAAAGAGGATAGCAGATCTGAGCTTAACCAAGCCTAGTACATTCCTTCTTCTCAAATTTCCACCAGGTACCTCACTCCCTCCCACCTGAGGGAATGACTGAGAAGGTAGAGGGACCAGGAGTGTTGAAGGAAAAGCTCCTCCCCTGACCCCAGAAGTAGGGAAGGACAGGTCAGCCCCAACATGGCTCAGTTCTTCTTTCTCTTAGCTCACTGAGCCAACCCCACGTTCGATCAGGTCGTGGCTATTCTTCTAGGGGAAGGAAACCAAATGTCAATCAGCCTTAATGGGACTGAATCCACAATACCAACTGCTGCTCCCTTGGATAGACTTCTGAGCCCCTGCCCTGGTTACACTTGCTGCATGACTATATTGCTGAAAACATAGTGGTATACAGTAACAATATTTTAATGCTCACATAATGACACAGTGTGGATGTCTTGTCTCTGCTTCACCTGCTCTGGGGCCTTGACCAGGGTGACTCAAGAGCTGGGGGTAACTGGATAGGTGGGAATCATCTGGAGGCATCTTCACATGCATGTCTGGGTTGAAGCTGTTGGATGGACCTCAGTTGGAGCTGTCGGCAGGAGCGCTGCACATGGCCACTCCATGTGTCTGAGCTTCTTCTCAACCTGGACACCTCAACGCGGTGGACTTCTTACATAGCAACTCAAGGATTCCAGACAAGTGTCCCAGGAGAACTAGATGGAAACTGCATGGCTTTCCTTTATCTGGTCCCAGAGTTTAAGCACTTCACTTCTGCTGCACTTGATTCTTTACAAGCTAGTCACTAAAAGGTCCAGATTCCAGAGGAGAGAACATCATCAACCCTCAACTCTCATGAGAGGAATAGCAAAAGATTTCCAGACATGTTGTAAAACCTCCACAGTCCAATAGCTGTTAGAGTTGATTTTGTCTCATAAGATCTGAAATTATTCAGAAGAATATATTATCTCCAATACAAGTTTGCCACTAAGACTGAAAATTACCTCTCTGTTCTATTTCCTATCTAACCTGTGTCCAGTTAAGTAATTAAACAAAGCATATCAGAAGACCTTGAATGAGATTAAATGACACCAATAAGGTAATCCAATAATAAGTTACAAAAAGATATTCCAATAATAAAATTCCAACAGTATAGAAATGTTCCATATGTTGAATATAGTTTCTCATTAATGAAATTCCCAGGAAGAAATTAATGTAAATACTAAAAGTTTTCAATTTCAAAGACTTCAAAATCTGAAGGAATTAAAATCCAATAAAATTTTCTTGCACTTTTAAGTTAAAGTTCAAAGAAATTAATTCCTCCTCAATTTCTTTTTCTGCTCAGTCTCAGCTAAAAATGATTCTTAATAACTGGATAAATTGGAGGTTCTTTCTGTAGCAGCAGGCTAGGGAATCACTCCCTGAAATGACTAAAGTTCCTCAGGCTTCAAAAGTTGTGTTAATTCAATCCCAAGTTTTCCATCAGCCTCCACAAAGATTTGAGAAGTTCAGATATCTGAAAGGACACGAGTCCACAGAACTTACTCTGACCTGGCTCTTATATAAAGTCAAAGTATATGATCCATTAAGAGACAGAGAATGGGGGGCAGGCAGCGCTGAGGCTTTGAGAGACATCTAGGTGCTGCCTCCCCAGGGTTCTTACTCGCAAACTGACGTGCTCTCTGGATTGAACCATCAAGATGTGTGCAATGAATCTAGGCTTCCAGAGAGCTCAAGGCAGAACTTCCAAGAGATATTTTCAATCTACCTCTGATCACATAGTCAGGTCAGACGGTCTAACCCATTATGCCAGTTGAAAATCATAAGTAAACAAAGCAGCCCTCTGGGTCAGAATTAAATGGCACATTATAAATTCTATTACCCTTATCTTGGCCTAGAGTCAAAGCCAGACGTCTAGGCATCCCCAGAAATAAAGACAGATCCATTACAGACCAACTGTACATTTCCTTATCCTATAGTCTCTCTTTCAAAGATTATCACTACACTGTCCCTATACCCAGCAAATTTAGAAAACAAAGCAATCTGCAGCCTCGAAAAGCAGTTAAGTAAGCAAAATTTGATTCATACTACCCAATACTTAGTAGAACATAGTAGAAGAATGAAGAACATAGTAGAAACCCACTGGCATTGAGGGAAGGAGTGTAGATGAGAAAAATGACTGCTTTCATCTCTGTCAGAACACCCACACCCACCAATCTGCAGTATGGTCCACGAGCAATTAATTTAAACCTACAGAATGGATAAATTAGCCATCAAGAAGTGAATTCTGCCATGGTGTTTATCTTACATCCAGGCATAAATCACTTCTATCAGAGTGACATATGGAATTTAATGGTCTTTTGTGACTTGAATTGTGTCTCCAAAAGGGTACACTGAAGTCTTAACCCCTGGTATCTGTGAATGTGAACTTCAGAAATAGAGTCTTTGCAGAAAGCCTTAAGGTGCTAGTTAAGATGAAGTTATCCTGGAGGAGGGTGGGCCTTTAATCCAACATGACTGGAGTCCTTACAAGAAGAGGAGAAGAGACAGAAAGGGAGAACGCCATGTGACGGGAAAGGCAGGGATCTGAGTGAGGCATCTATAAGCCAAGGATGCCGAGGATTGCCTGCCATCACCAGAAACTAGGAAAGAGGCATGAAACAAATTTTCCCCCCAGAGCATCCAGAGGGAACCAACCTTGCAGACATTTTGATATTGGATTTCCAGCCGTCGTAACTTAGAGACAATACTGTGGTATCATTTTAAGCCTTCACTTTGTGGTCAATTGTTAAGCATACCTAGAAAACTAATACACACCCTGACTCCATTTTTTGACTTGACTGCTGGCAGGTATTAAGCCTCACCTCTCCCTCTTTTCCTCCTGCCCCGTATCTGGGAAAGCAGATACGGATGCCCAGCGCCCCACCCCGCCTTATCACCTGCTGTAATCCTCACCCTGATCCCACCCACTAATCACAACAAAAGCCCCAGCCTCCTTTCCCTGCCCCCTCAAGCCATTCTGCACCTCTCACCAGAAAGCCCCGTTATGTGAGTAATAAACATTTATACTTTCTTTGCATGTTTATGGTGTCAACACTCTTGACATCTGGACCAAATTTTGGATAGTGGTTCTTTCTCTTTCTTCAGGGAGGCCACATGCGGAACATACCTGCCTGTTGCAAAGTTGAGACATCTGCCACATTGGCGATCCTATCCCTGAGTCTTACTAGTAGCACAGTAATTCCTACCCCATTCACCATATTCAGAACCTCTTCATTCCTGCTTCCTTTTGGATCCCGTTTCTCTGCTACCCCAGGATTGCACTGGAAGTGGTCCTGTTTACTGACAGAGGCATCAGGTTCTCTTGTGAGGAAGAATTCAATCCCTGGCTCAATCCTGTCTACTCAGGAAAGATGCATGTCTTTGGTTCAGCTCATGAGTGTTTGCTGGAGCTGGTTCGACCCCCTGGGTATAAGTCACAGCGTTGGAACCAGCTCTGCAGCAGGGGCTACCCTTGGTCCCATCAGCCCTTCTCTTACAGTTTTCCCAGAAAATGTAGCCAACTGGAATCCTAGAGAATCAGAGCCTGCGTTGAAAGAATGTAATGTGAGAACAAGTGTACATGAACAGTGCAGTGAATACTTAGTTGAATACCCAGGTCCCCTTCATGGCAGGTACACCCACCTGCCACCTGGCAAAACTCACAGACGACACTTTCCCCAGAAAAATGCCCTCAGCCAAACAGAAGCCACTGCCCTTCTGGGCCACCCTACCCAACTCTCTGAGGGTAACTTATAGCCAATAACCGACTGAAATATGGGAGGTTACAAAGGTTGACTCCTTTGTCTCAAGATAGGGCCAATCTTGTGCAGTTCATGCTTAGAGCTGTGCTGTTGAATATGGTAGCCACCAGACACACGTGGCTATCAAGCACCTGAAATGAGATATGCTGTTTAGCCATGGGATTTCAAAGATTTAGTGTGAAAAAAGGGAAGATATTTCATTAATAGGTTTAATATTGATATATGCTGAAATGACAATATCTGGTTTAAGACATAGATATGATATAAATCATCAAGATAAAAATGTATGAAGAAAACATAGTGCAAATATAATAACTAGCACTATGGCATAAAGAAGAAGTTCCAAGTGTGATGTGCTTAACTGATAGCATTAGGACACAATGCCAAGTGCTGTGCCCGGAGCAACTACATGAATAATGGTTTTGATCAGAGTACTACAAAAACACTCCTTAAGTCAGACAGGTCTTATGTTGGCTCACACTCAGTTAACATGAATTTACTCTCAAGTTGGGGAGAGATCTTCGTGTTTTACAGATGTCATTCCGGGGCTCAATATTTAAGATTATCATCATTGTTTTGATGAACAAAAAAAAATTCACACTTCTTTAAAAAGGTAGGAACCCACAGAATAAGATGGGACTAGGATTCAAATTTTAAATACTTTTAAATTTGAGACTTTCTCAAAAATGACATCCACTGGGGAGTTTTGCACTTTTTTTTTTTTTTTTTTTGCAGTACGCGGGCCTCTCACTGTCGTGGACTCTCCCGTTGCGGAGCACAGGCTCCGGGTTCACGGGCCCAGCCGCTCCGCGGCATGTGGGATCCTCCCGGACCGGGGCACGAACCCGTATGCCCTGCATCGGCAGGCGGACTCCACCACTGCGCCACCAGGGAAACCCTTCACTTTTGACTGGTGTTTGTCATAGGACAGCCTTTTGTTACTCCAAATACTTACTTCAAAAAGAATATTTCTAAACATTATGAAAATTCTTGTCCAGTTTAACTCTATTATGCAGTGATAAAATATTGCTTATGTACAAAAAGGTATGGTATTTGGTAAAAAAGAGCTGTTAGAAAAAGTGTATCCGGTCACTAGATTAAACAGGTGATGTTACCAACAACGCTGCCTGCATAACCTCATCCTGCCACATGATGTCGCTCTAACGTAAGGTTCAAAGGATGGAACAAAATCTCTAGAAGAAAATGCAAAAGACATACTTTGCAAATAAAAATGTTCAGTTAGAACTACTGTGAGCAACACATATTTTACAACATTAGGCGTTCCTAATGGGTGAGTTTATACTGTATCTCACATGTCACTTATCAAAAAAAGGACTTCCTGTTAGAGAGTCCTGAACATATGGAAACCTGCAGCTTGGTGAGAGCCCCCGGTAAGAAGTGTCCAGGAAAGTCATGGGTGTGTGTGCACTTGAGTTTCCTTACCAGATCTGCCTTCATGCCAAACAGGTTATATAAAAAACAAAAACAAACAAACAACAAAAACACTACACCAGGAAATGCTACAGTAGAATTTAAGTACATCAAAGACATAGATGAATTTATAAAGCTTACAGTGTGTTAGAGCAGATCACCTGCAAAGGAACAAGGATCAGAAAGACATTAGGGGGCTTCCCTGGTGGCGCAGTGGTTGAGAGTCCGCCTGCCGATGCAGGGGACAAGGGTTCGTGCCCCAGTCCGGGAAGATCCCACATGCTGCGGAGCAGCTGGGCCCGTGAGCCATGGCCGTCGAGCCTGCGCGTCCGGAGCCTGTGCTCCGCAATGGGAGAGGCCACAACAGTGAGAGGCCCACATATCGCAAAAAAAAAAAGAAAAAAAAAGAAAGAAAGACATTAGGAATCACACACACGGAAAAAACGGACACAAGAAAACAAGAAGTAGAATGATTTTTTAATATTTAAGGAAAAGAATTTTGGATATAAAATGATATACCCAGGACTTCCCTGGTGGCGCAGTGGTTAAGAATCCGTCTGCCAATGCAGGGGACACGGGTTCCAGCCCTGGTCTGGGAAGATCCCACATGCCGTGGAGCAACTAATCCTGTGCACCACAACTACTGAGCCTGTGCTCTAGAGCCCGCGAGCCACAACTACTGAGCTCACGTGCCACAACTGCTGAAGCCCGTGCGCCTAGAGTCCGTGCTCCGCAACAAGAGAAGCCACCACAATGAGAAGCCTGCGCACTGCAACAAAGAGTAGCCCCCGCTCGCTGCAACCAGAGAAAGCCCGCATGCAGCAATGAAGACCAAATGCAGCCAGAATTAAATAAAATTTAAAAAAGAAAGTCAAATAGAGACATGGAAAATATTAAAAAAAAGAAATTATATACCCAAGCAAATACCCTTTTAAATATGTTGTTATAATAAAAATATATATATATCAGCAATATAAGGCTTCAGATAATTGTCTAAATTAAGTCCTTTATAAACACTCATGAAGGAAATACTAAAATGAGTTGTTTCAAGAGATATGGGAATGATGATCACATGACATCATAAAGTATTGTGTAGTGTAAAAAAACCAAATGCCAAAGAAATTCAAAAGAAAGAATATCCATAAAAGCTCTGTTCTAAATTCTAGACAATATCAGGAGGAAGAAGACAATGTAACTACTCATACCTTTCACTCCCTCTTTGTCCTGCCAGGTTGTAGGAAATAAGATGGAACATGACTAGAGAATGGCACATAAAATGATCAAGTGTTTCTTTCAAGAAATGCACTTATATGGTTGTGATCTTTGGCCTGAAGAAATATCTGAAAAGGTTAACATTTATGAAAGTCTGAATGGAAATAAATGGGAGAAACTCATTTTGAGAAGAGTTTAGGAAGCATTGCTTTAAATCTGAAATAGACTGAAAACTGCACATAAAAAACCCTTGGCATTTGTGGATTCCTATTTGTGGTTTAAATATACGTGATACATAAAATTTCTCCCTAAGCAAGGTGATGACAGTCATTGCTTGCTATTGTCATCTTGTGGCATTCAAAACATACTGCTGACTCTAAAATGCAGGTTGGATTTAAAATAATACATATATTGGTCCCCTGCTGTTTTGGCTAATCTCTACTTCTGATGCTGCAGCCTTGTGTAATAAACACACTTACAGAGGACACTTCTCTAGCTGTTTGTGTTTTCCAAGCTAGGTATCTCTTATCACCCTGGGCCTCTTAATGAGCCCTGAAACCAACTTCCTCAGGGGCAGCAAACTATTCTTTTCAGTTCTTCCCAGAGGACAGGTTTATTTTTGCAAATATAGCAACCACTGCTAAATGCTTTTTCTCTGGCTTTTTAAGCTTCTTATTGTTGTGTGTCTCTTTGCAAAGATAATGTAGAAGGTTTCAGCTCTTTAGAACTCTTGCCTTAAAAAGCCAGGCTTTGTCCATAATAAATCTTTATTATAAATAAAGCATGGACTTTCTTGCTCTCCATTTATTTGTATGTGTATCTGTAGCCTCTCCTGGGAAATGCAGGCACAACTTGGGCAAATAACAGTAGTCAGTTGCTCTTTGATGTTGAAACCCATGGCTCCAGCAGATGTCGCCATTCTCATTATTAAACAAAATTTGAACCTAAGGGTCCTTCCAGGTGGATAGAAACCACCTTAGCTCTTATGAAGGAAATATCACAAAAGAGAAGTAAACACAGGCGATCAAGTATAAATTTTCTTTTTTAATAATTGAAATTATAGAGACGGTTGGTTGGAAGACCTTTTAGGTAAGTTCTCATTTTAGGAAAGTTATTGGTAGTTTATTTCCAAAGTCTTAGTTTACTTGTCTATAAAGAAGAGTTACCAATTCATAACATTTGAAGTTGCTACGAGTGTTACGTAGTAACACATGCCATGAGCCCAGCATGCGTGGCATGCGGTATGCATTTAACAAAGAATTTTGCTGTGCTTCAAAAATAGGATTTGCCTGGCAAAGCCAAATTATCAAGAACTCAATCCCTAAGTAGTCAGCAGTGTGAGCAATACAGTCTCAACAGAATGATAGTTCCTTAATATTTTATTAGAAAAACGTTTATGGTCCCATTGAAATCTACATTTTCAGTGCCTCTCTCAAAGAACTTTTTTTTTTTTTTTTTTGCGGTAGGCGGGCCTCTCACTGTTGTGGCCTCTCCCCTTGCAGAGCACAGGCTCCGGATGCGCAGGCTCAGCAGCCATGGCTCACGGGCCTAGCCGCTCTGCGGCATGTGGGATCTTCCCAGACCGGGGCACGAACCCGTGTCCCCTGCATCGGCAGGCGGACTCTCAACCACTGCGCCACCAGGGAAGCCCTCAAAGAACTTTTTGAAATTTCCAAACTTATGACTCGAAGTTCAGCCTTCCTCTCCCTTGGTTACTATCACAGTATCTTCTCTTCCCTGTCTGTTCCCGGTAACCACGAGGTAATTCTCAAAGGGACTTAAATAACCAGATTTGTAATTTTGATACATTAAGAAAGTAATATGTGATGTGTATTCCTCTCCTTTCCTTCATTTATTTCTTCATGTGTTTCTTAGTGAACAATACTTATTTTTAAGTCTGAATATGTGGTCTTGTTTTCCACAACAAAGATTATAAGTATGCCAGAGGTATGAGTAATTGGTATCTTACTTTCAGGCCCATCTCATATCTCCCCTTCACCGCCTGAGGCTGACCTGGTTGGCCTTTGGCTTCATTTCTGAGCTGCTTTAGTGCAGAAAGACTTGTGAATTCACATAAGGATCACAAACTGAGCTTGTTTAGCCTCTGCATAACCTTTTCCCCAGCTCTTACATCTCTATATAGTTCTCCTTATAAAATGGACGTCTTCCTCTTGTCCCTAGCCTAGATCACTCTAGGGCACATTCCCAGTCCAAAGATCAGGTCAGGTCAGGCCCTGACTGGGTTCCATCGATGTTAAACCTTTATAGACCCAGGTCTGTAAATATGCAACTGGCTTGGCAGGGATGACTCAAAATTATGGTTTTCTATCCATGATTCTGAGAGCCACAATATTCTGAAACATATAAGAGAGAACTGGAAAACTTCAACCCTGAATAGATGAAATCATATTATCTGTGGGCAGGTGAGAGTTACAAAAGAAAGATAACCTGGAGACCTTCCTACAAAAGCCCTCAAGAAATGCCAAACACCCATTTAGAGGAATAAGACCTCAAGGTATGATTACTGTTTTCTGAGCCCTTTGTGGGGTCCATCTTAGAAATACCAGAAACGCTTAAAATACACAGGGTACTCACATAAAAGCCCTGAACTCCAGAAAACTCTGCCTGGCCCACATAAAGGAGATTCAGGATCACTTCCCCAAAGCACTATATTTTATTGAAATTAACTCGCCACTCTCTGAATTTTAACACTTGAGTAACTGAACATGTATCAAAATGGAGACAGTTCCTCTGAGTGATTTTAGAATACTAAAGTCAGAGGATTGAGAAATTATTTTTATTTGAAAGAAAAACATCAGGAAATATATATTTCCTCCAAAAAGAGCTTGGACTACACCAATTCAAATAATTGTCTGCATTTTAATTGAAGTGGAAATGGTGTTCAGACGCTCAAAGTGGAACAATTGTCTGTTTGAAGAGCTTTCCTCTAAATGAATTTGACAATTGATATATACCTGAGTTAACATTATTATGTAGCATATTATGTAACAGATATATATTTACATATATATAATTATTAATAAAATTAATGGTTTCTCCCTCTGTCCAGTGAACTGGCCTAAGGGCAATGGCATCTCAGAAGGGACCAGCCTAATACGTAAATTAAAGCCCAGATTATAGTTTCTAAAATTAATTTTCCATGAAAAGGAAGCAGGATGTTTTGAAAGATAATTGATTCCACGTCTGGGGAAGGAAGGTATAAAAGAATGTAGAACTTCTTCATCAGAAGCCAAGGTTTCATTCAAGGGTTAGTGAAATCAGATCAAAAGAGAATAGGAACCAAATTATAGAGGTTTGCTTGTGACAAGACGAGCATCAAAAACAGAATAATGGGGCTTCCCTGGTGGCGCAGTGGTTGAGAGTCTGCCTGCCGATGCAGGGGACACGGGTTCGTGCCCCGGTCTGGGAGGATCCCACGTGCCGCGGAGCGGTTGGGCCCGTGAGCCATGGCCGTTGGGCCTGCGCGTCCGGAGCCTGTGCTCCGCAACGGGAGAGGCCACGACAGTGAGAGGCCCACGTACAGCAAAAAAAAAAAAAAAAAAAAAAAAAACAGAATAATGACGGCCGTTAACTGAAATACATTAAATCTATTAAAGTCCTGAGTCCATGATACACAAAAAGATAAATATTAATTAAATACACCTTCTTGAAGAAAGTCAAGAGATCAGAATATATTCCTACTGGATCTTACTAGTTATTGTTGACACACTGATCATACTGATGAATGATACACAATCTAGGAAGCATTAAATATATCACCTAAAAGACATTTTTTGACTCAAGGAAATGGCCTTATAAGTGAGACATGCAGTCAGATTGAAGGCATATGACAACTATGATCAATCTATCATTTTAAAAATCAGTCAGATTTGTATGCTTTTAAGAATATGAATGAGTCGAACATTGCATTAACGTTTAAAAGTCCTTAAAATTCAGAGGAAAAGATACTTACAGATCTAAGTGTTCTAATCAGCTACTTATCCTGGGTGGAGCTGCAGACTTCTATGAGCAGACAGAATTACGTGAGTCAATACTCTGTTGAAATTATGAAGGAATTATAATAACTAAAAAGGTTTAAAGAGTTTCTGCAGATCGACAAGAATCTAAGTTTATTCCTCTGGGCAAATTCTCTAGAAGTGAATAACCTAATTAACTAGACTATTAACTGACTTCCATAATTGGGTTAGCCCCTTTCAACCTTAGGGAGATTTAGTAAATACAGGCATTTTTGTGAAAGTTAAAATAGAGCATTGATATTTTTGCATTTCTAAGAGAATCTGACCTATTATCATAGCTTGGAATCTAATCTAAGATATGTAATCAAGGAGTTTATTTAGATGAAACCTTACATTTTATATTCAGGATTAAAACATCTAAGAGAACCTTAGGTCAACTGTCTTCATAAATAAATTTTACTCACAGGGTGTGAGAATTCCCAATGTTCCACAACCACATACAAAATGAAAGCCAAATGGTATGCCAGTGAAGTTAATGCCTTTTTATGAAGTAGAGCATTTTGCAAATTGTTTGATATTTGTGTTTCCTTTTTGTAAGATGCCTGGTCATGTGTTTTGCTCATTATTATATGCTTTGTATTTTTTCTTTCTTTTTTTTTTTTTTTTTTTTTTGCCGTACGCGGGCCTCTCACTGTTGTGGCCTCTCCCGTTGTGGAGCACAGGCTCCGGATGCGCAGGCCCAGCGGCCATGGCTCACGGGCCCAGCCACTCCGCGGCACGTCGGATCCTCCCAGACCGGGGCACGAACCCTCATCCCCTGCATCGGCAGGTGGACTCTCATCCACTGCGCCACCAGGGAAGCCCTAAGTGATATGTTTTTAAAATGTATGTTTTCTCTTTATTGCTATTTTTAAAAAATACAGTTAATTTTTGCATAATGATCTTAACCTAGACATTTTGCTGAACCTTGACTAGTGCTAATAACTTGCATGAAATCTTTTTAAATTTTTCAATATACATAGTTTTATCTAGGATTAATAACTGTTTCCTTTTCTTCCCATCCTTTTGCTATCTCCTTTTCTTCTTTATTTTACTAGGACTTTATTTAGCTAGGACTTTCAGTGCAATATCCAATAGGTGTGATAATAATAAACTTTTAATCTGGTTCCTGATATTAAAGGAAATTCTTCTATTTTTTTTTTACCCTTATAATGTTGAGTGTAAATTATTGACCCTTGTTATGTATCTGGTACTTCCCAACCTTTTGAGCATGATTAACACCCACAGAAAATACAGTTTTTAGCATGCAATGATGGAAATGGATGAGGCTTCTCAAGGCAGGAGACAACAGACCAGGTTGTTCTGCCGACTCAGGCCACACCAGCTGCACCTAAGGCTGAGGAGATAACATGGTAGCATAGCTGCAACATATTCTTGTTTTGCAGGTTAAAGCTTTATCTTGATCTGAGGAATGTATTGGGTTGGCCAAAAGGTTCGTTCCTTTTTTTCCGTAAGATGGCTCTAGTAGAACTTAGTTGTCTTTAACTTCATTCGAAACAATTTTGTTAGATTGTATGTGACAGCTGTCATATCAGTGTGCATTTAAAAAAAGACATCAAAATTGGTGAGTTTTTGTGTAGCCATTTTAATACTGAAGATGGAAGAAAAAAAGCAACATTTTCACGCCTATTGTGCTTTATTATTTCAAGAAAGGTAAAAACACAACTGAAATGCAAAAAAGATTTGTGCAGAGTATGGAGAAGGTGCTGTGACTGATTGAACACATCATAAGTGGCTTGTGAAGTTTTATGCTGGAGATTTCTCCCTGGATTATGTTCCATGGTCGGGTAGACCAGTTGAAGTTGATAGCGATCAAATCTAGACATTAATTGAGAACAATCAACGTTATCCCACGTGGGAGATAGCCAACATACTCACAATAGTCAAATCAAATGTTGGAAATCACTGCATCAGCTTGGTTACGTGAATCGCTTTGATATTTGGGTTCTACATAAGTGAAGACAACATTCTTGTCCGTATTTCCTCATGCGATTCTCTACTGAAACGTAATGAAAACGTTCCGTTTTTAAAACAAATTGTGGCGGGCAATGAAAGGTGGATACTGTTCAATAATATGAAATGGAAGAGATCATGAGGCAAGCTAAATGAAACACCACCAACCACTCCAAAGGCCAGTCTTCATCCAAAGAAGGTGATGTTGTGTATTTGGTAGGATTGGAAGGGAGTCCTCTATTACAAGCCCCTTCCGGAAAACCAAACGATTAATTCCAACAAGTACTACTCCCAATTAGACCAACTGAAAGCAGCACTTGACAAAAAGCATCCAGAATTAGTCAACAGAAAACGCATAATCTTCCATCAGGATAACGCATGTTTCTTTAATGACCAGGTAAAAACTGTCAAATCTTGGCTGGGAAGTTCTGATTCATCTGCCATATTCACCAGACATTGCACCTTGGATTTACACTTACTTAGGTCTTAACAAAATTCTCTTAATGGAAAAAATTTTATTCCCTGGAAAACTGTAAAAGGCACCTTGAACAGTTCTTTGCTCAAAAAGATTAAAAGTTTTGGGAAGATGGAATCATGAAGTTGCCTGAAAAATGGCAGAAGGTAGTGGAAGAAAAGGGTGAATACGTTGTTCTATAGTTCTTGGTGAAAATGAAAAATGTGTCTTTTATTTTTACTTAAAAACTCAAGGCACTTTTTGGCTAACCCAATAACTAGGAGGACCAAACTGGCCCAGTATTTTTATTTCTTTTTTTCAGTCCTTGGGTACTATTAGCAGCAGTGGTTTCAGTTGCTGGGTATACAAAGGCAAATCAAGAATAAATATCACACCTGCATATTCCATTCGAGTCCTCTTGGAACAATAGGAAAAAAGTCAGTGTAATCTGCTATGTGCTGAACCTTCTCCCCAGGAATATTTCTCAGAAATAGCTGCAAATGTTGCTTTTCCTATTGGAAAGCAGCATAATTTTATGAACTATTTGAACTTCAGCAGAGCCCAGTGGTATATGTTGCCATTCAGCCCATCACTGCATGGCTTGAGTTCCACTATGTCTACTCCTTTCCTGGGCCCACTTTGCTACTTCAAGTGATAGAACTAGAGCATCAACTTGATTTCAGTCACCTTCAGAACCTAGAAAGAATTCTTTGGTGAGCAAGAGTTCTACCTTGATTTGCACTCAGGATTGCCATAGTGATTTCTGAAGAATGGTACGTGACACAGGGTCCCTTTATCATTCAGTTATCTATGTCCACTTACCAGACCAAACGGCAAGTCCATAAGCAACTATTCAAGATTCAATAAGCACGTAATTGCGGGGATTTTACTTGTGTCCAGTTCTCTTACTGCCAGGAATAGGGACTGTAGCTCAGCCCACCGGGCTGCTGACTTGCTTTTGCCTTCTTCTGTGAAGGGTTTGTGATTTGCTGGACACAGGACAGCTATTTTCCTCATGGAGCCACGGCTCTCCATTCTGGAACTGCCACCTGTGAATCAGGCCAAGTCCCTCATATCCTTGGGAAATCGTTGGAATGATGAGCCCCATCAGTAAGAGCAGCAGACACGTCTTCAGATGGCCTTTTCGGAGGTCCTAGTGGAAAACAGGCTACTTGCTCATGAATAAGTTATGAATAGGTTGAGTCCCATTGTGTATCATGGCTGTAATATCGCTTCCATTTTATGAAGGAATTCAACATTTCCCTTCTTGTTGGGATGCTTTTTTGATACTACTCATGACACGGGGGTAATTCAGCAGTTGATATAATTTTATGTTCTTCAGTTAATGGGGCTGTCATAGTAAACACCCAATAACTAGCTAGTAACTATCTTTAAAATAAATACACCACAGTATATCTGAGCAGTATAAGATAATTTTCTAGTTGACCATGATTATGGGCTTTTGCCAAGAAGACTTGAGTCTGCATGAAGGCAGGTGGTTGACACTTTGAATATCATTTCTGCATTGGTGTCTGTATTAGTCAGCACAGGCTGCTTTTAACAAAATATCATAGAGTGGGTGGGTTAAACAACAGACATTTATTTCACAGGTCTCGAGGCTGGGAAGTCTGAGATGAGGGTGCCAGCATGGTCCGTTTCTGATGAAAGCTCTCTTCCTGGCAGGCAAGTGGCTTCCTCATATGGGGGAAAGAGAGCTCTCCTGTCTCTTCCTCTTCCTATAAGAACACTAATCCCAACATGGGGGCCCCACCCACCCCATGACCTCATCTAAACCTAATTATCTCCCAAAGACCCCATGTCCAAATACCACCACATTAGGAGTTAGGGCTTCAACATATGAATTTGCAGGGGGGCACAAACATTCAGTCTATAACATTATGCCTCTTGATGCCCCAAATTCATGTCCTTCTTGCATGCAAAATACATTCACCCATCCCAACAGCCCCCCAAATCCTAACTCCTTCCAGCATCAACTCAAAATAAGTCCAAAGTCTCATCTAAATTAGACGTGGTGAGATGTGAGGTATGATTCATCTTGAGGTAAATTCCTCTCCAGATGAGAACCTGTGAAACCAGCTGCTTTAGTCAGTTCAGGCTACTGTAACAAAATACCACCAACTGGGTGGCTTAAACAACAAAGGTTTACAATTCTGGAGGCTGGAAACCCAACATTGGAGAGCAGCATGGCTGAGCTTTGGTATGGCCCTCCTCCTGGCTTGCAGGTGGCTGTCTTCTCTCTGAATCCTCCCGTGGTGGAGAGAGAGCATGAGTTCTGGTCTCTTACTGATCTTATAAGGACACTAACCCCATCATGTGCCCACTGTGATCTCATTTAAACCTAACTGCCTCACAAACACCCACCTCAAAATACCATCAGATTGGGCATTAGTGCTCCAACATATGAATTTAAAGCTCCAACACAATTCAGTCCATTACGGTCCACACAGGATAGTTTGAGCTACAGACTCTGCAGTTTCAAGAAGGCTTGTGTTGTTCCAGCTTCTAACCAAAAATGACCTTTTCCCAGGTGATGTAAATTAATTAGGCCCAATCACGTCTTTAAGTGGGGGATATGATTTCTCCAAAAGCAAGTAGGCCTATTAGGCATTAGGCCTCTTGTCTAGTCTAATAAAGGAGGTTGGGAAATAAGAACATTGTATTCCTAGTGGTCTGCAGTGTATCACAGGGCACTCCAGCCCATATAATCCTCCCAAAGTTTATAGTCTATGTAAGGTTCTGGATTTTTTTCAGGGTTCATAAACCATCTTCCATCAGTCATACGATCATAGTAAATTTGCTTTCAGGTTGATTCTCTGTTTCAGAAATAATCATAATGTCATCTCTATTGAGCACTAGAACACTGTAATCTAGTTGTTATTACACTAGATCTGCCTCACTATACTTGTGACAGTACTTAAGGGAGTTCAAATATCCTTGAGGCAAATGTACATTGGAAAAAATTCCACATGAATGCACACTGTTGATGACACTCCCTAGCAACCGATATTGAAAAAAGGCATTAGCCAAGTCAACTATGGAAAACTGGTCATCTTTAGTTTGTTGAGTAATGTGTAGCAGTTGAATAGTCTGGACTACTGGGGACTGCAGAAGCTATTAGGGCTGCTGTTTACTGGAGTCTCCTGTAGCTCTGGGTCAGCCTCCAAGATGCATCATCTTCCTCACAGGCAACATCAGCTTACTGTGGAGTGAAGGTGTGGGATCAACACACCTGTCCTTAATTAGGACGGTAATTTTTTGTGGCTGTAGGTACATGACCGTGGTTCAAATTAACCACTTCAAAACTCTAAAGGCTCCCATTATTCAAACCCAGTTACTACTGGATTTAGGGCAGATCTACAAGTTGTTTATCTTCCTTGTTCTACTCAGTACAGGGAAGGATTTTTAGTCAATGACTACATAGATAGCAATGATACATTCAGGTGAGGAAGTTACCCCCACAGCAGAATTTTGAAAATCACTTATTCCAACTTTTAATGACTTTAATTTTTATTCTTCTTATAGTAGCATCATTCTATTCCCCTAAATTAATTCTATCACCTCCCCAAGGGGCTCACGAGCAGGCCAAGGCAGTGCTCCTGTATCCAGCTGACCTAAAAGAGTTTCTTCTCCATCGGCAGGCCACCTCACCCACACATTTGTAAAAGGCCTTGGTTCTGGCACAGGAATTGGTCAGGAGAGCCCATCCTTCGTGTCATGCTCTTCCTCTATTCCTGCTGGTGGTTGGCAGTATTCTAAAGATGTCCTATCAAGATTCACATACCCTGTTGATTCAGTTGAAAACTAATCTAGGCACTTCCCTGAAGGGACTTTAAAGATGGAATTAAGGTTACTAATCAGGTGAATTTACAATGGCGAGAGCATCCTGGATTATCCAGGTGGACCCAGTGTAGCCACATGAGCCCTTGAAAACTGAAGAGGAAGGCAGAATCCAGAGAGTTGCAGCAGAAGGGAAAGTTAGAGAGATCTGAAGCATGAGGACTGGATCGACTGCTGCTGGCTTTGAAGGGGACCACAATCAGGGAATGTAGGTGGTCTTTAGAAGCCGAGAACTCCCAGCCACCAGCCAGCAAGGTAGCGGGCTGCAGTTCCGCACCCACATGGAAGTAGATTCTACCAGCAACTGGAATGAGCATGTAAGTTCTTTTCCAGAGCCTTCTGACACCTTGACTTTGGCTTTGTGGGACCTGGAGCAAGGAAACTAGCTGAGCTTACTAGGCTTCTAATCTATAGAACCATGAGATAGTAAAGTCTATTGTTTCAAGAAGTAGTAATAGAAAACCCATACCTTGCCTTATTAGTAAATGTGTGCATTTTGGAAACTCGATGTTGTAGGCTCATGAGAACCTTTCTCTATCTGAATTTCCCCTAATTTTGGACAAGACAAGCATTTCCGCTTTGATATTTTTATATCTTTGGAAGTTCAAGGAGAGACAGTTGTGTTTCCTTGGCTACATATAAAATTCTATCCAATTTCCTCCTTTTTAATACCATTTTAAATTAACCATCTAAAGACTTCTATACCATTAGGTCATGAATTCTTGCCCTTTACTTGTTTTGATTACTTTTTTTGGTAAAACCCTAACATTTGTATTATCTTGAAGTCTTATGGGAGGAAGCTAGGATTAAAGATCCCAAACGGCCTCTTTTATATCCTCTGAGGTCTCAAGAGCAAAATCACATATGGTGTCAATGGTGGTGGGACATCAAATAGTGAGTTTGTTTCACTGTCACAGAGCCAGTCCAGCACTGCCTGCATCAGCAGCATTTCTGCAGCTTCAGTAGATACTGACATTTCAATGACAAGGGAAGGACACAGCAATTACTCTTCTCTTCTATTCATTCTAGGAATGAATAGCTCCTGTCCTAATCCACTCTTGTCAGCAATGATTTTTCCTAGAACTATCCCCACAAAGATAGCAGCCAAGAGGATCAGGGATGAATGCAAACATCCCCCTCTACTCAACAGTGTTCCAAGCCAGAGACACTGCAACTTGATCTAAAATTCTCAGGAGCCATTTTAACAAGGGTCATCAGGACAGTGCTTGTAACAATTTACAAAATGCCTCCACTTTGTTACTAATTAATCCCTTTCTCCACTGGCTTCCTGCCCTCCATGATCTACTGGCCCTGCCTGGATTACCTTCTTGGCTGTAGTGGGTCTCCCAGGCTAAACTGACCCATCAGAAGTTATATTGCCCAGGTTCCTGTGGTTGGAGCTCCACTTGCTAGCCAAAGAGGATGAAACTCAACCCAAGGATATTCTGAACCTTTACTTTTGCTAACGTTAAAAGCTTCAACTGGAACGGATTTAGCCAACCTGCCATCAGTTTGCTCTTGTCTTCTAATTTTGCTTGCTCTTGGCATTTAGGTTCTATCATTTCTAGATTGCAATGGAAAGTCTTATAATCAGTAACTGATTTCAAACCCTGTGCAACTTCAAACCAAGTGTGGAAACCACCTCTGCACCAATAGTTCATTTTCATCCCCTTTCTCAGAATCATCCTTTTTCTTTCTAATTAATGCCTAAGCCACACTTTCAGCAAAAAGGAAGTCAGAAGTCTACTAAGCAATCCCACGTCTAATGCCAACTGTACCAGAAGAGTGTTTGATTGCTAAAGAAGACTGCTTAGGACCCCGAAACAACAATGCTTATAAATTTATACTCTACTATAGGAAAATGATACAATATAACTATAGTGTTGAAATAAAGGTTCAGATCACTGCCAAAGACTATCTCATAGCGAGGGGTCTGGGAAGGCTTGGTACAAGTTTCTGTCTTCTATAAGGGTCATGGTTGTAAGCACTTTCTTTCTTGGATCAGAAAGATCTACACGTGCATGGAATGCCTTGGAACTAGGGAGCCCAAAATGGAATATCACTGGGTTATAAAATATTTTGCTGGTCATATACACATATTCTTGCTACAAAATCAGCCTTAACAGTAGAAGTTTGCAGGTGGGGGGAGATGCAAATCATCAGTCTCATTCTTGCCAATAAACAATGCTGACAGGCTCGTAAAAACCACCCTAAAACTCCTCCAAACCATGGTTACAAAAGCGACATTACTAATCAGCATGTTTCACATGTTGGAACCAGAGGTTAGTGTCATGCAGGAACTTTAGCAATACAGTTCAGACAGATTCCAGGTCTGCCAGAAATTAACCTGCACAGCACATCATGTTGAAGAATGGTCCTATTCTTAATTTTCTATTATGACTGGGGAGTTGATAGATATCAAATTCTTTCACTGCATTTAATCATTTCAATGACTACATATTTTTCATCTTTTATCCGTTACTATGCAAAATTTACACTAATTTTCCCCCTAATGTTAACCCACGTTTGTTTTTTCGGTGCTTTGCTAGATCTGGTCTGATAATATTTTATTTGGAATTATTTTCCATTTTTGTTCATGAATGAATTGACGTGTATAATTCCTTTCTCATTCCATGCCTCCTCTGGTTTTGTTACCAAGTTTATACAAGCTTTATTGAACCCACTGGGGGTGTTACCTATTTTTCTATTCTCTGGAAGAGTTTGTAACAGATTTTTTTTTCCATAAAAGTTGTATAGCATATTTTCTTTTTAATTTCAAACTTCTGATTTGACTTTTTAATGGCTATCCAATTACCGTCTTTTTAGTTTTAGAATCTCTCTTGGTATGTTGAATTTTTATAACTTTCCGATTTTATTTTTTCATAGATTTTGTGATAAAGTTGATCTTTTTAATCTTGGCTATCTATATTTATGTCCCTCTTTTGGTCCTAATATTATTAATTAGTAATTAGTTTATTGAATAATCAATAATGGCAACATTTTCTCCTTCCCCTCCAAGAGACTGTTGTAGGCTGGAAACATGCAGTGGGATAGAGGGTCTTGATTTACCTTCTCTCTTTTTGCCTTTCCAAGCTAGCTAACTGGGCCTGGACTCTTCAAGACTTGGTATGTAGGGAATAAGAATGGGATGAATGAAGGAGCTGTCTTACTTTAACTGGTCCAATATTAAAATGACTTCCACTTCCCTGGGCCTGAAGAATGATTCAGCCTGTATCCTGGTGATTTCTGAATGCTTTAGATGTATTTTCATTTTTTCATCCTCTTTCATGTCTTCTCTATTTCTGGATTCACTATAACAAGAAATGTACCCATTTTATCGATTGCTTCAAAAAACACACTTTAGGACTTCTTTGAGTCTCTCTTCTGTATCTTTTTTCCCTATCTCTCTAAATGAGTTAAGGTTTAAAGCATTTAGAACACAGCCTGACTGTATATGTACCATAAGTGATAACTCTTATAACCCACTAGGAAATAAACTTCACTAAAGTCCACTTTGTTCAATGCTATGTTCTCAGCCCATAGAACAGTTCCTAGCACAATAAAATAAAATGAATGTTTTTTATCTTTTGAGCCTTCTTTTTCTGTTGTTTCTCCCACTTCTTAAAGAGAATATTTATTTCACTAATTTTCATTCTTTTTCATTCTAAAATAAAAGAACATTTACGTCTATAAATTTCTCTAAATGTACAGATTTTCCTGAATCCTACAATTTTAATAAGCATATTTTCCTTTCTTGTTTTGTTCTAAGTATATTTTAGTTCCTATCATTTTCAAACATGTTATTTGTGTTTTTAAATTTCTAGATTTGGGTAATATTTTCTTTTGTTATAAATTTATAAACTAATTGTGTTGTGGTCAAAGAATATATTAGTAATAACAAATTTTTTTCAATCTGTTGAAACTTACTTTATGATACACTGGGTATATGATTTTCTCTTACTTTTTCCATGTATATACATTCCCTGCTTGTTGAATGTAGAGTTCTATAAATGTCTACTTTGTTTTCAAACTTTTGGTCTCAGAAACTCTGTATATTCTTAAAAATATACCGAGGACACCAAAGACCTTTTTTAAAAAAATGTGGGTTGTATCTAACAGTATTTCCCATATTAGAAGTTAAAACTGAGACATATAAAATAAAACTTTTTAAAATTGTCATTTAAAATTAACAATAAAATCATTAAACAACATCAAGAAACAACAACCATAAAATGTATTTTTTTCTAGTTTTTTTCCTCATATATGTTACACAAATCAATCTAAAAATTAATAGTATTTTCTGAATTTATTTTCCCTCAACACCACTAAGTGAGATCTGCAGACCAGAAGCAACAGCATCACCCAGGAACTTGTGCGAAATACAAATTCAGAACTACTGACTCAGATTCTGTAAGGAGTGGTTGGAAACTGTGTTTGATCAGGCTCTCCAGGTAACTGATGCTTAGTACATATGAGAAGCATCGCTTTAATGCTGTACAATGATATTTCCATTTAAAAAAATATAGTTTTATTCTTATTTTTAAACTTTTATTGTTAGAGTCTATATACAGAAAAGTACATGAACCATAAGGGCAGAGCTCAATGCATTTTCACAAAGTAAACACATCTGTGTAACAGCACTCAGATCAAGAAACAAAACATTAGCTGTACCCCTGACTTTTAACACTCGATTAATTTGCTGTTTTTTGAGCTTTAAGCTCAAATCATATCATGTAGTGAGTACCTTTCTTTGGTTTCTCACTTTTGCTCAACATTTTGTTCATGAGATGCATCAATGCAGTTCCCTCCACAAAAGTTAATTCATTCTCTATTGCTACATAGCACATTGCTATAGTATCCATTCTGCTATTAGACATTTGAGTTGTTCAGTTTTTTTACAATTACAAATAGACCTGCTATAGACATCCTTGTACATGCCTTTTGGTTAGGATGTGTATGTATAACACACAAGGCATATATATGTATAATATGTAGTTCATTTGAAAGGGTTCCTAAAAACATGTCATATTTAATACAGAACCTTCTAAATGTCAAGGAAATTCATCACCACTGGAGACAGATAATCAGGAAAAACACACATTTTTAATTAAAAATGTATTCCATATTGTACTATGAACCTACTAAACACAAGTTTTAGCATTTGTAAATTTAGCCTGTTTTCTATACAAAAACCTTTAAAAAGTTTGTTTTGTTTTGACCATTTTCAGATCAATGCTCTATTCTGATTATTTTCAGGTTGTCTAGGTCAGCAGTGTGCAATGGAAATATAATGCAAGCCACATATGTAGTTTTAAATTTTCTAGTAGTCTCATTGAAAAATAAACAGGTTAAATTAAGTTTAATACATTTTATGATCTCATATCTAAAATATTATAATTTCTACATAATCAAGATAATGAGAAACATTACATTCTTTTTTTACTGTCTTCAAAGTCCAATGTATTTTTAGGTTTTTCCAGTCATACTTAAACATTTTCCAGTAACTGAATCAAGTATCAATTTAAAATGTAAGTTTATCAAAATTAAATAAAACTAGTATTCAGTAACTGCATCACACTAGCCATATTTCAAGAGCTCAATAGCCACATGTGGCTAGTGGTTATGCTATTGGGAAGCACAGGCCTGGGTCAAGAGTGGTTTTGTTGTGCTCCACCTGCTAGTTTAAGCTGTGATGAAAATTCTAAAAAAATATATTTCCTTTTACACACTGTGGAAGACAGAATTTTGAAACAGATGAGAATGAGAATTGTTTAGTCTACTTCTTTTTGGGGGATACCTTTGTGCTTTCCTCTCAATTTGTGAATCTAAAACTGCTTTTAAAAAAGTAAAGCCTTTTTTAAAGAGAGTGCAATATAGGAGATTTTTGCTAAAATAGCAAACACAAAATAGCTGATGATAATAGGATTCAATCTAACTAATGAAGATTATTTTACACAAGGTACAAGGGATGAGAACAGCAAGGCTAGTTCAGTAGGGAACTGTTGTGAGCGCTGCATAGTTAGTGGAGGACGGGACTAATGGGGGAGAAATTAGAGGAAACAACAGATAATGAAAGTACTAGCACATAGTATAGAGCTAGGATTTTATTCTGTATCCCAGTGAGCAGTGTTAAAGTTTAAAGTAATCTGATTTTATATTAAAGTTCTGAATTGTATTTCTGAAACATCCATTTAGGAAGTGACACACAGAGTGCCTTAAGAGGGGAAACTAGAGGCTAGGAGCCCAATTAGGAGGCTATTTCAATTATCCAAGCAAGAGAAGATGAGACCCTGACCTGGGGATAACGGACATGAAGAAAATGGGGACAGATTGAAGAGATATTTAGGCAATAAAAGCAACAAGATGTGGTGAGCAGTTGAATATGGAAAATACTAAGTAGGGAAATACCTAGCATAACTTCCAGGGAAATTGGTCAAACATTTGTACCATGAGCCAAAATAGGATGACTGAAAAAGGAGACAAGCAAGGGAGAGGGAGAAAATTCCAGGGCAGAAAGAAATCCTGAGAGGTAAGTCCAGCTCTGGAGTCTGGGACTTTGTTTCAAATGGCAACTCCATCATTTTAAATTATTAACCAAATTAGCTTCTGAGCCCCTTGGTCCTCATTTACACTATTTCTTTGAGAACTTTCGTGAGGATTAAATATTTACATATGTTAAACTTTTACAATAAACTAGATGTTCAATTTAAAAATATACGTATTTGAATCTGCTGAATGCCTCCACTGGCTACTATGCTGTATGCATAAAAGGGATGAAACCTAGGGTTTGCTCTCAATCAGATTATAACTTAATCTTCTAGTCATTAGGAATAGCACCCTACAGTGAATGGGCTGACATCATAATCCATTTCCGTTCTCACAACACACGTTCAATAATTGACTTAATCTAAATCCTCTGCTATTTCTCCTCCTATAAAAGTTTCATGTTAAGTCAGATGTAGTTCCCGCAGCAGTCACTACCGTATAAAACTAGATCCCTTTTATAAATTACTTTTGTTACGCAGAAAAACAGATAGCAATATAATTTTTTTTTTTTTTTTTTTTTTGCCGTACGCGGGCCTCTCACTGTTGTGGCCTCTCCCGTTGCGGAGCACAGGCTCCGGACGCGCAGACTCAGCGGCCATGGATCACGGGCCTAACCGCTCCGCGGCATGTGGGCTCTTCCCAGACCAGGGCTCGAACCCGTGTCCCCTGCATCGGCAGGTGGACTCTCAACCACTGCGCCACCAGGGAAGCCCCAATATAAATATTTTATGGTAAGTGTCTTATTTCAAAAATCAGGAAACTGGAACAAATCATCAAAAAAAAAAAATCCCATGATTAGCTTCATGTTTTCAGGCTTCAAGAGAAGCACTTTTTTAAAGGGGACTCTTGGCAAAAACGCATTCATGGAGCAAAATGAGACAGACCCCGCATTTTGCAAACAGGGCCAAAGAAAATTCCAAATTCATTCTGGAGACATATGTAAGGTCACGCAGCACCCAGAGCCTTCCATCTTTCTACCCACTGCTAACACCCACCTCTTTTCACGAATTTGATTGCTAACTGCTCAAGAGCAGCAGGTGAAAGAGACGGCAGGATTCAGCCTCAAGCGTGGCCAGTCTCCCTCAGCTTCCGCTCAAAGTCTAGCAGGCGTTTAACTTCCCGGAAACGCCCCCGACCCCCACGCACACACACGCAACACTCCGCCCCCACAGGATAAGCGCCCCTACACTAGGTTCCCACGCTCCCCGAGGCGGTCCCCGCAGCAGAAGCTTTGAGGACGCGACCGCGCAGGCGTCCCAGTTTCACGCAGGCGCCGTAGTTCCGCGCATGCTCAGAGGCGGAGGTCGGAGGGGTCCTGGGACGGTAGCGGAGGTCGGCCTGTCCCGCCTCCGCCGCGCTTCCCTTCCACGCCCAGGCCGGCCGGCTTCCCTTTCCGGGAGCGCAGGCGGCAGCCGCTGGTGTCTTTTTCTCTCCGCTCTGCAGAGTCGGCTCTTGCAGCTCCTCTGCGGCGAGCATGGCAGCTCGGAGACGCGGGGCCGCCCTGCGGCTCTGCGCCACAGGTAAAGGCCGCGCGGGGCAATGCGGACGGGCGCGGGGACCCTTCCCCGATGGGATCGGGTGCGGGGGCCTGGCAGGGTCTTGGCCCGGGGTGGGGAGACGCCTGCGGGGCCGCCGAGATGCCCTCCGGGTCCTGGGTCCCGAGACTGTGCGGACGCCTTAGGGTCCTTCCCCGGCGCAGCTTCGCTGGGTATCCGCGCCTTCCGTTTGCTTCCGTTCTCGGTGCGGCAGGAAGTTTCAGGAGCGCTGACTCCGTCGATGGGTGTCAAGGATGCTGCCTTCCCAGCTGGTGGCCAAACCTGCTTTGCTTTTAGGTTCTGAGTCTTGTCACATCTGAAGAGTCTTTACCCACGCGGGGGCCAAGAGAGGGAGGTTCAAGGACGGGTCCTGGTCGGGCCTCCGGGGGCTGTGCGATGTGAGAAGTGACCTGCGGGCGTGTTGGCCTTTCTCATCCTCCGGCCGGCATCGGGTACCCTGGTTCTCACCTCAGTGTGTCCACTTACACAGCAGCCGTTTAGTTCCCGCTACGTGCCAGGCACTGTTCTATAATCAGTATTAGGAGCGTAGCTCAATTTTGTTTCTATCAATTTGGGGGCGGGGGAGACGGTATTTTGAATGGCGTTTGAACTTTATACTGAGAAGATAATTGTTACTAGAGAAAAAGAAATATAGAAGAACAATTTTCATCTCTACTCCAAAAAGATGGAGTAGTAAAAAGGAAAAATAGGGCTTCCCTGGTGGCGCAGTGGTTGAGAGTCCGCCTGCCAATGCGGGGGACACGGGTTCGTGCCCCAGTCCGCGAAGATCCCACGTGCCGCGGAGCGGCTAGGCCCGTGAGCCATGGCCGCTGAGCCTGCACGTCCGGAGCACCGCAGTGGGAGAGGCCACAGCAGTGAGAGGCCCGCGTACCGCAAAAAAAAAAAAAAAAAAGGAAAAATAGGATGAAAATAAACATATATTTAAAGAGAAATTCGGTGTCTCAGATTTACTAGACTACATAGAACTTGCTGTCACCATACGGTCGTAAATATTTATTAAACAGGTGAACTGCAGTACTTATGCTTTTGCATCATTTGTGCCCTGGGATGGATGAATGATGAGTTTTTTGGTAGGCTGTAAAAAACCAAAAACATTTTATAGGTGAATAAGCATATAAGCCAAAAGATAAATCAGCATTTATTATACTGTATACATTTTGTCTTTTTATTTTTTTCAGTTTTTTTACTTGATATGGCTTTCTGTAAAGGATATGTAGAAGATTTAGATGAATCGTGAGTATATATTTTTTAAAATAGTATCTTCACTTCCAACTGTGATGTTATCTGAATATTTGTATGAATCTAATATTTTTTTAAATAACACTTGTTTTATTGAGCACTTAATCTACACTACATAATTTGCTAATTCTGTATGGAGGTAGATTTTTTTTTAAAGTATAGTTGATTTACAATATTATATTAGTTTCTAATGTACTACGAAGTGTGAATGGAATCTTTTAATAACAGAGACAGTAATGACCAATGCTGATGTAGCACCAGTTTTGTTCCAGGAGTTGCCTTAAGTGCTATATATGTATGAAATGGGATTGTCCTCAAGAGTTTTATGAACAGTTATAAGAATAAAAAATTGGCAAACTCTTCTATCTTACCATTTTACCTGTACATTTGTTAAGTCTTTTGGCCTTAGTCACTACTGAGTGGGGGCTGGAATTTGCTAACCACACAGTAACACAGCATTAATCACAGGGCCTTGCTTATAGTAGGTGAGGAGTGCTGCTTCAGACCAAAATCCTGTGTGTGATTGATCTTTCAGGCCTGACCATAGGCAATTACAAGGCTTTTCCTGGCAGGCCTCCAGCGGGAAGCTGCCCTCCCCACACCAGCCTTGGGGCACAGCCAATGCACTGCAGTCTCTGGAGGGAGTTGTAGTCATAGACTCAGGCCCCCAGGGCAGCCGTGCTCATGTGTGCGTGTCTTCATTCTTAGCCCAGTTGCCTCTTTTGAAGGCCTCCTTGTTGGGGGTCTCACCTAAGGCACTTCTTAGGAAAACCTCCTCTGGGAAACTCCTTATCGAGGGGTGTGGCTGAGGCACTTTCCTCCACTTGGACTCAGTACCCTTCCATTCCTGTCCTTTCCCTCCTCCCTCCCTCTGCCCACGGGTCCTGAGAGAGGCAGGAGCCTTTGGTTCAGGGCTCCTCAGCAGTGAGGGGAATTTCTCCGACTGTGCTGTGTTCGCCTGCCCCTCGCCTCTTCCAGTTCCACTCAGAAAAATGGGACACTGAGGAGCTGGCACCTGTTTGTTCTGCCTCTTGGCTTGCACTGTCGTAGTAAGTGAATAAAGTCTTGATTGTGACTTTCAGTTTGGCTTGTTGTCCTAATTAACCACCTGTACACGACAGAATTGGTACAGCAGCAGGGTGGTCCGTTGAGCACAGTCCTGCTCTGGAAGGGAGGAAAGCCCAAAGATCCCACGGGGCACTCGGCAGCCTTGCTAATGGGTACTGGGGCGCCCTAGTGGGTTGTTGATGGGCAGTTTGATTCTCAGGGAAACCATTGTTAACACAGAGGTGATTCTGTTAAACTTCATGGTGCCTGGAAGGGTGTTGCTCTAGACCTGGTCCTTGAGAACGCCCCAGCAGCGTGACTTTGCTCAAGGAGGGGGAAGCAGCAGGGATAGGCAGGTGCGGATGCCCAACGCCCTAACCTTCCTCGGCCGGGTGCCACGTGAACTAATGGTTTGGGCCCATCTGTAGTGAGTCTCCGGGACCTGAAGAACACACGTGGCCCACCTTCACAGAGGCTGAAGTGGCCCTGCAAGCCTCCTGGTGGTCTCCTGGGCCTGTGGGGAGGGCTAGGAACAGTGGGTAATGAGACTGTTAGACTCAGAGTTGTAGGTTTGTCCTTTCTGTTCCTGTTTGTTACTGGACCCAGTTAAGCCTCCTCATGAAGTCAGGTCAGTCAGGCTGTGACACAATCGAAGCCTTAACTGACAAATTTCTGGACATGGAAAAAGCAGCCACCGTGAAGAGCACAAAGGTTGACCAGCACAGAGTGACAGTAAGTGGGAACTGGGTGCCCTCTCCGGGTGACCCATGCAAGAGCCTTTCCAGAAGCTCTGAGTGAGGTTGCTCAGTGATGGGGTCTCAAAGGAGGGGATTGATAGGCTCCTTACCAAGGACCTCATGGCCAGGTACCAACCTGTGAGGGGTCTGATGGGATTTTTCAAAGGTCAGCATGATGACAGCCCTTTGGCTATTAGAATTACACCCACCATCCTGCCTGTGAGTCTGGAGACAAGTCAGAGAGTCCCAAAACCTTTACCCAGACCTTGACAGGGTGTTCAGTTGAGGCCTCTCTCTCCCCCAGGGGGCTGCCAAGGTCAGAGTTGATTGGGGAGGTGGAGGGGAATTGCACGTCTTGGGCCTTTTGGAGATGAGTATACAGGTGAGTGTGATGCCTAAAACCCCTGCTCCCAGGAGGAGCAGGGTACACATAATGCCCTCAGGGTTTGAGTCTGTGATGACCAGTACCAGCACGCTTGCCCAGGCCCGGTCCTGGCTGAGTGCTTTTGGGCCCCTACTCATCAACGTGCTAACTGGCACAGTTGTGTTAGCTGTGTGCAGTCCTGCTCGCCTTGGTCCCCAAGCCCCAGTGGGGATTGCTGCACTTCAGGCCATCTTCCTGCAGCACTGGAAGACTGAACCTACCCAACATTCAGCTTTCAGTGCCATTGTCTCCCCAAAACGGTGTTGGCTGCCTGGTGAGTAAAAGAAATAACTGAGCTGAAGGAAGCCACAGTGCTCTGTGAGCCTTTTTCTATTCAGGAGCCCCACCCCCCACCCCCTTCTGGCCTGTGCACAAGGTCTTGGGTACCTGGAGACTCAACATTGATGACAGGTGGCTCAGTACCATGGTGGCATCTGACATCAGGAAGATGCTACTAGAGGGAGCTTGGTCTGTGGCATTAATGATGTCCCGTGCCACCATGTGTCTTCACTGGGCTGATAAGGATCAATTTCCTTCATTTGGAATGGATTCAACACACCTTTAATATCCTATGCTTATCTAAATTCCCTGCCTGTCTGCTCTCAGTAGGTAGGCCATGACCTGGAAAAACTCCTAGAGGGAGTACAGACCTTCCACTATATTGATACCAGCTCCTAGATTGCCCAGACATGGTCACTGTCCAACAAGGACCCGACACCATGATGACTCACAGGTGGCAACATGGCTGGGCTGTTAATACCGACAAAGTGTAACAACTGAGATTCCTGGGGGGTGATCTGGGAAGCTGTACAACATCTCATTCTAGAGGAGATCATTACCAAACTCTTGGCCCTTTCTGACCCCCAAAATAAAAAAGGCTCAGGGATTGATGGGCTTATTGGGCTACTGATGTTTTCACATAACTCGTGCAGGGACCTGGCACCCATCTGTCAGGTACTAGAAAGGCCACTGCCTTTGAGTTGGGCACCAACCAACAGGATACTCTAGAGGCCCTTAGGCCGGCCGCCAGGCTTCCCTTCTCCTGGGTCTCACTGGTCCACATCTGCCATTTGAGTTACACGTCTCAGCAACCTGTCAGTTGACTGATGGGAGCCTGTGGCAGAAGGATGACATCACAAACCAGCACAGACCTGGAAAGCCCCCCAAGTTGGCTGAAAGATACGTAGCTTTTTTTTTTTTTTTTTTTTGCGGTAAACGGGCCTCTCACTGCCGTGGCCTCTCCCGTTGCGGAGCACAGGCTCCGGACGCGCAGGCTCAGCGGCCATGGCTCACGGGCCCAGCTGCTCTGCGGCATGTGGGATCTTCCCTGGCCGGGGCACGAACCCATGTCCCCTGCATCAGCAGGCGGACTCTTAACCACTGCGCCACCAGGGAAGCCCAGATACGTAGCTTTTGAGAGGCAGTTACTGGCCTGTTGGCCCTTGGTGGACGAGTGTGGTAGCAGACTCACGAGCAGATGTTCTAATCATGTTGCTGAAGAACCATAGCTTTGGAATCTCATGAACTAGGAATGGCACCTCCAGGAGCTCAGCTAGAGTCTCACAATTCAGTGAAAAGGTCTCCCGAGTGTCCCTCCACCTCCCAGGAGTGACACCCAAGGAGCCACTGCCTCCTCTGGCCCAAGGGGGACCCAGACATAGAGACCTCCCATACCACACCACCTGTGGGCCTGGTTCACTGGTGGCTCCTCCTGGGATGCAACTCGAGGCAGCCCACTTCCAATCTGAGAGAGACCTGTCCTTCCCAAGCGTGGTGAAGGACCTTTGCACAACGGGCAGCTTCATGCAGTGTGGAAGACTGAGATCTGTTCCGCTGTTCCCCCACCTGCTCCTTGCTCCAGCCCTCGCATAGGCCCTGCTGTATGTTCACCGACTCGCTGGGCTCTGGCAGATGGCTTGGCCATTGGTTGTGTGGCATATAAAGCAAACCCCCTGTGAGGATGGGACATTGGGATGAAGATCGGTTCTGCCCCTACTAAGCGTTTTGTTCTCTCCATGGTTGCTCACCAGTAAGGCCCCCTGTGCTGACAAAGGGAAACGACCAATGAGCATCCCATGCTTGTCCGCTGAACACGGGAACTGAATTGTTCTCCACCCCAGAGCAAGCAGATGTGCAGCTAACTGCCTCCTCGTGGATCCACAAGAGGATGGCCCTTGGAAATTCAGACACCGTTGTAGGTTGAGCTGGCAGGCACAGATTGCCACTGCTGTGGGAAGACTGAACCAGTGTGAAAAAGCTGTCCCGCTTGTCAGACCCTGGTCAGGGCTAAACATAACTACCCAGGAACACGTTACTTCACGTTGGGCCAGGGCGTTCTCAGTAGATAGAACACATTAGGCACCTCGTCCCACCCACAGTACCCCCGGATCCTGACCGCAGTTGACACTTTGTCTAGCCATCCCCACACATTCCACTGACTCGGGCCACACTGTCAGGCCCTATAGGATGACATTTGTTTCCTATCCAGGTTTCCTGAGAGCACTGTATCTGGTAACAGCCCTGGACTTGCAGTCCAAGCTACACATCAGTGAGCTCAGTCATGGGGCATACAGTGGACTCTCTGTATCACCCCTAATCCACAGGGGTGTTGAGCATTTTAATGAACAGTTAAAGGACAGGTTTAATCAGCAGATGGGAGGGGACAAGACTACCACGGCCTGGATTACACATCTCAGGCAAGCGGCCTGGGGGCTGAAGGCAGCAGTTCCCCAGTCCGGTACTTCTCATGAACCCTGCACGTGCGAACACGTTGTCTGCCCCTCCCTTTAACTGTGTGCCCTTCTACAATGACGACACTTTCCACTCCATGTGGGGCCCTGTAAGGGACTTCTGTACCCTTCGACTCCTTCCCAAAGACTCAAACTGGTGGGAGAGGAGGATGGCTATTAAACATCAAGGGCGGGGGGACGGCAGCCTCCAACATTGGCCGCTGGGTGCAGAGCGTGGGGTTTTGTCTACAAAGACCTCAAGAATAATGACTGTGAATTAGAGGGCTCTGGTTCAACAGCTTGCTTAAGGTGGCCGTGACGCTTTCCTGGGTAGCCCCACGAGATGAATATAAAATAGAATTTTTTACTATAAACCACAAGGGGAGCCAAGCCAGAATATTTGGGGGATTGATTAAGGGCGCTGTCCTTGTCCATGGTACACAGCAGACTGTGTTGCAGTTGTGTAGATGTGAACACCTTTGGGCCTAACAGCTATGATATGGGGATATGTTCTCTGTCTTACCTATAGGGTTAAGAATCTTATTAAAATATCCCCACAGAGAATTTTTGTCATTCATCTAGTACAAATTGAATATAGATCACTGTGCAAGGCACTAGGAGATGAAACAAATACACACTCCTTCTCACTTAGTGTATCTGTGGTTGGATAATATGTAAGTAACTACAACGTGTGGAAATTGAGGAGAATCATAAAGAGGGTGAAGATGATATGGAGAGATGGTTTCTAGCTTTGAGGAATTTAGGAAGGCATTACAGAGTTAGCAGTGCTTTTGGCTGGATAGGATTTGAATACGAAAGAATGTAGAAAGTCAAACATTGTGAATTTAGCTGTGGTAAGTACCATAGTCTGATTGGAAATCATACTCATATTTGAGTATGATTATATGCTCAAATATATAATAATATATATTGGATTGGGTGCTTATATTTGAGTGGTAAGATAAGTTGGAGCCAGAGTAGTGTAGCAATTTGTACTTTTTTTTGTAGGTGGTGGCAAGGGACCTAGAAAATGTCAGATAAGAATAACATGATCAGAACTGTGTTTCAGGAAAATTCTTTGTATTGTGTCAGGGTTCCCCAAAGCACCCCCAGCTTCACTGATTGACTGGGAACACTCAGAGGACTGAGCCTGTCTGGAAGTCAGAGCCATGATATGTTACAGTGAGAGAACACAAAGCAAAACCAACAAAGGGAAAGGGCACGTGGGGTGAATTCCAGGGGAAACCAGGAACAAGTTTCCAGAGTCCTCTCAGTAGAGTCACACAGGACATGCTTAGTTTCTTCATCAGGAGTTGCAACCACAAGTGTGAAATGCTACCTAACGAGGAACCTCATTAGAGACTCTGCCCAGGAACTTTTATTGGGGATTGGCCATGCAAGCACCCCTCTGCCTATCCATTACCAAAATTCCAGAGCCCCTGAAGGAAAGTAGCTGTTTATCACAAAACCACATTGTTTGTACAGTGGGAGACCAGTGAACCACCCTTAACAGGAAATGGTGGGAACCCTCCTGAAATTCAGGTTCCCAGATGCCACCCAGGGACCAGTCCTGCAAGCAGACCTTTCTAAGGCTAACCCCTCAGGCCTGCTCTGTAATGCACAGGTATAAGTGGAGTAGCGGGGCTACAAGCTAAAGCATTTGTCTGTCGGTGTTTCTACAAAGTCCCACTTTAATTGTTTTTTTTTTTTTGACTCTTTACTCCTAATTATCATTTCTCTACTTTTATTAAGATGTTTAATGGATAAGATCTAGAGGTCTCTCAGTAAAAATAAAAATTTATTGAAAGAATTTGTTCTATGCTCCTATATTTATCAATTTATTATCTTTACCTGTACTATTCAGTTGTAAAGTGGAAACCTACAATCAAAGATTTGTTTTCTTGTTTTTTGTTTTTTAGATTTAAAGAAAATCGAAAAGATGACATTTGGCTTGTAGATGTGAGTATGTAAACTTTTTGTACTAAGTAACCGTCCCTACCATTTTAAGTGTTATTTTGCATTCTCTTCACCCCAATATGTAATAGACAGTACTAATGTATATTACCCACTTTGTTTGCTCAGGTAGTACCATTTGGGTTTTTATATTAAAGTGAACCTCAAAGCCTTAGGATTCCTGGCAGGGGAGTGATGAAATTCAATGAGGTCCACTTGTGGATTATGTCTGAGGTAGATCATGGTATGATTTTATTACAGAATTCACTCTTATTTTTTTCATATTATCCAAGAGATTGAGTATATTAATATCACTTGGCAGTCAAAATCATATTTTCATCTTAGTAGTGAACAAAATCAGATTTTCATCTTCCTTTCCTCACTTTGACACTTTGAATGTATTTAAACCTTACGATGTTTTGGATTCATTTTGACATGGCTCAGTAAAAAAGTAGAGTGGCAGCAAAAGAGATGGAATGAGAATGGCAGAGCTGACAGTTATTGAAGCCAGGCAATGAGGCGTAAAGGTCCCTGGTTTAATTCTGTCTGTTTTCCTTTTGTATATGTTTGAACATTTCCATAGTGTAATATTAAAAGAGAGATAAGTCTTGTTTCATAAAAGTACAACAAGCAGTTTGTTACACCATTTTACTGGAGGAACCTCAGTACCACCCCAGCCGTCTGGTGATTCTGAAGAACGAACTAGGGTTTTCGTTTCATCAGCCTGACTTGTCACTGTACCGAACCAGTCGTCCTCATGATCCCCCACGTCTCACCAGTGATTACGCTTAGAACAGCAGAGGCACCTACTGTGTTGGAATTTTTGTAATATAAATTTTATCATTAACACTTAAGGGGTGTGCATATGATATATGAAGTGTATTTGGTGGTTTAATTTTATATATAACATGGACATACTTGGGAGCAAAGATGCTTTATTGTAGATCATCTACTTTGAATAGGTATCAGTAGTCATTTAAACTTAAAGTAGTATCAGTGTTGAGGTATATCCTAGGAGATGACCTGTCTTGTTTGTGTATATGTGTGTTCTTTTATTTTGAAACCACTTTTTTTTTTTTTTTTGCGGTACGCGGGCTCTCACTGTTTGTAGCCTCTCCCGTTGTGGAGCACAGGCTCCGGACTCGCAGGCTCAGCGGCCATGGCTCACGGGCCCAGCCGCTCCGCGGCATGTGGGATCTTCCCAGACTGGGGCACGAACCCATGTCCCCTGCATCGGCAGGCGGACTCTCAACCACTGCGCCACCAGGGAAGCCCCTATTTTGAAACCACTTTAAAACTTACATTTAGACTTCTTGTCTAAAATAGATTATTATCCAATCATGTAGTCAAAAAGATTCTTTTAAAATTAAGATTGATACCCAAAGTAGCACAGCATCTTAGTGGTTTTCTCTCTCTCTTTTTTTTTTCAAACAAGTTTTATGCACCATGGTGTGGCCATTGTAAAAAACTGGAACCAATTTGGAATGAAGTTGGTCTCGAGATGAAAAACATTGGTTCTCCAGTTAAAGTTGGAAAGATGGACGCTACTTCCTATTCCAGTAAGCATCTACTCAGTTTATCATTCTACTGTTCTCGTAATGAAAGTGTTTTAATTACATGAAGCAGTATTCAAGGTAAGAGGAAGAAATATATATATATATATTTTTGCTCATGTAAAATTAAAATAATCTTAGAGATTTCAAACTATATTTTATGAGTTAGATGAATTAACCATTGAATGTGTAATATGCAGTCTATGTTAATCTTATACCCAATATAGATGTATGAGCCATTGTTCCTATTTTGAGCCCACTTGAGATAATCAGTTGCCTGAGACAGCCACAGAAATTTGAGTGTTGAACTCTTGATATAGCTGCATGGCTTAAGAGTGAGAGTTTGCTGTCTGAGTAGCCTGAATGGCATGGAAGAGGAGTAATGGGAACTCGAAGGACAAGCTGAGTTAGGATAAATACAAGTGAGGATCGGGAAAGTGTTCACATTAGAGAGAACATTAAACCCAAATCATAGAGCTGAGAAAGAGTTTAGTGAGTCTGTACCAGAGACTAATGTCTTCGAGCAGAAACTGGCAAACCACAGCGCTGGACAGTCTGGCCCCTGCCTGCTTTGTACGTACAGCTCGACTGGAACAAGTCACTCTCCTTTGTTTACCCTTATTTATGGCTGTTTTCATGTCCCAGAGGCAGATTCAAGTAGTTACAGCAGAGACTGTAGGCCCCACGAAGCCTGAAGTATTTATTATCAGACCCTGTACAGATAAAGTTTACCAACACCTGTCTTAAAGGATTTGGGAAAAGGCAAAATTAAGTTTAGAGAAGTATGAGGCATCACACAGATTTGGAAAGAGCATGGCTTCAGAAAGTAGATCAGATATGGCTCTCCTACTACTTTTGCCCTGTAGCATGGGAAAGTTTCTTGACGTCTCTAAACTTTGATTTCCACACAGGTAAATATTTAATTATAATGAATTTTTTATTGGTTGTTTTGAGATTAGAGTGAGGTAGCACATGTACAGTCCCTTGTAGTATGCAATAAATGTAGGTTCCCTTTTCCTTTAATTAATGAAGAAAGTGGAAGTATGAAATGCAAAATGCATATTTCATTTTAGGAAATCAGCATTGTACTCTGGATATAAGTTTGGAACAAGACAGACGTGTGTTTTAAGCCCAAGTCTATCATCTCTTGCTTTTGTGGCTTTGGGGAAGTGCTTAACCTCTCTTAATTTTAGTTTCCTTGTCTGTAAATGAGAGAGTGATAATTCTCAAGGTTGTGAGGACTGTATTAATATTTCTTATTCAAAACCCCTAGCACAATGGCTAGTACTTACAAGGTGCTAAGGGATAATACCAGATTTTAAGAGCCTCTCAGGTGGGACAAAGTGTTTTGGATTTTATCAGTTGTCAATTGAGAGGTAATAGACATATTTGAGAAGGCATATGATTTGATAAAAATGTTTTTGAAAAGAAGAACAGATGAAAAGAAGAACAGTTAGAGACAAACAGATCATCTAAGTGGACTTTTTATGCATCTTGGTATAGGGTGCTGGGAGGGCAGACTTGGGTGGTTGGCAGGGCAGTAAAGAGGAAACAGTAATTCTTATAGACATTTGCAAGGGTTAAATCACGGATGGTATAAAGAAAAACAATTGAAAATAGTGTAAGATTCCTAGCACAATTCACATTGAACTACATTACCACTGGTTAAATGGAAAAGAATAATACATTTAATTTTGTGTGTTTTCATGTTAGCAGCTGTTTTGAATTTGTGGTATTTTGCTTTATTGATGTTTGGGAATATGGGGAACTAGAGTGCAGGTGTGAGATGTTAGAACTGGAATTACTGAGTCACACAAGTGACTTGCTGCGACTTTGAGAGGGAATGAGATCGATGGCAGGAAGTTATCTTAGAGAGAGATAAGATAATATTCTTGAGTTGGTATTTCTTGAAATAAACTTTTACAGTGTTTAAGAAATTATTCCTTTTAACTGTTGTGAAAGTAAATTCTTGTGTCTAGGCATATATGTTGATTAGACATGCATACACATACATTCGTCCATAGAGTCATTCATTTATTTCAGTCAGTCAAAGGATAACTAATACACATAAATAAATTGTCTGGCATTTAATGTTTGATGTCAGTGATGGATGAATTTTTCATTCTGTTTTAGAATCAAGAAGATGTTTTATGTGCTATGGAGAAAAGAAATATCATCTTCCTAAAAAAAAAGTAGTTAAGTATTCAAAAACTACCGTCTAGAGATTACAAATAGATTTTTGGCATATAATTCTTAAAGTTTTCTTAAATATTTCAAGGCAGCTCAAATACAGGCATTTTAGTAGAACTTGGAATCAAATAGGTGAAGAAATTGAATTTCTTTTTTCAGGCTAGCTGTTGGCAGTATTCTGCATCTAACTATAGAGCACTAAATGATTGGTTGTTTTGTACATATTTCTTCCATCCCCATAGATTGCTTTTTAGACGGTTATAGCATCGGTGTTTCCCAGAGTTTATTCTGCAGGCTGCCTGTATTAGGATTTCCTGGGGTGCTCAGGATAAATTCAGAATTCAAAGGCCCACACCAACCCTACCAAATGAAAATCAGATTGAGTCATAAGAATCTGTATTTTTAACATGGACTTCAGGTGATTATGCTGCACACTCAAGTTAGAGAATCACAGAGTGAAGTATTATTTTGATGGATAGTTATTTATAGGATCTCAGTTTAGGGTGGGATAGGATTATTCAGTGATCAAGTGTAGAAAATCTCTTAGACTGTTTGATGGTAGCTTATTTCCCAATCATGTAATTGCAGTGATTGAAATAAATGCCATCACACTCAGTCCAACAAGTCTCTGTGTATAGAAGTTTTGAACAGGAGAGATTTGAACTTTCATGACTTACCCTGCCCTGTGTGTATCAAAAATTTCTTGATGCATGGTTTTAATTAATACTATATCAAATAACATTAAAAAGTTGTATAATGTTCAGTGTAAATTCACATATTATTTTAGCCTTTCTTTTTCTACATATTCCTTCAAAAATGAGCACAAAGGGCTTCCCTGGTGGCGCAGTGGTTGAGAGTCCGCCTGCCAATGCAGGGGACACGTGTTCGTGCCCCGGTCCGGGAAGATCCCACATGCCGTGGAGCGGCTGGGCCCGTGAGCCATGGCCACTGAGCCTGCACGTCCAGAGCCTGTGCTCTGCAACGGGAGAGGCCACAACAGTGAGAGGCCTACGTACCGAAAGGAAAAAAAAAAAAGAGCACAAAAATTGTTTCTCATTCACCGGTTAAAATGTTATGATGTTACCTGTAGTCATGTACTGATTTCTATTATGAAACCACTGAAATTCCATTTATTCCTCAACCTAAGTGTGACATCATTTTATAGTAAAGATCATATTTTACCCCCCTTTCATGTATAAACTTTCAAGGGCATTTGGCCAATAACATTCTTATTCTGATTCTTAGATGTCAGATATATTTGCAGATCAGTCTTACCTTTCTAGATTATAAGCCCTTTTAGTCAGTGATTATATTTTAGGGTTGCTCAAACTTGGTACTGTTGACATTTTGGGCCAGATAATTCTTAGTTTTGGGGTGGGGGGGAGAAGAGTTTTCCTATGCATTGTAGGATATTTAGCAACATTCTTGGCCTCTACCCACTAGATGCCAGTAGCTCCCTTCTCTCCCCACCCCCTAAGTTGTGGCAACCAGAAATGTCTCCAGACATTGAGGGCAAAATCACCCCCAGTTGAGAACCTCTGCATTATTTTATTGCCTTCCCATTTTAGACACATAGTGACACTCAGTAAACACTAAGAAAAATAGTATTTTTTAGCTGAAAAGGATTTCAGGTTGAGTTCAACTCCTCACTTTTTCCCTCCTTTCATTGTGTAGATGAAGTAACAGAAGGTAATTAGCAGTGAACTGACTTTACTAATTTCAGACATCAAAGTTAGCAACAGAATTAGGCCCAGAATCCAAGGTCACCATGATTCAAAACCAGGCCTATCTTCACCATCAAGTTGTTATCATTTCAAGGAGAAAACAAATGAAATAGGGAGCTTTATGCTTGACCTTATTTTCTGAACATTTTAAAATTACAAAATTTCAGGGGAAGTTACTCACGTTGCACATGGATTCTTCAGTTTGTAATGGAATCGATCTCAGGTTTCTATATAAACCATTGTTCTTCGATAGGAAAAGATAAAGAACAAAAGATTTAAACTCAGACTTGAGTTTCAGTATCGGCCCTGCTGCCTAATCAATGCTTGCTTTCTAACAAGTTAACAAGTCTTCCGAAGTATTAGCTTATCTGAAAGATAACATTAGCATCTGTCACCCCACCTCACAAAATTGTTTTGAGGGGTAGTTGAAGGCATATTAATGCCAGTTATAAGATATCTACACATGCTAATTCTTATTAATATTTTTTGCACATTAGTGTGTCAACAGGTAATTACTTAACAGTGAGGTCAGGACCAAGAATAGAAGAAAATGGACTCAGCATTTGAGCATCTGTATGTGCCGAACTCTCTGTTAGATTCTTTTCCACACTTCCTTGTTTTAAATGCCACCCATAGCCCTACAAGATGAGTGGTATCCCCAGAAGTGGAAACAGAATCCAAAGTGAAGGAGCTTACACTGAGCTGCATGGACAATAAATGGAGACGTTGGAACCCTAACCTGGGTCATTATGTGCCTGTAACTCATGCCTTGCTGTGTGCCTCTTTAATTATACAATCATTTACATTTAGGAAAACCTACCTTTGAAGTTTTAGCAGTCATTGTCAGTTGAAATTCTGTCAGAGATGAAAGTAATGTTTAAAGAACCAAAAGGGGTGGGTGGTATCATCTCCATCTTATAGGTAAGAAAACTGAGGTCAAGGAAATTAAGTGATGGGGTGATGTGTGGAGCTGGGATTTTTCTCTCTGAAGCCTATCATGAGAACCATGACGTCAGCTATAAAATACCACCACTGTATTTTCTCATTGATTGCATATTTCACTTTTTAAATTTGATTTGTGTACAGTTAAATTTTACACTAAATTATGTAAGCAATTGCTACTGGGCTACACCACCCCCTCCAGTCAATTTTATTAGTTTTTATATTTTGGCAGTTTTTAATGAGGTTTAGTTGAAAGTAATAATGGCTTATATTTACCTGTCTTCTTAATTTGGGATGGGGAGCATTAAGAACATACATTACACACATAATCTGTGTTTTTTCTTGGAAGAGGGCAATCTCAATAACAGCAGTATTCAATTAGAATATGCTTGACCTGAAAATACTTGCAAATGATGTAACCAATAAGGGTTTAATACCAAAATATATAAACAGCTTATACAACTCAATATAAAAAAAAACCTGATTAAAAAATGGGCAGAAGACCTAAACAGACATTTCTCCAAAGGGGACATACAGATGGCTAACAGGCACATGAAAATATGCTTAACGTCGCTAATTATTAGAGAAATGCAAATCAAAACTACAGTGGGATATCACCTCTTACTTCTCAGAATGGCCATCATCAAAAAGTCTACAAATAACAAATGTTGGCGAGGATGTGGAGAAAATAGTTGTATACTGTTGGTGGGAATTAAATTGATGCAGCCACTACGGAAAACAGTATGGAGGTTCCTTAAAAAACTAAAAGTAGAGCTACCATATGATCCAGCAATCCCACTCCTGGGTATATATCTGGAAAAAATGAAAACTCTAATTTGAAAAAATGCATGCACTCTAGTGTTCACAGCAGCACTATTTATAATACCCAAGACATGGAAACAACCCAAGGGCCAACAGACGATTGGCTTAAGAATATGTGGTATATATATATACAATGGTATATTACTCAGCCATAAAAAAAGAATGAAACTCTGCCATTTGTAACAATGTGGATGGACCTAAAAAGTATTATGCTTAGTGAAATAAGTCAGACAGAGAAAGATAAATACTTTATGTTATCACTTACTTGTGGAATCTGAAAAATAAAATGAATGTGTATAACAGCACTGAAACGGACTCACAGATAATAGAAAACAAACTAGTGGATACCAGTAGGGAGAGGGAAGCAAGGAGAGGCAAGATAAGAATGTGGGATTAAGAGCTACCAACTAGTATATATAAAATAAATAAGCACCAAGGATATATTGTACAGCACAGGGAAATACAGCTATAATAACTGTAGATGAAGTATAATCTATAAAAATATTGTCACTATGCTGTACACCTGAAACTAATATTGTAAATCAACTATACTTCAATAAAATGTATGTGTGTATGTATGTATGTGTGTGTGTGTATATATATATATATAATATATATGTATATACTTGACAGAATAAGTCCTAAATTAGAAATAGGCACAAATAAATTACGTAATTGGTCTAAGTTCACATGACTATTCAGAGGCAGAGCCTGTATCTTCATATATATATATACCAAGTTCCTATTTTTGTTACCTCTGTTGTTTGTGTTGCCTCTAATAAAAACCATTGTTGATCACTGTCTGGAACCTTCTGGTCACCTCTCTCCATGCGTTTAAGGGAGAAGCTCTAGAGTTGACAAGGAAAGGAGGAGAGATTTTCGATATTATTTGCCACAAATTCACTTTGTCTTTATTATTGTGTATTGATGGGGAGTGATGAGAAACCAAAATTAATGATTACTAAAGTGATGAGTAAATCAGAACTCACAAATAGAGGTAGTTTTCTTATACCCAGCTATCATAAGAATATATTCTGGAAATAAAAGAAAATTAACAAAAGGAGAGATCATGTGAGTAAATACAGTATACTTTGCATATACTAGGATAAGTATAAGTATATTGTATTTTGTCTACTAACTGAGAATATTTTATTTCTTCTTTCCTGTCCTAATTGCCTTGAATCTGTAAAGTAGTATAGTATTAATTTCCCATAGTGATTACTATCTCTTAAAGCCCTAATTCTCTATTGTTTGCTTGTTTTCATTACTATTTCTCCTTTCCCTCAAAAAGATGCCACTGTAGTGACTGCGTCTCATTTTAATTAACGTGCGATTTCATAATAATCTTTGAAATAACTGGAATTACTCTAGGTTATTACAGAAGCAGAAACTTTTAAAACAAGTAGATAAAGTTGCTTTTAGATCATATATTAAATTAATTTTGCAATTATGATTTATGCTTTTAACATTAAAATACAAAGCAATTCTTTTAAGACTCAGAAAACACTAAAGTAAGAGACGGGCCTTTTTTTTTTTTTTTTTTTTGTGGTATGCGGGCCTCTCACTGCCGTGGCCTCTCCCGTTGCGGAGCACAGGCTCCGGACGCGCAGGCCCAGCGGCCATGGCTCACGGGCCCAGCCGCTCCGCGGCATGTGGGATCCTCCCAGACCAGGGCACGAACCAGTGTCCCCTGCATCGGCAGGCAGACTCTCAACCACTGCGCCACCAGGGAAGCCCCAGAGACGGGCCTTTTTTGAAGAAATATTTGTCCTGGAAATGAAGTCAAATGAGGAGTGAGTCTTTATTTATATATGTGTGTGCGTATATATATATTATTTTTTTAAAACAAGAGTATCTTTTAAAGTAAGTACTTTAGAGATAAAAATTTACTCTTTTGGCTTTTTAAAATTTTGTTATAGTATTTTTGTGCAGGTCATAAGTTGGATTATTAAGTAATTACTTTGTATGAGAATGTCATGTTTTTTCTTTTTTGTATGTGTTTATATTCTTTTATAAGAATTGAAAACAGCATATCTATATGGGTTTGTATAAATATATATATATTTTTAAGTAAAAGGCTCATTTATTACCTAGTTTCTCATTTTAAAACAATTTAGAATTATTTATTCTTTTTCTTATCAAGGCATTGCTTCAGAGTTTGGAGTTCGAGGTTATCCAACAATTAAGCTGTAAGTTGAGTGTTGTATGTTTATATGTGTATTTTTATTAGTTCACTCTACTTACATTTTATTACATTAATTTCTAGTAGCTTCCTTGGAGGACTGAAGATTTGGGTTCCGCAGTTCTTTCTAGGTGCAGTGTGTGATCCAGGGAGAGGGACTTCATCCGTGCTTTTCTTTGCACTTAAGTTAATGTGTGGTTTATGGCTAATTCACCAAATGTGTTTTGAGTTTACTGTGACAGGTGCTGAGCAGGACAAGGTATACAGTTGTAAATTAGGAAAGCTCTACCCCTGAGGAGCTCAAGGGTATATTCTGTTTAACTTGTGAATCCTGTCTCCTAACCAATTTTACTTTTCTGTGATTGAAATAGACTTATTTCACTAGAGATGAAGGAAAAGAGAATCAAACTGATGGATGTTAATTCTCATCTGTAGATGTTGATCACGTCTAAGACAGAGCATATACGGTAGAAGAAATACTGTGATAATTCTAAAGGACTTGTGTTTTATAATCATAATGTTGTTGAATTTTCTCATGAGTTTAATCCTGATCTCATCCTTATTTCAATAATGTGGAGAGTTAAGGAATTATTTTGAAATTTATTTTTATTATAAAGTAAGTTATTTTAGTATTTTAAAATCTCAGATTTTAAAATTTGACTAATTTTAATTTTTGTATTTCTTGGATTTTGTGTTGGCCTCCCTTCCTTCCCCCACTGTTTAAAAATGTTTGCTAAGGGAATTCCCTGGCAGTCCAGTGGTTGGGACTCTTTGCTTTCACTGCTGAGGGCACAGGTTCAGTCCCTGGTCAGGGAACTAAGATCCCACAGGCCACACGGCGTGGCCAAAAAAATAAATAATATAAAATAAAATTAAAAAAACACACGCACATACACAAAATACTTCCAGGGCAGAACCTTTAAAAAAAAAAAGTTTATAAGCCTCTTTGACTTTCTTGTGTTCAGTAAATTATCTTTTCTATTCTTTCTGTTTAATTATAGATGTTCTACTGTGCTTTCACAATTTTCTTTAAAATTTCAGTTAGTTGGACACAATTCATTGGCAGGCTTTTGGAAAAATATCTAATTTTCTAGAAGAGGTATTTTTATGCATTGTTTTACTCTTTAATCTTGGAGCATCTGTCATGTTACTCTGATGTTGTATTGCTTAAAACTGGTTTTACCTTTACAAAAATACTTTTAATTCCCTGTCCTTTCACTTACTTTTTAATAGAGAAGATAGTGAGAATTAAGCTTTGATGAGTTCTTGACTGTGAATGTATATATTTTTCATTTATCAGAAGGCATAGACACAATGTAATTATCAAATACAGAGTAAAATATTTTCATGTAATTTTAATAAAATACAGCCTTTTTCTTTGCATTTTGGTTGTTGGTTCCCTGAAGCCAGTTATTGGCTGTTTTTTACATGATTATGCTACTTCTAAAACTCCACTGCATTTACTATTTTATATGCTGTAATTTGTGTTACAATAGAGAGTGATTATCATTAAATGTGAAAATAGTTGAAATAATCTAAACTTTTACCCTATTTTCTTTTTTTAAGATTAAAAGGGGACCTGGCATATAATTATAGAGGACCACGAACTAAAGACGATATAATAGAGTTTGCTCACAGAGTGTCTGGGTAAGTTCGTATTATGAAGGGCCTTTACTATATAATATTAGTATTTGCAAGTTAAATGTATTTGAGTAGGCAATATTGAACATACATATTTTTAGGTGTTTAGCCTAAATAAAATTTGTCTATTTATTTATAAAGGAAAGCTAGGGTTGCATAGCATAAGCAAAGAGCTCCTCGAGAGGAATAAAAGGGTCCGTGATCTTATGTACTTGTTAGCCTCACATTTAAATTCACTTTGTGTATAGAAGAATATTTTCCCCAATGGATTTTTAATACATTTTCAAAACTTGATTACTTCTAACAACTTTGTGAATCTCAATTTTTTTTATTATAATTTTGCCTTTGTACTGCCTGGTTTATATTCATTTATTTTTCTTGTTATCTAATTTCAGTTTTAAGAGAAACCCCACAGTATTATATTCTAAATAAATTTGGGCTTTAATCCCTAGCCTTTAATACCAGAAAGTGCTTTTTAGATGCAGCTAAAATACCTTCCCTCATCTTTTACATGGTGCTTTATGCCAACTGTGAGATATTATTGCACATTTTGCTTAGAAGGTAATATAATTAGAACCCAGAGATCTTTTTGAGTTACAGATCTCTGAAGTTTAACTGCTAAGGAAACAGAAATTCTTCTGTGTTTCCTTTTGGTTTGAATGTGGTGATTTTTTTTTTTTTTTTTTTTACTCTACATCTTGCTGGTGTATAAAGAAAGTTGGTGCATATAATTATTTAAGGTGATTATGTGTAACTTCTGGAAGAGAACATTTATCAAAATAGGTTAACCTACTTTGACTTTGAAAGTATGGTTGCTTATGAGTTTGACAGGATATATTATATTGATAACTTTAAATAATTTTAAGATAAGTTAAAATATTGGAATGGATTTGTTGGGTGGCATGATACTATCTAGCTTAAATTATTTGAGAAAAGGCACAGAATTAGGAATGGTCTTTATATATTAAAGTTTGCAAAGCTTTAGTAAAGTATAATTTTCACTGTATTTTCTCATTGATTGCATATTTCATTTTATTTGTTTTGTGAATAAATAAATTTTGAGATAACTTTATATTACATGAGGGAGTTGCCAGTAGGATTATTTTATTCCCCTATAGTTTAAATTAGTCTTTATGTTTTGGCAATTTTTAATGAGTTTTAGTTTAAGCTTAAGATGGCGTTCTGATGTAACTGGGAGTGACTCTACAGCAAAGGAAATTTCAAGAGTCAGTTCTGGGGTTGCATCACTTACTTAATTACTAAAGTATTAAAATAGAGGCTAGAGTATAGTGATGCAATGCATTTAAAGAATTGTGTGTTTCGAAAATGTTTGCCTTTGCAGAATACATTTTATTCTGTTTTGCAAATGTGATGGAGTAAAAATCTAATAATATAGACCACACTAAAAAAAGACTGCCTCTTAACTTTTAGTAGTACTTCATAAATGATATGTTTTATAATAATCTTTGGTATAATTCATTTCTCAGTCTATTTGGCTTTGAAAATGACTGTGTAATAAAACTTTTTGTAGTTTTGTTTTCTCTTCATGAGATTCTTATATGCTATTATGACTACCATTTTCCATTTTATTTTTCCTGAGAAGAATAACATACTTAGGAAACATTTTAGATTTTAACCTTTATAGTGTGTTTTAAAACTAGCATTTAAATGGTCAGAGTAAGACATAAATATTCTAAACATAATATTATAAACTCCTGGGATAGTATTTCACAGTGTGTTTGTGTGAATGATCTTCCGAAAGGGAGAAAAAAAATAATTCTCATGCGGATTGTTTTGTTTTTAGCTGAGGATTCTAAATGGATTATAGTTCCATCTTTGCCTATCAAAACATTTGTTAAGATGATACTCTCTAAAGGGATGTATTTAAAGCTTATTTTTTAAACTGGTAGATTAAATTGTAGGTACTGTATTTTTATTATATGGGTATAATAGTGGTCATGGGCCATAGTTTATTAGATTTATATAGATTGAGTGATATACTTAAAATGCAATTCATACAATATTAAAGCTTTGTAACTTTAGATATGATAGGATGACATATAAATAGGAGTTAATTATGTACTATCCTTAGTTCAAGTGCAAGTTTTTTTGTTTTGTTTTATTTTCAAACAGGGCTCTAATTCGGCCACTTCCAAGTCAGCAAATGTTTGAACATGTGCAGAAGAGGCATCGTGTATTTTTTGTTTATATAGGTGGAGAGTCACCTCTGAAGGTATCAAATGATTTTATTCTTTAATCCACAAGCACAGATATATTGTAATGTAATTTTCTGTATAACGAGGGCTTCACCAAAAACTCAGGACTTATTTCACTCTTATTAGAAATACTTTAGTTGAATCTAAGTATTTTTATAATAAAAACACTTTGTCATATACCTTCTATAGTATTTGCCTTTATGAAACAGAATTGAGTAAAAAGTGGGTGGGTGTTGCCTGTGTTAGTATATTTCTTCTCTTGACCTGGTTATTTAGATTTTGTATTGCTTTTTAGCATTTTGAGTCTTTGAAACTGCAACATGCAGTTTGAGTGTAAACTTTTTAAAAGCGAAAGCTCATTGTCTTAAGATTATTGTACGTATGTATGTTTGTGTTTGCATGTCAGACACATCTTTTCCTATAATCATCAAATTAAATTAATAAATATGAATTGAGCTTGTTATATTTAATGAACTTTATTTGAAGGCATATAAAAGCACTTAGTTACAATGGTCTTTTGCCTTAGAAACAGTTTATTTCATTTTCTTATATTTAATCTTTTCACATGAAAAGACTTAAGGTAGCTAATTGTGATGATACTACTTAGCAGTGATACTACTTGCTCTGAATGTTTAATGAGGAATGAATTTTGATCTTGATTAATATTTAAAAGTCACCTTTTTTCTGTTTATATCTTCACAGGAGAAATACATTGATGCTGCTTCAGAATTAATTGTATATACATACTTTTTTTCTGCCTCAGAAGAAGTCGTCCCTGAGGTAATATTTAAAGTTGGATTTTAAGTAGTGTATTAATTACTATATATATTCAGCAACTGTTTGTTGTCCTTTAATTGTGTGCCATGCACAGTTTTAAGTCCTGGATTATTGATGGCAAGCAAAATCATCAGGACCCTGATAGGATGGAGTTTACGTTCTCATGGGTGGGGGAAGTGGACTAAGTTTTAGTATTGTAGATAAGAGCCTTCTCTTGGGTCCTCAGACTGAGATAGTGGTCCTCGGTAAACAAAGCTATAAACAGGATATCATAACTGCTCTAAAAAATAATAAAGGAGCAGTGTGAGAGTAAGGACGTTTAGAGGTGGGATGGCTACTCTCGACTGATTGATCAAGAAATGTCTGTCTGAGGAGAAAATACATCTGAACTGGGACTTACAGGATGTGAAGGGGCCACGCACAGATCTGTGGCCATAGTAAACCAGAAGCAAGGAACAGATGTTACAGATGGCCAAGATGAGAACCTGCCTGGCATAGTGGAGTAACAGAGCCGTAGCCAGGGTGGCTGAACTGCAGTGAGAAAGGAGATGGGAGGTGGGCAGAGGCCAGTGGAGGCCTTCTAGGTCATGGCCACGCACGTGAGGACTTGGTCTCAAGTTCATTTTAAGGACATTACTCTGTGCTAAGTGCAGAAACAATTGGATCAGGATGAGACTAGATCAGGAAGCTCAGTTGAACTCTTGAAATAATCTAGGATTTAGGCTTGAACGTTGGTAAGAGAATTAGGAAGAAGTGAAAGAATTGTATTTGGAGATCGAATTTTTTGAGCTTGTTCTAGAGGAAAAGAGGTGCATCAAGGATGACTCTTAGGTTTTGGCCTGAACAGCTGGTTAGATGGTGGTGGTATTTATGAGCTGGGGGATACTGGGGAAGGAACAAGTTGGAGTATGGGAGGAGTGATGGAGTTTTGAAGGTTTATTTATTTATTTATTTATTTTTGTGGGACACGGGCCTCTCACTGTTGCGGCCTCTCCCGTTGCGGAGCACAGTCTCCGGACGCACAGGCTCAGCGGCCATGGCTCACGGGCCCAGCCGCTCCGCAGCATGTGGGATCTTCCGGGACTGGGGCACGAACCCGTGTCCCCTGCATCGGCAGGCGGACTCTCAACCACTGCACCACCAGGGAAGCCCCTGAAGGTTTATTTTAATTTAAGTTGATGTATTAGGCATCCAAGTACAAGCATCAGATAAGGGTTTGGAGATAAGTCACGGCTGCATAAATGAAATAAACTTCTTAGACATGGGATGCAAATCTGGGGGGAGATAAGAGGGTCCAGGTCCTAACAGCAAAGGACAATGAGAAGAAATTTCCAGTAAAGTAGGAAAACAAGGTGAATGGGAAGCCAGGATAAAAAGTGTTTAAGAAAGGAGTGGCCAATTGTGCAAGATGCTGTGAAGCAACCAAGGTGAGGAGAGGAAAGAACCATGGTGTTTGTCCCCATAGAGGTTGTTGGTGGTTTTAAGAGAAACAGTTTCAGAGGAGTAATGGGGACAAGTGACTCACTGGTGTGATTTCAGAGACTGGTTCACTCAGGGATACCCTTGAAAGGGAGAGATGCTGAATGCTGTGAAATACTCCCAGGGTACCTGTGTGGATGAGTTGCCAACCATGGGTGAATAGAGGCATGCTGGATGGTAGAGCCTCACCTGAGAGCTTTACCACTGCCCTTACAATAGTTGTTTTCATGGTGCTGTAATGTAACCAGATCATTCTAGATCACCTGTGACATACCTTCCTCCCTGTTTAATCTTTCCAGGATAGCTGTCCTTATTTTAATTTTATTATTATTTTTACTTGATTAGTTATCTACTGATTTATTTGTTGTTGTGCTCGGTATTACCACACTCATGTAGTAATTCTGTGTGGCTTACCTAAATTATATCTTTTCTGCTCTGATACTGATTTCTCTACTGTAATTTTATTATTTTGAAATAAGTGCAACACAGGTATAAGAAGCAGGTACCCACTGAATGGATTCCTTATTATTAATGGCCATTGTAAACTCCCATTCGTAAAGCAGTTTAGCGTTGAAGCCTGCTCTCACCTCTCAACGTGTGTTAGCAGATCTCACTCTCCTAACTCCCCAGTGAGGTGGGTGCTCTGAGTCCTGGATTCACGTGAAGCCGACTCCCCAGATGAAGTGATGGACTCGTTGTTTCACAGCCTGGGAGTGCTGTGAACCTACCTGTGCTGATTGCTACCTTAGCCCCTGCTCTTCTGCCGTTTCAGAGTGCCTCCTGGCCTTCACTTCCTGTGGTATCTTTGAGTCTGTTAACAACTCTAAGAATATTTCATGGTTTCACCAAGGCAAACAGGGCACCGTGCCAGGGGGTGTATAAAGAGGTATCAAGCCCAGTCCTTGGATGAGCTAGGGATTGACTGTGTTCTTTTTAACTGTTGGTAACTTTTTTGTGGTTGTCATTGTGGTTTTTCTCCCCCCGGTAACTTTCAATGCTTCTGAACTCACTGCTACCAACTGAAATTTTTTTTCTGATTTTCGCAGTATGTGACCCTGAAAGAGATGCCTGCTGTGCTTGTTTTCAAAGATGAAACTTACTTTGTTTATGATGGTAAGTTCCAAAGTTTTAACTCATGTAAACACTTTATAATTACAATGTTGTATCTATTATAGGGCTGAGGTGTTGATGAAAGATTTAGTAAATGCAGCTAATGCTTACATTTCCTGTTAGTTGAATGACTGCTAGGTTTTTCTTACCCTTCAACTTTAGTTTTTCCACTCAGCGTTCTTTCATTCTGAGTTTGGCTACAGTACATTTCTCTTTTTGTCAGATCATTTGCCTTTTTTTAGAAATGAGCCCTAGGCAATTTCTATACATTACTTTAAAATATTCAAAATTAATTTTAAAAAGGTCTAACATTTGAGACACACAAAGATGTGAAAGAAGTAAACCATCTTCAGTAGTGGTGAAGCCCTGGGGTGTTCTTCTGTAGCCCCTTCTCTCCCTCCCTGACCGAAGTAACCACCCACCTGCTATTAGCATTTCTTTGTTGAAGCAAATACTTGCTCTATTTTAAAATTATTTTTATTATATCAAACACACATTATAGTAAAGAGAATGCTAAAATAATAAGACGCTACATACCTGTCACCCAGGTGAGACAGTTACTAAGATCTTACCACGTTTGCTTCAACAATTTTTTTTCTTTGCTGAAGCATTTTAACAAATCCCAGTGGCATTTCATCGCTATGTGCTTCATTATACGTCCCTGACTACATGTTTATTATGCATTTCTTTAAAAATGGGGGCTTTTTGGAGTTTCTTTCTTTAAGATAACCACATGCTATTGTAACACTTAACAAAATTAACAGTAATTCCTTGGTATTATCAAATACTACCAGAGTTCGCAGACTGGGCTTTGAGGTAGCTTAGGGCAGTGCAGCAGACTCACAAGGGCATGCGGAGATAGTTCGGATTTCAGGAAGCATTGAAACTCCACATCTGTTGGACAGTACACAGCCACTGAAAATCAAAAGCGAATGCAAAATCTCACCTACTAGCGATGTTAGTAACATTGTAAATTACATACAATTGATGAAATAAAAAATTCAGTTTCTCATTCTAACTAGCTACTTTTCATATACTCAGTGGCCTTGTGTGGCTTTTGTTGGAGAGCACAGATAGGGACCATTTTATTTGTATCAGAAACATTCTAGAGAGTTGTTTTTACTGAATCAAACTTGGGTCCACTCTTCCTGTGTGCAGTAAAGCCAATCTGCTGACGCCGGGTTGTGGTGAAGGAAAGGGCGGCTTCAGTGCAGGGCACCAAGCAGGGAGTCCAGGGCAGATAGTGCTCAAAGGCCAGGTGAGGGAGGGGAGTCACAGGGTATGTGATCAGCTGGTGCACAGCCCTCTGATTGGTTGATGGTGAGGTAACAGCAAGGGCCATGTCAGGTAACACTGTCCATCCTCAGGCTCCAGTAGGCCTGGGGGATAAGTGCTCCTGGTCATCAAAACAACTGAGGAAATGTGCAACAGATACGGTTACATAAGCAGAGAATATGGGGGAAGGGTCGCCCAGGACTGCCCCTTAGGGGTTCTGCTCAGTCATTTTATGATGGAGAAGAAACTAGAAGTGTTTGAGAGCTGTAAGCTTTGAGTTGCTTAAATGACTCAAATGAATAGAAGGATATCTAATAAAAGGAATATTTTGATTGTCTTGTTTTAGTCAAAGGAGCATTTTAATTGTTTTGACAATAACATGAAGACAAAGCAGTTCTAAAATCTTATATCTTCACTATCTTTAGATAAATGTGAGGACCTTAATCTGGTAGTAAGGCAGATAGATAAATATCCTGAGATTACAGAGAGAGTAACTAAGAATGTTAGATAAAGGAGAGAGATATGTAGTTAAATTGCAGGTGCATTCCTTTGCTCATTCATTGGATATTTGTTGAATGGCTGCATGAGACATTGGGCTTAAAAAGGAAATTAAGAGGAACTTACATATGTGAAAATGTGTTAAGGAAAATTCATATTCCATCCACTTATTCTTTATCTACACTCCTTGTATGATAAGCACTTAGTATATTCAATATATTGTCTTATTTGATCATTACAACAATCTTTTGAGATCAGCAGTCTTACTGTTTTATAAACAAACAGGATTAAAGAGATTGTTTTTGTTTTTTCCAAGTTAAAATAGTACGTGGTATAATCAAGATTCAGCCTTCAAATCTCTTGTTCTAGTTGCATTATGAGTTTCTTAACTCAGAGAGCCACTTCGCTTTTTTTGGAAAAAGGCCTGATTTTCTTTATTAAGGAATACATTGAAGTCTAAATAATGGCTAAGAAGTGCCCTTCCCCATCCATGTTTCAGATGTGGCCTCCGATGCATAAGAAAGAGAGGGGTAATCTGTTCAGTATCTACAGCTGTTTTGAAGGCCAACATTTTCTAACTCAGTAGTCAGTACTTAGAACCTGCCTGAAGTCTTCAGATAAAAGGTTACTTTGGAAGCTTATCCTACTATTACATTGTTGTTAATAATTTCAGGAACAGTGGGATGGGGCTTAGGAGGATAGTTTATTTCCTAATGAGTTTTAGATTTATCACTTTTGTGAATAACCTTTAGAAAATTTGGTTTTGACCTGGAGTGGAGATTATGGCCCAATAATCAACTTCTAGTTTTATGTTTGTTTTCCTAATTCATAAATCCAAATCCATAAATACTTTCAGATTTGCATTATATTACTTATTTTATAGGTTTGATAACTTGAAAATGTTTTGTTTAGCAATGCAAGTGACAGAAAAAGCACATCTTTCAAGAAATCAGTAAAATCCAGTCTTCATCCATATTGGTAGGCTTTTACATCAACTTCTTTTTCATGCAGTTGTAATAATTTTTCAGAATTACTTCAGAATTACATTTCTAATCAGGACATAATTCTCTTGGATATTGTAAATGTTTCCTGTCTGCTTATCAGAGGAAGTATTTGACGTTGAAAAGGACTGAAATAGTACGTGTGACTTTATATGTGAGTTTGTTTTACATATGAAGGAGGGTTGTAAACTGAGGTCAAAATGTCATAAAATAGAGAAGAACAAAGAAATTGTAATAAGAATTGCCCATAATGCCATCATCTAAGAATAACCATCAACTCAGGAAACCTATTTAATAGGAGTATATATATGCCTTCATTTTATCATTCTATCAGTTTTTTTCATACTTTATTTTTTACAGAGTTACAGTCATATTGTAATATTGTTTTGTTACCTGATTTACCACTTAATTACTATAATTTTTTTAAATCTATAAATGATCTTTCTCAACATGTACCATAATGATTTAAATTATTTCCTGTTTAGGATATTTCAGTTATTTCCTTTATTTTTATTTATCTATCTTTTGCTATTTTCAGTGGTGCTATAATGATGAATTGTTTTGTGCATTAATCCTTTTTTTACATTTGATTGCTTCAAATAGCTTTCTAAAAATGAAATTTATGAATTTAAGATTATGATCCTATGTCAGGTATTTTATACATGCTGCTAGATTAAACGTTATAAACATTTTAACGTCATATTTACACTATAATTTATCAACTTTGTTTTGTTTTTTTAAGAGTACGAAGATGGTGATCTATCATCTTGGATCAACAGGGAGAGGTTTCAGAATTATCTTACAATGGATGGCTTCCTCTTGTATGAACTTGGAGATACCGGTAACAAGCATATATACAACTCTCCATCACACTACAAAACTTTTCCTTAACTGATTACTCCAATCTGTAGAAAACGAACTTTTTAAGTTCTATTTCATAATATCATTCCTTCTTTCAGATCTGAATGCCACTTTAACTTTATGAGAATATAGATTAACATTAACCAAAGAACATACCTTTGCATGTGGAATAAAGATTAGCTAGAAAGCGTTTACTAATAGAAGTGATAGTGACAGGGAAAACAGAGCCTGGAGAATAAGGAAATGAAAAAAAATAACCAAACAGAAAGCTGTCTGCAGGACGCTGATTTTGTAATAGGAGTTGGAATACAAATTATCACAACCTTTGAAAGCCCACTTTTACCTGTGAAGAAAATATGGGCATCAGATTGGCATGGTTTCTTGAAGTTATGTAATTGAAAATGATAAGCAAAGCAAATATAAATATAGATGCAAAAAAGAAAGCTGTAAGGAACTACAGCTGTAAGGACTGGTCTAAGATGTGAACTACAAAAATTCTAAGAAGCTAATAAGCATGTAAATTTTAGGAGGAAGTGTTTTGTAAATTTATAATGAATTACAAATAAGAAATAAGTCATGGTTATTGTTGCCACATTTGTTTCCATTCACAACTTTATGACAGTTGGATGAACTGTATAGTTTTAGATTAAGAATGGGAAAATGTTACTCAAGGCTCAGTTTTTTTATCTGAGAAATAATAGGTATAGAGAGAGTTTCATCTTCATGATTTCCTGCTCTTGGATCTGGTTAAGAATACAAATTAGAAGCGCTCTAACACATTTTTCTGTTACTTTGTAACTTTCACAGGATGGTATTTGTTCTGGTTCCTGAGCCTTCTTTTAATGTTCTGTGTCTGATGATGCTTCTGTCTTTGCTTTCCTTACAGAGGGAGGTGTGTATTAGCTCGGTATTGGAAGTTGATGCGGAGACTGTCAGAGACTGTGGGTTTACTTGCTGATTCATGCAGGCCCGTGTGAAGGGAAAAGGAGGAGAATGTAGGAATACGGTAGTTCTGCTGTCAGTACAGCATCGTAGGAGGCGGCAATTAAAATAGGCAGCTTTGCCAAAGCTCTTCAGTGTCTTCTCCCAGATTGATTTGGAAAGAAGTTGGCTATGGCAGTGTTTCTTTCTGTTCCCAGCGTAATTGCCCTGGTTGGGTGTCGGCTTCAGCTGTGCCCTGCTTGTGGTCCTACCTGGCCACTTGTCATATAAGCCCCGCAACAGACTCCTGGCCCTCGGTGGCTTCAGACACCTAGTGTATTTTCAGGACTTCTGGCGACTGCAGGTCCCTGCATCTTCCGACTCCTGCTTACTTTCCCGTTTTGTCCCACTCTCTCCCGTCTCCAGCCACGCTGACTGTTCAGTTTCCTGAAAAGGCTGTGTACCTTGCACCAGAGCACCTTTAAACATTCTGTTGTCTTTGCCTGGAAAAGTGTAGTGAATTTATATTCATCTGTCAAACTCAGACCAAATACTGCTTTCTTAGGAAAGTCTTTCACTAACCCCCTGGAACTCATTAGTTTACTCTTATAAAATGTTCTTTTATAAACCCCATGTCCCCGTCCTCCCCAAGTCTTCTGATTGTTAACCACACGTCTCTGTGTGTGTGATTGTCTTCCCCAAGTGCAGAGCTGTGTCTGTGTGCTCCTCACTGTGGCCTCGGGAACTAGCCCTGTGCCGGGTCCACTGCTCGGCACCCAGTGACTGTGAACTTAATACGCGAGGAACCCCCCGTGTCGGCCTGTGGGAAGATGCTGGACATGTAGGCATTTTGAAAAAACTCATGAAGCACTTCAAATTAAAGACATAACAGTAAAAACCAAACACTGAACAGTAAATGCAGTAATATTTCAAGAGGGGAAATAAACATTATGAACTAATGTTTTTAGCTGAAGGTTAAAAGAAGTGTCAAGATTGTGTAGAATTTAAGGTTTGTATAGACTTTAAGTATGAAATTAGAGAAGATATGGGGATGAGATTGAAAGATTGTCGATTTAATCCTACGTTTATGTACCTACTCTGAGCCAGAAACTATCCCAGTATTTTTGTACATGTAATCTCATTCAACTCTCCAGATGACTTTGAAATAGATAATAGTTCCTAAAATAAGTTGGCATCCGCTGAGGTTAAGGCACATGGCTAATGGATGCTGTGCTTCACTGTTGTTCTCCCAGGCCTGGAACATAATAGACCCTGCTGGGTCTGGTCTTCTGACTTCCATACCAGTGCTCTGGTTGTTACATCACGCTGCTGTCCTAGAGGATGTCAGAGATGAATATGATTTATGTTCTGTTGAGGGTTAAATAAATTTGAGTCAGTTTTATTTTGTGCATTAATTACTAGCAAACAGTGGCCCGTGGTACCAAAGGGAATAACACTGTAAAAATCATTTTCTTGTTCTATACCATTTTTTCAGAGCTGTAGTAATTCTTAGTATATTTCTTTTATCAACTGGTTCCTTATAGATTTAGTTTTCAACAAAATACTTACTTTAGTTTGTGGATTGTGTGAAAAAAATAACAATTTGAGTATATGAATTGTTAAATATTTACTGTTATTGATTACTGATATTTACTGTTATTGATATTGATATTTGCATTTCAGGGATGGGAAGTAGGTGGGAGTTTATCACTTGGAGTCAACAGTTCACTGTTTCACTCTGCTAAGCATAACATGTTTAAGATAATTGGAATTGAATTCTGGAAACTATATACTATTTTCCTATTCATTGCTACAGTAATAATTGAAAAGTTTAATGAGGATTATTGAATTTAGATATGTCATTCTTAATTTCAGGAAAGCTTGTGGCTATCGCAGTAATTGATGAGAAAAATACATCAGTTGAACATACCAGGTATGGTGCCTTGAAATAGTTTTAAGCTTCAAATATCATCCAATTCAGACTTTACATGGCTTCAGATAAACTTGACATAGTATCTTTCTTTTCCTGCAGTGTTAGATATTAGATAAGGTAGCATATATTATAATTGAGTAATTATATTTTTCAAGTTGATGAAATGGAATATTCATGTATTTTTTGTTTTCTCACAGATTAAAGTCAGTTATTCAGGAAGTTGCTAGAGATTATAGAGACCAGTTCCACAGGTAGGTGTTTGCATTCTAGAAGTCTCCATTATCTTTGTCTAATTAGGTTTTGTAATACAGTAAAGCAAAAATAGGAGTATTTCATACTTTCAAAGATGAATCAAGGAGCTGAAGTGAATTACAGCATGTAGCATTTCAGTATGAATTGTTGGGACTTGAAATTTATTGATATATGCCTTACAAGTTTAGAAAAAACTTGTAATTTGTATCATACCTGAGTCTTGATAGGATTTGGGATAAGTTGGTGGTAAGAAAATATGCACATACAGGCATATACCTCAGAGGTATTGCGGGTTTGGCTCCAGCCCAGTGCAGTACAGCAAGTCACATGAAATTTTTGGTTTCCTAGTACATATAAAAGTTATGTTTTTGTATATTAAGTGTGCAGTCGCATTGTGTCTAAAAACTGTACGTACTTTAAAAATGCTGACCATCATCTGAGGCTTCAATGAGTTGTAATCTTTTTGCTGGTGGAGGGTCTTGCCCCGATGTTGATGGCTGCTGACTGACCAGGGTGGTGGTCACTGCAGGTCAGGGTGGCCGTGGCTTTTTCTTAAAATGGGACAGCAGTGAAGTTTGCCTCATCCATTCACTCTTCCTTTCATGAACGATTTCTCCGTAGCATTGGTAGCATTTTACCCATAGTAGAACATTCAAAATCTGAAGCAGTCCTCTCAAACCTTGCTCCTTTGTCAACTAAGTTTATGTAATATTCTAAATCCTCTAAATGTTGTCATTTCTATAGTCTTCACAGCCTCTTCACCAGGAGTAGATTCCTGGAACCACTTTTAAGGAGCCTCTTTGTTTGCTCATCCATAAGAAGCAGCTCCTCATCCATTCAAGTTTGTTTCTGTGTTTGTTTTTGTTTTAGCGGTACGCGGCCCTCTCACTGTTGTGGCCTCTCCCGTTGCGGAGCACAGGCTCCGGACGCGCAGGCTCAGCGGCCATGGCTCATGGGCCCAGCCGCTCCGCGGCATGTGGGATCTTCCCAGACCGGGGCACGAACCCGTGTCCCCTGCATCGGCAGGCGGACTCCCAACCACTGCACCACCAGGGAAGCCCCATTCAAGTTTTATCACAAGATTATACCAATTCATTCACATCTTCAGGCTCCACTTCTAAGTCTGGTTTTCTTACTGTATTCACCACATCTGCAATTACTTCCTCTCCTGAAATCTTGTACCCCTCAAAATCATCCATGAGGGTTGGAATCAGCTTCTTCCAAACTCCTGTTAATGTTGATATTTGACCTCTTCCTGTTAATCATGAATGTCCTTAATGGCATCTAGAATGGTGAATCCTTGCCAGAGGTTTTCAGTTTACTTTGCCCAGATTCATCAGAGGAATCACTATCTATGGCAGCTGTGGCCTTAGGAAACGCATTTCTTCAATAAGAAGACTTGAAAGTCAAAATGACTCCTTGATCCGTGAGCTGCAGAATGGGGGTTGTGTTAGCAGGAGTGAAACAACATGAATCTTACTGTGCATCTCCATCAGAGCTCCTGGGTGACCCAAGCGCATTGTCGATGAGTAGTCATATTTTGAAAGGAATCTTTTTTTTTCTGAGCAGTAGGTCTCAACAGTGGGGCTTAAAATATTCAGTAAACCGTGTTGTAAATAGATGTGCTGCATCCAGGCTTTGTTCATTTGTAGGGCAAAAGGCAGGATAGATTTAGCATAAATCTTAAGGACCCTAGTATTTTCAGAATGGTAAATGAGCACTGGCTTCAACTTAAAGTCACCAACTATGTTTGCCCCTAACAAGATAGTCAGCCTGTCCTTTGAAGTTTTGAAGCCAGGCATTGTTGACTTCTCTCTAGCTACAAAGTCCTAGATGGTGGCTTCTTCCAGTATAGGGCTGTTTCATGTACACTGAAAATCTGTTGTTTAGTGTAGCCACCTTCATGTCTTATCTTAGCTAGACCTTCTGGATAACTTGCTGCAGCTTCTACATCAGCACTTGCTGATTCACCTTGCACTTCATGTTATGAAGATGGCTTCTTTCCTTAAACCTCATGAACCCACCTCTGCTAGCTTCAGACTTTTCTTCTACAGCTTCCTCTCCTCTCTTAGCCTTCATAGAATTGAAGAGAGTTTGGGCTTTGCTTTGGATTAGGCTTCGCCTTAAGGAAATATTGTGGCTGGTTTGACCTTCTACCCAGACCACAAAAACTTTTCTGCATATCAGTAATAAGGTTGTTTTACCTTCTTACCATTTGTGTATTCACTGGAGTAGCACTTTTAATTTCCTTCAAGAAGTTTTCCTTTGCATTCACAACTTGGCTAATTGTTTGCTGGAAGAGGCCTAGCTTTCAGCCTATCTGAGCTTTCAACTTCCATTCCTTACTAAGCTTGATCTTTTATAGCTTTTGATTTAAAGTGAAAGACGTGGGACTCTTACACTTAAACATTTAGAGGCCATTGTAGTGTTATTAACTGGTCTAATTTCAATATTGTTGTGTCTCAAGGAATAGGGAGGCCCAGGGAGAAGGGGAGGGAGAGAGATGCGGGAACGGCTGGTTGGTGGAGCAGTCAGAACACACAAAACATTTATTGCTTAAATTCGAAGTCTTGTGTGGGCCCAGTTCGTGGCACCCCGAACATCACAATAGTAACATCAAAAATCACTGCTCACAGATCGCCAGAGCAGATATAATAATAATGAAAAAAGTTTGACATATTGTGAGAATTACCAAAAATGTGACACAGAGACATGAAGTGAGCAAATGCTGTTGGGAAAAATAGCACAGATAGACTCACTCAAAGCAGGGTTGCCAGAAACCTTCAGATTGTAAAAAACATAGTATCTGGGAACTGCAGTAAAGCAAAGCCCAATAAAAGGAGGTTGCCTGTATACTCATACGTTTGAAATAAAATTAAATGAGCAATCACAAGTCAGATACAGACAGATGACGATTTTAATAGGAACTCAAAGAATAATGGAACATAAAAAATAGGTGATATTTTTTCCTGTATGCTAAATCAGTTTATTACTGTCATAAAAGACAGTCAATATAAATTTGTTGCATTACTTAACTATTATGCCCTTTTCTAAGTCTTCTAACGATATATCAATGGTATATGTATTTCTTGTGTTACACAGTATGAAACAAAATAGAAATGTCTTAAAATTAGCTTAATTTGTTACGTGTTTGTATCTCAAAAGCCAGTAGAATTCATAATTTTTTATATTTATTGTATGTGATTGATATGTTAAATGTTTACAGTGTTTGCATGCTTACCAAACCCTAAATTCAGTGCTTTGTATTTATCTTTTTTTGTATTTAATATTGTCCTCTCTTTCTCTGTTCTTTTTGGTTGTTGTTGATTAGGGATTTTCAGTTTGGCCATATGGATGGAAATGACTATATAAATACCTTGCTGATGGAGTAAGTAAAATGCTAAATGACAAAATGATTTTGCTATCAACTCTATCAATTTATTTTTTATTTTATTTTTTTTTTTGCCACACTGTGTGGCTTGTGGGATTTTAGTTCCCTGACCAGGGATTGAACCTGTGCCCCCTGCAGTGGAAGCAAAGAGTCCTAACCACTGGACCTCCAGGGAAGTCCCAACTCTATAAATTTTTAAATTTCTGTTTTTCAGAGACAGGCAGGACTAATAGCTGAAAAAAGCAAACCTTTGTATATGCTAATGCAGATATTCTCTACCATTAAATATTTACTTTAGTTTTAAAATCTGTATTTGAAACTTAATAAACTTTAAAGTTCTCTATACTAAAAAAAATCACTCCCAATTTAATGTTGACAATTTATAGTATTTTGGAAAGAAAACATCATTCAAAAACTTGTAAACTTTGTAGTTTCTGTTTAATATGAACCCTAAGTTCAGTTTTAATGAATAAATGTAACTTAGAACATTTTTAGCATTCAAGAGTTAATTGCTGGGCTTCCCTGGTGGCGCAGTGGTTGAGAGTCCGCCTGCCGATGCAGGGGACATGGGTTCGTGCCCCGGTCCGGGAAGATCCCACATGCCGCGGAGCGGCTGGGCCCGTGAGCCATAGCCGCTGAGCATGCGCGTCCGGAGCCTGTGCTCCGCAACGGGAGAGGCCACAACAGTGAGAGGCCCGCGTACGGCAAAAAAAAAAAGAATTAATTGCTATTCTAGAAGAATTTAACAGACTAAAGTAAGCTTATAGGAAAACTTTGCAGCTTTAATATAATATTGATTATGCTTATGATGTAAAGATCTGATTTGTCACTTCAGAAAGTTGATATTAGAAAACATTTACCAGACCTATACTGAATTAATAAGTTTCAAATAAAAGCCTACTCTATTCAGCGGACGTTTAGTGAATATTTGCTGTAAGTCACACACTGTGTTTGGCATTGCACTGTTGATGCAAAAAAATGAGTAAATTATAGAGGCCCTGTCTTCAGATGCTCACCGTCCGCTGGGTGAGACAGCACGGTGACTCCAGCACTGTGTGGGAAGGCCTGTGTGGTACGGAGCTCTGCAAGCACGGACAGACCCACCCACACCAAAATGCACAGCAAGGCTCGGGCTCAGGAAACGCTTGCCACAAGAGCCGGTAATTAAGGGAGATTCTAAAGAATGAGAAGTAGCTGAATGAAGAATGCAGCGAGGTTATTTCAGGCAGAGTGTAATAGCAAACACAAGAGTGTTTGGAAAATGGGTCTTAAAATAGCCCGGACGTGAAGATGGCGGAAGCCCTCCAGAGCTTTACCAACTTATAAACCCAGAATAACATTCATAATTTTCAGGTAAGAGCCTAAAATTACGAAGTAAAGTACCTTTTTTTTTTTTTTTTTTGCGGTACTCGGGCCTCTCACTGCTGTGGCCTCTCCCGTCACGGAGTACAGGCTCCGGATGCGCAGGCTCAGCAGCCATGGCTCACGGGCCCAGCCGCTCTGCGGCATGTGGGATCCTCCCGGACCAGGGCACGAACCCGCGTCCCCTGTATCGGCAGGCAGACTCTCAACCACTGCACCACCAGGGAAGCCCTAAAGTACCTTTATTTATTTATAATCAATTCATTATCCTTATTCCAATAAGAATTTGAGAGGTTTTACCGAAGACATAAAGTACCAGATGTAATATATAATGAAGAAATCAAGACAAAGGGAAATAAAATAAAGGATCTATACAATTACTAAAGGTACTTAAACAATTTGAATTTTTAATACTCAAGACAAAGTAGAAAAACATTGTTTATACATTTCCCTTCCCCTATAGAATAACTATTGCTTATAGGAGTATGGCTGACCTTGTAGAAACCTAAGAGAAATTGCTATGCTATATAATCTCATAAAGGGGGGCACATTATAATAGAAATGTATTTTTAATAGGATCTTTACAGTATATATAGTAGGGACTTCATTACAACCATTTATAATGTCCTTGGAGGCAAGCCAATAAAGTGATGCAGTAAAACATTTTGGGCAAGAGGCCAAAGCAATTTGCATCTGATAAATAACTCCTTGATTCAGGATAATATTCAGAATTTCTAGAGATGGATGGACATTCCTTCATGAGTATTATTTCTAATGTGAGTTGTGAGATAGAAGTTTTGCTACAGTTATGATCAGAGAACAATAATCTCTACCACCAACCCCTTATTGTTTGTTTTTTTTTAAATTCATACTTGGCTTTTTTTTGAGAGAAGAGAGAAGGCATATAATGATGGCTATATAATAATCGAAAGTCCTTAATGAGCACTTACCCTGTGACCAACACTGTACTGAGTTGTCAATGTATGTTTTCTGACTTTTACACTAACTCAGTAAGGTATAAGTACTGTTATTTCCATTTTATATAGATAAGGAAATTGAAATTTCTTAGAAGAAACTCAAGGAAGTTAAATAATAAGCCAAAGGATGCTCAGCAAGTAAGTCAAAGAGATGCAGTCCTCAAATGCAGATCTCTTACTGCAAAATCTCCTAGCTACTGTAAGATCAGTATTGACACATAAATTAGTAGAATTTAATAAGTATTGATGCCTAAAAGTTTTTGACTTAGGGCAAATACGTGATATCATATAAGATAGTTAACACTGTAGCATTGACGATGTTTTTTACTTTTTCTCAAAGTAAACAGGGTACTCTCAGACCTTTGGTCTATTAAATTATTTTGTGTTTGATTTTTGTGAGTATAGTTAAGAGGGAATAGGATGAGGTGCTATTTTTCATCGTTATTCAGATGGAATTATTTCAGAACAAACTGTTTCTAGTTCAGCTGTGTATTTAACTTTTTCATAAGATATATTTTTATAGGAAGACCAGGTTCTACTTCATTCCATAAAAATAGAATTTTGCTACTGATGCAGTATGATGATAACTAAACTGCTATAAGTTAAAAAGTTGTCTCATGTTTTTATAAACAAGAATGAAGCTAAGATTTTTTTAAAATTACAGTTAATTATTGCCTAACAATAATACTGGATAACAAAACACCCTGATACCCAGTGGCATAAAACAGCAATCCTTTATTCTCTCTCACTCGTCTGCACTTGGCTAACCTTAGCTGGGCACAGACGTGGCTCCAAGCTCCCAGTTAAGTCCAGGTCTACCCTACGTGTCTTCCATGTCCTTGACCCTGGAGGGATATTTTCCTGGGGGATATTCTTCTCATGGCAATAGCAGAAACACAAGAAGGCAAGCACATTTCAAGCCTCTGCTTCAGTCATTTCTGTGCCTTCCCATTGGCCAAACCACACGGCTGAGCCCAACCTCAGGGATCATGTTTTGCCTCAATGAGAGAAGGACGTGGTGTGGGGAGGGATAGAGAATTAGAAACAAGAAAGCAACCTCCTGGACCCAGTTACTTATGTGGTGATAATACAGTGCTGTAAATTGTTTCTACTGTAGAGTTTTGTGCTTTTGCATAATACATTCATATAGACATATGAATAACCGTAAACTGGTATGTAGGTGGCATACAGAATTAAGCACCTTTTTATGATTATGCAAAACCCTATTGAAGGGAAAAAAATTATTTGAAGTAAATGACACATTAGTAATATTATGGTTTTTGTCTGCAAAGTGAATTGACGTCTAGTATATCACTGAAGCACCCATGAGGATGGGGCGATTATACCATAGGGTAGTGGGAGTTCAGAGAATTTGGAATAGTATTTATTGAATGTGTATTATGTATTGATACAAGGAATGTGCTGGATATTTAACTTGAATTTTCTCATTTAACTTCTGTAGCAAGATAGGTACCCTGCCCCCCACACCTTTATTCATTTATAAATGAAAAATATTAGACTTAAACAAAGTTGTGGGAAAGCATCAGATCCGAACACAGGCAATGTAATTCTGGAGACCCTGCTGTTCCCTCTCTAGTTGCCTGAACGCCCTTTAACTGAGGTGGGCTGTATATGATTAAAGTGATGGTATTTAAGGTGAACTTGTGGCCAGGAATTATATTGCCCAGAAATTGATACTTCATACATAATAATTTTTATCCTTAGGTTTGATAGTGAATATTCATTTGTCTGATGTTGTATACTAATAGTTTTCATAAATGTTAATTTAGCTGTTGTTTAAATTGATGCACAATTTGAAATTTTCTTTATGTAAACAAAGGAAGGCAAAGCTATGATAGCGCCCTCCTTTTGTACTTCTAGTTATTTAGATATAATTCAAATAAGTATCAGAATATTTGCTGTTTCTGTGTTTAACATGTATTTTGATTTCTTTTGTTTTTCTATTTTCAGTGAATTAAAAGTCCCAACTGTGGTTGTACTGAATACTTCAAACCAACAGTACTTTTTACTAGATAGACAGATTAAGAATGCAGAAGACATGGTCCAGTTCATTAATAACATTTTGGATGGCACAGTAGATGTGAGTTTTTGCTTTAACTGCAATGGGGTGATGGGAGGAGGTGGAGGAGAAATGAGTTATTTTCTTCTGATTCTGAAAGAAAGAGTCGGCCATCACCCGGGGTGAGGGGCAGGCCTCCATCCTTGCTTCTCGCACATGATGGGCAGAGTCACACTCCCCAGGACCTAAGTGGCAGAGGCTGCTAATGGGTGGAATGTTATTTGGAGGACATAGGTTGTCGTAGTGACGGGGGGAGGTGTTCCTGGCATTTGGAGTCAGGGGCTGGGGATGCTAAGAGGTCTGCAGGGTACAGAGCTATCCGATAGCGAACTTCCTGACTCTTAGTACCTCTCTGGATTCAAGAATACAATTGCATTAAGTTACTTGGATTGGTTTTCTAAAAAAACCTGTGAATAGCACCACAGTTTCTTAAAAGATCAGGAAATGTATTTAAAACCAGCCCCAGTGGAGTGTTCCAAATATAATCCTATAAAATATTTCTCAGAAATGATGAAAGGATAATCTTAACTGCTTTTTTTCTGTAAACCATATTGCAGTGTTTTTCAAACTGGGTTGTAGCCCGTATTAGAGGGTCATGAAATCACTTCAGCAGGTTGTGGCCAACATGCATCTTAATTCCATATACTAGAATAAAATAAGAAAAGAAGAGACTTCAGTGCTTTTGTGACGTGTAGTTATTACTTTGTGAGACTTGTTTCAGCTTTACACAAACTGTATTTGAAAGTTGCCTCACAGAGTAACAAGTATTTCTTCTTTGGAAACGCTGTTAATCACATAGTAGGAATTTTATATTTGTGAAAATAACACTTGGTGAAATGATGCTCACCTGTATGAGTGAGAACCCTTCTATTTGTAAGTTAGTGAAATTCAAGGAATGAGCCAGACTTTAGGCATGGCTGAATGCAGGGGTTTGATGGATTTTCATCAGGAATTTTTCTCCCTCTGCCTTCCAGCACTTTTTTCTTTTTGGGTTTCATCATCGGAGAGACTTTCCCTGCAGGACAGTGAGGATATCCTGCAGCAGCTGTAACACTCTCAGCTAAACTGAAAAGCTGAGCAGGCTGGCACTTGGGTGGGTCAGCCTCAGCCGAGCTGCTCGGACTGTGACCAGGGAGGATGCATTTTCAGAGGAGAAGCAGACTGTGTTCACACAAGAGAGCAGAAGGAGGGTGGGGCAGGAAAACCAGTAAATATTTACTCCGTGGCTCTGTCAGGTGCTCTGTGTAATCTTTTGTAGTCAACTCTGGACCTGCAATTGTAAGATTATCTACCAGAAAAATGAAATAATAGTACTGAAATAACAGTTGTTTTTTGCTTGTTAAATTTAAGGCCCAAGGAGGGGATAGCATTTTCCAGAGATTGAAAAGAATAGTATTTGATGCCAAGTCTACTATTGTGGTAAGTTGTGACAGTGTGTTTAGTGTCACTAATAATTGAGACTATATAGGTATATAGGTTATGTCTAACTAAGGTAAAATCTAGAATTTCAAAGGATTCGGTAAAAATACGTATTCTTAACTTGCAAGATAAGAACTAGTACATATTTACGTTAAGAAAAGATACTAATCAGGTGGATATGAAGTTTCTCCAGTTATTCATTTCTGTATGATTGGTGAGTTAACTGGAATTCAGAGTCACTTAACCTGATAGCATGACTTAAAGTGTTTTCAGAGTTTCTTTGCTCCTCCTGCCCTTTTCAGTCCTTGGATCTGAAGCCTTCTTGCTGAGAACTCTAAGACATCTCTCTTACTACCCCAGCTTCAGCTGTCAGTCAGCTTGACTGCAGGGCAGCCCTAAATTTGTTGGAGCCTTAAACTTAGTTCTAGTTGTCTGTCTTGAGCTCCTCCACGGGTATTTTCATTCATTACGGCCAAAAGCAAAATAGAGCCAACCTTCTGTTGGTGAGAAGTCAAGTCATGCTAATAACTCATTAGTTACTCCGTGCATCCTTCAGTTTGTCAGTGACCTCCTTGCCACGGATTGGGCCCTTATCCCATATGTGTGGCTGCTGCACTAGCCTCCACTTGGTGTTCACACTTGCTCTTGTCCCGCCTCCAGTCCTCTACCTAATTAGTATTACTAAAGTAATCAGTTCTGATCACTTTCCTTCCCTTTTCCAGTGATGCCCCTCACAATTCTCTGTCCGTCTCACATATTCTCCTCCTCAGTCTTTGAGCTCACACTGTACCCTGGCCTGCCCTGTTCTTACGCTTAAATTTCTGCCTCAAAACACCTTTATTCTGTGATGCCTTTTTCCATTATCTCAATCCGAAGTGACCCTGCTCTCCTCTGAACTTGTCTCTTTAGTTCTCAAGAGTTATAGTCACAATCCATAGAATATATTATAGTTGAAAAACCTATTCAGTTAAATTGCTTTTACTTTTCTGGGAGCCGAGGAGACAGTATATAAACTGAGGGAAATTATTAAGTTAATGTTGCTTTACTACTAACCAGACAAGTAAAAAATGTTAAAAATGTTACGTGACGAGAATATCACCTTCTTTATGGTCAATAACCACCCTTCTCCATAGCAGATTCCTACAGCCAGGATATAACTGTACAGCTCTTGGCACATAATAGCCATCTCAAAGAGACTTTTGTGATTAATGTGAGAAAAATCAACATCCTTTGAAAAGGTAGTGGAGAATTTGGTGCCTTTTTCTGCTGCCAGTAGCTGGTTATACATACACACATACATGGGTATAAAATTTCTAAAGGGTCTTTCACATGATAGTCACAACGGAAATATTGACATTGATTCACTGGAGCTAGAGGCAAGTTGGATGGCAGCAAGAGGAAGAAATCTGTAGTGGCTTTAAATTCATTTGTGCTTTTTATATCAGAATACAAATGAGGGATGCAATTCTCTTTCCACAGTCTATATTCAAGAGCTCTCCACTTATGGGCTGCTTTCTCTTTGGCCTGCCACTGGGTGTCATCAGCATCATGTGCTACGGCATCTACACGGCTGACACAGATGGAGGTTACGTAGAAGAACGGTATGAAGTGTCGAAAAGTGAGACGGAAAGCCCAGAACCGGTAGAAGAGAGCAGAGAAAAACAGGAGCCCAGGAGTGGGGACTCTCTGGTGCCTGCAGTGCAAGAACCCAAAGATGTGTTAGAAAAGAAGAAAGACTGAGACTTTACTAAGATAAAATATTTCATAGGATTTCAAATTATTAAAGAGTCTATTTATTGAATTTAGACATTTAATCATGACCTTTACAGAAGAGAACATGGTGTTTGTATTTTGCTAACATCAACTGCATGGGTTATAAAATAGACCTTCCGTAAATGGGGAGATGCTTGGAGCAAAGAGATGAAACGTTTGTCTAAAACAAACAAAATCAAAACACACCTTGTAGATGTTGTTCTGCCAGATCAGTTCTATTTGCATGTTTCTCCGTCTGAATATTCTGTGACAAAATTAAGATTCTTGGGCAGAATATTTAAATTGGCCAGGCAGGTAGAAGATACATGTATGATAGAGAAAAATAACACCTCCACCTCCTACCATCCATTCTCCTCATGTTTTGGATAAGATTTATATGGACAAAATTAAGTCTTTAAAATTTAGGCACTTTAAGGAGAACTAATAACTTTTTCCAAGGATCAAATTAAGATTATGAGATAAAATAATTTGGTTTTATACAGCATAGTGATTTTATTTTGTTATTTTTAAAGGAGAGGAAATGTTACTTTTTACCTTTATACTCAGTTGCATTATAAAACTTTCATATGGGCCTATATCATGGGAAAAAAATAGTCTTACGTTTAATCTTTGCAGCAGAAACAGGATTTACTTGGATCAGTGATTTCAAATGATGCCCTGGACACTGAGAAGGTGTCTCAGCCAACACAGCAGAAAGCGGGGGGGGGGGGGGGTCTCTGTCACCCCTACACTGCTTTAGCCAGAACAGCATACTTTTATTTCTGTTTTATATATTGGGATTTTGTGTAAAATTTTTTCTTTGGTAAAAAGCTCCTGCTGCTTTTTAAAAAGTAATATATATCATGTTTTTATTTTATGGTATGGTAACTTTATAGTAATTTATAATGTAGTGTGTGTGTATGTATATCTGTATATACACATACACACATACATATACACATATAAAATTTATTGACATACATCTGTTATGTGATATTATGGACGTGTCTGTGTTCATAATGAGTAAAGAGTGGCATAATCAGCCTGTTTAGAAACTTCATGTCTGGTGATGAAAGACATCTGCCAGTACCTTCTCTATCCTCCCTGTTGTTATCCATTTCAGCTAATGACCTCTCATCTTCTCTCCATAACGGAATAACATAGGAATTCTATCCCAAGTTATGTACAAAAACTGGTATTTTTTAAATAACAGTGTGGTATGTTTATTGTAGATTAGTTTATGTTTGAGACCTTCGTTTTAGCTAAGTTTAGGATTTTTATTAAGTGACTATAGTCTGGGTGGTTATTCATTGAGTTATGAAACATTTAAAAATGTTTCATCACTTTAAAACTATGTAATTCATGGTCCTGATAGGGAAGCTGTTTAGCATGGCTATTTCTGATGCCATGCTGATCACTACTAACCTGACACTCTTATGCCTTTGTCCTAAGGAGTTACTAGGAATTGCTCTCCCGTACCATTTAGTATATAGTCATTACTTGTTCTTCATGTTCGGCACCCCATTATTATCATTTTTATAAATGAAGCACGTATGCAGTCACAGGAAATTTCACGAAATACTAGAATGAAATGTTATTCTTAAATGGAAATTGGAGATAAATGCTGTTAATTTAACAAGGAAATTTCTCTCTAAAGAGTAATGAGAGAGTCTTTTGGAAAATAGATATTAATGTTGGCAGCAGTCAAGCTTACTTTGCAGCTGTGAAAAGCTTAGCTAAATACACATGCCTCATGTTAGTCTCAGCCTGGTAGGGAAGTTACAGCTTAGCCACTACCAGTGACAGGAGGAAGCTGTAAAAATGTCATGGCTTTTTTCTTCATGTTTATCACTAACAGATGTCTGTTATCTGCATGGTTCTGTCTTTTGTCAAGCACACCTATAAATTAAAGACCAAAACAGGGAAAAGAAAAAAAAAGGAGCAATGCTTAATATGTATCAGCAAAGTCCAGTGTTCTTTGTATTTCGAGATTTTCTTGTCTATAAATTAATGCCTTAGTTCTCTGTTATCTTTTTTCACAACAATATACTGTTGCCCCATATTCTTACTTGTGTTTTCAAAATGTGTCTATTTGGGAAACAAAAAGTGTAGCTGGTTTGTAAGTGAATATTTTTTTAATTAAAATTTTGCTTTTTACTCATCTCTAGGATATTGTCACAATGTCCTCACAAAACAAGTTGAAAACTTTTGCTCACTAGTATGGTTTTCCCCTCAATGTGATATCAGCGTTTACTAGAAATGCTATTTTCATTTTAGGAAAAATTACTTCAAAATAAAGGTAGGTTTCTTAATGAATCTTGTAGAAGAACATAGATATCATCCTAATTCAGTGATGAATCTCACTGTGATTACATATCAATAGGGGGAATACCCTTCAGTAAGTTGGAGTTTTGCCTTCTCTTTCAGTTGCAATAAAGTTCTGTTTCTGACTTCTAATATTCAAGATCCTAGATGCTTGCTGTTGCTGAATCTGGTGCTCAGACAGTATTTAAAGATATTTCAAAGAGAGAAAGTGCATGTTTTTAATGGAGCAGCACACCTCATTATAGCTTGCAGTCCCTTTTGTTTCATTGTATACGTTAATATTTCTCTGTATCTGAAACTTAGGTGGATTAGACCTGGAATTTTCATTTGCTTCTTTATCCATAGTGCTCCCTGGTATCTGAGTTAGAAATAACATGAAGAGCCAAATGTCTAGAGGCTGAAGGATGGGTCTATATGAATAGTAAAACAATTAGCTATATTGTTTTTATTCAGTGGATATTTGTTCTTGTTGATATTTCTTGTGTTTTGTTTCAGGGGCTTTTGGGTTTTGATTTTGCAAACAGTAATTTAAATATTCTCATCTTTGCTTCATATGATATGGAAGTAGGACAGGGAAAAATCACTCAGCTATTCTTTTTATATAGAGAGTGTTCAAATAAACAAGTGTAGGATGTTAAGACTATCAATTAATTGGTGGGATTAGGTTTGCCATTTTATTTTTATAAATATATATTTTTTCTGAATGTGTCTGAGTCCAAGAGTGGGCAAAAAATAATTTTCTACTTTGGACTAATCTATAAAGGTTTTTGAAAGTTTGTGTTACTAACTCGTTGAATTCATGATATCCTGCCTTAAGGCACCAATTGTAAATCTTCATTTTTTAAAATAAATTAATTGATAATATGTAACCGTTTGTTATTTTTACCATTTATCTTTTGGTTGTCTGGGATGTAAATAATTCTCTATGCAAAGCAAAAAGGACAGTTGAGACTTCATCTTCCACAGTGTTTTTTTTTTCCTTTTATTAATTGTAAGTTATTTGTAATTATAGAAACATAGTTCTAAAATTTAAACAGACTTGATAGAGATAAGATTGTAATCTAATTCTTTCATATTGAAGGTGAAGAACCTGAGATTCATAGGTTTGATATATTTTGTATTTGTAAAACCTGATCATTTTAAATATTAATTACAGAGTTTAAAGCTAGAATAATTGGATTGGAGTCCTTGATCCAACTGCCAGAGTGTCATCTTGGATACAACACAACCACCCCTCACTTTCACTGTCACTAAAATGGGAATCTAAAGCCTCAAGGTTTTCTTTTTTAAAATAGCAAACAAATGGGGAAAGTATATTATGAAAAAACAAAACTTTATGCAGATTAATGTTTTGTAATTTGTTTTTCCCATTTTATGCCATGAGCATATCTTTTAGTGAGAATCACTCTGGCAAAGGAATAACAGCCACAAAATTGGTTCCACACAGCCTGTGGATGTGTGCAGACTGACTGGTTAGAACAGGCCTCTTCTGATAAGAGCCCTCAACTTTTTTTTTTTTCTAAGTCCATTCCTATAAACAGAAAAGATGTTTTAAACAAGTAGTAAAAAAAGGGGGCTATTATTTTGTTGCAGTTTATTCTTTCAGCAAATGTTTATTACATGTCTTCTATGGCGCCCTGAGGATACAGCAGTAAAAAGGCAGTCACAGCCTCACTCCTCATGGGGTTTTTAGCTGCAATAACTGGTACTCAGGCTTACTTAAAGCACTCATTTGTAAGTTTTCTACTTTTCTGTTTTTCTTAGTTTCCCTTCTCATATAATTTGTTGTTCAGCATCTCATTGTTGCTATTAGATCTTTGGGACTCAGAGGGTAAGAGACCAGGACAATACAGCTGGCATCAGTACGAAGGGGTGGGATTTACTCAGCGCGTCTGTGACTGTCTGTGGGTGGATGATGGGGAGGGGGAGCAGTTCAGCGTGAGGGACACTGGACAAAAGGGACCTCCAGGGACACAGCTGGCTTCCTGGGGGGTCAGAATTCCCACATGGAAAATATGTAAACATAAGCCGACATTTCCTTCTGAGACAGATTCTGTAAGGCCATAAATGCAAGCACTAAAGCCACCCTCTACGCCGATGTTTACAACCGTTCCTTCCCTTTCCAGCAAAAAGTCCAGAAGGAGTGTTGGCCAGCTTTTATATAGTAAATTTTAGTTGGGTGGATGAAGCAGTCAAATGAAACTGATGAATATGTAATAGGAACTGAGGATATTTTTCCTCTCATTCAGAGTTTTCATATCGATCCGGCATCCCTGTCTTCATCACTAGGGTCACTTAAAGATTTATAGAACAGTGGTTTTCTCCCTTCAAAGTTGTTTGATACTCTGCAGTTTCTGAACATGTGTTTGATGTTAGTAGAAATTCTGTATCAAACCATAAGAATCCAGTCAAAACTACAGTAAATGATCAGATTTTAATGACTCATACAATGACATTTAGCATTTTGATGTTGTACACTCAAAAATAATCTGTGTAACTAATAAATCTGTGTTAAATTCCTTTGTCTCCTTTTTATTCTTTGACTGTTAAAGAAACTATAAGATTCTGAATTGGCATTATTGAGACTTCTGGACTATATGACTTTTCCAAACAATACTTTATTGTTCTAAACCAAATAATTGATAGAAGGACTTAATAAAGAGTTTTGTAAAGTAAAAGATTACTCCCTTTTTGTACAACAGGTGATTTTGAAAGGAGTAAAAGAATTTAGAAAATTCACCCTATTTTTGGACATAAGTTAATTTCACATTTTTAATAAAAACTAGGTAGTTTAGTTTTCAGGATTATCATATAAACCTCTTATGCCCAAATTATTACCCTTACTACAATCCATCCCTCTCAGTTGACAGCATGATCTCAAATTGTGAATTGCTGGCCTTCAAAATAATGAGTTTTTCTCTATGGTCCTTGTAAATACATAGAGTGATTCAAATATTAACTGTGAAGCATAACGGTAATTTCCACAGGTGCCTAAGGACCTCTAGGAAGATACACCGGGAACATTTTTTTTCCAGAAAGATCCAGTTATTTATTAAATTATGAGGTACTCAGATATTATGGAGGAAAGTTGATGATTAATCTTTTTAAATTTATAGTATGAAGTATAGTTTAAAGAGCCTTTGGAGATAAACTGCAGTTGATATCTGAGTAGAATCACCCAATAATTGTTTAAATCTGAACAAGTCACTTAAACTCCCTTGCTCATTATCTCTGATGGGGGGCAGTGGCTTGTCCCCCCCCATTCCCTTCTCAGGAGTGAAGTTGGGAACCTTAAACTCGGTGGTGTTATCATGTATGTGCATAAAGAGGCTGAAGTTGTATGGGACTCGGTAGAAAAATGTCAAGACGTTAGGGTGTGCTGGCCACGGCCTGTGATCCTCGGGAAGATCCTTATAGGAAAGAGACCGCATGGGAAAACAGGAAGGGAGCATACAGCTCTGCAGAGAGCCTTCTCCCTGAAGCCAACAGTATGTGACTGAGATAACCATTTTCCTTTTTTACTTGCAAAACCCAAACTCCTTGCTCCAGGATTAATTTAAGAATCCCTCACATATGGCCACAGGGAACGACAGTTTAAGAGTCTCCTAACCACATAGCTCACTCTACTGCCAAATGATGAACTCCTAACTCTCTATCTGGAAAAACACGGTATTTCTAGGAAGTAGTAAGTGCTGTACGTTGTTTTCTTATCTAAATTTCTGTGGGGAAAAGGATTTCAGTCAATGATGCTAAATCCCATGGGGGAAAAGAGTGACCACTGATTGATCCCACCTAACACCAGACACACAAATTAATTCAAAATGGATCATAGACCTAAATATGAAAAATTTTCTTAGAGAAAATCTTCCTGACCTTTGGTGTAGAACAGTTGCTTAAAGAGAACACAAGACAACTAACATGAAAAAAAGTATAAATTGAATCTCATTAGAATTAAGAATTTCTGTTTATCAAAAGACACCATTAGACAGTGAAAAGAAAGATGTTCACAATTTTTACATCTACCAAAGGACTTGTATCCAGAATATACAAAGAACATTTGCAAATCAATAAGGAAAAGACAACCCAATATAAACAATGAACAAAGGATGGGAATAGGAACTTCACAAAAGAGAATTTCCAAGTGGTCAATGAGACTACTAGCAGGTACTCAACATCATTCCTCATTCAGTCTCTTGATTTTAAAAAACTCACCAATCTGTATCTCCAGCTTGTATATCTGACTTGACATCTCTACTTGGGTGTTTAATAGGCAGTTAAACACCATGTCCTAAACACTTTGATTTTCCACCAAATGCCTGCTTTTACTCAGTCTTTCTCATCTCAGTAAATGGTAACTTCGTTTTTCTAGTTACTCAGGTCAGAAACCCTGGATCTATCCATAGCTTCTTTCCTTCAACACCTGATATCTAATCTGTGAGAAATTGTTAGCTGTATCTTTATTTTTTTAAATTTATTTATTTTATTTATTTTTGGCTGCGTTGGGTCTTCATTGCTGCGCGCGGGCTTTCTCTAGCTGCAGCGAGTGAGGGCTACTTTTTGTTGCCGTGCGCGGGCTTCTCATTGCAGTGGCTTCTCTTGGGAAGCACGGGCTCTAGGCACGTGGACTCAGTAGTTGGCTCACAGGCTCTAGAGTGCAGGCTCAGTAGTTGTGGCACACGGGCTTAGCTGCTCCGCAGCATGTGGGATTTTCCTGGACCAGGGCTCGAACCTGTATCCCCTGCATTGGCAGGCGGATTCTTAACCACTGTGCCACCAGGGAAGCCTTAGCTGTATCTTTAAAGAAGTCAGGCTTCACACCATTTTCCAGGTTCCCATCTCTATTCAGGCTGCTGTAGCCGTTACCAGGCTTTGCTGTTCCACCCTTGCCTGACTGCAGTCCACCATCAGAAGAGCAGCTAAAGGGATCCTCTTAAAATACAAGGAGGATTGTGGCATTTGTCTGCTCAGAACATTCCAGTGGCTTCTTATCTTACTCAGCATACTACCCATGTTTTTGGTTATGTTATTGGTTGAAATATGTCCCCCAAAATTCATACATTGAAGTTCTAACCCCTAGTGTCTCAGAATGTGACCTTATTTGGAAATAGGTGTGTTACAGATATAATTATTTACCATAAAGTCATACTGAAGTAGGGTGAATCCTAATTCAGTATGACCGGTGTCCTCACAAAAAGGGAAACTTGGAGACAGACACACATGCAGGGAGAATGCCATACAAAGATGAAGGCACAGATTGGAGTGATGCTTTTACAAGCCAAGAAACGCCAAAGATTGCCAACAAACCACCAGAAGCTGGGAAAGAGACATGGATTCTCTCTCGCAGCCTCAAGAACTAATCCTGACAACATGTTGATCTTTGACTTCTGGCCTCCAGAGCAGTGAGGCAATAAAATTCTGTTATTTAAGTCACCCAGTTTGTGGTTCTCTGTTATGGCAGCCCTAGCAAACGGATACAGCCTATAATGCTTTTTCTCAATCCCCACTCATTACCACTTTTCTCTCCTCCCTACCTCGCCCCTCCTCTTGTTCATTCCATTACAGCCTTCTGCCGCTTGCTGTTCCCCAAACCCACCAAGCATGCTTCTTTGTCCTTGCTGTTCCCTTTGCCTGGAATAACGTTCTCCTGGATGTCCTCATAGCTCACTCTCTCCTTATTTTAGGTCACCTACCCATTAACACCTTTATTAACCAGTCTGTATGGATTACACCTCCTGCCCTCCCACTTTCCCTAACCCCTTTATTCTGCAGCTTTGTTTTGTATAAGCTCTTCTTTATAATATTATCCATGGTTTGTTGCCTGCTTCCCCTCTCAAGTACACAATAAATGTAAGCTCTGAATGGTCAGACTTTATTTTTTTTTCAAGGCTATACTCCCAGTTGCTAAAACATGCTTGGCATGAAGTATGCATTCAGTAAGTACTTGTAGAATGAATGAACGAGTAACTGAATATAGTGTATTTATATACACTATTTATATAGTGTATTTATATAGTGTATTATTTATATAATGCTGTATTTATCACTAGGGTGTTAGAGTTGAAGGTTTCTGATTTTTTAAAAAATCAAAAGCACACATTTTTAGCTGAAGATATTAAATACATGTTCCAAAATTATCTAAATGCTTAATGACTTAAGCAATAAAAAAAGATAATTAACATAAAAGAATCATAAGCTTTGGAAATATTTTTGTATTTATAAAACATGTAAAATATGTATTAATATGGAAGATTTTTATATTATTTAGCTTAGGATCTAAAATCTTAAAATCTATACGGTCACTGAAAATAAGAATAGATTAGAGGCAAGAACATGGAAACTTTTAGGTAATCAGACATTCTCCGCCCCTCAAATATAATGGAAAAATAAATATCTCTTTTGCAAATGTCCATCTAAAATTGTTAGACTTTGTAATAATTACTATATTTTAAGTCAAGGATTCTTAACCAGTAGGGCTTATCAGGGATTCTTAACCAGCAGAGTTTATCAGAGTTACAAGAGCATCAATTGCCTCAGATGAAATATACATAAATCCTAGAAAATCGATTTGGTTGGTCTTGGATGAAATTCTGCTTGAAGCCAGAACAAAGAAAAAAACCTTCCCCGGTTGATTTCGACGTGTACTCCACGTGGTGAACCAATGGCTTAACTGATTAGTAGGAGGGGTCAGAGTGTCAGTGCCTTTGAGAGAAGTTGTATTTTTTGTGATTTCCTTGTGAGCCTTCAGAAGTCAAAGATGGTGCAAGAGCATGACATGCTTCAATAGCCCCATTGTGACCCCTCGGCCTTGGCCGACTGCGAGTCAAGTCACTGGCCTAACAGTAGCAGCTTCAGGAAAATGATTTTTATTCTTGAACACAAGAAAGCAGGTTATGTGCAGCTGGGATGATTTACTTCTCATTTCCCCTCAAGATGAGCGATGGCTCAGGGGACTGAAATCAACCCCTTCTGTAAGGGGGCGTGTGAGACAGGGGAGGTCTAAGGAGATATGACCCTCAAGCTTTCAAACTTTCACTTCATCCTCATGAGTCATTTGTGTGGAAAATGAAAGTTAAAATGCAAAAGTGTACGCACAGTTGTGCTTCCTGCTTCTACACAATTTAATGTAAAACAAGATTTTATGTGACCAGTAACTGTTCCCAAATATAAATTGTATGCCGAGATGTCCACTTAGTAATGTTAAGACCAAAGCCAGAAACAGCCAAAGCACAGCTCTGCAGGAGGGCATTTCTGCTGGACCATCCTATAGTGCAGTGCAGTTCTAGATAATGGGACTCCTGTGCTCAAGAATAGTTTCTTCACTAGGAAATTGGATTATTTGACTTCAGACTGTAGAATAATAAGAAAACACGAGGAACTAAAATTTCCAGTGCCCATGCAGTGATGCCCATTAGAGAAGAGATGGTACATGGCTTTGCCCCAATAACTCTGCTTTTCATTAGTTTTGGGTGTTCTAGTGTTTTTTAAAAAACACATTATAAAGACTTCTTTTTGTGTATATTAGAAAGAAAAATAAGTAAAGCAAATGTGGCTCATTGTTCACAATTGATAATTCTAAGTAAAGGACATATGGGTATTATGTACCCTTCACCTAGAATCACCAGTTGTACTACTCTGACAACTTTTATGTAGGTTTAAAATTTTTCAAAATGAATGTTGGGGAAAAAAATAGAGTAGGCATTATAGTAAATTCTTGTTTCCTTGTGATAATCTTGGCAATACATCGAGATTTTTTTTTTTTTGAACACTCATAAATTACTTTCCAACACTTGCTTTCAGCTCAGATCCCAAGTTTGAGTAAAATTTGCTCTGAAAGTCCTCAAAACACAGAAACATAAAAATATTTTCTTTAAAGCCCCACAGTGGGTCAGCAAACCTTTTTTTTTTCTGTAGACGGCCAGATAATAATTTAGGCTTTGAGGACCACATATAGACTCTGTCACATATTCTTTACTTTTTTTTTTTTTTTTTTTTGCGGTACGCGGGCCTCTCACCGCTGTGGCCTGTCCCCTTGCGGAGCACAGGCTCCGGACGCGCAGGCCCAGTGGCCATGGCTCACGGGCCCAACCGCTCCGCGGCATGTGGGATCTTCCCGGACCGGGGCACGAACCCGTGTCCCCTGCATCGGCAGGCGGACTCTCAACCACTGCGCCACCAGGGAAGCCCCTCTTTACTTTTTTTAAACTCTTAAAAAATGTAAAAATATTTTTTAGCTCAAGGCCTCTTCAAAAACAGGCTACAGGCTGGATTTGGGCAGCACACCATAGCTTGCCTGGTACGGAGTATTTACCCGATCAATAGCTACCTACCAGATACAAGGGGATGTGTTCTGTGCTCCAGCAAAGAAATCACATCTGGAAGAGCAGCTGCAGTTGGAGTCACCACCTGATTAAATTTTCAATAATCTACTTTCATTCTTCAATACTCATCTGTTTTCTATACAGGCACAACAGGCGACTGGAATGGAACCACCACCCCTGCATTTTTTTAAGTCCTTGATGATAGCAGTAAGTTCTGCAGTTCCTCCAGGAATGTGGTATTGCCTTTGGTTTACTATTTTCAAAGACAGAGCCTTTGGAAGGGGGAGGGGGAGAGGGAATGAGTGGGAGTTTGGGATTAGCAGATGCAAACTATTATATATAGAATGGATAAACAACAAGGTCCTATTGTATAGCCCAGAGAGCTATATTCACTATCCTGTGATAAACCATAATGGAAAAGAATATATAACTGTTCATTTTGTTGTACAGCAGAAATTAACACACATTGTAGATCAACTATACTTCAGTAAAATGTAAAAAAAAAAAAAAAGTAAAAACAAAACCAGAAGACAAAGGCAGAGCCAGTTTGAATGGCTTCCATTTAACTCTCCCTGTCATAGCCCTCGCTCCATGGTCAGATAACATGTGGAGATCCTGTGAGCTGCTATATATTATTTCTTTTTTTTTTTGCGGTACGCAGGCCTCTCACTGTTGTGGCCTCTCCCGTTGCAAAGCACAGGCTCTGGATGCACAGGCTCAGCGGCCATGGCTCATGGGCCCAGCCGCTCCGTGGCATGTGGGATCTTCCCAGACCGGGGCTCGAACCCGTGTCCCCTGCATTGGCAGGCGGACTCTCAACCACTGCGCCACCAGGGAAGCCGGAGCCTTGCTTTTTATAGGCACTTGAATACAAAAATCTAAATGGTTTTGCCACTGCATGCCATGGATTACTAATGCCCCATTACCACTGGAAATCATGTCATTTATGCCTTTACATCTAATTAGATCAGAGAACAAATTCCAGAAAACCCAGACCAATTCATAGACCTTAAGATGCTGCTCCTCTGGAACCATTCTCAGTACCAAACTCTGTATCATTCTATATCAGTAGTATTTAATCAGAGAAGCAAACACACTAGAAGATATATATGCATATATGTATATATATATATATATATATATATATATATATATATACAAAGACACATACACACACATATGAATTGGTTACAAGGATTTCTTAGAGCTGGTTAAGCAGTTAAGCAGTCTCGCTAAGGCTGTCTGTCATCTTCACATCTGATGCTGGAGCTTGAAGTTCACAGGGTAGGCAGTTCGGAAGGAAAGATGAATGTAAGTAAGGTGGTAGAGATCAAGAGCAAGCTGGAGCACGTAAGGATGGGTTGAAACCTGTGTTAGCTTCTGTTGCATTGACCTTGTGGTATGGATGTCATGCAGAAGCCAGGACCCTTCATTGAGGACGTGGCCTGAGACTCATAGAAGCAGGAGTACCAGGGAATAGGGCAGCATCAGCAGGCCCAGCAGCACCCCAAGCCAACATGAGAGTCAGCAGAACAGTAACACAGCATGGGTTACAAATGTCTACTACTTATTCCTGCTCACCACATCTCACTCAAAAAATTCTCTTGTGGGGAGAAAATATTTGCAAATTATGTGACTGACAGGGGGTTCATAGCCAAAATATATAAGCAGCTCATACAACTCAATATCAAAAAAACAAACAACCCAATCAAAAAATGGGCAGAAGACCTGAACAGACATTTTTCCAAAGAAGACATATAGATGGCAAACAAGCACATGAAAAGATGCTCAACATTGTTAATTATTAGAGAAATGCAAATCAAAAACACAATGAGATATCATCTCACACCTGTCAGAATGGCTGTCATCAACAGTCTACAGATAACAAATATTGGTGAGGATGTAGCAAAAACAGTTGTACACAGTTGGTGGGGATGTAACTTGATGCATCCACTACAGAAAACAGTATGGAGGTTCCTCAAAAAACTAAAAATAGAACCACCATATGATCCAGCAATTCCACTCCTAGGTATATATCCAGAAAAAACAAAAACACTAATTCAAAAAGATACATGCACCTCATTATTCATAACAGCACTATTTACAATAGCTGTAATGTGAAAGCAACTTAAGTGTCCATCAACAGATGAATGGAGAAAGAAAATATTTTATATATATAATGGAATATTACTCAGTCATTAAAAAGAATGATATTCTGCCATTTGCAGCAACATGGATGGATGGACCTAGAGATTATTATGCTTAGTGAAGTAAGTCACACAAAGACAAATACTGCATTATATCACTTATATGTAGAATCTTAAAAAAAATCAGTGAATATATATGCAAAACAGAAATAGACTCACAGATATAGAAAACAAACTAGTGGTTACCAGTTGGGAGAGGGATGGGGGGAGGAGCATGTTAGGGGTAGGGGATTAAGAAGTACAAACTACTATGTATAAAATAGATAAGCAACAATGATATATTGTATAGCACAGGGAGTTATAGCCATTATCTCATAAAAATTTTTTTTTTTTGTGGTACGCGGGCCTCTCACTGTTGTGGCCTCTCCCGTTGCGGAGCACAGGCTCCGGACGTGCAGGCTCAGCGGCCATGGCTCACGGGCCCAGCCGCTCCGCGGCATGTGGGATCTTCCCGGATCGGGGCACGAACCTGTGTCCCCTACATCGGCAGGCGGACTCTCAACCACTGCGCCACCAGGGAAGCCCTCATAAAAAGTTTTAATGAAGTATAATCTATAAAAATACTGAATCACTATGCTGTACACCTGAAACTAATATAATATTTTAAATCAACTACCCTTCAATTAAAAAAATTATCTTGCGGCCCATCCTAATGAGAGGCATACAGGAAAGGGAATTCTGGAAAATGCTTTACAGCCTAGCCAAGTAGTTGCATAAAAAACCCATCTCATGTGGTTATATAAATCTTGTTCTTTGTGACAGTTATATTGATACAAAAACTGCACATATTTAATGTTATAATTTGATAAATCTGGACATATGCATGTACCCATGAAACCATCACCACAATCAAGATAATAGACACAGCTGTCATCTCTGAAAGTTTCCTCATGCCCTTTTGTTTTATTTTGATTTTTATACTAAGAACATTTAAGATGAGATCTATCTACTCTCTTAACAAACTTTTTAAGTACCCAATACAGTATCGTTAATTATAGGCATGATGTTACACAGCAGGTTTCTAGAAGTCATTCATCTTGCTTAATTGAAACTTTATACCCATTGAACTCCCTATACTTTTTTCAGTTCTATTGTACATTAAGACTTTCAAACCATTGTATCATTCATAATTCATTTGATATTAGCAAAGTGAAAGGTGCAGAATTATTTTCACATTTTTAAAACGAGAGTAGTAAGGCTCTAGAAGATTTAATGATGTGGGTAGTAAAATCAAACAAGAAAATTTTTGACTTGTCAACTTGTAAAGTTCACCTTATATAAAAACTCCAATCTTCCAACGTATAGAGAGCACTCAGAACACCTATAACTCTGAACATTTCATTATTACCTTCCATATTATTACATCATCATATGTGAAAAAGACAGCCTTAAATAGAACTATTATTACAGAGATTATTTTTTAGTTGTCTAATAATGTAGTGTTTTAGATGCTACAAAATCATCCATTATTATTAACTCTATGATTAGATTTACCTTTATGTTTACTAACCTCTTTGCTCACAAGCATTCCATGTCTTGTGCCTTTATTGTACATTAATTTTGTACTACTATATTACATTTTTAAAGTAGCACCTTTAGTGGCATTCTGGGAGCAGTAAATATATAGTATTACTAGACAGTAAATATGTATAGTTTTAGCTACTGCTAAATTACATATGTCTACTACTATATGACATATAGAATGTGGGTTTGAACAAACATATAATGACGTGTAGCCCACCTCATAGTATCCCACAGATTTTAACTGCCCTAAAAATCCTCTGTGCTCCATCTAGTCATTTCCCCTCCACCCCCACCAACCCGTAACCCAACCTCTGGTCTTTTACTGTCTCTTTAGTTTTGACTTTTCCAGAATGTCATATAGTTGGAATCATATAGTGTGTAGCTTTCTCAGGTTGGCTTCTTTCACTCAGTAATGTGCACTTAAGGTTCCTCCAGGTCTTTTCATGGCTTGATGGCTCATTTCTTTTTGGCCCTTGAATAATAAATAGCTCATTGGCTGGATGTACCACAGTTGATTTATCCATTCACCTGCCGAAGAACATCTTGGTTGCCTCCAAGTTTCAGGAATTGTGAATGAAGCTGCTGTAAACATCCATGTGCAGGCTTTTTGTATGGACATGAGCTTTTAGCTCCTTTGGGTAAACACCAAGGATCATGATTGCTGTTCGTATGGTAGGAGTATGTTTGGTTTTATAAGAAACTATTAAACTGTCCTCCAAAGTGGCTGCGCCGTTTACATTTCCATCCGCAATGAATGAGAGCTCTTGTTGCTCTACATCCTCGTCAGTATTAGACGTTGTCGGTGTTGTAGATTTGGGCCATTCTCATAGATGCATCATGCTATCTCATTGTTTTAATTTGCATTTCTCTGATAACATATGATGGGGAGCATCTTTTTATATGTTTCTTTGCTGATGATCATGTTTTGATTTTTGTACAGTAAGTACAGCTTCAATCCTCTAGGTACGCTTTTTGGGATTAAACCCCCAATCTGTGTGTGCATGTGTTATAAATGTATTTTTCATGATATCTCTATGGGGTTAATACCGTCTTTGTGTGTTTTGGAGTATAATAGTCCTATTCAGTATAGCAATTCAATTCTTACATGTATTACATATCTACCAAATGAAGAAGTCTATAATTTTTTAACATAATTATTAAATTGCTTCTCTGTTAAAAATTGGGAAAGATCCAGTTATTACAGGGATTGAAACAGTACATTTTAGAAAGGCTCTAGCACTTAAAGCTCCAACACAAGAATTATATCTATGGATTCCTACTGGAAAGCCATATTTCATGGGACTGAAGCCTTATTCAATTACTCCCTAGTTTTGTTACCTTGAGAGGGTTACTTATCTGTAAAATGGAAGCAATTAATATATGGACTTGAGTAATAAATGATAATATAATGTATCATTTAGCATTTACTTTGCACAAATTAAAACACTTAATACATCTTAGCTGCTAGTATCATTATCATCATCAAATTTACCACAACTACCATCCCCTCTACCTAGTCAGTTGCAACTTAAACAAATAATATATTCTTTCTGTTCTCCTAGAGAATTAAGGGGAAGATATAAAAATGGTAATTTAACTTGCTATATTTTTGCATTGCCTGTCTTCAATAGTTAATGTGAAAATTAATGTGATTAAAGAGTATTAAGTATAATTCACTCTTTTTTCTTTTTGTTAGGCTTAGCTTCCTTCCTATACTTTAGCCAGCTTATCTCATTTTATTTGACTTGTTTTATAATAAGTTGTGCCTGAAAACAGAATCAACACACTGGAATCAAAACTACTTTTTTTGCATGTCAACTTCTAGTATTTATTTTCATTACACATTGTCAAGGAGGAGCTAGTAATTAAAAATTTAATACTCTACTTTTCCTAAATGACATGAAATTGCAATATGGTAAGTAATATTGTATATACTTTTTAGTTCGATGGATTTCATTTCTAAAACCAGTATTTTGATAGTTTCATCTTAGGGAATTTTCTTTGATCACATGTACTACACCCCTAGGAAGTAGATGATAGCTGCTATGTATTTATGTGTGTGAAGAAACTGAATTTAATTAAAGTTCATTTCTCTGATGCTTAGTACAGTTATTATATTTGAAGAGGCTAAAAAATGCCCTGTAAATTGAAAGACATATGAGAAAAGGACACTCAGAGGCAAGGATCAAGTTACTCTAAAATCAAAGTAACTTAAATTATAATATCATTCAATTAATGCCTATATCTTAATTGACTCTCACTTGTTCAAACATGGGAGACATAAAAGGAAGTAAATGTCTAACTGACTTCTCACTCATAACAACTGTCTTAGGATTCCATGAATGCTGATGTTGCAGGCTCATTGGTAGGACTATCAGATTTGGGGAAAAAAACAAAATAGAATGTTCACTTAAATTTGAATTTCAGATAGTCCACAAATGTTTTAGTATAAGTATATCCCATGCAGTATTTGAATACATTAAGTAAAGAACATTAAAAAAAAAAAGCTATATACCCACTGGGCTAAAAGACATAAATAAAACGGACATCACCAGGCTAAAGTGAGAGGGAAATAGTTATACTAGGAACATAATTATACTAAAATATTATGTGTTGCTTACCTGAAATTGAAATGTAACTGGGCATTCTGTGTTTTTTCCTGGCAAATCTTGTCAGGTGAGCCATTCTATGTGCTCTTGATCTCTCTCTCCTTGGACAGCATCCATTTAGAAACACTAAGTTGCAGCCCAGCCTTCCCTAAATCCTCCACTGAAATTCAAGGATTTAAGGTGATACCTACTTTATCTCTTTTAGACCATAGAGATTTTTTTTAATGTTCTTTACTCAATGTATTCATTTTAATATTATGTATTATTACATTCATCTGAATAAATGTGTGCTAATCCACTTGTAACTTATAAATCATAATAATAAACAAACACAATATACTCTTTACCTGCAAAAGAGCCAGGACACTCCCAGTAACACTGAAGCCCCCTGTCCTCCCAGACGATGCCTTCACCTGCTTTTCCACAAAGCAGCACTGTTCTGAATTATGTGTGTTTCATTCCTTCACACTTTTTTAAAAAATGATTTATCACATACATATATATGCCTAGACAATATGTTATTTAGTTCTGCACGTCTCTAAACTTTATGTAATATGATACTCAGTGAATTCTTCTGCAACTATTTTTTTCACTCAAAATTGTTTTTGAGATTAAATATCCTAGTTTTTTATTCTCTCAGAAGCAGACCGCGAAACAGGGTTTGAGTGAAAGCAGCTTTTGTGGAAATTTCTGGGAACGCAAGTGGATAAAGGTGGGACTGATACGGAGGGCAGAGGAGGCAATAAGGCTGCATGTTAAAGCATCAAGCACAGTGGGTGGCTGAGGCTTCAATATGTAAGAGAACAGACACTTCCTGCAGAAGGCAGACAGTGGCAGCTGAAAGCTGGCCAAAGCAAAGTACATCATTCCCCTCTCTGAATGACTGAGAGAACCTTAAGAGTACAAATAACTGAAGTTTATTTCCCCTCAGAGATCCAAATGTACCATAAAAGGGTAACACTTGGAAATTACAACCCCAGGCATCACTACTTACTGGAAAGAAAAATGGATTAATCTATTTGAATGTGTCTGTTTTCTCATATGCAATATGGGAGTATTAATCACAGTTTTATCACGGAGTAATTATGAAAATTAAACATGGTCATCAGTGTATAACACGCTACTCGTGTGTCAAAGAGTTCATCTCTATCTATATTGTCCTCTTGCTGGAACAGAACTGGGCTCCCTTCCCAGCTACACCCCATGGCTGTGACACTGTGACTGAGGTCTAGCCAATGGGACGTGAGTAAAAAATGACTTGTAACATTTCTAAGCCTGGTTCATAAGAAGAACATGGTTTGCCCCATGCGCTGTGCCCATTCCAGCAGGCTGGAAAAGAGATAATCCCTCGGGAAAACTTGGAAATTAAAGATAGCAGAACCCTTCTTAACCTGGGTCCAGAAATGACCGCATGAGAGTGAGCCGCACTACTGCTGTTACCTGACAAGTACCTTTGGGCAGGCAAGAAACAAACTGTTATTTGTTTCTTTAGCTTTACACATTTGGGGACTAATTACAATTATAGTAGCTTGCATTAACCTAAATAAAACACTATTTATTATTTTGAAATTCATGACTGGAGGCAAGTTTCTTATGCCAAACCCTAGAGACAGTATTTTATTTATGACTTATATTTACAACATAATGAATTACAAAAAAAAAATGTTCACTGCATATCTATTTTGTGTATACTGAAAATACATAAAGGTGTAAGTTGATTGTCTTCAAAATAAAGGATTTTGAAATTTAGTATGTGAAAGCAAACATAAAAAAAGAGTACAGAGATATGGGAACATATGTATATGTATAACTGATTCACTTTTTTATAAAGCAGAAACTAACACACCATTGTAAAGCAATTATACTCCAATAAAGATGTTTAAAAAAAAAGAGTACAGAAAATGAATGGCACATGGTAAAGAATAATTAAGCAATGTCTCAATTGTTTATTATAATTTGCTTCTCAGAGTCCATAATGTTCACTATTACGCTATTAACTGTCCAAAGGATTCTGGCTGTTTGGAGATGCCAGGGAGTGAACCCAGGACAAATACTGTGTTATCTCATTTATATGTGGAATCTAAAAAACTGGAACTGACAAAATCAGAGAGTAGAATGGTGGTTTCCAGGTGCTCGGGAGTGGAGGAAATGGGGAGATGGTGGTCGAAGGGTACAAAGTTTCAGCTATGAATGACAAATAAGTTCTGGGGAGCTAATGTACTACATGGTGACTATAATTAATAATACAAATTATATACTTGAAATTTGCCAAAAAAGTAGATCTTAAGTGTTCTCACCACACACAAAAGGAAACTATATAAAGTGATGGATGTGTCAACTAGTTGATTGTGATTTCACAATGTATACATATATCAAAATATCACCTTGTATACCTTACATACATACAATGTTTATTTGTCAATTATACCTCAATAAAGCTGAGGAAAATTTTTGCTTCTCCATTGCAGAACAGCCAGTGATGGTGCTGCAGGATTTATTGTTAGGAAAAGATGTTGATTCATTCCTACGTCATGGTAATCCAATTTTCCTTGCCAGTGATGGATTTTAAAATGGGCTTGGAGCATATTTTCTGTCAACTCTCCCCTCAGAACACTTACCCTCAGAACAAAAGACACACAGGAAGATATTCATTCTATTTTTGCTAACTGTTGTGGAGTCAGCATGAGACTACTGGAACTGTAGCATCCATCTTGTGACTGTGAGACATTACGCTGAGAGCCATGCAGGTAGTGTGAAAGGATGAAGAGAACCCTGGACTTAAGCTATTCCTTTACCGAGCCCTGGAACTGCTCTCCTCAGGACCTCTTGCTATGTGAGATAATGCATTTTTCTCATTGTTTAAACTGGCTTGGGATGTGATTTTCTGTTACTGTCAGCTGTATGCATCTTAAATCTTCCCTTATCTTCAAAAGGTTTATGAAGAATATGTAGGAGCAAATAAAACCCAAACACTTGTTTTTGAAATTTTCCAAATCTGGTCTCATTTAACCTCAATTTTCTAGCGTTTAAATAAAGAGAAGAAAAAAAAAAGCCTTGAAACATTTCATGTTTAATAAAATAACATTTTTATACTCTTGTTCCTAATTTAGTGTGATAAGGATGAGTAGTACAGGAATTGCTTCCCAGGATGAAGGTATAAGCGATCACTGTCATACTGATCAACGGAGATACCAACTACGTATTCACGGATATGTTTCTGCTTTATGATCCTCCAAGATGAACTAGCAAGCTTAGAATTACTGACAACTGACTCAAAGCTGAGCAATCCTCTAAATATGCATATGAATAAAACAAGTCACTTTTCAGGAACAAAAAAAACCCCAATGCCAAATAGACTTACTAAACGTCTAACATTTTTTTCCAGCAGATCTTTTGAAAGTTAGCTTTTAAACAAATCAGCTCTTGCCCTGATCTCAGTTGAAGTCAGAAACTAAAACCTTATTGCCTGTGTGTGTGAAGTATGTGTGTTTTTCATTGCTGCTGGTGTAGTTTCTATTGGTTGGTCATAGTTATTTTGGATACGTATAGATATGTAATGTAAATTATATAGTAACTATTTCCAAACAGTTCTGAAGCCTATTTTATCAGGTTAAAAAGTCTTTTTATTTTAATACATCATAAAAGCGTTATTTTTGAGAACAAAACTTAACCTGGAAGTATATAGAAGTGGCTTAAATTTACCGTTTTTGAGAAAATACGTGAGCACTATCTAAATACATGTTTGCCATATGCTGGTTAATGCCAAGGAAAGGGGCCAGGATTTTTATTGCTGTGTTCTATTGAGTTAAATAGAGACAAGATACAGCCAGGAATCAAAACCAGAGCACTAAGAAAGAGTTACATGAATTGAAATCAGGTTAGGATGGATATGGAAATAAGGCATTTGAAAACCAATTTTTAATAATCCTTCAAATAGGAACAAGGTCAGGTATAAAGAAGGTTGGACACAGGAGGGTTAAGGAAGTAAATGTTTCATGTTCACATTTTGAAACTGGATGGGCCATGTGGAAATTTCATGACCTCCTGCACCTGGTATTATCTCCGTCATCCAACTCAAGCTCAGATGTTAACTTTTGACATAACTAGCTTGGCAATTATCTTGAAGTCATCAATGATTTATACTTATTTTTCCTCTCCAGATGCCTTAATAGAGTTTTTTTTTTTAATAAACTACTTTTTAGACCAGCTTTAGGTTCATAGCAAAATTCAGTGGTAAGTTCAGAGATTTCCCATATACCCACTGCCCACACACATGCATAGTCTCCACTATTATCCACTTTCCAAACCAGAGTGGTACATTTGTTACTAAGGATGAACCTACATTGACACATCATAATCACCCAAAGTCCATAGTTTACCTTAGGGTTAATTCTTCATCTGTACATTCTATGGGTTTGGGCAAATATATACTATAATGGTATGTTTCCATCATGATGGTATCATGCAGAGTACTTTCACTGCCAAAATCCTCTGTGCTGTGCCTATTCATTTCTCTCTCCCCCGTTACTCCTAGCAGCCACTGACCTTTTAACTTTCTCCACAGTTTTGCTTTTTCCAGAATGTCTTATAGTTGGAATCATATAGTATGGGTCCTTTCACTTGATAATATGCATTTAAGGTTCCTCCAGGTCTCTTCATGTCTTGATGGCTCATTTCTTTTTAGCCCTGAATAATATTCCATTGTCTGCATGTGCCACAGTTGATTTATCCATTCACCTTCTGAAGGACATCTTGGTTGCCTCCAAGTTTTGGCAATTATGAATAAAGCTGCTGTAAACATCCATGTGCGTGTTTTTGTATGGACATAAGCTTTCAACTCCTTTAGGTAAACACCAAGGAACACAATTGCTGGATCATATGGTAGGAGTATGTTTTGTAAGAAACTGTCAAACTGTCTTCCAAAGTGTCTGCACCATTACATTCCCACCAGCAATGAATCAGCATTCCTGTTGCTCTACATCCTCACCAGCATTTGGTGCTGTCAGTGTTTTGGATTCCACATTCTAATAGGTGTGTAGTTTTAAGTTTTAATTGTTTTAAGTTGCACTTCCCTGATGATATATCACGTTGAGTAACTTTTAAATGCTTATTTGCTATCTGTATATCTTCTTTGGTGAGGCATCTATTCAGATCTTTTGCCCATTTTCAAAATGGGTTGTTTGTTTTCCTACTGCTGAGTTTTAAAAGTTTTTTGTATATTTTGGAATCCACTCCTTTATCAGATATGTCTTTTGCAAATATTTTCTCCCAATCTGTAGCTTGTCTTTTCATTCTACTGACAGTATCTTTAATGAAGCAGAAGTCTTTAATTTTAATGAAGTCTAACTTATCAATTTTTTTTATTAATTATGCCTTGGTTTTGTATCCAAAAAGTCATTGTCATTCGCAAGGTCATCTAGATTTTCCCTTATGATATCTTATAGGAATTTTATAGTTTTGCATTTATGTCTGTGATATATTTTGAGTTAATTGTTGTGAATGCTGTAACCTAATGAATTTTTAATACATATTTTTGTATTTTATTACATGGAATCATTATGGATCACTGCATAGTTCATTTGGTATTAGGAAACTGTTTTTTAGAAAACATGCTACATAAGTAAGAGATAAAGGTTTAGTTTTCAGTTAATCATGAAGAAAAGTCGTGGTATCTGCTTAATCATGTTAGTTAATTACCTACTCAGATTTGATCATTCTAGTTCACTCCTCCTAAGACTAATGTTTTAGAGGAAATTTCCAAAGTTAGGGAACAAATCAGAGAACTTGCTTTTTGATAAAATTAACAGTTGCTAAACAATATTCCCTACTGTTATGAACCAGGTGTTATTATGCCTCATCTTATAGATGAGAAAACTTGAGTAATCAGAATTTAACCTATTTGTGCAAAGTCTCAAAGCTAGAATGTGATGGTCACCAAAACTCAGTTTTCTCACAGCTTCCCAATTGCTCTCCGTGTAGCAGGAACTTGGAGCTGTCTTGGGCAGACCATTTTCAAATTCTTCTATTTCCTTCCTTGGCTAATTCTTTCTCAGCTTTAGTCTTCTCAGTGTATGTAACCTTCTCTTCAGTGATTTTTATTACTGCTTCATCCTAAAACAAGGTTTTATTTCCATCACAAAAGGGTATGCCTGCTTTGTTTATTTACTCCTCCAATATTTTGTTCCAGAGAGAAACTCTCTTAAACAAATCACTCAAATCCTTAATTACTTCTGAAGAAAAGAGGTAATGAAATGTCAAATGAGACCCATCAAGTTAAACTCATTTGTTAATCTATTTAGTCATCTAGTTGAAAGAATAAGAAAAAGAACCCATCCACCTCTAATCAAATTTTACCAAATCAGGTGTTTGTCTAGTACTGTACTTACTACATGTTTTGCAGAACACCATAAAATTTCTGTACAATTTTTTTAGCAACCTCACTAAGGTTGCAATCTATTCTGGAGGGTAAGACAAAAGAACACAGTGTGCTATTCAACTGCTAGGTCGTATGCATAGATTCCAAGTGTAAGAGTAGCATATGGACATTTAAAAACAATTTATATGTTATAAATTTTGATGATTACCTGTTTTGAATTATTTCATTTTAGAACAACTGTATACTTGAGAAATAGGTATAATTACCATCCAGTTTTACAAATGAGGAATCTAAGGCTAAGTGAAATAAACTATGTGCCCAGTGTTATAGGAACAAACACTTAAGCCAGGACTAAAATGCAACTCATTATGTTTTTATTACACACTTCTTAAGAAATCTATGGATTACAATAGTTGCGGCAGGTTCTTGAGGAAGTGAATATTGGATATGAAAAGATTGTTGGGATTTAAATGAGCCTTGGGGGCTTCCCTGGTGGCGCAGTGGTTGAGAGTCTGCCTGCCGATGCAGGGGACACGGGTTCGTGCCCCAGTCGGGGAAGATCCCACATGCCGTGGAGCGGCTGGGCCCGTGAGACCTGGCCGCTGAGCCTGCACGTCCGGAGCCTGTGCTCCGCAACAAGAGAGGCCACAACAGTGAGAGGCCTGCGTACCGCAAAAAAAAAAAAAAGAGCCTTGGTAACAAGGAAAGAAATCCAAGATTATAGAATAAAATTAAGGCAGGTCCTGAATCAATGTGTTGCTAGTAATAAGTGAACTAGTCTGCACAGTCTGAAGGGTTTATGACTGAGAGTAATGGTGAATAATACTGTGTTGTACAAATAGCTATCAACACTGGTTGCTGATTTGCAGTTTCAGTTTGTAATATTGTATCATTCACTGCTTTTGAATTTGTGAGATATATTGATATATAATCTGAGTATATATAAGCAAATGATGCTGAAAATTGCTAAACGCAGCATGATTCATAGCTGATGTATTTCTGAAACACTGTAATTATTGAGAGCCCCCCAAAATCTAAATGTACATTCTATAAATACAGATTTTTATTCTCTCTTCAGTTGAAGGTAAAACATGACTATCTCAAGGGACCCAGAGTAATGTGATATAAACAAAGAACAAAAAATGTCATAGAACCTGAAAAATCATCAGCGGATCAGTGATTTACTGACAAGTCTGATTTGGCAGAAAATCGGCTTTAGAAAGTTGGGTAGCCAGCAGTTTCACATGAATAATAATAAATCTAAATTATAGGAAAGTAATGATGACTTAATTCACATTATACTATTTATTCCAAAGTTTTCCACTTGGTTGAAATATTAATATTCTGAATAAAAACTCTCAAACTGATATTGTTCATGGACATCCCATGTGATTCCTTATTTCTCCTCCTTAGCAATGTATAGAATCAATTAGAAGGTAATAAGTAGAATTGAAATATGATTACTCCTCAGAAGTATGATAGCCAAGAGAATAAAAATTATTATAAAGCCTTCAGCAAATCCAAAGCGCTATAGGAATGCCAAATGATTGGGCAAAGCTTGCTGGCAGGGGGCGTGACTGTAATTTGTTAAGCAATTCAGAATGTATTTCATTCTTGAAGAGAGAACCAAATGGGCATAAGTAGTTGAATTCAAAGTATATCAGAGGGCTGTAAAGAGCAGAGGTGGGGTGTGTGTTTGTGTATGTTTTGGGTCGTGCCGATGAAAATGCACAGAAAACAAATCATTTCAGTTATTTTATTTTAAAAGCCTGTATCGTTAGTAAAGTGGGTAGTGGTTTGAATTTACTTGAATTTAGGGAGACTTTATTCATCACCCACTATACATCAAATGTTATGTTTGGTAACTAGAATTAAAAAAAAAAAAGATGACATTAGGGGCCTCCCTCAGTCTTGAGGGGAGAGACATACATGGGAAAATTGTAATCAAGTGTGATTAAGAAATCAGTACGGTAACCCTGTGCCCCCCTCAGGAGCATGAATGAGGGCTGAAAAGTGCTTTGCGGTTTGCTGCGGTTGCTGCGGTACCATTGCCATGAGCTCTTTCAACCATCTTTAGTTGAAACGGTACCTTAGTGGTAATTCTGGGGGTAAGAAAACACTTGCCACAAATATTAGAACAAACTATGAGAAGCTTACATTTACAAATAGATCCAGCACCGAGAAAATCTAGAACTATAAATTGTTACTATTCTGTTGCTTCTGTGACTTAGAGGAGACAGCTTATCAAAACCAAGCATTTTTCAAGAAGCAGAAAGGACCCCCTAGTCCTCCTTTTGTATTCAGCACAGAGGCTACTTTTTGCTCTATGATGTAATGTGTTTTTTTTCCTAGTTACACCTTCTGCAGATTGGTACACTGACATGTTATTATTAATCTGGCTATTGAAATAAGATAAATAGAATTCTTTCAGCCTTCTGAAAAGGAAACACTTCAAGGTAATTCTTTAATATTTAACTAAAAATCTCCTAGTTGCTAATAAATGATAAGTAATTTTTATAGCTTGCCATATTTCATATTTTTCTCTCCACATCCAGGAGCCTGACCTTATAACAAAACAGACTGTTATTTTATAGTCTAATTAATAACTATATCATTTAATTTTAGTCTTTTGTCAGTAAAAATGATCAAAATTTGATTACTCTGTCATTAGCCTTAAATCACAAAAAAATTCATCCTAACAACTTCCATTCCTTACTCTATGCAATTATTTCAGTCTTACCATTTGCCACTCATTTTGATCCTACTTGAAATTTTAGGATCAACTCTTGGCATATGATTAATTAAAAATGAGAGATGCAGCTTATGTTCTTTTTAAGGGGAAAGGAACTCTCTGGTGTGCTAAAAATTTCCTCCTGTTGTTTATACTTATTTTTAAAAATGATATCCTGGCAGCAAATAATACCACAATCTGTACATAGTAACCTGTTGGGATGGCTGGAGGGGCAGCAAATTGGCGATTATCATCAACAGTGTGGGAGGCGGTAGCGTGACATGAGTTATTTAGGTTTATATTTCCTCCTTAGGAAAAAGTCCAGGGGTTGAGCAAACAAATGTTCTCATTACATCCTGTCACTCATCTCTAACCACACATTATTGGGTAGTTATTTAGAGAAAGATTATATCTGGAGGAGCAAGTACCAACTCTGAGACTTTTCAATAAAACACAGCCAAACTTTGAAAGAGCAGGTTTCCAGGGACAGATCACCCGCCTTGGCTCCCCAGTAAAGTTTATTATCTCTAAGCCATGCTGAGCAATCATTCTTAAATAAAAGGTAGCTCTTCACAGATCCTCTTGAAAGAGTAGGCAGAATCAGTGGAATGATATCAAGCCAGTGTGCTGACCTATGGTGACCAGCTCTACTTAAGATTATGAATTTGATGATGAGTGAGCAAACTCGAGGTGGGTTCAACTACCTTTCTATTCCTCCCCAGCTGTCCAGCCAGCTGAAGGGCGTTCTACTGAGAACCAAAAGGAAACATAAACAATTAAGAAAGACAACTCCTTAAAAGGGGCAACGGATCTCTCTGGAGCCCATTCATGAGGACTCTACTCTCAAGACCATGGCACCTCCCAAGGGCCCCACCTCCTAATACCCATCGACTCTAGCCTTAGGATTGCAACATTTGAACTGGGGGTGGAAGTGGGGCACAAACATTCAGACCATAGACCAAGCATCCAAAGGAAGGTAAAGGACAACTCCAGCCCACTGGGTCAGTCATCTCTGTCTGTGGAATGGTGACGCATTGATAAGGTTTAGGGAAAGGGACTAGGTGTAGTCCCTTTTCTGTACTTGGGTTTCTGCATTTGGATGAGATCAGCTCTCTGGAATAGTAAAATTTACAGATTACCATATTTCTGCAGATGTGATCAAAACGACATTTTTGTTAGGCATGGAGTGGCCTTTCCCAATTCACTTCCTGCTGACATACCTTGTAACAGCATACTTATTCTGTGATCAAATTAGTAAATAATTCTGCTCGTTTCACCTAAAAATCAGTCTCTGCTATTAAACACAAATTCTTAGTTAAAAATCACAACATTTTTATATTCCAATGTAATATGGTTGATAGCACATGAATAGGCTATTTTTCCATGACAGTTGGTAGAGACAACTTAGCCTTCACTAAAATGCTCAGAAAAATACTTCTAGTAATTTTCTGTAAAAATAGCAAATATCAAGGCCTATCTTAAAAGGTAACCAGGTAAATCATTTTCACATTTGGAAAATAAACAACAATGGTTTTAAGAGAAACTGAAAATTGAATGTGAATTAATTCTAATCTATTCAGTCTCTGTGATAGCATTTCTTAATTCAAATGTTGAAAATGATAAGTTTTGAGTTTTGATACACTGAGATGGGAGTTGGGGGGAACAGTGGGGGAGGGGAGATAGCTGAAAGATATGCTCATTCTGTATTAGGAGCTGTGAGTCTTCATATAAAAAGCTTTCTCTTTCTTTCAAATGACTTGGTTGTGTTTATTATTCCTTTTTTGGTGGGCACTTGTTCTGGGGTAGGAAGACCTATGTACCTACATTTTTTTTTTCCACTAATCCACTGATTAAGGCAGCCTGGATTTAACTGTTTTACAGGATGTTAATATATCTTGCTTAGCAAAGGGGCCTGTGGTCAAAAATGTTTGGTAAAGAAGTTAAATATATCACAATAGTTTTTTTTTAAACTGCAAATTTCATAGAGACTATTACATGCTAATGTGAATTATAAATCCATAAAATATATACACATACTCTTGATTTTATTTCATAACAGTTTATTAAAGAGCTAAGTTCCCACACTTTTATAAAAAATAGACACTATTTTTAAAACAGTGTAATCTAATATGAGAAAAGTAAACCTTGTTTGATTTTGCAGGTGAGGGTAAATATTACTTATATTATTCTTATTAGCCATTCATTCTTTTTTCTTCTTTGGTAAATTGTTCATTTTTCTATTGGCTTGTTTCTGTTTCAGTTCCATTATTTTCAGCCTTATTATATCTTTCTGATTTGATGCATCACTTGTAAAGGGAATGTAACTGAATATTTTAACCCCGTTTGATAATCTATATTATTTAATATGGTGATTTGATAGTTTTACATTTATTAGATTAGTGATAATTCTCTATTTGTTATTCTCTATTTGTGACACTTGATATTCTTTGTTACACTTTATTATTTAATATTTTTCTTTTTATTTCAGCTTTTTGATCAATTGTTAGAATTTCCTCTGTTCTTTTTGATTCCCCTAGTGATCTTTATACTCTTCATCTTATTTTAATTATTTTAGAAGATGATCTAAAATTTTTAAAAGGCTGATTTAAACATACTTATCTATCAAATAAAGAACCATCTGGGATTTTAATCTAATGCCTTTATTTTTAAGGAATACTTTCCTAACATTTGCAGTAATGATTCCAGTTATAATTGCTATTGTGATATATATCTTAAGTTATTTGTCTAATCTCATGCTTTCCTCTCTTGGAGTCCTTTATGATTTTGCTAAACTAGATCTTCAAATTATTGTTGTCTTTTGTTTTCCAGAATAGGTCAAAATATGATAATCTTTCTTAGTCTTTTATATCTGAGAAGGTCATCAGATTTCAATGAGAATTCAAATATAAAATTCTAGATTCAAGATTATTTTCCTTTAGAATCTTAAAAATATTGCTTCTTTTTTCTTAACTTTCTATATTAGCGATAGGAATATTATTCTTGTGCTTTGGGGTAACATCTTTTAATTAAACTTTTAATTTTAAGATCACTATAGAATTGCACGCAATTGTCAGAAATAATAGAGAGGTCGTGAACTTTAACTGTTTCGGCTAAAGATTACATCTTGCAAAACTGTAATAAACTATCACAACCAAGATATTGATGTATATACAATCCACTAATTTTCAGAGACCCCATTTTACTTGTTCTCATTTGTTGTGTATGCATGTGTATATATAGTTCTATGACGTATTATTACATGTGTAGTTTTCTGTATAAACCACCACAGTCAAGGTATGAACTAGTATTATAATTCCAACACCAAAAGGAACTCTCATATTGTTCTTTTATAACACACATCCTTACCACACCCTCTACCTCATTCTTCACCACGAACAACCACTAATCTGTTCTTTCTTAATTTTGTCATTAAAAGAATGTTATACCAAGAATAATACACTGTATAACCTTTGGGGATTGGCTTTTTTTACTCAGCATAGTTCTCAAGAGATTCATCCAGGTTGTCACCTGTATCAACTTAGCATTGAGTTATATTCTACAATATGGATGTATCACAGTTTATTTAACTATTTACCAATTGAAGGTCATCTGAGTTGTTTCTAACTTTTGGCTGTCATGAATAAAGCTGCTATGGACGTTGGTGTAAGGCTTTTTTTGTGGTTTTATTTCTCTGGGATACATGTGAAAGAGTACAATCTGTGAGTCTTATGGTAGTTGCATGCTAGTTTTATAAGAAACTTCCATCCTGTTTTCCAGAGTTGTTGTGCCTTTTTGCATTCATACCAGTGACACATGGAGGATCCAGTTTCTCTGCATCCTCATTAGCATTTGGTGTTGACACTATTTTTAAAGGTTTCTAGGATATCTTGTAACTTTAATTTGCATTTCTCTAATGGCTAATGAAATCGAACCTTTTCATATGTTTGCCTTCTCTATATTTTTTGGTGAAATGTCTGTTCATGTCTTTTGCCCATTTTCTAATTGCATTTGTAGCTATTTTCACTGTTGAGCTTTGAGAGTACTTTATATATTCTAGATACTAGTCTTTTGTCAGATATGTGGTTTGCAAATACGTCCTCCAGTCTGTAACTGTCTTTTCATCCTCTTAAGAGGAGCTTTCACAGAGCAAATATTTCAGATTTTGATTAGATTCAACTTTACAGTTTTTCCTTGTTATTGTGCTTTGGGTGACAAGTCTAAGATCTTTTTTGCCTAGTCCTAAATCATGAAGTTTTCTCCTATGTTTTTTCTGAAAGCCTTATAATTTTACATTTTACATTTGTCCAGGATTTATTTTAAGTTAGGTTTAAAATAAAATGTGAGGTATAGGTCTAGGCATTTTTTTTTTTTTTTTTTTGGTCTATGGATGTCCGATTGTAGCAGCACCATTTATTAAAAAGATTATTCTTTCTCTGTTGAATTGCTTTTGCATCTTTGTCAAAAATCATTTGGGTGCATTTGTGTGGATCTGTTTCTTGGTTCTCTATCCTGTTTCTGTTTCACTGATCTTTGAATCTGCCAATACTATATTGTCTTGATTACTGTAGCTAAATTGTAAACCATGACATTGGGAACAGTGATTCCTCCCATTTCATTCTTCCATTTCAAGATTGTTTTAATTATTCTAGAGTTTGTGCTTTTCCATATAGATTTTAGAATAAGCTTGTCTATTTCTACATTGAGTAACTGATTTTTATTTCTAACCTATATTCTATGTGTGGGTGAGGGGAGGGTGTAGGTGATTTCACTTCCTTGTAGCTGTTTTAACTAAAGCTGATAAGTTGAATGATTGTTTGGAACATAGTTTCATACATTGATTCTGCCTCTTGTTTCTCACAGTTCATTCTTTTTGGAAGTCTTGTTTAATGTAATGAAATGTAAGCTAATACTCTGGATATAGAAGCTAAGTTCTGTATGTCATCGTCATCACTATAAATGTTAAGCTCAGTTTAATGTCCTTTTTTGTCCTTTATAACTTGACTTCCTTATTTAATCTCATTTCTCCTCTCTTCCCTTATCTTCCTGAGTCCACTTTAAGAGGATTAAGTGAATAAAGAGCTAATAATAACAATAATGATAATAATAATAATGATAAATCACAAAGATTTAAAAGGGCTATTCAGGCGCTGAGCCTATTGCTTTAAATGTACTGGATATTCACTCAATAATTTTATGAGGTAAATATCAGTGTTATAAACCTATATTATTTAAGATTTTGATTATGTCTCAATAACAGATTAAGTACAACTCCCAGTGGCTTAATACACTGAGTTTTATCTCTTGTTTATAGTTCATAAGTGGATGGGTTAGCGGATGGAAAGCTCTGCTATACATAATTACTCAGGGGCCCAGACTGTGGGAGACTTTGCTGTCTTGTGCTACACCATCTTAAACAGGAGGACTCCTTTGTTGCCAAAGCAACTTATGTTCATAGCCAGTTGGTAAGGACCAGTTATACAGTCCTGATCCATTTTAGGGGCAGAAAAAAATAATCTGACTACATACCAAAATGAGAAAAGAATTGGTGTGGGTAACCACTAGACATCTCTACACTATTTTACAGTTTAGAAATGAGTTTTAGTGACTAGGTAATTTTTCAAAATCTGCATATCCAGTGTGTAAGCTTCATTTCCAGTAAGTTAACAATTTTAGTAAATTGAGCTACTTGGGACTTCAACACGAGTCTTTCTGCACTTAACATGTGACTACTTAATATGGTTTAGGAACACCTATGGTAGGAGAAATTTTTAAAATGTGATTTTTACTGAAGAATTTAATATAAACCTACTAATACTTTTATATATTTTGAGATGGAATAATGAGAATTACAAAGATCTTCATCTAGAATAACACTGTCAAACCACTATATCTGTCCAATGTGTACTTCCAATGAAAAGTATATTTTTTGGTGGCTAGAGCACATATCTTGGCACAAATCCTAGTTCTTAGTAGTCATTTCAATATCAGAATTGATTTAAAGCTGCAGATGTAGTTTTTTGTAAGTACTTGCATGCAAAAAATTTAAGGCACATTCTTAAATTTTTAAGCCACATTTTGAATGTAATGTGGTTAAACTAAAGTGATGACTCCAGGAAATAATACCTTCCTTCTAAAATATATTTTTATGGCAGATAACATATGGTTATAACTTATAGATTCATGCATTCAATTTATTGATTCAATAACTAGTGAGCTCCAAATATGTCATGGTCACATTTCTAGGATCTGGGAGCATAGTAGTAAACAAAAATAAAGCCTTCCCATCACTGAATGTATATACTGGTGGGAGAAACAGACAGTAAATAAGACAAATAAATAAAATACAGAATTTTAGTGAAAGCTAAAGATAAAAAAGGAAGCAGGAAAGAGGGCTGAGAAATATGGGTGCTGCTATGTCCAGGGATAGTTTGCACTTCTCAGGGAGCTGACTGCATGCCAAACTGCTGAGCCAAGGAACTAGGAATTAAATTTTTCTTTCAAGTCTACAGGCAGGAATGTGGTCCTCCAGAGCCAAAGTGATGGCATAGGAATAGTCACGCATAGAGTTCTTCCCTTGGTTAAGAAAATTCCTAGATGCTTATGTTAAATAAGACTATACTGATATCATCGTAGAAATATTTATTAAAGTTCTACTCTCCAGCAGTAATAGATTAGAAAAAAAAAGTGTCAATTAGCTTCATGTTCTACCAGATAATTTCATTGTTGAGTAGTAAGCTGTTGATATTAGTGTCACTTAGGACTACTTGTGCAGCAAAATGTCAAAGAGAAAATGATAAAAAGGATTGCCAAGAGACAATGATTTATGTTTATCATATCAGACTCCGATGTCAGTAACAGGGGAACATACCATTGTATAGTGGTTAATGCCACAGATTGCTTTTCTTTCCTAAAAGGTAATCTTTTGATTCAGCAACGATTGTCTTTTGATGAAAATGGACACTGTAAAAAACTGAATTGGTTTTTAGAAGCCCTGAGATTCTTCCTTTACCATTATGTGCTTTTCTTTGGGATGAATCATAAATTTAAGGATGAGTATTATCTTCTTTTAAAATTTTTTTTAGTTGTGGTAAGAACTTAAATACAAAATTATTTCTCCTGAATCTTCATATAGATCTGTAGGAATAGATGAAATTCAGGGGAAAAATGCTTTCATGATAAGAGACATTATTTACTGAGAGATTCTGCTCAAGTTAACAACAAAGACTATGAACGAAATTGGAGGAGGTGAGAGTCAGTTAAGGACTAGAGACATTTCTACTGTCTCATTATGAAAAATGAGGAAATCAATCTACTTACACTTCCTTCCACATTCACTCTCCTAAACTATTGATCTTGTTACATTTTTATTTTTAATAAGGTTTATAATTTTTACATTCTGTTCTGTAACCATAGTTCCCAGAGTTGTTTAGTTATGGTTTTATATGTAAATCAATGTAATGCTCACCACAAATCCATGTACCATATATTCCTTTCCTGAGTTCTTTGCTTTATACCTGCTCCAGGCTGACTGGATTTCACCTTAAAATAGATTCTTCTTTTCAAGAAGATCTTATGGGTCCTATGTTCCCTGAATTATATGTGCTTGAAAATGAATATCTATTTCCTTAATGCATTTAGAAAAAAAATGAAGAGGTATAAAATTCTCTCTTCACACTTTTCTTTTGCTCAAAACTTTGCTGAATTGGAAGTTCAGTGGAACATTCTGAGATACCTGATTTTTCTCATAAAATATTTTTCTTCCTCTAACCCAATATCAGTAAGTATACATTCTGGAATTAGTTATTCTTTACCATTTTTTCCTCTTTTAATATGAAAATTCAAAACTTTATTTCAGAAAGTTTATGTATTTACTTTTAAAATTTAAGTATAGTTGATTTACAATATTATTAGCTTCAGGTGTACAGCAGAGTGATTCAATATTTTTATAGATTATACTCCATTTAGTGTTTTGTAAAATATTGGCTATATTCCTTGTGCTGTACAATACATCCTCGTAGTTTATATATTTTATGCATAGTAGTTTGTATCTCTTAATCCCATACCCCTATCGTGCCCCTTCCCCCTTCCCTCTCCCTTCTGGCAATCACTAGTTTGTTTTCTGAGTCTGTTTCTATTTTGCTGTGTTCATTCATGTGTTGTATTTTTTTATGTTTCACATATAAGTGATAACACACAGTATTTGTCTTTCTCTGTCTGACATATTTCACTTAGCATAATGCCCTCCAAGTCCATCCATATTGTTGCAAATGGCAAAATTTGATTCTTTTCTATGGCTGAGTAATATTCTATTGTATATGTATACCACATACTCTTTTCCATTAATCTGTTGATGGACACTCAGTTTACTTTCATATCTTGGCAACTGTAAATAATGTTGCTATAAACATTGTGTGCATGTATATTTTCAAATCAGTGCTTTCATTTTCTTTGGATATATGCTCAGGAGTGAGATTGCTGGATCATATGGTAGTTCTATTTTTAGTTTTTTGAGGAACCTCCATGCTATTTTCCATAGTGGCCACACCAATTTACATTCCCAGCAACAATGTAAAAGGGTCCCTTTTCTCTACATCCTCTCCAACATTTGTTGTTTGTAGACTTTTTGATGAGAGTCATCTTGAGAGATGTGAGGTGATATCTCATTGTGGTTTTGATTTGCATTTCCCTGATGATTAGCAATGTTGAACATCTTTTCATGTGCTGTTGCCATCTGTATGTTTTCTTTGGAAAAATGTCTATTCAGGTCTTCTGCCCATTTGTGGATTGGGCTGTTTTTTTGATATTGAATTGTATGAACTGTTTGTATATTTTGGCTATTAACCTCTTATAAGTCATATCATTTGCAAATATTTTCTCCCTTTCAGTAGGTTGTCTTTTCATATGTTGATGGTTTCCTTTGTTGTGCAAAAGCTTTTAAGTTTAATTAGGTCCCATTTGTTTAATTTTGCTTTTATTTCTTTTGCCCTAGGAGACAGATCCAAAAAATTATTGCTACAATTTATATCAAAGAGTTTTCTGCCTATGTTTTCTTCATTTATGGCTTCTAGTCTTAAATTTAGATCTTTAATCCATTTTGAGTTTACTTTTGTATATATTGTGAGAAAATGTTCTAATTTCATTCTTTTACATGTTGCTGTCCAGCTTTCCCAGCACCACTTATTGAAGAGACTGTCCACCCCAAATAACGAAGCAATTTTCAAAGAACAAAGCTGGAGGTATCATGCTTCTGGCCTTCAGACTATACTACAAAGCTACAGTCATAAAACAAGATGGTACTGGCACAAAATCAGAAAGTTTACTTTTTATTATATATCTGAAGAGAATTTTTCTTTTCCATTTTCAAATTTATTCTCTGTGACCACAATTATGTGTACATATGGACCATTTTCCCCCATAAGTATAACTTTCCCTTTCTTTCTTTCCTTTCTTTCCTTTCTCTCTTTCTCTCTTTCTTTCTTTCTTTCATCTCAGGAGCACAGAAGTGAGATAAGAATGCCCCTTAAAATGTCCAAATCTTGATACTTACATGACCTACATTTAAAGTTTATTAGTTGATTTGGACCTTTTTCCAAAGATATACAAATGGTCAAGAGGTATATGAAGAGGTGCTCAACATCACTAATCATCAGGGAAATACACATCAAAACCACAATGAGATATCAACTCACAGCTGATAGGATGGTTCTTATCAAAAAGACAAGAGATAGTAAGTATCAATAAGGGTGTGAATGAAAGAGGACCCTTGTACATTGTTGGTGAGAATGTAAATTGGTACTGCCATTACGGAAAACGGTATTCAAAAAGTTAAAAATAGAATTACCATATGATCCAGCCATCCCACTCCTGGGCACGTATCTAAAGGAAAGAACATCAGTATCTTGAAGAGATAACTATACTCCCATGTTCATTGCACTGCTATTCACAATAGCCAAGATATGAAAACTACCTAAGTGTCCACTGACATATGAATGGAAAAAGCAGATGCCATATATACATATATATATATATATTATATAATATATTATAAATGTGGTATATATATGGGGATATTATTCTGTCATCAAAAGAAGGAAATTCTGACATTTGTGACAACATGGATGAATCTGGAGAACAGTATGCAAAGACACAGAAAGAAAAATACTGCATGTGGAATCTGAAGAGGTCAAACTCATAGTACCAGAGAGTAGAAAGGTGGATGCCAGGGGCTAGGAGTAGGGGGAGATGGGAACTTGTTGGTCAAGGGGTGCAAACTTTCATTTATAAGATGAATAAGTTCTGGGGATCTAATTCATAGCATGGTGACTATAGTTGATAATATTATATTGTACACTTGAAATTTGCTAAGACTAGCTCTTAAGTATTCTTAGATCACAAAGAAAAAAGATAACTATGTGAAATGATGGATGTGTTAATTAAATTGATTATGGTAATCATTCCACAATGTATACATATATTAAATCATCACATTTGTACACCTTAAATATATACAATTTTTAGCAATTAAATTTCAATAAAGCAGGGAAAAATTTTAGAAATAAAATTTGAAAAAAAAATAGATTGCCTATTGAAAATGGGGCCAGATCTTTTTTCATGATCATATTTAGGACATTGACACACATACAAATCAATGATATCTTTGTAGATTTAAATTAGATTATATAAAATAGTACTTTTAAATTTCAGGCAGCTTAGCTAATACAGTTTTATTGTAAGGATAAATTGGGAGTTTCAATGTATAGGGAATTGTCTCAGTGATTCAATCCTGTAAACAGGCCTCATGTTGATATGGAATTCCTTTCGGGATGTAACAATAGCCTTAGTGGCACCATCATATGCCCCCTCTTAGCTGGATGTCTGTTACTTGTTCAACACATGAACTCTGAACAGAGTAGGGAACTCTTTTTTTTTTTTTTTTTTAATTGTATTTTCTCTCTGGTTTTCTTGTCTCTTTGTGTGTCAATCCTCGCTTTGGCTTTATTAACTTCTTTTACCTGCTGCCTCTCTTGTTTCTTATATGGCTCTTTGTATGTCCTGTAAAGTTATTTAATCATCTTTCAACATGAGGTGCTTTTATTGAGCACTTTTGTATGGAATTTCTATCACACAGTCTAATTTGTGTACATTGTATAGATGGTTGTCAGTGTTAGGGAGCCCGGTCCGTGGATGCAATCAGGTAAGAAAACGAGGCAATTCACACGGTGGGATCCCTCACACCTGCTTTCTCCATGGGGACCAGAGAGTGGGGAGGCTTTAGAACCTCACAAATCCCTCTACAACGGTTATTTTATATATCACATAAATTGCCTTTTGAAATATTTTACAATCAAGCCCTTCTAGTTTTGCTTTTAAACGCTTTGTATGTGTGCTTGCGTGATTTTTGTTTTTTCATCCTATTTCTGTAAAAATCGCCAGGGGGCAGCAAACCCTCTTGAGAGAGAAAACCAGCCCCAAACAGTGCTGTTACCAGTATCTTTTAAATTGCCTTGGCATTTCAGTCCCTTTCCCCTTATTTTTAAAAATAAGGCTTGAATCTTTAAAAAATGATCAACTTTTTTTTCTTTTCCATACATGCTTTAACTCTGTAATATTAAAAATCGTGTGCCTGTTTTCTTCAGAGTAGAGGTGAGAGAATTGACAAATTTGGATCTTGGAATTTGATCAGGATAGAAAAAATTCAAGTATAAGGTAATCAGGTAATTTTCTGTAAAATTACCTTTATTTTAGAAGAAGGCTTTGAATCATAGCTACAACTCTTCTGAAATCATAATGCTTGGATAAAATATAGATTCATGATGTTGATTTCTAGAATATTTTAAATAAATTTAAGATAGAAAAGACATTTTGGTTAATTTTTTAATGAAATTAATCTTTCATTTTCCCTTTAGCATAATTTTTGCCATAGGTTTTATTATTTTATGAAAAAGAAAAAAGAAGACAGAGTGAGAGAGTGAGGGAGAAAGGATGAGAAAGACAAAAAGAGAGAAGAAAAATTAGTCCCTGGAAAATACTTGAAAATAGCAGATTTGGCAATATTATTTCATAACATAGGGTTTGATATCAAGAGCATTTAAAAGTCCAGAGAGATATTTCATCTTGATAGAATATAAAATCTAACAAGAAAGTATAAAAGTCATCAATGTTTATGTATATTACAAGTTTGAAATACCTGAAATAGAAAATGAAGAAAATATAAGAATATAAAAACAAAGTGATCAGTCTGGGAAACTTAAAAAGGTTTCTGGGCAACGGATAGACTGAGTAGAGAAGAATTAAGTAAGGATACTGTGGATTTAAATAATGCAATTGAGAAGTTTAAGCATCCATAAAAACAAACATCCAAAAGAGATTGCATATTATTTTCAAAAACTGATGAATAATCACAGAAACTGACCCTGCATTGAGCCATAAAGACTACCTCATTAAACCCCCCAAAGTATGCAATCACTATTAGCTATTATGAAATCAAGTTACAATCAACAACAAAGTCTATGCATTATATTTAAAATACATTTCTAAAAATATTCTTTTATAGAGTTTATCAAATTCAAAACTCCAAGCTATTTAATTACAGACAACAGGGATAGGACTAGAAGTTAGGAATTGTGGAGTGTGATCAAACTGATACTGAGAAGAAATCGTCCAGTTTTAAATACATTTTTTGGAAAGAAAAAGAATGAAAGCATGTAAACTAAGAATTCAATTTCACAAAGCAATAAAAGCACAAGAATAAATCCTAAGAAAGTAGAATGTCTAAATTAATAGGGAGAAAAGCAGAAAGGAATGAGATAGAAAATAGACAATAATAAAATTCAAATAGCAAACTGAACTAATTAAAGCAAGAGCCAAAAAGAAAAAAAAAAAAAAACCTTAAAAATAATTGGGTTAGGAGAGGAAATGCAATACTTGGAAAGAGAAAGATGTTAAATAGATGGTTACTTAAAAAAAAAAAAAGGATTGGAGATTCTTATCTTGACTATTATACCAACATATTTGGAATTTTATATTTTTAGATCAAATGGATAATTTCTAAGAAAATGCAACGTATCAAAAATAGAATAAAATATGTCAAGCTTAAGGAGCCAAAAATCAGAAGATATTTTAAAGTATTCTAGTTTGACTTAAAATAATGGAAATTGGGGGCTTCCCTCGTGGTGCAGTGGTTAAGAATCCGCCCACCAATGCAGGGGACACGGGTTCGAGCCCTGGTCCAGGAAGATCCCACATGCTGCGGAGCAACTAAGCCTGTGTGCCACAACTACTGAGACTGTGCTCTAGAGCCCGCGAGCCACAACTACTGAACCCACATGCCACAACTACTGAAGCCCACATGCCTAGAGCCCATGCTCCGCAACAAGAGAAGCCCGTGCACCACAACGAAGAGTAGCCCCCGCTCTCCGCCAATCAGAGAAAAGCCCATGGGCAGCAACAAAGACCCAATGCAGCCAAAAACAATAAATAAATAAAATAAATAAATTTAATAAATAAATAAATAAAATTATGGAAATTGGCTTAGTTAACTTAAAGGGAAAGTTCTATCAAACTTTCAAGTAAAGTTAATTCCAGTGTTGCTTAGTCTTCCAGATGATAGAAAAACGTAGAAAGTTTCTCAGTCTGGTATGTGATGCTGGCATATCCCTAATCCCCAAATTGAACCAAGGACAAAATTAATAATAAAAAAATATGATCCACACAATTCTAAACAAAGATGTAAATTCACTAATGCCTTTAAAGAATTATAGAGTGGCAAAATAAAGTTTAACCCATTAATCGTTTCCTTCTTACTTCCTGAAATTTCCTACCCTTTGTAACTATTTTTTTTTTTTTTTTTTTTTTTGCGGTATGTGGGCCTCACGCTGTTGTGGCCTCTCCCGTTGCGGAGCACAGGCTCTGGACGTGCAGGCTCAATGGCCATGGCTCACGGGCCCAGCCGCTCCGCGGCATGTGGGATCTTCCCGGACTGGGGCACGAACCCGTGTCCCCTGCATCGGCAGGCGGGCTCTCAACCACTGCGCCACCAGGGAAGCCCTGTAACTATTTTTTAAAATACGTTGTCCAATTTCTATGCCACCTGCTGTGATTCCTTCTCACTCTTTATCATGCAATCCACATACGTGCTTGCTTTCATATCACTTTGTTTTACCTCTAAATGGTAAGTGGGGGAACTTACCATTATTTATTATATTTTAGGTGATATATGTGTGTATTTTTCTTCCTGCAATATTGTATTCCACTTGAGGATAAAGATACATTTCTATGTGCTTTTGATCTTATATATAGTGGGTATTTAAGTAGTGCTTGCTGAGTTTAATTAGGCTGAAAATTAGAAAAGGAAAATCTGTAATAAAAAAAGGTCATAGAAAAGAAGGAGAGGATAAAAGTTCATAACAATGTTTCCTAAGATCGAGGCACATAAGTGCTTGAAACTTCATAAGTGTCCAAATGAATAAGTGAATATTATGCAGGAGTTAAAGTAAAATTATTTTCTTCTCCCCTCACTGCTCATGAAGATTAACCACAACTAAAAGCATTGTATCCTTATGTAAATATTTTATTAGAAGATTTTGCCATTGTTTTCTAACAGTATGAAATGAAGAAGCTGGAACATGTGAAAATGGCTAGAAAACAAGATACATCCCCTTCATTCCCGAGTGCCATTATTGCTGAGGCGTCCTAAATAAAAATGGATAGGAATCTAGGCACAAAACCCAGGTGACTTTTTTTAATTTCCCACAAAGAAAATGACACTTGTTTTCAATCCCAATCTTAAAATGTATTTCGTTACAGCATCCTAGAGAGTAGTTACACAGCCTTAACAGTCCTCTGTGCTCTAGCTATTCATTCCGCCCCACCCTCCCTAATTTCTTCAAATCCCTGGCAACCACTGATTTTTTTTTTCTGTCTTCATAGTTTTGTCTTTTCTAGAATGTCATAAGGGGAGGCTGGGATGAATTGAGAGAGTAGCATTAACATATATACACTACCATGTGTAAAATAGATAGCTAGTGGGAAGCAGCCACATAGCACAGGGAGATCAGCTGGGTGCTTTGTGTCCACCTAGAGGGGTGGGATACGGAGGGTGGGAGGGAGACTCAAGAGGGAAGGGATATCTGTATACATATAGCTGATTCACTTGGTTGTACAGCAGAAACTAACACAACATTGTAAAGCAATTATAATCCAATAAAGATGTAAAATGAAATTGAGACGCAGGTGCAGAGAACAAATGTGTGGACACCAAGGGGGGGAAGTGGCAGGGAGTGGTGGTGGTGTGATAAATTGGGAGATTGGGATTGACATACATAGACTAATATGTATAAAATAGATAACTAATAGGAACCTGCTGTATAAAAAGATAAATAAAATAAAATTTAAAGAAATACCACTCTACTCATCCAATTAGTGATCACTTTTATCTTTTTTTCCCTCTCTATTTGCCTATCTTCAGTTTTCATCTGTGTTTATCAAATGAAAAAAAAAGATGTAAAAAAAATAATGGAAAGCATACAGTATGTTGCCTTTTCAGATTGGCTTCTTTCACTTAGCAATGTGCATTTAAGGTTCCTCCATGTTTGTTTGTTTTTTCATGGCTTGGTGGCTCTTTTCTTTTTACTGTTGAATATCCCACTGTTTGGATATACCATAGCTTCCTTACCCATTCATGTCCTGTTGAAGGACATCTTGGTTGCTTTCAAATTTTGGCAATTATATATAAAGTTGTTGTAAAATTTCAGTAAAGGTTTTTGTGTGGATATAAATTTTCAACCAATTTGGGTAATGCAAGCACAACTGCTCGATCATATGGTAAGAGTATATTTAGTTTTGCAAGAAACTATCAAACTGTCTTCCAAACTTTCCTAGCAGCAATGAGTAAGAGTTTCTATTGTTTTACACCCTTGCCAGAATTTGGTGTTAATGTTTTGGATGTTACCCATTCTGATAGACGTGTAGTAGTATTGTATTGCTGTTTTAATATGCAATTTGCTAATGACATATAATATTGAGGATATTTTCATATGCTTATTTGCTATCTGTATATCTTCTTTGGTGGAGTGTCTGTTCAAATCTGTTGTTCATTTTTAAATTGAGTTGTTCATTTTGTTATTGTTGAGTTTTAAGATTTCTTTGTATAGTTTAGATACTGGTTCTTTATTATATATGTGTTCTGCAAATATTTTCTCCCAGTCTGTGGCTTGTCTTTTCATTCTCCGAACAATGTCTTTTATATAGCAGAACTGTGCATTTAAAACACAATTTTAAGACAACATTTTAAGGCAGTTTTAGGTTCATAGTAAAATGAAAGGAGGGTGTGGAGTTTCTCCCGAAACTGTGTATTATTATTATTATTATTATTTTATTTTTATTTTTTTTCTATACGCGGGCCTCTCACTGTTGTGGCCTCTCCCGTTGCGGAGCACAGGCTCCGGACGCGCAGGCCCAGCGGCTATGGCTCATGGGCCCAGCCGCTCTGCGGCATGTGGGATCTTCCCGGACTGAGGCACGAACCCGTGTCCCCTGCATCGGCAGGCGGACTCTCAACCACTGCACCACCAGGGAAGCCCAAACTGTGTATTATTAAACAGTATAATTTATAGGCAAAGAGGGTCCAGACCCAAGGTCATATCTCATAGGGATGTGATGAGGTCCACCAAGTCACTTGGGTGCTTGTCTATAGAATCAGTGACTCCACACTAATAGCTATGCATGCCTGTCTATTTTTCCCTTGTTTGGGTTTTTCCTTTGTCAGTAAAATGAACTAATTATGGTATTACCGAAAAACTGGCTTCAAGCCCAAATTTGTAAGAGATTTTTGCTTGCAATTTTACTGTTTCCCTTTTCTTTTTGGATAAATTGCAGGTGAACTTTTTATGTTAATTAACTCTAGGTGTGACTGGAAGCAGAAAATACCTAAAGGGAAAATACCTATTAGCTTTCTTACTATTCTGCCATCAGCAGAAAATGTCATGTCATGTGGCAAACTTGAAAATTCACATTAAGTTAAGGGAGGACACTTACTGAGGTGTATTAGTGTAATTGCACGTGCATGCTAACTAAGAAACCAAAGATTAAACCATCTAACTCTTAAGTATTAAGAACATGCAAGATAGAGCCAGCAACGTAAGCTAGTCCCTTCCAGATGAATACATTTGATTTGCAAAATGTATGTTTTCACACTCTGAAATCATTTTCAGATATTACATTCAACAATTTCCTGAAATGGTTAGCAGTTCCTTTAAGAGATAATCACCAGCGCTTGAATTGTATGGCATGAAAATATGTATATACAAGAACTATTTCAAAAGGCAGAATACAAATAGATCCGCTTGTGTCCTACACATCACCAAGCAATTGCTTCTCCTAATACATATTCTCCTACTGGGGAAAGGCACATAAGCCGAGTCTGTTCTGTTATATATTTCAGATGACTCACTCCGATCTCATCTTAAAGTGTCTGAAATGAATAACACATTTAAGGGCAATTACAAAAGTAAATATATATTTGTACATTTAATTTTAGTTACAATGTGTTGAGCTTTCTGTTTAGAAATGGCAAGATAGTCCTTCTTTTGATGCATGCAGTAACTACTTGTTAAAAAAATTTTTTTAAACATCTTTATTGGAGTATAATTGCTTTACAGTAGTGTGGTAGTTTCTGCTGTATAACAAAGTGAATCAACTATACATATACATATATCCCCATACCTCCTCCCTCTTGTGTCTCCCTCCCACCCTGCATATCCCAGCCCTATAGGTGGACACAGAGCACCCAGCTGATCTCCCTGTGCTATGCGGCTGCTTCCCACTAGCTATCTATTTTACATTTGGTAGTGTATATATGTCCACCCCACTCTCTCACTTCGTCCCAGCTTATCCTTACCCCACCCCATGTCCTCAAGTCCATTCTCTACATCTGCGTCTTTATTCCTGTCCTGCCCATAGGTTCTTCAGAACCATTTTTCATTTTTTTTAGATTCCATATACATGTGTTAGCATGGGGTATTTGTTTTTCTCTTTCTGACTTACTTCACTCTGTATGACAGACTCTAGGTCTCCATTCACCTCACTACAAATAACTCAATTTCGTTTCTTTTATGGTTGAGTAATATTCCATTGTATATATGTGCCACATCTTCTTTATCCATTCATCTGTCGATGGACACTTAGGTTGCTTCCATCTCCTGGCTATTGTAAATAGAGCTTCAATGAACATTGTGGTACATGACTCTTTTTGAATTATGTTTTCTCAGGATATAAGCCCAGTAGTGGTACTGCTGGGTCATATGGTAGTTCTATTTTTAGTTTTTTTAAGGAACCTCCATACTGTTGTCCATAGTGGCTGTATCAATTTACATTCCCACCAACAGTGCAAGAGGGTTCCCTTTTCTCCACACCCTCTCCAGCATTTATTGTTTGTAGATTTTTTGATGATGGCCATTCTGACTGGTGTGAGTTGATACCTCATTGAGTTTTGATTTGCATTTCTCTAATGATTAGTGATGTTGAGCATCTTTTCAAGTGTTTGTTGGCAATCTGTATGTCTTCTTTGGAGAAATGTCTATTTAGGTCTTCTGTCCATTTTTGGATTGGGTTGTTTGTTTTTTTGATATTGAGCTGCATGAGCTGGTTATATATTTTGGAGATTAATCCTTTGTCAGTTGCTTCATTTGCAAATATTTTCTCCCATTCTGAGGGTTGTCTTTTTGTCATGTTTATGGCTTCCTTTGCTGTGCAAAAGATTTTAAGTTTCATTAGGTTCCATTTGTTTATCTTTGTTTTTATTTCCATTTCTCTAGGAGGTGGGTCAAAAAGTGTTTGCTGTGACGTATGTCATAGAGTGTTGTGCCTAAGTTTTCCTCTAAGCGTTTTATAGTGTCTGGCCTTACATTTAGGTCTCTAATCCATTTTGAGTTTATTTTTGTGTATGGTGCTAGGGAGTGTTCTAATTTCATTCTTTTTCATGTAGTGGTCCAGATTTCCCAGAACCACTTATTGAAGAGTCTGTCTTTTCTCCATTGCATATTCTTGTCTCCTTTATCAAAAATAAGGTGATCATATGTCCGTGGGTTTATCTCTGGGCTTTCTATCTTGTTCCACTGATCTATATTTCTCTTTCTGTGCCACTACCATATTGTCTTGATTACTGTAGCTTTGCAGTATAGTCTGAAGTCAGGAAGTCTGATTCCTCCAGCTCTGTTTTGCTTTCTCAAGATTGCTTTGGCTATTCAGGGTCTTTTTGTGTTTCCATACAAATTGTAAAATTTTTTGTTCTAGTTCTGTGAAAAATGCCATTGGTAGTTTCATAGGGATTGCACTGAATCTGTAGATTGCTTTGGGTAGTATAGTCACTTTCACAATGTTGATTCTTCCAATCCAAGAACATGGTATATCTCTCCATCTGTTTGTACCTTCTTTAATTTCTTTCATCAGTGTCTAATAGTTTTCTGTATACAGGTCTTCTGTCTCCTTGGGTAGGTTTATTCCTAGGTATTTTATTATTTTTGTTGCAATGGTAAATGGGAGTGTTTCCTTAATTTCTCTTTCAGATTTTCATCATTAGTGTATAGGAATGCAAGAGATTTCTGTGCGTTAATTTTATATCCTGATACTTTACCAAATTCATTGATTAGTTCTAGTAGTTTTCTGGTAGCATCTATTGGATTCTCTATGTATAGTATCATGTCATCTGCAATGAGTGACAGCTGTAGTTCTTTTATGATTTGTATTCCTTTTATCTCTTTTTCTTCTCTGATTGCTGTGGCTAAAACTTCCAAAACTATGTTGAATAATAGCAGTGAGAGTGGGCAACCGTGTCTTGTTCCTGATCTTAGTGGAAATGGTTTCAGTTTTTCAACACTGAGAACGATGTTTGCTGGGGGTTTGTCGTATATGGCCTTTATTATGTTGAGGTAGTCTCCCTCTATGCCTACTTTTTGGAGGGTTTTTATCATAAATGGGTGCTGAATTTTGTCAAAATCTTTTTCTGCATCTATTGATCTTATCATATAGTTTTTACCCTTCAGTTTGTTATTATGGTATATTGCATTGACTGATTTGCATATATTGAAGAATCCTTGCAGTTTTGGGATAAACCCCACTTGATCATGGTGTATGATCCTTTTAATGTGCTTTTGGATTCTGTTTGCTACTATTTTGTTGAGGATTTTTGCATCTATGTTCACCAGTGATATTGGCCTATAGTTTCCTTTTTTTTGTGACATCTTTGTCTGGTTTTGGTATCAGGGTGATGGTGGCCGCATAGAATGAGTCTGGGAGTGTTCCTCTCTCTGCTATATTTTGGAAGAGTTTGAGAAGGACAGGTGTTAGCTCTTCTCTAAATGTTTGATAGAATTCACCTGTGAAGCCATCTGGTCCTGGACTTTAGTTTGTTGGAAGATTTTTAATCACAGTTTCAATTTCAGTGCTTGTGACTGGTCTGTATACATTTTCTATTTCTTCCTAATTCAGTCTCAGAAGGTTGTGCTTTTCTAAGAATTTGTCCATTTCTTCCTGGTTGTCCATTATATTGGCATATAGTTGCTTGTAGTAATCTCTCATGATCCTTTCTATTTCTGTAATGTCAGTTGTAACTTCTCCTTTTTCATTTCTAATTCTATTGACTTGAGTCTTTTCCCTTTTTTTCTTGATGAGTCTGGCTAATGGTTTATCAGTTTTGTTTATCTTCTCAAAGAACAAACTTTTATTTTTATTGATCTTTGCTATCATTTCCTTCATTTCTTTATCATTTATTTCTGATCTGATCTTTATGATTTCTTTCCTTCTGCTAACTTTGAGGGTTTTTTTGTTCTTCTTTCTCTAATTGCTTTACATATAAGGTTAGGTTGTTTATTTGACATGTTTCTTGTTTCTTGAGCTAGGATTGTATTGCTATAAACGTCCCTCTTAGAACTGCTTTTGCTGCATCCCATAGGTTTTGGGTCATCGTGTTTTCATTGTCATTTGTTTCTAGGTATTTTTTTATTTCCTCTTTGATTTCTTCAGTGATCTCTTGGTTATTTAGTAGTGTATTGTTCAGCCTCCATGTGTTTGTATTTTTTATAGATTTTTTCTTTTAATTGATATATAGTCTCATAGCATTGTGGTCGGAAAAGATACTTGATATGATTTCAATTTTCTTAAATTTACCAAGGCTTGACTTGTGATCCAAGATATGATCTATCCTGGAGAATGTTCCATGAGCACTTGAGAAGAAAGTGTATTCTGTTCTTTTTGGATGGAATGTCCTATAAATATCAATTAAGTCCATCTTGTTTAATGTATCATTTAAAGCTTGTGTTTCCTTAGTTATTTTCATTTTGGTTGATCTGTCCATTGGTGAAAATGGTGTGTTAAAGTCCCCTACTATGATTGTGTTACTGTCGATTTCCCCTTTTATGGCTGTTAGCATTTGCATTATGTATTGAGGTGTTCTTATGTTGGGTGCATAAATATTTAAAATTGATATATCTTGTTCATGGATTGATGCCTTGATCATTATGTGTGTCTTTTGTCGTCTCTTGTAATAGTCTTTATTTTAAAGTCTACTTTGTCTGATACGAGAATTTCTACTTCAGCTTTCTTTTGATCTCCATTTGCATGGAATATCTTTTTCCATCCCCTCGCTTTCAGTCTGTATGTGTCCCTAGGTCTGAAGTGGGTCTCTTGTAGGCAACATATATATGGGTCTTGTTTTTGTATCCATTCATCCAGTCTATGTCTTTTGGTTGGAGCATTTATTCCATTTACATGTAAGGCAGTTTTCAATATGTATGTTCCTATTACAATTTTCTTAATTTTTTTGGCTTTGTTATTGTAAGTCTTTACCTTCTCTTGTGTTTCCTGCCTAGAGAGGTTACTTTAGAATTTGTTGTAAAGCTCGGTTGGTGGTGCCTAATTCTCTTAACCTTTGCTTGTATGTAAAGGTTTTAATATCTCTGCTGAAACTGAATGAGATTCTTGCTGTGTAGAGCAATCTTGGTTGTAGGTTTTTCCCTTTCATTACTTTAAATACGTCCTGCCACTCCCTTCTGGCTTGCAGAGTTTCTGCTGAAACATCAGCTGTTAACCTTATGGGGATTCCCTTGTATGTTATTTGTTGCTCTTCCCTTGCTGCTTTTAATTTTTTCTTTGTATATATTTTTTGATAGTTTGATTAATATGTGTCTTGGCATGTTTCTCCTTGGATTTATCCTGTATGGGACTCTCTGCGCTTCCTGGACCTTATTGACTATTTCTTTTCCCACATTAGGGAATTTTTCAACTATAATCTCTGCAAATATTTTCTCAGTCCCTTTCCTTTTCTCTTCTTCTTCTGGGACCCCTATAATTTGAATGTTGGTGTGTTTAATGTGGTCCCAGAGGTCTCTGAGACTGTCCTCAATTCTTTTCATTCTTGTTTCTTTATTCTGTTCTGCAGTAGTTATTTCCACTATTTTATCTTTCAGGTCACTTATCCATTCTTCTGCCTCAGTTATTCTGCTATTGATTCCTTCTAGAGAATTTTTAATTTCATTTATTGTGTTGTTCATCATTGTTTGTTTACTCTTTAGTTCTTCTAGGTCCTTGTTAAATGTTTCTTGTATTTTCTCCATTCTATTTCCAAGATTTTGGATCATATTTACTATCATTACTCTGATTTGTTTTTCAGGTAGACTGCGTATTTCCTCTTCATTTTTTTGGTCTGGTGTGTTTTTACCTTGCTCCTTTATCTGCTGTGTATTTCTCTGTCTTCTCATTTTGGTTAACTTACTGTGTTTGGGGTCTCTTTTTTGCAGGCTGCAGGTTCGTAGTTCCCATTGTTTTTGGTGTCTGCCTGCAGTGGTTAAGGTTGGTTCAGTGGGTTGTGTAGGTTTCCTGGTGGAGGGGACTGGTGCCTGTATTCTGGTGGATGAGGCTGGATCTTGTCTTTCTGGTGGGCAGGACCATGTCTGGTAGTGTGTTTTGGGGTGTCTGTGAGCTTATTATGATTTTAGGCAGCCTCTCTGCTAATGGGTGGGGTTGTGTTCCTGTCTTGCTCCTTGTTTGGCATAGGGTGTCCAGCACCGTAGCTTGCTGGTCGTTGAGTGGAGCTGGGTCTTAGCATTGAGATAGAGATCTCTGGTAGAGCTTTTGCCGTTTGACATTACGTAGGGCCGGAGATCTCTGGTGGACTAACGTCCTGAACTTGGCTCGCCCACCTCAGAAGCTCATGCCTGACACCGGCCGGAGTACCAAGACCTTGTCAGCCTCTCGGTATAGAGCACAGGGAACTGTATTAAGTATCTTGTAATAGCCTGTAATGGAAAAGAATCTTGATTGTTTCACATCTGTGATGCAATGGAAAGAGTCGGCCTTCTGTTGCCGTTTCTTGGTGTGTTTCTTCAGTTCCTCTTTGTTTTTTAAGATAAAGATAGCATAAGCCTCCTGAAGTTTGCAGGAAAAATACATCTGCATGAACAGAAAATATTCATAACATGTGGTTTTATCACTAAATGGTTTCCCTCTGTGTTTCCACATCTATATTTACTTTATATAATTACATAATTTTCCATACTTTATTGCCCCTACATGGATATATAGTTTTATCTTTTATGTAGATGCTGTCACAGTATTCCAGGCATTAATGACTAGGTTCCAGGCATTGATCATGGCTGTTAACAAATTGCCATTTGGACTAAGACGTGACTCAGTCCTTGCATTAATCATCTAGGGCTGACATTTGAAAGTATCACAGACTGGGTGGCTTAAACTACATAAATTTATTTTCTCACAGTCTGGAGGCTAGAAGTCTAAGATCAAGATATCGGCAGGGTTTATTCCTTCTGAGGGACATGAAGGAAAAATCTGTTCCAGGCCTCCTCCTTGGCTTATAGATGGTTGTGTTTTGTCTGTGTTTTCACGTCATCTTCCCTCTGTCTGTATCCAAATTTTCCTGTTCTTATAAGGACACCAGTCACATTGGATTAAAGCAAATACTAGTGACCACATCTTAATTATCTCTACAAAGACCCTATCTCCAAATACTGTCATATTCCAAGGTAACTTAGGTTAGGATTTCAACATATGAATTTCCTGGTAAGCTATTGTTATGGATGGTTGGTGGGGGTGATCTCTGAATAGGGGCTGAAATTTTTGATGCCACTATGGAATTATTTTTCTTTCTTGGTGGAGCAGAGCACTAGTAGGTTAAAACTCTTGCTCATAAGCATGTTTGGTATGGTCTTTCAATGTCTTTCTTAAATCACAATTGCATATAGGCACTAAGAATGAATAAAATCTGCAAATTGCTTGTTTAAATCCCCCCTCCCTTTTTTTAGGAATCAACTTGGATCTGTTTTTGGTTTGTACGTCTTTAATGACAGACATGTTTTGCTTTATATTCCAAATAACACAAAATAAAATCCTAATGGGATTTCAGCATGGATTCCCAGGTTTTTGTTTTTCTTTTCTTCAGGGAATGAAATAGAATATGAATACACTTTGTCACTTGTAGAACAAATAATGCTAAAGGAAATTGCAGTGGGATGCCTTTATTAATCATCAGAGTTATGATACAGGATCCTGGCAACCTCCAGTAGTGGTCAACTAGTTTATTTACTATTATTATTAGTAATAATAATAATAATAATAATAATAATAATAATTCACGTACTTTAACATCTTTGATATTTTAATCCCTGCCATCATCATTCTTTCTGATACTGATCTATCTATCTATCTATCCAGCTTTATTGAGGTATAACTGACAAATAAAATGGTAAGATACTTAAAGTCTACAACATGGTGATTTGATATACAGAAACACTGTGACAGAGGTCCCCCCAGTGAATTAACTAATACATCATACCTCACAGATTTATCTCTTTTGTTTTTATTTTTGGTGAGAACATTTAAGCCCTACTCTCTTAGCAAATTTCAATTAAACAATACCGTGTTATCAACTATAGTCACCATGTTATACATCAGATCCTCAGACCTTACTCATCTTATTACCAAAAGTCTGTACCCATTTACCAACTTCTTCCTTCACCCCCTGGCCCCTCACAACCAGTTTTCTACTCTCTGTTTCTGTGAGTTAAGTTTTTTTTTAGGTTTCACATATAAGTGATACCATGTATATGATATTAAAACCTAAGAAGTAGATAATAATGGCTTCATTTCAGAAAAGAAGAGACTGGGTCACAGAGAAGTTAATTGGCTCAGCCTATTGCACACAGAGTTGAGACTTGAATTAGGTGTGTCTAACTCCAAAGCCCGTGTTCTACTTAGTAACACATACTGTCTTCCAGAGTCCTGTTTAGTTGGGGGTCAAAGATATGGATTTAAATAGCAATTATGTAATTATGTTGTGTTAAAACCAAGAATCACTGTATGAGTGCAAAGTATTGTAACCCACAATGTCATATAAAGTTGCCAAAGGATTTTTACCAGTTTGTCATCTATCTTTTAACTTTGTCTCTGATGTTTATTGCTATGTGAAGGTTTTTTATTTTTGAATTATGTAACCATATTAGTCTATCTTTTCTCTCACTGTTTCTGGTATGGTGGTACTGTGATGTGTGTTGACTTCCATGTGGAGAAACAGGCTTTTCTGAACATGATGTTATAATATTTAAAGCTTGAAATCAAGTTGAAAACAACATAAATAGGGAATAAAACTAAGTAGAGTTTGCACAAAAAAGTGCAAAAAGCCCACAAAGAGTTACATATTTCTAAGACTAGAATGATGTGGTAAAAACAGTTTGGGAGTGAAACATCTTTGCAGTGCTTAGGAGAAAAAAATGAAGTGAAAATACCAACAACAGTACCTTTGAGGCTCTGTAAAGTTAAGTAACTGCAGAATATGTTAAAGCAGTAAGTCATTTTATCAGTGTTATAACTCACAATGTCAGATGAAGGTGGTATCTTGAGATATATCTGCTAGTGTTTCCAAATGGTGCTGATCAGGCATTTCCTCTAAAGGGACAGAAAATAGAGACGGAGGTAAGTTGTACTCCTTCTACGTCATGTTTTTTTTCATCAGTCAAATCTATGAAACAACTGAGTGCAGTGAGAGGCCACATGCACCACAGCAAATGAGTATTTGCTGTAACTCTTAAATCGGAATTCCAGTTAGAAGGAGAATCTGTTGTGTGACTTCACAGTAATGCCACGATAGTTGTACTCAACGTGCTCTCACACGGTTCATTTCTAGCTTTGGCCTTGAATAAGTTTTGGTCATCTTCAGAAATTATATCCACTTTTAGAAGATGAGAATGCCCCAATTTCACAAATGCAAAAAAAAATACACAAATTGTGAAGAAACTGTCCACTGAGAGTTTAAAAAACAAATAGCACTGGAATACTTGAAATACACAAAGGACTTTCCAAAACTCCCTTGAACTGAACATTTACTTAGATACAAAACTTTACTCTTGTCTTTATTAAACACTTACTGAGCTTTCAGTCAAGCATAGAGAATGCAAAAATAATAATTCAGAGTTGCAAACTTGGTGCAGTTTATTCTGGTACATTTATTAAAATTCTTACATGTATGTTGAAAAACCTCTTGCTATATTATGGTCAGTAGGCTGGGCAGTAAAGCACACACAAACAGGTCTGACACTTCTCAGCCCTGTTACTTGTCTTTCTAAGCCTTAATTTGATGCCTGTTAAAGTAAGGTTATTCACAGATTGGTTTTGAGAGGTAGATGAGGTGATATAATTAAATTCCTCATCCCAGTGCCAGGCACATAGTAAGCCCTCAATAAAAAACAGTATGAGAGCTATTCATTACTCTTTCTAGATTTTTTAATGCAACATTTTTTATCCACTCATATTTTTTTGTTTTCTTTAGTTTTTGGAAGCAACAGTTAACTTATCTGTTTTCATTAAGTCTTATTTTCGTATATATATGCCACTTTAACATTTCAAACAGTCCTAAAGATTCATTCATTCCTTCAGTACATGTTTAATGAGCAATCACTTAGTGTAAGTAAACTTTTCATATGTTACATTATTTAATCCTCTCAAGAAACCTAAGAAGTAGATTGTAATGACTTCATTTCACAAGTGAAGAAAGTAGCCACAGAGAAGTTAATTGGCTCAGACTATTTCACAGAGAGTTGAGACTTGAATTAGGTGTGTCTAACACCAAGATTCATGCTCTATTTAGTACAGCATACTGTTTTCCATATTGTTTCCATTTAGTTGGGAGGGTCACATCAAAAGATACAGATTTGAATAGCAATTATGTCATTGTTCATCTATTTCCCACTAGAGCCGTAGTTCCAAGAAGGAAGAATGTTTTATGCACACTATATGGCCACTAGTAACTCCTCAAATATTTGTTTAATAAATACCTGGAATAAAATAGGAAGCTATATATGATCCCCAACATTTTATGAAGTTGATAAAATACTTGTACTATAAGGAATTAAGAGAAGATAGGGAGGAGAATAACGCCAGGTGGAGTGTTAAGAGAAGAGAGTGTGAAATAGGTTGTGGGACCTGTTGGTTGGGGAGGATGGAACAAGGAGAATGGAGAGGACTTTCCATGAATGCATGTGCAAGGTAGACCAGATGGCTGGAATGATGCCTGCATGTGGCTAGAGAAAAAAACATCAGATGGTAATCTACAGCCAAATTTCTTAAACATGAAACAAAGTGGGTGGACATTACCCTGTAGAGATGGAGGGTGGAGCTAAAAATGGAGTACAGGAATTTAATGGTCACTCAGAGCCTTGAGAGCAAGCTTCATTCTTTGACCTATTGTACTCTGGTATTGTGTCAATATTATCTAGGAGTGCTGGCTATTTGTTCTATTAATACAGATGCCTAGTACCATCTAGAAATACAGAGACATGAAGTGATGCAAATGTCTTCAAAGAAACCAGGAAAGGTAGTGGTTTCCTTACCCCTTGCAGAGGGTATCTTTCTGCCCAAGGGGAAGGATTCCTTGTAGTTATTTATGATGCAGTTTTTCTTAGGAAGGTAGGACCAGGAGATCAAGCTGCTCACATTTTGTTGGGCAAGGCATTGCTAACAGGGGCTGTGCTGGGCCTCAGGGCTTTTTTCACATTCACAGAGGTTAGGGCTCTGCTTTCATAAGTGCTGTGGCACTGCTTCTGCAGAAGCATAGCAATGCTCCTTGGCTAGCACCTGTTCTGAGCAGGAAATCAGGATGGAGAAGAAGTGTTATCTTTGTGAAATGCAGTAGGTTACATTGATTGTGCGGAATACAAGGGGGTGTAAAATCCTGAACACTAATTCATTTTGATCTGTTGGATTGTATGTTTCTTAGAGCATGTTTAGTGCCTTGTGGCTAGAATATTCTGAGCTACTTAGTGATTACATAATGTGCTGTTATATTGACTTAAGTTATTTGCTTGCATCTTCTATCTTAATGAAAATAAAGTTCCTCCCCCAACTGTATGTCTTTGCCCTTTTAGACCTCACTCACACCTGCCTTCACAGTCGAGTTCATGGAAATGGAGTCTTTCTTCACTCAGTAACGCACCCTTTCAACATATGGTAGTCAGCAGTCATGTGGCACTGCAGTTAAAATAGTTTCCCAAGATGGGTAGCAATCTCTTTTTCTCTCTTCTCTGAATCCCAAAGATAATTTCGATACCTCTCTTAGTTAATCACTTATAGTAGTTCCTGAATTTTATTTTTTATTCCTTTTCCTCAGCTTCTTTGTTGCCACATTATCTAGGTGTCCCACATGCCTGGCTATTCTTTTCCAGTCTTTGTAGGTGCTTCTTTTCTGTCCACCCCTTAAATGTTGGTATTTCTTAGGGTTTCCTTTATGATTCTCTCGCTCTTCATACGTAACCCCATTCCCTTCTGCATGCTACTAATTTCCAAATCCATACTTTGACTTCTGATTTATCTCCTAAAGTATGACAGACAAAGGCACACAGTATTTCCAATTTTAGCTCACTTTTTTTCTTTAATCCAGCTGATATTCCTATTTCCTAACTCATGGCTAAAATTTTCCTAGCTGTACTACACAGATCCTGAGAATCTTCTTTAACCTGTTCAATCCCTTTATTCACATACGCATCCCCTCCATATATTATCATGAGCTCAGCTAGGTGGAACATCTTTCCAAAACATTTTTTACACTACAGCTACAATTATCTTCCTTTTTCCTATTATCATCCAGCTTTAAAATCTTTAGTAGCTTCCCTTTGCTTCAGGGTAAGTCTCAACTTTTTAAAATTCCTTTCTTTGGCGATCCTCACACTAAGGATCTCACTTTCTACATTCTGGCCATACTCAACTTCTTTCAATTTCACTTCATGTTACTCTACTTCAAATATCTCCACCTCCCACCATAACCCTTCAGGTTTGTGTGAGGAGCCTGTGGTCGCCATCATGATGTTCTCCTTCCTGAACTCTTGCTATCATCCTCCAATGTCATGCAGTTTGGGAAACTGTACCTAACTCTAGGGTTGGACCCTGATAGATCTAAGCTATTGTAGTTCAACCCTCAGGGAGTGTTCCATTGGTCAGTCATAAAATAAATTTAGTTTGTGGTGATCAGAATATTCTAGAAATGAGGTAGAATAGAAAATACATGTTCTATTATCACCATACACTACTTTCCTTATAGTCTTTATTGTACTGTGATAACTGCTCTTTTGTTTGCCTTTGATGCCCACCAGCAACAACATAGTGGTTAGCACAGAGAAGACTCTCAATTACTACCATCACACAAAAGAATGAGGACCCAGTGTGGAAAACATCAAATAAACACACTTTATAAAGTACCAAATATTGATTAAGTTTGGGGACAAAAGATTGGGTATACAAAGCAGTGCTAAAAGGGAATTTGATAGCTTAAATGTGTATATTAAAAAAGAAGAAAGATCTTAAATCAACAAACTAACTTTCAACACAAGAAACCAAAAAAAAAAAAAAAAAAAGAAGAACAGACTGAAGCCAAAGCTAACAGAAGGAAGGAAATAATAAAGATTATGGCAGAAATAGAGAATAGAAAAAACAAAACAATGAAAGTAAGAGTTGATTTGTTGGAAAGATCAACAAAATTGAAAAACTCTTAGCTAGAATACCTAGTAAAAAAAGGAGAAGACTCAAGTAACTAACATTAGAAAAGTATATATTTTATGAACAATTGTATGTCAATGAATTGGACAATTTAGAGGAAATGGATAAATTCCTAAAAACACACAATCTATCTAGATTGAGTCATGAAGAAATAGAAAACTGGAATGTACCAACAACAAATAAAGAGGCTGAATTGGTAATCCAAAATCTTCCCAACAAAGAAAAGTCCAGGGTAAGTTTGGCCTTCCTAGAGAAGTCTATGACATTTAAAGAAGAATTAATACCAATCCTCCTGAAACTCTTCAAAAAAAAATTGGAGAAGAGGGAATACTTCCAAGCTCTTTCTATGAGACCAGCATTACCCTGATACGAAAGTCAGAAACAGTCACTGCAAAGAAAAAAAAAAAAAAACCTATAGACCAATAGCTCTGATTATACTGATGCAAAAGTCCTCAATAAAATACTATCAAACTAATTTCAACAGCATATTAAAAAGATTATACATCATAACCAAGTTGGATTCATTCCTGTGATACAAGAACGATTCAACATACAAACATCAATCAATGTAATACTTCACATTAACAGAACGAAGGATAAAACTTCATCATCCTCTATTGATGCAGAAAAAGCATTTAACAAAATTAAACATTTTCATGATAAAAAACTCTCAACAAACAAGGAATAGAAGAAAACCATCTCAACATTATGAAGGCTATATGAAAAGCTCATAGCTAACATCATACTCTACAGTTAAAGATTGAAAGCTTTTCCTCAAAGATCTGGTACAAAGAAAGAATGCCCAATCTTGACACGTTTATTCAACATAATAGGGGAAATTTTATCCAGAGCAATTAGGTAATAGAAAGTAATAAAAAGCATTCAAATTGGAAAGGAAAATGTAAATGATCTCTGTTTGCAGATGACATGGTCTTATATGTAGAAAACCCTAATGATTACACACACACACACAAATCTGTTAAAATTAATTAACAAATTCAGCAAAGTTTTAGGATATAAATCAGCATTCAAAAATAAATTGTTTCTATACACTGACAATGAAAAATCAAAAGAGAAATTAAGAAAACAATCTCATTTACAGTAGCATCAAAAACAATAAAATACTTAGGAATGAACATAACCAAGGAGGTGAAAGACTTGTACACTGAAAACTATAAAACATTGTTTAAAGAAATTAAAAAAGACACACAAAAGATGAGAAGATAACTAATGTTCATGGATTGAAAAACTTAATATTGTTAAGATGTACTACATACTACCCAAAGTGATCAACAGATTCAATGCAATACCTATCAAAATTTCAATGGCATTTTTTTGCAGAAATAAAAATTTATCCTAAAATACATATGGAATCTCAAAGGACCTCAAATAGCCAAAAAAGATTTTGAAAAGAAGAACAAAACTGGAGGGCTCACAGTTCCTGATTTCAGAATATATTACAAAACTAAGCAAAACAGTATGGTACTGGCATAAAGACAGACAAATACACCAGTAGAATAGAATAGAGAACACAGTAATCAACTTTTGTGTTGATATGGTCAAATGATCTACAACAAGGGTGCCAAGACCACTCAATGGGGGAAAAGACAGTCTCTTCAACAAATGGTGCTGGAAAAACTGGATAGCCACATGCCAAAGAACGAACTTGGACCCTTATCTTACATCATATACAAAAGTTAACTCAAAATGGATTGAATATGTAAATTTAAGACACAAAACTGTAAAACTCCTAGAAAAAAACATAGGGGAACGCTTCACAGCAATGGACTTGGCAATAATTTATTGGATATGACACAAAAGCACAGGGGACAACCGGAAAAATAGACAAATGTGATTATATCAAATTTAAAAACTTTTGTGCATCAAAGAACATAATCAATAGAGTGAAAAGCAACCTATGGAATGGGAGAAAATATTTACAAATAATATCTCTGGTAAGGCATTAGTATCCAAAACACATAAAGAACTCAACTCAATAGTGAAAAGACAAATAATCTGATTAAAAAATGGACAAAGAATCTGTATGGGTATTTCTCCAAAGATAATATACAAATGACCAACAAGCACATGAAAAGATGTTCAATATCAGTTATCATCAGAGAAGTGCAAATCCAAACCACAATGAGTTATCACCTCACACTATTTAGGATGATGACTATAAAACAAATGAAAAATAGCAAGTGTTGGTGAGGATGTGGAGAAATTGGAACCTTGGTGCCTTGCTACTGGGATTGTAAAATGGTGCAACCACTATGGTTATGGACATTCCTCAAAAAGTCAAGACTACCATAGGATCCAACCACCCCACTTTTGGGTATACAATAAGCCCCTACATACGAACCTTCAAGTTGTGAACTTTCAAAGATGCAAACGTGCATTTGCATGTCCAATCATGTAAGTTAGTTCATGTATCTGGTGTATATTGTCACACGTTTGTATCCTCTACAAGTGGTTGTGCTTTTGTGTACTTTACTGTACAGTACTGTATAGAGTACAGTAGTACAGTATCTTTACTTCAAGCCCAGGATGTCTGGAAGCAAGCGTAAAAACAGCAGTGATGTAGCTGGCACTGCTAAGAAGTGCCAAGGGATAACGATGGAACTTGCTGTGCAACCCGCGGCGCTTATGAATGAAAACCTGATGGAATTGGAGGCCCAGAAAGGACAAAGAGAGACAAGAGGAAGAAGTAACTGAAGAACCAAAGAGATTCACGATGCAGGAAATGGCAAGGGGATTTTCTTTATTTGAGGAAGCACTGTTAGTTTTTGAGGCACAGGACCTGAACGTAGAACAGTACAGGAAGGTTGTAGCAGCCGTTCAGAATGTAATCCAGTGCTACCATGTCATTATGATGAGAAAAAAAAAGAGCTACTACCCAGACATCACTGGATCGTTTTTCCAAGAAGGTAGACAGAATTGAACCCAGCAAAGAACCAGAACCTGTGCCATCAACGTCAGGCGTGAGTGACATGGCAGCTTGCCCTCCGTCTCCTACTGCTGACGATCCTTCAGCTCTACCATCTCCCACCTCCTCTCCCTCCTTCAGTCAGTAACTCTTCTTGCCTGGTTCACTCGATGCCAGCCCCTGTATGCCAGCTGTTGTACTATACTACTGTACTTTTCAAGCTACTGTACTGTAAGATTAAAAAGTGTTTGTTTTTTATGAATTATTTGTGTGTAAAGTATTATAAACCTATTACAGATCAGTACTATATAGCCCATTGTGTTAGTTGGGTACGTAGGCTACCTTTGTTGGACTTACGAACAAATTGGACTTAGGAACGTGCTCTCAGAACAGAATTTGTTCCTATGTAGAGGACTTACTGTATAGACAAAAGAATTAAAAGAAGTCTCAAAGAAATATTTGTGCATCCATGTTTATAGCAACACTGTTCACAGTAGCCAAGATGTGGAAACAACCTAAATGTTTATTGATGGCTGAATTAATAAAGAAAATGCAGTATATACATACAGTGGAATATTCTTTGCCTTGAAAAAATAAAGTAAATTCTGTCATACCCTACAACATGGATGGACCTCCCTGAGAACATTATCCTAATTAAAATAGGCCAATCAAAACAAGACCAATACTCTAAGATTCCACTTATATGAGGTATCCAAAGCAGTTAAACTCACAGAAACAGAAAGTGGAATGGTGGTTACCAGGGCCTGGGGGGAGGGAAAAAGTGAAGATGTCGTTTAATGCGTATAGTTTCAGATTTGTGAGATGAAAAAGTTCTGGAGCTCTGTTTCACAATAATGTAAATACACTTAATACTACTGAACTCTGTACACTTAAAAAAGGTTAAGATGGTTTTTAAAAAATGGGTGCACAAGGTGTTGCTACATTGCTACAGAGATTACTTTAATGATGGAACTTTGACTAAAGATGGAACACTGTAAGACACAACTGTAAACTAATTGCCCCCCAAATATCTCACTGGCCCAGAGGTTTGTCTTAGTGAGATCAAGGGTCCAGGGATGACTGGGGTTTCTGGATTGATAGGAGTAGATTCTGACATGATGGTCCTTTTCAGAGTGGTCCAGAGCATGGACCATCTCCTCCAGGCCAGGACATGTCACACATGCCTCGTTTTCCTGGAGTGTGGACTGGACTTGGGAAAGCTTCTCTATGGATACTCATTCTCAGTTCCATTCTTAGCTCACTCTTAGCTCTGTCTGGACAGCTGACCATGATAGGTTATGGTCTATCGATGAATCTCAGCATCACTATCTGCATCCTGTAGCTATGGGATCACATCATAGCCTCCATTAGAAAAAAAATGTGTGGGGCTTCCCTGGTGGCGCAGTGGTTGAGAGTCCGCCTGCCGATGCAGGGGACACGGGATTGTGCCCCGTTCTGGGAAGATCCCATATGCTGCAGAGCGGCTGGGCCCGTGAGCCATGGCCAATGAGCCTGCGCGTCCGGAGCCTGTGCTCCGCGACGGGAGAGGCTGCAACAGTGAGAGGCCTGTGTACCAAAAAAAAAAAAAAAAAGAAAAGAAAAGAAAAAAAATGTGTGGACAAAGGCTCCACATGCATGTAGGTCACACATAGCATACGAGTAAAATTCTAGGTAAGGCACATTTTTAGAAGTCAATGGAAATTTCTCAAATGCTTTGAGTTTTCTGTTCAGAGGATACTCTGAATTAGTATTTAAAAGATGTAAATAAAGCAGAAATGGTTCAACAAAGGTATCTGGACAAAATATGTAATTAAAGTACCTGGTAGCAGTTACACATTTTAAAATGCAATTACTGTTGCAGGATAAGTTATAAAGCTACTAGCCACTATTTATTGAATAGTGTGTTCATGGTTAATATATTCTAAATCACATTTTTATGATTTTAAATGTACTGCATGCATATAGTTGAAAACTAAAGAAATGTAATGAGTTTTAGAGAAGAAAATATAAATGATTACCCTTCCTGGGAAATGTAGGCTAGATTATACAGCGTTGGATTTTCCTCAAAGGAACAAGAATGCTGTATTTTCGGTCAGTCAGGAAAGGCAATGGAAATTAAAACTGAAGGAAGGGGGCTTCCTTGGTGGCGCAGTGGTTGAAGTCCACCTGCCGATGCAGGGGACACGGGTTCGTGCCCCGTTCCGGGAAGATCCCATATGCCGCGGAGCGGCTGGGCCCGTGAGCCATGGCCGCTGAGCCTGCGCGTCCGGAGCCTGTGCTCTGCAACGGGAGAGGCCACAACAGTGAGAGGCCCGCGTACGGCAAAAAAAAAAAAAAAAAAAACAAAGAAAACGGAAGGAAGACCCCACTCTTCCTCCTGGAGTCAAATTTGATGTTGGATGAAGATTTTAATGCAGGCAGATGCTCGTAGATTCGTGTTGGAAACTGAAACTAGCTTCTGTCCTGCCTTAACCTATGTAGGGCTTCTTCCTGGATTTGCTCTTTTCAGGCCCCCAAAGTAGTAGCTCCTTACAGTAATAGTGTAAGCTATTTATTAAACTTTATTTTATGTAGATATAAAATAAATAAATAAAATATGAATCTATAAATATTCATATAATATTTATATATGAGGGGTACCTGATAGAAAAACAAGCTTCTGAACAGAAGGACTGAAAACCTAACCAGGTTTTATTTCTCAGTTATCCAAGTAACCAGGTTGCATATGATTATTAATTTTTTAAAATTTATGTATTATTGTAACAATCTCAAGCTTACAGAAAAAAACTGCAAGAACAGCAAACAGAACTTACTTTCCCCCAGAGCCATTTCAGAGTAGATGGCAACATAATGCTCCATCATCCCTCCAAACTAATGTTGTTTCCTATAAACAAGGGCATTTTCCTGCATGACTGTGATTTAGTCATCAAAATCAGGAAGTTAACATAATTACTACTATCTAGTCCTCAGATGCCATTCAAGTTTTGCCATTTTTTGCCAAAATGTTCTGTATAGCAAAATGATACAAGTCCAGAATCTTGTGTTGTATTTGTCAATTTCCTTTAGTTGCCTTCAATTTGTAACACTTCCTCAACTTTTTCTTGATTTTTCATGACCTTGATACTTTAAGATTACTGGCTAGTCAGGTTATTGAGTGTTCCTCAGTTTGGGTTTGCCTGATGTTTCATCATGACAAGATCTGGGTTATGAATGATTTGCAGGTAGGTCAGAGAAGGGATACTGAGTTCTCCTGTTACATTCTATCAGGAGACAATTATTTTGATTTGTCTCATTATAGTAGAGCACTTGGTTAAGGTGATTTCTGCACAGCTTCTCCACTGTGAAACTACCATTTTCCCATTTTTAATTAAATAATTATTACATTTGCTTTGAGCAGTGCTTATTTTTTCACTATATACTGTCAACATTTTTTCATGACATTAATATTTCTAAAATTTTTTTAATGCTGTGTAACATTCTACTGTATAAATATACCATTATATGTGTGCACATTACTATCTCTCATTACATTGTTTTTAGCTTAACAATGTATTATCACTATTAACGTTAGGGTGTTGGACATATTTTTAGTATTATTTTTACCTGTAATTCTCATTTTAAAGCAGGCATGCTTTTAGTTTTAATTTTTCTGTGTAAAGTGACACAGTTGCATAAAGACACTAAAATATAATTTAGGGACTGTAAAACTAGGCTTCTAAGGATTGTTAAATGAAGCTTCAAAAGTTATTAGATATATGAAACATTGTAGATGATTAAAATGCTTGAATGGTCAATTTTGCCTTTACAATATATCCCCCCAAATATTAGGGAAATCTATTTAGAAAAAAATAAGGGATACATTATTAATCTAAAGCAAAAGTTTTTCATTATCATTATTACAACCCCTTTATTGACATTTTACAGTTATGCCAATGTTGGAATATACAGGAGTTTTGTAGACTAAGGTTATATAATGGGGAAACCTCATGTGTAGGTTTGTCATCACCAGAATCAGAAAGCAATTCTAAGTACCCATCTCTTGATGTTATTGCTCCAGCTTACAACACTGCTGGGAGCTCTTCATCTCCTCTCTGAGACCACTGCTGAGTTATTAGCTACTGTCACATGCCACACACTAAATGAAATGGTTCTATGTCAGAGGGTAACTACAGAAAAACCGTAGAAACAATGAGGGTTGAAGAATTTTCTTTATGTAAATCACTGTGCACTTAGAAGTTTTTTGTCTGAAATAAAGGGGTGCATGAAAATTGGGTATTTCATAAAAAAGATGTAAAGATTTATGTATGAAAAACAGCATTCAGTTTATGTTAATAGAAAAACAATATAAAGGAGAAGAATATTAAGATTATTATTTTTAACCTTTGGAATGTTAATTTGGAATATTAAGTATTCCTTTTGTGCATAATACCTTCATACTTTTTTCTTGCATTTTTTCATAAAAGTAACATACATATTTAAAAACTAGGGCATTTCTATCTGTGAAATAGCACAGTACACAAGGATTTTTCATAGGTAAAAGAAAGAGATGCAACGAAAGGATCTGTTTAGGGCATTATCCTTAGTTTGTGTTGTATTTTTAAGTATTTGACGATTCAAACTTCCCAAACCAGATATTTATTTTTCCTAATAAGTGAAATAAGATTTTCTAAACTGCAATATTAGGCCTTTTATGTTTCTGCAACAGAAATAGATCTTGCTCTGAAATATAGAAAACTACCTGTTTCAATTGCTGGTTGATGCTTTTAGGAGAACGCTACTGTTAAAAATCGAATTAATCTAGATTTGGGTATATCCTGAATCAAACCACAATCCCCAACTCATTAAAAATATATATTTATATATATTCAATTTATATAATTTTATTAACCTTGTAGGACTTTTGTTAAACTTAGACTTTTTTCTTTGTGTAATTATAAATTTCATTTTAAAAGGCCATCATTAATTTCAGCTGATCATAAATATTTGAGGTTAATTCAAAGTTATATGAGCCACTGGAGTATAAATAATAAATAGATCTTATTCTTCTCTCTTTACTAATTAACACATTTTTGAATAAATTATCTTCCTTTCCCATATCTCTGATGTAGTGTCTGAGAAGCAAAATTAACAAGAGAAATATACAGTACAATTACCATTCAATTTCATTTGCTTGAGGTAAAAATATTTGGAAATTCAGTCTTTTTTTTTTAATCATTGTTCTTATATTTCCTTAAGAATGGAAAAGAATAATTGTGTTAGAGAAATTTCTGCTCCTGTGTTAATCAAATAGGCGGATCCTACAGCACATTCTACTCCGGAATGGTAATAGGTCTCAGGAGACTGCTCTAATACAACTAAAGCACTTGTATGCTGGGCTGGGATTTGACAAGCTGCCTGGGGCAAATGTCATCACCAACTCATTTAAAATCCACCCTGTGTGGGGCATCTGATATGTGTCCTTTAAACAGGACAAACTCTAATGATACATTGTGTCGTGTGCCTTAAAACAATGTCCACTGTAAGTAATCACTTCTACATTTACAGATAGCTGTGGCTTACTTTTGGTGGTGGGGGGGCCGGTTCAAAATTCTAAAATAGTGTCAACACTTGTTCACTTATTGTTAAAAAGTATTTTCTAGTTGTTTCTTTTGTGTCTTCCACCTAGATTATAAACTCCTTAAGGAACAAGACATTATATTCTACATCATTACACTCCTCTTCAACCTCCAAAGCCCATAAAGAACATTCAAGATTCATTAAGATTTGTTTAAAAAATGAATGAATGAATTGGGTCTTCTTGAAAACTTAATTAAAAAAAAAAAGCCATTCAGTAGTTATCAGTCTCTATGCCAGTCTGTTGGTCTGCCTGTCCTTTCCAGGTGAAGTGGTAACTACCACCTTAAAGCAGAGACTGCCAATTGTCCCCAAATATCCATTCTCCACTTTTTCTATTATATCCAATTTGTGGTTGGGTAGATGACTGCTCAGGATAGAGACTGCTTTTCCAAGGCTCCTTTGCAGGTTGGTATGGCCACGTGACTAAATTCTGCATGTGAGATGATATGTTCAATTTCAGGTCTTGCCTTCAGGGTATCTCTTACAGAAGCCAAAGCCATATCCTAACTACTAATAATACACGCAATATGTATCATTTATAAATAAACACTAAATGTCAGGCTAGGGTGTTAGATGATATACACACTTTATCTTTAAGCCTCAGAAGATCATAAAGTTTGGTATCAATGTTCCCATTTTTCAAACAATAAAATAGATTTATAGGTGTTGGATAATTTGCCCAAGGTCACCCTATAGAATAAGTTTATTGCAATATGGTGTGGGACATTCTTATACTGCTATAGCACTACTCCTTTTCTTTTTTTTTAATGTTATCTTCTAGGATTTTTTTTTTCCTTTCAGTTTTATTGAGGTATAACTGACATATAGCACTGGATAAGTTTAAGATGTACAGCATAATGATTTGGCTTACCTACATCATGAAATGATTACCACAGTAAGTTTAGTGAACATCCATCATCTCATATAAATGGGAAATTTTAAAAAATGCAAAAAAACCCCCACTGTTTTTCTTTGTGATGAGAGCTCTTAGGATTTAGTCTCTTAACAACTTTCATATATAGCATATAGCAGTGTTATTTATATTTATCATGCTGTGCATTACATCCCTAGTACTTATTAATCTTATAACTGGAAGTTTGTACATTTTGGCCACCTTCATCCAATTTCCCCTCCACCCACCCTCTGCCTCTGGTAGCCACAAATCTGATCTCTTTTTCTATGAGTTTGTTTGTTTATTTGTTTTTGAAGCACAAGTGACCTATAACACTATGTTAGTTCCTGGTACACAGCATAGTGATTCAGTATTCCTATACATTGCAAAATGATCACCACGATAAGTCTAGTTACCACCTGTCACCATACAAAGATGTTACATAATTATTGACTAAATTTCCACACTGTACATTTCATACCTGTGACTCAGTGATCTTGCAACTGAAAGCTTGTACCTCTTAGTCCCCCTCACCTATTTCTCTCCTCCTCCCACCCTCTCCCCTCTGGCAACCACCTGCTTGTTCTCTGTATCTATGACTGTTTTTGTTTTGTTAAGTTTGTTCATTTGTTTTTTAGATTCCACATGTAAGTGATAACATAGAGTATTTTGTCTTTCTCTGTCTTACTATTTCACTTAGCATAATGCCCTCTAGGTCCATCCATGTTGTCATAAATGCAAGATTTCATTCTTTTCATGGCTGAGTAATATTTCATTTATATATAATAGATGATAGATGATAGATAAATAGATAGATGCCAAATCCTATTTATCCATTCATCTGTTGATGGGCACTTAGGTTGCTTCTGAATCTTGGCTGTTGTAAATAGTGCTTCAGTGAACATAGGGGTGCATATATTTTCTCAAATTAGTGTTTTCCTTTTCTTCAGATAAATACCCAGGAGTGGAATTGCTTGATCAAATGGTAGTTCTATTTTTAATTTTTTGAGGATATATACTGTTTTCTATAGTGGCTGCACCAATTTACAGCCCACTCTTTAACCAATTCTTGAGGTTGGTTATTTTAGAGTAATTCTTCTTCCAGCTTTTTTCCACTATCCAACCAGTACAAAGTCTTAACGAATCCTATCTCTGAAGGAGCTCTAGATTCTATCCCCTTTTCTCCTTACCAACTGTCACTTCTTTAACTTGGGTTGTCATTCTCTCTTTCTTCTGCTATTTCTGTAGTATTATGACTGTTTTCAGCATCGTCACCCTCTCATTAGCTGGGTCTTTGAATGAACTCTTCTTTCTGCCTGAAATGCCTGTTTTTCTACCTTGCTAATTCTCTTTTTTGTTTTTTAATTCTTGTCCCAAATGTTCCCTCTGGGGACACTTCCTTTAACTCTAACTATAGCATACAAATTTATACCACAGGTCTTTTCTCAGCTTTGTTTAGTTACAACGAATAAATCAAAGTGTGTATACTTACACTTTAACGTGATTTTTTTAAATATTTCTACACTGTGAAATCATTACTATAATCATGTTAATTAACATATCCATCACCTCACATTGTTATCATTTTTATTGTTGTGGTGGTGATGAAATATTGTTACCATTTTTATTGTTGTGGTGGTGATGAAAACACCTACTCTCTTAGCAAATTTCAAGTATACAATATAGTATTGTTAACTACAGTCACCACACTGGACATCAGATCTCCAGAGTTTATTCATTCTGCCTAACTGAAAGTTGATATACTTTGACCAACATCTCCCTATTTCCCCTACCCTCCAGCCCATAGCCACCACCATTCTACTCTCTGCTTTTATGAGTTCGACTTTTAGATTCCATATAGATATAAGTGAGGTCATTCAGTATTTAAATTTTCATGTCAGGCTTATTTTGCTTGCCAGTGTCCTTCAGGTTCATAGGTTCATTCATGTTATTGTAAATGATAGGGTTTCCTTCTTTTCTGCACATTTTTAAAAAGCAGGTTGTTTGTGTTCTTTTGATATTCAGTTGTATGAGCTGTTTGTATTTTGTTATCAGTCGTATTATTTGCAAATATTTTCTCCCATTCAATAGGCTGTCTTTTCATTTTGTTGATGGTTTCTCTTGCTGTGCAAAATCTTTTAAGTTTAATTAGGATCCATTTGTTTATTTTTGCTTTTATTTCTTTTGCCTTAGGAGACAGATCCAAAAAAATATTGCTACAATTCATGTCAAAGAGTGTTCTACCTATGTTCTCTTCTAGGAGTTTTATGGTTTCAAGTCTTACATAAAGATGTAAATACATCTTTAATCCTTTTTGGGTTTTTTTTCTTTATACGGTGTTAGGAAGTGCTCTTATTTCATTCTTTTACATATAGCTGTCCAGTGTCCCCAGCACCACTTATTGAAGAGACTGTATTTTCTCCACTGTATAATCTTGTCTCCTTTGTCATAGATTAATTGACCATAAGTGCATGGGTTTATTTCTGGGTTCTGTATTCTGCTCCATTGATCTATGCGTCTGTTTTTGTGCCAGAACAATGCTGTTTTGATTACTGTAACTTTGAAGTACAGTCTGAAATCAGGGCATATGATGCCTCCAGCTTTGTTCTTTTTTTTCTCAAGACTGCTTTGGCAATTCGGGATCAGGTATGGGCATTTTAACAATATTAATTCTTCCTATCGTGAACATAGGATATCTTTCCATTTATTTGCATGTTCTTTACTTTCTTTTATCAACACAATAGCTTTCAGCATACAGATATTTAACCTCCTTGGTTAAATTTATTCCTGAGTATTTTATTCTTTTTGATGCTGTTGTAAATGGGATTGTTTTCTTAATTTCTTCTTTGGATAGTTTGCTGTTAGTGCATAGAAGTGCAACTGATTTTTGTATGTTGCTTTTGTATCCTGAAACTTTATTGAGATCATTTACTAATTCTAACAAATGAGTGCTGAAAACGTCTACTCTGTCATCTTGCTGACATCACTCTTCTCTGCCTATCCCAATATAATTTTGACTTTCATGTCTGTATTCTATCTAGACAATATATTTCTCCACAGAAGGGAGAGTATTTCTGCTCCTTATCTTTAGGGCTGAGCACAAGTCCTCAAATGATAATCATTGTTGAATGAAGATTTCAGAAACTAAAGATTCCCTATTTCTGTCCTTATAAATTATGCTGCGAAAAAGACTGCTTTTATAATCTTACATCTAATTCATTGACCCTATGAATATATGACTGGTACCACTGGGCAATTATTTTCAGGGACAAACAGTGATTTCATACTGAGGTGAATAATGCTGATCATATACAATTTGGAAGTTTACACTTTACAAATTAAATGTTTAGGAAGATTGAATTTTTTTGAATGGGCAAGGGTGATATTCCCCTTTTAATCTGTTAGAGTGTCTTGGATATAGTATCATCTGAACAGTTTAATTGGTGTTTTTTTTAATTTCATGAAAGAGTAGATGAGTTAACACTGGCTTTTTAATTCCGTGAATGTTCTGTGATTGTAAATAGTGTTCTAACATACTTATATTGTAGCAACTGGATATGCTAGTACCCTCAGTTAAGGGTTAAACTGAGGTTAGAGTTAGTAAAAGTAAGTAAAATTTGTGATATCAAAGCAACATTAAATTCAACTGACTTCAAATGACAGTGCTTAAATAGGAAATAGGCTGGGAAAAAAATATTGAACTGGAATTACCAACTAATAGTTCCAACACCTTTTTTCTAGATTTGAAGGTACAAAGACATGAACTAATACATCATTCACCTTAATTAGTAAAGCATACAGTAACAAATTGGAACGAAGTTTCTCGATTTTTTTAAACTCCATGGTTTATATTAAAAATGCAATGCCTCTAAGTCCAAACCAGGGAAGCATTCTCTGATAATAAATGGCCACCACTGCAATTGTCCCACCCTAGGTCTATTAATATAAAATACTAAATGGGGAAGTGAAAAAAACCTCAGAGCTACACATTTTCATTGAACATATTTTGCATCTTGCACTATAGTTTTCAGAAATAACTGCATAACTCATACTTATTTGAGGAAAATACTGTCTTGAAGTAAATTGCAGAATGTGAATTAAGCTCTCCCAAGCAATTCCAGTCTGTTGATTCTCATTCTCCTTTAAGTACAACTCTTGGTTGTCTGCAAGTTAATATTTAAATCTTACTTCTCTATGTTTAATTAATGCTCCATCTTTAACATTTGAAAGTGACTTTGAAATAAAGTTAAAAGCTCCAGGGGTCTTTTGTAATCAAGTGCCTTTACTTCCAGGAGCAATATTTATTTTATCTAATGAAATGCAAGTCTCTGTAGCAACAAAATATTGTGGGGATTCTATTAATTTCCCAGGAAATTTTTCCTGTTCTAAATACAGTTTTTATTAATAGCCATGGAATTTTTATCCTGTACTTTCAGTACCTATTCATATCATCATATGGTTTTTCTTCTTTAATGTGTTGCTGCGGTAAAATGTGCTAAACAATTTTTAAGACTGAACAAATCTTGCAGACCTGAAATAAACACTGCATACATATTTTTGTACCTTCTTGGATGGTTTCACTAATATTTATTACTTATAGCTGCATATCTACTCTTAAGTCAGATTAGTTTTTGGTATAACTTTTGTCAGGTTTTAGGTATATTATATTCATAAAATAAATTAGGAGGTTTTAGTTTTTTCCATGGCTTGGAATACTATAAACAATATTGGAATTATCTGCTCTTTAAGACACAGAAAGAAACTCATTTGTGAATCCATTTGTTCCTAGTACCCTTTTCAATGGCAAAGCTCTAAACACTTCTAATTCTGTTGGTGGTAACTGGCTTATTCACCTTCTCCTAGTTTTTTTATTTTGGTAACTTGCATTTTGCTAAGAAATCATAAATTTTTCTAAATTTTCAAACTGACTGCAATATAGTACACAATATTTGTCTCTAATCCCCCTAGTTTCTTCTACATCTACTCTTCTGCTTTCATTACTGATCTTGTCATTTAAGCTCACTTTCTTTTTGCCTTGGTAAGTCTACATGAAGTTAATCTCTTTTATTAATCTTTTCAAAGTATTATATTTCAGATTTATTTAGTTTTTCAAATAGCTTTTGTTTTATATTTTAGTTGGCATTAGCTTTATGTTTTTAAATTTCCTATTCCTAGTTTCCCTTGTTTTTTTAAATTGTTCTTCTATTTCTTAAGGCAAAAATTTAATTCCTTACTTTTCATCTTTATTGTTAACAAATTAAAATATTTGGGATATATAACTTATTTTAAATTTAGCTTTTTCTGGGTACTATAGGTTATGGTATTAAGCATTCATCTTTTAAATTTTTTCTTAATATTTTATGTTCTGTCAGCTGTTAGCATTAAGAGATATATTTTGAGTATGAACTAAATATTCAAAGTAGATACTAGGTTTATTATTAGTTATTAATTTTCGAAAATATACAGTTTCACTTCATTCCTACATAGTTTTTTGTTGTGTTATTTATACATTTTTACTGTTTTTTGATAAAGTATAGGCTTTAGTAAATATTATTGCTGCATTTCATCCATTTGTTCACCTCCTTTATCCCATCTACGTTTTAATCACAGATCTATACTTGTTTGCTCTTGAAACAAGAGCGTTTGTATGTAATAGTAAGAGTTGCTAGCACATGGTACTTAGTATATCCTGGGTTCTCTTCTAACTCAAATGCATTCATACCCATATCATGCACACAACAACTCTCTCAGGTGGGTGCTGTTATTACTTCAATTCCCAGATGAATAAACTGAGGCACAGAGATATGAAATAAATTGGTCAAGATCACACCATTAGTCAATGATGGAGCTAAGACCCAAACCCAGGTAGTCTGGCTCTACAGGTCCCAGGAAAGAAGCTTCTGTGAGACACAAATTTTTAAAACTTGTCAGAAAGCACATACTAATTTACAGACATTGAAGGTAAGAAATTCTTCTTCTTTGCTTTTGTTTTGAAATTTTACATTTTTTATACAGTAGTGACAACAATGCCTTCCTTTCCTAGCACCTCAGCTAGGATGTGCTGTGAATCTTCCTGTTTCCACTTTCTTTGCGCTTCATTCTCTAAATATATGCTAATTAATCTACAGCTTACATTGTCATACCCAACCGAAGAGAAATTATCACATTATGTAACACCCAGAAGGCTTAGCATTTAGGGTGAGCATTCTTCACCTAAGATAAGTAGGACAGAAATGATCCAGTCCTTAGTGAATGAGTTGTCCCTGGTTTTTACTCTTCTGATCACATCACTTCACCCTTCCCAGCTTTAACCACAGGCCTGTTCCTGCAGGCTCCGCAGTGCTGCTATGTTAAGTGAGGCCCAGACCTGACCTCCTTGGCATCCAGGCTCTCGTAACTTCGAGTACCTTACAGTCATTCACTTTCAAAGGTTTATGTACTTGTGAAGGTGTTGTTTATATTAAAAAGAAAAACATAATTCTAAATCATTTTGTTTTAGAAATGGCATGAATCTTAAATGTGGAAGCCAGGCTTAAATATAATTTTATTGTTTCATTGCTTCTCAATTATTTAGAAAGCTATTCTTGATCCTAGGGGTTTCTCTTCAAGCGAAGAAGTTACTTTGGTCAAGAATCCCTTTTACAGGGCTTCCCTGGTGGCGCAGTGGTTAAGAGTCCGCCTGCCGATGCAGGGAACACGGGTTCGTGCCCCAGTATGGGAAGATCCCGCATGCCGCGGAGCGGCTGGGCCCGTGAGCCATGGCCACTGAGCCTGTGCGTCCGGAGCCTGTGCTCCGCAACGGGAGAGGCCACAACAGTGAGAGGCCCGCGTACTGCAAAAAAAAAAAAAAAAAAAAAAAAGAATCCCTTTTACAAAAAGTGATGCTTTTATCCACTTAGTGGGTAAAAGAGTTAGAGTGTATGCTTAAAAGGACAAAATATATTCTACTACTGTATAGGTAAATGACTGTTGAAAGCTATAATGGAAGGACACATTAGAGTTCCCTTTTCATGTGTACTTGAAGTTCTGACGTAGGTTCCTTCCTCATTCTCCTAAGCAATTACCATCAACCTAATCTGACCTGCTCACTACATGAACAAGGCTCCCTTACCCCAAGCCTCCTATAGGATTTGGCCAGAGAGACACACAGGTAGAAGGTTGGAGTGCATTGGGAAAGAGGGATCAGGGTATTTAATTCTACAGCTGCCTTGTTGCCAAGTGAAATCCCATGGCTCCTGTAGGATGGCCCACTTGGGTCTTGCTGAAATCAAGTAATTATCCCCCTATTTGCCCATTCAGTCCTAGGTAACAGGTTCTCATGTTGCTAGCCTTGGGTTGCTTCACTTTATTGGTTTCCCTGACCTCTTTTTACACCATTATATATATATGTTTTTTTTTTTTTTTGCGGTACGCAGGCCTCTCACTGTTGTGGCCTCTCCCGTTGTGGAGCACAGGCTCCGGACGCGCAGGCTCAGCGGCCATGGCTCACGGGCCCAGCCGCTCCGCGCATGTGGGATCTTCCCAGACCAGGGCACGAACCCATGTCCCCTGCACCGGCAGGCAGACTCTCAACCACTGCGCCACCAGGGAAGTCCCACCATTATATTTAAAGTCACTGCATTAAACTATTGTTAATCTCTAATTTTTGTTGATAGATATTTTCCGTTGGAAATTTTAGTGATAAAATGATGGGTACTAAGAGTGACCATAGTGGGTGGAATGAGAATCTCAAGGTGGACTTTTGGGACTGGGTTGCACAAATATTTAATGAGCATTAGCATGTAGATAACTTACCAGGAAAAATGAGACAGCTCTAATATATGCCATGTGGTACTGTCAATAATTACTCAAACTGTCACTGTTGATGGCATGGGATGGGGCACAGGTGGAGGGCAACTAGTAGAAAGAAAATGTGGATGTAGCATTTATTTGATATGGTAATGATATTATCACAGTGTCAGGTGGTTAGCTGTTTCTAATGGCCTAGAAAGAGCACAGAGAAAAAGGTAAATTGAGATTTAAAAATTTTCTAATACACAAGAGGAAACAGGTAACAAGGGGAAAATCAAAAGTCTTTATGGCAGCTTCAGAAACGTCCCTTAACTCATATCGCTGCAGGGAAGTTGTTTTAGAGCCTCAGGCTAAGAGCCTCCCTGGAATCGCTGCAAGTCTTCAGTTTGGATACATGCACAACATTGCCAGGCTTATAATATGGGTGTTAGGCGCCTTGGTGGGTCAAAAGTGGGAAACTAAAATATGAGATGGGGAATGTATGAAGACACAACTAAAACTGAAAACTCGGAACTCCCCCAAAGTTTAAATCTTCCTTGTTAGAGAAAACCACCTACCACCCTCCTCCATCACTTTCGCCCTCGACTCTTGTCTGAAAAACAAGAGCTCACCTTTTCAATGATTACATTTGGAGAGTAGTTTCACAAAAGGGTAGAACTTGTTTCAGGGCTAAATCCTCCTCCTCCACACTACATTACTTCCATGGATGCCAGAATTGTCCTGATCTATAGGATCTGGTAAGGAAGGAGACAGCTTATGCAATGAAATAGTTGCAGGGTTTTGCCAATTAGGAGTCTCGAGACTATATCAATGAGAGTAGATTCTAAAGGTATTAAGTAAGGTGAAATCTAAGACTAAAACAGCTGAATTTATTGACATGGGTCTACTCTCCTGGGATGCAAGATTTAATATTTTATTTCTGAGCACTTGGCAGTATCTGAACAGTTTGCATGGATAATTTATTGAAGTCACGTCTCAGAATGATTTCTAATTTCCTTTCTCCTTTATTTAATGTTATTTCGGATTCCTTGTATCTCAAGGGGACACCTGCCACTGATAGAGACTTTGGTATGTATACCAAAGGTTAAAGTGAAATACAAGGTACAGTATTAATTCTCTATGTGTAGTATCTTAAGGTAAGTTTCACTTTTTGAAATATAATTATTTATATTCCTGTATGTTATTAACATTACATTGTTATTCTCTTGAGAAGAGAGCAGACTATCTCCTACTCATTTTTTAAAAATTCCAGAAATCTAACATCTTCCATAAACAAAGCTGCACTAAATAAATATGTCAGTTGATTATTTGGTTATTTTGAATCTGATCTCCAAATTCTTTGATTGCATATATGCCTGAATCACCTTAATTTTTCTGTCACAATTGACATAAGTTTACTGGGAATTGGCTCTACCCTCAACAAGCTTATATACCAAAAGACAATACATTTATATAAAAATCAGTATTATGAGATAGCATGAGTAAAAGCCAAATAAGCAAGGCAGACAATAAGTGAATAAGGGTTTGACAAAGGGAACATCACTAAACGGTGTGGTCATAACCTTTATCACAATGTGGGAGTTGGATGGAAGGAAAGGTAGGTGTAGACAAGGAGAAGGGTGATTTTGGCAGTAAAATCTTCAGGGCCTAGGAAAATATATAACATTGTTTCAATGTTTGCTAAAAGACCAGTTCAGAAGTATGGCGATTTCTTATAGGAGACTAGTAGAAACAGTTCAGCAAATAATTTACTTGATCATAGGAGAGGCTTGAACATCTTATTTTGACAGAACTGTATTTTATTCGTAATAATAAAGCATGAAGTTCTAGACCCGAAGATTAGCCTGGACAGAGAGGTACTTTAGGAAGACTTGTGTGGCGATAGTGTTGAGGATGAATTGGAAAATGATGCACTTGAAGATAGAGAGATAAGGAAACTACAGAACTGTGGGCAAGAGATAAGGAAGGCCTGGAGTAGCCTGGCGAGAGTAGAATTGGGCTCTGGGCTTCTCTGGGCTCCCTGAGAAGTGAGACTTGTGTGATGGTGACATATACTAATTGTTGTCTGTCCTGAAAAGTATCCTTTGGCATACCTCTGTACTTCTAAAGTTTTAGAGAGTTAGATGAATTAAATTTAGGCGACAAATTTAACATTTCTGAAATGTTAGCATTGTCAGAGCTCCAAGTGATCTTCAAGCATTCTCTAATTTTGTGGATGAAGACATATATGGCACCAACTGTAGGAAGAGGTTTACTACCATCATCCATGTGGCTGGAGGCCCATGAAGAGGAGTTGGTCAGAAAGGAGTTATTAATTAAATGAAGGATTGAGAGGTTGGAAAGATACATGGAGTAGTTTAATGAATAAGGATCTTGCATGGTAAGTAGGAGAGTGTGGGAAGTTGCAAAGAAGTTGAAAATGAGAGATCGCAATATAATGTGAGCAGGTAGGAAGGAGGGGTGGGGATTGACAGGTTTCTCTCAGCATTATGCTCTAAGCTAATTATGTCTCAACTTCTGCCATTAAATTTCTTGCAATTAATTTTAATTGGTAGGCAAACACCTCAGTCCATTTTTTAAGGTGTTGGTTTGTAGCTATGCTAAATGTCTAATATATCAAACACTTATCATCTTAAAATAGTCAACTTACTGTGTGCAACACAAGCTTAAGAATTTTTTTTTAATTTTAGTAAAAAAACCCCCAAACATCAGAGGTTACATAGATTAAAAACAGCAGCAGTCTTACTTTTTAAAAATGTAAATGCTTTAGACTTTGCTTTTTTCCACTCTTATCTATGACCGACCACCAAATGTAATATAGTGGACCAAAATGTCATTTATTTAAGAATTTTCCATTACCTGGAGGAAAAAAAAATATTGAATTTCATAATTTGATGACTGAAACTTATACTGCACAACACTTAGAAGGAAATGAATTTCATTATAATATGTCAGGTTTCAAGATTAAATTAAAGATATGTGGCATTCAGTTTATTCCTTGTGTGGAAATATACCACACATATCAAAAAACCAAAATGAAAATAGTAAACCTAATATAAGAAAATTTTAATATATAGTCTAGCAAGAAACACCTTATTTTGTATTTTTCTTTGTACTTTTTGTCATAAGTGATAGCTTATAATAACTCATGCTTTCAAAAATCATCTTTTCTCTAATTTCTTTATAATTTTACAATAAAAAAGTAAATGCTGTTTTAAAGCTGTTAGTCAACACAGAATGTTGGAAACAGCACAGGATTTAGTGTACTGATACCATCTCTAACTATATATATTATATCATATTATTATATATTATTATTATAACTATAATATATGTTATATATTACATGATGTAGTAATATATAATATATAAATATATTGACATTATAATATATTGTACAATACATTATATAATGTATAATAATTATATAATATTATGTATATATATATATATATATATATACATATATATATATGCACACACATATATAAAATCTTGAGAAATTTAGTTCCAGTGCTCTGAACTTTAGCTGTCTCACTTCCAGATGAGGTCCTAGTACCAATGAGACAGGATTGTTGTAAAGATACAACAGTGTACTGAAGCATCCAATGCTTTAGCAAATACTAGGAGCATGATTAGCATATTTTGAAGATTCTTTTATTTATTTCTTGTTCCTTTAAATCTCAGCAAATTAAAGTGCCCTCGCCACTCTATTGATAAAGTCATAGCTTTAAGACAGTGCTACAATGAAAACATCACAAATTGGTGGGTATTTATTTATTCATCTCAAATCCATAGACCCATAAGTGACAATTACTGAGAGCACTGGAGGTCATATTCTACCTTCTTTCATTTTTAGGTCTGTAAAATGTGGTCCAAGAAGAAAGTGACTTTTCCAGTTTCACACAGTTACATATACATTAGTTTGCTGTTTGTTTTTAACATCCATATAGATTTTCAGGTCTGTCTGTATGATAATGTAATGCAAAGACTTAAAGTACAGTATTTTTAGAAAATTAAGCTTGAATATTCAGTCTTAACTTCTCAGAGAGGAGGCTCCTTCAACAATTCATACACACAAGGTAATTCTATTAATAGAATCTGACTTGGTTAGAATTACAGAATTTTTATAATTTCAGTTCAGGATATTAATTGTATAGTGAATATGCAGATATAGTATATATGGGATTTACAAAAACAAAATTTTATATTTCTTGCCATCCATAAACTTTATCCTAAAATCTGTGACAAGACAGCTACAAAAATATACATAACGCTCTACAGTTTAGCAAAAATGAATGCTATAGATGGAGAAAAAAAGCAAGTGATATCTCGTTTTGGATCAATGTATTAGTCGAGTCAGTCTGCCAAAACAAAATACCATATACTGGCTGGCTTAAACAACAGAAATATATTTTCTCACAGTTTTGGAGGGAAGTCATATTTATGTTATATGTTGGAGGACCTCGAAGGCTAGTCTGAAGAATTTCACACAAACTACACAATGAAGTCATCAATATGTTTGAAAAAGGAAGTTACTATTTTATCTTCACATTGGAAAGATTCCTAAGATGAAGTGTTTACAACAGATTCCAGTGAAGAGAGTCTGGAGTATAGGAGACAGATTTGGAAAAGTTTTGCAATAGACTTTAAGACTGGATTCAGCAGTAGTTGCCAGAGTTAGGAGCATTGTTTCCCGTACATTAACAGAGAGAAGAGGCAAGTAGTAAAAAGGCAAAGAGAAAAAGGTTTCATACTGAAGGTGAAAATGTTGATCCATGGTCTTGGGAGAGCTGTCCACCTCAAGATGCCATCTACTTGTGGGAAGGAACCTCCCTAGTCAGTTTTAACTTTAGATCTCCAGCTGGTGTGCAGTTCCAAGAGTCTGGAGGAGCCCTTTTTAATTAGGGGAAGTGGACCCAAGGTTCATGTCCCTGAAGTTTGGCTGCCCTCTGGGTGGTGAGGAGAACCTGGCATGGCCCCTTCCAAGGAGGTTCAAGGGCAGTCTTTTTTCTTAGTGATTCCAAATCAGAAGGGTAGGAGAAATTAGAAACATTTGTTTGAAGAGCTTTAGCCAGATATTTGAGGAGAGTAGAAGAATTCAGGATCCAGTTCAGTTTATGGATACATAACAAAACCTCAAAGACAATGAACAGGACTAGAATCTGATATCCACAGGTTGTTTTATAATTTTCTACTGAAACATAGTTTTTTTTCCTCCATCTAATCACCCTCACTTCTATCAAAGATGATCACAGTAAGACTAATTTGTTGCAGAATAAATTGAATCTCATTAAACTTGGCCTAATTATTTATTTAAGTGCAGCAAGAATAGTGACCGACCATATAAGGCTTTTTAAAAATCTACTTTGCTGAAACTTTTCACAGTGAATCTTAGATTGAACTTTTAAGACATACATAATATCACACACCCATAACATACATGCATAGACATACAGAAACAGACAGATGCAAACAGAGATCTTACAGCTTTTGTTTTAAAATGTTAGCCATGAGATGGGCATGATAATGCAAAACTCACTAGTTTATAAAAGAACAGTGGAACCCAGATTGTGTTTCTGGCAGATGGCCAGAACTTAGATTTACCTTCTTAGATGTCTTAAGCTTTTTACTAATATTTGTGGAGATTTTTAAGATTTTTCATTCACCTAGTTTCCAAATAGCCATTTCCTTTTTTTTTTTTTTTTCCTTCTGATAAGACAAGGCTCTCAGTTCCTAAAGAAGACTAAGTAAAACATTTACATCTCAAAAGCACTGGGAAAGAATTCGAGTTCCTCCAAGGACCTTTGTTCCCTAAATCCAGAATTTTGTAGTATCTACAAACTTTCTGAGATGATGGGAAATGGGGGTTGGGGACTGGTAAAAAGGATACATGGGCTTTGAATTGTTTCTAGAGCTGCATTTCTGTTCTTGTAAAAACTTGACTGGTAAGACAAGCACTGTTATTTTTTTTAATTTCTCAAGGAATTGGGTTGCAACCTGAATGCTATCTAGGCTGACTCAGCCATCCAACTACTTTATCTTCAGTTTGCTTCTTTATAGCAGGGAGAAAATCTTCAGCTAAGATAGAAATCTAAGATGGAAAAATTCCTATGTTCTAGATTTAGATATGTTTGTCTTTGGAATGTTCTTCTTTCTCTCTGGGTACCTAGTTTCATTTTAGCTCAGGGGAGAATGCCTAAAAAAAAAGTTCCTATCAGGCTCTGAATATCAACTTGCAATCTGGTCAACTTCTGACCTTACAGCTAAAAAAAAAAAAAAAAAAAATCCTTTTGAAAAATCCTATTGTCAGGTATCAGCCAGGACAAACAGTAAATATTCCTAGCATTATTAAACAATACCATGGATACAAGAAGGGTCCCCAAAGAGGGTGCAAAAGATTCCACCCTCCCAAGATCCAGAGCCACTTTCAAAAGTAACCAAAAGAAAGAAAAACTCAAGACGATTCCCGAGAGCTGGCAAAAGTTGGCAGGATTCTAGCTGCAAACGGGGTGCAACCCACACTTCTGTCCAGTCATATCTTGTGGGCCTCCAATCTGACAGTTGCCAAGCAAAGTTCTCAGGACACAAAACAAGACCAACAGGAAGGCAAGAGCTATCTCTGGGAGAAGAACAGACAACCAATGAGTACCTGAAAGCAAATTCATGAATCACAATTCAAAGATCTAATTCTTAGAAATGCTTTTTGCCTGCCAAGCTGAATTTGGAAAGGAAGAGACACTGAAATTTTACCTTCTCTCAAGCAGGCACACTGACGGACAGCTGGGAGAGCGGACTTTGTCGGCTTCGCCACTTTTCCCGGGATGCTGTCTGCAGTCTCCAGAGTGAGCCGGGCATCCCAGAGGGTCTCACTTGGTCACCGGAAAGTGTAGGCAAGGAAAATAATTGTCCCTCTAACCTTTATAGAGAGTTCCCAGCTGAGGCCCTTTTCCTCGGGGGCCCCTCCTAAATGGACGAGCTTTTCTCTGTTAAAAGTTCTTCTCTCCGGGGTTTCCCGGGTGGCGCAGTGGTTGAGAGTACGCCTGCCGGTGCAGGGGACACGGGTTCGTGCCCTGGTCTGGGAAGATCCCATATGCGGCGGAGCTGTTGGGCCCGTGCGCCACGGCCGCTGAGCCTGCGCGTCCGGAGCCTGTGCTCCGCAACGGGAGAGGCCACAGCAGTGAGAGGCCCGCGTACCGCAAAAAAAAAAAAAAAAAAGGTTCTCCGCTGTGGCCACCGTGATCCAAGATCATTCTTGGTCAGGTTACCTGCTAGGCAGCCTTAAAATAAAATTTTATTCAGCCAAGGCCTCACACGGGCCCAGCCCAGTTTCAGTCAGACACAGTCCCAGGCTAGACCCGGCCGGTGAACGACTTAAGTCGGAACCAATCTGACCCGGACTCCGTCAGAAGTGGAACCCGGACTGCTTTCTAAGTTGGACCGGATCCGACCCTGGACCCCCTCCGGTTTCTAAGTCGGAAGTAGGCCAACTCCAGTTGGTTTCGGGACCCAGTTTGGGGGGAAAAAAAGATGCTCAGAGTCTGAAAGCTCGTGACGCAAAGCTGCTGAACGAAGACCGGGATCCGAGGGGACGTCCCCACACCTCCAGAGGCAGCGAGCAGGCAGCGGCTCCAGGGAGCTCAGCAGGTACCTCCACCTGGTTGCTCGGGGCTCCTGGGGGCTGCTGGGGTCCCTTTGGATGGTTTTTCTGATCATAGAACTTTTAAAAGACAAACTGAGGCATATTCATGTTTTTAAGAGTTTATTTGAACAAAAATCTATTCCAGTCAGGCAGCAGCAAACTGGCCGTGGTTAGGCGCGCTCCGCCGACAGGCGCTGAGGAGAGGCTTCCATAGAGGAAGCGTGGAAGCCAAGTAAGGGAATGATTGGTTGGCTGTAGCTTAGAGGCTCGTTGGCTGTTTGTGATTGGTTGTCCTTAGCGTTTTGTAACCTTGAGGCATTTACAGGCTGATTTTGGTTTGCTTAATGAGGCCTCCGCCGCAGTAGAGCCACCTGAGTCTAATGGCCTCCTTGTTTAACTAATTTAACAGACCCAAGCCTTGTGGTTCCAAAAGCTGATACAATTTTGGTGTCCTCTTTAAGGAAAATGATACATAGTTTTGAATACATAAAGAGCGTGCGTAACGGGTTCTGAAGCTTAAGCTTCCTGATCTTTGTGGAGCTTTATCAAGGGATTCCTAAAGCATACTATGGTTTACAAATGTGAAGCAATCTTGGATGATGGTTCAGCTTATTGAAGTTAGTATTTCAAAGCTGAGCGCTGCAGACCACCATTTCATTTAGGGTTTCCTTTACGCGCAAAGCCTGACCCTTTGGGGCCCTGGGAAGTCAAGTAAGGAGACCGATGGAGTGAGGATGATAGACTACAGAGTGCTGGCTTGGGCAGTTCACTGGGGGGTCACCTCCCCAACCCCTCAGCCCGCTTTTCATTGTCTCTTGAAGTCTTTCCCAAATGTTATAATCCTATAACTTGAAGGAACCCAGTTGTAATGATTCCACAGTGTATAGATTCCACAAGAATCTCTTCTTATAACCAACTTACATAGGCAGACACTTTTTGTTAAAAGGTTTTTAGTCTTCTGTTTTGCATAAAAAAGAAAAAAATAGTATGATTCAGTTGATCTAGACTTAAGAAGTGCTAATGTATTATGTCTTACTGGGACTTGTTATTGATGTCTGGACTTCCTGCTGATCTGCTTCTTGCTTTGGTGGTCTGGTATCATTTCATTTTGATGTTTTCATCCTCCTATTTGGGGCAGGTTTGGCGGTCAAAATATAATTAAGTAGATGCTTTTCATATGCAAATATCCATGTGGTTACTACATCAAGCTATAATATTTATTCTGGAAAGAAGTGAACAATTCACAAGTTTGGAGATAATAGCAAGTTTTCAAAATCTCTGTCTTTCTCTCTGAGTAAATGAATTTTTTAATATAAAGATACCAATTGATAAGGCCCTTTCTGTCTCAGATCATTCCAGCTCACACTCCCCTGTTGAAGTTCTGTGTTAAATGTAATAAAAATGCAAGGGACATTCACTATGCAATTATGTTTGTGAGTAAATATGTATTATACTGTTGTTCCCCTCAAAAGAAAATATTATTTTGTGGTATTTTGTGTACCAAATTAATAAACAAGGCTTAGATTAGATAAAAGATTAAGGAAGAAAGAGTTAAAATAAAACATATTATTCTAGGGGCTCAATTGATCTTGAAATATGATTCCATTTTTTTCTTAATTTTGCTTTTGTTCTCCACTAGCAAAATGGTATCTTCATGCGTTTTCTGTCATTTCAAATTACAGTGAAATACGATCTCTTTTTCCTGTTTCAATATTCTTGTTTCTCCTGTCCCATCATAAACAATTATTATACAGTGTTTGATCTGTATCCTTATTTGCACGTGTCCTTGAGAAACGTGGTAGCACTCTGTGTGTCTGTTTTTAAAATTTGTTTTGTTTATTTGTAAAATTTACAAAGCTACAGGAATGTTGAAAGAGGAGTAAAATGAAGAACTTAGATTTACAGTTCTTAGCATGTTGCCTCTTCAGTCTGTCATTCTCCGAGTCTCTCTCTTATTACCTTGGGAGCTGCAAAACAATTATTTTCTAACTGTTATCCTAGCATTCATCTGTAAAGAAGAGTTTTTCTTCTCTCTACCCTCTCCTCTTTTTTTTTTTTTTTTTTTTGCAGTATAGTTCATTTAAAATATTGTGTTAGTTTCAGGTGTACAGCAACGTGATTCAGATCACATATATATATATAAATATATATATATACACATACACTTTATGAGATACCCCCTCCTCTTTTTTTTTTTTTTTTTTTTTTTTTTTGTAGTACGCGGGCCTCTCACTGTTGTGGCCTCTCCCGTTGCGGAGCACAGGCTCCGGATGCGCAGGCCCAGCGGCCATGGCTCACGGGCCCAGCCGCTCCGCGGCATATGGGATCCTCCCAGACCGGGGCACGAACCCGTATCCCCTGCATCGGCAGGCGGACTCTCAACCACTGCGCCACCAGGGAGGCCCCCCCCTCCTCTTTTAATCCATTCATTTTTAAATTCAGTGTGTTAAAATCCCTTATCATTTTTCTTCTTAGTGCTCAACTTGACCTAAATTTGGAATGTGGAATCCCTTCAGGTGGCTTCTAGATGCTTTTGATACGACCCTGTTATCTCTTTAAGTGCTTTCTCATTCAACAAGTTATTGTACTCTCACTTACTCATCTTGTACTTTCTCTGTCCCAGATCTGAAATTACTCCAAGGAGCCTTGGTTTACTTTGTTGAGAAATGGACATAGGCACCAAGATCGGGATTGTTCATGGCTAGTGAGATCTTATTGTTCCCGGGCTATTTCTGTGGACAGCAGTAAAATATACACATATTTTAGAAATTATCAGTCCATATTAATACTTCTAATTAAAATTCAATACTATATTCTTTCTCACCATTTTCCCTTCTACATTTATAGCTCCCTTCTTCCCCAGTGAACACCCTCACACCCAACAACAATATATTATTCATTTGCTCAGTAACATAATATACAAATATAATTTCAGAATTACAATGTCACGAATAGTGCCTAAGTTCAATATTTCTTTGCAATTTGTGTTGTCCCATCCAAGTAAAGACATATATATGTATATATGTGTGTGACATATATATATATATCCATTTGTTCATGTTCCTTGAATCTTTCAGGTGTGTATTTAAGATTTCCTTATGTAAATGTTGATGGGCATGTATTTGTAATGAAAATATATTACTGTGGTATAGGCCTCATTTTGTTTCTTATTTTTTCCAATCAGGATTATATTAAAATCATTTTAACATCTAGTCTTGTTGCTGGGTTCATCTAGTCCATTGCTTCTAACTCTTTCATGGTATATCAAACCCTTCTTCCATTTCTTTTTTTTTTTTTTCCTCATTTCTTTTACTTAGTCTTTCCCCCCAGAGATGGGTGTGTAATCTCCTCAATCCTCCTGATACTACATACAGAGCTGCTATTAACAGGCCCAAAGTATCTCCTTATGAACCTTTTGAGAGTTTCTCTAGAGTATATACTTAGCAACAGGTTTGGTAAGTTATTAAATGCAAAGATATTTACTTTGAACATCAGATTATTCTCTAGAATTGATGTTATTAGCTTGACTTATTAGGTTGCCATTCTAAAGTAATTTCATTTCATTAAAATTTGTAATGACATATTGTTTCTAAAATTGTTAAAATATTGGTATTGCAGGAATAAGACAACAAATACTATATATATATTAGATATTTAAAATATATTTTAAAATTCTTATTATATGTCAAAGTACTTGACAAAGAAGGAGTGTTGTTTTGCATATTTGATGCATCCAAAAAAAAGTATTTATTTGATGCATCAAAAAAAAGTATTTTGTGAATCCTGTTTACTCAATGTCCTTTTCATTCTTTTTGTTTTTTAAAGTGGTTTTGTTTGTTTTGTTGGTTAAGTAATAGAGGGCAAGTGACAGAAAATTGCTGGTCGGACTGTATCAGCAGCATTTTTAAAGAGACTTAATTCCTAATCCAATGTTGAGAATAAAGTAAGATACCTCATATATGCCTAGATATAAAGTATGGTTTCTTTTCCACCAAATTTCCCTTGGGAAAGAGAAAGGCATCTCATATGAGAGAGTCCCTATAAAGTCATTCATATAAAAGGATGAACTGTTATAACTTTATTGTTAAAGTACAATTTGTAGAAGACAAATTTACCTGATACAATGTCAGTAGTATTTTTTGGTTGCTTATAAAGGTCACCTGAAATAATTGGGAAAAATATGACAAAGAAATTGAACATAGATTTAGTGATTATCACTGGGAACTTGTTCTTAGGATAATGGAGCTTCGATGTGATTGTGAACATGTCTTTAGAGAATGGTTAAGTGGAGATTATGGGTTGGATAGAGGAGATTTTGGGTTTGGGTAAAACTTCAAGTGACAGCATCCATGCCTCTATTCAAAAGGTTATCTTGACAACTTGTATGGAAATCATGGTGGTGTGCTCTGGAAAACTGGGTTAGAGAACTGAAATACTTATCTTTAAGGATGAAAAATAGTTGATGTGAAAGATGCACGGAGAGACCTGTGCTGCTGCCTAGCGAGCACTGAGCTCCATGTGGGCTCCGGGGACCGTGGGGAGCTGTGAGACCCCGGGCTGCATGGGTGGCCTTGCTCCCGTGGTCTGGGCTCGCCGTCCTCCCCCTCCCCTTGACTGCAGCTTTCAGGTGCTTGGAGCAGGCCCACACCACTGACTGGAGGGCAATCCTGAAGACCATCTGGAAGGGCGTTCCCAAGATAGACAGGTACCTGAATGCCATCTTGGACCTCCTGGGAGGCAAGGACAGGCTCTGCCAGTATAGGTGCAGCGATCAAAGCCTTTCCCATGTTAGGGTTATGAACCCTCCCTGCTGAATGGATGTGCCTGTCCACTGTTTGGTGTTCACAAAGTGTTGCAACCAACACTGCAGGTGCTATGAGACGTGTGGCAAAAGCAAACATGACTGTGATGAAGAGTTCAAGGATTGCCTCTCCGCTGAGATTGTGCAGAGAACACTAGGACCAGCTCAGATGTTCGGGCACCTGAGACTTCAGTGGAGCTTGTTTCTGTAAGCCTACCTGGACAGCCATCAGCTGCATGTAGGTGTTGTTAGGAAGAAAAATAGCTGATCTTTAAAGAAGATGCTGACAGGTGGTGACAGCAGAACATAACCTTTGACAAAGAACTAATGTTTTTACAGCATAAAGCTGCCTTATTTTTGTGAAAGGATTGTTTTAAGACCTTATTTCAACTTTAAAACTTCAGACTAAAGGAAAAAATGGGGGAGGTTATCTTCCTGGACATTGCTACCTCAGTGTGCCAAAGTGTCTTGAACCAATCTTAGAAAGAGGTTCCTGTTGAGGGGAGAATTCTTTAAAAGGAAGAGTTTGTAACTCTGTTTTCACAACTGTATTTACTGAAAAAATAAGGTCAAATGTAAAATTCATTATAACGTATGGTCCACACTGTCTTATCTGGAAAAATGGGGAAATCTTCATTTAGAAGTATATTTGTTTACTGTAAAAAATTTTAACCTTTTTTTATTGAAGTATAGTTAATTTACAGTGTAAAATTTTAAATATGCATTTATGTCTTGGAAGATCTGACTTTATTTTTTCTCTATTTTGATTGACACGTAATACACTGTTTTTCCATAACCCATTGAGCCTATGAATAAGTCACACTTCTATTAATGTTAGGAGTAGTTACAAGGACAAGGTTTCCATGTATGTTTCTTTTGTAAAATTGGAACTATCTGCTGGGACATCTTAGGGAGCAAAACTAGGATATCTAGGTATTAATGGAATGTGCCTAGAAGGTGAGGTGAACAAAATTCAGAAGGATAGCCACTCCCATTTTATGAGCCAGTCTTATGACAAATTTCATATTTTGCTATAACCTTTGCCTAAATTGGAGAAAATATGGATTTAACGAGACAAAAGGAAAGTCGCTTCACATCAGAGCCTTATATGTGGTTATGCTTTGGTGTTTATTTCCTGGTACTTGCTCTTCATAGTATAATAGATCCTGGGATGTTTTTAAAAGATTGTAAACCTAGTGGCCTTAATAAAAATTGTTCTTGATTAAAAAAAAAGAAAGATGCGTTTGAAGAGTTTAAATAAACTATTGCACAGATAAAAAGTAATATTTCATATTAATGTATTATTTTACATTGTGGGTATATATTACTAAAATAATGTAGTAAATACTATAAGGTGGCATTATACTTTATCCACATCCCTAAAATTCAGTCTATTTAAGTTGATCCAAAAATTGCATTGGGAAAAGAATGGATCATATAATATTCAGGTTCCCATTATATTTAGCCATGTAATGGAGATGAAAATAATATGCTAATTAAAACTTAAGACTTAAAAAATTTATATTTATGAATTATAAGTTTATTGAAAAGTCACAATTCATTGGAGATATAATCATATAATTATTTTTTTGTTTCAAATATATTTTTTTAAAATCTGTGTTCCAGGGATTCATCTTTTTTCATCACTTAATATCATCTTACGGAAGATTCTAGAATGTTCTAGTAATTTTTAGTTATTAAAATTTAGTCCAGTCTAGTTTGAAATTTCTGTCTCATATATTTTCAAAGTTCCTTCTCTCTACTCTCTTAAAGTAGGCTTGAATTTGAATCTTTTTTTTAATGTTAGTGTGTCTGTGTGAATGTGTGCGTGCATGCGTGTGTGTGTGTGTGAGAGAGAGAGAGAGGGAGGAGAGAGGAGAGAAACCATGTGTTTTTCTAAGTGAAGGAAGTTTAAAAGATCCCTCCATTATCATATCCCACATGGAATGTTGTTTGTGGCCTGGAGAATTAAAGATAGAATATTCATATTCAAGGATACTGCAGGGTCAGGTAAACAGAAATATACCTGATTAGGGTGAATAATTAAAACAACAGTCAACATTTTACAGCTCGTATTAGGAAGAAGAAACACCTCAATGTAGGTTTTGCTTATGTTAAATTTTGAAGATGTGAAAAAGCAGAATTTTAAAACTTAAAAATAACCGCAGACATATTTTTGTAGCTATGTAACGGGCACTCTTCTAATGCATTTTACTTACTTTAATCCTCATTAAAATATCATATAGGGTATTTTCACTGCCCTAAACACCCTCTGTGCTCTGCCTGTTCACCCCTGTCCTTCCCCTTCCTCTCTACTCACCCCCAACCCCTGGCAACCACTGATCCTTTTGCTGTCTTTGGAGAGAGATTTAAAAATAATCATATCTGTGTTCTATCTTTAGAAATTCTGATTTAATTTTCTGGAGTTGGTCTGAATATCAGTAGTTTTTGAAAGTGTCTGGATGATGGAGGTATGCAGCCAGGATTGAGAAATCTGGAATAAATCACGCTTAAATTAGTAAGGGAAGGATTCAGAAGAGAAAGGTTGATGTGAAGATCATAGTTCATAGCTTTTTAGAAAGGGAAAGAGAATGGGATTCAGGGTACATATGGAAAGATTAATTTTTAAAACACAGAAGAACACCTGAATGGTAAGGGCCCAGGCATTTGTTTTAACAAGTACTCTTCCACACATGCATTGCCCTGGGATCTTGTTAATATGCAGATTCTGATTCTTTAGATCTGGGTGGGCCTGACCTTCTGCTTGTCTAACACACTCCAGGTGATGCCAGTGCTGCTGGTCTATTAGCCACATTTTTATTGGCAAGGATTTGTGTTTTTTGTTCAGGTGAGTGTGATCAAAGGGCAAAGGGGAAAGGAAGTTTAGAGTGTATTTAAATAATTCTTATATGATGCTTAACTGGTGCTCCATGGAACCTAAACTCAGTAAAATGGGAAGTGAAGAGAAAAGGGGACTAATGACTAGGAGGCAAGCAGAGGGGTCAATGAAGTGAAGGTTTCGTTGCCTTTGAAACATGATTGCAGTGACTATACTGAGGTGATGAAGTTGGAAAGATAGGAGGGTACGAGTGGTTTGAGAGTGGGATGTTTGCATGAATGGTATGGGGTAGGAATACATTTCAGGCGATACAGAAAAAATCAAGGGGTTAAGAGGGCTGAGACGGAGTAAAGGAGATGGTTGGAAGTGAAGATATGAAGGAATTAGGAGGCCAAGATGTTCAAATATGGGTGGATAGGAAACCCTGAGCCGGACAACAAAGTCTTCAATGAATGAAAGGAACGCACTGACAGATTATCACAACAGAAGGTAGCATAGTTAGGTGGCATAAGCCTCAGAGGTAGATATTTTTTTTAGGAACAGTAGTTTCCCTTCCAACATGGCATAAGGAAACATGGAGGATATAACACCACTATTTTGATCCGGAAGTACTTGGGATGTAAGAGAATAGACTGTCTCTGCTTAACAGGCCTGTAGAGACATCAGTGGCCAGTAAGATTTCAGTTATAGGAAAGAAGAGCTTGCCAATCACCGAAAACAAATTCTAGAGTCCACAGCTTCGGGTGAAAGGTCACAGGAAGATTAAGGTCAAGAGAGAAATTATAGATAAATGTTAAAGACACAGTTCAGTAAAGAAAGAAGTCAGAGGGCTGTTTGGGCAGTGACTGAAAAAATGTTATTTGGGTTGGAGGTAGTTAGCGTCTCATATTCTCTTGGAGAAAGACATGCTTTTGGGGGAAATAGAAATCATACGTGTTTTGGAAAGGAATCCCCAACTCCCTTCCCCCAAAGAGCTGTGGGAGAGGGCCAGAAATTTCCGTGCCTCTAGTCTGCTGATGATGACGGTGATAATCAATGCAGCACTAGATGGTGGCCTGGAGAATGTGAATATAAACCAAGAAGTCATTATTTCTAGCATCTCAGGAGCTAAGAGTCTCCAAGTAAAGATGAGAGTCTTATTTTCCCCTAGGAACTCATGCAAAACTGATCAAAGTGGTATAGCACGATGGCTGAGGCTACAGTTCCTAGGAGGAGTCTGCTTGGGTCTAAATCCTGGTCCCACCTCAAACTAGCTTCATGGTTTTGAGGAAAAGACTTACTCTCTCTGTGCTTCAGGTTTCTTATCTACAAAATGGGAGTAGTTACAGTGCCTGACCCACAGGTCTGTTATAACAAATTAATAAACATATGTAAAGCATTAATAACCATGACTAACATACAGTGAGTGCTATACAACTGTTTGATTTTTTTTATTTAAATGACTGCTGGGATTATAATATGTCATTTTGTTTTAGAAAGTAATTTTTTATGGAAGATAACAATAATGATAACAGCATAATACCAAGGAGATAAGTCCTTACCATTCATTATTTCATTTAACAGTTACAACAGTTGAAACAACTGAAAGTCACATAGACCTATACACACATTTCTTTTTATCTTTTAGGTAAAATGAAATAGGTTCACGTGTATCAGTAGAAAATATTGCAAAACAGAGATTAGGTCAGATGATGCTGTGAAGTGAGGGAGCTGCAACCAGCAATAGGAAGGAAGCTGTTAGTTAAAACACACTCACAGTGAGAAGACAACCTAAAAGTTTTGCAGATAAGGCAGATTTCTCACTGCATGTGGGAGGTTCAACCATTCCAAGGGCAATTGTAGAATCCCTTGGGAGACAAGGCTCTCAGGTCGAAATAAATTGAAAACAGTTTGAATTACAATGTCCTTTGACTTCTTGCTGAGGAAGGCAGCCAGCTGCCTGTGAAGAGACTGGTGAATCCTATTCTGGTTGTGTTCACTTCCTCAGTGGAAGTTTGAAACCTCACAGCTATCAGTGTTTGCAGTGGAAGCGCCAGCCACAAACCAGATGGTGAAGTGTGGACCTCATGTGCTCAGACAGGGGAAGGTGTCCTCCCAAGCCACTTGATCATCATTTGTAAGAATCAGGAAAGCTCAGGCTGTTGAGGTTCAGTTAATATTTTTCATTAGTTTCCTTTGATTAAAGATCCTTTCTTTTCATTAGGAAGAAATTATAACATTTTTCCAATCCAGCACTTAAATACAACTTTTTCTTTACACATTTTCTGGTCTCTTTTCATGGCTTTCTTCATTCAAGCAGTGTTGATTGGCTTTTAATTGTTTACCACCTGTGATGGTTAATTTTTCGTGTCAACTTGCCTTGGCCACAGGGTGACCAGACTTTTGATCAAACATGATTCCATGTGTGTCTGTGAAATTGTGTCTGGACGAGCTTAACAAGTGAATCAGTAGACTTAGTAAAGCAGGTTGCCCTCCTCAGTGTGGGTGCGCCCCCCTGAGGAAGAGAAAATTCCTGCCTGAGTGCCTGGAGCTGGGACATTTTTTTTTTTTCTAGCCTTCGGACTGAAGCATTTGCTTCTCTTTGGTCTGAAGGCTGCTGGTTTTCACACTGGAACTTGCATCTTTGGCTTTCCTGGTTCTCAGGCCTTTGAACTTGGACTAGAGCTACACTATCAGCACCCCTGGGTCTTCAGATTGCTGACTGCAGATCTTAAAACTTCTTAGGTTCTATAATTGCATGTGCCAATTGCTTTTAATAAATTTCCTTCTATATAATATGTACATCCTATGGGTTCTGTTTCTCTGCAGAACCCTGACTAATATAACAGGCTTTTTATTAGATGCCAGGAATAGAGCAGTAGACAAAAAGGCCAAATCCTACAGGCAGCTAATGCAGCTCAATATCAAAAGAACAAACAACCCAATCCAAAAATGGGCAGAAGACCCAAATAGACATTTCTGCAAAGAAGATATACAAATTGCCAACAAACACATGAAAGGATGCTCAACATCACTAATCATTAGAGAAATGCAAATCAAAACTACAGTGAGGTATCACCTCACACCAGTCAGAATGGCCATCATCAAAAAATCTACAAACAATAAATGCTGGAGAGGGTGTGGAGAAAAGGGAACCCTCTTGCACTGTTGGTGAGAATGTAAATTGATACAGCCACTATGGAGAACAGTATGGAGCTTCCTTAAACAACTAAAAATAGAACTACCATATGACCTAGCAATCCCACTACTGGGCATATACCCTGAGAAAACGTAATTCAAAAAGAGTCATGTACCACAGTGTTCATTGCAGCTCTATTTACAATTACCAGGACATGGAAGCAACCTAAGTGTCCATCGACAGATGAATGGATAAAGAAGATGTAGCACGTATATACAATGGAATATTACTCAGCCATAAAGAGAAACGAAATTGAGTTATTTGTAGTGAGGTGGATGGACCTAGAGACTGTCATACAGAGTGAAGTAAGTCAGAAAGAGGAAAACAAATACCGTATGCTAACACATATATATGGAATCTAACAAACAAAAGTGGTTCTGAAGAACCTAGGGGCAGGACAGGAATAAAGACGCAGACGTAGAGAATGGACTTGAGGACACGGGAAGGGGGAAGGGTAAGCTGGGATGAAGTGAGAGAGTGGCATGGACATATATACACTACCAAATGTAAAATAGATAGCTAGTGGGAAGCAGCCACATAGCACAGGGAGATCAGCTCAGTGCTTTGTGACCACCTAGAGGGGTGGGATACGGAGGGTGGGAGGGAGACACAGGTGGGAGGAGATATGGGGATATATGTTTATGTATAGCTGATTCACTTTGTTATACAGTAGAAACTAACACACCATTGTAAAGTATTTATACTCCAATAAAGATGTTATAAAAAAAGGGCCAAATCCCAAGCACTTACAAGGTAGTATTACCAAATAACTACATAAATTCAAAAGCAATTTAAATTTGTCCCAAGTGTCTAAAGGAAGTTCACATGTTTATATTACTTTTTTTCTATTTCTTTTCAGAAGGAGGTAATGTTTTAGAATAATGGCATTTTTTCCATACATATGAGTTACCAAATACTCTCTACCATATGCTTTCCATATTAGCTATTTAATCCTGCTGATTTAGTTTGAATTTCCCTAGGTTTGAATTTGAAACAATATTTTAATCCTTGCATTGACAGAATAATTCTCTGTCCTAATGAAAATTCAGATTTGATGCTATTTTAAAAATGGGAATTTTTTAAATATAAATTTATTTATTTATTTTTGGCTGTGTTTGGTGGTTGTTGCTGCATGCGGGCTTTCTCTAGTTGCGGCGAGTGGGGGCTACTCTTCGTTGCACTGCACGGGGTTCTCATTGCAGTGGCTTCTCTTGTTGCAGAGCATGGGCTCTAGGCGCGCAGGCTTCAGTAGTTGTGGCTCGCAGGCTCAGTAGTTGTGGCTCACGGGCTCTAGAGCCCAGGCTCTGTAGTTGTGGCGCACGGGCTTAGTTGCTCCACCACGTGGGATCTTCCCGGACCAGGGCTCAAACCCATGTCCCCTGCATTGGCAGGCGGATTCTTAACCACTGATCCACCAGGGAAGTCCCAAACTGGGAATATTTTAAATTTACATTTTGGAAAGACATGGACCTAGGATGAGCAAAACCAAAAAATTTTTCAGACTTCTGTATAACAAAAAATAAGTCTGTAGTTCAAATCCTATTGCTGATGTTAGCCACGTCAGTAACTTTTAATAATTCACTTTTTTTGGAATTTATAATAATGGGATTTTACTCTTTCCTGAAGCTTTTTTTTCTGACTCAAGAAGACAGACTTACTTCCCCCTTTATGTATTTCTGTACTCCTTATTGGCTTTTATAATTAGATGTCTTTACGTGTTTACGAGTCCTGTGTACTCCAGGAAGGCTAGGGTTCCTTTGGGCAGCCAGTGCTCATAATCACTGTCCTTTCTGTCTCCAGAGACTAGCAGAGCCGGGCCCACATTAGACATGCCAGACATGCTGGTGGCACTAACATGAACCCTAAGATTCCTTTAAGTCCTAACAGTGATATTAGGACCTACAAGACACTTCCAATTTAGCAATAGCATCTCCCACTTGTCTGGAGGTTGAGCTCCTTTGGACTGCTTATGAATGTTGTATGTTCTTTCTGACCCTTTTTTTTTTTTTTTTTTTTTTTTGCGGTACGCGGGCCTCTCACTATTGTGGCCTCTTCCGTTACAGAGCACAGGCTCCGACGCGCAGGCTCAGCGGCCATGGCTCACGGGCCTAGTCACTCCGCGGCATGTGGGATCTTCCCGGACTGGGGCACGAACCCGTGTCCCCTGCATCAGCAGGCGGGCTCTCAACCACTGCGCCACCAGGGAAGCCCCCTTTTTTGTTTTGATTATCTTTTTCACACAAGTGAAACAGTCAGAATATAATTACCTAGATGCTTTTCATATGTAAATATCACAGTGATTACAATACCAAACTTCACTGGGCATCAGAAGGAATGTTTTATATATGAAGATTCAAAGATTAGATAACATTACTATGACTTTCAGATTTCTTTTATTCTTTCCTGCAGATAATCCTATCTCCCCCATTGCCCCTCCTACACACTGTTTTCTTTTTCTTTTGAATACACATTCTACTTTGTAAGAAAGCTCTTTTCAGTCTAGTGGCTTGTCACATCTTCCCTTCCTCAGCTCTCCGAGGGGCCATCTGCCAAGCTGGACCCATTGTTCCTGAGGGTCTCCTGCTCAAAACAAACATCCGGATACAAAATAATAGCAGGGGAGGTTTCAAGACTAAAGAAAGGCAACGAATTTTATAAGTAGCTGCTGATTCTATCACCCTACTCCCTGTACTCCCCCCGCCCCTGCCGCCTCCAAATCAGCTTTTTAGCATAACTAGTACTGATTTCCCTAAGTGAAGTGAATCATGGAAATTACATTGACTCTGCCAAGCGCTAAGCGCTATTCTGGGTGTGCTACAGGTATTAATTCACTTCATCTTCAAAGCACACTTATCTCTAAAAATACTGTCATTAGCTACAGATTAGGAAATGAAGGCAGAGTGAGGTTTAGCAGCTCTTCCAAAGTGATATCCCTAAAAAGGAGCCGAATAGGTTCAAATCCCATCTAAGTGGCCCTACCTACAACCAGTGCAAATGGATAAGAAATCCCCTTTCCCCATGTCCCTCCTGTTGCAAGCCCGTCGTTCGTCAGCGGCTGCCTTATTCCACATCTTGTTTAGTCAGCCTGGCGGAAGGAACATCCTCTGTCAGGACATGGTTTGTCTCATGGCAGAGGGAAGAGGAAATCACAGCAGCAAGCTGGCTCCTAGAGCTCCTGCTTGGAAGTGGCACACGTCACTTCGGTCTACATCTCATCTTCCACAGCAAGTCACAGGACCACTCCTGAAGTCAAGGGGCTGATCATACATCATTCTCCCTTAGGGTAGGGCACAGTCACATGGCTATGCCTGATGTCAGGGAGACACTCGCTAAAGCACACACCGTTTCAAGTCACATACCAAGCCTGACGTTAGTGGGATGGATAGGTATACTCCTCTTCCAGGAGGAGAGGAGCGTATTTTGAACAGAATATAATCTGTTACTCTTAGGACACTGTTACCTATGAAACGGTATCTCATTGGGTGTCTTTTATATGTTTAGTGGCTACTGGAATTTTGTCTTTTGTGAATGTCCTAGGCATGTCAGTTGCCTATTTTCCCACTGGTTTGCTTACTTATCGAAGATCTAAATATTTTTTGTACTTTACCCAAAGCAAAAAAAGCTGTATTTTAAAACTGGGGACAATAATGAATTTAATTTTATGGCTATAGTAAGGAATACACAATAAGTCAAAGAATTTGATCATACCTGGCATATGATAAATTCTCAATAAATGAGTTATTTTAAAAAAATATTGTCTAGATTTCAGGTCAGCAAACTACAACCTGTGGGCCCCCTCTGTCTATTTTTGTAGGTAAAGTTTTACTGGAACATAGCCACACTATTTGTTTAGGTATTGTCTATGGCTGCTTGTGCTACAAAGGCAGAGTTGAATGATTGTGACAGAGACTGTATGCTCCACAAAGCCTGAAGTATTTACTATCCCTTTACAGAAAAAGTTTGCCAACTGCTTGTGTACATCAGTGAATTAAATGGAGATATAATGGAGTGCAACATCCCAGTAACCTTTAGGTCCTAAAGGTTGGTTTTGATCTCTAACCTAGACCCCAGGATGCAATATAATGCTTGATTTACATTCTGGGCAACAAAGGGTAGGAGTGGTTTAGAAAGCTTCCACCTGGTCTTTCCCACTATGAGAAGTCTTAACTCACCAAACCAAGCTAACTACTAATATGTCTAATCCAGTAGTAGAGTGCATTGTCCCAATGGACCCAATATGAGTTGAACTTGGGCCAGGTGTTCATTTATTACCTGGCCCACATATGCCTTCTACTGTCTCGTAGAGGGACATGATGATGCTTTGTCTTCCTAAGTCTCAATGACTACTCAGGTCCTCTGCCCAATAGACCTCAAAATGTATGAGTATTTCCCTTTTAGGAATATATGGTTATCTGAGTAAGTGGCCATAGATCTTTCGGGGAAGAACTGGAGGAATTGTTACCATATACACTTACCATGGTGTTTTGGGTGCATTCTGCTTGAAACTCAGCCTCTCCTTCAGAAAATGTGTTCCAGACTTGAAAACTGGCTCATGTCCAGCAACTAGGCAAGGGATTGTGACTTCTCATGGGAGTGGTCACTCACAGCCTCCAAGTCATCCATGCTTGAGTCCTTTTAATTGTATAAATTGACAGTATCCTTTTCTGATACCCATATATCTGGAAAGGTCATCTTCTGTTAACAGTTCAAATACTCCTGCAGCTCAGGTGGCTGCCACATCATTTTGTTTGTTCATTATGATAATTGCACCCATGGAGGTTGAACAATACCTGTCCTCCTACTTTGAAATCCTATTATTCCCATTGCTATCAGGGAGCTGAGTTCTGTAAGAGTCTCTCTTACCATCATCCGTAGCCTAAGAAGATAGGCACCACTTCTTAATGATGCTGGTAAGATATAGTATATTCCTCTTTGCTCTGATAAACTGAGATAAACCGTCCTTACTGCTTGGATAGGGAGAGCATCAGGCAGATCCTTCCCACAGGCAGGGTCATTTGGTAGGTGTTTGGATCTCAGATAGCAGAGCCAATTCAGCAAGCCCTCTTCAGCAAACCTTTGATTCCATCCTGCAGCGTTTGCCACTGCAGTTCTACCATTTTAACTACATTTAATATGAGCCATCACTTTTTCTAAGCCTTCAAATGTCATCCAGCAGTAACATTAGAAAAGTCTCCCAAGACCTCTACTAGGGGGTTAAATTCCATCTCTTGAGAATGCTCCCATACTGAAAAATTACTTTATGCAGCTCTACATTCTTCTCCCGTTGACCCACCATTCTCAGACTTACTTCAGGCTCACACATTTCCTATGGTTTATCTTAACCATGTCCTGCAGCTCTTCTAGTGTGGCCCTGTCTCCCTTAGCGGACCCAGGCCTCTTGTTGGTTATTGATCTAGTGTCAGAGAGAGGGAAGAGGCTAAACTGAGCATGGAGTTGTTGGAGAAATACAATTAAAACCAAAATTTTCTTCCAACCCAGAAAACCTCTCCACAGAGGTAGAAGAGAAACAATTTTATTACTGAATAAGCATTACAATGGAATGTGACGTGCATCACAGGAAATCCATTAAGAGATTGCCAAGGCAGAAATCTCATCCTTTTATAGAGCCAAGCAAATACAAACACAAACCACTACACACATGTTCTCAAGCTAATCAATAACTAGATCAAGTCAGAGGACTTGACAGGCCATTTATCACACATAGTTCATCTCAGATTCACCTGCTAATTGGAGTTATCATCTGTGTTTGCTAATTCACTTTATCCAAAGGGACTATATGATTAAGACTAGAGGTAGTTTTGCAACTTGGAGTGAGGGGCTTCTGAAGTTAGGCTCCTTCTTTCCCACAGAAACTGGGAGATAAGACAGCTATATTCCCTGAAGATTACATTTCAAAGAGATGGTTCCCGGGTTCTTAAAAAAGACATTACTGGGTTGTAAAGTTGATAAGAGGCTTATTTAGCCTTTAAAAAGATTTACATATATTTTAAAGTGATAGAGAAAGAACTTACAAGTTTTCTTAAAGTCAATGCTCTAAGAAGTGGAGGAGTGGAGGAAACTTCCCTTATTTTTTTATTTTTATTTTTTTTTTGCGATACGCGGGCCTCTCACTGCTGTGGCCTCTCCCGTTGCGGAGCACAGGCTCCGGACGCGCAGGCTCAGCGGCCATAGCTCAGGGGCCCAGCCACTCCGGGGCATGTGGGATCCTCCCGGACCGGGGCACGAACCCGCGTTCCCTGCATCGGCAGGCGGACCCTCAACCACTGCGCCACCAGGGAAGCCCCGAAACTTCCCTTATTTTAACAGGCAGAATTAAGCTTCTTATTTTTCACCTGTATTTGTCCTTACATTACCATACTTTTACCTTCGAGGCAGAGTCCACCTTGTCTTCAGGCAGTGGCCAATTTGGCAGGACTAGAGGGTTCACGGGCATCTGGGATTTCATGTGTTTTGAGTGCATCAGTACAGATGCCCAGCTTTTAACCCATGCTGCCCGTCCTCCTTCAGTGTTCTGACCTTTGTACATAAAACCTTCCAGAGCTGAGAATCCAAATTTTTCTTCAGTTCTGCTACTCCTTTGATTAAGTGTTGGGACTCAGCCTTTTCTGTTCGCAAATGCTACCATCAGGCCCTCTGACTTTCACCTTGAACCTTAATTGCTAACCTCTGGCTTCCCTTGTCTTTTCCCAAAACATCTATGACTCTCAGCAACAGTCACCCAAGTCCATTGTCTTCTTCACTACTCTTCCCCACCCCTCAGACTTCCAAGTGCCTGATACTTTGTCCATTCTGTGCATCCTCTTACACAGGTTTGCCATCTCAGTTTACTACTGGTGAACGTATTAACAATTGTGCAACTGCTGTATGCAAAGGTCTATCAGTACCCCACCTACCACCAGGATGGAACTTGCAGAGTGATTAGGGAAGACTGGACAACAAGTAAAAATTCACAGAAGTTCATTCAAAGGAGAGAAAGTATTTGGTGGCTTCTCAATAGAGCACTACGTAGGTGTGGGTGGAGGAGATAAACAAGGGTGAGACCACAGAGTACCTTATGAGCAAACTTAAGGGACAGGAGATAGCCTAAGGCAGATGGGGGATCGTTGATCCATTTCATGTGAGGAAGAAAACACATGTTCCCATTAGAGTTTCAGAAAGATCTCTGTCTGATTGTAGGGAATGGGTTCGGAGAAGGAGCTTGGTTAAGAAGGGGTGCAAGAATGAGGGAATGAAAAACCAATTAGGAGAATATTTCATTATATAAGTAAAATTGATAGATGCCCTAAAATATGATAGTAGTAATAGAAATAGAAAGAGTTGAATATGAGAAATACTAAAGAAGTAGAATGGATACTTTGTGATAATTATTGGATGAGGACATAGGAGAAAGGAATTAGTGAAAAATGATATTTAATTGTTTATCAACCAGGTGGATATAGTGCCATTTTCTGGAAAAAAAATGTACATTTTGGAAAGTAAGTATGAGGGCATGGTGAAACTTCCACTTTGGATGTCTTAGTTTGAAGATCACTGATCCATTTAACAAGTTATTTTTAAGTGTCAGGGTGATATATTGACACTTAATAGGTCTGAGGTAGTGGATATACTGTCAGGAACACAGGGTCTCACTCATGCAGCTTACTGTTTAATGAGAAGACAAAATAAATGCATGGACACAAATAAATATATAATTATACATTACAATAAATCTATGAACGAAATTTTCTGTTGTGAGAGAAGAATGATATTGGGGAAAGAAGATCATTTAGATTGGGGATTCAGAAAAACATTGAGGGAGGATTTGGAATCCCCAAAATTAGGAAAAGAAAGATGTCACTTCCATTTTAACAGCATGTTTGCAGAGACAGTTTGGTTTCTTGGTATGACAGTGAGAAGTTGAGAGAAATCTCAAATGATGACTCTTATTTAAGGAATGAATGAAGTAAAGTTTTAATCTAAAAACAAAAAGGATGTTGGGATTAGTTTGATGCGATGGTTTTCATGGCAGGAAATAATCATTTGCACATCTTTCATATAAGCTTTCAAATAGTCATCTACTTGTAAACTAGAAATATATATATATATATTATATATATATTATATATTTATAATATATATATAATGATAGTACACCATTCCAGGATGGCATCATGAATTTTTATCCCGAATCATTATGCAAATTTTCAAAAATTTAGAAAAGTGGTACAATAAAAATCCACGTACTCTCAACTTAAATGTAACAATTATTCATGTTTTGCTATATTTGCTTTATATCTTTCTCCCTCTTTCCTCATCTTTCATGTATGTAATATATGTTTATATATTAAATTTTGTATATAGGTAGATTTTTGTTGTATCATATGAAAGTAGCATCATGAAATTAAACAATGATATGGTTTATATTTTGATAACTGTCCTTGTGGTAGAAGTTTTTAGAACAGACACAAATTTCTTAAAATGTTTAGACTGCCAGTTTCACAAAATAAAATCTCTAATGATAATTGCTTCTGTTTGCATGAATCTATTTGTCTAATTCTGAAAGCTGCTACATAGACTTTCTTTAAAAGTACTTTTTAATCTTCTGAAGATCTCTATTTTCATGCAGTCAGTCTTAATATATGATATTTGAATTTCTTAAATCAAGAACAAAGTATTTGGGCTTCCCTGGTGGCGCAGTGGTTGCGAGTCCACCTGCAGATGCAGGGGACACGGGCTCGTGTCCTGGTCCAGGAAGATCCCACATGCTGCGGAGCGGCTGGGCCCGTGAGACATGGCCGCTGAGCCTGCGGGTCCGGAGCCTGTGCTCCGCAACGGGAGAGGCCACAATAGTGAAAGGCCGGCGTACCGCAAAAAAAAAAAAAAAAGAACAAAGTATTTGCTAGTATATAATTTTTAGGGAAGAATGTTTAAAACTATTATATATTTGATCTGTGTCAAACTATCTGAAAAGTATGAATAAACATACACAAGCCTATATAACTGCATTATTTTGCTAACATTATTTTAAACTCTGGAAAACAATAACTATTTTTAAAATATCCTGCAGTACCTAGCACAGTGCTGTGTACCTAGAGTTACTATCTATGCACATATAAATCTACATGTTCATCTACATATATGTGTATTTATACATCTACAAATATGTAAGGTGATTTGATGAATAAAATGCTATAAGACAATTGCTCTGATCTCCCTTGGTTTCACTAGCCCCACATCAACAATGCCAAATCCTTTCATAAGACTTAGATAAAGTTCTTAGGTCAATTCATAACGAGAAGGTTATTCTTGTAATTGCATTTATACCTTAAATTAATATAATAATTTTCTTCTAAGGAAGTTCTTCACACTTTCTGAAATATTACCTCATTTATCTTTCCAACATCCCTAGAAAGCCAGAGTTAATCTTATTAATCTTTACATGTGGAAACTGGCTCACAAAGTATAGAAATAATTTGCTGGGAGTCACAGAACATCAACAGGTGAAGTAGATTTATAGTTCACATTAGCAAATTGTCTTCAATCCAAGATGAAGGAATTTTTTGTGTGTTGAAATCGAGTTTATCTTTACTATTATTTCTGCCCTTGCCAGGTGTTTAGTCAACCTCTGACTCTGTCCACATTCCCTTCCATCATAGCTTAAATTTGCTATCTTCCCCTGAAATAAAAATCAATGGTGGAACAAGGGTTTGTCTGTCTGGGCATTAAATATCAGTAGATAAACAAAAACAGAGCTGTCATTCTGTGGGGGCTGTGTTTTAATTCGAGTATTCTCTGTATTCGAGTATTCTCTGTCAATGTTGGAATAACTCCATCAACTTAAGACAACATGTAACCAATATCTGGGACCTAGAGGAGAAAAAATTGTCAAAGTAATTAGAAATACCATAGGGATTTATACCAACAGGTCCTCCTATGCACCTGTTCCCTCGTTACCGACCCAACCTCTCAAACCCTAGGTCCTGCTCTGTAGGAGTGGCTGCCCTAAATGCAGTAGCTAGCACAAATATTGGTAAATGCTGAAGTTGTGAGGTCAGAGGCTATTTTTAAATGTCTTGAGGAATGGAAAGTAAAAACAGACAACTTTCGGAAGACTTGTTGAAAAGATCAAGTGAGAGAGAGAGACAGATGGCTGGAGGGACCAGCAGGATTCAGGATCCCTTTTTGTTTTTAACTTGCAAACGACAAGAAACTGTTAAAATGTAGATGAAAAAAAAGCAGTTCCAGAGAAAGGGCGAAGATGTACCCTGACATCTAATTCATATTGTTTACATGCAAAAGTAAATTTTTGAGAATCCAAACAATTAACTTAAAGCAAGTTATTGATTGACTCATTGATACATTTACTGGCCATGCTGGTAATTTCTAAATAATTTACACAATTGGTTCTGACCCAGAACTTTGTAACAGAATAGCACTGGGGATTGACAAGCCCACACGGTGCATACATATTTGGAAAGTATTTCCCATTTGGTGCTGTCCTGCACCCTTGATTAATACTACTGCTAAGACCATGTTCTACACAGATCTGAAGTCTTTGATTCCTACAAGTCTCTATTTAACATGACAATTTTGGTATAAAAAGAAAATAAATAAATAAAAATAATAACATCAAGATAAAAGCCTTAATTGAGGGAAGTGAAAAATTCAGAAAAAAGTCAGTTGGTCATTTGATATATTTGTAAACATTAGATTGCAGTTATTTTTCTCTGTAAAAGCAAACTGTCTGATTCATTTTCTGTTATTCTGTTGGACCTGAATGTAGCTGTCAGCTGTTCCTCTCTTGAGAGCTTTGATTTTAAAGGAAGAAAGCACATGGGAGCATAAACAGATATTATTTATAAGAAGCTTTTGCTGATGAAACTCATTTGCTTTGCTAAGAAGTTAATTAGAATCTTTCTCATTAATATCAATTATACATATTTTTTGGCTTACTTTTCTATCTTGGCCTGGATTGAAAAGGTTAGCAGACTACTTACAGTTTTCTTACTCAGGCCCCAGGAGGTAAGTCCTTCCTACTCTATGTGGGCTGTGACTAGGTGGGTATACATACACTATGTATATCTTATATTTACAAATATACTTGACCCTTGAACAATGCAGGGATTAGGGATGTGAACCCTTCCCACAATCAAAAATCTGCCTATAATTTATAGTCGGCCCTCTGCACCCATGGTTTCTTGATTTCTGTGGTTCCACATCTGATGGTTCAACCAACCTCAGATTGTATAGTACTGTAGTATTTACTATTGAATAAAATTTATGCATAAGTGGTCCCATACACTTCAAATCCACGTTGTTCAAGGGTCAACTGTATATAAAACTATTCAGTGTTAATTTTGCAAGGAATAAATAAGAATGATAATATCATGAGCAAAGCCTGATTGTGTCTTTCAAAGAAGGATATAGAAAAAAAAAACTTTCCCATAAGTCTTAGAGAAAAAATTATTTTTTAAAGGGCATGTGCTATAAAATCCAAACTTCTAAGATAATAAGCAGTAACACTCTCCATATTAAGTTTATTCCATATTAAGTTTTAAGAGAGAAAAATACTATTTCTAAAATGAGCACTGTGAGTGCTATTTCTATTTTCAAGGAATAAATAGATTGTGAGGTATGTGTTTTCAAATCTAGGAAGATTATATAATAATAAAAGGTTACTGTTTTAGTTAACTATAACATACAATATGAACTTATAACATTCAATCTTTCTAGTGTTGATTATCTTTGCCTATCTCAAGATATTCTCCAAATTAGATTATTTTTCTGTTTTTTCTAATAAGTTAGTAGAGATAATTTTACATAAACAACAAAGACAGATTGTAAAAATTCTAAAAATGTTTTGACTCATAACTCTTTTTTTTTTTTTTTTTTTTTTGTGGTACGCGGGCCTCTCACTGTTGTGGCCTCTCCCGTTGCGGAGCACAGGCTCCGGATGCGCAGGCTCAGCGGCCATGGCTCACGGGCCCAGCTGCTCCGCAGCATGTGGGATCTTCCCAGACCGGGGCACGAACCCGCGTCCCCTGCATCGGCAGGCGGACTCTCAACCACTGCGCCACCAGGGAAGCCCTGACTCATAACTCTTACTTCTCATTACATTTGATTACATCTTGTGCTCCCAGTTGGACTGTAAATTTCTAGGAGGCAGAGATTATATGTTGTACCTGGTTTCTCTTCTTTTACAGAAAGTATACTCTACAGAGTTCACTACTCATCTCTCAGTTACCACATCCAATGGTCTTTACAGATCTTTGATCATTTTTTCCTCTCGAAGACATTGGGAATTGATTACTACTTCCTCTTTTTTAGACTTTCTTTTAACTTCCTTAATGCTGTATTATCCTTTTATCTCTTTGAACTTTTCCCTGTCTTCTTTTTTTTTTAACATCTTTATTGGAATATAATTGCTTTACAATGGTGTGTTAGTTTCTGCTTTATATCAAAGTGAATCAGTTATACATATACATATGTTTACATATATTTCCCTCTTGCATCTCCCTCCCTCCTACCCTCCCTATCCCACCCCTCTAGGTGGCCACAAACCACCTAGCTGATCTCCCTGTGCTATATGGCTACTTCCCACTAGCTATCTGTTTTACATTTGGTAGTGTATATATGTCCATGCCACTCTCTCACTTTGTCACAGCTTCCCCTTCCCCCTCCCCATATCCTCAAGTCCATGCTCTAGTAGGTCTGTGTCTTTATTTCCATCTTACCCCTAGGTTCTTCATGACCTTTTTTTTTTTTTTCTTAGATTCCATATATATGTGTTAGCATATGGTATTTGTTTTTCTCTTTCTGACTTACTTCACTCTGTATGACAGACTCTAGGTGCATCCACCTTGCTACAAATAACTCAATTTCGTTTCTTTTCATGGCTGAGTAATATTCCATTGTATATATGTGCCACATCTTCTTTATCCATTCATTTGTTGATGGACACTTAGGTTGCTTCCATGTCCTGGCTATTGTAAATAGAACTGCAATGAACATTTTGGTACATGACTCTTTTTGAATTATGGTTTTCTCAGGGTATATGCCCAGTAGTGGGATTGCTGGGTCATATGGTAGTTCTATTTGTAGTTTTTTAAGGAACCTCCATACTGTTCTCCATAGTGGCTGTATCAATTTACATTCCCACCAACAGTGCAAGAGTGTTCCCTTTTCTCCACACCCTCTCCAAAACATAGGCAGAACACTCTATGACATAAATCACAGCAAGATCCTTTTTGACCCACTTCCTAGAGAAATGGAAATAAAACCCAAAATAAACAAATGGGACCTAATGAAACTTAAAAGCTTTTGCACAGCAAAGGAAACCATAAACAAGACCAAAAGACAACCCTCAGAATGGGAGAAAATATTTACAAATGAAGCAACTGACAAAGGATTAGTCTCCAAAATTTACAAGCAGCTCATGCAGCTCAATAACAAAAAAACAAACAACCCATCCAAAAATGGGCAGAAGACCTAAATAGACATTTCTCCAAAGAAGATATACAGACTGCCAACAAACACATGAAAGAATGCTCAACATCATTAATCATTAGAGAAATGCAAATCAAAACTATAATGAGATATCATCTCACACTGCTCAGAATGGCCATGATCAAAAAATCTGTCTTATTTGGTTCCCTTTTCTGTTTCTTTTCCCTAAATGTGGGTGTTCTAGTTCTCAAACTCATCACACATCTAAGAAGGGTCTCTCCCTGGTGTGGTGCTTTACTGATGCTGTCGTGAAAACAAGGTGAATAAGACATGCCATTGGCTCCAGGGACTTATGGCACAGTGAAGAAATAGTTCACGTCCAGTGTACAAAGTTGAATTCAAACAGCCTAGTATTTAGCTAGAAAATGGTCCCTTTTCTAGCTAAAAGCACTTAGTTACTCTTGTGAAAATGGTTTTGTTTGTGCTGTTGGCTTTTTATTTGCCCAGATGGATGCTCAGTCTTGCTTATCTTTTCAAACACTGTTTCTCTGGAGTTTATTTGATCTACCCAGGTGATCATAGCAAACAGGTAGTCAAGAATGTGGAGGGTCTTTGAATTAGGTCCATGCCACCATGAGGCATTGACCCAGATGTAGGTGTCCACAGAGAAGGAACAGAGCCTGGGAATTAAGGTGACTGGTCCACCCCTTGGTCAGTGAGTGGATTTAACCAATTTACTTATCCTCTCTGTGCTTATTTTCTTCACCAGAAATAATCCTTAATACAAATGGTTGTAAGAGTTAAATGAGATAATACACATTTTTTCCCAACTTGAGGAGTCATTTTTGTTGAATTCTGGAAAATTTTCAGTCAAATACTAACTCTATTTTATTCTCTTTTTTTTGTAGTTTCTTTTAGATAAATATTGAGGCTTTTTGATCTAATATTTCTCTAACCTTTGAAATTTTTTATATCTTTTCTTATGTCTATGTGTGGAATTCTGGTAATTTCTATCTGCCTGTTTTGTTTTAGACCCTAATTCTCTCTTTAACTATGTGTGGTCTATGTATAAGCCATCTGTTTTCATTTTTGTTTCAGTGACTGTATTTTTACTTTTAGGATTTTTACTTGGTCCTTCTTCACATTCTTTCTTTTTTATTTCATTATCTCCCACTTTTGTTTTATGGTTTGATTATTCCTTTTATATCTTTAGACGTTTTAAACCTATTTCATTTGAAATCCCTTTCAACATAGTTTACCTGTGAGAGTCAGATCAGTTTGCAGATATCAGGGACTGCTCTTTTTTTTCGATCTCAGTCAAAAATTATAGCAGAATTCAAGCTGAGACTACTCTTGTTACACTGATCCTATTTATATAACCAGAATTATAACTTCAGTGGTAAGAAAATGATTCTTTGTAATCTCATGTATTTTTAGGTGAATAAATAATCACAATAAAATGCTCATGGTTTCTTGTTTAGCTATACTAGTTTGAGTACCCCTTGCCATGACAAAATAAATAATCGTTAATCCTTTTTTTGTACTAAGGGATCCCCAGGCCTTTGTAAATATTTACTACTTGGGGATTCAAGCGCCTTTGAGATTGTCAAGAGTTATCACCCATTATTTTATTTTACAATCAAGTTAAGTGACTCCTACCACAAACTAATAGAAAGATAAATCTTAACTTTTTATGTCATCTAGTCCTAAAATAGTCTTGCTAATAAGTAGCACATAGTACTAGCTCCTGAGAGGTGTGTGTGTATTAGTTTATAACCTTTTCCAGGAACTAGGAAAGTGTTGAAATCAACTTAGTCACTTCTACTACTTACCTAGCAGAAATCATTACTCACCTTTGAAAAGTAGTATTACACCCAAGAATGCTGAAGCATAATTTATTATTCTCACATCATCTTGTAACAAAAATAAAAAGACAGGAAAACTACCATTCTCTTCATTTTTCTGGGTAGTGAATTATAATTGTATGTTTTGAAAGAATAAATTTTCCTTTACCCAACATGACCAATTATCTGTAATTAATAGAAGTTCAACATATATCATTACTGTCTATGGATAAGTGATTTGTAAAAACGTAAAATAAAAGGTAGAATACAGTAAAATGGCATTTAACATGAGTTCTTCTTTCTCTGGATATTTAAAGGTATTTTATGATAATCCAGGACCTCATTGGCATCATCAAGAAAAATAATTTTTATCGGATCCTTACTGTAGCAGCAAGGTTAATAAGACTATCAGCTGTTAGACCGACAGATAGCCCTCCTTTAATTTGGGCACAACTCACCTCTTGTGTTAATTGTTGGGTTCTTTTAATTCATTATTTCTTCATCTCTGCAGGAAGCTCATAAATGGTGTAAAGAAATTTCCAGGGGAGAATGCTCCTTCCAAGGGGTCAATATTTTCATAGGAAAGGAAGTGGCTATGCTACACAGTGGCTCTGGTCAATTGGAGTGCAGACCACTCTATGTGCTGACTCTTACTCCAGGGATGTGCTTGGATGCACTGTTTCACAGGGAGGATCCATCGAGTTAAGCGATACACTCGTAAAAATCCTACATGCAAGCATCTTCTGGCCAGTGCAGTGCTGGTAAATGCTTAAGCACCACAGAAGGGGAAAAAAAAGGTTCTGATTGGTAGGTTTGATGATTTCTGTGGTGTAAATTCTCTCACAATGGCTAATTTCAACCACCAATGCTTTAACAACCAGTTTGCAATATTCCCGAAAATTTAATATTTGGCTTTAGTGAGCCAGTACAAGCCAGCTCCAACACTCTACTGAAATTCTTCCCTGTGTAAGTGTAATACAGAAAAAGAGGTTTGATGTGGAATGATTCCCTCAATTAACTGGAAACCACTTGAAAATAAAGACTAAATTTTGTACCCAGAAATCTATATCCTCACAAAAGAACAAAGAGGAAAAAAAACCAAAAACCCAACAGCAATGATATGAATCTTCTTTGATTCACAGTGGCTTATGTGGTTTGTTTTATTGCTTTTATTGGAATTTATATAGAGAGAGTATGAGTGTTTGTTGTGTAGTAGACTCATTTTTTTTTAATACCTAAAGGAAAATTCTGTCTGCTTCAAAAGGGGTAAATCAACAGAAGTCAAGGGAATAACTATCATTCTTTTCTAACTCCTTAACTTTAATGCCTTACAGACTGACAAAAAGATGTTTCTGCAAATAATTAATTGATCTGAAAATATAAACATGTTAAAAAACAGAATTATATGACATTAAATTATGACAAACTCATTTTTAAAAAATTTTGGAATATACAGAAAACCCACTTCCTAGTTGTATGACACTCTGTCTTGTTTATATTCTTCCTAGTTACAGAATAGTTCCAATAGTTCTACCATTTTAATTTATCAGTATTTTTATTGTTAGGAACCCTATTTTAGTAGCATTAATTAAAATGTTAAGACAGTGTTTACTTATGATTTTATCATTGTAGTTAGATATTACATATTTCTTGTCATTCTAAATGTATGTTTTTATATTGCTATGCATGTCATTAACATTAGATCACTGAACTTTTTTTTCAAATTGTTAGTCTTCATAATGTTATCATGGTTCATAGCTGTATATTACATTAAGCCAATATATATTGAGTATTTGATCACTTATTATAGATTGTTTTAATATTATAGGTATACTGTAATGAATATTATCCCAGATAATAGATTTTTAAATAATTTATTTTAATTTACCAAGTGGAATTATTTAGACTATAGGTTGTCATCATATGATGAAGTCATTCAGTGGCATCTGTTTATCAGCATTAGGTGACAAAACAGATAGTTTTATCAAGTGTAAGGTGAGTTTTCAGAATCATATTTCTCTGTACATAAAATAAATATTATTTTTCAAGAGGCATTGTCTCTTATGTAAGGTTCTTCCTCAAAAGCATTATTCTTCTATGATTCATAAACACTTATAATCTAACTTAGTTAAAATGTTAAAAGTGTGAATTAAAATAATACCCAGATAAACTATTTTAGAAATGTCACTGCACGTCTTCCATTTTGAATAACATTAATAATGATAGTAATGTCTATAAAAACTTAAATTTATTGGCACTTTACCTTTAATTTTCACCATAACCGAATGATGTGAGTACTAAATTACCCCCAATTTCCAGATGAGAAATCAGAGGCTCACAGCAGTTAATTAACACTGCCCAGTGTTAACAGCTAGCAGCTGACAGAAATAAGATTTCAGCTGGATCCTCTCTTACACTGAGGGCTTTACCGATCCATGTCATTTGGCTTTACCAACTCTATAGCTGTGTACTGAAACAATCTCAGGAAGTTTACTACTAGACCTCTGGATGTATTTTCAAAAAGCTTTAAGTCAAAGATCATAAATGTGGATGATGTGCTCGTATGGAGATGTTTTTCTTTTTAAAATTTTTGTTTGATTTTTTTTTTTAATCTATGAATGTCTGGGAATACCTAGTGTGTTCTATTCTACTAGAATGCAAACAAAACATAGCCATAGATGAGTGTTATGACAATGTTGGCTAGTATTCCAGGGGATCACGTCTCGTGGTTGTGTTAGCAAAGATCTTTCTGACTGAAGGATTCTAGTTTCACCAATAAGCATCTCACCTCTAAATAATTTACTAGGTTTCTCTTCCAGACAGTCCCAATGTCACCGGTATAAAGACATGAAAGATACAATGAGTCAGCCCCTAGGAACTGAGCTTGGGGAAGCACTGCTTTATTCAAAATCAGTATTGGAGAATGGCATAATTGTTGCTTATCACTGTATCCCATTCTTTATAAATTTCATGAAGAGGGGTGATTTCCTTAAAAATACCGTTTTTACCACTTATAGGGCTTAGATTAGTTTCCATATGAAAACTTTGGACCATATGTTGACTTATAACTAAGTCTTTACTAATTAGATATATGCCAATACTACTAAAAATAATTTATCACTGTTAGCCCTTGTGTATTCAATCTCCTTTAGTTCACCTTCTCCCTGAGTTGCCTTAAAAATTATAAATGTTTAGAGCCCAAATCCTTCTCACTTCTAATTTCTGCTAGGTGATTGACTGACCAGCCACATAATTTCCTAACATAATGGTTTACAGGACTTGTTAGCTCTGTGTTAGCATGTACTCTATGCATACTTCAACTTTAATAATTATTTAAGAAAAACATTCATAGTTAAATGTATGTGTTGGCTAAATAATATATAGCTTATTTATTGTCTGTAGCGTCTATCTATTCAGATACGTCACAGCTGGAATGAACAGTGATAAGTTAGGACTGCATGAATTAAACATCAGGTTTCATTTTTAATTAAAAAATTTTTTTAATTTAAAAATTTAATTTAGGAAAACATCAGGTTTTAGATACTATATCAACAGAAAGTAAAAACGGTAAAAGAGACTGTTTCTGTGACTTAATGATAAACTTGCACGTAAAAAAGAGCACAATAAGTTTTTTTGTGTGTGTGGAGAATAAAGTTTTTGTATTAAACCTAAGGTTAAACCAAAAATGACCCTCTTATATCATGATATTCTCTTCTAATATCAAATTACTACAAGGCCAGTGATTATTGTGTGGCACCTGTTGAGATATTTTTGTACTGTACAGAAAGTATCACGCATACATTCAGTTCTTTATTTTCTGTATAATATTCCAGAGCATATATATATATGCAGAAATATTATTCTTTACTGTGTAAAAGTTACAGTTTTTGTTGTGTTTTTACAGGACACATTTAAGTTAATTAGTCTCCTGAGGCATCTTGAAATGTAATAGGTGTAAACTAATTCTAGGGGGTTTAATAATAATGAAGCAATGTAAAATATCAGAGGTAATAAAGGTTGTAGAGAAATCTGACAAGGAAAAATTCCTTTTGCAGCTTTAAAAGGAAGAAAAAGAACAGACCAAAGTTAAAAATAAACTAAACATAAGGGATAAGATGAAGATTTAAGAAAGGCAGAGTCATCATTCACAATGATTTTGAAATATAATACTCTTCCCAAATTACTTCATTTTATATTTTTAAAAATATATGTTTATTAAAGTCTAACTTCCATATTATTCTACTGAGTCTCTTGGGTATCAGTGATTGAAGAATAATACATAGATATTATAATATAATTGACTACACTAGTAGTTGTGTTTATAACTGAGCTATTTATTCACATGTCCGAATCCCTTTATTTTCCCTTCCACCACATGGGCTTCTCCTATAGGTTAAAGAAAGTGGTTTATTTAGCTTAGTATCTATTAAAAATCTTGGTTAACACATAGCAGTTACTCAGTAAATACTTTGATGATGAATGTTTGAATCAGTAAAAACTTCCTGAAAAACTACAATACTAGATGAAATAGAAGAGGTGTACTAAGACGTTTTCTAAAATGTGGGCAAGTTTTCCTGGATCAGTAATTTTGATGCTATACAACTTCCCAAGAGAAAGTTGTCGTCATAAATCCCTTTGGAATCCTTTAGAATTCCTTCAGAATATAACCCCTTCTTGAATAGAGAGAAACTCCAAGTCTTTGGAAAACTAAATTATTCATCCCAGGGTTAGATGCTAACAATCTTCCACTTACTTGAGCTGCTGATTTTAATGTACATAGTTCAGTTATGTCTTAGTGTATTACTTGTTAACGTTCATATCTGTGAGTGTTATCCTATATGTATGCGTATGGTAGTTATTGTAAATAGATTACCTCAAATTCTATTTGAAATTAGGTGGGGTAATTTCTAATAGATAAATAAGCATCTGTGATAAAACACATTGAGATTTATAAGAATACGTATTTTCCATCAGTCTAATGGCAATTAGCATTACCGTATTATTTTAAAGACTAAAATTCCAAGATTCTTCTATATTTTGGGAGGAATCAGTGCCAAAAAAAAAAAATCAGGATTGTCAAGATATGTATTGGTTTGTGGCAAAGGCAGCCAGAGTTGTCAATTTCTTTTTTTTTATATATTGCAATGTAGTTTCAATTATATATAGAAAAGTGGGTAAGGTACAGACCTTGCTTCTTGCGTCTATACAAGGCAGTGTAACTCTTGAGTTTGGAATGGGAATAAAGAGGGCAAATTTTATGTCTGATAGAATGTTCAGTTGTCAAAATCATTTTCTGCATAATTTCTGATTTTGTGTTGTATTACCTCTATGGGCTTAATTACTGGATTTTTATTTGCATGGTATGGGAATAAAGATGAATAGTTTAAACAAGAAAACCTGCAACCTATGTTATTCTTTCAAGTTTAAGATTCCAAAGATCCTTGAGAGAAGTAAAACTTCCCCAGTGACTCTAGCTGAGAGATTTCTGTTCTCATTCAAACTTACTACCACCCATTAGGTCTCATCCTCTTTTTCTTTACTGATCGAATACAATGCCGTTTCTCTTGAACGAAATACCTTAGTTTTCAACGAAAGAAGTATTTTTAACTTTCTTTTCCTTGCATTCCCAAGTGTAAACTGAACCCGCCATCAGAGTTGATCTTTCACCCATTAATAATCCATGTATCTTTTTTCTTCCTTCTAACAGAATCAATTGCTTAAAATCAATTGAATTTAAAGTGAGAATTTTAAATAGCCAGTTTCAAAAAAAGTAACGTATTTTGTACTAAATAAGCCCAATTGGGGCAAGATATTCAGTTTCAATGCAATTCTACAAGTCTCCTGTCAAAAGGTTATATTTTATAATAGTAACCCCAAGAAATCCACACACTCATTTATTATTTGTCTTTAGTTCAGAGTGAATTCCTTTAAAACAAAAAGCTCTATTTTTTCTCACATAATACTAGAGACTTATCTACTATACCTAAACCTAAGGCAAAGTATATGGTTGTTGATTTTCGTTATTAATCATTTTATTAAAAACCATGCCTCAGTTTCCTTATCTATAAAAGAATTGGATTACTTGCATTGAATGCTCTTTAAATTTTCCTATAGATAGAGTCTAAAATTATTCTATGTACTGTGTGGGTAAAGACGACCGTGAGGATAATGTAAGATTCTTAGGAAAGTTAAAAAGCAAGGCTTAAGACATTTTTAAGTCTAAGTGCTTAGAAATAAAATGAGTGGAAAAACATAGAGAATACAAAGTGTGGAAGGAAATAGGACAGAGGAGAGGTATGCTGCATCGGCTTTATCAGATAATGCTAGAGTGCTACCCATTGCTAAATCCCTGCTAAGCTAACAAAAACAGCTATCTTCTTGAGTGACTCTGCTGTGTTAAGCTGTGAATATTTGAAATGTTGATGACCCTCCGCATCAGAGGACAATCAATCTCCCTTTTCTAGCTTTGTCTTCCACAATTTCATAGACTCAGTGCTCTGGCAGCACCAGGCAACATCCTGTTCTAATTATATACCCCGCACATCTCAGCTTACATCACGCTGTTCCCTTTGTCTGAAATCTGCACTCACTCTGTCCCAAACTTTCAGATTTCTAGCTGTCACTCAGGCCTGGCTAAACTGCCATCTCTTTCATGAAGCCCAGCTTGATGTGATTTCTCTCTCAAGACCGATTCATACAGCTTTATTTCATAACTATTTGTGCCTTGTTTTTATTCCCCTTCTTAAAATTCAACTTTTTATTTCACCAGGACTGTAATAGTGAATCTTACTCATTTTATTTTCTCTCTTCGCCCTTGCTTTATAGCTCCTAATACAAAGCAGGTACATTTATGATTCGTTCAGAGATTATATGTCCCTCAAATCATCTCTTCTTTAATGACTTTTTTCCTGCATTTTATAGGTCTGAGAGATCACAGCAGGGCAGATGGCATCCAATAGGCAGTGATGGAGTGAAAGCCTTATATTTTAACATGTTCTAGAACTAACCATAATTTCTCTAGGTAGAATGTACATTTGTCAGTTAACATTATATCTTAAGGATCTTTTCATATAGACGATGAGGTTTTTTTTTTCTTTCTAAACTTTATGGTATGGCTTACAACATATTAAAGACTGTGCTGTTTATAGATGTGACTTTGAAAATTTTTTGTATTACACACCATGTAACGTGAACATTTTTGTAGAAAAGATTTCCAAAAGGGGACAGACATAGTGCACCAAAAATCATGCATATTTTTTATTGACAGATTTTGTTAAGTTGTCCATTCAGAAGTCTTAACAATGATGGATGAAAATTCCCATTTCCCTACCCTATTGCCGACCCCAGTTATTATAAGCCTTCACACTTTTTGCAATCATATGGATAAGACATGGTGTCTCATTATGGCTTCAACATGCAGTTGTCTAATTACTCATAATTATTTCTTTTTCCGAGTTGTTCCTGTTATAAATCTCCTATTGTAACTTTTGTCTTCTTTCTTGTTGATTTTAAAGATTATTCATCTACTATGGATATCATTTTTTTTGTTACATGTGTTGCACATATTTTTCCCATTTTTCTCTTTTAACTTTGTAATGTCTTTTGAAGCATGGAAGCTTCATATTATGTACTTAAATTTGTCAATATTTCATTTATGGCTTTTGCCATTAATCTTTTGTAAGATAAGAGACTAAACTAGCATTGTTCAATGGTTTCATCTAGTTTTTTTAGAGCATAACAATATTTAGCTCATTATTCTGCCTAGAATTCACTTTTGCAGACAGTGTGAATGCATGATATAAATTGCACATATATATGTATATAACCTCCAACTGTCCCAATTCTGTTATTGAAGTCCACTTATTTGAAATAACATCTTTATCTACTATAAAATTCCATATATCCTTGGGTCTGTTTCTATACTTTCGATTGTTACATTGATATATTTGTCTAACTTGTACCAATAAATATCACACTAACTTTTTTCAATACCTTTTGAGTATATTTTAACAAATGTTAGGACAAATTGTTCCTTATAGTTCTTACAAAACAAAATTGATAGTTCCCATTTATTTTTTTTCAAGTGAAATTTAAGGTCATCTTATCAAGTTCCGTTTTTAAAATTCTATGGAAGTTTTCATTGAAAGAAAAAATTCAGAGAAGACTGATATGTTCATCAGGTTGAGTCTTTTCATCCACAAACATAGTATGTCTTTCCTTGTATTCAACACTTTTATACTTCCCAGTGAAGTTTTATACTTTTCTTTATAAAAGTCTTGGACATTTCTGGTTTTATTCATTTATGTGCAATTTAATTTATTTACTATTATAAATTGAGATGTCCCTTTTATTGTTTTTTAATTAAATTTTGCTATTTTACAGGATAATTTTCAATTTTTGCATGTTAATTTTGTATCTAGTTACATTACTGAATACTCCTTTTTTTTTTTTTTTTTTTTTTTTTTTTTTTTGCGTTACGCGGGCTTCTCACTGCTGTGGCCTCTCCCGTTGCGGAGCACAGGCTCCGGATGCGCAGGCTCAGCGGCCATGGCGCACGGACCCAGCCGCTCCGCGGCATGTGGGATCTTCCCAGACCGGGGCACGAACCCGTGTCCCCTGCATCGGCAGGCGGACTCTCAACCACTGCGCCACCAGGGAAGCCCTGAATACTCCTTTTTGTTATGATTACCTTAGTTGATTTTCTTGGATTTTTAGGTGGACAGTTAAAATGTTTACCAGTTATGCCAGTTTTGATTATTTTTTCCAATAATTTAAATTTTATTTATTTTTATATTCTTATTGCATTTGCTGGAATTCTAGGGAGATGCAAGATAATGATGGTAATAATGGGCATCCTTAATTTTTTCCTTAACTTTAATAAAATTCTTCTAATTTCCTCCAGTAGTTATATTGTTTGTAATTAGGTTTTGCTATATAACCTTTATCAAATTAAGGAAATATATTTGAGTTGGGAATATTGGTTGAATTTTACCAAATACTCTCTTGTCATTTAGGGAGAATATCATGTGTTTTTCCCCTAAAATTGGCAAATTAATATAGTAAATTATAGTAATAATTTTTTTAAGCCTTTAAAACATCTTTGCATTTTTGCTTAACCTTTCAATCCTGACGTGTTTTCCTTGTAATATGTTCCTGGATTTGATGTGTTGATATCATATTGATATTTAGGATTTTTACCTCTGTGTTCAGACATGGGAAGTGAGAAAAGGATCCCCAAGGGTTTTAGGGTGCTACTTAAAAAACACTAAACAGGGCTTCCCTGGTGGCGCAGTGGTTGAGAGTCCACCTGCCGATGCAGGGGACATGGATTCGTGCCCCGGTCCGAGAAGATCCCACATACCGCGGAGCGGCTGGGCACGTAAACCATGGCCGCTGAGCCTGCGCGTCGGAGCCTGTGCTCCGCAATGGAAAAGGCCACAACAGTGAGAGGCCCGCATACCGCAAAAAACAAACAAACAAAAAAAACAGTATAAACCTTTTCTTTACATATCACTTAAAAAGATTATCAGGTTGTTAGAGGCAGATGACATTCTTCTAGTCTTTCTAAAATAATTTTTCATGATTATGAAAAAACAGTTTACATGACCAATGTTGTTTATCTACTCATTCCTTAAAGTACTCAATCTGGTTTTCCTATCTTTTAAAGCCATAAAACTATAGGTCCACAAAGAAACTTAGAGAAATAAGTTTCTCTAATATTTCAGAGAAACTTGAATTAAAATCAAAAGCCACATAGGTAGAGAATTGCAGAACCTGGGTCCTAAGAGACTTGAAATCTCTAGAGTAGCCTTTGCAATAAAGCATCATACCCTATCATACCACAGCATCAGTCAATACATGCAGGAACTTTAAGCGCATTCATGTTGATGTTACCATTACTATTTTTATTTATAAACGAGTAATCGTTCTTTTACGTTGCTGTACTCTATTCCCTAATTGCCGTCTTTCAAAGGTTACATATCAGGTATAACCCCCATTGAAAAACCACGTATTTTTAGATAATCATTTTCATATTCAAATAGAAAAATGGAGTCTACATAAATGCATTAAATAATTTATTTTAAAATATTATTTAAATTTTGGGATGCTTATAAAGGTGATTTATGTGTGATTTATATACAGTGATTTGTATATATGCTCCCTCATCTCAAATATACTACCTTCACCCAGCCATCACTCAATCCTTGTATTGGGCTCTGCTTTTAGTGGGACCTAAACTAAATGATAGAAATATATAAAAAAGATAGATTTAGATTGATTCAGTCTTAAAATATGTATGCGTATAAATATGAGCATGTTTCATAAAATGCACTTATTTACATTATATATATATATGTTTTGTGAGAATATCTGTATATTAGAAGGTATTATAAAAGATATTCTGGCTGTGACAAATCTCATTCTTGCATTGATCTCTAGGGTGTTGTTTAGTCAATAAAACAGTTTCCATTTCTTCCTGTGTCTATAAATTGCACTCATGCATTTATAGTCCCATCATAAAACCACACATATAATCCAATCTGAGGTTGATTTCTTGCCAGAAATCAGAAATTTCTTTTTCCAAATATGAAAGGAACATTCTGTAATTCTTTTATGCCTCCAATTCTTACTCTCATTTAAAAAATTTTTACATACATGTATAAAGAAATTTTCACACAAGTTCTGAAGCATTCTCACCATTCTTATTATTTTTGGAAAAGTAACATTTTTAAGTATGAAAAGATGTGCTGAAATTCCTCCACTTGTCCTCTTTGTCCTTACAGTTGGGATTCCTCAGTTATAAGTCATTCACTGCAAAATCAGAAAAACAGTAACTACAAACTCTGAATTATCAAATTTGCAGGTTGTAGATCTAAGTGTAAGAGGGAGAATTGGGGTGCACACTACATTGAAAGACTGGATTAGACAACACCATTGGTGGGCAACATGGGGAAGCTGAAGGTCAGAAACTGTGAGCCTCTGGCAGATGAAGCACCACCCTTCTGCACACCAGGAGTGTGTGAAGTCGAGTAATGAGTTACCCGTCTTGGTTGCTCCTGGATGAGGATCACTAACCCATAGTGACCCCATATCAGTATCACTTGTTTGGTATGAAGTGATGGTTTATCTGTGTCCTGAAATTCTGCACAGGAATTTGTGGCACCCAGCCTGTGTGGGCAGCCCCTCAGCCACAAGTTCAGGACATGTACACAAGTCCTACAGGAGGTGGGCATTCTAGGCAACTTGAAGCACCTGGGGGACATGGAGAGAAAGGTGGGATTCAGTGTGACTTTCCAGTTGTGATCTGTAAATGAAGCTCTTTTTGGGAAAAAGTTACCAATTATAAGAGGGTTTCTTTTTTTATTATTGGTAATTAATTTTTTTATACGATGAATATGTATTGAATTTGCACCTAGAAAAACTTATAACTAAAATATAAACCTATTGCATATCACCAACAAAATCCACTATCTATAAGTGCAAGATTTTACTTTTTAATGATTTTGCTCTACAATTATCTATAGACAAACAAAGGTTTATGTAAACATACCCAATCTCTAACAGCTTTCCAAAACTCAGTCTATGTCACATTATTATAATTAATACCAATTGATGTTTTATGCAGTATTTTCACAAAGTAAAGGAAATGTTTACAAATTATTCTTTTCTGGAATCTCTGAAAGGTCTGACAACTTGTCTCAAATTTGCTCCTGGTTTGTTATATAATGGACAAATAATTCCTTGTACCATTGTTTCTCTAACAAGGCCCTAACCACTCATTTATTTCAACTTCATATTTGTAGAGTAAATGGTAAGTGGTTAAACAAACTAATATTTCTTTGAAAGAGAACAGAATAGAATTTCCAATTCTGTTTATTATAAAGCCACTACCTTATTATCATTTGAAAATTTTGACCCTAACAAATTATAATAATGTTCTAAGTGGACGACACTTGTTTCTGTAAGACACAGAATGTATCAAAAGTAAATACAGTACATGTGGGAAACATAAAGCCATCTGCCAGTGGAGCCTGCCAAGAGACCAGATGCTGCCACTGGAAGAGCCATGCTTAGTGCCTTGGCTTCTGGACATGCTTGCTTTGATGAGATGCCACATTGGATTATATTGCACTTAGCCATTTCCTTGGCCACTTATCCTGGGATAAGCCAAAGACAGCAGATATGGAGGAATATGTGACTATGGCTCTAAGTAATCCAGAATTGGTGTAGAGAAATGGAAAGCACCAGATGTCTTACTTCAGTTGTGCATGTGACACTAAAAAAATTACCTGAATTATAAAGTATTTCTGCTATGTATTTACATCTGTCATAGCTGTATAAGTGCACTTTTTTTTTTTTAAATAAATTTATTTATTTATTTTTGGCTGTGTTGGGTCTTCATTTCTGTGCGAGTGCTTTCTCTAGCTGCTTTGAGCGGGGGCCACTCTTCATCGCGGTGTACGGGCCTCTCACTATCGCGGCCTCTCTTGTTACAGAGCACAGGCTCCGGTCGTGCAGGCTCAGTAGCTGTGGCTCATGGGCCTAGTTGCTCCACGGCATGTGGGATCTTCCCAGACCGGGGCTCGAACCCGTGTCCCCTGCACTGGCAGGCAGATTCTCAACCACTGCACCACCAGGGAAGCCCTAAGTGCACTTTTAATTAAATATCGCTGGCACTACCTTTACACATGTATAAAATGATAGAAAATACAGGAATTAAAAACACCAGCAATGATCCACCAGAGGGCAGACAGCAGAAGCAAGAAGAACTACAATCCTGCAGCCTGTGGAACAAAAACCACAGAAAGACAGATAAGATGAAAAGGCAGAGGGTTATGTACGAGATGAAGGAACAAGATAAAACCCCAGAAAAACAACTAAATGAAGTGGAGATAGGCAACCTTCCAGAAAGAGAATTCAGAATAATGATAGTGAAGATGATCCAGGACCTTGGAAAGAGAATGGAGGCAAAGGACAAATTCTTAGAAAGGTATAACCATCCAAGACTGAACCAGGAATAAATAGAAAATATGAACAGACCAATCACAAGTAATGAAATTGAAACTGTGATTAAAAATCTTCCAACAAACAAGAGTCCAGGGCCAGATGGCTTCACAGGTGAATTCTATCAAACATTTAGAGAAGAGCTAACACCCATCCTTCTCAAAGTCTTCCAGAAAATTGCAGAGGAAGAAACACTCCCTAACTCATTCTATGAGGCCACCATCACCCTGACACCAAAACCAGACAAAGATGCTACAGAAAAAAGAAAATTACAGACCAATATCACTGATGAATATAGATGCAAAAATCCTCAAAAATGCTATCAAACAAAATCCAATATCACATTAAAAGGATCATACAACATGAGCAAGTGGGAATTATGCCAGGCATGCAAGTATTCTTCTATATACGCAAATCAATCAATGTGATACACCATATTAACAAATTGAAGGAGAAAAACCATATGATCATCTCAATAGATGCAGAAAAAGCTTTTGACAAAATTCAATACCCATTTATAATAAAAATTCTCCATAAAGTGAGCATGGAGGGAACCTACCTCAACATAATAAAGGCCATATATGACAAACCCACAGAAAACATCAGTCTCAATGGTGAAAAACTGACAGCATTTCCTCTAAGATCAGGAATAAGACAAGGATGTCCACTCTCACCACTATTATTCAACATAGTTTTGGAAGTCCTAGCCATGGCCATCAGAGAAGAAAAAGAAATAAAAGGAATACAAATTGGAAAAGAAGAAATAAACCTGTCACTGTTTGCAGATGACATGATACTATACATAGAGAATCCTAAAGATGCCACCAGAAAACTACTAGAGCTATTCAATGAATTTGGTAAAGTTGCAGGATACAAAATTAATGCACAGAAATCTCTTGCATTCCTATACACTAATGATGAAAAATCTGAAAGAGAATTTCAGGAAACACTCCCATTTACCATTGCAACAAAAAGAATAAAATACCTAGGAATAAACCTAACTAGGGAGACAAAAGACCTATATGCAGAAAACTATAAGATACTGATGAAAGAAATTAAAGATGATACCAACACATGGAGAGATATACCACATTCTTGGATTGTAAGAATCAATATTGTGAAAATAACTATACTACCCAAAGCAATCGACAGATTCAATGCAATCCCTATCAAATTACCAATGGCATTTTTTACGGTACTAGAACAAAAAATCTTAAAATTTGTATGCAGACACAAAAGACCCCGAATAGCCAAAGCAGTCTAGAGGGAAAAAAACGGAGCTGGAGGAATCAGACTCCCTGACTTCAGACTATACTACACAGCTACATTAATCAAGACAATATGGTACTGGCACAAAAACAGAAACATAGATCAATGGAACAAGATAGAAAGCCCAGAGATAAACCCACGCACTTATGGTCAACTAATCTATGACAAAGGAGGCAAGGATATACAATGGAGAAAAGACAGTCTCTTCAATAAGTGGTGCTGGGAAAACTGGACAGCTACATGTAAAAGAGTGAAATTAGAACACTCCTTAACACCATACAGAAAAATAAATCAAAATGGATTAGAGAGCTTCCCTGGTGGTGCAGTGGTTGAGAGTCCGCCTGCCGATGCAGGGGACACGGGTTTGTGCCCCAGTCTGGGAAAATCCCACATGCTGTGGAGCGGCTGGGCCCGTGAGCCATGGCCACTGAGCCTGCGCGTCCTGAGCCTGTGTTCCACAATGGGTGAGGCCACTACAGTGAGAGGCCCGCGTACCGCAAAAAAAAAAAAAAAAAAAAAAGAGAAATGGATTAGAGACATAAATGTAAGACCAGACGCTATAAAACTCTTAGAGGAAAACATAGGAAGAACCCTCTTTGATATAAATCACAGTAAGATCCATTTTTTAAAATATTTACATTATTTATTAATATGTTTCAGAAGTAGCATTGTAAGAATTTAGGTTTTTTTTTTTTTTTTTTTTTTTGCGGTACGCGGGCCTCTCACTGTTGTGGCACACAGGCTCCGGACATGCAGGGTCAGGGGCCATGGCTCATGGGCATAGCTACTCCGTGGCATGTGGGATCTTCCCGGATCAGAGCACAAACCCGTGTCCCCTGCATCGGCCGGTGGAGTCTCAACCACTGTGCCACCAGAGAAGCCCAGTAAGATCCTTCTTGATCCACCTCCTAGAGTAATAGAAATAAAAACAAAAATAAACAAATGGGACCTAATGAAACGTCATAGCTTTTGCACAACAAATGAAACCATAAACAAGACAAAAAAAACAGCCTTCAGAATGGGAGAAAATATTTGCAAACAAATCAGAAGACAATGGATTAATCTCCAAAATACATAAACAGCTCATGCAACTCAATATTAAAAAAACAAACAACCCAATCCAAAAATGGGCAGAAGACCTAAATAGACATTTCTCTAAAGGAGGCATATGGATGGCCAAGGAGCACATGAAAAGCTGCTAAACATCCCTAATTATTAGAGAAATGAAAATCAAAACTACAATGAGGTATCACCTCACAGCAGTTAGGATGGGCATCATCAGAAAATCTACAAACAACAAATGCTGACAAGGGTGTGGAGAAAGGGGAACCCTCTTGCACTGTTGGTGGGAATGTAAATTGATACAGCCACTATGGAGAAGAGTATGCAGGTTCCTTAAAAAGCTAAAAATAGAATTACCATATGATCCAGCAATCCCACTCCTGGGCATATACCCAGAGAAAACCATAATTCAAAAAGACACCTTCACCCCAGTGTTCACTGCAGCACTGTTTACAAAAACCAGGTCATGGAAACAACCTAAATGCCCATCGACAGACGAATGGATAAAGAAGATGTGGTACATATATACAATGGAATATTACTCAACCATAAAAAGGAACGAAATTGGGTCATTTGCTGAGACGTGAATGGATATAGAGACTGTCATACAGAGTGAAATAAGTCAGAAACTGAGTAAAACAAATATTGTATATTAACGCATGTATATATAACCTAGAAAAATGGTACAGATGAACCGGTTTGCAGGGCAGAAGTTGAGGCACAGATGTAGAGAACAAGTCTATGGACACCAAGGCGGGAAAGCCCCGGGGTGGTGGGGATGGTGGTGTGATGAATTGCGTGATTGGGATTGACATGTATACAGTGATGTGTATAAAATTGATGACTAATAAGAACCTGCTGTATAAAAATATAAATAAAATAAAATTCAAAAAACAAAAACAAACCCCCCCAGCATTTTACAATTATTAAAATAATTAAATTATTAACAGTTAAAATAAGTAATAATTAAATAACATTAATTAAAATAAAATCTGTACAGAATAATTAAATAATGAAAGATATTTGAATAATAATAAAATAATTAATGATATTTAATAATGATTACATATACTATTTAAAATAACTAATAATAAAAAATCTGCATGAAACTGGATATTTTGGTGACATTTTCTGTAAGGTTTAAAGCTCTTGAGGGGCATGAGGCATGTTGAGCTATTTTTTTTAATATATAGACACCCTGCAGTTAATTTAATAGTCAAATCCTGTATTTTCTCATGGGATTTTATGTTTCATAAAGTCATATAATTTGTTGAAAGAATTGTTGCTTCTTGTATTATATATATAATTAATCTTAAACACATTTTAATATTTTCTTCCAGTTATACAAATGTTTGTGAGTTTTATGTATTTGAAGTAGATGTGCTAATCATGGGGGGGTACTCGCCCAACTCAGTAGCTATTTTATTATTTTTTTAATTTTTAATGGAGCACAGTTGATTTACAATGTTTCATTATCTTCAGGTGTACAGCAAAGTGAGTCAGTTAAACATATACATATATCCACTCTTTTTTAGATTCTTTTTCCATGTATGTCATTACAGAGTATCAAGTAGAGTTCCCTGTGCTATACAGTAGGTACTTATTAGTTACCTATTTTATATAAAGTGGTGTGTTTATGTCAGTCCAGTCTCCCAATTTATCCCTCACCCCACCACTTTCCCCTCGGAAACTGTAAGTTTGTTTTCTACTTCTGTGACTCTATTTCTCTCAATACCTACTTCTTACTATACCATCCTGTGCACAGTATTGGGTGCACACAGGTAGAGAAGGTGTTCTTACTTCTTACGTTTGACTCACATGGGGAGTTTTTTTTGTTTGTTTTTTTTCCCCAAAAAACAGAACAATTTTATTTTTCATTATAGTTCCTTGGAGATTTTTTTTCAACAAAACATAGTAAATGTTCCATATATTAGAGAAAACAAGTATTTCCTGATGTTACTTATTAATAGAAAAAAATTATGAAAAGTTTTTCACCAACAAAAACTGAAAAATTGTATTTTTTGACAGAAGATAGGTCCGATTTGGTTCATTGGCAGATGAGGACTTTCTCAATTAGGTTAACAGCAAACATTTTCCATAAACTTATACTTTAATTTTGGTCATCTAAGGTCACAGTTATATTTAGAGTACATGATATGATAAAAGCATTTTATCAAAAATGTGGTACTGGCAAAGGTATATTGAAATTAACAACAGTTTCCAAAGCTTTTGAACATGTGCAATAAACAAGATACACTAGTAACAGCTATAATTAATAGTCATTTAATCAGTCATGATAAATTATATTTTGAAAACCTTCCAGAAATTGAGAAAATGAATAGTCCTAATGACTGAGTAACAAATACTATTGTAAGTTGAGGGTTACCCCTGTGATTCAGTAGCACTTAATACATACCTTTACTGTAGGTTTTGTTCCAAAATAATGCATTTGACAGTGTTTTCAGGACATTTTTAAAACTTTTTAAATCCAAATATCACAAAAATTTAGAGAATAGAATTTTGAATGTATTCATCACGTAGCTTCCCAGCTTCAACTGTCATCATAATTCTGCCATTCTAGTTTCATTTAAAGCTTCTATATTGATCTTTTAAAATTTTATTTATTTATCTATTTATCTATCTATCTATTTATTTATTGCTGCGTTGGGTCTTCGTTGCTGCCCGCGGGCTTTCTCTAGTTGCAGTGAGCGGGGGCTGCTCTTAGTTGCAGTGCGCAGGCTTCTCATTGCGGTGACCTCTCTTGTTGCAGAGCATGGGCTCTAGGCGTGTGGGCTTCAATAGTTGTGGCACGTGGGCTCAGTAGTTGTGGCTCGTGGGCTCTAGAGCACAGGCTAAGTAGTTGTGGCACATGGACTTCATTGCTTCGCGGCATGTGGGATCTTCCCGGACCAGGGCTCAAACCCGTGTTCCCTGAATTGGCAGGCGGATTCTTAACCACTGCGCCACCAGGGAAGCCCTAAAGCTCCTATATTTATCTTGAGCAGAATATTTTAAAGAAAATTCCTAGCATCATACTATTTCACCAATAAATACTTGAGGGTATACTTCTAATATATAGGAATCTGAAAAATAAGATCATCCTAACACCTAAAAGTAAATATTAATTCCTAATATATAACAGCCTGCATTCAGTATTCGCTCATTCCACAGAATGTTTTTCATCATTGGTTTATTCAAGTCAGTGGTGTATTTGGGGAGCTTTAAAAAATCTTATCTTCCAAGTAGCCTGTGGTCTATGCTATTTAGAAAGTTACTTCCGGGCTTCCCTGGTGGCGCAGTGGTTGAGAATCTGCCTGCCAATGCAGGGAACATGGGTTCGAGCCCTGGTCTGGGAAGATCCCACATGCCGCGGAGCAACTAGCCCCGTGAGCCACAATTACTGAGCCTGCGCGTCTAGAGCCTGTGCTCTGCAACAAGAGAGGCCGCGATAGTGAGAGGCCTGCGCACCGCGATGAGGAGTGGCCTCCACTTGCCACAACTAGAGAAAGCCCTCGTACAGAAACGAAGAGCCAACACAGCCATAAATAAATAAATAAATAAAAATTAAAAAAAAAAAAAAAAAAAGAAAGTTACTTCCTGGGAGGCAGGGCTGGGGTCAGCCTGTGCTCTGTGAAGAGATCCAGAGCTTGGGAGCAGCCAGTGGAGCAGGTATGCTGACCACACAATGACCATCTGGCTCCCAGCCAAATTCCTGCCCAGAGGAGACCACACAGGAATTCAGAGGGCTCTCAGCTGGAGGAAAACAAAGCTGAGGCTCTTGTGGCATGCATCGTTTGCTTCTATGAGGTCAACTGATCTTGGTGGTGGCATCTCTCTAACAATCCCTATGTTATTAAATCAGTTCCATGTTCATTGAACATCTTGTAGGTGTGAGATATTTGAGGTATGACTGTCCAACAGAACCTGTAGCTACTAAAACTCACAGGTCTTCACTCGCCAGTGAAATCAGTGAGGAATTTTTAGTTCATTTCTGATTTCCCTATCTCCTTTTATATTTCCTTCTGTGAATAAACACAGCACCAAGCATTTCTTGCAATCAAATCTTAGGAGGAGGATGGTAAGCTACCTACATCTGAGGAGAGTCATAAAGGAACGTACCTAGGGACTAGCAGTAGATCTGGAAGGTAGGTAATGGGGACAAGAGCCTGTAAATGTAGCAGTAGAAGCCTGCTCTGCGCATCTCGAGAAGAAGCTTGTGGCAAGAAAGAGGAAGCAGTGGATTAAGTGAAATGGGGATGGATTGGAGCATGTCTGTTTTTTTTTTTTTTAATACCTTTATTTATTTTATTTGTTTATTTTTGGATGTGCTGGGTCTTTGTTGCTGCACGCAGGTTTTCTCTAGTTGGGGAGAGTGGAGCTACTCTTCATTGCAGTGAGCGGGCTTCTCATTGCGGTGGCTTCTCTCATTGTGGAGCATGGGCTCTAGGCATGCGGGCTTCAGTAGTTGCGGCACACGGGCTCAGTAGTTGTGGCGCACGGGCTTAGCTGCTCCGGTGGCATGTAGGATCTTTCCGGACCAGGGATCGAACCCGTGTCCCCTCATTGGCAGGCAGATTCTCGACCACTGCGCCACCAGGGAAGCCCGAAAGCATGTCTGTTTTTATATGTCTGAATCTTCGGATACAGATAGTTTGTCATAGGTACATCACTGAGACCTCGCAGGATGCCTGGTACATAGCAGCTACTCAGTAATGTTTGGCGAGTTGAATTAAATTGAACTGATCAACTCAAGTAAGTCAAATGAAAAGTTAAAGCTGACAGCACTGAAGAAAAACAAAATACGAGTACGTGGCAAGATTTTCTTGAGCTGTTGAGAAGAATGCATCGGGGAAATCAGCGGAAATGATGTTGATGAAATGGTAGCGTGGAGTTTAGTGAAAGGTCTTGAGAGCCATACAACTGTTTGCATATAATAGGATTGCAGTGGTCCCAGGATAGAAAATTCGTCATACCCGTGAATCCATTTCACTGCATAAGTGATGGATTCTATAAAAGATGTGTAAGGAGGCTACAACAGTGGAGAGTTGTGGGGTTTTCCCCCAGTCATAGGCTGGCTGATAGAGATGAGCAAAGCCACCAGAATTTTAAAAGAGCAACACTTTCACTAAGAACAATCTTTGCATTCTAAGCACTGTGTTCTTTGGGGGTTTCTGTTAGCTTTTTCTCTTCAATTATTTGCTGAGTGTATAAAGAGTTGTCAAAATATGGACATGTGTTTCTAAAGCATTCCTAAGCCAAATTCTCCAGCCTCCATCCTCAAGAACTTGTTCATAGAATTTGAACACCAAGTGTGGCTGTGAGAAAGTTTTGCTCTCCTTCAGGCACTGGGTATGTTTTACAAATGGACCCTCATTCTGAAATACGGCATTTCATGTCTTCCACAGAAAGTTATTGAGCGTGCTGTGAGGAAGTCGGAGATGCTGTTTTTAAACAGAAATTGTATTTTATTTATAAAATTTAAATGAATTTATTGAGGTTTTTAGGGAAAGTAACACGGTTTCAATAGCTTTAAGGGCCCATATTTTAAATTTTAAAAAGACATTGGGGTTATTTTTGCATTAAATAGTGTATTTAGATTATGATAGACATGTAAGTATTCAATACTTTTAATGATATAAATGAAAAATTGGTTCTAATTAAAAAGTGGGATAAGGCAGATAATTCAAGATATTGGCAAAAGTCAACTAAAATCTGAGTGAAACGAGTAGCACTGTTAGTTGTATAAACATTTTTAAGTGAGAACATTCACAGTGACACCTGAAACACAAAGGCCTGAAAACTAGGGCATTTGGTTCTATCCTCAGCTCTGATATGGGATGATGGAAAATCTTTGCCTGAGTTTCCTCATTTGTGATATTAGAACAAAATCAGATTCATAATAATAGAATGAGGATCCAGTGAAATAATTTACATCCCTCAACGTATCCCAGGCACAAGGAACAATTATCGATCATAACAATAACCTTGTCTTTAGTATAAGGTGGTGCTGTATAAGCTGTAAAGTCTCTCCTTCATCTAATATTCTAAAATTGTAATGGGGTTTCTTTTGTATTCACAAATATATATAATGTATTTCTTTTATATTCATGTATAGGATTTCTTACATATTATAATTCACTAAGAATGGCACAACAAGTGTTTGTTGAAGGAGCATTTCTAATAAGATTAGGAAGAATGTTCTCTTTTCTAGGCTGAGCTTCACTTTCATGGTCTAGTCCCTCGACATAATAGGTGGTTTCACAAGGAGGATGAATCATTAATCAGCAAATTTTTACAAAGGACTTCTGAGGGTGTCATGCTTTACTTGAGCCTACTCATGAAAATGCAGTCACCGTAATAAACTTTGGTATTTAAAATTACAGAATGAAAGTATTTCACCTTTTTGAAGGTCAATTTCATTCAGTAATTTAGAGAGAAAGTTTAAATATTAAAATACATTTTTAAATATCAAACAAGCTGGGAGCTTTGTGAAATAAAATACAAAATGTATACAATAAAACATGAGGAAGATCAATCTTAAGGCTCCTAAAATGACAGTCATCACTGGCTTCCTGCTCCAGGAGCATCTCTGGAATAGTCATCCAAAAAATTATGACTAACAAGTAGGCTTCTGAATTCAGTTTAAGATTTCTCTGAGGTTCTTTTAGTTCGTAGACAATACTCCTCTAAGGATCTGCAATCAAAAGTTTGCTAAATTCACTTGAAACCATGTTTTTGCCTGGATGGTTGAATTATCAGCTTCATATAGCAGTGAGTTTTATTCATTTTAGTTTCTTTTCAATTTTTAGTGATTTATTTTTTCATTTCTTTTTATTTCTTTAAAACATAAACCTTTTGTGTATTTTGAAAAACAAAACTATGTCCACAAGGTACATTTAAGAGAATTCTTCAAGTTTGTCCTCTTCTGTACTCCCTCTCTCCTCCTTTTGGGAAACATTTTATAGTTTTTCATTTCTCCTTCCAGCATTTATTTTCAAATATTATAAGCACTGCTCTGGATTTTGTTGCTGACTGTTTTTTTTTTCTCTCAATATTATGGTCTTGATGGTGGTGAGATTACATGGGTGCATACTTATCCCCAAATTCCTTGAGTTGTATACATTAAATGTGTACGCTTTTTGCATGTCAATCATAACCCAATAAAGTGGTTGAGATAATAATAATACAGAAGAAGAAGAAAAATAGTAAAACTTTCTTAAAAAAATGTAGTCTAAAAATCACTTTGTATCAGCACACAGATATTTTCATCTTTTTGAGGCTACATAGTATTCAATTGTACTGATGTTCCATACTTTACATAACCATTTCCTTATTGATGGACATTTTAGTTTTTTCCAAAGGTTTGCTTTTGGAAATAATGCTACAATGAAGGCCTTGTTATTTCATACTGCAGCCACTTTGTTTTTGGGATCCTTGGGTTAAGGGTACATTCACATGTTTATCATTCCCTTGCAATATGTAACAGTTTCTTCACATATGTAGTTATGCCTGAAAAATATACTGTTTGTTTTAGTGACTTTGATATCTGTTGATGAAGAGTGTCAAACTCTTTTAAATATTTTAGGACATTATATTAGTAAAAGTCATCTTGCTATGAGTACCTATAGTTCATTTGTTTTTACTCTGAAGTATTGTTGCTCTGAATATTCTTGTGCCTCAGTTTTGGTGCACATTTGCAAGAATTACTCTGTGTGTGTGTGTGTGTGTGTGTATATACAAAACCTCATGTAGACAGTGTAACCATCCTCTGCTTAATATACTGTAATAGTAACTTACTATCTATCAGGTGATGCCCCAATTATAGTATTACAAACATGTCTGGTTATTGTTTTCAGCCATTCTCCCATGAACAAGCATTGGTAAACTTTGCCATGTTGTTTCTCATCTCTGTTACTTGGGACAAGCCAGCTCCTTTACCTAAAATGCACTTAACCTCAGTTAATATTAATCTTCTACTCATTTTTCAAGACTCAGTTCAAGTATCTCTTCCACTGTTCTCAAAGATGAGATACTTAACTTTCTTGACTGTTCTTCTGTTGAAACCCCTATTTGAATACTAAGCACCTGTGTTAAGTATTTGTATGCATAGCTGCCTCTCCCACTTAACTGGAAATCACTAAAAGGTAGGAGCACTTTCTAGTCATCATTGTACTATTGACATCTAGCCAAGTGTTCAGCTCATAGCAGGGCTCAAAATGGTTTTGTAATTGATGAGTCAATTTTAAAAAAATGTATTGAATTTACATTATGTGACATAAGATCTTAAATTTTTATCTGAAAATTTCTCCCAATTTTCTGATCCTGAGAGGAGGCAAACACCCTGGAAAGAGTAAATATTGAGCTAATACCTTAACAAAGTTAGAAAAATGAACCTTTCCTGGTAAATGGAAAAGAACTAGGGTTTTTAGAGGAGGAGGGCAAAAGAAAAAAAGAAAAAAACAGATTAAGGGTTTTGTTTGGCTTTTCCTTATCTTGTGGTACATGGATCTAGAACTTTGAATCTCAAAAGGGAAGGCTGAGAGGGTTGTAGATGTAGAGTTAATAATGTAAGAGTTAGAATGGAGAATAAAGAAAGATGGTCATGACCTTTCTCCAGGGGGAAGTAGAAAGGGATGGAGGTGGATGAAGGTGTTTAGGGGCAGTTCATTCCTCCTTCTCAAGTTTCCTGGTCCTTTACCCACGAGTTTTTCTTCTCATCGCTGTCATTATTAGTTGCCATCTGGTCTTGGTATCATCTAAGAGAATGCCATGTGTTCATGCCCCAGCCAATCCTCAACTCTGAACTGTACTCCCATTTTGTCAACAGTCTGAGTCGTTATTAAATAGTCTCCACTTCTGCCCAACTAAAGGTAGAATTCTTGACATCTAGGAGATCAGTATCTGCATGAAAGAAAATAGTCAAACACGAGTGTCTGGGGAGAGTTTAAAAAATAGGGAAGGACACCTTTACAGTGACCCTGAGAAATTAGTATTATTATTCACATTTTGCAGATGAGAAAGCTGAAGCTTAGAGAATTTAACCCACAGAGTCAAAGTCACACATCTAGTAACTGGTTGAAACAGAAATTTAAACTCACTGTTGTCTGGCGTTATTCAGGATTTGTGTTAAATTCTCCCCCTTAAATTGAATAAAAAAGTGATGGGTTGCTTAGTTTGACAATACAACTGTTCACTCTGTCTGCCATGGCAAACTCTGACCACTACTTATCTGCAGAGGATGTGTTCCTGGTTGGCAGGTGAAGTGTGACAATCCAGGTATTTTGCTTCAGACTTAACTGTCTGTTCCCTGACAGAAAGTGGCTTATCCTATTCCTTTAGATATGGGTGTATTAAATGGAGGGAAGAGAAGAGCATGGATTTAGACATTAGGGAATCAGAGCGAGTGCTTTACTGATTTGGCTTCTTGGAAGCTGAGAGACACAACTCTGGTTCTTATGCTCCTTATACAAAGGAAAGATACAATATGAGTTGATTTCACATTTTTGTGGTGGTCAAGTGAGATGGTGTCTGTAAAACCACTGTAAAAGCGAAGCAGTATGTTAAAGTTAAACAAATTAAATTCATTCAACACATTTACTTGGCTGCATATTTATTAATTAAATATAAACATGAATCATATGCATCGTCCTCAGAATGCTTTTTTTTTCATGATCTTGATAAGACATGCACAGAAATAACTGAAAAAAAGGTGAAAAATCCAAAAGATGAAAGAAAATTAAAAAATACCTGGTGGTGCAGTGGTTAAGACTCTGCCTGCCAGTGCAGGGGACACGGGTTCGATCCCTGATCTGGGAGGATCCCATATGTTGAGGAACAACTAAGCCCATGAGCTCCAGCTACTGAGCCTGTGAGCCACTACTACTGAGCCCATACGCCACAACTACTGAAGCCTGCCTGCCGCAACTACTGAAGCTCGCCCGCCCCAGGGCCCACGTGCCGCAACTACTGAAGCCCGCGTGCTGCAACTACTGAAGCCCGTGAGCCTATAGCCTGTGATCTACACCAAGATAAGCCACGACAGTGAGAAGCCTGCGAGCTACAACTAAAGAAAGGCAGCATGCAGCAACGAAGACCCAATGCAGACAAAAATTTTAAAAATAAAATAAATTTAAAAAATTTAAAAAAGATTAAAAAAGTGAATAAATGAAATAAAGGTTAAGTTGTAAAAAAAATTATACTCCAATACAGATGTTAAGAAAGAAAAAAAAAGGTTAGAATAATTCTCATGAAACTGTGAAAAAATTCACACGTTTATAATGTAAATCTTGTTAGTATTTAAAATGTCTGTAGCAAAGTGCAAAGATATTATTTTTACATAATAAATAGGCTTCTATTGAGAAAAAACAATTTCTCGTTATAAGACTGATGGATTCCAACAGTTGCCACATCAAAGAAATGCCATGGTTTATATGTCTTACATTCTTGGAATACCAAGCCTAGGAGATTTCTACTCTTAGTATTGTTAACAATATATAATGAGGTTAATGGTATTTTAAATTAATTGAAACTATCCATTTTCTATTAGCTTCTACAAAAGTGACAGAAGTGACGGTTTACTTACATGTCAGTATTGCTGACAGTGAAGGCAGTAAACTGTTTTGCTAATTTTTCAATAGAATATATGCAAGCAGCTACAAGGATTAGTTGTTAAAAAACACAGTATCTCATCTCCTTCATGGAGAGTTTTTACAAGTAATTGATTTTTCAATCTTAGTGATAGATTTACTTTGAAATCAAAGTGTGTGTGTGTGTGTTGCACTGTTGCTGAATGATAAGGGAGATAAGAATAAAAGTAAAAACAAAACCAAAAAATGGTCATTGACATTTCAGCAACAAATGTTCATCTCAGTGATTTGAATCCAATTCTCACCGTGTACCTCTGAACCTGCTATAATCCCAATGGCTTTCACCCAGCTTCTCTATGCCCACAGGTAGCGGTTGTAGCATTGAATTTGGTGATATAATTAAAGACAATAAACCAATAAAATCAGCTAAAAACAAAATTGCTATTTCACTCGGTCAAATTTCTCTTGAGGAATCAGCAGTCGATTTTATAGAAGTCTGAAAATTCCAAACCATGCCTTTCTTATTACAGAAGCCTAAGGCTTCTTCCTCCTGTGTTACATTTCTTTTTTTTTTTTTCTTTTTGCGGTACATGGGCCTCTCACTGTTGTGGCCTCTCCCATTGTGGAGCACAGGCTCCGGATGCACAGGCTCAGCGGCCATGGCTCACGGGCCCAGGTGCCCCGCGGCATGTGGGATCTTCCCGGACCGGGGCATGAACCCATGTCCCCTGCATCAGCAGGCGGACTCTCAACCACTGCGCCACCAGGGAAGCCCCTGTGTTACATTTTAATTAGGAATCTCATGTCTTAGAACAATATTAAAATTTTGTGACTACTCTAAAATTGCATTCTGTCGTTTTAACTTATCAATTTAGTATGCTTGTAGGTGTGTGTGTGTGAGAGAGAAATAGGTGAGAGAAACCCATTTATTGACCTCTGCGTGATTCTGGGTAAATCCTCACAAAAGCATGTTTTTATGGCTTTACCATTTAGAATAAACAGATTTATAAATTGGTTTTCCATTTCGGCCTTAAAAATGCTTTGACCCAAGACTTTGAAATTCGTTCTGTGTTAGTTTTCTTGCCTCCAATATGAAGTAGTAATTTCACTAATTTTCACTGAATTCTTAGAACAACACAATTTATGTTTATAAGATGTTTAGGAACTTCTCAAGGAAAGTATTTCATGGTTACAAGATATAATTTTAAGATATTTTTCTTTGAAATTTACCCATTGCTTAAAAAATTCCATTATATTCTTGAGAATAGTTCTATTTTTCTGTTACTTGATAATATATTATTTTCCTGGGTTAAAAATTTCTATGGATTATATTAGCGAATATCTCATTTTATGCTTCAGTTAATATTTCTTATTCTTTTGGGGAAATAAAACCATCATTTAATTACTATTTAAAAGAAAGTATTAAATATTTTCTAGGTATACATTGTATTGAGTAAACACCGGTCTATTTGCTTAACAGGCAAAAGAAGTATTTGGTGAAAGCAGAAAGCAGAGAAAAGAAGGATAACAAATACTTTAATGCAAAAAATAAGTAAAAGAACATTTATCTTCCTACTGTCTACCACAGGGAACTCTACTCAGTGCTCTGTGGTGACCTAAATGGGTAGGAAATCTAAAAAAGAGTGGATATGTATATATATGTAACTGATTTACTTTGCTGTACAGCAGAAACTAACACAACATTGTAAAGCAACTATACTCCAATAAAAATTAATTAAAGAAAAGAACGTTTATCTTGCACTAAACATGGTTCTACCCTGAGTACGCCACCAATTTTCTCAGTAATTAAAAAAATCAAAGAAAACACAATAATGCCGATTTTGGTAGCAATAGATATTTAAATAATAATTTAATAATTATTAATACATATAGCAATGATGTATTTTATTAATGTTAATAATTAATATGGTCAAGTGAGATAGTCTCTATAAAAACTATAGGCAATATTACTAATTTAATAAAAAGAGGCATATGAGGAGGAAGAAAATAATATCAAAATCTAAATTCAATCTTGATAATGGATACTAAGAATTGAAGAGACAAAGAGTTTAGCAATGTTTTTTCTCTGGCTTTTTAAAATAATCAGGAGTCATGTATACTTTAAGACAGGAACGGAGTCCCTTGGAGACTCAACAGAGGGCATTTCAAAATAGCCCACTGCTGGCAAAGTGGTGTGGTGAGGATTTGTCTTCTAACATTTGGCTGAGAATTCCAGCATTTTCACCTTGTCTCACAAAATTCTCCCCGATCCTGAGTAGAACCGTATCTATTGTTTTGCCCCACAGTTCCAGCTACCTTTGATATTCTTGGCTATTGTCCAGTATTGCCTTTAAGGCAAATTATACTGTGCCATATGTAAAATAAGTTCCTGGGAAAATATTCAGGCTATATGAAATATGTTCAAAAACTGTTCCCAGTATCACTTATTCCTATCCCATTTATTTCTTAGTTGACTTTTTGTTGATTCTTATTTATTCTTCAGTTTCACTTTTGCCTATTCATTCCACCTTGAGGTGACTACAAAATGAAGGTTTATGACATTTATTAATTAAAAATTAATGGAATTATTTTTACTCAGCAAAATTATTTATTAAAAAAATTCATGTGTGAATTCTTCATCTGGGGATATGGAATAGTTGTACTTTTCCCTATTCCTCCTAAATACAACTAAAAACAGGGACATGATATATAAAACAAATATAATAACACTCCGAAATGTGGAGGGAAGAAGTCAGGACAGATAAAAACTCCAGAACCTGGGTAATGACATGGTCATGAGTTGTCTGGATCTTCTTTTTGCCAAATATTTCCTAGACTTGAAACTGAAGAAGCGGGCAACCTGGAAGAAGCGAATTGATGTGTGGTAGGGCGTGGAGGGAAGCTTGCTTTCTCTAGTCAAAGAACCAGAAAATGAACAAAATAGCAAGATACACAACTTTGAGACAATAACCACTCTATTTCAGCCGAAGAACACAGAAAAAGTGTCACCTTACCCCGCTCATGCCAGGATAAGCCAGCCAAGTAGGGAGCCTGACACCTTTGTGAAGCTGTAGAGAGGTGTCCCAAAATGCCCACCAGGGTGTGTCAGAAGGCCGAGGAAGGAGCTGGGACTCTCACCACCGCCAACTGGTTTAAGGAAGCCCCTCTGTGGACTCACATGCCTCCCCTGGCAGTAAGGAGGCACCCTTCCCTTCAAGTAAAAACTCTACCCTAGCTGATCACTACCCTTTATACACAAACATCCTTTAATCTGCCTTAATCCTTTTATCCACACATAACAACTTATTATTAGGAAAGAGAAGAAAATAAACATGATAACATTCCAGTGGATAATGATAGACACCAGAAAGTAGAAATGTGAGTTTATGAAAAAGTTCCTGAAATAAATCAATATGTTGAAATCTACAATCTACATATTGACAGGGAATAACATGCATCTGGGAAAATCAAACCAGAATAAACAACATTGATATATGTCCTAATGAAACTATTGGTCTTTAAATAAAGAAAAAAAAAGAATCCCTTACATATGCAGACAAAATATCCAAGGGAAAGAAAATCTGATAATTTTTAGAATTGACTCAATTAATTTTATGCCAGAGTGGGGAAAAAATACATTTTAAAACACTCAAGGAAAGAACATGAGAAAAAACTAATTATATCAGTAAATATATATCAGATAAATGCAAATTAAAGCAGCATAGGTCACAGTTTTGAAGACTAGATAGAACTGGGGTCAAATAAGCATTTTATAAGACAGAGAAGTACAGTTTATAGTACTACAGCATACAATTCATATTGAAGATAAATCAGTTATCAATATGTACTCATGAAATAACACAGCAGCCACATGCATACAACATAATTTAAGGGATGTGAGGAGAGAGAAAGAGATTAAACCAACATCAAAAACAGGGGATTTAACAGACTTGTTGCAGACATAAATAGATCAATGGACAAAAATTTAGTAAGGGCACGGAAGACCCAAACAACTTAGTCACTAATAATTGATGAAGAAGGTGAGTACACACACACACACACACACACACACACACAGAGAGAGAGAAAAGGCAGGAATGAGAGAGAGAGAGAGAGAGATGATGTGAAAAAAAATGTTTATACATGTATTTTAAAATAACTAGGGAAATTTAATTACAGGCAGAATTTTAGGTGTTACTAAGGAATTCTTCATCTTTTTTTTTTTACATCTTTATTGGAGTATAATTGCTTTACAATGGTGTGATAGTTTCTGCTTTATAACAAAGTGAATCAGTTATACATATACATATGTTCCCATATCTCTTCCCTCTTGTGTCTCCCTCCCTCCCACCCTCCCTATCCCACCCCTCTAGGTGGTCACAAAGCACCGAGCTGATCTCCCTGTGCTATGCGGCTGCTTCCCACTAGCTATCTATTTTACGTTTGGTAGTGTGTATATGTCCATGCCACTCTCTCGCTTTGTCACAGCTTACCCTTACCCCTCCCCATATCCTCGAGTCCATTCTCTAGTAGGTCTGTGTCTTTATTCCTGTCTTACCCCTAGGTTCTTCGTGACATGTTTTTTTCTTAAATTCCATATATATGTGTTAGCATATGGTATTTGTCTTTCTCTTTCTGACTTACTTCACTCTGTATGACAGACTCTAGGTCCATCCACCTCATTACAAATAGCTCAATTTCTTTTCTTTTTATGGCTGAGTAATATTCCATTGTATATATGTGCCACATCTTCTTTATCTATTCATCTATTGATGGACACTTAGGTTGCTTCCATGTCCTGGCTATTGTAAATAGAGCTGCAATGAACATTTTGATACATGACTCTTTTTGAATTATGGTTTTCTCAGGGTATATGCCTAGTAGTGGGATTGCTGGGTCATATGGTAGTTCTATTTGTAGTTTTTTAAGGAACCTCCATACTGTTCTCCATAGTGGCTGTACCAATTCACATTCCCACCAGCAGTGCAAGAGTCTTCCCTTTTCTCCACACCCTCTCCAGCATTTATTGTTTCTAGATTTTTTGATGATGGCCATTCTGACTGGTGTCAGATGATATCTCGTAGTTCTGAATGCATTTCTCTAATGATTAATGATGTTGAGCATTCTTTCATGTGTTTGTTGGCAATCTGTATATCTTCTTTGGAGAAATGTCTATTTAGGTCTTCTGCCCATTTTTGGATTGGGTTGTTTGTTTTTTTGTTATTGAGCTGCATGAGCTGCTTGTAAATTTTGGTGATTAATCCTTTGTCAGTTGCTTCATTTGCAAATATTTTCTCCCATTCTGAGGGTTGTCTTTTGGTCTTGTTTATGGTTTCCTTTGCTGTGCAAAAGCTTTGAAGTTTAATCAGGTCCCATTTGTTTATTTTTCTTTTTATTTCCATTTCTCTGGGAGGTGGGTCAAAAAGCATCTTGCTGTGATTTATGTCATAGAGTGTCTGCCTATGTTTTCCTCTAAGAGTTTCATAGTTTCTGGCCTTACATTTAGGTCTTTAATCCATTTTGAGTTTATTTTTGTGTATGGTGTTAGGGAGTGATCTAATCTCATACTTTTACATGTAGCTGTCCAGTTTTCCCAGCACCACTTATTGAAGAGGCTGTCCTTTCTCCACTGTACATTCCTGCCTCCTTTATCAAAGATAAAGTGTTCATATGTGGGATGCAGCAAAAGCAGTTCTAAGAGGGAAGTTTATAGCAATACAATCCTACCTTAAGAAACAGGAAACGTCTCGAATAAACAACCTAACCTTGCACCTAAAGCAATTAGAGAGAGAAGAACAAAAAAACTCCAAAGTTAGCAGAAGGAAAGAAATCATAAAGATCAGATCAGAAATAAATGAAAAAGAAATGAAGGAAACGATAGCAAAGATCAATAAAACTAAAAGCTTGTTCTTTGAGAAGATAAACAAAATTGATAACCCATTAGCCAGACTTATCAAGAAAAAAAGGGAGAAGACTCAAATCAACAGAATTAGAAATGATAAAGGAGAAGTAACAACTGACACTGCAGAAATACAAAAGATCATGAGAGATTACTACAAACAACTCTATGCCAATAAAATGGACAACCTGGAAGAAATGGACAAATTCTTAGAAATGCACAACCTGCCAAGACTGAATCATGAAGAAATTGAAAATATCAACAGACCAATCACAAGCACTGAAGTTGAAACTGTGATTAAAAATCTTTCAACAAACAACAGCCCAGGACCAGTTGGCTTCACAGACGAATTCTATCAAACATTTAGAGAAGAGCTAACACCTATCCTTCTCAACATCTTCCAAAATATAGCAGTGGGAGGAACACTCCCAAACTCATTCTACGAGGCCATCATCACCCTGATACCAAAACCAGATAAGGATGTCACAAAGAAAGAAGACTACAGGCCAATATCACTGATGAACATAGATGCAAAAATCCTCTTCATCTTGTTAGGTGTGAAAATGACATTATGACGTTGTGATAATGTGTGAAGGTGTCTGATTTTCAGAGATGCATACTGGAGCTAGTATTGAAATAACATGACAACTCCTTTAAACCACCTTTGCTGGGATGAAGTGAGAGAGTAACACTGACATATATACACTCCCAAATGTAAAATCGATAGCTAGTGGGAAGCAGCTGCATAGCACAGGGAGATCAGCTCGGTGCTCTGTCCACGCAGAGGGGTGGGATAGGGAGGGTGGGCGGGAGACGCAAGAGGGAGGGGATATGGGGATATATGTATATGTATAGATGATTCACTTTGTTATACAGCAGAAACTAACACAACATTGTAAAGCAATTATACTCTAATAAAGATGTTAAAAAAAAGACATAAATAACACAAATCTTCAATTATTGATAACTACTTTACATTGGCTATATGGGGGATTGCTGCACTGGTTAATTCCTGTCTATGCCTCTCTACCTGTAAGATCTTATCTTTCAAACTGTAACCTTATTTACACTCACTCTTCTAGACTGAAAAATGGCTTCAGTATAAATATCCACCCCTTTGGACTGTTGTAGTTACTCTCTTAGACAGCAGGTTACCTGCACACATGGTACGTAAGGTGATTTGCTAAGCACATTGCTTGTGGTGAGAGAAATTTCCAGGCAAGAAGAACAACATCAGGCTCTGTCTCAGGTTACACCATGGACTGTCTTTCCATTGACCTTTTCTTGGTATTAATATAACTTTTATTAGATTAAAGAAAACAGACACTTTGGTGCTGTGATGTAGTCCTGACTTGACAAGCGGCACAGTTCTGTAGGCGTTTTGGCCTCTCATTTTAGTAGCTGAGAGTTCTCTGAGTAGATCATGAAAACTTGCTCCCAGTTTCAGATTCAGAGTACCTCAGCCCTAGAGCTTTACTTATGATTACTGCTTTGTTTTTTCTTTCTTTGTTCATGCAAGTTTACATTCCTATAGGACAGTGCTTACTGAAAATATCTGATGTAGGTCTGGGACTAAGGTTAAGGAGGTGAAAAAAAAATCTGAGATTTGTTATTCTGTAGGGCAATGGCTAATATAAAATTAATTACTTGGGACACCCAGCAAGGAGAAGCAGAAGTACCCCAGCCAGGATGTGAGTCAGTCAAGCCACTCCCACTCAGCAGTGATCTGTGACATCCGAGGATCATTTCTGAATGAGGGTTCCATGCTGCCATCTGAGAACTGTTTCTGACTTTGGGGTCTTAGATTTTGGGAGGAGGCTAGACAGGTGGAGTAAAGGCAGGCAGAGAGGGAGAAAAAACTAATAAAAAAATAAACTCCACCCATTTAAGAAGTAACTGCAAAAAAAATAAGGGAAACTAACATAAGAAAGTAAGAGCCCCGATGCAACTTGCTCTGAAAAGATAAACTAAGGAAAGTAATCTAAACCTGGCTTTAAGAAGGGTTAGTGTCCTTGAAGAGATAACATAAAGAACATGTGATGAAATGATAAATGGATGTGAAAAGAACCAAAAGTTTTATATATAAATAAATCTTTCAAAAGGCAGGATGCCCTCTGATTGAGTAGAGTTAAAGAGACAGGTAGTGAATCTGAAGGAATTAGAATGAAATTTTTACCAAATGTGGTGAAGATGGAGGAAAAGGTCAAAATAATGAAGAGGCTCGAAGGCAGGGGGGTGATAGATGGAGAAGCTCTTATATAAGTCAAAACAAAAGTTAAAGGAGAAAAAATAGATTCAAGAAAGTTGAAAAGAAATAGAGACTTGCAAAAAGCCACTGTAAAATACAAATTCTTGTGCTTTTATGTGAGATGAGGACCAACAAGCATTTTTGGCTCCAACAGTGTGTAGCCCTAGGCTATTCGAGGGTTTATGTCGGATCTGTCCCCTGGCTCAGACAGAGGGAACTTTCCTCATCAGGGGCATCTTCTCTACCTCAGTTCTGTTAGGCAAGGACTCCTCGTCCTGCTTCTGTGTGTCTTGGAAAACTGCAGAATGATTTGACATTGTCAGTTTGAACACTGACACCAGAAGAAAATAGGAAAGTAGGCAGCGTTTCCAGTCTGGGTTCTTGACTCCTTCATCCTTAGACCTAGGATTCACCCCTGTGTCTCAAATGCCCACAGAACCACAGTGAAGGGGTATCATTGGCTGGACTTCCTCCCCTTTCCCCCTTCTTTTCAGGGACTTGGTTTTCTGAAAAAGTGTGGGGTTGTCTTTCCCAGGCATTTACTTTCTTGAATTCAGACTAATGATCCACTCTAGCCAAGACTTATTAATTGCTCCATTCTCTTCCACATTCCCTAGTCCTACATTCTGGAGATTCTATGTCTGTTTTTTTTTCCCGTAGCAGAAATAGGCATTTCTGACATACATCATGGGTCCCAGTACCCAGAAGCTTAACATCCATCCTTTAGATAATAGGGGCACTCACATCTCAGGTAATTAGTGGAAGAAGTTTCCTACCAGAGCTAGTACTGGGAAACTTTTTCTTAAGAGAAGGGGGACCTGCTTATCCCTGCTTCTCAGGAAGCTGCTGAATCACAGCTGCCACACCAGCTTCCAAGTCTTAACAGAAACCTCCAGATCCAGCTCCTCTCTTTGGTTTTATTCTCTGAGGCAGTCAATGTGACCTCCTTCTATTCATCCTCCCAAATTAGTTTCACTAACAGTGAAAGTCCGTAAGTCCCTCTGGCCTCCTGTGAAGTCAAAGTTGCCCCTGCAAGGCTTCCCTCTAAATCAATCCAGTAGCAAGTTCCATTCCCCTGGGCCTAATTTTTCTGAATTCCATCACACTGTGCTGTGTTTTACAGCTCACAAAAGAGTTTGTACAAAATCTCAATACACACAAAGAGGTCTTTTCTCCTTCCTGTTGATATATCATGAGAAAGTTGACTTCAAAATCTTGGCAACGTCTCATATAAACAAATACCTGTCCCAGTCCTGCTAGTCGTTCATCTAGAGACCAAGGGATCTGCTGGTTGTGACCATATATAATTCTTAATTTCAAGACCTGCAGAAGTTTGCATGGATCCATGCCTCCTCTAACGCCTGTCAGCTCTCTTACATTTCAGCAACCTCTCTAATTAGAACTCAAATCCTCTTCTCTTGTCTCAGGGACCAGCATGCTATTCTTTTTACCTAAAACCTTTACTGCAGAGTAGTGGACACTGGGGCCTCTGTCCAGACCCCATCTTCAGGACTGATACCCCCATCTGTTGCTGACCACTCAGTGCTGATCCCCTAAGTAGGAATTACGCTCAGTCATAGATAATCCCCGCCTGGCAACGTGGGCCTCCTCCCAGGGGTACTGTGATCAATGACTGCTTCATATGGCAGAAAAGGCCTTGCTCTTTGCCTCAGTTTGGGGTAATTTGTCATCTCAGCTCCCAGGTTCCCTCTAGGAGCATCTTAAGCTTCAGCTGTAATCACACTACAAGTTGATTTTTCCCTTTTTCTAGTACTACCTTACTCATTCCCTTACTGGTTTATTCCACAGAAACACACCCAGGGAAGCCTTCTAAATGGAATTTTCCATCTCAGTGTTTATTTCCAGGGAACTCAGTCTGAGACAGGTGGTATCAAAAGAGGTAACCCCGTCAAAAACAGGAAAATAGGGCTTCCCTGGTGGGGCAGTGGTTGGGAGTCCGCCTGCCGATGCAGGGGACGCGGGTTCGTGCCCCAGTCCGGGAAGATCCCACATGCCGCGGAGTGGCTGGGCCCGTGAGCCATGGCCGCTGAGCCTGCGCGTCCTGAGCCTGTGCTCCGCAATGGGAGAGGCCACAACAGTGAGAGGCCCACGTTCGGCAAACAAAACAAAACAAAACGAAACAAAACAAAACAGGAAACTGGAGATGGGTCATTTTCCTGTTAGCAGGCCGGAGGAGTAGCATAGCTGGCGGTAGATGAAGCTTTGGTAGCCCACCGCTGCCGTAGCAGGGCAAGGGGTGGTGAACTGGCTGCTGCAGTGTCTCCGGCACTGCAGAAGTAAGAGAAGAGGGAAGTGGTAACTAAAGATTATGGAATTGGGTGACTGCCGTTAAGCATCACTGACACCTTGTGGAGAAAGATAATGACAGGCTCAGAGTGATTAATCAGTAGTTCAAGGCAAAATGTGAAAGTCAGATAACCTTCTTGATAACATTTAATGAAACCCTAATATCCTGCAGCCAGAGGGGAGACGGAGCAGAGGAAAGCTCAAGGTCTAATTATGAGGGAGATTTATGGTCTAATTGTGAGGGTAGTGGAAGTTTAGAGATGGTTGAAATAGCCCCAGCTAAGCTCCTATACCAAGATCATGACCTTGAAACTTGAAATGGGGAAACTGGGTAATGCAGGCAAGAGGCTTTAACAGTATATGTGTCACTCTTGCCCCAGGACTATGTTAACTCCCCTTCCTTCTCTCACAATATAGTGCACAGGCACTTGGACCATCTGGATGGTCTGCTGAACATGTTATTGGTCCGTTATACCAGTGCCATCATGCCAGGTTAATCACACTACATGGGCAAGAAGTGACAAGGATGTTGGAGGTCTTGATACTTACACTACGGAGCGTAGGAAATAAACCCAGTGACAATTCAGGGTCCTGCCATATCAGTGAGGTTTTTAAGAGTTCAACAGGTTTGTGGTATGTTGGGCTTTCCTTCCCAGGTAAGGGCAGATTATTGCATCTGACACCACTCAAAACTAAAACAAGAAGGTGGGAGTATGATAGACCTCTTTGGGTTTGGACTGCAGCACATTTGGCATGTAGACGTTCTGCTCCAGGCTATTTAACGGGTACACAGAAGGTAGCTAGGTTTGATTGGGACTGAGAAAAGGCTAGGCAATGTGGGTCCTTTGTTCCAGGAGGGCATATGAACTTTTCCCAAATGTAATTTATTGGAACCAATTGGAGTGAACATTTTAGATGGGGCAAATGGTTCTCACTGGAGAAGATAAAGCAATTTAACTATTTTGGTATTAGTCTGTGGCAATTTATTTGTTTTCTGGTTAAGAGTGACCTTCTTTCCTTCCTTCCTTCCTTCCTTCCTTTCTTCCTTCCTTCCTTCCTTCCTTCCTCCCTTTCTTTTTTTGAAACAGATCTGTGAGTGAAAGGTTGGAAGAAATAGCTTCACGTTTAATAAATATTCTCTCTTCTGCCAAGTAAAAATTTTAAAAGCCCCTCTTACTGTTGAGAGTAAGGGAGGGAAATGGAGTTTGGTTTCCTTAACTAAACTCTCAGGAATTCTATGGGGACCTCTTTTATTTTACATGTTCAGAAGAATTTGTATTACTCTTGAGAGTAAGGGGATCAGAGTTGGATAAGAAAACCAAATTCTGAGGAGTTAGCAGGGACTGTTATTTTACATGTCAAGGGAAGTATTTGTATAAGTTGAGGTATTGCTTCCAGTTTCTCACTCACTGATCCTTTGTTTGAAAAGCAAGCCCTTTGGGGATCCGTGGTGTAAGGAGACAAACTTGGCTGAATTAGAGTTGTCCTGTGTCTACTTAGCTAAACTAGAACTGCATTTTCCAGAATTCCCTTCTGTGGGTGAACAGGGGTTTCCCTCTTCTTTTGCATCGGATTTGGGAGGAAGCATCAGTCGTATTTTGCTTTGATGCTGGTGCAGGAAGCAAGGCACTGCTGCTGCTACTTACAGGTTGCCATCTGTCACACTTGTTATTTGTTACCTTGTGGCTACCTCAGCTCCCACAGACACCCCCTTTCTGCCTGTCTGACTTCAGGGCCAGGTGGATGATGTGATGCCGTTGGAGGCTGTGAGGTCGTGAGAGACCCATGTACTTTTGTCCTCTTGGTTTCCAGCTCCTTTTCATAGTTTTCTATTATAGAAGAAACATATGTTTCTTATAGAAAATTTAGAACATACAGAAAGCTAATAAAAATAATCTGTGATCCCAATGTCCCATCAAATGTCTCAGTATTTTCACATATATTATCTTGTCAATCATATATATATGTGCACATATACATGTATATATTCATAATATTTACACTTATTTAATTGTATAATACTTAAAATATGAGACTATATACAAAAATGTATGTTTACAGATTCAATTGTATTTTATATATTTAATATTATATAGTATATTATTATTATATAATATAAAATGTATAAAAATGAGACTACACATATAGGTATATGTATAACATTTCAAAAAATTGGAGGTTATATTGCACATATAGTTATTTAATTTGCACTTTTCTCATTGCAATTTATTATTAACATTTCCTCAATTCCTTAAATATTCTTGAGAGTTTGTTTAAATAATTGTATACTGTTTTATCCTTTACTTACCCAATCATCAATTGAGTGGGTATTCATACTCTCTTATTTTTTTCTATTACAAGCAACACTAATAAAAAACTTTTATGTAAAACTTTCTGTAGGTCTGTGTTTCCTGAGCATAGCTTTCAGGAATTAGAATTTCTGATTTAATGGGCATTTTTTTTTTTTTTTAATGCTCTTGATACTTAAGACTAAGTCGCCCTTGTTATGGACTGAATATTTGTGTTTTCCCCAAATTCACATGTTGAAATCTTCACCCCTCAAGGTGATGGTATTTGGAGGTGGGGCCTTTGGGAGGTGATTAGGTCATGATGGGAGGTGATTAGGTCATGAGGGAAGAGCTCTCAGGAATGGGATTAGTGCCCTTGTAGAGAGACCCCAGAGAGTTCTCTCACCTCTTCCACCAAGAGAAGACACAGGAGAAGATGCCTATGATCCAAGAAGTGAACCCTCAACCAGGCACTGAATCTGTTGGCAACTTGATCTCGGACTTTCCAGCCTCCAGAACTATAACGAATAAATGTTTGTTGTTTAAGCCACCCATTGTAGGATATTTTGGTTATAGCAGCCCGAATGGTCTAAGATAGCCTTCCAAAGTTTCACCAGATTCTACCACATCCAGGAGCATTTTGACAGTTCTCCCTTCCTAAAACCCTGGCCAACGTTGTTGCTTATAATCAGTGATGCTTGTCTGGCTTGCCCTGTGATGGTGAGGGGTGTGGACTCCAGAGCTGGGCCCCACTGGAGTCTGAATCTCAGCCCTGCAGCCTGTGTGCTCCTCAACAGTTGATAATCTTCTCTTCGTGTTTCCTTGTCTGTAAAATGCGGACAGTGTTAAGAGTACTATGAGGGTTAAATTATATAGTCCACGTAGAGCTCTTAGAACAGCACCTGGCAGAAAGCCCATCGTCAGTGAACATGCACTGTTACTCCATGGAAAATGCTATCTTGTTATTCTTGCTTTTTCCCCCCTTTTTACTATTACAGGGCTAACAAATTTTCATATGCTTATAGATCACTTTTATTTCTTTTGATAGTTGTATGCACATGTCATTCTCTTGTGTATTATTATGTCCTTTTTATATTGAAAGGTTTCTTTATACAAAGAAAGATGCGAACAGTCTGATTATCACACGTATTATATTTTTACTTACTGTGCTCATTGTGCTTTACTTTGGTTAATGTTTGTTTGATTTTATTTAATGTTTTATTATTTTTGTTGGACAAGTAACAAGTAAAACATAGTAACTTCAAATATGATATGTATTTCATCTAAAATATCTGGCTTCCTTTTGTCCTCCCTCACTCCCTTGCTTGACAGGTTATATCAAAGTAAATCAAAATATTTATTATATGAGAATTAATACATGGTGAAATATAGATAGACTTTAGTACTGTAAGTTACAACTGCATTTGAAAATAGTTTGGCAGAGATCATATAGACATAAATACTTGGAGGGTTTAAGGTTTGTGATGAAATTATCCTGGTCAGCAAGATAAGAAGAAAGAATAATCTGACAAAAAGTGAGATAAAGACTAAGACAATGGTGTTTGCGGATAAACTAAGGACATAATAGGGTTTCAGTCCAGTGGGAACAAGGTTCCACAGGATTAAATTGTGAAGCTTTCAATGTAGCTGCTCTGGTCATGGTCTTCTCCTCATGATGATTGCAATAACATGCAAATGATGTCAAGATTAAATACATTTACATAGTGCTAACTTGAAGAAGTATTTCAGCAAGTTTTGTAGAGGAAAAATATTTGAGGTTGAAAATAAAAGATACTATGCTAAGCTACATATTTTAGACTTCCTTAAAATCTTGGGTAATGGATACAAAAATTAAAATAACTGTCTTATGTACCTAGGCTGCCTCATCTGTTCTACTTGATGTACGTGGCTGCATAGGAGAAAACCCCGGGACTGGGGTTGTCCCTTCTGTAACTTGGGTCCTTGGATTGTTGGCAAGGGTAGAAGTCTACTGTCTCTACTGCTCTCCCCAGCCTTACTTCCACCAGCAAGAATCAAATCCCTTAAAATGGTGAAGATTGACAAGTAAGTTAACAATACGTTGCAAATACTTGTTTTTCCCAACTTCCATTTGTTTTTATCTTGATAGTTTGGTAGCTGTTTTTTATTTATAAGTTTATTGTTATATTTCAGTTGTACAGAATTTCCATGTGTGGTCAAATTTTTCTATATATTGCCTTTCTTTATGATGTCTTTCCTTGGTTATATTTTTCTACTCTCTGATCATTTAAATGTTAGCCTATAGTTATCTCTATGGTTTCTGTTTCTGTAGAATCTCTATATTATTATAGTTGAGTTTTAAACTTTGAAATCTTTAACAAATCTGGAAGTTAGCTTTATAATAATGAAATGGTAATTTTATTTTATCTCCTTGTATATCAAGTTGTCCTTAGCATCTTAAATGCCATTCTTTGTTCACAAATTTGAGATGACACATTTATTATAAATTAACATACATTTACACTTGGGTATTTTTTTTTCCTGGTTTTGTTTCTATTCTGTTGCTTTGATTTTTTTTTCCATTTGTATTTTTCTACTGCGCTAGAATAAAGAGGAACCCCTGCTTCAATATTTTAGTTGTGTAACCAAAAGAAAAAAACCACACTCTTTTGAAGCATACCTGGTGTTTCAACACAGCTTATCATGCTCTGTTCTTATGTACTTGGGTCTCACAGAGGGGCAGACCTTTATCACAGAATAGAGTAGCCTAAGGCTGAGCTTCTCAAATATCAGTGAGCGTAGAAAACACCTTGAGTGCACATAAAATGCACAGATTCTCAGATGAGTTGCCAGGGATTCCTACCCAGAGTCTGGGGTGGGCCCTGAGACCTGTACTTTTCAGAAGTACCCAGATAATTTCAATCTAGAGATTCATGTGACCAAACCTTAAGAAACTTGGGCCAAAGTTTAGTTGATTTTTATAAATTAAAATATCTATTGGAAAGAAATATTTGACTTTATTCTGGAAACTGATTTTATGGCTGAAATTTGACAATAGAATTATTTTATGAATTATTTTGTTCCAAATAATTTGTTTTGACATAGAGGCTATTAGCCAATTTGCCATTCTGAAAAATTGACTCCAACCTTAAATACAAGCTCCCTTGCATCTCTACCAACAATGTTAAGGCCTGTTGATTTTAGTACATGGCTTGAGGAATGGATAAAAATGGCTAAAATACATCATTTAGCATCTTTTCATAGTTGTCTGTAGGCAGTTGTGAGAAGAATCCATATGAAATACAAGCAGAGATGTGCTAGGCCTCCAGAGAGAAATTTTAGAGCAGCTGAAACTCCTGAGTGGGGTGCAGATGGGTAGCAGCTCAAAGATGACTGGTTTTGTGTTTGTGATTGTGAGCCAATGACCAAGTTAGGTTGACGTCAGACAGGTAGCAACTTCCATTAAAAATTTAAATTTTTAGAAAAGTTAATAAAGTGACTCTACAGTATATGTGAAATATGTGAGTAAGCTATACTTTCAACCATCAAAGAGAGTAGAGTTGCTGAAGGACTACTTTTTACAAAGAAGTCTAGAAGAAGATATCCAAACTTAATGAGAAACAGAGAGAGAGAGAGAGAGGTTGAGAGAGCCCACAGCGGGTGAGAGAGCCCCCTCAGAGCAGGGAAGCTGGAGAACAGGCCGGTGCATCCCTCAGGAAAAGGCAGCAGTAACAGTCCAGCATACACTATTGTCAGAGCCAAGCTGTACCAGGTAGAGTTAAACAGACTAGGCAGACTTCATTGCAGGCTGTTGCAGTTGGTGTCACGATTATTGCAATATGAGAGAGATGAACTCTGCTGAAATAAAGGCAGGAGAGTTTTGCTGGAAAAGCCCTGGAGGATGTGAAGAGAGAGGTTGGCCAATGTGCTTGGGCCATCTGTCTTTGCTGTTAGGCTTCTGCCTCCCACAGTGACTGGGAGATCTTTTTTGATGATGACATTTCGGGAACAACCTCCCAAGTCCTTGTGAAAGAGAGTTTTCTTGGTAATACCAACAACAACAAAAAAGACTTGATGTGTAAATGATATATTTTGCCTTTTGCTATATCCCTTGAGCATCTTTGCAATAAGCATCAAATCTTAGTTGTGCTAACTGCTTTCTCATGTAGTATCCCTTACCCTCTTCCCTCCCCTACCTTCCTACCCCATCTACCTTCATAATAATATTACGTTTCCTTGTAAAGTGCTATATTATCCTTTCTTATATAGACCCTGAAAGGTTCTCCTTACTACTTAATTATCTATGCATTTAAAACAAATAATGTAATAAGCGAGTATTTGATTCACAATTGCTTCAAATTCAAATCACAAAAAGAAAAATTTCTGTAGAGTCCTATACCCTTGGGATGGGAAAAAAAGGTTCTCCAAATCTGTGTGAATAAATTTTTGAATAGCTTTAATATTTACATTTTAAAAAGATATTCAGTGTTGTTGAAAGAATAATGATTGCTGTAGAGCACTTCTAAATACACTTGATACCTAATAAGCACCTGTTTTTGCTAGCACTAACCTTGATATGTCTTTCAGTAATTTAGCAAAGGGTTCAATGATTGATTATGGAATAAGGGAGGTATATCTTAAATACTTCTCAGGGTTACTTAACAAGTAACAAACAAACTAGTGACAGAACGTATTTCAGTTTAAATAAGTACAATGCTTAGGGTGCAATGACACAGGATAAATAAATCTTTCTAAAAGTTTCTTCTTTAGTTGCCTCATTTTATTTTATCTTTACCTTTTCTACTTTAAAAAAATCACTTGAAAAATTGCAATAAAAATGCATGATTATTACAGCAACTTAAGCAATGAAGAGAAGTTAATAGTCTCTCCTTTATCAGTCAGACATGCTTTGGAATTCAAGTAACAGAAAACCGAGCTAACAGTGATGCATAGAAGTTTATTTTTCTCGTATAAACAGAAGCTTTTATGTAAGCAGTGGCTGGTCTTGATTATATCTCTGCAGTTGTGGGGGGCTGTTTCTAATGGTTGCAGTACGATTGCTGAAGCTCCAAGAATCATATTTGAGTGTGTAGCAGAGGAAAAACAATGTTTCCTCTGCTCTTAGTTCTTAGCAGGGACCCCTGTAATAAAAGACAGATAAACAAGATAAAAACAAATAGAAGTTTATTAACATGTATATATGGAAGATACCCAGGGAAAATGAATAACTCCTCAAGACAACTTAAGCCACTGGCTTAAATACCATCTTCAGCTACTGATAAGAGGAAGAAAGGTGTGGGGAGATAACCAGGAGAAGCAGGGTTAAATGTGGGTAGGGTGTGTTGTGCAGATTTAAGTCTCTGCTTCTTTCACTGATGAGAGTTTCCGGCTACTTACTCATCCTCTTCCTGGTACAGAGAGGGAGGAGACACCCCTGCAAATGGAGATTTCCCTTATAAATTTAAATTTTCCCTACAAAAGGTTTACTTCTACTCCGCCTCCAGAGTTTCTCCTCTGTCTGCTGCTTCTCAAGACAGTCAGCTCCAGGTGACCCTTATGAGTCGTGTTTTGGGGTGGCATGTTCTGCTCCCCTTCAAGTTTCAGGCAGGAAGGGAGAGAGGGGAAGGCAGTGCCAGCTGCCTCTGTCCCTTTCATTCCGAAGGCAAAAGATTTCTCAGAATTCCCCTAGCTGACCTTCCCTTTGCCTCACTGGCTGCACTTGATTACGGGGACAACCCTAACTGCAAGGCCACTGGGTAGGTTAATACCTGACTTTTCCAGTGGGGGGAGGCAGAGGAAAAAGGTAGGAGTGACTTTTGGAAGACCTAACTTTTCTTTCAGTCCTGCTCTCCTGCTGTTAACCCTTTAGTGTGTAGCCCTCTGCTTTTATGTATATGTATATGTATATGTATGTGTATATATATATATATATATATATATATATATATATATATATATATATATGAAACACACATATGCACACTTCTAACATTATTCACATATATTACATTTTATTAACAATGAAAATGGGATAATATTTGAGACATTACTTTGCCACTTTTTCCCCTATGTAATGTCTTATCTATATAATATAAACAAGGATCTGCATATGTATAGATGGTATATTAACAAATATATTAGTATAGTATGTAAAATATATGAGATATAACATGCGTGTGTATATATATATATATTCCTGTGTGCATAGAGATATATATATATCAAAGCTTTCCAAATCTGTGTCTACATAAATGTAGGTATATTTTTATATATATCTATATGTGTGTGCATGTACATACATGTGGAACAACAAACATTTGTTTTTATGTATGTGTTCTATATGTGTGTGAGTATATATGTATATACATATATATACTTTTGTAGCTTCATCCATCTGTGCAAATTTTTCATTTCTCTAAGTAAGATTCATTACATTATATATTTACATCAAAAGACATAAACATTATTGCTTTTAAGAAATACTAAAAAGATTGTAGCAAGTTATACCTCCACCAGCACCTTGTGAGACTTTCTGTCTCTCCACACTTTGGTGTCAGATGGTCAGGATATCTTAATGACTGGCAATCTGATGAGGTACATCAGCAGATTTATTATACACATTTGCAAATGATGGAACCAAAGCTAGGGGCGGCTGACTGACTCGCTCAAGGTAAGTTACTGAGTCAGGCAATTCCTTTCTTGTTTTGTTTTGTTTCAGTTTGGAATACTGGTCCATTCTGTTTCTACACAAGTCCATGTTATCCTCAGGTACCTGTGATTATTTTAGGTCTAAACTTGTTCTTCACACTTTTATGTTTTCAAATAAAGAACCATAATTTATTCCATTCCCTCTTTCTCTAAAAGAGCAGAGCCCATCAAGACTGTACCTCTCCCTCCTTCACCTAAATCCTCTTCTCCATAATGGGTATGGATTCTGTCTTAATTCAGGTATCTGAGAAAGTTTGCTGGGATGTGCATTCCAGCCATGACTCAGCTTACGATGTTGCTGTTCTGTGGGCAAAATTGACTCGATCACTTTGCATTTGGTCAGCGTGCTCTCAGACTCTGTGGTGTGCAGAACATTTGAGCAAGTCTCTCCCGCCTTTAAGGGTACACTTGCTGGGTATTTACAGATTAAAACTGCCATAGGTTGTTACAGTTAGTGATGGAATAAATAGGCTGAAAGAATATTGTTTCCCTGATCCCAAGGCCTGACACATATGGAGTATAAAATGTTATGTCAAGTTGCTGGTTTGTGTGCAGATGTTTTGTACACACAAGGGTTTCTCCATAGGCTGGTAATCTAAGGAGTAGTCCTTCTGCTACTTTCTCTGGATGCAGAGTAATAACTTAGCTCTCCTAAGAGTTTTCTTCCTTGCTTATATGATGTTGCAAAGGTTAATTCTATAGTGCATGCATGGTCTAAGTGTAATATTCTGATATATATTATTTTCCTGTGAAAAAATTATTTACACAAATGTCAAATGCAGGTTATTGTAAGAGTATTGCAAGAGTAACCACCTCAGGTTAGAGACACTTCTTTCTGCTTGAATTTCTTTAGCTTCTCTATCAGTTGCAAGTCAGGAGGAACCACATATATGGGACCATAAAGATATCAATTTGCACTTTCTCCATCTCCATCTCCCTGGTAACAGCATCACTTACTCAGATGGGGTCAAAAAACTGGTGGGTTTTATTATTGTTACAATGAAGGGAAGGTTATTTTAAAAAATCTGGTATGTTATACTGACATTATTATATCATTAAAAGTTTAAACATTAGAAAATAAGTACTTCTTTACATGCCAAAATATTATGCAAACATTTTAAAATTTAAAATTCCCAAGTTATAGATATACTATTTCTCTCTACTCTGTAAGGGAACAAATCCAATTTATAATAAATGTATTTAAGAGTACCCTGTTTTTGTATAAGTTTACATAGTAACTCATGAGTATGATTTTACAACTTTTTGTAATGAGGAGCATGTTTCATTTCACAAATACAATATGAAAAAATCAATATCCAAATTTATTTGCAAAGTGATACATGAAAGAGTTTCAAGATTTATAGAATTTTAAAATTCTAAATTACATTAAAATCTTCAAGTCTAATGATCCCCATCCAAAGCAGAATTTTCTCTACAGTATTCAATTTCTGCTGGCTTAGTTTTAGAGACAGTCTTTATATTGCAGCTGATTCCAATTTCAGGAAGTTTGAAGTGTTGGAAAGTTTTATTTTTGCTCTGTCAAAGTTGGCTTCACTGCATTTTTACACGTTGGTCCTAGTTCTGTTCCCTGGAGCCTCACGAGATGTGTTTCATCCTCTTTCCTATGACAGTCCTTCAAATATTTGTGAGTAATTCTTCCCATAATATATTTCTGCTCCAGCTAAACATTTCACTTAATTAAACCTTTCCTCATATAACAAGTTGTCTAACTCTTTTATCATCATAGTTACCCATCTCAGCACACACAAGCTTATTTTTTTTTAATGTTATGACCAAAATTCATAAGTAGTGTTACTGATTCCGTGACCTGGCCATTGTAAATAGTGCTGCAATGAACATTGGGGTGCAGGTGTCTTTTTAAATTTGTTTTTCTCTGGGTATATGCCCAGTAGTGGTATTGCTGAATCATATGGTAATTCTATTTTTACCTTTTTAAGGAACCTGCATACTGTTCTCCATAGTGGCTGTATGAATTTACATTCCTACCAACAGTGCAAGAGGGTTCCCTTTACCCCACACCCTCTCCAGCATGTGTTCTTTGTAGATTTTCTGATGATGCCCATTCTAACAGGTGTGAGGTGATACCTCATTGTAGTTTTGATTCACATTTCTCTAATAATTAGTGATGTTGAGCAGCTTTTCATGTACTTCTTGGCCATCTGTATGTCTTTGGAGAAATGTCTATTTAGGTCTTCTGCCCATTTTTGGATTGGGTTGTTTGTTTCTTTAATATTGACCTGCATGAGCTGTTTATATATTTTGGAGATTAATCCTTTTGTTTGTTGATTCATTTGCAAATATTTTCTCCTATTCTGAAGGTTGTCTTTTCATCTTGTTTATGGTTTCCTTTGCTGTGCAAAAACTTTTAAGTTTCATTAGGTCCCATTTGTTTATTTTAGTTTTTATCTCCATTACTCTAGGAAGTGGATCAAAAAAGATCTTGCTGTGACTTATGTCAAAGAGTGTTCTTCCTATGTTTTCCTCTAAGGGTTTTATAGTGTCTGGTCTTGCATTTAGGTCTCTAATCCGTTTGACTTTATTTTTGTGTATGGTGTTAGGGAGTGTTCTAATTTCATTCTTTTACATGTAGCTGTCCAGTTTTCCCAGCACCACTTATTGAAGAGACTGTCTTTTCTCCATTGTATATCCTTGCCTCCTTTGTCATAGATTAGTTGACCATAGGTGTGTGGGTTTATCTCTGGGCTTTCTATCCTCTTCCATTGATCTATATTTCTGTTTTTGTGCTAGTACCATATTGTCTTGATTACTGTAGCTTTGTAGTATAGTCTGAAGACAGGGAGTCTGATTCCTCCAGCTCCGTTTTTTTTCCTCAAGACTGCTTTGGCTATTCGGGGTCTTCTGTGTCTCCATACAAATTTTAAGATTTTTTGTTCTAGTACCGTAAAAAATCCCATTGGTAATTTGATAGGGATTGCATTGAATCTGTAGAATGCTTTGGGTAGTATAGTCATTTTCACAATGCTGATTCTTCCAATCCAAGAATATGGTATATCTCTCCATCTGTTGGTATCATCTTTAATTTCTTTCATCAGTATCTTATAGTTTTCTGCATACAGGCCTTTTGTCTCCCTAGGTAGGTTTATTCCTAGGTATTTTATTCTTTTTGTTGCAATGGTAAATGGGATTGTTTCCTTAATTTCTCTTTCAGATTTTTCATCATTAGTGTATAGGAATGCCAGAGAGTTCTGTGCATTATTCTTGTATCTTGCAACTTTACCGGATTCATTGATTAGCTCTAGTAATTTTCTGGTGGCATCTTTAGAATTCTCTATGTTCTCTATTCTCTATCTTTAGGATACTATATTCTCTGTAGTATCATGTCATCTGCAGACAGTGACAGTTTTACTTTTTCTTTTCCAATTTGTATTCCTTTTATTTCTTTTTATTCTCTGATTGCCGTGGCTAGGACTTCCAAAACTATGTTGAATGATAGCGGTCAGAGTGGATATCCTTGTCTTGTTCCTGATCTTAGAGGAAATGCTTTCAGTTTTTCACTATTGAGAATGATGTTTGCTGTGGCTTGTCATATATGGCCTTTATTACGTTGAGGTAGGTTCCCTCTACGCCCACTTTCTGGAGAGTATTTATCATAAATTGGTGTTGAATTTTGTCAAAAGCTTTTTCTGCATCTATTGAGTTGATCGTATGGTTTTTATTCTTCAGTTTGTTAATAAGGTGCATCACATTAATTGATTTGCGTATATTGAAGAATCCTTGCATGCCTGGGATAAATTCCACTTGATCATGGTTTATGATCCTTTTAATGTGATGTTGGATTCTGTTTCCTAGTATTTTGTTGAGGATTTTTGCATGTCTATTCGTCAGTGATATTGGTCTGCAATTTTCTTTTTTTGTAGTATCTTTGTCTGGTTTTGGTATCAGGGTGATGGTGGCCTCATAGAATGAGTTAGGGAGTGTTCCTTCCTCTGCAATTTTTTGGAAGAGTTTGAGAAGGATGGGTGTTAGCTCCTCTCTAAATGTTTGATAGAATTCACCTGTGAAACCATCTGGTCCTGGACTTTTGTTTGTTGGAAGATTTTTAATCACAGTTTCAATTTCATTACTTGTGATTGTTCTATTTATATTTTCTATTTCTTCTTGGTTCAGTCTTGGAAGGTTATACCTTTCTAAGAATTTGTCCATTTCTTCCAGGTTATTTATTTTATTGGCATAGGGTTGCTTGTAGTAGTCTCTGAGGATGTTTTGTATTTTTGCGGTCTGTTGTAACTTCTCCTTTTTCATTTCTAATTTAATTGATCTGAGTCTTCTCCCTCTTTTTCTTGATGAGTCTGGCTAATGGTTTATCAATTTTGTTTACCTTCTCAAAGAACCAGCTTTTAGTTTTATTGATCTTTGCTATTGTTTTCTTTGTTTCTATTTCATTTATTTCTGCTCTGATCTTTATGATTTCTTTCCTTCTGCTAACTTTGGGTTTTGTTTGTTCTTCTTTCTCTGGTTCCTTCAGGTGTCAGATTAGATTGTTTATTTGAGATTTTTCTTGTTTCTTGAGGTAAGCTTGTATAGCTATAAACTTCCCTCTTAGAACTGGTTTTGCTGCATCCCATAGGTTTTGGATCGTAGTGTTCTCATTGTCATTTGTCTCTAGGTATTTTTTGATTTCCTCTTTGGTTTTTTTCAGTGATCTCTTGGTTATTTAGTAACGTATTGTTTAGCCTCCATGTGTTTGTGTTTTTTACTTTTTTTCCCTGTAATTCATTTCTAATCTCATAGCATTGTGGTCCGAAAAGATGCTTGATATGATTTCAATTTTCTAAAATTTACTGAGGTTTGATTTGTGACCCAAGATGTGATCTATCCTGGAGAATGTTCCGTGCGCACTTGAGAGGAAAGTGTAATCTGCTGTTTTTGGATGGAATGTCCTATAAATATCAATTAAATCTATCTGGTCTATTGTGTCATTTAAAGCTTCTGTTTCCTTATTTATTTTCGTTTTGGATGACCTTTCCATTGGTGTAAGTGAGTTGTTAAAGTCCCCCACTATTATTATGTTACGGTTGATTTCCTCTTTTGGAGCTGTTAGCAGTTGCCTTATGTATTGAGGTGCTCCTCTGTTGCGTGCATATATATTTATAATTGTTATATCTTCTTCTTTGATTGATCCCTTGAATATTACGTAGTGTCCTTCCTTGTCTCTTGTAACATTCTTTATTTGAAAGTCTATTTTATCTGACAGGAATATTGCTACTCCCGCTTTCTTTTGATTTCCATTTGCACGGAATATCTTTTTCCATCCCCTCACTTTCAGTCTGTACGTGTCCCTAGGTCTGAAGTGGGTCTGTTATAGACAGCATATAGTTGGGTTTTTTTTTTGTTTTGTTTTGTTTTTAAAGTTTATTTATTTATTTTTTTAATTAGTTTCTGCTTTATAACAAAGTGAATCAGTCATACATATACATCTGTTCCCACATCCCTTCCCTCATGCATCTCCCTCCCTCCCACCCTCCCCATCCCACCCCTCCAGGCGGTCACAAAGCACCGAGCTGATCTCCCTGTGCTCTGCGGCTGCTTCCCACTATCTATCTACCTTACGTTTGGTAGTGTATACACGTCCATGCCTCTTTCGCCTTGTCACAGCCCACCCTTCCCCCTCCCCATATCCTCAAGTCCATTCTCAAGTAGGTCTGCGTCTTCATTCCCGTTTTGCCCCTAGGTTCTTCATGACATTTTTTTTTTTAAATTCCGTATATATGTGTTAGCATACGGTATTTGTCTTTCTCTTTCTGACTAACTTCACTCTGTATGACAGACTCTAGGTCTATCCACCTCATTACAAATAGCTCAGTTTCGTTTCTTTTTATGGCTGAGTAATATTCCATTGTATATATGTGCCACATCTTCTTTATCCATTCATCCGATGATGGACACTTAGGTTGTTTCCAGCTCCGGGCTATTGTGAATAGAGCTGCAATGAACATTTTGGTACATGTCTCTTTTGGAATTATGGTTTTCTCAGGGTATATGCCCAGTAGTGGGATTGCTGGGTCATATGGTAGTTCTATTTGTAGTTTTTTAAGGAACCTCCATACCGTTCTCCATAGTGGCTGTACCAATTCACATTCCCACCAGCAGTGCAAGAGTGTTCCCTTTTCTCCACACCCTCTCCAGCATTTATTGTTTCTAGATTTCTTGATGATGGCCATTCTGACTGGTGTGAGATGATATCTCATTGTAGTTTTGATTTGCATTTCTCTAATGATTAATGATGTTGAGCATTCTTTCATGTGTTTGTTGGCAGTCTGTATATCTTCTTTGGAGAAATGCCTATTTAAGTCTTCTGCCCATTTTTGGATTGGGTTGTCTGTTTTTTTGCTATTGAGCTGCATGAGCTGTTTATAAATTTTGGAGATTAATCCTTTGTCAGTTGCTTCATTTGCAAATATTTTCTCCCATTCTGAGGGTTGTCTTTTGGTCTTCTTTATGGTTTCCTTTGCTGTGCAAAAGCTTTGAAGTTTCATTAGGTCCCATTTGTTTATCTTTGTTTTTATTTCCATTTCTCTAGGAGGTGGGTCCAAAAGGATCTTGCTGTGATTTATGTCATAGAGTGTTCTACCTATGTTTTCCTCTAAGAGTTTGATAGTTTCTGGCCTTACATTTAAGTCTTTAATCCATTTTGAGCTTATTTTTGTGTATGGTGCTAGGGAATGATCTAATCTCAAACTTTTACATGTCCCTGTCCAGTTTTCCCAGCACCACTTATTGAAGAGGCTGTCCTTTCTCCACTGTACATTCCTGCCTCCTTTATCAAAGATAAGTTGGCCATATGTGCGTGGGTTTATCTCTGAGCTTTCTATCCTGATCCACTGATCTATCTTTCTGTTTTTATGCCAGTACCAGACTGTCTTAATTACTGTAGCTTTGTAGTATAGTCTGAAGTCAGGGAGCCTGATTCCTCCAGCTCCGTTTTTCGTTCTCAAGATTGCTTTAGCTATTCGGGGCCTTTTGTTTTTCCAAACAAATTTTGAAATTTTTTGTTCTAGTTCTGTGAAAAATGCCATTGGTAGTTTGATAGGGATTGCATTGAATCTGTAGATTGCTTTCGGTAGTAGAGTCATTTTCACAATATTGATTCTTCCAATCCAGGAGCATGGTATATCTCTCCATCTATTTGTATCATCTTTAATTTCTTTCATCAGTGTCTTATAGTTTTCTGCATACAGGTCTTTGGTCTCCTTAGGTAGGTTTATTCCTAGATATTTTATTCTTTTTGTTGCGATGGTAAATGGGAGTGTTTTCTTGATTTCATTTTCAGATTTTTCATCATTAGTGTACAGGAATGCCAGAGATTTCTGTACATTAATTTTATATCCTGCTACTTTACCAAATTCATTGATTAGCTCTAGTAGTTTTTCGGTAGCATCTTTAGGATTCTCTATGTATAGTATCATGTCATCTGCAAACAGTGACAGCTTTACTTCTTCTTTTCCAATTTGGATTCCTTTTATTTCCTTTTCTTCTCTGATTGCTGTGGCTAAAACTTCCAAAACTATGTTGAATAAGAGTGGTGAGAGTGGGCAGCCTTGTCTTGTTCCTGATCTTAGTGGAAATGGTTTCAGTTTTTCACCATTGAGGACAATGTTGGCTGTGGGTTTGTCATATATGGCCTTTATTATGTTGAGGAAAGATCCCTCTATACCTACTTTCTGCAGGGTTTTTATCATAAATGGGTGTTGAATTTTGTCGAAAGCTTTCTCTGCATCTATTGAGATGATCATATGGTTTTTCTCCTTCAACTTGTTAATATGGTGTATTACATTGATTGATTTGCGTATATTGAAGAATCCTTGCATTCCTGAGATAAACCCCACTTGATCATGGTGTATGATCCTTTTAATGTGCTCTTGGATTCTGTTTGCTAGTATTTTGTTGAGGATTTTTGCATCTATGTTCATCAGTGATATTGGCCTGTAGTTTTCTTTCTTTGTGACATCCTTGCCTGGTTTTGGTATCAAGGTGATGTCGGCCTCATAGAATGAGTTTGGGAGTGTTCCTCCCTCTGCTATATTTTGGAAGAGTTTGAGAAGGATAGGTGTTAGCTCTTCTCTAAATGTTTGATAGAATTCACCTGTGAAGCCATCTGGTCCTGGGCTTTTGTTTGATGGAAGATTTTTAATCACAGTTTCAATTTCAGTGCTTGTGATTGGTCTATTCATATTTTCTATTTCTTCCTGAGTCAGTCTTGGCAGGTTGTGCATTTCTAAGAATGTGTCCATTTCTTCCAGGTTGTCCATTTTATTGGAATAGAGTTGCTTATAGTAATCTCTCATAATCTTTTGTATTTCTGCAGTGTCAGTTGTTACTTCTCCTTTTTCATTTCTAATTCTATTGATTTGAGTCTTCTCCCTTTTTTTCTTGATGAGTCTGGCTAATGGTTTGTCAATTTTGTTTATCTTCTCAAAGAACCAGCTTTTAGTTTGGTTGATCTTTGCTATCGTTTCCTTCATTTCTTTTTCATTTATTTCTGATCTGATCTTTATGATTTCTTTCCTTCTGCTAGCTTTGGGGTATTTTTGTTCTTCTTTCTCTAATTGCTTTAGGTGCAGGGTCAGGTTGTTTACTCGAAATGCTTCCTGTTTCTTAAGGTGGGATTGTATTGCTATAAACTTCCCCCTTAGAACTGCTTTTGCTGCGTCCCATAGGTTTTGGGTCGTCGTGTCTCCATTGTCATTTGTTTCTAGGTATTTTTTAATTTCCTCTTTGATTTCTTCAGTGATCACTTCGTTATTGAGTAGTGTATTGTTTAGCCTCCATGTGTTTGTATTTTTTACACATCTTTTCCTGTAATTGATGTCTAGTCTCATAGCATTGTGGTCGGAGAAGATACTTGATACAATTTCAATTTTCTTAAAATTACCGAGGCTTGATTTGTGACCCAAGATATGATCTATCCTGGAGAATGTTCCATGAGCACTTGAGAAAAATGTGTATTCTGTTGTTTTTGGATGGAATGTCCTATAAATATCAACTAAGTCCATCTCGTTTAATGTATCGTTTAAAGCTTGTGTTTCCTTATTTATTTTCATTTTGGATGATCTGTCCATTGGTGAAAGTGGGGTGTTAAAGTCCCCTACTATGATTGTGTTACTGTCGATTTCCCCTTTTATGGCTGTTAGTATTTGCCTTATGTATTGAGGTGCTCCTATGTTGGGTACATAAATATTTACAATTGTTATATCTTCTTCTTGGATCGATCCCTTTATCGTTATGTAGTGTCCTTCCTTGTCTCTTCTAATAGTCTTTATTTTAAAGTCTATTTTGTCTGATATAAGAATTGCTACTCCAGCTTTCTTTTGATTTCCATTTGCATGGAATATCTTTTTCCATCCCTTTACTTTCAATCTGTATGTGTCTCTAGGTCTGAAGTGGGTCTCTTGTAGACAGCATATATATGGGTCTTGTTTTTGTATCCATTCAGCCACTCTGTGTCTTTTGGTGGGAGCATTTAGTCCATTTACATTTAAGGTAATTATTGATATGTATGTTCCTATTCCCATTTCCTTAATTGCTTTGGGTTCGTTATTGTAGGTATATTCCTTCTGTTGTGTTTCTTGCCTAGAGAAGTTCCTTTAGCATTTGTTGTAAAGCTGGTTTGGTGGTGCTGAACTCTCTCAGCTTTTGCTTGTCTGTAAAGGTTTTAATTTCTCCATCAAATCTGAATGAGATCCTTGCTGGGTAGAGTAATCTAGGTTGCAGGTTTCTCTCCTTCATCACTTTAATTATGTCCTGCCACTCCCTTCTGGCTTGTAGGGTTTCTGCTGAGAGATCAGCTGTTAACCTGATGGGGATTCCCTTGTGTGTTATTTGTTGTTTTTGCCTTGCTGCTTTTAATATGATTTCTTTGTGTTTAATTTTTGACAGTTTGATTAATATGTGTCTTGGTGTATTTCTCCTTGGATTTATTCTGTATGGGACTCTCTGTGCCTCCTGGACTTGATTAACTATTTCCTTTCCCATATTGGGGAAGTTTTCAACTATAATCTCTTCAAATATTTTCTCAGTCCCTTTCTTTTTCTCTTCTTCTTCTGGAACCCCTATAATTCGAATGTTGGTGCGTTTAATGTTGTCCCAGAGATCTCTGAGACTCTCCTCTGTTCTTTTCATTCTTTTTTCTTTATTTTGCTCTGCATCAGTTATTTCCACTATTTTATCTTCCACCTCACTTATCCGTTCTTCTGCCTCAGTTATTCTGCTATTGATCCCATCTAGAGTATTTTTCATTTCATTTATTGTGTTTTTAATCGATGCTTGATTCATCTTTAGTTCTTCTAGGTCCTTGTTAACTGTTTCTTGCATGTTGTCTATTCTATTTCCAAGATTATGGATCATGGAAATAGAATCTTGGATCAGCTTTACTATCATTATTCTGAATTCTTTTTCAGGTAGACTGCCTATTACCTCTTCATTTGTTAGGTCTGGTAGGTGTTTATCTTGCTCCTTCACCTGCTGTGTGTTTTTCTGCCTTCTCATTTTGCTTATGTTACTGTGTTTGGGGTCTCCTTTTTGCCGGCTGCAGATTCGTAGTTCCCGTTGTTTTTGGTGTCTGACCCCAGTGGCTAAGGTTGTTTCAGTAGGTTGTGTAGGCTTCCTGGTGGGGGGGACTAATTCCTGTGCTCTGGTGGTTGAGGCTCGATCTTGTCTTTCTGGTGGACAGGTCCACGTCTGGTGGTGTGTTTTGGGGTGCCTATGGCCTTATTATGTTTTTAGGTAGCCTCTCTGCTAATGGGTGGGGTTGTGTTCCTGCCTTGCTAGTTGCTTGGCATAGGGTGACCCGCACTGTAGCTTGCTGGTCGTTGACTGAAGCTGGGTGCTGGTGTTGGGATGGAGATCTCTGGGAGATTTTCGCTGCTTGATATTATGTGGAGCTGGGAGGTCTCTTGTGGACCCGTGTCCTGAAGTTGGCTCTCCCACTTCAGAGGCACAGCACTGGCTCCTGGCTGCAGCACCAAGAGCCTTTCATCCACCTGGCTCAGAGTAACAGGGAGAAAAAGTAGAAAGAAAGAATTAGTAGAAGAAAGAAAGAGAGAGGGAAAGAAAGGAAGAAGGGAAGAAAGGAAGGAAGGAAGGAAGGAAGAAAGAAAGGAGGGAGGGAGGGAGGAAGGATGGAAAGAAAGAAGGAAAGAAAGGAGGGAGGGAGGAAGGAAAGGAAGAAAGACAGGAGGGAGGGAGGAAGGAAAGAAAAAGAAAGTGGAAAGAAGAAGGGTGGGAGGGAGGAAAGAAAAAGAAAGAAGGAAAGGAGGAGCGGAGGGAGGGAGGGAGGAAGGGAGAGTAGGAAAAAAAGAAAGAGCAGGTAAAGTAAAATAGAATAAAGTATGAAATATAGTAGCGTTATTAAAATTAGAAAGTAATTATTGAAAAAAAAAAAAAAAACCGGACCGATAGAACCCTGAGACATATGGTGGAAGCAAAGCTATACAGAGAGAATCTTACACAGAAGATTACACATACACATTCACAAAAAGAGAGCAGGGGGAAAAATCAAAAATCTTGCTCTCCAAGTCCACCTCCTCAATTTGGGATAATTCGTTGTAAAAAGAGGAAAAGGGCGAGAAGTCTGAAATCTTGCTCTCTAAGTCCACCTCCTTAATTTGGAATAATTCGTTGTAAAAAGAGGAAAAGGGGGGAAAGTCTTAAATCTTGTCCTCAAAGTCCACTTCCTCAATTTGGGATGATTCGCTGTCCATTCATGCACTCCACAGACGCAGGGCACATCAAATGGACCGTGGAGCTTTAATCCGCTGCCTCCGAGGCTGCACAGAGAGATTTCCCTGCCTCTGCTCTCACAGCTCCCGGGTCTCAGCCTTGGACCTGGCCCCGCCTCTGCGCGTAGGTCGCCGGAGGGCGTCCGTTCTTCGCTCAGACAGGACGGGTTTAAAGGAGCCGCTGATTCGGGGGCTCTGGCTCACTCAGGCAGAGGGGAGGGAGGGGCGCGCAGTGTGGGGCGGGCCTGCGGCGGCAGAGGCCGGCGTGACGTTGCAGCAGCCCGTGGCGCTCCGTGCGCTTTCCCGGGAAAGCCGTCCCCGGGTCTCGGGGACCCCGGCAGTGGCGGGGTGCACAGGCCCCCCGGAAGGCGGGGCGGACAGTGACCCGCGCTCGCACACAGGCCCCGCGGCGGCGGCGGCAGCAGCGGCGGCGGCGGGCGGCGGCGGGCGGCGGCGGCCGCGGCGGCGGCGGGCCGCGGCGGCGGGCGGCGGCGGCCCACGCCCGTCTCCGAGGTCCGTGCCTTACCCGCGGCTCGTGCCTGTCTCCGGCGCTTCCCCAAGCAGCCCTCTTAATGCCCTCTCCTCGCGCACCAGGAAACAAAAGGGAAAAAAGTCTCTTGCCTCTTCAGCAGCTCCAGACCCTTTCCCCGGACTCCCTCCGGGCTAGCCGTGGTGCACTAACCCCTTCAGGCTCTCTTCCTGCCGCCAGCCCCAGTCCTCTCCCTGCGCTCCGACTGAAAGCCGATACCCGAGCCTCAGCTCCCAGCCCCGCCCGCCACGGCGGCCGAGCAGACAAGCCTCTCGGACTGGTGTGTGCCTGAGGGCACCGGTCCTCTGTGCCAGAATCTCTCCGCTTTGCCCTCCGCACCCCTGTTGCTGTGCTCTCCTCCGCTACTCCGAAGCTTTCCCCCTCCGCCACCTACAGTCTCCGCCCGCGAAGGGGCTTGTAGTGTGTAGAAACCTTCCCCCCTTCACGGCTCCCTCCCACTGGTGCAGGTCCCGTCCCTATCCTATTGTCTCTGTTTATTCTTTTTTTCTTTTGCCCTACCCAGGTATGTGGGGAGCTTCTTGCCTTTTGGGGGGTCTGAGGTCTTCTGTCAGCGTTCAGTAGGTGTTCTGTAGGAGTTGTTCCACGTGTAGATGAATTTCTGATGTATCTGTGGGGAGGAAGGTGATCTCCGCGTCTTACTCTTCCGCCATCTTCCTCCGGGGTCCTGAAGCATGTCCTTGCCTCCTATCACACTGGAATCCCATCAAGCCTTCAGGCTTCCTACCAGCTTACAGGATGGAATCTGCTGGCGTCTCCCCGCTTTTCCCCTCCATTAATGGCAGGGTCCCAATGTGTACTTGCGACCCATGCTTTTCTCAAACCAGTGCTTCTCCCGTTTAGCTATAGTTGGGTTTTGTTTTTATATCCATTCAGCAAGCCTGTGTCTTTTGGTTGGAACATTTTATCCATTCACGTTTAAGGTAATTATCGATGTGCATGTTTCTATGACCATTTTCTTAATTGTTTTGGATATGTTTTTGTAGGTCCTTTTCTTCTCCTGTGTTTCCCACTTAGAGAAGTTCCTTTAGCATTTGTTGTAGAGCTGGTTTGGTGGTGCTGAATTCTGTTAGCTTTTGCTTGTCTGTAAAGCTTTTGATTTCTCCATCGAATCTGAATGAGATCCTTGCCAGGTAGAGTAATCTTGGTTGTAGGTTCTTCCATTAAATCACTTTAAGTATATCATGCCACTCCCTTCTGGCTTGTAGAGCTTCTGCTGAGAAATTAGCTGTTAATGTTATTGGAGTTCCCTTGCATATTATTTGTCGTTTTTCCCTTTCTTTCAGTAATTTTTCTTTGTCGTTAATTTTTGCCAATTTGTGTACCGTGTGTCTTGGCGTGTTTCTCATTGGTATATCTTGTATCAGACTCGCTGCGTTTCCTGGACTTGGGTGTCTATTTCCTTTCCCATGTTAGGTAAGTTTTTGACTATAATTTCTCAAATATTTTCTTGGGTCCTTTCTCTCTCTCTTCTCCTTCTGGGACCGCTATAATGCAAATGTTGTTGTGTTTAATGTGGTCCCAGAGGTCTCTTAGGCTGTCTTCATTTCTTTTCATTCTTTTGTCTTTATTCTGTTCTGCAGCAGTGAATTCCACCATTCTGTCTTCCAGGTCACTTATCCTTTCTTCTGTCTCAGTTATTCTGCTATTGATTCCTCGTAGTGTAGTTTTCATTTCAGTTATTGTATTTTTCATCTCTGTTTGTTTGTTCTTTAATTCTTCTAGGTCTTCGTTAAACATTTCTTGCATCTTCTCGATCTTGCCTCCATTCTTTTTCCAAGTTCCTGGATCATCTTCACTATCATTTTTCTGAATTCTTTTTCTGGAAGGTTGCCTATATCCACTTCATTTTGTTGTTTTTCTGGGGTTTTATCTTGTTCCTTCATCTGGTACACAGCCGTGTGCCTTTTCATCTTGTCTATCTTTCTGTGAATGTGGTTTTTGTTCCACAGGCTGCAGGATTGTAGTTCTCCTTGCTTCTGCTGTCTGCCCTGTGGTGGATGAGGCTATCTGAGAGGCTTGTTTAAGTTTCCCGATGGGAGGGACTGGTGGTGGGTAGAGCTGACTGTTGCTCTGGTGGGCAGAGCTCAGTAAAACTTTAATCTGCTTGACTACTGATGGGTAGGGCTGGGTTCCCTCCCTGTTGGTTGTTTGGCCTGAAGCAACCCAACACTGGAGCCTACCTGGGCTGTTTGGTGGGGCTAATGGCAGACTCTGGGAGGGCTCACTCCAAGGACTACTTCCCAGAACTTCTGCCAGTGTCCTTGTTCCCTTGGTGAGCCACAGCCACACAGCCACCCCCTGCCTCTGCAGGAGACCCTCCAACACTAGCAGGTAGGTCTGGTTCAGTCTTCCCTGGGGTCCTGCTCCTTCCCCTGGGTCCCGATCACACACTACTTTGTGTGTGCCCTCCAAGCGTGGAGTCTGTTTCCCCCAGTCCTGTTGAAGTCCTGCAGTCAAATCCCAGTACCCTTCAAAGTCTGATTCTGTAGGAATTCCTCCTCCCATTGCCAGACCCACAGGTTGGGTAGCCTGATGTGGGGCTCAGAACCTTCTCTCCAGTGGGTGGACTTTTGTTTTTTAAGTGTTCTCCAGTCTGTGAGTCACCCACCCAGCCATTATGGGATTTGATTTTACTGTGATTGCGCCCCTCCTACCATCTCGTTGTGGCTTCTCCTTTGTGTTTGGATGTGGGATATGTGAGTTCCAGTGTCTTCCTGTCTATGATTGTCCAGCAGCTAGTTGTGATTCTGGTGTTCTCACCAGAGGGAGTGAGAGCACGTCCTCCTACTCCACCATCTTGGTTCCTCCTCCCTCAACCCTAAATATTTCAGTATGAGGTGGCATTTGCCCTCTTTTGCAGTTGGTTAGTTGGGCCTTGGATATATCACAGAGTTATAAATGTCAGATCTATATTTAGAAACTTGTCTGTGCATTCCTTTACTACTCATTTGTTTTATTTACATGATAATTTAGAAGTAAGTGCTCTGGGGTTTATAAAAAGCAAGATAGTAACACATTAGACTTGTATTATATAATGTTATACCTCATCTCTTTAAGAGCAGAATTATAATTTAATTTGGAAAACACGCTTTACTAGATCATGTCTAGTTAATGTTTCTCTGGTTTTCTATACCTCGCCTAAGCTAAATTATTAGACTTGAGGAAAAAGACACAAGGGACATCTTACACTTGGTCATACTTCTCAAAATATTTGTTTCATGCCTGAGAGAATGAATTCTTGTCTTCAAGGTGAATACTGCATCCCTTACCTTCTGCCACAGTATCTAAAAGGACCACTTTTATGCACCATGGATGCTCTTTGACATTCCAACTTTTTATTCACTTTCCCAGAAATAGAAAGAAGCCTTGCCTATGTTGGCAAATCCATCTAAAAGATATGATGACTGCTGGTATGGAATGAATTTAGCAAAACAAGGAGTTTGAAGAGTTTTCCAATCCTCATGAACTAGGCTTTCACCAAGTGTTTTGACTTTTTTTTTACTGGAAATATATTCCTAGTGTTTCAGTCAAATCCATGTTTAAGTAAAAGCTAAAAGTTCATTCCAAAACCAAATATGAAATACTTTGTGTTATCCTTGTTACTTCTAATTGGTTTCATGTTGTTTGGAAATGAGGTAAAATGGGCTGTAGGAAGGCAGAGAAGAATGACTCTATGGAAGAAATGCTATGTGATTGTTATGATGGTTACGTTTATGTGTCAACTTGATTGGGCAAAAGATGCCTAGACAGCTAGTAAAATATTGTTTCTGGTTCTGTCTGTGAGGGTGGTTCTGGAAGAGATTAGTATTTGAATCAGTAGACTGCATGATGAAGACCCCTCTCACCAATGTGAGACCCCTCTCATCCAGTCCATAGAGGACTCAAATAGAGCTAAAAGGCACAGGAAGGGGAATGCACTCTGCTTGAGCTGGGTCCTGCATCTGCTCCTGTCCTTGGGCATCGGCGCTCCTGGTTCTCACGCCTTCAGACTTTCCTGGTTCTCCACATTGCAGAGGGCAGAGGGTGCGACTTCTCAACCTCCCTAATTGAGTGAGCTGATTATTGGTTCTGCTGTTTCTGTTTCTCTGGAGAACCCTGACTAATACAAATATGTACCCATAATGAGAAAACATAGAGTTCTAAGAAAATTATAAATGATAGTTTCATTGAGCTGAAAAAAAATCATGCTAACATACCAGTATGCAATCTGGTGAATAAGATTTTGCATTGTTTTTATTTGAGATGTTCACAGTATTTTATTCTTTATATGATTTCTGCTGCATGTTAATTGTCAAGAGGTTTTGAACTCTAGAGTAGCAGTTGGTGGATTTTTTTTGTTGTTTGTTTAAAGAGTGCCACTTAAATTGTAGAATATTAATCCCTGCTAACAAGACATTAATGATACTTATATTTACTAAGATGAACTTGGCAGCAATTTATTCTGATTCAGAGGTTTTATTTCCGGTCTGGTGGTGAGAAATCCAGAGTTAAATGTATATAAAACACTGGCAACTTACTAACACAGTACATAAATGGGCCAAGTTCAAGAACATTGATTTGAATGACTTGAGCAAGATTTTTTTCTGCTACAATTATATTTCTAATGAAAGATGCTTTTGAGTGACTGTAAACACATTCTAAGGACTAATTAGTATAAACCCCATCATCATATATTACTAAGCTAACAAAATTAAGGTGGAATTCTTGGGTCAATGATTGGCTACTTCTTATCAATGCATCTAGTTCTGTGAATAAACCACATATAACAATCCACCAGGAATTTGTGCAGTGGTATATTTATTTTTCAATAAATATATGTTGGTCTCTGGTGTTTTAAATATTAATAAAATTCAGCTTTTAGAAAGCAATACTTTTAAAATCCAGAGCTACTATGGGAAGAGAGCTTTATTTAATTGAGAATCAGAGTTTCTGGTCATTTCCCCCTTTCCTCTGTGTGGTTTTCAAAGTATACCGACTTCAACAATGAGCTTCAGGAAGACTAATTTTACAGTGGTTTTAAAAAATAAATCATATTTTTAAATATTGATTTTTAAAGTGTGTAAATGATTGTGATAAAGAAACTAGCTTCCGTAACAGAAGATGATACATGGGTGTTCCTCTAATTTTAATTGGTTTGATATAATTATCTTCAGAATATTCTGGTGAAATTTGCTTATGTAAGATCATATCCTATTTCTCATAGAAGGCCCATATAGTACTCTGAAAATTAAAGATACTCTTTATTGTGAGTGTGCATGGATAGGTTTGTCCAATGTAAGTAAGGCCTGTGTAAAAATAATAAAAATAATAAAGAATAATATGTCTTAATAAGAAGGGCCTTACTTAAAAAATTCAATATGATTCATTGGTAAATGAGTATTATAAGCATATAACTGGTACTTAAGTTAACCCAATATATTATAATATATGTTGTAATAATAATAATTTAATAATCGTATTCAAGAAACTAGAAAACTGAGAATGTAATAAAAAAACAAAAACAGTATACAGTGAACCATGATATCTGGCCACGAATCATTTGATTCGCTAGAGTTAAGAAGTTTCATTTACCAGGTCTTTGCAATCAAAATTACATTTTCAAAATCAACATCAATGTTGCTTATATGGATTTGAGATTTTCATTTTAAAGATCCAAAGTATGTGCACCTGTGCTAAAATTATAAATGAAATAGTATCTCCAAATGACAGCTTTTAAAGGCAGAATATTTAGTAATTCATTCTTGAATACCAAGTGTTTGTAAACCAGTGTCATTACTGTGATATTTTTCTCATAGTTTCCTCAGGAAAGTATGAAAAACTCAGTAGTGTTCTTGCAATTTTATTCATATAGGAAAGAATTCTGGAACTCTAAGCTCTGTGAATGGATGGAGGATGTGCAGGTGGGCATGAACTAGCTGGAGGAGGAGTGGGAAAGCCCCTGAACACATGCATTCATTCTTGAGGGTCTGAGAAGACCATGTTGCTACTGGAAATAACCCAGAATGGGAGGAGTATAGGCAAGTCTGTGGGTTACTTTGCTGGCCCCAAAGAGAAGCAGCAGAAGGAGTTTCAGCTGGGGGTCAGGGTGGGGTTGAGGAGGTCAACACAGTAAGACAGGAATTAAAAGAGAACATCTTAACATCAGGGAGGAGAGTAGGTAAAATGTTCATCTTTCAATATGTTCCTGCTGCGCAGAAAAAAAAGTGTACCCTGCCAGGAAATACAGTGGGAACAGAAGTTTTTAAATGCTTTGTGAGCTGGAGGCAGCTACAGAAACTAACTTTGAATTGAAACCCAGTTCTTTGAGTTTGAATGAAGATCTGGCTCAGGCAAAGAACGTTAAAAAAAATATCTCACCACACTTGATTTTGCTCTTTTATTATTTTCTTCTTTTCACAGAGTGCAGGCTTTTACTCTTTCAAAGGGAGATGCCTAATGCAGTTGAGGAAGAGGAAACATGGCTTAATGAGGAAACCTGGTGAACTTAAGAAAAGAACAGTAAAGAGAAGCTAGTATGACAGGCGAACAGAGAAGGGAGGGGTACTGCTTTAGACTCGGACAAGAGCTCAGCGTTCTATCAAATTGCGGTTAAGAACAGTCATGTTAAGTCCCCTGCCTTTGCACCAAGAGAGATCTCAATTCACCTCTAGGCAAAAGAGTGAAGTTGAAAAATGGTTCCTTTTTATATATTATTTTTGTTTATGAAATCTTATACCAAGGAAGAAAAATATCTCAGTGATGTTGCAGTGTGTGTAATCTGATGCTGTCAGGGAGCGGAGGTTGCCTGGTGCGTCGGCGTGAACCCGACCCTTTAAATCCTCAGACATGGTGCATGGGGTCTTGCTCTGCAATGCTGAATAGTTGTGGGATTTCATTTACATCATTTAACTGCCCTGTTCCTCAAGTTTTTTTCTCTGCAATATTATGACCTTCGCTCAGATAATTTCTATCATTTTTCCATCTAAAATTATGTAATTGAATCTCTCCCATTTTACTTACTGGGCTATTTCTTCTGACATTTGTCATGATGGAAATGAAGTGTTTCCATCAACATAGTCCTGAGAGATTTGCAAATGACTTTGGGGTTTTGGGCTGTCATTCAGCTTGTCAACAGCCAATGGGGTTGTTAATTTAACATTGATTGAAGGAGCAAATGTTTCCTCCTGTGTTGATTACTAAAATAAGAAAGTCACACAACCCAACCTGGCAGACTTTTTTTTTTCTTTTCTTTTTTTTTTTTGCTAATCAAAGTAAACTATTTAGTGCACAAAATACCTTTACAGACCTCATATTTTCTAAACAATATTTACAGTAGATGATGAAACACCACTCTAAAACTAAAATCATAGCTAGTATTTATTGATCATGTGTGATGTGCTGGGCACACATATTGTAGGTACATTCCACATATTAACTCACTTATTCTACAGTGTCCTGTGAGTTAAGGGCAACTTTCCCCAATTTACAAATAATGAAATATTCAGCCCACAGCGTAAGATCATATTGTGAGTCTACGGGAGGAGGAATATTCGAACCCAGGCAATATCGCTCCCAAGCCTGTTCTCTGAAGTCCATATTGCACCTCTATGAGCTCAGGCTACTAATTTCAACTTTTTTTTTGTAAATCCTATTATCAAGGTCCTCAGTCAAGAGCTCTCACTTAATATTATCTTTCTTTATATATGCAACACTTCACCCACAGTGGAGATTTTTTAATGTCTGCTTTTCTTTTGGCCTGGCTGCTCTGATGATGCAACCTCAAAATTACCATGAAGCCTTATATGTGTCAAATTTTTTTTTTTTTTTTTTTTTTTTTTTTTTTTTTTTTTTTTTTTTGCGGTAGGCGGGCCTCTCACTGTTGTGGCCTCTCCCCTTGCAGAGCACAGGCTCCGGATGCGCAGGCTCAGCAGCCATGGCTCACGGGCCTAGCCGCTCTGCGGCATGTGGGATCTTCCCAGACCGGGGCACGAACCCGCGTCCCCTGCCTCCGCAGACGGACTCTCAACCACTGCGCCACCAGGGAAGCCCGTGTCAAATTTTTAAAATTAATTTTCTTCAAAACTGTAACTAATGGCCTTATTTTTTCCCAGAGCCACAGCCAGTTCTGCCCCATGTTGATTCTCATTAAACTGAAAAAGAAGTTTTTACTACAATAGTCCTTTCTCTCATACCACAACTGTTTTCTTCCCTGTTGCTTCTGGACATTGCTGTCCTGCCTTCACTTGCTTTATCTCTGCAGTTTTAACACACCCTGCAGAAAAGCCCTGCTCGTTTTGCTTCTGTAGTTCAGGCTGTTTTCATGCATGACCCTGGGGGAATTTTCTGCCTCTTTGTCTCTGAGAGGCTGCACTGGCTGTCAATCAATGGCTATTGACATTTTGCCTTCTAATGGGACCAAAAAAAAAAAAAATCCCTTTTAACAGAACATAACTTTGGAAGACAATTATGCGAAACTACCATTTCTCTACACTTCTAGACCGACAGTAATGACATTTTAAAAGTAGATGCCTGCAGAGGGACCGCTCACAAAGAATGAACCTCAGACGATGAAATGACAGATCATCAGGAGAGATATTTTTGGGCAGGCTGGCTATTTGGTATTCCTGCAACTGTACTCTGTATACCCCATTTTTGAAAGGCACTTTGAAAGAACACCTGTACATAAAAGATTTTGGATTTTTCAACAACAAAAAAAAACCCTGCCAGTTCTATAGATCTTCATTTAAATGAAAAAAACATTATATTGTGGCAATTTACTTTGTATCTAAGCTTCACGATCTGCATGCACGTGGGATTTTATATGCTTTGACATAGATTGCCTTATTTTTTGTTCTTAAGCTTAGAAGAGAAAATGTGTGAAACCTTGTGAAATCTTCAAACAAATTGAATAATCCATGACACATAATTTAATTTCTGCTAAATAATATTTTCAATGGGGCCCAGAACACTGTAGTCTTAACTTCATGAAAGAAAACTTTTAGTAAAATATAACATTTCTCATTTGGTTGATAAGATCAGTTTTTAATTCAAATGCCAGCTAATGCTTTGTAAGTATTTTTGAAATGCTTTTTTTAATGTTTGAAAACATGTGTTTTTTAAAAAAATGTAATTGAATTTCATTGTAGGTATTAGCATAACTCGCCTAGATTTTTGTTCATAGCTTTCATAAGGCTGTTAATGAAACCTGTGAACTGAAAGCTAAGAACCAGCAACCTAGATGAAGCACTTCCAAATCACTGTTTATATTCCATCCCAATACTTGGTTTCTTCCACCTCCCCAAACTCTAGAATAGATATTGCTGGGCTTTTTCTTAAGGATGATTTCATTATGATAAAAAGAAATCTAACTGAGCAATCTTAAGAAAGGGTATCTGTTATAAGGAATCAGGAGATCTTAAGGAACTCACAGACAGGAAATACAGTCATGCTTGGAGAGCAACTGGAACCAGGATTTGCTGAAGCCATGAGCCAGTAAGGTTTGCTCTCTCTCTTTCTCCCTGTCTTGTCTGCTTCTCTGTGTGTTTATTTCATCTCGCCCTACCTGTGTCCCTTTATGTACTTGAGTTCTAACCAGGTTCACTTCTAAGAATCAATGTTAAATGTCTTCATAAGCTATTGTCCTGCATCAATAGCTTATTAACTTGAGTTTCTAACTGTCAATTCCCAATTCCTGGGAGAGAAAATATGATTGGCTTAACTGATTTCAATCCAGGTTGTGGATCACGTGAGTGCTTGCCCAAGAAGGAGGGACTGTGAGGCTAGTCTCGTTCAGGGCGGTACTTTTAGCACAGTCTAATTGTCATATTGGTGACATTAATAATTAAACCTCTACTAAATGTGATTGATTAAAATTCAGGCAAGGGACATTTATGAGAACCATTATGTTCCGCATAAATAGTTGAATAGAGTAAAAGATGCCAACTCTTTGAGCCTGCTAATGCTCCACCACCACCTAGTTACCACTGCTAGGGCACGCCAGACCCCCATAACACAACTGCGGGTACAGGGGGAGACCTCCAGAATCTTCTTCTGATTAGCAATTGTCTATGCCTAAAGAGTTGTTAAGTATTTTTTATAATTCTGCTCATTTTTAGAGGTCTTCATATTTCCCAAAGACTCTGAGAATTAAGATGAGAAATAAATGAATCTGTTACAGATGCTAGCCTTAAAAGGACACTGACTTCTGTTAATATCAAAGTAGATAAATTGGAGCTTATATAGAAAAAGTAAAATTCACACATAAATGAGAGATTGATGGCCTTCCAGTGTATGCATCCAGTCTCACCTGAAACATGAGAGCACTTCCTATCTCTGGCATTCATGACTTCCTCTGGTTCCTCACAAATAAATCTCAGTCTGAATAGAAGCTAATTGGGTTTCTGTTTCTTGTAACTAGATCATCCCTAAAATAAGTTCAAGAGTATGTAGTCTAGAGATAGGGGAGCTGGGAGAAACAAAATATTGGAATGGGCAATCATCAGATTAGACACAGCTGAGAAGATAATTAATGAGCTGAATAGATTATGATGAGAACTCAGAATTTAGCATATATGGATAAGCATATACAAAAAACATTTCAAAGGGAGTTCGAGAATCATGAACAATGAAATAAGGATTTCCAATGAACATCTAATAGAAGTTGTAGAAGAAGAGTATGGAGAAAATAGAATGTGGGCATGAGGGTATTGAAAGAAGAATCCTGAGAATATCACTAGACTGATAAAAGATACAAATTCTCAAATTCAGTAATCCTGAATAAGAAGAATGAAAATAAATATAGACCTAGGTAAAACAGTGTGAATCTGTGGAACTTCACAGAGCAAAAAGAATCTCAACAGCACCCAGAGAGAAAAGACAGAATACCTACAAAAGAATAAAAATGATTCCATGTTTTGTAGGTGATACCCCACTCTTACTTTTTACTTCTAGAGAAACTAGATCAAGTAGAAATTGTTCTGTACTGAAAATGTATTCTCCCAGCAGGCTCTCTACATATCTATATTTGCAACATAGTTTTGTAATGTAAGGCCATTATCTGTCTGTTTCTCTATAGACCATGAGGTCCTTCAAGGAAAGTATTTTGTTATTCACCTTTGTCTGTAGTCCATCACACGCAGGTCCTGGCAGCTAGCTGAAGCTCTTTCCATGGTTGAGAGAATCAGTGAATGACCTGTTCCAGGGAATTTGCTCAAACTCCTTAATGAAGATAGTTCAAAATCTTTTCATAAGCACCATGAGTAAGATTTCTTTCCTTGTGAGAAATTGGTGTGAAGTGTTATAGAAGGGGTATTCAGGAAGGTGCTCTCTATCAGCATTTCTCATCTGCTAAGGCTTAAATTGGATGATCCACAATTATTTATTCACTGTTTTCATAGTTGTGCTCCTTTCTGAGGATTTCATACTGTGAGAAAGACAAAATATTAAGTATTTTACACTTAAGGTGCATTTGTAGTACAGGTAATATACATGTATATGTATTTTTGACACTGTGAACACAGTGAATTAAAAAATGAGATTGGGGCTTCCCTGGTGGCGCAGTGGTTGAGAGTCCGCCTGCCGATGCAGGGGACACGGGTTCGTGCCCCAGTCTGGGAAGATCCCACATGCTGTGGAGCGGCTGGGCCTGTGAGCCATGGCCGCTGAGCCTGCGCATCCGGAGCCTGTGCTCCAAACGGGAGAGGCCACAACAGTGAGAGGCCCGTGTACCGCAAAAAAAAAAAAAAAAAAAAAAGTGAGATTGACAAAGAAATAAGGAAAAGAAACAAAATGAATTGGGAAGGGTGAAGGTCACATTTTCCTACTTAATAATTTTGTGTAGGGAAGTTTGGCTCCTTGATAATTACAACATTAAATATCTTTATATTGTCTTAAAGTCTCTTTCTGACTCTATTTGATGTGGAAAACAAACAACTAAACCAAAAAATAAAATTATTGAGGTTGGACATTGGAGTGAAGCAGGTTATTCTGACATAATATCATTCTAATAAAATTATAGATTCAAATGTAGTAATCATGCTTAGTATCATTGACTTTATCAGCGAGTGATTCCTTATTTTAGAACTCAGGGAACAGTTGTTTAGCTGTGTCTTTGTTTTGTTCCCAACTACACTATCCAATGATAGCTCAGAAAGTCTCATTAATTTTGAAAGTCCTGTTGACTAGATACTCTTTCTGGTTTTCAAAATGTCAATTTATCTCTATGCCCAGGCAGAAATGGTCTCATCTTTTAAGAATTCACATCTCAAAAAGCTAGTTCTAGTGCTATTATTTATTTTATTATAAACAAAAATTCTCAAGTATAAAATATTACCTCTCTGAGTTTCATCAGTTTTAGGAAATTGAAATGTTTATTCTTGGCCTGTGTTCTCACATATTAATTAAAAAAAAAACTTAGAGAAATTAGAGTCTTCATATTTCAATAAAGGCCTGTGCCTTAGAACTTCAGCATTTTTTCTACCATGCTCAATTTTATTTAGGTAATTTACATTTTACCTTTGGACAATCAGTATGGAAATGCTTACATTTACAAGTGGCCTAGATGGTGAAAATTACAGCAACATATGCGACTGTGGAGATTTGTGTGTTTTAGTGACTATATGATAAAATGTTCCTTATGTTTCATCCAGCAAAAGCCACCCATGAAAGGAAAAGGGTCTTCTCCTGTGCCTTTAAGTATGGGGTTCAAACTGGCAGTACTTGGGACCAATGTTTGTTATTTACATTCACTGCAGCTGTTTGCACTTTGAAAAAGTTATCTGCTTTAAACAAACAGACAAAAAAGGTTAATTGGTTTTCTTTTTTCACTTGAACAGCTAAATGAAAATAAATCTATATGAGAGTGGAAGGAAACTGCATTGAAAGAGCATGTGAAACATAATACAGTTACCTTATTTTAAAGATTTCTCATCATATTTATTATCATTTATGCCTTAATAGAAGTTTTCCCCAATGTGTAATAGCTCTGTTAAGACCATGGATTTAACATTGCTGTAACCTTTGCTATTTTCAAGTCAGCCAAACGTTGACTGGAGGGAGCAGATTCTGTACCTCTTTTCTCTTTTAGCACAAATTTGGGTCTCAGTGTGAGACTCTTGTGTTCCCTTCTACTTCCAGTCTGTTCAGATTTGAATCCATTTACCCCCAGCCAACCTAGAAAGGGATGAGGCCTGTCACTTTCTCTCTCTCTCTCAATAGTACTTCACTTACCTTTGCAGCTGCAAACATATCAAAAGAATATATTGCTGCAGTGAGCCCTACTTATAATGTGAATAGGCAGATTTCATCCTTGCCACCTACTTCTTTTGAAGTCTTCTCTACTAGGATTCTCTGGTATCTGGGCCTCACATTCTTCCCCTGATACTTCGGGATTCCCCACTAAAATTCTCCTATCTTAGGATCTTATAAACTTTTCCATTTCACTGAAAGTATTAGTCTAATGATATTCTGATCCAAATGGACACGGTGAAAGCTAACAGATAAATGAGATGCTCTAATATTGTCTAATAGAGTTCGTGCTTGTACATTCAAAATACATGTTTTTCCAAGCTTTCTAAAGAGAACAGTTATTAACATTTGGGGACTGTGATAATACACTTGCAGACTACTCCTGGGGAACATAAGTCTCTGAGTATCCTTAAAACCTACGGCTTTGGCATATGCGCAGTCCATTTCCATCAATATATTTCTGTATAAATTAATTCAAACTTTCAGATTAGGAAATCTGTGACTGCAGCTGGTATAGAGAAGGGTCTGCTTGCTTTTGTTTCAGCACTTTAAAAATGCTGTTCCCTTGTTTGTAATATGTTGATTGTTCTCAGGAATTTAACTGCATCTTTGGTTTTCATCAGTTTTTCTATGATATGTCTCGGCACAGCTTTCCTAATATAGAGTCTAATTGGAGGCTACTGAGATTCTTAAATCTATGAATGTATATCTTTCAACAAATTTTGGACATTTTCAGGCATTATTTCTTCAAATAGTTTTTTCTGCCTTATTTACTCTTCTTTCTCTTTGAGACTAATTGCATGTGTGTTAAACATTTTGAAACTGTGTTATAATGATTGTTGTAATAAAAATGCAGAAAAGTATAAAGGGCAATAAATGGTTCAAAACTACATTTCTGATATTCTAAGAATTGCAGATAAAAGAGCACCTTTCAGGGTACATTGTTGTGCTATCAAAAATCTTTATAGTAACTAAAATGGTCTTGATCTAAAGACATAAGGAGTTATTATGAATGTATCTTTTCCTTACCCTTTGTCTTCCAAATACTCCAAGACTCTTGAATTAGTGTATGAATGTGTGTGTGTGTGTGTGTGCGCACGCATGTGTACATGTTTGCCTGCACCACAGTTATTTGCTTTATGGTGTTTTAATAGGTTGTTTTGTAATTTGCCTTTTTTTCCCCTTCCTGTCTTATGTGGCAATATACCAGGAATGTTGAGATATTAGACTTGAACAAAACTGAAGAAATATTTTTCTTGATAGAAAACAAAAAAGGGAAGTCCTGTTAGAGATCCAGTGCGCCTCGCTGTGAATACAAAAGTATGCAGTTGGGAATTGACAAACATGGAGAGCATATGATAGTAATTGCTTTTTATACTAAACAGTATTAGATCACAAGAGAACTGTTATCATGAGTCAGTTCATGCACATAAGTTGCACTTTTATTGGGTGGGTCTGGATGATAGGGCTGGCCCTAGGCTAAAGAATACTCAATTATCAGTTGACTTGATGTCAGTACTCGGAGCTGCTTCACAGTTAATGGTAAGATTTTCTTCAGAGAGGGTGAAAAATACTAGCACTTCAATGGCACTCTTCCTGAATTATCGTAACATTTTTACTAGTACAGCAAAAGCCCCTTATTCTGGACTCTGACTATAGGTTGGCTAACTCGCTCAGAGTTTGATTTGACCTTTTTGATATTGAGGACCTTTTAACTGTTTTAAAGGAATTTTGCTTATAATTTGACATATTTTGGAGACTATATTCATATAGTAAAACTACTTTAAATAATAACTTCACATTAGGTCACTGTTAGTTTCCTAGGGCTGCTGTAACAAAGCCACCAAACTGAGTGGCTTAAACAACAGAAATTTATTGTCTCACAATTTGGAGGCTAGACGTTTAAAAATCAAAGTGTGGGTAGGGCCATGCTACTCTGAAGGCTTAGGGAAGGACCTGTTCCATGCCTCACTCCTAGCTTCTGCTGGTTGCCCAGTATTCTATGACATTATTTGATTTATGGCATCATAACACCAGTCTTCATGTGGTTTTTTTCCCTGTCTGTGTCTGTGTCCAAATTTCCCTTTTCGTGAGTACATCAGTCATTCTGGGTTAGGAGCTCACTCTACTCCAGTATGACCTCATCTTAGCCTAACTAATTATATCCACAGCTACCCTACTTAAAAACAAGGTCACATTGTGAGGTTCTGGGGATGAGGACTTCAACATATGGATCTGGGGGACAAGATTCAACCCATAACAGTCATTAACACATTAACCTTCATTTCAAACCAGCTTATGATGAGACTTATTTGTGGTCCTCAAAGCTGAGAATTGTGAAAATCAGAGTCTGCTGCAAGAAAATTTTATTTTCAGTTTAAACAAAGAAGAGTTAGTTAGGAAGTAGTTTAGGATGAGAATTACTGCATCAGATCAAAAGCTGGAATCTTGTAGACTTTTTTAATTGCATGCTTTTTATCGATGGAATAAAAAGAAAAGAATAAAGCCTCTCTTTGCCAAGGAGGCTTATTATGAAGGAACTTGGATTTTAGATTAATTCCTTTTAAGAATTTTTGTCTTTAAGCTAGGCATGTTTGTATTTTAAAAATCATTCTTTTTACCCCTCCGTTTTGAAGTAAAATTGTTACTCTTGTTCAACACAGACCTCTGTGCTGGAGAGATATGTGGTGTATTCTTTTCTTCTGGGTTCAGAGGGTATTTACAGCTTTTCAGTGTTGACATAATACTGTGAGTAACACAATTTAAAAAAAAATGGCATAGATATAATTTAAAAGGAAAACATAATAGCTTCATTTAAAAATACTTCTATTATGCACTGTTCAGAGTTTGAAGAGAGTGAAAAGAATGTTGTAAGAGAATGGAAATTCTATCCTTGAATAAAAATTATGCCAAAAGTAACATGAATTTTGCCTTTGTATGTCTTGCTTTCCAATACATGTATTATTGACTGGAAAAAAAAGAGATGCCTTTTGTATAAAATGATTCTACTTCCTTGAATGCCAGATTTGAAAAAATACAATTTTGCAATATTAAATGGATATAATTTCATTTTTCTTTCCTTTTTGGTGTAATGTTGATCAGTGAAAAAAATTCAAGAGCAACAAAACAACAAAGGACATATTTTGGACAGCCGAAATGAAACCAAATTCATTCTTAGATAATTAATGTCACCGATATTTACTGAGCCCCTATATCCATAAGTCACTGTGTTGAAGTCTATGACCATTGCTGTGAACTGCGGGTTGCGATCCAGAACGGTGTCACAAAATTCATAAATAAGAAATTATAATACAAGGCTGCATTTCAAGTATAAAGAGAAAACTGAAAGTTTTAGAAATACCAAGGATCATTTCATCATGAGGAGATCAGAGGAATTCCCATGACCATTGTTCATGTTGGAATTTTTAGATCAAGTACAATTTTATCAAATGACGGAAAGAATACATTTCAAGGGACTAAACAGCATTAACCAAAGTCTAGAAACTAAAAATTAAAGGTGGTAAGAGTATAGCAAGGAATATAATAATCACTAAAGGTCAGAAATTGCTGATAAGACTCAAAGGGTTGTTAAGGCACAGGATAGAGGGCTATGAAGGCCAGGTCAGGATGTTTGGACTCTATTTATTGGAAAACAATATGACCACAAATATTTCCTAATAGTGGGATGATGTATTAACAGTAGTTTTAAGGATGACAGCAGTTTTAGCTCTACACAGGGCACACTTGATTGCAGGGATGATGGACATAGACAATATTTGCTTCACTCACCAGCTGAGATAGGACATAAGAGCCTTATTGGTTTATAGCAGTGAAAAAGGAAAAGAAGGACAATGGATCCCCCTTTTGTATATTTGTTCTTTAAACTGATCATTTACTCATTTGTTTATCAGATACATTATATGGACTTTGCTAGATAGCATTTCATATGTGTTAGTAGGACCAGTATTAAATGACTGAATTCTGGACCTCAGAGGATTTGTGAAGATTTACTATCCAGATAATTTATCAGATTAGTTTATGTTCCTGGTTATAGAGGAATGAGAACGTGCCTCCCAAGCCTCTCACTGCAGGGAGCATAATTGATCAAGGGCCCCAGCTGCTGTGCTTCTGACTTCGGTACTCTCATTTGTGACAGGGCTATGCTCCCAGCAGTGACTGCCTGCTACATGTGTACTTAAGGCAGACCTGTCCCTGGTGGACATTGAGGTCCTCTGATTGTCACCTGTGGCTCCAGGAGTCCCTAACAGTTTTGGTGAAGCTTCCTTAGATCCCACGGCAGCCTAGAGTGCTTCCACCTGAACTTCTCTCTCTCTTGCTCTCAAGTTTAGGCATGGCTCATGACCTGAGAGTTCTCCCAGACTTACTCAGCGCCCTCCCTATTTTATCATACAAAGACATTTTCCTTAGTAAAATCATTTCATGTTTAACCCTGTCTTGACATCTACTCCCCAGTGGACCCAGACTACTGTGAGTGGGACTAGGCGTGTTCTAGGAAAATATGATGTAGTATAGGGGTTGGGGTTGACTCTCCCACCACCTGGTAGGCAAATAGGACACTGTCTTGGTTGCTAGGTGGGGCACACATGGTTTCTGGCACAAGTTAGCAGCTCACATGCTAACAACATCACTGGAGGTGATGTCCTGGAATAGAGGAAGTCTGCAGCAAGTACAGTTCTGCAGACATTTTGGAAAATATGGGGGAAGGTTGCTTACAAGGCAGTGCAATTGGTTGGTGACTGTTAAGTTGTACTGATATCACGCAGAATGATGAAAGACTGAGACCAGTTAATAAGTGCTTAATGGCTAAGCATGAGAGCCAGAGAGCCTTGGTGGTGGCATATAAACAGGTCCTTATCACCGTCTCAGTTGCCTGCAATTCATTCAAAGCCCTGAGTTCAGCACAATGAGGTTAAAATACAACCTGCTTGTGTTACTAGCATCACTGTTACAAATCCTTTCCATAATGTATGGCCACCATTAGCATAGTTTAAATTCCTAATGTGACTTACACAGGCATTCTTGACCTGGCTTTTGCAGGTGTTTCATCTCCAGCTTTCACCCTTTCTCCTCTCATGCTTTAATAGCCGGCATGACAAAGCATGTACCTTTATCACACGGTTCACTCTGTCTTACCTTCCCTGGCTGTTTGCATGTAGTTCTCTCTGCCTAGAACACTCAGGTTTTAACTTAAATGCTTTGTGCCCCGAGAAGCCTTCCATAATAAGCCTTGAAAGCAGTGGCTTTCAAGTAGAAGCGATTTTGACCCCCAGGGGACATTTAGTAATGTCTGTAGATGTTTTTTGTTGTCACAGCTGGGAGGTGCTACTGGTATCTAATGGGTAGGGGCCAGGGATGCTGCTGAGCATCCAATAGGGCACAGGTTGTCCTCCCTGACCTTCCACAATGTTGGTAGCGCTGAGGTTGAGAAATTCTACTGTAAACTAGTCTGGTTACCGATGTTAAGGATCACAGCTCCCTAACTCCCCCAAATGAGGGACCGTTTCCCACATGGCATTGTTTTTGCTTCTCACCATCCATATTCCACACTGAGAAATACAGTGGAATACTGTATTCCACTCCTGAGGGCAAAGGCCTTGCTGACCCGACTCATTCCTGTATCTCACCAACTGTGGTCCATATAGATCTGTTGAATTAGTGAATGCATATCACTCATGTACTTTAACCACCTTGGTGAAAAGACAAATGCATTTGACACTTCCTTGTCTTCTTAAAGTGGTGTCCTGAAATAATTTGGCTTTTAAAAAGGTTTTGTTTCCCACTGAGCCTCATCTACGATTCAGTGTTGTTTATGAGCTGGGTTTATAGTTTGGTGATAATCTCAGGGTTTTAACACAGCCCCGACTTCTTCACTATTCTAGTTAACAGGCCCACTAAGATTTGCTCAGGGATGATTCTCCATGGAGAGTGTTTGATTGTTCTGCACTTTGACTTTAATTTAAGCCTTCTCGTCACATTATGATCACTTATTGGGATCCTAACAGAAATATCTGGATTGTATGTCACTTGTCTCAGTGGGACCATTTTGTATCTGTGGACAACCTGAGATAGCGTAAAGAGGGATCACTATTAGCTTGACTTACAGGGAATGAGGACATTCCCCCACGTCTGAGAGAAATTGTCTAGGCAAGAACTTTTGATGAGCTTGAGAGTCCTACCTGGAAAGCCTAGCATTCCTGGCAAAACGCTTGAGCAACATTTGACATTGTTGGAATCAAGTGCTTTCTGGGAAGTGAGATTCACACACCCAGCTCACTTTGAAAGACATCAATCTTTAGCCAGCTTTGTGACTATGCTAATAATCCTAATCAGAAATCTTTTTGTGTTATCAAGTCTGAAAATGAGTATGTAGCCAACATTTTTTTTTCTAAAATATTTCTCTGCCAAGAGGAAATCTTTGAATTGGCTTTTCTCAGGAGCATTTCCTTTAATTATAAGCTTGAACTAAAACTTTGACACATGCTCACAAACAGTCCTTTTGAGAAGTCTTTCACCAGGAGCTGTTATGGGCTTCTGGATGTCAGCCAGCTTCATGTGGGCAGGATATGTAGTCTACCCTTAACTCAAAGGAGTAAGTTTCTCAGAATTTCTCTAGGTCCACTTTTCATATTGTAGCATCTTCTCCCAATTTATCCTTGTCTCATCAATAAAACAACAGACCAAACTGAGTCCCTTAATACTCAGTCAGAGGCATTTTTAATATTGGCAGAATATACTGTTGGCACATTGGCAGTGCAGATCAGGTTTAAAAGCTCCAGATGCAATCTGTGCTTCCTGACATTTAGGTGCCTGGGTATGTCAGTTGAAACTTTAATGTGACTCCCTCACATCCAGCAAAGGTACATCAAAATCCTGTTAACACAATTCCTGCAAAGCAAATGGATGAAAATAGGCTTCATCGCTCAATGCCCTGATGGCTCAAAGGCTGTAACCAAATCTTTGGGTCATCAAATGAGATTATCTATAGCTGGCTCTCCTTTTACAATTAAAGAAGCTAGTACTGTTTATTACCAAATCTTTGAAAAACAATCAAAAGTACGAGAAAGAAATGAAGCAGGAGGGTAGCGTTCAGTCAGGGAAGTCAGTTCAGCTCTGTAGATACTTGCTGTTTATATGGGAGATGCAAAATATCTCTCCTTAATTATGTTTAAATAGCTTTATTTTAAAGCTGATACAATAAAATGGAATAGATTATGCCATACTAAATAGGGTCCCCAATTTTTAGAAAGGAATAGCCTATACATCATATCTATCTATCTGGTATAGTCATGTGGTGTCACCTGGACCTACTCAGTAATGCCATGCTTATGACCTCTGTAATTCATTTTAACCTGGAGTAAACCACTAGCTGTTTACTAAAATCTGCTCTTTCTTCTTCCCAAGCCCACAGCTAGACTACATTTCCCCCCTTCCCTTGAAGTTAGGTTTGACCAATGTCATATGAACAAAATAATGTGTGTCATTTCCAGGCCACGTCCAAGAAAACCTCCAGTGGTGACTTCCACTCTCTTTTTCATTGATTGGCTGGATGCAGGTGACCACAAAGACTGAGAGTCTGTTGGAGCCACCAAACAGAAGGGGTTTGTGGCCTGAGTTACTGGGTAGAACAGAGCTTTTTCTCCTTGTACTGACTGGACCAATGAACTGTCTCATCTTCCCAAGACTGAGCAAGAACCAAACTTCTCGTGAGTCAGCCACTGACATCTGTCTACATGTTACCACGGGCAAGTCTACCCCTAAATTGCCCATGGGTTTGAGGGCTTAATTTCTCCAGTTGTAATTTTTTCCTCTTTTGACATTTGTTCTCCTCTTTTTATCTCCACTCTGGCTCCCTGGCTGCTTCTTTCCACCAATTCCCTCACTCTTTTTCTCTCATATTTCTGACATTTTTGTCTCAGTTCTCACCTTTCTTGACAAGCAAATCTCCCAGTCTCTACTAGTTGTTGGTGAGGTGATCGATGAGGCAACAAGACAAGAAGCACTGAAACATTTCCTTCAGCCAAAATAGGTATTTTACTGTTGGAATCATGTTGGGCTAAATGTGAAAATTTCAGATTTTGATATACCTTTACTGTCACATGTTTCTTTCATATTTCAGTAGACTAAAGAGATTCCATGGGGGAAGGGGTGAGCTTTTGAGTTTAGACGAGCATCTACTTAACTTTACACCTCTGATAAAGTTTTCTTCCTGGTAAGAAGGCAAAACACACTAGATTTAAAGAAGAGATATATCCTATAACTGGTTGATGGATCTAAAAGTAAAAACCCTTGTTTAATAAACCTGTGGTGTTAATATTATTAACTCCATTCTATGAATTTCAAACAGTTTTGCTACATAAAATATACAGTCAAATATATAAGAAACTTTAGATTAGTAAACCTTATTACCAAATAGCATAATATGAAGTTAAATTTGACAGGCATAACATGTATTTTTATATCATTGTGATAGTTGGTATTGATTATATATTTTAAATTTTATAGCAATTTATTTTTATATTCTGTTTTTGTAAAGATGGTTTTAGAAAATCCAGTTTCATGCAGACAGGGGGTGTGAAGTACAGTGTTACAGAGAGCTTATTCTGCCATATGTGCGAAATTATGCTCTGTTTTTGCTCAGAATCTGATCAAGTCAGCACTTGAAAAACCTAGATTTAAATCTCCTCTATTCACACATATTCCATTACTCAATACTCTGTTTCTTAACAACTTCACAGCACAGAGTCTGTGCTGATAAGTGGATTGAGAATCCAGACACAATATTTAGTTCAGAAGGCAAATATTCATTTAAAATGGATTGAAGTCTAGACATGTAAAGAATTATGTAATTCCGCATTGAACCATCCATCTCGAGATTACGCCCTGAGAAGTTATCAGGTGACAAAGTGACTAATTTGACCATTCTCTATATTTGAGTGTGTATGGATGCATTTAAGAGTATTTGTGATTGTACTGTTGCCAGGAAAGCCTGACTTCTGTTTCTCTCTTCTCTTCATGGATCCTCTTTCCTTTGCCTTTTTCTGAGATAACTTCTCCTACATTTCAGATGGCAGCTCATTCTTTTACTTCCTTAGGAATGACTTCCCTGTTTTACCCTGTCAGGACAAATTTCCTGTTACATGTTTCCTCTGAAGCATGTTGTCGTAACTGTAATTTTACATTTTGTTTAGTTATATGATTAGTGTCAGTATCATCTACTAGACCCCTTCTATTTAATGTGTGGTCCATCTATATAGCATCACTGTCATCACCTGGAATCTTGTTAGAACCACAGAATATTTGGTTTGATCTCAGACCTACAGAATCAATACACTTTTTTAATGATGACCCAGTGATTCATACACATATTAAAATTTGAGAAGTGGTGCACTAGACTATAAACTTCATGAGGCCATGGTTTGCCAAACCCCCAATGCTGAACACTGGGCTAGAAATGTAGTTATTGAACAGATTTCTTTATTGAATTAATATTTGTGGAATGTACCAGAAGCATGTGGTTTCACTGAAAAATTTTAAAAAAAATAGTGCAGCTAAACATGATTCTTTTAAACTTTTCCCATTTGTTCATTTAACACATATTTAATTAATGCAAACCATAGGCCAGGAATTGTGACATTTTTAGGTTTTTGCAGTTTATTCATTCATTAAATTATCATCTAGCTCTTGCTAACAGGTAACTAATGACATATGCCAAAGGTTTAAGAAAAGTGTGTCAGAGAGCTACTTAAATTTGGCCAATCAACTTAATTTTCTGCTAACTATGAAAAGACTATCATAATATATTTTTAATAATGAAACACCTTGACTGATTTTTATAGAACAGCAGTATTAACTGAGAGCATGGTTTATGGACCACCCTTCCAAATTGTGAGTTCTCAACAGTAGGAGCCATAAGGAATGCATTGGTCCTGATGCCTTCAGTCCAATGCATGGTACAAATAGATACTTTTTGGAATGGGGTAAGGATGGTTATAGAAAAGGAGGATAAGGTAATGTAATTTTAAAGAATCTTCTAAACTGATGTTAAAATAGAAATTCTTCAACTTACCTTATAAATCATTTAAAAAATACTTATTAAACTGTCTGTCATCCATCTACCCTAGGGAACAATACCAAAAATATAACTTCTTTCAAATAACTAAGTCTTTTAAATTCTGAATTTTGAGTAGTCTCAAAGGTCACAGCTTAGCAGAAAGACTGAGCCAGAATGTGTGTGATGGGGATTAATACACATTTCTTGGTTTCATTGCAGCTATACAATGTAATAACATCAGTATGCAGAATATATTACAAACTACAGGTTTCATGAAACTGGTTATCTTTAGCTCTAATTAAGCTGGAGTATGGAAAACTTTTCTGAAGTTTTGCTATATACTTACATAATTAGATATTCTCCTTGTAGAAAAGTTGCCCATGTGGAACACCTTCAAAACTGTATATATAACCATTTATCATTGCTAGAAATGTAAGTTTTCCTCAAAGAATCTAATTAAAGTTCTGGACATCTATCCTTTTGATATGATACAGACTCTGATATCACAGGGGCTATGAATATGGCCAATAAAGTTTCCAAAAACATTTCAACAGTTTGATATCATTTTGAACAGTCAGTTTTTTAATTAGCTAAAAAGATTAATAAAACTACTTGAAAGTAAATATATACTATTACATTCTTATGTGCTCAGGTTTTTAATTCCTTGTTAAATTTTAATAATGAAATCTTGATAATATTTTTTCTGTGAAAGTGAATAAAGGCAGAAAAAATATTCTCATAAGATATGTATAGTGAAGCACTGACCATTTCAGCAGAATTAACTTTTCTGGAGAAAAATGCTATCAGACTTGATGTAATTTGAACTAAAGTCAATTTTTAAATATGGTGTATCCCAATTTTTAAATTATATGTTTTTTTTTAATTTTTAAAAGTTATTTTATGTTTTGTTCCAGTTTTACTGAGATATAATTGACATACAGTACTGTATAAGTTAAGGTGTACAGCATAATGATTTGACTTATATACACCATGGAATGGTTACCACAGTAAGTTTAGTGAACATCTATCATCTCATATAAATTATATGTTTTAAAAAGAAGACCTTTAGAGATTGATTAGATAATATTTTCATATCTTTCACCCCAAATGGCGCATTCTCCACTGTCTTTACCCCTTCATTTGCCCTACAATCCCAATTAAAGCTCTAGTTTTCCTTTGCTTATGCTAATATCCCAAACTAAAATTCTATCTCCAAATATCTCTGTCAACGTAAACTGGATGTTTCACAACTCATCTTGCTCTCTACAGAGGGTTTCCCTCTTCTCAATTATTTTAACAATGTAGTCTATAAATTTCACCTATTACAGAAATCCAACCAATACGTACTTATTAATTGCCTACTGTGTATATGCTATCATTATACTCTCGATGGAGCTTTTCTTTTGTCTGTGCGTGATACAAAAAGAAAATAGTTGAACATATCCTTGTATTATAAGAACACAGTTTCCTGTTAGGTTCAGATTTTCACTGGTGTAATTCTCACTTTATTCAATATTGAGATCAGCTGAATTATTTCATGCACATAGAGATAAAGAAAATACTGCTTTTATGTTGTATTTGTATTACTGCTGTACCAAATGTCCTAAGAATCCTAGCAAAATAGAAACATTAGCTTCTGATTTTCCTCAGTGTTGAAGCTGAGACTCAGAGAATTATGACTTTGTCAGATGTGAGATTTGAATCAGGCTCTCTCTGAGTCCACGAGCTTCTTTTGTATGTACAATATTGCCACCTCAGTCTTTTAAAATTTTGAATTAATTTGAAAATATTTTAACACATTTCTTCACAGTATGTAATTTTTACCCAAAATTTAAAGTAACATACAATATAATGCATCTATATATTTATATAATAGTTTTCTATTTTTATCCTTTGAACAGACAATACTGAGAAAGACTGTTTTCTTATAACTCACCATTGTGCTTCCTGTTCAAACGTGGTTCTCCTGAGTGTCTTTTCAAATGGATGCATCTTAACCTTGACAGTGGAGAGATGTCATCAACTCCTCCCTTTTTCTCAACTCCCAATCCAGACAGTCTCCAAATTTTCTCTTCTTGTAACACTCATTTAAATATAATTCCTCATGGCAGTATCAGCTTAACTCCATTGACCCGTAATACCAAATACTTCCTCTTTTGTCATCCTAGTTCACTCAGCATCCATCCTACCCCTGAAGGCAGAGTCAGTTGGGATCTTGTTCAATAGTGTATGCTCAGGAAGTAATCTAGCATCCGACATACAGTAAGTGTTCATTGACTGGATGTTAAATAAACAATTACATTACTAGTGGACAAGTTGACTTTACAGCCATGGTCTTATAATTAATGTTTCTTTGTTCCTATATTGTATAAAAAATGGTTCATAGATAAAATCAATCATATAGGACTTAAAGGCATGTGATACCAAAAGCAAATTAATGATTTTCTAACCTGTATGTTAACCATAATTTTCAAGCTTTTCTCTTGCAAACAGTACTTTACTTTTCCTGTTGACCAAATTTAAAACAGTGGAAGCATCTTAACTTTACTCCTCAGTCACTATTTAACATTTCTGGATTCCATCTGTTCTTTTAGAGTAATGTCCCAGGAATTTAATCCTTTGCATTTTTCTTGTAGCTATACTCTTTCAAGTCCTTTCATCCACTCATGAATGAAGATTTTTTTCTCTTCTAATTTTTTCTTTCCACAGCTGTCAGATTATTCTTCATTAACTAGGGTTTTTGTCGTGTCACTCCACTAAAGCCCCTGAATGGATTTAGGTAGCTTACCCATTCCTGTCTAAAATTTTGAGCTAATGATCAGTAACTTTTATTATTTTGTTATTTTATTACCCTGCTTCTAACTAGTATTCAAATAATCATTTACATCTCAATCCTTACTGACTCCTATCTGCTAGTCTTAATATACCTTTCATCTCTTTATTTAGGTTCTTTCTTTTTCATGACATCCCCATTCCTTTTTGCCAGTTTAAGATCTAGCAGAAATTGAAATTTCTCAGAGAAGCTTTTCTGATTATACTCACATGTGAGTTTCCCTTCCCAGCTCTGAATGCTAGGAACTCATTCACTGGATTATATATTTCTTTGTACTGTTAGGATCTTGGCTCTACCGCTTATTTGAACTGTGACCTTGAGAAAGTTATTTAACTTCCTTTGTGTCTCGGTTTTAGCATGCGCAAAGTGGACAACGTAATAGAATCTATCTTAAACACTTGTAAAGGGTAAATAAGTGAATACATGTAAAGTCCATAGGGCAGTTCCTATCACATATTATGTTCAATAACAGTTAGTTTTCGTTCTCATAATTCTTTTCTTTCATCTAAATTAGAGTAGTAAGGCAGAGTCAGGGAGGAAAGTGTCAACTTTTCAAGATAAATACAGTGACTAGACAAAAGAGTCAACCAGAATTTTTGCATACAAGGTTCAAGGTAAAGGGCTAGGAAGAAACCAGTTGAAAAAAAAGGAAGTCATTCAGATCATCCATCGATGCAGGACCAAAAATATCCCTAAGTGAGCCGTTGCTCCAGGAGTTCTTCACTCTCTGTGGCTTTCCCACACGTGCTCAAGGTGAGGCTGTTGGCTCTGCCCCCGTGACAGGAACGTCCTTACGGACTTTTCAAGTAAAGATAAAAATCTCCCTCCTCAGACCGTAGCCCATACATCTGAAAGCAGGCCATGGTTTCTGAGCAGATTTGAATCTCCATAGGCGTTTCTAAGTTCTGTAACAATGTCAAGGGTTCAGAATTCAGGACAAGCAGTCCATTCTGCCACCTTCATCACACCATAGGTTTCTCCTGTGAAGCAGAGCAGGGTAGTGCTCAACTCTGAGAATGTTTCCGTGACTCCACAAAGTTCAGCATCCTGTGGAGGCCAGAGGACTAGGTGAGACCTGGCTTTGGATGCACCTTCCAGGCAGCTCCCCTGAGTGGGCTCAGAGGAGATATGCACATCAGCTTCTCACCACGGGTGAGCTGTGTGTATGTAACTTGTCCTGAAAGAAGGGCGTGCGTTGCTGACTGGACTACAAAGGCGAAACCATTTTAGCCTTGGAGACAGCCCAGTCATCTATCTGTGTCAGCAGAGAAATAACTTTACCTCAGAGCTCTGGAAAGAAGCTTGAGGCAAGTTTTCTTAGTTCTTATTTCTATGATCATTTTCCAGTGAATAAAATCCAACCCACCTCTGTTGTTTTCCTTCATCTCAAACTTGCTCAGTAACCACCCTCCCCCCTATTAATTGATGGATTTCTGTTTTCCTCCTGGCTAATCTTATCTTCCCTTTGTGGTCCTAGTTTCAGTAAGCCATAGTGAGTCAAATTTTATTTTGTTATTCATGTGAACTTAGGTAAGTTTTCTGAACCTCTATGTGTCTAAGTCCAAATTGAAAGGGTCACCATGGTACCTACTTGGCAGCACTGTTAAGACTGAGCACAACACTGACTAAATGACTATTTTTAGCATATTGGAAACTAATGGTCCTAATATACCAACTTTAATGACTGTGGAGAACGCCCATCTAACATGCTAGCCTTACAAGCGTCTCCCTCAAATCCAGAATAGATAACTTGTAATCACCAACTAGCCTCCAAGACTATATCCTGGACCCCATCAGTGTGTAGTAAAGCACTTCTGAAATACGTAATCACCCATGCAAGAGCCATATTTAGTTTTTGAGAAAAGCTGCATTACTTTTCAAGAACATCATTTAAAAGTTTTGCTGTCTCCTCACTCATTTTTTTCTGAAATCTATTGTATCCTAATAATTCTCTTTCTTTCTCCATATACACATATATACCTATGTATATGTGTATATAATATACTGTACATACTATACTGTACATATCTGTATCTGTACATACTACTGTGTGTTCCCAAATCTACCCTGTTAGCAACCAGAAGAGAATGTAGCCGCTTGAAGGCCCTAGGGCCATGGGAATCTTTCCAAATGAAAATCAAGCTCAACCTTTCTTCAACCATTTACATAGTTAAGAGATTAATCTAATCCAACTACTTTCATTGACCAGAATTTTCAGAGGGAAAAAAAAAACACCCATAAAGAAATAATGTCCTAGCTGCGAGGAGCAAACTGATAATATTACTTTCATCTTCAGTATGCTGTTATTCCTTTTTATCACATGTAATGCATATTACAAAATGCCACATTATTTTTCATGCTGCATTAATGAATTGGCAGATTGAAAACAGAATCACAAAGATTTTTAATGTCTGACCCAAAATCTCAGAACTGCTCTGAAACTCCATTCCTTTTTATTTTCCTCTCAACAGCTTTTCTCTTTCTGATGGCTAATTCATATATCAACTTCTGGGGGCATACATGGCAAATATCTGGTTTGAGAAGTAAAATAATTTGATAATTTAAATAGACTGGGGAGACCTTAGGCAGATTCTGAAGCTACAGAATTTTGTATCATTACTTTTCCATCCCATTTTCTCATTCATTCATTCATTCAACTGGGGCCAATTTTGTTCAGTACGCGTTTCTTGTTGCCACAAGGAAATGAGAAATCTTAATATATTTAGGACCATTGTTAAGCTCTGTTGTTATGGCATTTTTTTTTAGCCCATTAGGGGAAAAAAAAAAAAAAACATGAGCAGGCCATAGTTAATATTAGGTTGTTTTTCCTTTGTCTTATCTTCCTTCTCTCATTTTCTCCCTCATACCCTTGTCATTATATATCCATCTATTCAAAAAGTATTGTGGGGCTTCCCTGGTGGCGCAGTGGTTGAGAGTCCGCCTGCCGATGCAGGGGACACGGGTTTGTGCCCCGGTCCGGGAAGATCCCACATGCTGCGGAGCGGCTGGGCCCGTGAGCCATGGCCGCTGAGCCTGCGCGTCTGGAGCCTGTGCTCTGCAACAGGAGAGGCCACAACAGTGAGAGGCCCTCGTACCGCCAAAAAAAAAAAAACTAAACAAAGTATTGTGGACACTGAGGTTACTTCCATGTCCTGGCTATTGTGAATAGTGCTGCAGTGAACACTGGGATGCATGTATCTTTTCAACTTAGGGTTTTCTCCAGATATATGCCCAGGAGAGGGATTGCTGGATCAGATGGTAGCTCTATTTTCAGTTTTTTAAGGAACCTCCATACTGTTCTCCATAGTCGCCGTACCAGTTTGCATTCCCACCAACAGAGGGTTCCTTCTTCTTCACACCCCCTGCAGCATTTATTGTTTGTAGATTTTTTGCTGATGGCCATTCTGACCGGTGTGAGGGGATACCTCATTGTAGTTTTGATTTACATTTCTCTAATAATTAGTAATGGATAAAGAATATGTGGTACATATATACAATGGAATGTTACTCAGCCATAAAAAAGAACAAGATAATGCCATTTGCAGCAACATGGATGGACCTAGAGATTCTCATACTGAGTGAAGTAAGTCAGACAAAGACAAATATCATACGATATTGCTTATGATATTGTGGAATCTAAAAAAAAAGGCTACAAATGAACTTATCTACAAACCAAAATAGAGTTACAGATGTAGAAAATAAACTTTTGGTTACTGGGAGGTAAGTGGGGTGGGGAGGCATACATTGGAAGATTGGGACTGACACATACACACTACTATATATAAAATAGGTAACTAATAAGAACCTGCTGTATAGCACAGGGAACTCTACTCAATACTCTGTAATGGTCTATATGGGAAAAGAATCTAAAAAAGAGTGGATATATGTATTTGTATAACAGATTCACTTTGCTGTACATCTGAAACTAACACAACACTGTAAATCAATTATACCCAAATAAAAATTTTTTAAAAGTATTGTGCACTTATTAGGCAGCAGACCTTCACTTAGGCACTGGCAGTAGTGTCCCTCACATGGTTTCTGGTGATGTGGAGGATACAGTTTACTGGGCTACCCCATCCTCCCACCACCACTACCACCACCACAGTACACACATATACATACATACATGCACACGTGTATGCACACAAACACGCCTGGATTCACAGTGTCTCAGATGATATCTATGGTATCTTTAGTAGGTGAGGTTCTATCCGTTTTTCACAGACATTGGTCTACTAACTAGACCATCCGCCTCAGCATCACCCAATCTTAAAAGTACATTCTGGACCCCCCACCCCCCGCCAGGTTTACTAAATGGGAGTCTCTGGAAATTAAGTCTGAAAACTCTTATTTTTAAAAAGCTTCCAAGAAATCATGGTGCAGAGCCAGACATGATAAACCACTCTCTTACACTGTGAAACTTGCCGTTACTACCAATGTCAAAACTCACTTGCCCTGTTCCTAATAGAATAAATCTGTCAAAAGAACTCATTAATAACTGCAGTGGTTCAGTGTTGCTATAAAGAGAATTTGCATTTGAGAAAGAGACTTGAGGGCAAATGTCTTACACTGATGGAATAAATACACAATGTGGATGTTTTAGGAGCTCTAGTGTTAGTTAATAAAGAAGAATATTTGGGGGAAGCCAGCACTGCTGGTTTGCCTCCAAATCCACCATGGAATGGGTACAGCTTCCTACTTATACAGTAGAATTATATATTAAAGGAGAAAAGTATGTATTTAATTATATATATAATTATATATTAAAGGAGAAAAGTATGTAAAGGAGAAACTTGTATGTATTTAGGAATCAATCATTTTTATTACTAAAGCTGTGGTGTATAATGGAAGGAGGAAAATATTTAGCCAAGCCCATTAAAATGAAGTGGTTGAGTCACTGTTTGCAGAAATACATTAAAATGAGGTTGATGACTCATACACTGTCTCACTTTTCTGGGGAGACAGCTGCTTACCATTAATGACTAACAACAGTGAGGGGTGATCCATCTGCCCTGCTCTGGCCCAGGGGAATACACTACCTGTTCAGTTTAGCACTATGGCTTCCACAAATCAGCATCAAAATGAAGCCTCTAGATTCTTTCAAAAATTGTTGGGATTGCTGAACCAGAATGGAAATAATGTGTAGCTTTTATGTAAAAACATCAAGAGATTCAAAAGCCTATGTTTGTTCTCCCTGGTTAGTGTTTGGAATTACTCAGAAGAAATAGCGCTGTCACTGTGAGGTGGAAATCTTTGGCAGAATGCAAATTGTTAACTCAAGTGTTCTGTATTAATGAAATGCTTTCAGATTCATTGGGAGCTAAATGTCCTGGATCTATTGCTGACAAACACCTGTGGGAAAAGAAATGCATTTTGAGTGTGAATCTGAGTAACCTTCTTAGTCCTGGAGAAATAAGAGAATTCAATAAATACAACCAGGAAAATTGCCCCAAAATTTGGAGCTCATTATTTTCACTGGATACTGAAGTTTATGCCATACAAAACAATTGATTCTCACTGTTTTATTTTCTCTTGCTAACTCCAACTAAGTTTCTTATCTTTTCTGGGAATAAATGTCTCATTTTTTCCTTTACAGATTTTTGTTTCCATCACTTTGTTCGTGATATCCTCCCAGCTAGATTAATCTCACACCATTATCTATGTTAGCAAAGTCACAGACACCCTTCACGACCTTGGCTAGCTGGCTTTCTTTCTCCAGTGAAGTCTCAAAGCAGCCTAACTCAAGGGTTTTTCTAGCTCTTTGAAATATTAATATTTAGAGATTCAGGTTTTCTGAATCAACTTGAATTTCTGAGTTAAAAATTGTGGAAACTTGGAAAATGACTAAAATATTTTTCATAGGCTTTGTAGTTTTCTATGTAATGGAAAAACTGAGTTTATAGTTATTTAAGAAACTAAAATTTAGTAAAATTAATATACATTTTACAAATCTTAGTATACTCAAAATATTACTTTGTAATACTAAAAATAGCCATCAACATCAGCGAAGTACTGTGAAGAGTTTACCTGTAAGCTAACAAGTTAGTCTACCACAGTTTCATGGATCCTGGAAAAAGACATGAACCTTCTGGATCAGAGATAAAGGCATTTATTACTTACAGCACAGCAAGGAAGCATGAGCATTTGCATCATTGCACCGGCTCTTTTTACCTGACAAGTCCCATGGGGATATTGCTGATGTGCCCAGATGGATGCTTGTACACATACTAAAGAAGAAGAATCTGATCTTAGAGAACTCAAGTCTTTCATAATGGCTAGTAAGCATGCCTGACCTCTGCCTAAAAAGAGATTATGCTTATTTTACTGGACAGTAAGCATGACTAGTTTTTGTTCCAGAACAAAGGTTAATTAGTACCTCTGCATCAAAGATATGCAGACATGTAAGAGATTCATGGAGAACTGTCTCTATATTAACTTCCGAAGAATTGTCTCTTTAAGTACAGTACTATGTCAACCACTCTGATAAATACGACCAACAGAAGCTGAAACCACATCTGTTCAGTTCATCTCAAACAACATTTCTTTAAGACTACTGGCAACATGATCTCAAATATTAGGATGAGGCCAACTTTCAGGGTTGACCTCAACTATCCCTCTGTCCCCGCAGTGTTCCAGATCCAACTGAACAAATCCTGTTGTGGTCTACCTTAGAAATACAGGTAGCTTTCTCCTTAAGTTTGTGTAATTGACATTTCCACTTGGCCTGAGATATTAATCCAGGCAGCATAGGAAGTATCAGAGTGTTGCACAGACTCTACCTTGATCAGCTAGGAGGAAGTTTAGGGCAATTCTCTCACCATTACCATCCTGACCAGTGAATTGAGGATGGTCTGATGACCTTTCAAAGCCAAGGTGATGTAATTCATCAAGTCAGATAAAATCAGGGACAAATATAGTAATGTCCTTTCTAACTGGAGGATTCCCATTGTATGGATAAGTGCCCGCAGGGTAAACATAAATTATAGTATATATGGGTAAGTTATACCTTTGGGAATCTTCTCTCAGTAGGCCAGGTCAGCCTTATTTTTGAGACATCTCCACAGCCATCTGAGGCCTATGTGACCTATTGGTGATATTTCTATGATCACCCCTAGAGTGCAAGCCACCATGTTTTAAGGAAAAAGTGAAGATAATGACTGGCTTCCATACAAGATTTAGTTTTAGGAGTGCACATAATATCTCTGGAAATAAAACACTGTTTACAATTGTTGGTGCCCCTCAGGGATATTCATATCTCTTGGGGATTGATATCTGTTGACTGCCTCCAATATGGTATACTGGTCAGCTGGTAGGCTTTAACATTTCAGTTCAGTTTGAATAATTGAGGCTAGTCTTTGTTTTTAGAGGGATATCTGAGGGTCATAAGTACAATTTATCCTGACTGTTGATGCCATCTGGCTGGTGGCATTCGTGTGCCTCACAGAATGATTGATGAATGGTTTTGGAAATGGGGCTGGAGGGGACATCCAGAAGATGCTATAGTGAGTTAGCTCTGTCTCATTCCCGTTCTACAAGGAGAAGGCTGTCTATATTTTACATCTATCTATTTATCTATCTCTCCATCCATCCATCCATCCATCCATCCATCCATGACATCTATCTATCTATCATCTATCTATCTATCTATCTATCTATCTATCTATCTATCTATCTACATTTAAAGACACACTTTATCAGACTTAAGAAAATAGGAGGATAGGATGTTGGGATGCCTTCTTCACCTCAAACCTAGTAAGACTTGTTTAGTGGAAACACTGAGAGCTTAATATGTGACCCCCAGTAACTACACTGGTATTGACCTGCAGTTTAGAATTTGTTTAGGAAAAGGATGTGTTTTACATGGACCAGGTATAGACCACATGCAAAAATTGTGAAATTGTACTGAGTTCTTTTCAATGAATTCCCAGGGAGAGGTGAAACTGACTCAACTTAGAGAAAATGAGGTGTCATCAAATTTATAGGGGCTGATGAAGTATTAACTGACCAGCTAAAATTGGAATGCAATTTACTGCATTAAGGACCCTGCAGGTTACAGAGTCCTGGTGATGGGGGAAGGTCTTTTAATAACCCAAGATGGAATTGCTTTGAACTGAACATATTTAATTACTGTATTGAGATTGTGTTCATTATTTTCAGTGACTATGAGATTTTCTATTTTATAAGACTGACCAGAGAATTACATAGCCTGAGTAAGTTTTCACACAGGAGCCCCAATGTGCAAATCTAAAGAAGCAAAATAAAGTTATTTTCTGATCATATCCATAGAGTTATGTTTTTACAACATTCTACATAACATACTATTATATAATGAACTGTGCAATCTACTTAAGATAAATAGGACTTAATACATATTACATATAATTTATAATAATATATGCTATATATGTGTCATATATTGGTGTTGAGATAACTTCAAATTTCTCCCCATTACAAATTGATGAAAAAGCCAGATATGGTAAAGAAAATTATCTATATTCTCATTCAGTCTATGTGCTGTTTTCTTCCTTAACCTACTTTTTTATTTTTCATTTTTTTGCTTCACACACTCAGATTTATTGTATCTTTTCATTCTAATTGTAGATAAATTGGTCTATATCACATCGGTGATTTTTTTAAACACTTATTGTAAATAAATAACCAAGGGTATTGTCTGACTTAAAAGTGATTTCCCCCCCCCCCCTTTGGTGCACACTGAAAGATTCCTAATGCTAGCCACTTATCACCCTTAAATGATTTTTATCTCCTTTGGTGTGGCTCAGTGGCAGTCTATTTTCTCTGATCTGAATAATTTGAGTTATGTGTCTGTGCCCTCAATTCAGCTCCTCCTGTAAAATGCTATGTTCTGCATCATGAAGTGGGTTTTATAGCCCCATCTCTTTGGCAGAAAGAGTGAGATTGGAGCTTGAGCTTCTAACAGCGCTTGATTGACAGTTGTGGTCACCTTGGAAAGTCCTGTGTGACTGCATTAAATGTCCCTTAAACTGTGGTATGTTGAGGTTTTATTAATTAATGAAAAAGATGATCATTTTTTCCTCCATGTGGGTTGTATTCATCATGATCACATATTCATTTTCACAATTCCCAGAATAAATATTCTCTGTTTTCTACACTGACTCCATGTGCAGTGATGTTGGAAAAAAAATTTTTGTTTTTAAACTACAAAGGTGCTTTTGAAACAAGTTAAGTTTTTTGACAAGGAAAGATTATTGTTGCATATGCTTTAAGAAACCTTCAACCCAAGACTTGATGTATGAAATAGGTGTACTAGAGAATCATTTTTTTAATTTTTCATATTAAGTAATTTTTAATTTTATGATTACCTGGAACTTTTTAAGTGTAGTTCAGTTTTACATGACGTTTATCTAGTAGGAATTCAGGCTGCTAAACAGATGCTGAGATTAGGATGAAATGTCAATGTGTGACTCCTTTCTGATACTGCTTTTGGGTTGTCCTTGGAGCACAGCCCTGGGGAGCAGTAGAGATGTGTGGTGATGCAGCGGATCCCATTCAGCCTGATGCTGTGCTGCCAGGTTCTGCTTCCAGTCTCAGAGCTGGTCTCTTCACTCACGTAGAACTCTATCTGGTTTGTTTTCTGAATCTGGGTATGAGTTGATCATTTGCAGTTTTCTTGACTTGATTTACTTCTAATCATGTTAAGGAGAGTTCTGAAAAAATGGTCATTGAGAAATCAAACTGGGAAAATAATGCATTCTCTGAAGTCTGAGCTACAGTTAGATTGACTTTATTAGTCACGGTGTACTTTGCTGTTACTTATTGTTTGCAGAGTTTTTATTTATCAAATACTCCATTTAATCCTACCAGATACCCCCTTTGACATCAATGCCTTCAAACTACAGTGTTGTATTTTGGGTATGTCAGAGCATCTTAAAATATTTTTGCCATTTTATAGTATCAATCTGTGATCTTTCTATGATTGGAGAGTAGATTGACATTTCTAAGCAAATATAACAGAAAAATTCTCTGGATATGTGATATGTATTTCTATTTATTTATTTATTTTGATATACCCTCCAAACCCATTTGGTCATTCAATACATATAATTTGGAAATCTACTATGATATCAGATGGGAAATCTTGAATCCTGGATACTAATTGCTATGCCTCCTTCACTGAACAGTACCTTACTTTGACAATCAGGAAAATGTTGTTGCTAAATATATAGGGTTGAGGACCTGACTTCCCTGTAGTTTCTGAGGAATTTGTAAGAATTTGTGAATATACCTATTGTTATTTTTCTGTTTGTTTCAAAGTATAAGTAAATTTTTTTGAGCACATTGTCTTTTTTTTTTTTTTTTAGTCTCTGCTTTATAACAAAATGAATCAGTTATACATATACATCTGTTCCCATATCCCTTCCCTCTTGCGTCTCCCTCCCTCCCACCCTCCCTATCTCACCCTTCCAGGTGGTCACAAAGCACCGAGCTGATCTCCCTGTGCTCTGCGGCTGCTTCCCACTATCTATCTACCTTACGTTTGGTAGTGTATATATGTCCATGCCTCTCTCTCACTTTGTCACAGCTTACCCTTCCCCCTCCCCATATCCCCAAGTCCATTCTCAAGTAGGTCTCTGTCTTTATTCCTGTTTTACCCCTAGGTTCTTCATGACATTTTTTTTTCTTAAATTCCATATATATGTGTTAGCATATGGTATTTGTCTTTCTCTTTCTGACTTTCTTCACTCTGTATGACAGACTCTAGGTCTATCCACCTCATTACAAATAGCTCAGTTTCGTTTCTTTTTATGGCTGAGTAATATTCCATTGTATATATGTGCCACATCTTCTTTATCCGTTCATCTGATGATGGACACTTAGGTTGTTTCCATCTCTGGGCTATTGTGAATAGAGCTGCAATGAACATTTTGGTACATGTCTCTTTTTGAATTATGGTTTTCTCAGGGTATATGCCTAGTAGTGGGATTGCTGGGTCATATGGTAGTTCTATTTGTAGTTTTTTAAGGAACCTCCATACTGTTCTCCATAGTGGCTGTACCAACTCACATTCCCACCAGCAGTGCAAGAGTCTTCCCTTTTCTCCACACCCTCTCCAGCATTTATTGTTTCTAGGTTTTTTGATGATGGCCATTCTGACTGGTGTGAGATGATGTCTCATTGTAGTGTTGATTTGCATTTCTCTAATGATTAATGATGTTGAGCATTCTTTCATGTGTTTGTTGGCAATCTGTATATCTTCTTTGGAGAAATGTCTATTTAGGTCTTCTGCCCATTTTTGGATTGGGTTGTTTGTTTTTTGGCTACTCTCCATGTTTGGAATACTCTACCCAAAGTATTAGGCTTTCTTTATAAAATATAGAGGAGGGAGAGACACAGAGAGAGAGAGATTATATATAACTCAAAAATCTGAAAATGGAAAAATGCCAGGATTAGACAAAGACTACCTGCAGTGTTAGATGAACAAGCCAAGTCTATGCTAGGTGGAGTTCCCCACATTCTTCTCACGGTTAAATAAGGCAGAAGCCCCTGATCCTAAACAAAGATGACAGCTCTCATATTTTGCCATCAGGGGTGTTTTGAGCAGCCTCAGGTCTCACACACCTGTCTTCATGGCTGCTCTCCTGACTGAACTCTCAGGTGCAACTGCCCAACATTTGTCCATAAGATGCTAGGTTCGGATCTGAATTTTTTGACATTGTTGTTTTCTCTATTTAAAAAATCTAACTCTTCCTACAATGTGCTGACAATATATTCCTAGAAATTGAAGCTCTGTGCCCCAGAGAATGAACGTTTTTTTTTAGTGTGAAAATTTGAAATAACAATTTTCCAAGCACATTTCTATGTGTACTTCTAAATATTTTAGTTTATATTGTGAACACTATAATACAAAGACAGGAGTGTATGAAATATATACATACCCTTTTAAAATAATAGAAATAAAACAAATACCCACGTCACTACTATACACGTCAAGAAATAAAATACTGGCAGTGTCTTAGAAAATCAATATTCCTTCCTTGCTTGCTTGCTGTGTGACCTTGCGTGCAATATTTAGCCTCTCTGTGCCTTGTTTTATGACTTGTAAAATGAGAGATAATAATAGTAATGCCTAAGTCAGAGATGTCATATGTTTGTGCTGAGAACAACTGGCATATACTTAAACATTCTGTAAGTGTTCATTAAAAAAAATTCTCTTTGCATATTGTGTTGCCTTTATCATTTCGTTGGGGGTAAGGTTTGAAAAAAATCCATGTTACAGATATGTTGATATGAAAGAGATACAGCGTCTTCTTTTACATTGGTTCAAGGAGATTTTTAAAACAGTTACCTTGGTTCTTATGTAATAGATAAGGATTATTAATAAAAAATGGGTGTGTGAAATTCCTTAACTATGGTTTTAAGTGAAAATGTAAGTTACAGAAGAGTAGATTTAGAAGATAGTATTCAGAACATCTTGGTAAATTGTTTTTACTTCTAGGTACTTTGATTGTACTTATGTAGTAATACTTCACTTAATGTACACTTAAAATATGTCAAATAAGTCATTGATACTTTTGTTGCATCTTTAACAGAGTATCTATAGAAACTGTACTGTGCTTGAGAAAGTGAATTTCACATGCAGTTAAACTACTTTAAATTTTCATTTCAGAATAATTTTATTTATGTCTCAGTTGAAAATCAATTTTATTTGATTGATTGTGGCAATTCAACAATTTAATTACTAACAGATTCTATTCTTTCTGAAAAACAGAGGTGAAAGCTAAAGTTTATCATTTTTTCAAGCTTTCATCTTTCTGATCCTATCTTGTCTTGATTTGAAGACTCCAGTTTCCTGATGCATTTGAGAGCATTGTCACTAAGTGTTTTATATGGATATACTTAGCATGATATTAATGGCAATGATGTGGAAAAGTGACAGTGTATTGGCAACATTTTTAGACATGCAAAACTTCATTGTCCATTTACTAAGATAATCTGTGTTAAGACACTTAAGATAATTCACACACCATAAGCATTCTATTTGAAATATTATTATTATTTTTTAAGATGTAGGGGGAAAAACTCCCAGCATAACACATAAATAGCTGGTAAGTGCAGCTTGAAGAAAGCTGAAGAGATCTAGCCTAGTGTATATTCCAGTTATATAGAATGGCCCCTGACTCATGAGAAGAGGCAACATTAGCCAAATGTTCTTGCCATCTTGTAATTAAATAAAGTAAAGGCACCATGCTTAGTCAGGAGAAAGATGGAGGACAGAAGAGTAGATGTCAGGGTGTCAGCCACTAGATGGAGAGTTAGTTCTTAGCCTGGTTGCCATAACCAGCTCTGAGACTCCCTAAACTGATTTAGTATTTATCTCCCTTTTATATATATTTTCCCCCTTGTTCTCTCCAGTCCCTTAGGTATCCCTCAGTATAATTACATACAGTTTGCACAGAGAGGCTACCAGCATATCTATCAGCACATGTGAGGACTGTTAAAGTCATCTGAAGCGGGGAAAATATGCTTAAATCCCACATGCTGAGACTAAATGATAGGCCATAACAACCGTTCACACCAATTCTTGCCCATTCCTTGTATTTTTTTTCTTTTGAACGAGATTATAGTTACTGGTAATCAACACAGATCCCTGAGGGAAGGATGCAGTGAGGAGAAAGCTATTGTTTTCTTCAGGATTCAAACAGCATCAAATAAAAAGCCGAGAACCAGCACACATAGTTCCACATAGAAAAATCGGTGGTCTGACCTAGATAATTGTGTCAGCAACCAGGATAACAACAACAGGAACAACAAAGTGACTGAATGCATAAAAATGCAACAATTCAAGCCACAATTATCAATGATAACCTTTTCACATACAGCTTTTAATGCGAGATGTAGAGTCTAAAGGTAACTAAATGTGAGTTCTCCTGTAAGTAATGTCATTAAAAACGAAGGTTGCAAATAGAACTAAATGTTAATATATGCAGGTCTATGCACCTCATCTTCAAAAGAATTCACTTTTTTTATTGAGACACAGCAATTGTGTGACAGAGCCTTGTCAACTGAGGAACTTAATAGTGGCAATTACCTTTTATAAAGAATCATAATACACCTTGAAGTCAAAACTCATATGCTTTTTTGAGCAGAAGAAAGGTATTGGGATGCTTTGAATGTTTAAGAAGTATTGCTTCTTATATGAATATATTTAAAGTGCAAACTCTGAAGATGCTGGGCTATAAGAATAACTGAGTCAGAGGAGATAGACTAGCAAACCCACAGTTAGATTACAGTGTGGTAAGTGTCAAAGCAGGGATGCTTAAGGGAGAGAATTTCACTCGCTTTAGGGCCAGAGGAGATGGCTAAGCTGAATTCTAAAGAGGAGGTATGTGATGAAGTGTAGAAGCTGCAGCGTTGAGAACAGGGAAGGATGTTCAGAGAACTGCAGATCCTTTGCAGTAAAGGACCTGAGGAAGGCATGTCCGGGAGAGTTTTGGGAAAAATAGAGGCTAGGTCAGTAAGAAGAAAGAGGTACACTTTATATACTGCCTTTCTTCCTTTTTGTGTCACACTTTTAACATGTCTTTGTTTCTGAGAATGGTAGAAGATCAATCTTAGACCCTGTATCCCTTTGTGCTAATTAGACCAACTCCCCTGTGTACTCATACAGTCATTCAGTATCATAGTTACTTAGTCGTTTTTTTCTTAGGTTTTCACTCCTGACATTCAATGGCAGGTGCTAGAAGCTGCCTGTGAGGCATGAGTGACACGAAAAAGGCAAAAACAGCGTTAGTAGCCTGAGTAAAGTGTCTGTTTGGAGTCCCAAAGCAGTTTATTCTTCGGATTTTTGCAGATGTGTGTGAGGATTTTAGTGTGTTAGGTGAGAATGAGAATCATTCTGAAAAAAAAAAAAATATGGTGCTTAGTTTCAGAGAATGATGACTCTTCAGGATTCATGAAGGCAGTTTCTCTTTTAGGGTGATGACAGCTTAAAATTAAAGCTATTATTTTCCTACTAGATGAATATCTGGTCTATTAATTATGCATTCAACATGTCATGTGCAAAATGAGCTAAGGGATAAGGATTAATGGATCAAGAAAATCACAGCTGTAAATAATAAAAATATCTTCTTAAATTGTTTCATAATTTTATGCTGACTTTAATGTAACATTTTTATTAAATATGTTTTTACCCAGAAAAATTGCAGCTCAAAAGTAAACATCAATGAATTGTGATCATAGCCAGGAATAACCACTCAAAATATATTCTTGTATAAATTGAGCAACTTTCTGTATAGTTGGCATTTCTTTCTACCAGACCTGTTAGACATTCATCAAAGCCCATCCCTACTCAGCACACAGTAATTTGCTGTGGGATATCACACACTTTCAGGCTGACCATCTGCCGTGTTGGTGTCATCTAGAACTGGTCTCTACCAATAGGGTAGCCCCTAAATACACGCGACAAGTATTGAGTACTTGAAAAGCAGTCCAAATTGAGATTTAAGTGTAAAATATACTCTGGATTTCAAAGACTTTGTAAAAAGCAGAAATGTAAAAAATCTCATTAATAATTGTTTATATTCATTACATCTTACAATGATAACATTTTGAATATATATAACATTGGATATGTATAATATTTTGGATATATTATTAAAATTCGTTTTACCTGTTTCTTTTTACTGTTTTAAATATGGCTACTAGAAACCTTGAAATTCCTAGGTTAGCTCACATTTGTGGTTCACATTATTTTATTTTATTTTTTTGATGTGGACCATTTTTTAAAGTCTTTATTGAATTTGTTACAATATTGCTTCTGTTTTTCATTATGTTTTGGTTTTTTGGCTGCAAGGCATGTGGGATCTTAGCTCCCCAACCAGGGATCGAACCCACACCACCTGTATTGGAAGGTGAAGTCTTACCCACTGGACTGCCAGGGAAGTCCCTTACATTATACTTTTATTGGGTAGCACCGATCTGAGATGTTTTTGTTGGGTAATTACATGGATGCACTGTGTTTTCCCCTGATTTTAGAGGCAACATTATCATTTACAAAATTATCACCTGTATTTCACAGTTACCTCATATGGACCTTATGAATCTATTTCTGTCTTAGCCAAATTAATTCTTTCAGGAGAGCTTTCTAAGAAAGTTTTTCTGTTATAGACTTTTGAGAGTTTCATTATTAATAATATCTTCATTTAACCCTTTCATTTAAATAAAAATTGTTTGGATACAAAATTATATATTCAAAGTTACTTTCTTTTTTTATTTTTTGAATTTTATTTTATTTTTTATACAGCAGGTTCTTATTATTTATCCATTTTATACATATTAGGGTATAAATGTCAATCCCAATCTCCCAATTCATCACAGCACCACCACCTCACCCTGCCACTTTCCTCCCTTGGTGACCATATATTTGTTCTCTACATCTGTGGCTCAATTTCTGCCCTGCAAACCAGTTCATCTGTACCATTTTTCTAGGTTCCACATATATGCGTTAATATATGATATTTCTTTTTCTCTTTCTGACTCACTTCACTCTGTATAACAGTCTCTATATGCATCAACGTCTCTACGAATGACGCAATTTTGTTCTTTTTATGGCTAATATTCCATTGTATATATGTACCACATCTTCTTTATCCATTCGTCTGCTGTTGGGCACTTAGGTTGCTTCCATGACATGGCTATTGTAAATAGTGCTGCAATGAACATTGGGGTGCATGTGTCTTTCTGAATTATGGTTTTCTCTGGGTATGTGCCCAGTAGTGGGATTGCTGGGTCATATGGTAATTCTATTTTTAGGTTTTTAAGGGACCTCCATACTGTTCTCCATAGTGGCTGTATCAATTTATATTCCAACCGACAGGGCAAGAGGGTTCCCTTTTCTCCACACCCTCGCCAGCATTTGTTGTTTGTAGATTTTCTGATGATGCCCATTATAACTGGCATGAGGTGATACCTCACCGTAATTTTGATTTGTGTTTCTCTAATAATTAGTGATGTTGGGCAGCTTTTCATGTGCTTCTTGGCCATCTGTATGTCTTCTTTGGAGAAATATCTATATAGGTCTTCTACCCATTTTGGGATTGGATTGTTTGATTTTTTAATATTGAACTGCATGAGCTGTTTATATATTTTGGAGATTAACCCTTTGTCTATTGATTCATTTTCAAATATTTTCTCCCATTCTGAGGGTTGTCTTTTTGTCTTCTTTGTGGTTCCCTTTGCTTTGCAAAAGCTTTTAAGTTTCATTAGGTCCCATTCATTTATTTTTGTTTTTATTTCCATTACTCTAGGAGGTGGATCAAAAAAGATCTTGCTGTGACTTATGTCAAAGAGTGTTCTTCCTATGTTTTCCTCTAAGAGTTTTATAGTGTCGGGTCTTACATTTAAATCTCTAATCCATTCTGAGTTTATTTTTGTGTATGGTGTTAGGGAGTGTTCTAATTTCATTCTTCTACATGTAGCTGTCCAGTTTTCCCAGCACCACTTATTGAAGAGACTGTCTTTTCTCCACTGTATATCCTTGCCTCCTTTGTCCATAGATTAGTTGACCATAGGTGCGTGGGTATATCTCTGGGCTTTCTATCCTGTTCCATTGATCTATATCTCTGTTTTTGTGCCAGTACCATATTGTTTTGATTACTGGAGCTTTGTAGTGTAATCTGAAGTCAAGGAGTCTGATTCCTCCGGCTCTGTTATTTTCCCTCAGACTGCTTTGCCTATTCGGGGTCTTTTGTGTCTCCATACACATTTTAAGATTTTTTGTTCTAGTTCTGTAAATAATGCCATTGGTAATTTGATAAGGATTGCATTGAATCAGTAGATTGCTTTGGGTAGTATAGTCATTTTCACAATGTTGATTCTTCCAATCCAAGAGCATGGTATATCTCTCTATCTGTTTGTATCATATTTAATTTCTTTCATCAGTGTCTTACACTTTTCTGAATACAGGTCTTTTGTCTCCCTAGGTAGGTTTATTCCTTGGAATTTTATTCTTTTTGTTGCAATGGTAAATGGGAGTGTTTCCTTAATTTCTCTTTCAGAATTTTCATCATTAGTGTATAGGAATGCAAGAGATTTCTGTGCATTACTTTTGTATCCTCCTACTTTACCAAATTCATTGATTAGCTTTAGTAGTTTTCTGGTAGCATCTTTAGGATTCTCTATGTATAGTATCATGTCATCTGCAAACAGTGACAGTTGTACTTCTTCTTCTTTTCCAATTTGTTTTCCTTTTATTTCTTTTTCTTCTCTGATTGCCATGGCTAGGACTTCAAAAACTGTGTTGAATAATAGTGGTGATAGTGGATATCCTTGTCTTGTTCCTGATCTTAGAGGAAATGCTTTCTGTTTTTCACCATTGAGAATGATGTTTGCTGTGGGTTTGTCGTATATGGCCTTTATTATGTTGAGGTAGGTTCCTTCCATGCCCACTTTATGGCGAATTTTTATCATAAATGTGTGTTGAATTTTGTCAAAAGCTTTTTCTGCATCTATTGAGATGATCATATGGATTTTCTTCTTCAATTTGTTAATATGGTGTACCACATTGATTGATTTGCATACATTGAAGAATCTTTGCATCCCTGGGATAAATCCCACTTGATTGTGGTGTATGATCCTTTTAATGTGTTGTTGGATTCTGTTTCCTAGTATTATGTTGAGGATTTTTACATCTATAGTTATCAGTGATATTGGTCTGTAATTTTCTTGTTTTGTAGGATCTTTGTCTGGTTTTGGTATCAGGGTGATGGTGGCCTCATGGAATGAGTTTGGGAGTGTTCCTTCCTCTGCAATATTTTGGAAGAGTTTGAGAAGGATGGGTGTTAGCTCTTCTCTAAATGTTTGACAGAATTCACCTGTGAAGCCATCTGGTCCTGGACTTTTGTTTGTTGGAAGATTTTTAATCACAGTTTCAATTTCATTACTTGTGATTGTTCTGTTTATATTTTCTGTTTCTTCCTGCTTCAGTCTTGAAAGGTTATACCTTTCTAAGAATTTGTCCATTTCTTCCAGGTTGTCCATTTTATTCACATAGAGGTGCTTGTAATAGTCTCTTAGGATGCTTTGTATTTCTGTGGTGTCTGTGGTAACTTCTTTTTCATTTCTAATTTTATTGATTTAGTCCTCTCCCTCTTTTTCTTGATGAGTCTGGCTAATGGTTTATCAATTTTGTTTATCTTCTCAAAGAACCAGCTTTTAGTTTTATTGATCTTTGCTATTGTTTTCTTTGTTTCTATTTCATTTATTTCTGCTCTGATCTTTATGATTTCTTTCCGTCTGCTAACTTTGGGTTTTGTTTGTTCTTCTTTCTCTAGTTCCTTTAGGTGTAAAGTTAGATAGTTTTTTTGAGATAGTTCTTGTTCCTTGAGGTAGGCTTGTATTGCTATAAACTTCCCTGTTAGAGCTGGTTTTGCTGCATCCCATAGGTTTTGGATCATTGTGTTTTCATTGTCATTTGTCTCTAGGTATTTTTTGATTTCCTCTTTGATTTCTTCAGTGATCTCTTGGTTATTTAGTACTTATTGTTTAGCCTCCATGTGTTTGTGTTTTTTATATTTTTTCCCTGTAATTGATTTCTAATCTCATAGCGTTGTGGTCCGAAAAGATGCTTGATATTATTTCAATTTTCTTAAATTTACTGAGGCTGAATTTATGACCCAAGATGTGATCTATCCTGGAGCATGTTCCACGAGCACTTGAGAAGAAAGTGCTTTTGATGGAATGTTCTATAAATATCGATTAAATCTATCTGGTCTATTGTGTCATTTAAAGCTTGTGTTTTCTTATTAATTTTCTGTTTGGATGATCTGTGCATTGGTGTAAGTGAGGTGTTAAATTTCTCTCACTATTATTGTGTTACTATCGATTTCCTCTTTTAGAGCTGTTAGCAGTTGCCTTATGTATTGAGGTGCTCCTATGTTGGCAGCATATATATTTGTAATTGTTATATCTTCTTCTTGGATTGATCCCTTCATCATTATGTAATGTCCTTATTTGTCTCCTGTAACATTCTTTATTTCAAAGTCTGTTTTATCTGATATGAATATTGCTACTCCAACTTTCTTTTTATTTCCATTTGCATGGAATATCTTTTTCCATCCCCTCACTTTCAGTCTGTATGTGTCCCTAGGTCTGAAGTGGTCTCTTGTAGACAGCATATATGGGTCTTGTTTTTGTATCCATTCAGCGACCCTGTGTCTTTTGGTTGGAGCATTTAATCTATTCATGTTTAAGGTAATTATCGATATGTATGTTCCTATTAGCATTTTCTTAATTGTTTTGGGTTTGTTTTTGTATGTCCTTTTCTTTTCTTGTGTTTCCCACTTAGAGAAGTTCCTTTAGCATTTATTGTAGAGCTGGTTTCATGGTGCTAAATTCTCTTAGCTTTTGCTTGTCTGTAAATCTTTTGATTTCTCCATCAAATCTGATTGAGATCCTTGCTGGGTAGAGTAATCTTGGTTGTAGTTTCTTCCCTTTCATCACTTTAAATATATCCTGCCACTCCCTTCTGGCTTGTAGAGCTTCTGCTGAGAAATCAGCTGTTAAGCTTATGGGAGTTCCATTGTATGTTGTTTGTCATTTTTCCCTTGCTGCTTTCAATATATTTTTCTTTGTCTTTAATTTTTGCCAGTTTGATTACTATGTGTCTCGGTGTGTTTCTCCTTGGGTTTATCCTGTATTGGACTCTCTGCACTTCCTGGGCTTGCTGAGTGTTTCCTTTCCCATGTTAGGTAAGTTTTTGACTTCAATCTCTCAGATATTTTCTTGGGTCCTTTCTCTCTCTCTTCTCCTTCTGGGACCCCTATAATGCAAATGTTGTTACGTTTAATGTTGTCCCAGAGGTCTCGTAGGCTGTCTTCATTTCTTTTCATTCTTTTTTCTTTATTCTCTTCCATCGCTTTGAATTCCACCATTCTGTCTTCCAGGTTACTTATTCGTTCTTCTGCCTCAGTTATTCTGCTACTGGTTCCTTCTAGTATATTTTTCATTTCAGTTATTGTATTATTCATCTCTGTTTGTTTGTTCTTTAATTCTTCTAGGTCTTTGTTAAACATTTCTTGCATCTTCTAGATCTTTGCCTCCACTCTTTTTCCGAGGTCCTGGATCATCTTCACGATCATTATTCTGAATTATTTTTCTGGAAGGTTCCATATCTCCACTTCGTTTGGTTGTTTTTCTGGGGTTTTATCTTTTTCCTTCATCTGGTACACAGCCCTCTGGCTTTTCATCTTGTCTATCTTCTATCTTTCTGTGAATGTGGTTTTTGTTTGGCAGGCTCAGGATTGTAGTTCTTCTTGCTTGTGCTGTCTGCCCTCTGGTGGATGAGGCTATCTAAGAGGCTTGTGCAAGTTTCCTGATGGGAAGGACTGGTGGGTAGAGCTGGCTGTTGCTCTGGTGGCAAGAGCTCAGTAAACCTTTAATCCACTTGTCTGATGATGGGTGGGGCTGGGTTCCCTCCTTGTTGGTTGTTTGGCCTGAGGTGATGCAACAGTGGAGCCTATCCAGACTCTTTGGTGGGGCTAATGGTGGACTTTGGGAGGGCTCATGCCAATGGGTTCTTCACAAAACTTCTTATGCCAGTGTCCTTGTCCTCACGTTGAGCCACAGCCACCCCCCGCCTCTGCAGGAGACCCTCCAACACTAGCAGGTAGCTCTGGTTTAGTCTCCTATGGTGTCACTGCTCCTTCCCCTGGGTCCCAATGCATACACTACTTTGTGTGTGCTCTCCAAGCATGGAGTCTCTGTTTCCCCCAGTCCTGTTGAAGTCCTTCAATCAAATCTCACTAGCCTCCAAAGTCTGATTCTCTGGGAATTCCTCCTCCCGTTGCCGGACCCCCAGGTTGGGAAACCTGGTGTTGGGCTCAGAACCTTCACTCCAGTGGGTGGACCTCTGTGTTGTAAGTGTTCTTCAGTGTGTGAGTCACCCACCCAGCAGTTATGGGATTTAATTTTATTGTGATTGCACCCCTCCTCCGGTCTCATTATGGCTTCTCCTTTGTCTTTGGATGTGGGGTATCTTTTTTGGTGAGTTCCAGTGTCTTCCTGTCGATGATTGTTCAGCAGTTATTTGTGATTCTGGTGCTCTTGCAAGAGGGAGTGAGAGCACGTCCTTCTCCGCTGTCTTGAACCCAAAGTTATTTTCCTTTAACACTTTTTTTGTCTCTCCACAGTGCTTGCACAATTTTTACAATTTTTTTAAGGTCCTTTAGCATTCTTATTGCTTCTGCTGTAGTTCCAACTTTGGGTTCAGTGAAGGGATTTAGCTTCTAGGGTTGGATCACCATTTTCCTAATTAATTTTTACTGGCTCTTTTATTTTACTCTCTTAATAGCTCAAATGGAATTTCAGTTGATCCTTTCATGGCTGTTGGTCAAAATGAGTAATTCTGGACTCTTAAGAGAAGGGTCTATCTTACCTAAAAAGTGTTGCAACCACAAATGTTGGAAATACAGGTTTCTTGAATGCTTTAACTGTCTCTTGGTGAACTTTCAGTTTTGTTCTACCCACGATTCTATCTTACCTCATTTTTTCTTGTTTAAATATTATTAGCAATGACCATAATCATGATATCATATTTCACGTTTGGATGTAAACATTTAGTATTAACTATACATATTATTCCTTTGGCCAAATATGTTTGTTATTATATTTTGCATTCAATATATATGTCTGTCCAGATATATGTCTATTAAATATATCTAGACATATATCTAGACATATATCTAGAGAGATATTCAAATAGCACATATATATTGGATATATATATTTAATAGACATATGTGTGATGAGACAAATATATACATATATATGTGCTATTTGATTATTTCTCTAAAAAATGATTTAAAAGATTCATACTTTACCTAGTATTTACCTAGTGCAGACTGAGTATCTTGCTGGACTTCTATTCATTTTTGAGGCTTATATTGTACCTAATGAAAAATAGAGCAATTACTTATGCTTTTCTAGTAAACAGTATCTGAATGCAACTATGTATATGTAAACAAAAATATAGTCTTTCAGATTTGTATCAAAAAATATATAGTCTTTCAGATTTGTATCAAATTTAAAATGCATTTTGACTTTAAAATATAAAGTCAAATACATTCATGATTAATGTACATAGATACTTTTTATATATTCATTTCTTTGTTTTATTTTTTAGATTCCACATATAAGTGATAACATACAGCATTTGTCTTTGTCTGACTTATTTCATTAAGTATAATACCCTCCACATCCATTCATGTTGTTGTAAATGGCAAAATTTCATTCTTTATTATGGATCAGTAGTATTCCATTGTGTGTGTGTGTGTGTGTGTGTGTGTATGTGTGTATATGTGTATGTGTATGTATACCACATCTTCTTTATCCATTCATCTGTTGATGGGCACCTAGGTTGCTTCCATATCTTGGCTATTGTAAATAATGCTGCTATGAACATTGATGTGCATGTATCTTTTTGAATTAGCGCTTTCATTTTCTTCAGATATATACCCAGGAGTGGAATTGCTGGATCATATGGTAGTTCTATTTTTAGTTTTTTGAGGAACCTCCACACTGTTTTTCATAATGGCTGCACCAATTTACATTCCCACCAACAGTGTACAAGGGTTACCTTTTCTCAACATTTGCTATTTATGGTTTTTTTGATGATAGCCTTTCTGACAGGTGTGAGGTGATACGTCATTGTGGTTTTGATTTGCATTTCTGTGATGATTAGCAATATTGAGCATCTTTTCATGTGCCTGTTGGTCATCTGTATGTCTTTGGGAAAATGTCTATTCAGGTTTTCTGCCCATTGTTGAATCAGTTTTTTTTTTTTTTTGATACTGCGTTGTATGAACTGTTCATATATTTTGGATATTAACCCCTTATAGGTTATATTATTTGCAAATATTTTCTCCCATTCAGTAGGTTGTCTTTTCATTTTGTTGATGGTTTCCTTCACTGTGCAAAAACTTTTAAGTTCAATTAGGTCCCAATTGTTTATTTTGCTTTTGTTTCTTTTGCCTAAGGAGACAGATCCAAAAACTATTGCTGTGATTTATGTTAAAGACTGATCAGCCTATGTTTCCTTCTTGGAGTTTCCTTCTGTCTGATCTTACATTTAGGTCTTTAATCCATTTTGAGTTTATTTTTGTGTGTGGTGTGAGAAAATGTTCTAATTTCATTCTTTTATGTGTAGCTGTCCAGTTTTCTCAGCACAATTTATTGAGCACACTGTCTTTTTCCCATTGTATATTATTGCTTCCTTTGTTGTAGATTAATTGACCATAAGTGAATGGGTTTATTTCTAGGCCCTTTATTCTGTGCCATTGATCTATGTGTCTGTTTTTGTATCAGTACTATACTGTGTGAATTACTGTAGTTTTGTAGTACAGTCTGACAGCAGAGAGTGTGGTAACTCCAGCTCTGTTCTTCTTTCTCAAGATTGCTTTGGCAAGAATATATATTTTAATCTCATATTATGCACTGCTAATGTTGGAATATTATAGTGGAATATATTAATATGGATATTATCTCATCTGATAATCCATTCCTATTTACTTACCCTGTTTTTATTTTAAATATTACATTTACCATTATGCTAAGCAAATAATTACATTTCTCTCATAATATTTCTCTCATAAAAAAACTCTCTACAAAGCCATCACTAATTAACTAATCACACAATTATTTCTTTCTTCTCAGAATTCTGCATTAACTTCTTGCACCCCATGCATATATATATATATTTTTTGATGCATTGCTTTTCCAACAGTACTATAAGCAGCTAGATGTTTGAATAATGACCATGTTTTACACAGTATTTTGGGCTATTGTAATATATCTAGGAGTTCGGTTATTTGTATGGTAGATTCTTAATAACTTCATGTTATTATATGATTTTTATGCATCAATTAATGTCATATAAATTTTCTTCTTTAACTTATTGATATGGTGAATTACATTGATAGATTTTTGAATGGTGAACCTGCCTTGCAAAGCTGGATAAATCCCACTTGGGTATGTTGTATAATTATTTTTATACTGCTTGATTTGACTTACAAATATTTTGTTGAACTTTTAAATATCTAAGTTCTTGAGAAATTTTGGTCTGTAGTTTTCATCCATTGCACTGTCATTTTCTGGTATTGAGACTGAGGTAACACTGGCCTCATAAAGTAAATTGAGAAAGATTCCCTCCTTTTTTATTTTATGGGAAACTTGATTAAAATTGGTAACAATTCTTCTTTAAATGCATGGTAGACTTCTTTATCAACCACCACTTGTTTTTGTAAATAAACTTTTATTAGAACACAGCCATGCTCATTTATTTACATATTGTTTATGGCTGCTTTCATGTTACAATGGCAGAGATGAATATTTGCAGCAGAAACTTTTGCTCAGAAATTATAAAAATATTCACTAGCTGTCCGTTTGTAGATAAATATTTGCCATCCTCTGATTTAAACCATTTTTCCCATCCAAACTTTTCATTATGATAAGCAAATTAATTTTTTTGGTCCTGACCTGTCTTTTGATGAAGGAAATGATCTGAAGCAAATGATCAGTAGGAGAGAAAGTGAATAATTAGAACTCTAACAGTTCAGTGACAGGACTACCAACATCTAAATAATTTAGGATTTGTTATTTTGCCATTTGTGATACAAGTTTCTCCCCCAGTGTCTCAGGAGGCTATAGCATCAGTGTCTTTTGGAATGCCTATGAAAATTTAAATTTGGAAATGGACACCACATTAAAGCTGAGTCATCTCAGCAGAGTACTTGAAGATTGGTATTAATATGCACCCACAAATCCCTCAATGGTACTTACTGGAAACATACTTTCATTCCATCTCTGAATCCAGTAAACTAAAACAACTTACTGTTAGCTCTGCCCTTGGTGCGAAAGCAAAGTTTCCTATTTGTTCTCCTCTGGTGCTTCGTTTTCTATTCCCTAATGTGATTTTATTACTACAAATCTTTCTTGAGCTGTCAGATAAAATGGATTGTGCCAAGGTCTCTGAATCAGACAATTTCTCTGCCTGAACTTGCAGCTTCAGCTTAAGTTGTTCCAGTTGCCCCTTTCATGCCTTTTGAGCCTCCACTCAAGCTGATTAATTTTTATTCTTTTATCTGTTTATGGGAGAAGAACATTGTCAGTTGTTGGGAATTTTCGTAATGACCCTGAAATCTCTCTTTGATTTTACTTGTACTCTTAAATCTTGCATTTCCTTGCATGTATATTTTCCATCTGGTTTTATTATAAACCTCACTATGGCTAGTTATATGCAGATCACACATCCCAGAAATCACAGCCAAGCATTCCCCTAATTTCCTCAATACTAGTGGTCTAGGAGGAGCTATAAATTGTGCTGAAAAGAAGAGGGGAGATTGGCTAGTAGCCAGGTGGGAAATGCTAGTCAAAAAAATCTCAAAGACAAATATTTTGGTAAAAGTTGGAAATAAGATAAAATTTATATTCTGTTTTGGACCTTCAAAGACCCTGCTGTTTATACTATATATTGACCAGTTCTTCCTTTGCCATGATAGTTTTGCCATTATCTAAATGTGTTGTGAGATTTTTTTCAAAAATTTTCTAAGGTGTATTATCTATGGGGATGTGAATTTACAGAAATGACCATTTTGTTTATGTGATTTCTGTAGAAGCACTTTGCAAAAACTCATTCCATAACTAAGTTGAGAATTTTAAATGAACAAAGGAAAATCCCTGAACCACCAATTCTTTGTCACACTGGTTTAACTTGCAAATTTTGCTCACTAATAAGAATGCCAAGTCATTATTCAAAGGGTATTGTCCTATTTTACATATAATTTTAACATGCATGAGTATTTGATTTTATGTCCTACAGCAAATTAAATATAGAAATTTATATCTACTGTAACCAATCAATTATATTGGTTGCAATGAGAAGTTAAAAACAAAGGAAAAGACAATAAATGAAGACAAATACTCATGCATCCCCCCCACACTAACACATTTCAACACAGACACACATGTGCCCACACAGCACGTGTAACACCCACCTATAAACATCCAACTTAATGCATAGATACTCTTTCAAACACACACACACACACACACACACACACCAATCCCAGTATACACGCAATACCTCATCTTAATATATATACTATTCTAAATCCCAACATGCACGTAGATAATACACCCAAACACTATACATAACTACACAGACCACAACCAATATAAACATACACATATTATTCACAACCCCAACACATACACCTTTTAATACACACATATATCAATATTCACATGCATCAGCACACCTACTCTCTTCTCTCCCCAACCCACCTTGAAATTACCATTTTATTCCATATTTCCTCCACTCTTCCCACCCCCCTTCCCACTCTCATGCACCCTGTTTCATATATATTCCACATCAATCACCCACACACTCCCATCCCATTATCCACACACAAGCCTAAATGAATACATACACATAAAATTTGGAGAATGACTAATATCCCTACAAACTTCAAGGAAATCCTTTCAAGGGTATTATAGTATAAATCAGCATATGATCATAAGCTGAGGATCCAGAAAGATTACATCACATTCATTCTTTTTTATTTTAGAAGATAAGAGAATATTTAATATGTTTCAGGAAGATTCCCATTAAACCTGTGACATAACAAAACATTGTAATGATTAAAAATCCATAGGGAAAATTTCAACTATCCAGAATGGCATATTTCTTAAGATTTTCAATTTGCTGATTATTATCTTTTGGATAATCATAGATCCTTTCTTGCACTCTAATAATCACACCATTTATATCTCAACCCCTTCCTACCATTATAGGGTGACCATACAATGAGAACATTTTTAGTTCAAAAGGGGAAGCTAGTTGTAACTTTGCCTTGACAACAGAGATAACTCAGAGCTCTCTAGGAAAGACTGTGATCACCCTTCTTATGCAGAGGTTGAAGATACTCTCTTTACTTCATCATTTTCCATTCACTGTTGAGCCCACTCTAGTCTGGGTCTTTTCCTCTTCACTCTGTAAAAATTACTTTTTGTGATGCTCATCCAATGTCTTAATGAGGCAAATATCCAATGAATACATTTCTCAATTTCTTGACCTCACAGTTGAATATTTCATCCTTGAAATACATCTTTCTTTTTGGCTTCATGATATCACACTTTACTGCCTTTCTTCTTCCTTTCTAGGTCATTCTCTTCAGGCTCTTCCTTCTCTACTTTATTGATACATTCTGGAGTATCCTTAGACCTTGTTCTTAGACTACATTTTTGTTTTCAGTATGATCCCCCTAATGCCAGTTACCACCAAACTTATGTCTCTGTCCCAGAAAGTTACTGAGGTCTAGCCATGTGTGTCCACCTTCACTTGGATGTCTCGTACGCATCTTAAGTTTAATACGGCAAAACTAAACTCTAGGGCTTCCCTGGTGGCGCAGTGGTTGAGAGTCCGCCTGCCGATGCAGGGGACACGGGTTCGTGTCCCTATCCCGGAAGATCCCACATGCCGCGCAGCGGCTGGGCCCGCGAGCCATGGCCGCGGAGCCTGTGTGTCCGGAGCCTGTGCTCCGCAACGGGAGAGGCCACAGCAGTGAGAGGCCCGCGTACAGCAAAAAAAAAAAAAAAAAAAAAAAAAAATTAAAAAAAAAAAAAACTAAACTCTACATTTTCCCCCCATACTTCAACTCCAAACCTCCTTTCTCAGGGTTCTCCATTTAATAAACACCTCCTTGATGCACCCACACCAAAAATCCCCCATAACTTTCTTTCCTTATAGCTTATCTTTCATCAAATCCTGCTCATTTTATATCAGCGATGTCTTTTGAATACATTCCTTTCTCTCCATCTTCATTGGCACTCTCCCTGTCTGAGCTACAATGACCTCTACTGCAAATGACTAAATGAAACTCTCTTTCATCCATTTTTATCCTTGTCACCTCCTAGTGATTAGCCATGCTGCAGCTCAAGTAGTTGTTTTACAAGGCAAATTCATTCATGTCTTTACCTTGGTCGAAACCTTTAAAGATCCTCAGCACTATTAGGACAACCTTGAAAATATTTTAAGTCTTGCGCGATTCGTCCCATATTAATCAACCTAATTCTCAGTCCTCGTCTCCTGCCAAATCCATCTGCTCATCACAATGGCTTTGTTTCCATTCCCTAAAATGCCCTTTTCAGCACCAGGACAGTCATACATGCAGTTTCATTTGAATATGCTTCGTTCCTTCTCTTTAATCTGATTATGCTTTAGGTCTAAATTTTCTTTATTTTCTTTAGGGTGTATTAGTCCCCAGTTTATGCATCTCAAGGGGATATGGGGATATATATATACATATAGCTGATTCACTTTGTTATACAGCAGAAACTAACACAGCATTGTAAAGCAATTATACTCCAATAGAGATGTTAAAAAAAACCCCATATATTTTCTTTCACCACATAAATCACAGTTGTAATTGCATGGTTACTGGGGTGATGTTGTTAAATTTCTGTTTCCCCTACTAGATTAAAGTTCCATGTCTATTATCACTCACATTGTAACATACGTCTAGCACACAGTAAGCATGAAGTAAATATTGGTTGAATGAATAAGAGTGGTAAGCATTTAATGTAAAAGAACTACTAAGTAAGCTGGACTCAGAGTGTGCAAAAAGAAACAACCTTATTTTTTTCTGCTATACCTTTAAAATTGTTTTGCTGGTTCTTTCTTTCTCACCTCTTGGATAAGATCTCAGGAATACTCCATAGTTTGATTTTCAATCTCATATAATGAAAGTCTTCAAACCAATAAAAACTATAGTCTAGACTAAATACAGATCCATGCTTAATTCAACTTGAAATTTAAGATTTTTGTCCTCCTGTTGCCTGGACCAATATCGGCTTTGGAAACCTGCAGTGGGACTTTCTTCTCACTTTTTTTTTTTTTTTTTTGTCAGGCCAAAGGGGTAGGAATGAGGAAAAAGGGGGCATAATACATAGTAGATTCAGTTATAGCCTAGGACCTGTGCCCACCGGATGGGATAGTGGTTTCTCCTTGTTTGATTATATTTAAAAGCCATAGGAAGAAGCCTATATAGAGGTACAGGTAAACCATGTAGGAATAAGAATAAATGTTTTGGAGGGTAATGAGTCTCTAGGAGTATTGTTTTTGGAAAGTATTGTTGTGGAAAGAATCAAGAACACAAGTACTACAGGGATACACCTAGTATCCTTTCTGCTTGAAATGTGGACCATGTATAAGAAAAGGAATTAAAGATAGATTTGCTGGGCTAATACTGCTGTGGAGTTGCTGAGTCTTGCTCCTACAAGGAGCAGGGAGACTATAAAGCTCAGTCCTGTTTAGGGTTGTCATATTCCAGGATGTCTGAGCTGACTTGGTGATTCATCTCTGCCTGCTGTATTTGTCCAGATTGTACTGGAGCTGCCCCACACTAATTACACAATGATAAGACAATTAAGGAAATACTAACAAGATAGGACATCCTGGTATTCTGACACAGTCGTTTTAAGGGAAGACTTTGGTCTCAGAATGTTGTGACACAAAGTCATAGGAATCCTGCCTTAATAAGAAGCCAGTTTAAGCTTCTTCATTCCCATTGTGATTTTCCACACGGCCCTGCAGTACCATCAGCAGATGGCTGCCTGTGGAGAACTTTACCCTCTGATGGGAAAACGCTTTGCATGGCCATCTTCTTTTATCTAAGTTTGTGGTCTTTCGACTTACATTAGAGGAATTGTCCTCTTTACCTCTGTTTAATCTTCCAATCAACTACATCACACTTGCTTCAACCATGTGACAAGCTATAGTAATTGGAGGGAAGTCTCTCCAGAGAAGATATTTTTTTCACAGGTGACTTGTAATCTGAGAAGAGAGAAGGAACTGGAACTTCATAAATAGCTTCAACCACTTAAGAAGGTACATTATTGTTACAGAAAACAATAAATAACTAAAATCAATTTACTTTGAAATGACTTTGGAGTTAATGTTTTCTGTTTTTTTCCATCAGAGACACAATCCAGTTAAAATATGTTGGATATCAAGATCTGTGACTCATAATCCCTCCCCTATAAAGATGTAAAATAATATCTGGAGATCTGTATTAATATTACTGGTAAAGAGAGGTAAATGACAGGAGCACTTGCATACTTCATACACATTGACCATACATTCATCTTTTTAATACAACCCATGAGATAAGTATTACTACCGTTCATCAATTCTGAGATACACTTTTATTTTCACATTTTAATGTGAAATGTCTTTGCTGTCTGGATGTACTTCACAATCATAATGTCTCATGATTTTTGTTAGTTAGATGGCAACTCTGATGTGGATACCATTACCTGTGCATTCATGAACATCAAAAATGCCAGAATAAAACTTCAGATTCAGTGTCAGAAGTTTGAGGGAAAACCTCAGAAACAATAATGAAACATTCTTTAAAGTCACAGAAACCAAGTGGTGATGGATATTGGAAAGGAAAGATGGCAATTCATGTGTTTTAAACAACTTTCCTGCAACAGGAATCAAAAGTAAATTGGCTGTCCGTAATACCTAAGTCAGCGTAGGAATCCAGCACCAATGGCTGTCAGTTCTTTTATGTATTATGTTAAGAAATACTGAATCGCCAATCTTTTGGATGACCCAGAGAACTACATTGTGTGAGAGAAAGCAGATGTACATGAATTGTGAATCGAAAAGTGATTCAGAAAAGTCAGATGCTGAAAGTGAACAAGGTTCACAGATACTTGGACCAATTTATCTATCTTATGTTTTTCTCATTTTATTCATGTATAAAAATCCCATGTGATAAAAGTTTATGTCTAATCAGGTCTAAGAAAGCTAGTTTCAATACATACAAAATTATTCTAAATATCATATTTTAACTGGCAACGTCTTTGGCAGCATATTTCCCAAAATACAAAGGTGTGTCATAATTCTTGTCCCTATTCTAGAGACAAGAAAATTGAAACCTATGATAGGCTTATTTTGAGCAGTCACACAGCTAGTAAATAGTGGCACCATCTTTGCTTTCAGATTGATCAAACAGCTGACCATGAACTGTTACATACTACGTCATGTCACCCCTGCAGGGAAAGGGTTACAAGTCTCTAAAAGAGGGAGAAAGCATCTCTGAGAGAGTAAATAAAGTGTTTATGTTGTCCTTTCAACTAGAGCCCACAACTTAATTGAAAGTCTTATCTTTCATAAAGCGTTTCCTCTTTGCTATCATCTAGAAGCAAGTATTTCAGCAACAGGGAGAAGACAAAACCAGTTTCAGAATCATAGCAGTGAAAAGCCAAGAAGGCTGAGCATGTAGTGCACAAAGCAGAAGATTCTGACCCAAACCAAGACACTGATGCTCACACCAGTGCTGTAGTACTTGCAGGGATAATTATTGGTGATGCTGTCCTCATCAGTGGTAGATGCGTAAATCTGAATAAAATCATGTCTGTGTAAAATTCACGCTGGATCCAGAGGTGTAGAGGCCACCCTGAGAACATAGTTGTCAGTACATATACCTGCCTCTGTAACAATGTCATCTCCATTAATGGTTTGCCAATTAGTATAAACAGAATGCATATTTCTACTGAGGCAGGCAAGCGCTGTCATTCTGGATACACATCTATATTTCGGATCACTTTGACCCACTTAAACCACAGTGACTCCATGAAATTTTACTGCATAATGAATTGAAGTTCATATTCAAAAGTAAATTGGTTATAGCTTTTGATCTAAGTTCAATTCTCAGTTATATAAATCTATAAAAAATCTAAATATGATAGAAGGTAGGGACATTAGTCATCTGATGGTCACATCAGACCTACCTGCGTTTGAATTTCTGACATACAAATGTGTATTTAGTCTCTGTTGTGAACAGGTAAACAAAAACCCTTCTCATAAGGGAGTTTGCTTAGCTGTCGTACTGCATCTTTCGAAGCAGTCTAAGTAAAATTTCTAAAGCCTGTATATTCCATACATATTAGCTAATAGAGTCACTGTTTTGTACTATTTAGTAAAACTCATCAGTAACTTTATGTTTGCATAGTAACAGGTAGTTTTTCCTTTAGTCATTGATTACATTTTCCATGTGTGTTTCACCCACCAAGATTTGTAAAAAGATGAGAAATTAGTTGGATTCCAAGTAGGTGTTTCTGATCCACCTCCCCCTCACAACTATGCATGAACATTACTGATTAAAACAAATAGATAAAAACTATTTTAAATTTGGTGCCAGTCCACCAGATTTAAGTCCAGGCTGAACTGAATAGCTGAGTAAATTGCCTCTCTGTAAGAACTAGAGGAACAGTGATTAGTTATGATGAAGAGAGAAAGCTAAGATGTGACTTCATCAGTACTTTCAAGAACAATGAAAAACGATTATATAGAGAATTTTCGTTCCCATTTCTTTTTAGAGAAAATCAACTAACTTTAGATTTCAACGTGATAGATTATGACCTGCCATTTGGGAAAGGTGTTGTAAGAAGTCAGAAATGATAGCAGAATTGATCAGATTTTATCTAATTTTATTCAGTAGAAGTTAGGAGCTTTAAGATAAGTTATAACATTTTATATTATTTTGTATGGTAAAGCATAAGGTTAGAGGACTATGGCCTTGCTGCTAAGGTGAGGTATAAAGAAAAATATGTTTTCATCCAACTCCCTGTGTGCCTTTGATCCTCAAATTTCCATGATTAGACTGTTTTAATTTATAATATTAATTTTTTGTTTCCATGATTCCCACTTAATGTCAAATACTTCTGTGGGGTTTTAAATTTTTGCCAATGCCTTACCAATTATCATTTTAGAGTAGGACATGTTTTCTTATTTCCAATTTTATTCATGAGCAAGGCCATAGGGAATAGGACCCAGATGAAGAAGAGCAGAAACACTAAGACAGGCAACTGACACATACTGTAGTAGGTGTTCAATAAACATTTATTAATTACTGAATGTGTGAATTAATAGTTACTAAAGAGGAGGCTGTGTATATATGGATATATATAGTATATTATATATTCTATGTACATTAGGCATAATAGAAGAGAAAAAATATTCCTACAAGAAAATTCTTCACTATCAGGCACTGTTTTAGAATTTGTTGTCTGGTTTTAGGTAAACCTGGCTTCGAATTCTGGTCTCCCTAATCTTTAGCTTTCTCATCTATATGATGTAGATAATACTACCTACCTTGTAGAATTTTCTTAAGGGTTAATAAATCATTTACACTTTATTTTATAAGCTTGCTCTGAGGATTTGATGACGTAGTATTTTTGAAATACTTGGTACCTGACTCAGAGAAATTGCTCAGTAAATATTGTTCTAATTACTATCTACCTCAACATTTCCAATACTGATCCTTAGCTATGTCAGTGATTGAAAATAAGCAGAGGTAAGTGGAGATTTGCAAAGCAGTCTGTGGAAGTATAGCAGGAACTCTCAAAGGAAAGCCAGTAGCTAAGACTCTGGGTGTAGAGGAAGGAGACTGGGTAAGATGGTCAGGAAGTATTTCCCCCAAATTGATGATATTTGAGAAAAATTTTAAAGAAATATAATAATTACTTCAACGATGGGCCCAGCGGGAGCATTCCATGCAGTAGGATGAGTAGGTGTGAAGGCACAGAGGCATAAAGATTGAGGCACCTTTAGGGAGCTACAAATTATTCTGCATGGAGTAGCATTAGAAATGGGGTGGTGGGAGGTGATTAAGAGAGGATCTGCAACTGCCAACAAACATGAAAGAAAGCTCAACATCACTAATCATTAGAGAAATGCAAATCAAAACTACAATGAGGTATCACCTCACACCAGTCAGAATGGCCATCATCAAAAAATCTACAAACAATAACTGCTAGAGAGGGTGTGGAGAAAAGGGAACCCTCTTGAACTGTTGGAATGTAGATTGATACACCAACTATGGAGAACAGTATGGAGGTTCCTTAAAAAACTAAAAATAGAACTACCATATGACCCAGCAATCCCATACTGGGCATATACCCTGCGAAAACCATAATTCAAAAAGAGTCATATACCACATGTTCATTGTAGCTCTATTTACAATAGCCAGGACATGGAAGCAACCTAAGTGTCCATTGACAGATGAATGGATAAAGAAGATGTGGCACATATATACAATGGAATATTACTCAGCCATAGAAAGAAACAAAATTGAATTATTTGTAGTGAGGTGGGTGGACCTAGAGTCTGTCATACAGAGTGAAGTAAGTCAGAAAGAGAAAAACAAATACTGTATGTATATATGGAATCTAAAAAAAAAAAAAGGTTCTGAAGAACCTAGGGGCAGGACAGGAATAAAGACACAGACATAGAGAATGGACTTGAAGACATGGGGAGGGGGAAGGGTAAGCTGGGACAAAGTGAGAGAGTGGCATGGACTTATATATGCTACCAAATATAAAATAGCTAGCTAGTGGGAAGCAGCTGCATAGCACAGGGTGATCAGCTCCGTGCTTTGTGACCACCTAGAGGGGTGGGATAGGGAGGGTGGGAGGGAGGGAGATGCAAGAGGCAGGAGATATGGGGATATACGTATATGTAAAGCTGACTCACTTTGTTATAAAACAGAAACTAACACACCTTTGTAAAGCAAGTATACTCCAGTAAAGATGTTAAAAAAAAAAAAAGGGAGGATCTTCAGACTTTGACTAGAGCCATATCCTGAAGAATTGTTCATGGCACATGATAGAATTGGGCTAGGTCCTGTAAAAGAAAGGAAGTTGTAAAATGTTTTGAGGGAGGGATTGGTGTGATTGGGTTTGGAACCATTCTAGAGGTAGTGAGAGTGATGAATTAAATATAACACCACCAGCCACAAGAAAATCCATTAGTAATCAAAGGTTCAGGTGCGGGTGTATGCAGTAGTCTTGATGGAGCTGAAAAGGAAGGAATGCTGTTCAGAAGTATATATGAGGTAAAAAAAGGCAGGACTTAATAATAGATGAGATGTGAGGAATTAAAAAAAGACGGGCTTCTCAGATGACTCAGCATTCTGGCCTTCATGGTTGAGTTCAGCCTTTCACCAATATAGAAATTAAAATGGGCTTGATTGAGAAGCCACTTCTTTCTTTAAAAGTTTCCTAAAAAGACTTCCTCCTTTCTTTTACTTTTTTAGTTCTTGAATGCTAACAAGAATTCTTTTAGTGATTTGTTATTCTACTCTCCATGAGCCTGTTGGTGTGGTAACTTTAAAAGCATGAACACAAAATTTGATATAACTTTTAATTGCCTTGCTTCATTTTATTTTTTATTTATTCCCTGTATATATACTAAGATTTTCTTCCTTTCTACAAAAGGAAAGGTCATATTAAATCTGTTTTCAGCTCAACACTTGTCACATTACTTAGATTCTCACAAAATTCCTTTTAAAAATTCTTAACAAGGAACCAAATGATCTCAGTGAAGAAGGTCAGCCCAGGAGCAACTTAGACAAATTTGGAAACTTAACCAACTCTTTCTGACACCAAGTTACTTACATTAGAATATAAAACACTTTAATGACTGTCCTTTGAAATTGTAGACTGATTTTTAGCTTCAAATTTATCAGTAGAAATAGGTTTGAATGTGCCATATATAAACGCTGATCAGTCTGTACTGTACAATGAAAGTTGAAATTGTCGTCATGTTGCCAATTACCTGTTTTGTAGCTGATGGAATGAAAGTTGTAGGTACAGTAATTATAGATTAATACTGGCCACGGAAACTTAACATTCAGTCCACAGGAAGAGTGACCTCATTGATATTCAGTATGTTTCGAGAGCTTTTTTCCTGTGTTGCGTCACCTTAGACTTGTACCTCTAGACCTAGAGTCAGCAAACTTTTCCTGTAAAGGGCTATCTAGTAAATATTTTCAGCTTTGTGGTCCCAGTGATCTGTATTTCAACTACTCAACACTGCTGTTGTAACACAAGAGCGGCCATATACACTATGTACACAAGTGAGGGAGTCTGTGTGCCAATAAAACTTTATTTTCTCAAACAGGCAGTGGCCTAGCTTTGGCTCATGGGACATCGTTTGCAAACTCCTGCCCTAGAGCCCAGTAAATAATCTATAAGCAAGTGAAATACACCAGCAGGGCCTCGATTCAGATTGTACCGTGAGGATTGTTTTCTCCTCAGTCATCATTAGTACAAGTGTCTTCCCTCATAAGAAACCAAAGTTAATATAGCAAGGACACCTTTTATTGATTCTCACCAGACAGATCCTACAAATCTGTTTCTGTACTAGAATCAATTGACTTGTACCTCATTCGGTCCTGTTCTGTCCCCTATTCTCAATTTCTAATTCCTCACCCGATATCAATTCTGTTGTATCATACACAGTGACTGTATAGAAAATTTCATTCTTACAAGGAACCCTCATGTTGTCCCTTTATAGCCACACTGATCTTCCTCCACTCACCAAACCCATCCCTGAACTCTAATCCATTCCTCCAATCCACACATCTCAAATGCACCAAAGTTCATGTAGAGTGTTTGCCACCTGAGCCTACTACTTACTCATTACACCTTAACTAATATTTCCTTAAAGTCATTTGCATCATCCAGAGGCTTTATATCAATGAAAATCTGAATAGATTCTGTGCTGACCAACTTTCTCTCAGGGCTTTTGGCTAATATATTATCTTACAATACTGTTAGCTTTCTTTTTCTTACATGTGGCCCCTGCTGTTAATCGATCATTTCTAATCTTGGTTTAATTGCTATTTTCTTAGAATCTTCTTGCTTTTGTTTATACTTCCCTGAACCTACTAAAGTGACTACATGCTCAATGGAAGCAGAACTTCTGCAGTACATTTGTAGGGATGTACATAACCACGTGTTTATAGTCACAGACTCACACATTTATAGACTCATAGCATACCAAATATAAATGAATTTTAATGTATTAATCAACAAATCATATTCATAAGTTAAACTTTTATTATGAGCTATTTGTAGAGTCACATGCAGGTAAATGAAATGATACAGAGAGATTAGTGCATCCTTTATCCAGTTTCTCCAAATGGTAACATCTTGCGAAAAATGATAGTACAATATCACCACCAGGATACTGAGATTGATACAGTCAAGATACAGAACATTTCCACCACTGCAAGGATCCCTCATGTTGCCTGCCCTTTACAGCCACACCTCCCTCCCTCCCCCATCCTCCAAGCTTTTCTCTAAACCCTAGCAACCACTAATCTGTTCTCCAGTTATACAGATTTGTGACTTTAAGCATGTATGATAAATGCAGTATGTAACTATCTGGGAATGGCTTTTTTTTTTTTTCCACTTGGTATAATCTTCTGGAAATTCAGCTAAATTTTTATATGAATCTATTGTATCCAATTTTTTTCTTTTCTTTTGCTGAGTGGTATTTTCTAGGTTATTGAATTTTATGAGTGCAAAGTTATTTGTAGTAATCCCTTATCTTTTTAATGGCAGCAGAGTCTGTAGGGATAAACCCTGTTTAATTCCTGATATTGGTCACTTGTTTCTTCTCTCTTTTTCATCTTGTCAGTCGTGCTAGAGGCTTGTAAGATTTTTAAATTATTTCAAAGGATCAGCATTTTGATTTATTGATTTTATCTATTATCTTATTTTAATTACACCGATTTCTGCTCTCATCTTTATTAGTTCCTTGATTTTTCTCTCTTTGGCTATATGTTGCTCTTTTGTTTCTAGGTTCTTGAGATAGTAACTTAGATTACTGATTTAAGACCTTTTCTATTTTCTAATATAATCATTTACTGTTATAAATTTCCCTCTTAGTCTCTTAGTACATGCATTCTGCTGCGTTGTCCTATACATTTTGATATGTTGTATTTTCACTTTCATTCAATTCTATGTATTTTCAGAGATTTCCTTTAAGACTTCCTCTTGACCTATGGGTTATTTTAGAAATGGGTACTTAAATTTCCACATACATGTTTAGAAAATTTCCTGCAGTTTTTCTGGTATTGATTTTTATTTTGCTCCCTTTTATGGTCAGACAACATAATCCGTACGATGTTGATTCTTTTATATTTGCTGAGATTGTTTTATGGACTAGAGTATGATATTTTGGTGAATACTTCATAAGTGCTTGAAACAATTGTATATTCTGCTATTGTTTACTGGAGTGTTCTAAACATGTTAATTAGGTCTTTTTGGTTGATTTTGTTGTTCAGATCTTCTATATCCTTGTGTAGGTGCTATATCAATTTATTAAAGAAGATGTTAAATTCCCCATGTGTTAATTGTGAATTTGTCTATTTTTCCTTTTATCTCTATCAGTTTTCATTTTGAGTATTTTGAGGCTCTGTGGTTTTGTGCATACACATTTACAATAATTATGTCTTCCTGGGATTAATCTTCTATCATTATTTAATGTCCCTCTTTATTTCAAATAGTTTTCTTTGCTCTGAAGTCTACTTTCTTTATATAAATATGATTACTTCTGATTTTTTAAATTAATGTTTTCATGCTATATCTTTTTTCCATCTTTTCTTTCAACCTACCTATATCATCTAAGTTGACGTGAGTTTCATGTAAACAGCATATAGTCTAGTCCTGACCCTTCATATACTCTTCTAATCTGTGGCTTTTGGGGAATATTTAGACAATTTACATTTACAGTAATTAGTGATATGTTAGGGCTTAAGTCTGGTAAATTATTTGTTCTCTGTTCTCTCTGTTTCTTTTTTCCCCCATCTTCCTGTAAGTCACTTGCACTTTTTTTTTTTTTTTTTTTTTTTTACAGGTTGTCATCTCAATTTGCTTACAGCATTTTTTAGTGAATCGCTTTGTAGAGTTTTCCCAGTCCCTGGTCTGGGTATTAAAAACTATAATATACCTGTGACCTATTACAATCTACCTGTATCGCGTTCTATCACGTTGCATGACATGTGGAAAGTATCACGGGAATATAGTATTCTTAAGCCAAGATATTGTTTCCTTTTAGAGACAATGGTATCAGAATCCTTCACTAAAATGTGAAATATGACTCAGCATAAAATGTACCTGCTATCAATTGCATTGCCAGCTACACAGGAAACCTTTCTTTGGTCAGTTCCCAGGAAATTAATGAACAGATTTGATTCTGCTTAGCTTGGAGAACTGATAAAAATCTCACTCCAAGGTAATGTGAAAGAAGACATAACTTTTCACTTTCTATTCTTTTAAGTATAATTAAAAGACTTAATTAAAAAAATCACTACACCATTCAAAGTTCTTTTCCACTCCAAACTATAATAATACTGATTTATCAGATAAACCCAACTATCTATATCCTAGGCTATAAAAATCTTTTCTTTGTATTTGGACTTTTCAAAAGGTTGAATATTTTTTAATGGTAAATGATTTTTCTTCTGTTTTAACTTGCATTAGCATTTCTAATTTATCAAAGCAATGAGACTTTTCTTTCTTATCTCCATAGAGAGAAAGATTACATAGAACTATATATCCTGACACTATACATACAAAACAAAATAGGAATACTTTATTTCCAAGAACTAAAATTTATTTGTTGTCTTTAAATTTAATTTAAAAATATAGATATATAGATGAGGGTTGATTAATTTGACCAGGAAGAAGAGTGTCTAAAAATGTGGATAAATTATAATATTGTAACCAATTTTTGAAAAATGAATGTGAGAATGATAAGTAATTAAGAATGTAAAACAACATTCCACAATAAAGGCATCAAGACACAAACTGTCTAATCTGTTGTTAGAATATAGGGAATTTGAAAGATGTAAATGGAGATAAAATTGTAAAAACAGTATTCTGGAAACTTCTCAGTAATTACAATGCTACTTGAATCCTTTCCTACTAAGCAACTACATGTATGCAATCTAAAACTTTCAATTATAAATCAGTTTTCCAAAAATGAATGAAAAAATATTAAGCATTTCTGTTCTTTATTTTGACATAGTGACTTTTGCAGCATCATTTAGTTACTATGACAACATTGGACATTTGGTTTTAAGATAATTTCCAAATTGAGTTTCAGAAGTCTTTGTGGTTTATTCATGTCAATGCTTAGAATGTTACAGAAAGGCAACAGAAGGTGAAATGCATGTTGCTCTGTCAAGACAAAGTTGGTATCATAAGTAAACCACATGGAATCCACTAACACCAACACCCCACAGTAATGAGTGACCCAGCGCCCCATTCTCAGCATGCTGATATTGGTTAGATTATTGATGAAGAATTGACAGACATTTTGCAGTGATTTACTATTCAAGAGGGAATCAGATGTGGGGTGACTCAAAATATTGGTTCTAAATGAAAACATTAATGGTAAACTGTTGATAGTGTCCTTTTCAAAAGTCAATTTAATAGATCTGTAAGTGTTATTCACTATTCATTTATTCATTTATCCACTCATTCCCTCATTCATCCATTTACTCATCCTCACAGATACCCACATAGACTATCAAATATGTTCAAGGCATTATACCAGGTAAAGGTGATTATGATAATCTTGCCTTCAAGGAACTAATTATCTGTAATTGGAAAATAAATGTAACCACACAGCAAAAAAAGTCTATTGTGAAGAAAAATAAAGATCTCTGGGAGAAAGAAGTGAATGAGTAATTTAAATTAGACCTCAAAAATAAGGAAAACATTGACAGAGATGTTGAAAATTTATCCCAGGCAGGAGTGAAAGAAAGTAAATGGGAAATTCCTAATGGGCAGAAGTCTGGAGTTAGTGTTCAGTGGTAGATAAGGCTGCATGGCAGTCTTCTAATTATCATCAAAGCCACAGGCAAATTAGAAAAATATATGTTCTGTGGCTGAAGTTTTCTGTGTTCCTAAAGTGTTGTAAATTTGGAAAGAATAAAAGAGATTTTCAAATCCGAGAGATATTTTTATGTTGCATTATTAATGTGACTAAATACATGTTCATATCATACACGAGGGAATGCAACCATTTTGCACTTTAAAATTTTTGCAGTTACTATCATGTTATATCTAATTTGTGCCTAGGGAATGTATTTGTTTTTCATGTGCTGGGATTCACCTGCCGTTTAACAATTTAACTTTATGAGCACAGCTCCACCACCTTGATTTCCATTAGGTATGTGTAGGTGATATGTAACTTAAACTTTTCTGCTCACAGAAACTTTGAAAGGATATGATTCTGGTTGTCCTAATAATCACTATCCATTGATGATCAAGCCAGACACATTATCTGAATCACTGAGTGACTAGATTTTCTACTGATAGTCTCTGAGACTATTTTGAAGCTATTTTGTTTTACTCACAAAGGAAACTTAAAGAGAGTAAAAAAAAATCTGTCCCCTGCTTTATTTTATAATTGAAACTACAGTGAAAACTCAGTGACTCAAATCTGTCTCAAAAGCTTATCTTGAGAAATAATAAAATAATCTGACATTAATAGATCAGTCATTCACAACTTTCTTGTTTTTATTTTTCTGTTACTCTCTGTAGCCCAGTATTTTAAATTGCTTAGTAGAGTTTAGGTATTCTTTCAAATTTTTGATAATGATTCCCAATAAGAAGCACATTTTTCCTCATGATCCAGTACACACACATACAGACACACACGCACGCACACACACACACACACAACTGAGACAAAACTCTCATGAAACAGTATTGTGATGCTCCCTGATAATCTCCATTTTATTTTACTTCATTTTGTTTTATTTTATTTCATGAAAAATATTTTAGTTAAGATTCATTAAATTTATTTCAGTCTTCCCAAGTGGGTTGAAACCTACAGTTTGGAAAACTTTAAGATAATGTGATTTTTTTTCCTTCTCTCTCAATTAAAAAAAATGAGTTTATTCTTTAATCAGCTGTTTTTCTACTTTAAATAGTTTTCCTTACTATAATGTATTCAATTTACTTTTTTGCCTTCTTTTAAAATGATAGCAATTTTACCTTGACTTGAGGCTACATGTTTACAAAAAAAACAATGAAGAAATTGTATGTTAAGAACCAAATTGTAATATTTTTCTCCTTGTCAGTGAAACAATGAACCATTTTAATTACTTTGATACTAAGAATTATTTTATAGATTTGAGGGATATGACTTTGAAGTATAACATTGTGGGTTGGCTTCTGCAGGAAATTGATTCAGTGAGGTAAATCAAAATACCAGGAGAGCTTAAGGTAACCATGAGTTCTGTTGTGTATTTTAATATTAATGAAAACCGCTTTTATGTGGGACAAAAACAAGTAACATATTGTGGCTAAGGGAAAAATTCCATCCTGAAAACTTTACACATTACATTTAGATTCTCATCATTTTATAATCTGTTTTCTCTGTTGGGCTTCATATTGGTCTGGTTTCTTAAAATTTTTGAAACTTATAAATGATAACAAAAATAGATTTTTTATGATGACTATAAACAAAGAGTATTTCTGTACTACAAATGAAAATATTTTAGTGTTAATTCTTACATATACCTATATTACTTTAAAAATCTGGAGTGAAAAATTAAAATAATACAGTTTATAAGTATCTCCAAAAGTTAGCTATGTGTCAGGCAATATGCTAAGTATTGATTCAAAATACCTTGTCAATTCTCACAGAAACCTCTAAGGAAGATATTATTTGTTCCCACTTAGAAGATGACAGGTTTTTAAAGGAAATAATTAGTGAAACACTTTGAACTTAGTCACATCTGAGCTCTTAACCATTATTCTATACATCTGGTACCTTTTCACCACATCTATTTTAATTATTATCATAGATTCAGACAATTATGGTGCTAGCAATTTAACAACCTTCAGAATGAAAAACATGTATCCACTACATTGTGACAGTTTTACTTCAGTATGTTATTCCCTGCACCAAGACATATATCAAACCCTATTTTCCCTACTCAGATTGAGAACTCAAAGAATGACCTCACTGAAGGAACATAAAATGAGAGTCAAAACAATAATAGGAGAAAAAGTTATGTAAGCATCTAATACTGCTAATGCACAAGGGAGATTAAAAAATAATAAATCTTTATCATATAAATATATGCAAATGTGTCCACCTTCAGAAAACTCAAGGGAAACATATAAACTAATGTTCATATTCCTGGTACTTCCTTGAAGTGAATACGTTATTCAACAGCATTTCTCTAAAGTCATTCATTTGATTCAGTTATTATCTCTGATATTCAGTCATTTCTTTAATATAAATACACAGTAATACGTTATTAGAAGGAGTAAAGTTTTAGAAAGAAGGAATTGGGGGTGGGAGTGTGGTCAAGTATTGCCATGAATTAGAAAAGTATGATTTAACAAACAAGCTGCTCCAATTACCTTCCTTTATCTGCTGATTTTTTTCTCCAAGGAGGTCACCAATCTTACTATGTATGATTTAAAGCTTTAATAAATGCATTCTGGATTTATAAACTTTTAAAAATGTTTATTGATAAAAGGCATTCTCTGAGTCCTTTTCCTCTTTAGAGTATATTAAAGCTTTCATTAGTGACCCAAAAGTTATTTTGAATTAATTTAAAAGCAAATACTTGTAATATTTTTTTCACCCCAGGCCACTCTATTTTATCCATTTTCATAAAGATGATGAAGATACATAAATGTAATTCAAATGAATTATCAAAAGTGTGTTCTTAAGCAAAAATGTATATTTAAGCTTGTTTTGCTTATTATCATATAATGTTAAGAATTTGCAGAGGCCATCTAAGTTGGGTGACTGAAAGAAATGCCTAGAACTGCACTGTCCAATACAGTAGGCACTAAGTACATGTGATCATTTAAATTACATAAATAACATAAAATTTTTAAAAATTAGTTTCTCAGTCATATCTCAAGTACTCAGTAGCCATGTGCAGCTGAGGTTTATGAGTGTACATATAGAATACTTCCAGTATTATAAAAAGATATAATGGACAGCCTTGACCTAGACAGTGAATCCCACCGGGGCACAGAAGATTATGCAATACATATAAATGTATTCTATTAATTTCAGTATGCTTTTGTGAGAGGCAAGTCCCTTTTGTGCTTTGCCCACAAAGAAGGGTCTATGGAGTTGCTGAGTGGTGGGTGGTGGCTCCTCAGCCTGGGGTTCTCTGGGTCTGCCATTACACTGAGGGAGGCCAGGACAGCTACTCTGGGCTTGCACACCTTTGAGCCATCTCTATGAACATCTCAGCTCTCTCAGTCTTAATAACGCTAGAATAATAAAGCATCTGAACCTCTTATTACCTTATCAACTTTCATTTACAAAGTATTTGTTTTATTATTTCATATGGATATTTGATCACTGAAGTGTTATCTGCTGAATGGTCAATTATACTGTTTTCATAGGAGGGGATGCTTTTACTTGAAATTAGAATGAGATCTTGATAACCAATTAATAGTTTCATTACATTTAACTATCCAAGATAAAAGTATATATATATTTGAAACACTCAAAATGAAATCTTAGAGAAATATTTCCTTGGACAGAACTGATCAGTCTCAGAATGAAGTAACACATTGATGACATACTTGAAATACGTTGCAAACCCTAAAATTCCATGTGAATTATTACTATTATTATACATCTGCCATCAATCTGGAAAGTAGATAGTGTACAAAAATGAGAAATCCTAGTCCAAAATATGTTTGTTTTAATAAAAATATATGATAATTAGGAAACGAGTCTATATGTATATACTTTTAGTTTCTCAGTTTCAGTGGTTGAGAAAAAGCATTTCTCCATCTTTTTGTGCCTGGGGTCTTTATTCTCTATGTGAACAGCTTGGGAAACAGATTGCTTATATCAACATGCTCGTTAGAGCAAAATTCCTTGAAAAAGATCTGTAGAATATATACCATATGAATCCAAGGGTTTCATTTATTTTCTCATGCATCAACCTGTTTCTAGTAGTTCACAAAGTTGAATATCATCTTTCATCTTTTATGCCTTTGCAAATGAGATATTGTAAATACATGTTGCTGTCTTCATAGGATTGCGGAATGGTAAAAAAAAAAAAAAAAGCAGTAAGATTATGGGTTTTTTTTTTGTTGTATTTTGTTTTGTTTCATTTTGTTTTTGTTCTGCCATGCTCAGACACTTAGGCTGATAGCCATCCTGACTGGAAAACAGTAATAAAGTGGAGCTGAATGACTAGGATTGACATTCCAACATTAACACTGAGGGAATGTCCATAGCACTTCTTTTTAATGGGCACAAAAGTAGCCTCATGTGAGGCACTTAAAAGATGAGCATGTATGAGATCTATTAGACTGAATTATGAACTCACCCTTTATTATATCCATGGCTCAGACAGATATAATTTTTAAGTACCATTGTTTGCTACCAGACACCATGATTTTATGCTAGATATTTAAGCAACTTTAAGAAATGATTGTTTTTCCCAAATAGACTAACTCTTAAAATTGGTTACTATTTATTCAGAAAAGACAATGAAGAAAAAGAGGCTTTATTTATTTATTTATCTCCTAACTCATATATTATATTTCTGAGTATAATTTTTTACTTTCAGAATATTGTAATAGTATAATTATTGAATTGGGTATCAAGTGGGACTCTCTTAATATAAAAAGTCAATAACATATCTTAAAAATGTAAATTGAAGGAAAAGGGGAAAAGTGTGTAAAAACTATGATGTTTGCCTCTTTTTATGCTTGAAAAGTGGGATATAATCTTTATTATTACTTAAATTTATTTAACTCACTTCCAGTGCTTTATGGAAACTTAATCTCCTTCAAAATGTATCCATATACCATATATTAAAATGTTTAAAACAGCTGTGTGAAATACAAATCATCTTAGGCAGAAAATATTTAATGAGTGCTTCACCAATAAAACTGTTCCCACATAAATAGTTCCAGATGACCTCGAGAGAAGCTTTAAAAACTCTGAATTCAATGTCTCATATGCCTTAGGCACCCCAGTAGCTGTTTATCCTCACGGGATTCTTCATTTTATTTGTTCATGCTGAATTCTTTTTCCATGCAGTTATCTCTTTAGTTGATGAAAGGTTCATTTAAATCAGTGGATCACTCAGGACCTTGCAGTTGACATGTGAACATAGGGAAATATGTGAATCAGAGAAAAAAAGAGCTCTCATTGCCCTCCCTCATCTAGGCAAGCTCCAGATCACTCAGTGAATTCAATAAAGCATCTGCATGGCAAGAGATGAGAACCTATGAAAACAAAAATGTAAAATGAAAAAAGAAAATGAAAACCATTGTAAACAGAGCCAATGAACAGCAATGCCTTCCCCCCCTCCTTCCTTCCTTCCTTCCCTCCCTCATTCTTTTTCTCACTCTATAAAATTTATATGATCAGCTTTTGTTACAGCATTTAGACAAACCTTCACTTAGTGTTACAATGCTATATGGTTTTATTTCTCTGAATAGTTTTACAGTCTGCCAGAAGATCAGCTCTTTATTTTAACTCCTTATTATTCTTTTTATTTTTTTAATGTTTGTTTATTTATTTTCTCTTACTAGTCATCCATTTTATCCACATCAGTGTATACATGTCAATCTCAATCTCCCAGTTCAACCCACAACCACCCCCCCCCACCACTTTCCCCCCTTGGTGTCCATACATTTTTTCTCTACATCTGTATCTCAGTTTATGCTCTGCAAACCAGTTCATCTGTACCATTTTCTAGGTTCCACATATATGCATTAATATACGATAATTGTTTTTTCTTACTTACTTCACTCTCTGTGACAGTCTCTAGATGCATCCACATCTCTACAAATGACCCAATTCCGTTCCTTTTTATGGCCAAGTAATATTCCATTCTATATATGTACCACATCTTCTTTATCCTTTTGTCTGTCGATGGGCATTTAGGTTGCTTCCATGACCTGGCTATTGTAAATAGTGCTGCAATGAACATTGGGGTATATGTGTCTTTTGAATTATGGTATTCTCTGGGTATATGCCCAGTAGTGGGATTGCTGGGTCATATGGTAGTTCTATTTTTACTTTTTTAAGGTACCTCCATACTGTTCTCCATAGTGGCTGTATCAATTTACATTCCCACCAACAGTGCAAGAGGGTTCCCTTTTCTCCACACCCTCGCCAGCATTTCTTGTTTGTAGACTTTCTGATGATGCCCATTCTAACTGGTGTAAAGTGATACCACACTGTAGTTTTGATTTGCATTTCTCTAATAATTAATGATGTTGAGCAGCTTTTCATGTGCTTCTTGGCCATCTGTTTGTCTTCTTTGGAGAAATGTCTATTTAGGTCTTCTGCCCATTTTTGGTTTGGGTTGCTTGTTTTTTTAATATTGAGCTGCATGAGCTGTTTATATATTTTGGAGATTAATCCTTTGTCCGATGATTCATTTGCAAATATTTACTCCCATTCAGAGGGCTGTCTTTTTGTCTTGTTTATGGTTTCCTTTGCTGTGCAAAAGCTTTTAAGTTTCATTAGGTCCCATTTGTTTATTTTTGTTTTTATTTCCATTATTTTAGGAGGTAGATCATAAAATATCTTGTTATTATTTATGTCATAGAGTGTTCTTCCTATGTTTTCCTCTAAGAGTTTTATAGTGTCTGGTCTTACATTTAGGTATCTAATCCATCTAAGTTTATTTTTGTATGGTGTTAGGGAGTGTTCTAATTTCATTCTTCTACATGTAGCTGTCCAGTTTTCCCAGCACCACTTATTGAAGAGACTGTCTTTTCTCCACTGTATATCCTTGCCTCCTTTGTCATAGATTAGTTGACCATAGGTGTGTGGGTTTATCTCTGGGCTTTCTATCCTATTCCATTGATCTATGTTTCTGTTTTTGTGCTAGTACCATATTGTCTTGATTACTGTAGCTTTGTAGTATAGTCTGAAGACAGGGAGTCTGATTCCTCCAGCTCCGTTTTTGTCCCTCAAGACTGCCTTCACTATCCGGGGTCTTTTGTTCTCCACACAAATTTTGAGACTTTTTGTTCTAGTTTTGTGAAAAATGCCATTGGTAATCTGATAGGTATTGCATTGAATCTGTTGATTCCCTTGGGTAGTATAGTCATTAATCCTCTGGATATAACTGAAGAGTTGCCAGTTCTTGTTTGGAGCCACTTCTTCATCTACTAATTTATTTGTTCTTCACTCTTCCCAACAGGAGAGTTGCAATTAAACATCATGAATATATGATTGCTGAAGAGTTAATGTATCTTAAATGCATCAGTGTTCTATGTTAACCAAATGTATCCAACAATTGGTTTCAGTAGAAAATCACAAAAGAATTAAATCTAAAAGAGATGCACTACAGTCAACAATCTTCTGCATACTTAACAACCTGAAGCTGCTATTTCTTAATGATTAAAGTCAATTCACCTTGTCTGCTCTTTTCTTTGTTAAAATTTTTTTTTGATTTGCTATTCTTGACCTTTACCTTCTTCATACTCTCTTTTCTCTTGGTTTCCTTGATTCTCATCTTTGATTCTACTTTACCTTTCTAGTTCCTTCTTTTTAGTCTACTTGTTTTCCCACCACCCTCTAGATGCTAAAGTTTTGAGCAGTGTTTTTAACTCATTGTTCATATCAAAATTATCTGATAATTTTCTCAAAACCAAATTTCCGAGCTGCTGCCTTGGAAATCCATATCAGTAGATCTGGGATAGAAACTGTATTAGTTTGCGAGGGCTGCTGTAACAAAGTACTAGATGACTAAACAACAGAAATGAATTTTCTCACACTTCTGGAGGCTAGAAGTTGAAAATCAAAGTGTCAGCAAATTTGGTTCCTTCTGAGGCTGTGAGGGAAGCTCTGTTTCAAGCCTCTTTTACTGGCTTGTAAATGGCTATCTTCTCTCTGTTTCTCTTCACATCATTTTCCCTCTATGTGTTTTCCTGTGTCCAAATTTCCCCCTTTTTATTAGGACATTAGTCATATGGTTAGTACCCACTCTCATGACCCAGTTTAACTTGGTTACCTATGGAAAGGCCTGTCTCCAAATAAAGTCACATTCTAAGGTTCAGGGAATTCGGAATTCAACATGTGAATCTGCTGGGGACACAGTTCAATCCATGACCTAGTCTAAGGATCAGGAGTTATAATTATACTAAATCTAATATACAAATTTGGGAAATATCCTAAGTCTGTGTTTTAGGTCTTTTCTCTCTTTCTTTTGTTCTTTCACTTAGTTCATGCCAAACTAGGCCTTCCTCAAGTAAGCACGCATTTCTCCACATCACATCTTCAGGCATCTCTGGCCCATGCAACCAGGTGGGAAAAAGTGAGATGCAGAGTTCAGAATGCACACATTATTCCTTCTGCAGGCAGATCATGGCAGCTGTGCATAGGTCTTCTGGTTATTAGAGAGAGGAACTTTGAACTCTACAGCCACTGAGACTTTAATTATACCTAAAATATGCAATGTTATCATACAAATTGTTAAATGAGTTGAAAAGCTATTAACTGATACCTTTGCACCCTCTGTATCACCCCATCCCACTAAGATTCAGGTGATGGCAACTTCAAAAAAAACTTGATATTAGTCATTAGGAAAAATAAAAACACTCCATGTTTGTAACTTATTGTGTTGAGGCTGATCAAAATAAACATTTACAATTAGTTGTCAATGCAATTTTCCTTTTAGTTATCTTTTCAGTATTAGGGTTAATGATCAAACAAAAAATATTCTTGTAACCAGTTTTTTTTTTATTATGCCAGGCACACTTCTAAATTATCTTTTTGCTTTCACTTTTTTTTGTGAGCTATATTCAGAAACTTTCTATGGATCACAGAATTCACAGATAGAAAAGAAGAAGAATTTTACCCCATTGATAGCTTCTATGTATTGACCCAGAAACAATGATAACTGCTGCTCTTATTCAATAATCACGGTAATCTCCTGGGTTAGATATTATGTCAATATTGTATAGGTTTCAAATAGAGGCTCATAGAGTCAGAGTAACTTTCTTCAAGGGAATGCTGTTTTTGAGGTCAGAACTATGCACAGTTCCTCTAACTCCAAAGCCCATGATTTCAGCCAGACAATATTTTGCTACCTTGATTTAGAAGAGCATTTTATCAGTCCAAAACACTATTCCATTGATCATACTAAACTCTCATCCAGTCCCAAGAGATATTTCTACTCTGTTTTAGAGAGAAAAGGAAGCTGGGTTTCAGAAAATTAAGTGACTTTCCCAAGCTGTCCATCATTACATGGCAAGAACTAACTTAGATGCCTGGGCTCATATATATCTTGATTAACCTCTATTTTGTTTGATCTATGGTTTACAAATATTTTAATATAAACCTTAATTTTATTTTGGTGAACATTTTAGGAAAATTTGATTTAAGAACTTTTTCTTCTCTTGGTTTAGGAATGAATTTTTTTCCAATTAACTTACTGAAAAAATATCCTCATAAATTTTACTAAAGTGCCTTGTTTCTGAGAATTATATATAATTACTACTTGTCTTCATCAATTGAAAATATGGGTAGTTTAAAAAAATACAGATGAAGAGAACAGAATTTGGAAATATAAGTTTTAAAAGTGAGAAGTACATGAAAATTCAGAAAATATGTGAAAGATATTTAGGAAAAAAAATATACCTGTGTTCTAGAAAACTTGGTTCTGTTTTCCAATTTAGTCTTAAACATTTTCCCCTGATTACTAAATGAATCCTTTTGTTATATGAAAATGAATGTTTTTATTATTCACTCATCTTTCCTTCTCTGGTGTACATAAAATGGTTTCTGAATTTTGTATGCTTCGGAAAACTTGAGGGAGGCCTGTTGCCTATCTAAGAATCAGTGGAGCTGAGTAATTTAGTCATAATTGCAGTCATTAGAGTATCTGAAACTTGGCTCTCAATTCAAATCTGGTTATTTATCTTTCTTGGTGATTCCCAAGATCTTCTTGGTTAGAAGTCTTGTGATTCTTTAGTGAAGCTTGGAAATAATATATACCCTTTATAGAGAGCCCATCAACTGCACAGGGAAAGAAAAATTCATAACAATTGATGGTAATCATGGATCCAGATGCCCTTTCAAATATTCATAAAGATTATAAAACAGTCCTGGATTTGCTTTTGTCTCTTCTACATTTAAGTATCTTTCTAGGCTTTGGGTAAATGATTACTATTGTAACTAGCTATTATTTTCTTTCTTATACCTATTATCCTTCTAAATTCCCTTTCTTTGTTCTGCTTTGGATTAAATTTATTGGTGAAAATTGGAAAACTCTTTGTTTGTCCTGTAACTACAGTTACTAAATTTGTCTGTTAAAAGCAAGAAAGACAGAAGTAACTTGTAAGTATTAATGTTAGGAGAAACTAAAGAAGAAAACACAACTACAGTCATTCTTTTGGTTAAATAGTAGGAAATTGTTTTCCCTTTAGAATGTGTAATAGAAAACTTGAAGGAGTCTTAGTGATCATCTGGGTAACCCCTCATTTGAGTGGATAATGAAACTAATGGTTATTGGGTGAGTTAATCATATAAAATGGAATTCCTGCTGTGTATCTGATCTTGGACTGGCCAGAGGAATTTGCCTAAGGTCATTCTATTAACCAGTTACAGATTAATTTTGGAATATTTCTTTATTGTTCATCACCAAGTAGAGAAAATTAACAGGCTGGATTGTAAATAGTCTTAAAACCTTTAAATTGTGATTAAAAATCATTTTTGTGTGTGCCAGATTAATGCTATATTTCATCAGTCCTCTTAAAATGACTGTTTTATAAAAAGTGATGACCACTTCCTCCTTCTCAAATGCTCTCCTCTCATCACTTCCTGCTTATTTTTCCTACTTTATCAGTCTTTTTTTTTTTTTTCCTGACCCAGCCAGTTCAGGGTCCTCCCTCAAATCTCAATATTTTTGAAAACTAAAAGGAAAATCCTGGTATCATTTTCCCTTTGTAAACATTTACAGTCTTCTTTAGGTTAGTTCTCATGGTTTTCATTACCTTCTATATGTTCACAAACACAAAATCTTAACCCAGAACTTTCTACCGAATTTCCAACCTGTATGTCCAACTGCCTACTTGGATTATCCACTTGGATGCCTTATAAACTTCAAAAATAAATACTATGTCTTCATTCCCTTCACATATATCTTCTACCTCTGTCTAACCCTCCCCCCACCACCACTCAGTTTTCTTAGTAAGTGGTACCTTCCTTAAGCTAATTACCCCAAATTGCCCAGGGCAGAAAATGGAATTCATCTTTTAGTTTTCTCTGTCTCTTTTTCCTTCACACCTATTAGAATTGACACCAAACTGATTATATGTAGCCTGTAGATGTAGCCTGGAAAATACATCTTACATCCATTATTCACTCACTCTGCCAATATTTTCAAGCGCCATGTACCGGGCACTGGATTATGTACCAAAGTATGTGACTGTGAACAAGACAAACAGGATTCCTGCTCTCATGGACTGTGCCTTACAGTAGGAAAAGAAGAAAAAAAGTAAAATAAATGAACTAATACAATCAGTCCATAATATGTTGCCATGCAGGAAATAAATTGTGTGCCATGATCAAGAATAATAAGAGTGAATCTATTTGAATGTGGTGGTTAAGAAAGGACTCTTTTGAACTGAGAAGTGAATAATGAGACCAATTCAGCCATAAAAGAAATGTCCTGGGAAAGGGCATGTCTGATATTTCTGTTGTAAACTTCATTGTTTCCTTATTGTAAATTTTAATTTCCTTACAGAGACCCATATGTTCTTTCATGAATTGGCCTCTGTCAAACATATACACAGTAAGAGTGTCAGATATTATTCAGGATACAGTAATACAGCTGCAAGTAAGACAGAGAAGTTTAGTCACTACAGTATGTATATTCTATTGGAGAGTTAGAAATAAACTAAGAATAAGAAATCAAGAAAAATGTCAGACAGTGCCAAGTGCTACAAAGACTCAGTAGAATCACTGGAAGGTTAAGGGAGTCTTTTAAAGACATGCCATTTAAAAGTGAGATTTGAATGAAATAAGGGGTCAGTCATTCAAAGGGAAATGCCCAAGTAAAGGTGTTAAGGCCAGCAAAAGCTTTGTGTGTTTGTATCACAGAGTGAGGTAGTTTGGCTGAGGGTGGAGGATGACAGGAGAGTGGTACAAGGTGAGGCTGTATAGGTAGTTAGTAGATAACCATGGTGGGGCATGGATTTGATTTTAAGAATAAGCATATCAATAACATACTGCTTATAAAACATCATAAAAATAATGATGTATATGTAAAATCAGTTTGGTTCATTTTCAGTGATATAACATCATGCCCATTTACCTCTTGTTTGTCTTTTTTTATAGAAATATATTTTTCCACAGGCAACTGTAATTAATGAGTTTAACAGGGAAACTTGTTTGTCATGAAAAAATGTTAAAAATCTGATGCTATCAATTATTTAGTAAATATATGGCTTCTATAATTGGGCTGTGCTTGGGGTTGTACCATAAAGAATTATAAATTTTTCTATAGTTCTCTTACAGAATAAAAATGCATCTATTGTGAGGCAATATTACATTTTGCAATTTCATCTGAAATTTGACATTTGGATTTATTGACCTTATTAAAAGTCCTGCTATAGTAACAGAAAAGGTAGATATCAAGTGAGTTATTACACATCTGGTTCCCCAGAAGAACAGATGTTAGCTCAATTAGAAGAAATGGAAATGTTAAACAGCACCAAATGAATTCACCATAGGTGTACTGCTGTTTACTTTCTATGAAATGGATTCACATTCAAACAATTAGAAGGGAACCATACCACAAATATTGTGGAAATTAAAAAAAAAAAACTTAATATGGTTTGTATAAACCAAAATATTTTCTGAACCACATTTTGCTTTTTATAATGTTAAATATTTTTGAGTGTAAAAGGTACACAAAGTGATAGAAGCAAACACAGTTCACAAGTGTTATGTTATGAGGTAAACTTTGACTCATTTAATTTTCATTTCCCAGAATTTACCAATTTATGAAAATAACTTTTCTCTCTGAATTATAGGAGCTGTAAAATAGAATAATCAAACACAGTAGGGTACCCCTGATCTTATAAATATATGCACAGAGAAATAGAAGTGTCTTCAATTTTCCAAGAAATTCAATTATCAGATAAGTTAAAAACACATTTTGGAGTCAAAATTAAAACAGAACATGTCCTTTATTATTTAGGGATCATAAAGCAACTAGGACACATCTCATTTGCCAGGTGTAAATTATAATCAATGCAGCTACTATAAGAACATAGGAATCATTGCATCTTCAGATTTTAAGCCTTTGGGTTTAAGTAAAATAAGGAAAGGAAAAATTTTATAATTGGATTAATGTCCAGAAACTTGGGTAGCTACTTTGTTGTCCAGGGAACACTTAAAAAGATAAATAGAAGTATTGAAGTAATCATCATAAGGATGGTCTTATTCTTTCCATCTCTTTCTAAGGTTTTTCCATCTTTCCAATGTGGGAACATCGCCAGATATGGCTAAGACTCTTTATAGTTCTCAAAGTCTAATTACAAATGAATTTTGAGAATTGCTCACTTAATATTCTTCTGAATAAATATGAGGTCCAATTATTCTGAATTAAAAAAACATTTTCACATTAATAATTCCATTCTGATAAAATATTAATTGTCTATATTTATGTTATTGATTTCAGTGATTATAAATGTTAAATGTAATATAAGGCTTGATATAATATCTTTTTCTGTAAAATCCATCTTCAGTCCAGCATATAAAATTAATGCTGTTACTTTGAATGTTATTAATTTTTAGGTTCTCTTCATTTGCAAATAAATTTTCAAATTTATGTTTTAATAGGAGCAAGAAGGATAAACAAATTCCTATCTAATTTAGATTTGTACCCATTTACATTACTTTTAATTAATAATATTTAAATATAAATCAGACTAAGATTCTTCATGTATTGTTTTCCATTTGGACACTTTTCTATAATGATCACTTTTTACTTAAGCTAGAGGAAAATAGTATTGAAGCCTGCCTTCAAATACCAAATTTACCACCTACTAGCTGGTAAATATGGTCTGTAATAATAACATTATCAAATGTTTGATTATAACATTAAGTCCCTGGGCTTCAGTTTCCTCACTTGGAAAATGATGGATAATAATAGTACTGTTTTCATAAGGCATTATGAAGACTAAATGAATGACATTTGTAAAACCCTTAGACCAGTGCCTGACATGCAGCACATGCCCTGGACATATTTGTAAAATAAAAGTATTACTAGTCAAGTAGTAAAAACTCCCTTTTTACTACTCAAGTACAATCTCCCTTTCAGATTATGCCTGTAGAGAGGCTGTGCAAGAGAGAAAATATGTAGCATAACAAAGAGTTTAGTCGTATCAGAAAAAATTTGAAATAAATTTTTTAATAGATGTATTAGAGAGCTGTTAGGCCTTAGAGAAGACGTTAGAAGACAAAGCACAGAAAGTTTAAACAATACTTACCTCTTCCCTAATGTCAGCCCAATTCTTTTTTGTATATGGTGTTTATCTAACATGGAAGTTCAATTTGTTTTGTTGCAGTTCATCTGCAGAACCCGTCATTCGGTTCTTCTAATGCACTTCATCGGGTACTTTTCTTCCAAATCATGGGGTGTTACTAACAATGAGTACTGCAGCAGACTTGCCAGGGTTTCTCATTTAAACTCTCAGAACATCCTAATACTTGATTTAGAGTGTATTAGCGTGACATCAATTTCTCAAACAGGGGCATTAACTCATGAAGGAAGGGGGATGCACATATTCTATCTATTCTGTTCTCCTGTGTTCTCTATAATATGTCTGGATTGATGAATTGCTACCTTAAGCCAAGTCTAGGAAGGGCCGGCCCTTTCCCCTAAAGGCACATTCTTACTATGCAGGCATAGAAAGGGAAATAAGAGAATTTCACCGCTGTAAATCCACATGTAGAATTGAAGATTTTAGTTTCTAAACATTAAAAAATAGCAGCAAGTGGTGGAAAAAATTGACCTCTTTGGTTTCTCTTAGCAAAATATCTTCATTAAAATTTCACAATTATCCTGTTGAAATAGGTAAAAAAAAAATTAGGTACATTCTTATCAACCACAATTTTAGGATATCAGCAGTTAGGGAAAGTTTCTCACATTAATAGTGAGAGAAAAGGTTCTGATCAGTAAATATTAAAGGCCAACTTCAGCAGTAGTGAAGTCAACTGAGATACTTTAAAACTAGAAATTTCCAAACAAGGTACAGAGAATGTATTAAATTTTCTGGCTTTGGAAGTACTTGTTACTGACTCTTTTCATTAATGTTCTCCATCCTTGCCCCTGTAATATAACTTGAGTATAATACTTATAATGAAACAGTCTATATATTTTGCTGTAGTAGATAACAACTGTGTTATTATGATTTTATAAAAAGGGGAGTAGATATTGATTACTTATATTTCTAAACTTGATCCAAGTGGTATTCTGTATCAGGGAGCAGGGATATAGTCAAGAACCCCAAACTCATTGCTCTTCATTTTAATAAAAGATCTCTAGAAATTTTAAAGATATTAAGTGGGACACAGCAATCTTTTTATCTCCACTTTTCTCATAGAGATAACTGATATTTCATCCAAATGAAAGCAATCACTTCATTATAAATTTGCTGCATTCAGTATCCTCAAACTGAATGAAAAGCTTTTCTTTAATCCAAATGGAATTTTCTATTTTATCTGTATTATATTTGTAATTACATTGAAGTTACTATTTGCTTATAATTGGGTCATAATACACAATGCAAGCTAAGAGGAAATAACTAGCTGCGTTACAAACCATTAATTTTGAGAAACAAAGTTGATACTCTACAGATGTAATTTGCAAGTCAAATATATGCTTTTTCCCTCTTGTATCCTTTTTTATTTACATGAAGTCTTGGTTGAATTAATAAATAAACAGTGGCTGAAATCTTTCACTTTAATTAGTATGAGGTGGCATTTGCAGAGGAATGTTTAACCAAGAGATCTGAGATGCTGTCAGACAGGGGATTAACACTAAAACAAAGATCTGAATAAATATGTGTTTTTTCAAACCAAATTCACTAAATACACAAGGGGTCACACTTTAGATAAGACTCTTGCATTTAATATGAGATAGTATAGCCATGCTCTTTGAACTGTGATAAATTGCTCAGCAGGTGTCTTTGGGGACAGGAGACAACAAGATACTCTTCTTTCCCCTGAAACTGTTAAGGCCTATTATTTTCTAAGAACTTAGTTTGGGAAGTGAAAAAAAAAAAGACTGTTAGTTGGAATTATAACATTCTACAGGTATTTTGTTTTCATTACTAACACAAAATTAGTATCGAGGTCATTTTTTTAAAAGAATGTACATTAGTGGTAAAATGGAAAAGCACACACTTCTTTTCCATGGATGACAAACATCTAACTGAACCTTTACACTCTGCATTTTGGTTTCTACTTTTTGTATCAAATTCCAAATTTTAGAGTGACCAGTCACTTTGCACATTGGAAAAAGTGTTCTTATCTGTCCTTTTCCCTGTATATTTTCTATCTATGCTGAAACAGAGATAAATCTACCTCATTCTTATATTTTTAAGGCCCCCAGTAGAGTGTGTTCATTTGTAGGACAGCTATCTTTGCTTAAAGATTTGTTGGAGCTTCCTAGAGTCCAAAGACAGATGAGATATGCTTTCTATCCTCCATTAATGTCCTACGTATTTGTGGCAGTAAGACAAATACACACATTGGGTTAGAAGTGTTACAGAGATGTTACAAATAAAGTTACAAGAGTTCACCAAGGCAGATATAAATTCAAGTTGGAGCAATCAAGGACGGGGGATTTATTCATCAATTTTTGGCTGATGTACAGCTGTCCACACTTCATGCAAGTAATATTCACATCCATTGCATGCGTATTTGATTTCAGGTGGAACCCCACCCAACTTAACAAAGAAAATATTTTTTAAAGAGTCGTATAGCTCCACTTTAGAATTTAAGTAACTTAATACTCAGGCCAAAATGTTCTCCTTTCAAATCTCACAAAGCCCTGTAAGCTGTACATTGTAGACAAAACACATCTACTGCAACTTTTCACTGATTTACTTTGCTCTTGACAAGATCCCATGACTCCCAAGTTTTTATTAACATGATAACTGGTGATTTTACAAGTACACTGATTCACTATTATATTTGCTGGGGTGTGTGTGAGCAGTAAAGCTTCATCACTGTCCAGGACATTTCCCCAGCTGGGTTTTTTGGGTTTAGGCAAAGTAGAAAAGTGCATTTTGCCAGTTCTATGTACAAAACTTCAACTTTTTTTTTTTCATTTTTAACATCTTTATTGGAGTATACTTACTTTAAATTGTTGTGTTAGTTTCTGCTGTATAACAAAATGAATCGGCTATATGTATACATATATCCCCATACCCCCTCCCTCTTGGGTGTCCCTCCCACCCTCCCTATCCCACCCCTCTAGGTGGTCAAAAAGCACCTAGCTGATCTCCCTGCACTCTGCAGTGGCTTCCCACTAGCTATTTATTTTACATTTCATAGTGTATGTATGTCAGTGCTGCTCTCTCACTTCGTCCCAGCTTACGCTTCACCCTCCCTGTGTCCTCAAGTCCATTCTCTACATCTGCATCTTTATTCCTGTCCTGCCCCTAGGTTCTTCAGAGCCTTTTTTTTTTTTAGATTCCATATATAGGTGTTAGCATAGGGTATTTGTTTTTCTCTTTCTGACTTACTTCACTCTGTATCACAGACTCTAGGTCCATCCACCTCACTAAAAATAACTCAATTTCGTTTCTTTTTACCACTGGGAAATATTTCATGTATATATGTGCCACATCTTCTTTATCTATTTATCTGTTGATGGACACTTAGATTGCTTCCATCTACTGGCTATTGTAAATAGAGCTACAATGAACATTGTGGACTCTTTTTGAATTATGGTTTTCTCAGGGTATATGCCCAGTAGTGGATTGCTGGGTCGTATGGTAGTTCTATTTTTAGTTCTTTAAGGAACCTTCATACTGTTCTCCATAGTGGCTGTATCAATTTACATTCCCACCAACAGTGCAAGAGGGTTCCCTTTTCTCCACACCCTCTCCAGCATTTATTGTTTGTAGATTTTTTGATGATGGCCATTCTGACTGGTGTGAGGTGATACCTCATTGTAGTTTTGATTTGCATTTCTCTAATGATTAATGATGTTGAGCATTCTTTCATGTGTTTGTTGGCAATCTGTATATCTTCTTTGGAAAAATGTCTATTTAGGTCTTCTGCGCACTTTTGGATTGGGTTGTTTGTTTTTTAATAATGAGCTGCATGAGCTCCTTGTATATTTTGGAGATTAATCCTTTGTCAGTTGTTTCGTTTACAAATATTTTCTCCCATTCTGAGGGTTGTCTTTTCGTCTTGTTTATGGCTTCCTTTGCTGTGCAGAAGCTTTGAAGTTTCATTAGGTCCCATTTGTTTATTTGTATTTTTATTTCCATTTATCTGGGAGGTGGGTCAAAAAGGATCTTGCTATGATTTATGTCATAGAGTGTTCTGCCTATGTTTTCCTCTAAGAGTTTGATAGTGTCTGGCCTTACATTTACGTCTTTAATCCATTTTGAGTTTATTTTTGTGTATGGTGTTAGGGAGTGTTCTAATTTCATTCTTTTACATGTAGCTGTCCAGTTTTCCCAACACCACTTATTGAGGAGGCTGTCTTTTCTCCATTGTATATTCTTGCCTCCTTTATCAAAGATAAGGTGACAGTATGTGTGTGAGTTTATCTCTGAGCTTTCTATGCTGTTCCATTGATCTGTATCTCTGTTTTTCTGCTGGTACCATACTGTGTCGGTTACTGTAGCTTTGTAGTATAGTCTGAAGTCAGGGAGCCTTATTCCTCCAGCTCTGTTTTTCTTTCTCAAGACTGCTTTGGCTATTTGGGGTCTTTTGTGTTTCCATACAAATTGTGAAATTTTTTGTTCTAGTTCTGTAAAAAATGCCATTGGTAGTTTGATAGGGATTACACTGAATCTGTAGATTGCTTTGGGTAGTATACTCACTTTCACAATGTTGATTCTTCCAATCCAGGAACATGGTATATGTCTCGATCTATTTGAATTGTCTTTAATTTCTTTCATCAATGTCTTATAGTTTTCTGTATACAGGTCTTTTGTCTCCGTAGGTAGGTTTCTTCCTAGGTATTTTATTCTTTTTGTTGCAGTGGTAAATGGAGGTGTTTTCTTAATTTCTCTTTCAGATTTTCATCATTAGTGTATAGGAATACAAGAGATTTATGTGCATTAATTTTGTATCCTGCTACTTTACCAAATTCATTGATTAGCTCTAGTAGTTTTCTGGTGGCATCTTTAGGTTTCTCTATGTATAGTATCATGCCATCTGTAAACAGTGACAGTTTTACTTCTTCTTTTCCAATTTGTATTCCTTTTATTTCTTTTTCTTCTCTGATTGCTGAGGATAAAACTTCCAAAACTATGTTGAATAATAGCGGTGAGAGTGGATAATGTTGTCTTTTTCCTGATCTTAGTGGAAATGGTTTCAGTTTTTCACCATTGAGGACGATGTTGGCTGTGGGTTTGTCATATATGGCATTTATTATGTTGAGGTAAGTTCCCTCTATGCCTACTTTCTGGAGGGTTTTTATCATAAATGGCTGTTGAATTTTTTTGAATGCTTTTTCTGCATCTATTGAGATGATCATATGGTTTTTCTCCTTCAATTTGTTAATATGATTAATCACATTGATTGATTCACATATATTGAAGAATCCTTGCATTCTTGGGATAAACCCCACTTGGTCATGGTGTATGATCCTTTTAATGTGCTGTTGGAGTCTGTTTGCTAGTATTTTGTTGAGGATTTTTGCATCTTTGTTCATTAGTGATATTGGCCTATACTTCTCTTTTTTTGTGACATCTTTGTCTGGTTTTGGTATCAGAGTGATGGTAGCCCTGTAGAATGAGTTTGGGAGTGTCCCTCCCTCTCCTATATTTTCGAAGAATTTAAGAAGGATGGGTGTTAGCTTTTCTCTAAATGTTTGATAGAGTTCACCTGTGAAACCATTTGGTCCTGGGCTTTTGTTTGTTGGAAGATTTTTAATTACAGTTTCAATTTCAGTGCTTGTGATTGGTCTGTTTATATTTTTGATTTCTTCCTGGTTCAGTCTCAGAACATTGTGCTTTTCTGAGAATTTGTCCATTTCTTCCATATTGTCCATTTTATTGGCATAGAGTTGCTTGTAGTCATCTCTCATGATCCTTTGTATTTCTGCAGTGTCATTTGCTACTTCTCCTTTTTCAGTTCTAATTCTGTTGATTTGAGTCTTTTACCTTTTTTTCTTGATGAGTTTGGCTAATGGTTTATCAATTTTGTTTATCTTCTCAAAGAACCAGCATTTAGTTTTATTGATCTTTGCTATTGTTTCCTTCATTTCTTATTCATTTATTTCTGATGTGATCTTTATGATTTCTTTCCTTCTGCTAATTTGGGGTTTTTTTGGTCCTTCTTTCTCTAATTGCTTTAGGCATAAGGTTAGGTTGTTTTGTTGAGGTGTTTCTTGTTTCTTCAGGTAGGATTGTATTCTATAAACTTCCATCTTAGAACTGCTTTTGCTGCATCCCATAGGTTTTGGGTTGTTGTGTTTTCATTGTCATTTGTTTCTAGGTACTTTTTGATTTCCTCTTTGATTTCTTCAGTGATCTCTTGATTATTTAGTACTGTATTGTTTAGCCTCCATGTGTTTGTATTTTTTACTGCTTTTTTTTTTGTAGTTGATATCTAGTCTCATAACATTGTGGTCGGAAAAGATACCTGATACAGTTACAATTTTCTTAAGTTTACCAAGGCTTGATTTGTGACCCAAGATATGCTCTACCCTGGAGAATGTTCCATGAGTACTTGAGATGAAGGTGTATTCTGCTGTTTTCAGATGGAATGTCCTATAAATATCAGTTAAGTCCCTCTTGTTTAATGTGTCATTTAAAGCTTGTGTTTCCTTATTTATTTTCATTTTGTATGATCCGTCCATTGGTGAAAGTGGGGTGTTAGCCTCCCCTACTATGATTGTGTTACTGTAGTTTTCCCTTTTTATGGCTGTTAGCATTTGACATATGTACTGAGGTGCTCCTAGGTTGAGTGCATAAATATTTGCAGTTGTTAATTAATTGTTGTTAATTAAAAGTTGTTAATTAATCTTCTTCTTGGATCGATCTCTTGATCTTTATGTAATGTCCTTCTTTGTCTCTTGTAATAGTCTTTATTTTAAAGTCTATATTGTCTGATATGAGAATTGCTACTCCAGCTTTCTTTTGATTTCCATTTGCATGGAATATCTTTTTCCATCCCCTCACTTTCAGTCTGTATGTGTCCTTAGGTCTGAAGTGGGTCTCTTGTAGACAGCATATATATGGGTCTTGTTTGTGTATCCATTCAGCCAGTCTGTGACTTTTGTTTGGAGCATTTAATCCATTTACATTTAAGGTAATTATCAATATGTATGTTCCTATTACCATTTTCGTAAATGTTTTGGGTTCGTTATTGTAGGTGTTTTCCTTGTCTTGTGTTTCCTGCCTAGAGAAGTTCCTTTAGCATTTGTTGTAGAGCTGGTTTTGTGGTGCTGAATTGTATTAGCTCTTGCTTGTCTGTAAAGGTTTTAATATCTCCATCAAATTTGAATGAGATCTTTGTTGTATAGAGTAATCTTGGTTGTAGGATTTTCCCTTTCATCACTTTAAATATGTCCTGCCACACCCTTCTGGCTTGCAGAGTTTCTGCTGAAAGATCAGCTGTTAACCTTAGGGGGATTCCCCTGTATATTATTTGTTACTTTTCCCTTGCTGCTTTTAATATTTTTTCTTTGTATTTAATTTTTGATAGTGTGGTGTCTTGGTGTGTTTCTCCTTGGATTTATGCTGTATGGGACTCTCTGTGCCTCCTGAACTTAATTGACTATTTCCTTTCCCATATTAGGGAAGTTTTCAACTATAATCTCTTCAAATATTTTCTCAGTCCCTTTCTTTTTCTCCTTTTCTTCTGGGCCCCCTATTATTGAAATGTTGGTGTGTGTAGTGTTGTCCCAGAGGTCTCTGAGACTGTCCTCAATTCTTTTCATTTTTTTTTTCTTTATTCTGCCTGAGGTAGTTATTTCCACTATTTTATCTTCCAGGTCACTTATCCATTTTTCTACCTCAGTTATTCTGGTATTGATTCCTTCTAGAGAATTTTTAATTTCATTTATTGTGTTGTTCATTATTGTTTGTTTGTTCTTTAGTTCTTCTAGATCCTTGTTAAACATTTCTTGTATTTTCTCCATTCTATTTCCAAGATTTTGGATCATGTTTACTATCATTACTCTGAATTCTTTTTGATGAAGACTGCCTATTTCATTTTGTTTGGTATGGTGGGTTTTAACTTTCTTCCTTCATGTGCTGTGTATTTCTCTGTCTTCTCACTTTGCTTAACTTACTGTGTTTGGGGTCTCCTTTCTGCAAGCTGCAGGTTCATAGTTCCCATTGTTTTTGGTGTCTGCCCCCAGTGGGTGAGGTTGGTTCAGTGATTGTGTAGACTTCCTGGTGGAGGGGACTGGTCCCTGTGTTCTGGTGGATGAGGCTGCATCTTGTCTTTCTGGTAGGCAGACCGCATCCAGTCGTGTGATTTGGGGTGTTTGTGAACTTATTATGATTTTAGGCAGCCTCTCTGCTAATGGGTGGGGTTGTGTTCCTGTCTTGCTAGTTGTTTGGCATGGGGTGTCCTGCACTGGAGCTTGCTGGTCATTAAGTGGAGCTGGGTCTTAGCATTGAGACCGAGATCTCTGGTAGAGCTCTTGATGATTGATATTACGTGGGGTCTGGACCTCTCTGGTGGACCAATATCCTGAACTTGGCTCTTCCACCACAGAGGATCAGGCCTGTTACCCGGCCAGAGCACCAAGACCCTGTCAGCCACACAGCTTAGAAGAAAAGGGAGGAAGAAAAAGAGAGAAAGAAAAAAATAAAATAACATATTATTAAAATAAAAAATTAGGGCTTCCCTGGTGGCGCAGTGGTTGAGAGTCCGCCTGCCGATGCAGGGGACACGGGTTCGTGCCCCAGTCCGGGAAGATCCCACATGCCGCGGAGCGGCTGGGCCCGTGAGCCATGGCTGCTGAGCCTGCGCGTCCGGAGCCTGTGCTTCACAACGGGAGAGACCACAACAATGAGAGGCCCACATACCACACACACACAAAAAAAAAAAAAAAAAAAAAAAAATTAAAAATATTATTAAAAAATAATAAAGTTATTTAAAAAAGGAAGAGAACAAGCAAGCCAATGAACAAACCACCAATGATAACAATTGCTAAAAAGTATACTAAGATAAACATAAATATCAGAAACTAATCAGTCACATACAGCAAACGCCAAGTGTACGGTTGCTCACAAAGTCCACCACCTCAATTTTGGGATGATTTGTTGATGGTTCAGGTATTCCACAGATGCAGGGTACATCAAGTTGATTGTGGAGATTTAATGCGCTGCTCCTGAGGCTGCTGGGAGAGATTTCCCTTTCTCTTCTTTTTCGCACAGCTCCTGGGGTTCAGCTTTGGATTGGCCCCACCTCTGTGTGTAGGTCGCCTGAGAGAGTCTGTTCCCATCCAGAAAGGAGGGGGTTAAAGTAGCAGCTGATTAGGGGGCTCTGGCTCACTCAGGCCGGGGGGAGGGAGGGGGACGGAATGTGGGGTGAGCCTGCGGTGTCAGCGGCTGGCGTGACGTTGCACCAGCCTGAGGCGCACCATGTATTCTCCCGGGGAAGTTGTCCCTGGATCACGGGACCCTGGCGGTGGCGGGGGGTGCACAGGCTCCCGGGAGGGGAGGTGTGGAGAGTGACCTGTGCTCACACACAGGCTTCTTGGTGGCGGCAGCAGCCTTAGCGTCCCATGCCCGTCTCTGGGGTTCGCGCTGATAGGCGCGGCTCGTGCCCGTCTCTGGAGCTCCTTTAAGCAGCGCTTTTTTTTTTTTTTTTTTTTGCTGTACGCGGGCCTCTCACTGTTGTGGCCTCTCCCGTTGCAGAGTGCAGGCTCCAGACGCGCAGGCTCAGTGGCCATGGCTCATGGGCCCAGCCGCTCCGCGGCATGTGGGATTTTCCCAGACCGGGGCATGAACCCATGTCCGCTGCATCGGCAGGCGGACTCTCAACCACTGCGCCACCAGGGAAGCCCTAAGCAGCGCTTTTAATCCCCTCTACTCGCGCACCAGGAAACAAAGAGGGAAGAAAAAGTCTCTTGCCTCTTCGGCAGGTCCAGACTTTTTCTCTGGACTCCCTCCCGGCCAGCCGTGGTGCCCTAGCCCCTTCAGGCTGTGTTTACGCCGCCAACCCCAGTCCTCTCCCTGGGATCCGACCGAAGCCCGAGCCTCAGCTCCCAGCCCCGCCTGCCCTGGCGGCCGAGCAGACAACCCTCTCAGGGTGGTGAGTGCCGGTCGGCACCGATCCTCTGTGCGGGAATCTCTCCGCTTTGCCCTCCGCACCCCTGTTGCTGCCCTCTCCTCCGTGGCTCCGAAGCTTTCCCCCTCCGCCACCCGCAGTCTCCACCCGCAAAGGGGCTTCTACTGTGTGGAAACCTTTCCTCCTTCACGGCTCCCTCCCACTGGTGCAGGTCCCGTCCCTATTCTTGGTCTCTGTTTATTCTTTTTTCTTTTGCCCTACCCAGCTACGTGGGGAGTTTCTTGCCTTTTGGGAGGTCTGAGGTCTTCTGCCAGCGTCCAGTAGGTGTTCTGTAGGAGTTGTTCCACGTGTAGATGTATTTCTGATGTATCTGGGGGGAGGAAGGTGATCTCCACAGCTTACTCCTCCACCATCTTGAAGGTCTTCTCAAAACTTCACCTTTTGAAATGGATGGGATAAAAGAGCTAACATATAAAACTTATGTGTAGACAAGAGTTTATTAAAACTCTAAATAAAAATGTACCTTTATCATAAGCATCATAATAAGATGCAATAGTTGGGATTCATTCTTCAGCAGAAAGTACATGGTTAAGGTAAAAGAATTACTCACCATTAAATTCTGTTAATTCTTATTTGATAATTCCTTAAATTTTCATCTTGGTTGTTAATGGAGAAGATAGAATATTTGCAGAAATTGTATTTCTATTTTTATGTAATTCAGGTAGTGTTATATTTATGGTTCAGTATCAAAAGTGAAGGTTTCATTCGACATAATTTTGATTATACTAAATTATATATTTGGTTTCTCAATGCACACATTTTTAATGTTTTGCTTTTTAAGTTATTTTGTGTCCAGTGGTTGGAAAAAAGGCAGACATAAAAAAGAAATCTACTTTACAGATAGACATTTTTAATGTTATGTAAGGAAAGAAAAATGCTAAAGTTCACTTAGTAAAGGTCATGACAGGCCTGTCAAAATATTCCAGGATCAAGGAGACAGCAACAATTTCAAAAGTGCAGTTCCAAAGATTCTTTATCCTCAAGAAGCAAATAATTTCCCTTAATCTTTCATAAAAGTGCTTTTGTAGTGTCAAGCCACACAAGAACAAAACAAAGAACAAAAGATTATATGAAGTTACTTAGAACTTTGTAAGTTAGTTCTCTCTGAAACTTTCTTAGTTACCTTACAAGACATATTGAGCTAGAAGCCTAAGGAACCGAATGCTATTTTACATAGATTTGTTTTGTTGCATGTTTTTATTCTCAGACTTAAATAATTTTGAAACCAATAACCTCTTTTTAATGACAAAGACAGATTTGTTCTACAAATGTTTTAAACAAACAGTGGTAGAACCAGACTCCTGGTAAATCAGTCATTTTTCACGGGGAGTGCAGTGATGTAACAAGTGGCTGAGCCTATTCAAGATGCAGTCCTGAAGCTGGTGAAGGACTCGCCCCCAAAATACTTGGGTGAGAAGAAAATCTGGGTTATTTGTCTAGAGGAAAGTAGAAGAAATACATTTTTAGTGGGTAATGGTATGTGCTATGGATGTCAAACTAACTCAAGGGAGGCAGGTTTTCCGATGGCCCTGCATTTCATAGTTTCATGAAGTTCATTTACAAACACCAAACTTCCTAAAGCTCCCTGAAGACATTGTGCTCGGACTGACTTTAAAAATATCCTGTGTGAAAGTGGGCAGAGTGCTTTCTTGGGAATAACTAGTCATGGTCCTTGCCCTGACTCAACCGCTGAATGATTATATGACTTTCTTTCCTTGTTTCCCAAGTCATGGAAAAAAAAAAAAAAGATGACATTAGATTCTCTAATGTCCCTTCCTATTTTTAGCAATTCTGTGACCCTGTACCTGTTGCTCCTTCAACCATCAGGTATTTATTTAGTGCCCAGATTGTCACTGATCCCTTCAATGTGATTGGTCCTCTCCCTCCCGTTCCTTAAGCTGGAGAATAAAAACCAGCCACAGGCTCCCAACTGTTCCCGCAATTGTCCCACATATGCTACACTCTTAGTCAACTGACTTTGGGTTCATCTCTCTGATGTTGCCTTTCTAGCCCTTCTCTTGTCTCTTGGATGCCATGTCTGCTGTGGTTCCACTTTAGGCTGGCAGTCTATTCCAGCTTCCCTTTAGCTGATGGCATTGTGGTTCACCAAACATGCTCGGCTTTGCAAGCGACTTGGGTTTTGTGTCTTTAACAATTCTTAGCCAAGCGATATTTTTCTTTAACTCTGGTGTCACTAAATAATTGCCTCTGGACTTTTGAGAGGGGAGGAAGCTTCAAATACTATGTCAGACACTGAGATAGATGCAGAAACAAAAATATGCCTCAGAAGTCTCCCTTGCTATTAACTGGGGGTGAGAAGAGAAAAGCTCAATGACGTCCAGTCACCATAAAGAAGATCAGTGACCACGAGGTGCGGACACGGTACAGTGTGAAATATGAAATGCCTCCCTTCATAGAGAGTCTCCTGAGTACTGGCTTTCTTGTACATAATATACTCTTGGGAGACAGAGACAGCCTTCGTTGCTGTTGTTAAGCAGTCTCATTGCCCTGCACTATCCACATATAAACATATATATAAATAAATGTTTATGTTTGTATATAGGTACTTGTTTATTCATATGTGAATTTATTGTATTTATTCAGACATTTAAATAAATATCTGTTAAGTATTTTGTGAAAAGAGAGGGAAAAGCAAATTATAGGAAAAAAGAAAGGAATCTGAGTTTAGCATCAATTTGAGACAACTAATGGGTGGAAAATTACCTTTAGAAATTACCTTTAGAAAACTTGTACCGGAAAATGGCAAATATATGTTCTGTAATTCTACAGTATAAGAAGATGAGTGATATGGCCTATTTGAGACAGGTTATATTGAAAAATTACTCTGGAAATTCAAATGAAATTGTTGCATTGGGCAGTTATTATATTGCTATTCTTACTAGCAGGTATATATCATACAGAAATTACATGTTCACTGGGTAAAATAATATAGTTTTATAAGAAGCAGTTTAAATTACCTCTTTAACAACATTCAAAACTTCTTAGTGCTGGAAATATATCATATACATCTTTAATATCCCTCTACAATGCTTAGTATAGTGTTGGAGTATCCATATTACCAAAGTTAAATATGGTCTTCAAAAACTTGTTTCGAGATATCCTCCACGGTGTTTAGCCCATATAGTTTCATATGCAATTATTATTTATTCTATTAGAGAATTATTTAAAAACTAAAAGAATGGCTTTGGAAATGATTTAATAACATTTTTGGGGATTCCACAGCAGTTAAATATTTTTGTTCCTTTTCATGACATCTTGGTTATAGTGTGATTATATTAAATGCCATCAGTCATAAACCATACAGTCAGATCTATAGGTAAAAAAACTTGAATCTGACAGGTGTATATATGTATATGTGAAATAAAATGTTTTAATGTCAAGGATTATTTTAAAAAATCTTTCATATTCCTTTGCATTAAAATAGTATCTAATTAAGTATTTTTTTAAAAAGCTACTTAGTACCATTAATTTGTCTTTGTTTTGTTAAAAATTTAAAGATGCCAGAAGCTATAGCAACCTGTATTTAATAAAATATTGCTCATTATTTTGCTAAAATGTTAAGCCATGTGTGCACACCCATATGTTTTTACTAAAATGGTAAGATGGACTGACCCTATTTTTTCTACAGGAAATTTTCCTCCATCAACACTTGCCTCAACTTCTGCCTGAAGTGATTGACTGGCCCAACAAAGCACCTTCTTTCAGGTAAGATGTGCAGCCTACTTTGGGGTAATATCCAAAGGTTGGCATTGCTTTGCTTTATTTTTCCGCCAAGGTTGGGGATTAAATTGATGTCAAAACCAAGCAGAATTATGCAGGACAGCTAATCTAAGGAGCCATTCTACCTCAGTGGGTCAGCAAATTAGTAAGTTTACACAGTTGAAAGGATGGTGTGTGGATGTGGCCTGGCTTCTTGTTTTAAGATTTGCTTTTACTCACAACTGAATATGTTTATGCCTTTTCTAATTGCAGTACAGAATTCTTATACACTGGGGAGCCGTTATCCAGGCTGAGGTCTTACTGGGATGGGGTAATAGAAGGTGATAGGAAGTGGGGTTTGGTTTTGGTGATTGGCAGGTCTCAGTGTTCTTTCTTTGCAAATATAATCATAATTGATCTGGTTTGTAACTAGCTTTGATGCCACGAGTTTACGTTCCTGAATGCTGTATTTTGTTCTCCATTCACTTCTGTGAGTGAGTAGTAAGGGGAGCACAGGTGTGTTGTGAGGTTTTTACTTGTTCAAAGAGAAATTGGTTCGATGCAATCTAGGCTGGACTGAGAGAAAAGCTGGGAACTGGATGTAGAAGGAGTGGCACTGAGAATTGCACTTGATTTGAAGGCTCTTGAGAACTTGCAGTCTGACTCTTGACTGCAGGAACAGACAAAAAGTGAAGGTTTGGGGCTATCTCTTTAGAGAGTCTGTAGATGGAAAGAGATGAAGAGACAAAATCACTGCTGGTAAATTTGTACTTGGACTTTGCTTGCTGAAGTGTGCTCAGAGATTAAATTGAAATTTTTACTTGTTATTCTTCATGTAAGGGATTCTACTGGTTCTTATTTCTGTCATTGATCATAACTGTGAACAAATGTATTGATATTGGTAACTTCCTTCATGATATTAAACTAGCATGGCCAGCGAAGTTCACAGAGTAAACCCTCCTGGTAAATGATAAAATAAAAAAAAAGGAAATGAATCTTGTCTTTTCATTTAAATGAACTTTTCAGTTAAAGCAACTGTTTTTTTTTTTTCTACATGTTCTAAGTATACCTATAAAATTTTAATCAGACTTGAGACATACTGGTTATTGTTAACTAACTAGGCGAGTAAAGATTTAAATATTTATATATATATATATATATATTTATATATATATATATTATATATATATATATATATCTCAGATAGATTTTTTATACTTCAGAGATATTTTAATGTATATCTTAGATTTTAAAAAATATATACACGTGACAAGGACAGATGGATGCCTCTGAACTAATAGGCTCAACAACTAACTTTAGAATTTGCTATCTTATTTGGTTTATGTAGATATTTGTGATGTATTTTTATGTGTTCAGATGAGTCTACTGTAATATCAAAAGTTTTGAATTGCATTTTTTTCCAATAGCGATGATGGAGAAACTAAAATGTCTACATGAACACATAGCTGATTTGTAACTATTAATTATCATGGACTTTTTAGCTTGTTAGAGAGAGTTAGCTAGAGAGAAGAGAGTTTTTCCTTTATAACAACTGAACCAGTGATGGGGGATGGGAGACTATGTTTCAGTAACAGTATAAAGCTATCAGTCAACTTTGCTAACGAAGTTAGATGATGGATAAAAAGAGTTGTAAAGAAGAGTTTGTAAAGTTGATTTACCTTGATTGGCAAAATGTTTTAAGTTATTTGGCTGCAGGTCAAAATTATGGACATTATAATTCCTCTCGTTGAAAAACAAAACAGAAAACATGATAAAACAACATAATAAAGTGAGTTTATTATTTCATGGTTGCCTTCCATAAATAAGAAACTGAGCTATATTTACACCATTAAATATGTATTCAAATGGAATGAAAATTAGATAATGATGTTCATTCCTGTGCTTAAAGCATTTAGTGATCTGTATGTAATTTTTTTCCATATGAATGCACAAGTAACTCTTTTATTGCTCTTTTTTAAATCAGACTTCAGTGTATTGAATAATGACAAGATTTAAGATTTGTGTTGATATTTATAGTAGGGTGGGTCATGTGTTAAAAGAAATGCATTGTTTTTTAAAGTCTTGGATAGTTGTTTTTCTCATGTTGTGATTTAATAGCACTGTTATTTCAATAAATAATCAATTACTGATGATACTGATGGTACGTTTGTGAAAGGTTAAAAAATGAGTTCTAAATTTGAAATGTCTCTCCAGTGAGGTAACAGTTTTTAAAAATTCTGCAATAAGAGGTTATTCCACAGAATCAGGTTGTAGTGGCAAAAAATGTTGAAATGTATATTTGTGTATTTGTGCGCGTGTGTGTGTGAATGCCGTTTTATGTCAATTCATAACACAGGCGCCATAGTCTCTTGTTACATGGGTATATGGGCAATACTTGCTATAATAATACGTTCAGAAATCTATTACTACAAAATGAGCAAATCAGAAGACAGTTCATTTCTATTGAAAGTTTTTATAGTATCTTCCTCATCTGAAATAAGAATATGTGATCTTAATGCCATCTGGATTGAAAAATGTCAGAAAAGGAGTTATATGACCATTATTTTCAAAGACTTGACATAGTTTTTGTTGTAATGTAAGTCTTCTAAGTTATAAATATCGTTATTATTATTTTACCAGGAAGAAGTAATTTTCAAAATATTACACGAATATTTTTTAGAGTTCCATGTTGATCACCTTGTTCTCCCATGACTATGCTTCAACTGCTAAAATATAAAATTAGGTTTTTTTTCTTCTGTTTGTGTTTTGAACTTGCCTATTGGATTGTTAGTACTCAGGAGTGCAGGTAGAAATTTAGTGAAAACAGTTAATCTGAAATCTCAGTTAAACAGCTTCATACTTCAGATCACTTAATACAAAGTATGTACCAAGAACTACAGGGGTGAGTGATCCTTGTCAAGTTGTTTACAACTATAACGAAAGGGTTTGAAAAGCAAGTGGCTGTAACATCGGACAAATGACTTAAGTTTTAGAATGAGCATATAAATCGTAAACCATATATAGGCAGAATCACCCATGAACATCCCTGAGAAAAATGCCACTGTCTATCAAGACAATTCTCCAGTGTTGGATTACATAGCTATTTCTCTGGTTGAATTATGCCCAGGTTGGTGAGCTTCTATACTATGATAAGCATTATAGAAATAAAATAATTCAGTAAAAAGCAGATACTTGCTCTCCCTCTCATATTCATTCCAGTTGGGCTCACTAATTGACCTAGTTAAATAATTATCTATCTCCCTGTTTCTCTGCTTTTCGTTTTCGTTTTTGTTTGTACCTGTATGTATCTATTTTGTTCACTGTCATGCTCCTCTCACTTCCCGGGTACCAATATTTGAATACTTAATGCATGGCTCATGCAGTGAGACTGCAAACAAATTACTGCTCATGAGATGGCTTGAAGTGAGCATAGTATGTTCTACAACATTATATGGACTTCCAAAGAGCAATGGGTAACCTCCAGTTGGGGAGGGAGTAGGAAAAGCCAGCATGCCAAGATGGTATTGAGATTCGCTTCTTAGACATGGGTAGGATTTTAAGTGGCCAGGTGAAGAAGGATATAACATTTCAGGTGAAGGGAATCACCCAAAGACACAGAGTAGAAAAGAGTAGGACATATCTCTGGTATAACATAAACTTGGAAAGACATTTGAAAGCATATTAAAGGTGCATTTTAATTCTGGGATAGAAACCACACTAAAGTAAAACTCAGTGGAAAGAGAAAAAAAATTTTTTTAAAAACTGGTCTGATATAAACAGAGTCCTGCTTCAAAAAGAATAATCTCAAAGCAGTTTATGGAATGTAGAGCTATAGAAATAAAGATAATGCAATTAATATGGTAACAGGAGAGATAAAGATGACCAAAGATGACTGAATTTTTTGAGCTTATCTTACACAGGGAATGGTTGTGCTATTTAAAGAATTAGGAAAGTCAGGAGCCTTTCAATGCCCTAAATCAGAAAAATGGTCACTATTTTTGCTTATAGTGTTTCTTTCCTTTGATTTTATTTTTCTGTTTAATTCTTAGTCCATCTCAGTTCTTTTGGACTGTAATATATGATCTAATTAGATTTGTATTTCTATTAGGCAATTTTCCCTCTAACATTGTTGAAAAGTTAACCTCTTTTCTATTTGTTGGATTCATGTAGCTTTATTATATATTGTACATTGACTGTGATATATATTATAGTTAGATAGTGTTTATTAATACACATAATATCTAGTATTATACACGCTGTTTAATACCATAGTCAATCTATGTATGTATGTATGTGCCTATCTATCTAAATAATTTATCCCTAAACATGATTGTATCTTTTTTTTTTACAATTCTTCTTTGTTATATTTGTCTTACTTTTAAATAAAACATTTTATTTTATTACTTTTTTTCTCTACTGAAAATCTTTCAGGCTACAATATGAAATGGTACTTGTATTATTATTGCCATCATCTCCCCCATATTATTAAGTTCAAATATTTTCTTCAAAAGTAGAGATGCTTGCGAAGAAAGTAAGGGGGTTGGGATAAGAAGCCTAGAGAAACCCATATATTCAAGGAAAAGGTAGAAATGGTGAAATATTTAAGGACGTAAGTTCAACACCAGATGTAAGTTTAGCCCTGAATGAGTGCCCAAGCTGTCATCCGTACAATTATTTTTATGAGTATAAAAATAAGAAACAGGGCTTCCCTGGTGGCACAGTGGTTGAGGGTCTGCCTGCTAATGCAGGGGACACGGGTTCGAGCCTTGGTCTGGGAGGATCCCACGTGCCGCGGAGCAGCTGGGCCCGTGAGCCACAACTACTGAGCCTGCGCGTCTGGAGCCTGTGCTCCGCAACAGGAGAGGCCGCGATAGTGAGAGGCCCGCGCACTGCGATGGGGAGTGGCCCCCGCTTGCCACAACTAGAGAAAGCCCTCGCACAGAAACGAAGACCCAACACAGCAAAAAATAAATAAATTAATTAATAAACTCCTACCCCCAACATCTTAAAAAAAAAAAGAAAGAAACAGTATGAAAGTGCAGTTGGTTTGGGGAAACTGCATATGTTACTCAACATGGTGTAATGTTTTTGAAAGACTATACACGTTCCATGTATGGGGGTAGAGAGACACCATCAGTTTGGAATGGTGTTGAATATCATGTTGGAACAGCAGAAGGTATTGGGCATCTTCAAAGCTCTGAAAAAATTAAGAGAGGTGGGAGATAATTCTGTAATAAAGCTGAGCTCCACGTCAACTCTGAGTTGTATAGATCTGAATGAAAAAATTAGGTCCAGGACTGGCGGTGTCCATGAGATCAAAGCCCCAGGCAGGTCTACATAATTTGGAAATCACCAGTGAAACAGTGATCCATTCCCTTTTTCTCACCATCAGAATCACTCAGGCAAATGCTATGGATTGAATGAATTCTTGTATCCCCCCCAAATTCACATATTGGAATCTAATCACCAATATGAAGATATTTGCAGGTGGGGCCTTTGGGAGATAATTAGATCTTGATGGTGGAGCCCTCATAATGGGATAAATGTTTGTTGGTTAAGCCAGCAGTCCATAGTATTTGTTATAGCAGCCTGAACTAAGACGAGCCACTCTATTTGTTGAGTCATCTCATCCTTTTAATTTCTTTATTTTACGTTACTAAGTGTTATGTACATTTTTAACATACTTTTAACTTGCCACTTTCTTATTTGCCTTATATGTTTGCTACATTGTAGAAGAAAAGTATATTTTGTTACCATTGGTATCAATATTGTTAAGTACTGAAAATGAGTATGCCACTGACAAAATTTTTAAGTGTGGAATAACTAACTGGCATTTTAAATTTTTTATTTATTTATTTATTTTTGGCTGCTTTCAGTCTTCATTGCTGCACGTGGGCTTTCTCTAGCTGCGGTGAGCGGGGGCTACTCTTCATTGCGGTGCGCGGGCTTCTCATTGCAGTGGCTTCTCGTTGCGGAGCACAGTCTATAGGTGTGTGGGCTTCAGTAGCGGTGGCATGCGGACTCAGTAGTTGTGGCTCATGGGCCCTAGAGCACAGGCTCAGTAGTTGTGGTGTACGGACTTAGTTGCTCCGCGGCATGTGAGATCTTCCCCTACCAGGGCTCAAACCCGTTTCCCCTGAATTGGCAGGTGGATTCTTAACCACTGCGCCACCAGGGAAGTCCCATAACTGGCATTTTAAATAACTTACATTTTGCAAAGCATTTTGATGGAATATGGTATAGAAGTTTAAGTGTTTCGATGTTATTTGAGGATTTTTGTTGGGATTTAAGGTAAGCTGGGAATGTGTTATTATTTTTCCCACTTGAATTAATAGAACATAGGCTCCTGTTATCCCCAAATCTACTAACACATTTGTTTAAACGTTTTATACTCAGATAATGAAAGGTTTTTATGCTGCTACTATTACTACAGCTAATACAACTGCTAGTACTAGTACAAATATTACTACTCTTACTCCTATTCCTTTTCTTATTACTTCTATTACTGGAAAAACTATTACTACACTACTAGAAGCAGGTAAAGTCTCCTCTGGAGACAATTAGAAATTAACAGTGGTTGGTACTGAGGTGAAAATATATATTTATATATGTTGGATACATTTGCATATATAATTTAAGAAATAAATTTTGTTTTTATTTCCTAACTGGATGCACAACTTATTTTTTAAATTATACTGCTTATTCAAGAAGGTTAATGCATAGCAAAGTTTACTTAAGCAAATGTAAAACCATATGACTTGTATTTACCCCCAAATATACCCCCTCTTTTCGCAGGATATTGATACATCAAAATGGGGACATGCTACAAGAGTTTATCAACTTTAATTCCCTAAATACTTTCATAAAGGGTATGTGGGTCCTAATGAAATACTTCTAGTTACTGAAAAAAAATCTGTATTTGTGTCTCTTTATCTACTTTTTCCCACTTTCTTTAGCAACAACTTTTAACTGTATTGCAAAGAAGTATGTGCTTGTGTGAGCAAGAGAGGGAAAACCTAAGTCATTTTTCCTGTGGTAAAAGAGTAATGTAGCATCTACTTTCAGTGTTTTGGCCTTTGCCCTTGGTTTTAGGCCAAGGTGAAGGGAGGGCAGCCGACTGTTGGGTCTCTAGTTGTTACACATCATTCGTAGCCCAGCAATATAGTGATAATGAGGAGAAGAGGAAAAGCTCATGTGGTTAGGGGTCTCAGGTGGGTGGCAGTAACCCTCTCTATTCCTTTATTCTGCTCCAACCAGGGGCAGGCAGCTTGACATTCTCTTTTCTAATGTATGAATATTATTTTTAAAAGATCTATTTTTTATTTAATCTATAAAGATTATGTCTTTGCTTTTAAATGCAAGAAAAAAAGCAATAAAGACTTTTTGTTCATTTACTTCTTAAAATAAATGTGTAAAATGTGTGACTATAATATACCTTACTGAGATGAATGGTTTGTGAAGAGAAGGACAAAGGCAGTTTTCAAAGATAACTTTTTTTCTGGATAAAATGTTCCTGAAGGCTGTGTATATTCTGTCACATGCATGCAGAAACATTATTCCCTACTGAGATGTATAGAGTTAGTAGTAACCTCTAAATTACCTGCAAACTCTCAAATGCTACTAAAGCTGCTATATTTTTATCTTAAAAATGCAAGCCTCTCTGTAATGGGTTTTCTCTGTCTAACCGTTGCCTATCAAGAATTGTGTTTGTTTTCTGAAAGGGTGAGCATGCCTGCAAAGGATAGATTATTACTTTGCCTCGTGAAAATCAATTAAGAATTTTGTCTAAAGCTTTATCAAACACAACAGAATTTATATACCCTGGAGAGTGTATACATATCAGGGTTGGTCCTGGGGCATGATTTGCATATGCATTCCACACTATCTGGGCATGAAATGTAACAGAACTGGGGGCTATGGCCAAGTGCCCTAGGTTCCCTACAACAGGCTTTATGAAGAAGGCATATGGTTTCCATATGGCAGAAACGTGCCCACGCCCTCCTGAGAAGCACAGGGTTTCACTGTAAGCTTAGGAACAGTTAGTGGACCTCTGCTGTATCTCAGGATAGAGCAGAAAGCTTATGAGCAGCACTTAGGAGTATAGGGTATTACACAGGTCAGTGGCTTTGCCCTATAATGAACTTCTAGAAGAAAATACTTGCTGGTCTCTGAATATCCTGTTCCTTTCTTAATAATACACAGTTTTGTAAATGCTGGATTCTCTTTTTAGGATGCATTTTAAACCCCTCTTCACCTAGCATTTTTCAGAACTTGACTTGCACATCACGTCTTGTTGGGAAGTCTACATAATTTGTCTTTTATTTTACAAATTTTACTTTTTATAGAAGACAATATTGTCCAAAAGGCACAGAATATGAGGTTGTACAAAATGGATCTAGAGCTGCTTTTTCAGCTGCATCTCCCCCCTACTTACCACCTAAAACAACATACTCTTTCTCCATTACTCAGAGCAGGTTAGCTTCACTGTTCTCCATGTCCTGTGTGGTCCTGTTTGCTTGATCTATTCTTCTTGGGTACACAGTTCTTGATCTAGAATAATGCTTATAATAATGGTCAGTAGAACTTGTAGATCTCAGATAATTCTTTTGAGAAGCTAGAGTTGCTATCTGAAAGATCCTTTGCAATATAAAATTAGACTCAGATGCCATTTGAAGGATGTTTTGATCTCTTCTTGATTCAGAAAATTAGCTAAAAATAGTTGGTACAAAGTTGTAAATATGCATTTATATGTTAGATACATTTGCATATATAAGTTAAGAAATAAATTAGTTGATTCTGTTGTTCTTTCAATCATCTTGATGACACTCCTAATTCTAGTTAAGAATTTGGCTCTTCATATGTAAATAACACAGTGCCAGATCTCCATTCTCTTCATATATATATAAAAAAGAAAAATGATTTTAACCTAAGAGAAAACCAAAGTTAAAAGGAAAGTATCTTAGTCAAACTGGTTTATTTCTTGGTGTCATTGAAAACAAGTTATTTGACTAAAATAAAACTTATTTATAAAATATAATCTGTTTTTTGATATGTGGCCTATTTGTCATATGTGACCTATGGGCTAAAGTTGTAACTTTTCCTCTTATTTTATTTTGTTTTTGTAGTGTTATTTTAAATATTTTCCTTTAACCTAGATGTGAGAAAGGGGGGTCATAGCCAGGCATTTAGGATAAATTTATGAAGCAAACAGATGTGTCCCTTCTCACACAGAGCTTAAAAACTAGTGGAATATATAAAGGAGTAGACAAATATATCAAGCATAAATTACTCTGGGATTCAAGAAGAGTGAGATATGCCACTTTATTTTAGAATGTAAAAAAATCAGGCCCCAAATATTTAAGATTCTGTCTCTCTCTCTCACTAGATTGTACAAGAACTCTGAGGCCATTCATTACAGTTATAATTTGATTCCTGGTCTTTATTCCATGTTGATTCCACTGCTCCCTCTGTTAGAAATACTGAGACTGAATCCCTCACCTCCTGTTGGCACTAATGATACAGAAGACATGGTCCTCTCTGCCGACCAGTCACTCTTCCGTTGCTATGAGCAAGGCTCTGACATTAGGCCAGGGTGGGCCACCGAGCTCTGCATAGGAGTGGGGTTCCCATCTCTGCTACTGTGAAACCTATCTCCCTCTCCTCCCACTACCTCCTTTTCCACAGTTTAACCTCAGAGACCACTGGTTCTAATTTTTCTCCCTACTGGGAGGACTCTGTTGCATCTCTCATGACGGACCATCACTTCCACTCCACCTCCACCCCCTGCCAACAAATGCTGTGGTGAGATTGCCTTGAATGAGGTTACAGAAACACATGAAAAGACCTGCAGACTACTCCTTGCAGCAGTAGTAAACTCAAGAATGCAAAGGGAGTGTATACACGTCCATGCCTCTCTTTCGCCTTGTCACAGCCCACCCTTCCCCCTCCCCATATCCTCAAGTCCATTCTCAAGTAGGTCTGCGTCTTCATTCCCGTTTTGCCCCTAGGTTCTTCATGACATTTTTTTTTAAATTCCGTATATATGTGTTAGCATACGGTATTTGTCTTTCTCTTTCTGACTAACTTCACTCTGTATGACAGACTCTAGGTCTATCCACCTCATTACAAATAGCTCAGTTTCGTTTCTTTTTATGGCTGAGTAATATTCCATTGTATATATGTGCCACATCTTCTTTATCCATTCATCCGATGATGGACACTTAGGTTGTTTCCAGCTCCGGGCTATTGTGAATAGAGCTGCAATGAACATTTTGGTACATGTCTCTTTTGGAATTATGGTTTTCTCAGGGTATATGCCCAGTAGTGGGATTGCTGGGTCATATGGTAGTTCTATTTGTAGTTTTTTAAGGAACCTCCATACCGTTCTCCATAGTGGCTGTACCAATTCACATTCCCACCAGCAGTGCAAGATAGATAGTGGGAAGCAGCCGCAGAGCACAGGGAGATCAGCTCGGTGCTTTGTGACCGCCTGGAGGGGTGGGATGGGGAGGGTGGGAGGGAGGGAGATGCATGAGGGAAGGGATGTGGGAACAGATGTATATGTATGACTGATTCACTTTGTTATAAAGCAGAAACTAATTAAAAAAATGAATAAATAAACTTAAAAAAAAATGGAAAAAAAAAAAAAAAAAAAAAAAGAATGCAAAGGGGAAAACTATATTTTCACTCTTTTTGTTATTGAATCTGCTCCTGTAAAGTGACAAAGCATAGGGTCATTTCTGCATTGCATTAATTGGCAGCTAAAATAGTTCAAGATATCATGGAGTTCACAGAAATCCAGTTACCACTAGGGGTTTCAGGGAACTTGGCTTTTTGGAAATGACATCTTTATTTGAGAATTGAAAGATGAGTAGCTGTTTTCAAGGTAGATTAAGGAGTGAGTAGGAGACACATTTAATGACCTAATTCATAGAGTGAGGTAGAAAAGAAGAGAAGTGAGAATACTAATCTGGCTTTGTCTACTTCATAGGTAGTTATAAGGCTTAAAACACTTAAGATCTGAAGAGTGATGAAGAGGTGTAAAATATTACCTATGAAATAGGATTGCACTTAATTTATTTATCTAGCATGCAGAAAGTCCTTTCTGAGAGCTAGGAGGGGAATCATACTACTGGAATGTGCAGACTCCTTGTGGCTGGCCGGAGTGGACATTTAGGTTCCCACTAAAACTTTGATGAGGAGAGTGTGATACGCTGTGTTTTTCCACTGTTGTGTTTGGAGTAAGGAAGTTATTGCTACCAAGTTATTTTCCTAGACTGTCTTTTCCCAATCTTTTGGCAAAAGGACATAGTCTTTTCTTGGACTGCTGGTTTACCAGTTACCTTCTTCTTCCGCACCCAGCCCAGGATGTACAAGAGGCTAAAAATAACCTAGGAACTCACTGTCCTGTTGTTCCCTGGGTCTGGAGGTACCTAGCAAGTCTGGCTTCTCACCACCTTTTAGAGTTTTGTATGTCACATCTAGGGTTTTCTGCTGTACCTGGTGGGAAGAAAATGGAAAAATGTGTGTACTCTATCTTGTGTGGACCAAAATATCCCTTTTAAATTTTGCGACTGCATTAATTCAAATATATCTTACTTATTGCCATTTTATGATATCTCAATCTGAGTCCACTAAATTGTAATCAACTCTACACTGGGTATTGCATGGCTGACCAGTTGAGACTCAACTATTTCTAGGGTGTTGTCCTTGTTCTTTCTCAAGCCTGTACCTTCGTTCCCATTGCTGTAGGAGTTAAAGGGTTAGTTATGAGACTCAAAGCAACTGCAGGAAATGTGCACTTATCTTCTCCTGACATTTTCACTGTCAATCAGGAACTCTAGGGAAAAACCTCATGAGTGAAATGTATTTGATTTTCTTTATCATGCAGTAATACCAGAGATAAAAAAACTTAATCTGAGCAATGGTATGAAATCACTGCTTTGAACTTTTAATGTGTGTTTCTTTCAGGCAGCATTTTCATGGATTATTCTCTAAGGTTTACTGTTATAGAGAAATGTCTTAAGTGAATAAATAAAAAACCGGAATACACAGATACATTGGTTACCGTTGAATGAAACCACCCTAGCCGTGTTTCCTTTACATTTTGAAGATTGTACCCATGGGTTTTATTGGTTTTAAAATTCTTCTTTATGACTGTAGAGGTTAGTTCGTTTTTGTGCCTTCTTTTTCTGCAGAAGAAATAAAATCATGTGTCTCTACATTAAATTTTTGTACTGTTCTCTGGTAAGTTTCTTTCATAATTCAAGCGAAAAAAGGCTTCTCAGTTTATCAGTTATAATGTCAACATTTTTATAGTTTCATCTGTTTTGAAATGTTTCTATGTATAATTCACTGTGGGTAATTTGAAGTACATATTCTGTGAGTAGAGAAAAACTGCTTTTCTTTTCTAAAGATGTCATTTAAAATAAAAAGATTCTTCTTTTTATTTTAAAATTGCTTTTTCACATCATCTACATCATTTTGGAACAAAGAATCACAAATGACAGGAACACTGTTTACTACCACGATATACAAGAATAAGAAAAGCACTGAATATGATTTTCCTGTCTAACTCTTTTATTTTCTTTCTGGGATTAAAAAAGATAACCTTCCTTATAGAGTAAAAGTCACATTTTTGTGTTTGCCTCAGAAGACTTTAATGATCCTTCTGCTTTTAATAAAATTTTCTAAGTGTCATTTGTAACATTCATCTTAAAACAATTGAACTAAATCAATGTTGATTTTAACATTTAAATATTAATCTGGATTTATCTTTCAAGGTAAATAATATACTTTATGTAGTTACATAATATTGGGACACATAAGGTCTTTACTTGCATTACTTACATTACACAATTCTGAGGTAAACCCATGAGGTTGAACTTAAGCTAAATGCTCGTTGCCTAAATGCACTGGTTCTCAATGAGGAGGTGGGGGTAATGCTTTCCCAGGGACATTTGGCAATGAACATTAAGTAAATGTCCAGAGACATTTTTGATTATCACTACAAAAAGGTGCTATGGCATCTAGCGGGTAGTGACCAGGGATGCTGCTAAACGTCCTAGAGTACACAGGACGCATCCCACAACAAAGAATTATTTGGTCCAAAATGTCAGTAATGCTGCTATTGAGAAACCATGGCTTCAAGGACAATTCCAGGGTCTGTAATTTATGGATTGTTGGAACCTGAAAGAATAAATAACTGATTCATACCAAGAATTTTATTTTGTGTGTTAATGTATGCATGGTGTAAGACATTTCACCTTACAGAGGCCTTTAAACATTTCGGTAGCAGTTATTTCTCTCCAACGTACTCTCTGATTGTTTACTTTTCCTTGCTTTTGAACAAATATACCTTGTCAAAAAATTCTTCTGCAGTGACTCTTGATGAAATAGACAAGAAATAATGATAATCCTCCATTTGTGACTTTGCAAATTATTATGTATCCTTAATGTCTGGGGGGCAGATCAATTTAAGGTAAGATTTAGGTCATATTCATTTTAATATTCACTGTGCTGGATGCAAGCCCTTACCTTTTCACACAGGCCTGGGTCTCTTGGTAATTCCACCACCCACCCCCGGAACCTATGCCCCTCTGGAAAACCCATAGTCTGTGGTGCTTGAGTTCACATGGGGAGCTCGCCTGGGGGCACCCCTGTCTCTGCAGGCACTGCCCTGTGAGGGGCAGCACAGCATTAGCGTGATTGCTCCACACATCCCTGCCTCTACCCCAGGGCAGATTCTTGCCAATTTGCCCCAAAGAGAGTCCCAAGCTTCCTGCTGTTGTGATTATTTCTTGCAAAGGGAGAATCATTGCAATTCCTTCCTCTGCATACTTGCTCTGAGGAAGAGTCCCACTGTCAATGTTCCATGAATGTGTGATGTTTAGTCATCACCAGGAAACCTTAGGAAAATGTAACCCAAGTGGTCTACTAAGAAATTATGTCTGGTTTAATTGACAAGACTGGGGGTTTGAAAGGCTCAATACCCTGTCGTAGACTGAATAATATTTCCCTGAAGATTCCCATATCCTAATTCCTGGGACCATGTGAATATTACCTTCTATGGCTAAAGAGATTCTGCATATTAAGGATCTTGAGATGGGGAGATTATCCTAGATTATCCTGGAAGGTCTGAGGTCATCACAAGAGTCTTTATAAGGGTGGCAGGAGACCAGAGTTGGTATTAGGAGATAGTGTGAAGGAAGCAAGATGTTGGAGTGAGGCCAGAAAGGGGCCATGAGCCATGGAATGCAGGTGGCCTCTGGAAGGTTGAAAAGCAAGGAAACAGATGCTCTCCTAGAGCTTCCTGAAGAAACCAGCCCTGCACCCACCTTTACCTAAGCCTAGTGACACTGCATTTGGACTTCCAAGATCTATAACTGTAAAATTAATTTGTGTTGTTTTAAGCTGATGTATGTGTACTGTCTTGTCGCATCAGTAGTAGGAAAGTAATACAAAAGCCCACTTGGGTCTCCCATAACCTGCATAGCCTCATCCTTCAGAGGCCGAATCTCCCTGCCTCCCACCCAGGTTTGTCTCTTGTGAGAAACTGGGCAATGGGAAAGCAGAGCTCACTGACTTTTCACCTTCCACCTGTGCCCTGGGGTCTGCTTCATGAAGAATGTATTCTTTGAATGTTTCACAGTAAATTCTAAATTTTACAAGGTTATGTATCTTGGGGCTAAACTTGACTAATTTCTTTTGGTGACCATTTTTATACAGACACCTTTCTGTCTTCTCCACCCTTAAAAAAGAGTTGGACCAAGTACTCATGATTTTGCATTCCATATCTGCCATTGATCTTAGATGGCTAACAACATCATTGACCTTCAGTTTCATCACAGGTCTTCATATCTCTTCAACCTGGTGATGCTTTAAGGATTGAATGAAGAGACATGTAAAATCTCTGTCCAAATTTTTCTTTTCAGTGGGTAGTAACTAGTCTAAGAGCCAAGGCATTGAGATAACTACTGTATTTCATATGACAAACCCTAAACATAGTTAACTATATAAATTTTGGGATCATACAGAGCCAGAAGCCTCACTTTTTTTGAAGCTACATGGTTTATGTTCCCACTGCTCCTGGCTGAGTAATGCGGCATGGCAGTGATGGATATGGATGAATCCCAGAGGAAAGCTGCCTGCGTTCAGATCTCTCTTCTATTTATTCCTATCTCGAAAGGTGGCTGCAAAGATTCTGTGAATTTATGCATTTAGATTGCCTGACTCATTGCTAGTAGTCACTAAATAATAACCATCATCATTTCTATTACTACACTAAGGGCATTTTTTGTCAAGAGTAGAAAGAGAAAGACCAAAGACACTTAAAAGTGATTCCATTGAGACAACTTGAAATGTTGAATCAAAGACCTCTGCACTGGTGGGTGAGGTGGACGTTTCAAGGATGTACATGTATAGAACTTAGAACTGTCAGTTTTGTTAAAGAATCTTTAAAGTCTGGGGGATGGGAAAGTGTTGAAATGTAGAATTCTAACTTTTTACTGGTTCTACCAATGAGCATCATTATATCACGTGTTTCATGATGAATGTGCTTTATTCATAAAATCGTACTACTATATTTTTAGGCAACAGTTTTATCGCCCCTATTTTTGCTTCTTAGGTTTTATTTAAACTTCTTTTAGTGCTGTAACATTACTAATTGAATGCTGACCTCCACTGTTGAATAATCATCTTTCCTGACTCTTTAGAAAGTCTGGCTCCCATTTAATATGTTCATGGCAGGACAGTCCCACTTACCACGGTTAGGAGTTTGTGTTTATTTGTGTGATTATCACTGGATTCCTCTCTGAACAGGAAGCTGTATCATCACAGTGACTTTATGTATTTTCAATACTGATTTCCAGTGTCAAGCCCAAGACTTACACGTGACAGATGGTAAATGAATGAAAAATAACATACCTTCTAGTCCACATTAATATTATTTTATATTTTCTCCATGTTAACATATATGTGGTGATATAGTCAAATACTATTTTACCATAATTTCTCTTAGCAGTCTAGAGCTGATGCCACTTCATCCTGTATTTTTCTTTGCATCTCAGAAGATCCTTTTCCTGTATGGTTTAGATGAGATTCTGCCATTAAGATACATTTACACAGAATTTAGGAGAAATAGAAGGAGGCATGAGTTGAGTCAGCAGAATATGTGTTGCTCTAGGCAGCTAAGACCATCATCAGAGCCCAATCTGACCTTTGCTCCTAAGCCTTCCAGTGGTCCTATAAGGCTCAAGTTCTGGTACAAAATTCCTTTCTACAGGGAATATCCAGAATGGCTTCTGTTTTTCTGACATAATCCTAACTAACAATTAGTTTGGGGGATCGTCATTTTAGTAAAGAAAGACATTGCATATCCACTATTTTATAAGGAATAGAAAGACTTAAAATTCAGATTATTTTCTTGTCTAATATTTTCAGAACCACACACAGTGCTGTCCAAACTCTATAAGCAGTTTGGTTTGATTAAGGATCAATTATCCGTGTTTTACTGCCTTTTAGATATTGAGTTATTTGCTATATTACTACAGTAATTGTAGTTTTCCTCTTTTTAAATTGATATTATATTTTATTAGTTTATTAAAACAATAATACACACAGTTTCAAAATTTAAAATAGTTTTTGTGGCAAAACGTGATATTAGATGTTTTCCTCTATGGTAACTTTTTTTCACTATTCTCACATTCAGATCCATTCAGGCAATTTGATGGTTTAAAGATAAAAGACCTATGAGAAATTAGTAATTTTGTCTCAGAATATTAAGAGTTTTGTCGCTATCCTTGTTTCTGTGTTTGGTGGTATGAATCTTCTCATCATTCAGATCTGAATAATTAGTCCCTGAAGTCATTTTGCATGAATTCATTTACAGTCATCTAATATGAGCAATTTTAGTTTTTGTTTTAAATCTATCACTTGTGACGGCTCTTCCTGTTTACTACAAATCTATCACAGACAATGCAGATAAGTTTCAAAAAGCTCCAGTCACTTATTCTGATCGATGATTGATTTAGAAAGAAAAAAAAGGGAATGTTTTGTCCTTTCATGAGTGTAACTTGTTCAAATCTAACAGAAGTCACTGCATTCCTTCTTTCTGAATCTCATGCCTGTGCTTTGTAACGTGGTTGTGTACTTATTTTTAAAAGATGCATCTTCTCAAATGGAGATATCAGGAGAGTACCATGTTAAGTTGAGAGAGATGGCAGTTATAAAGTCCTTTATGAACTGTATATGTGAGTGCAGAAAGGTGTCAATACATAATTGCACAAGGATTTTATTGATTCTAACTCTGATAAGTATCACGAGGGCAATTAGAGTATCATGACACTGGGTATCAGTGAGCCCTAATTCGGTCTGTGAATCCAGGGTGGCTGCCCAAAGGAATGAATTCTGAACTGAGTAAGTATAGCCAAGTGAGATTTGGGGAGAAAGAACATCCCAAGCAAATGTAAAAGTCTGTGCTAAGACGGTAGAGTTGAAGACAAAGCTTGTTCATCATGCTGTTCTGTGTTAGGCACTGTACAAAACAATGGGAAAAATACAAGAGGAAGAAAGACACTGTCCTCAAGCAAATAATATATGGTGGGATTATTTTAATAGATAGATAGACAGATAGATAGATAGATGGTTTTTAAGTTACTAAGGGTTTTGATATGTTTTATATCAAGCCATTTGTGCATAATCATTTGATGATGTATTCAGGGATTAGTATCCTCATTTTAGAAATAAATGCACTGAGTTTTGACAGAGTGACTGAGTTCCTGAAAAATCATGAGATATGTAAGTTTTCATAAATACGTATTTGTAAGCTCAGACTGCAAGAAATGTATGCTTTTTGTGGTCTACCATACATAAAATTTACATGTACATATCAGTATAAAACTTGCAGATAAGAAACATTTAATCAACTTGTGAAGGAAGTCTTCTTTAGTGTCCCTGTCCTTTATTGTTTGGTATGAAGGTGAGAGGTATGCATAAAACATTAAATGCAAGGTAATTAATGATAGACTGAAAGTAACAAAAATTTGAAGTCATGGCTGCTTTTTTTTTAAGGCTGATAAATGGAGTTGTAATATTTTAGCACTCATTTGTACTTGATTGATTACCCTAAGCACAAAGCTGAGGTAGGAAAAAATAAACATCAGGTACAATAGGGTGAGAGTAAAGGAAATTATGAAGCACAGCTTCAGAAATGGACTACACTGGGATGTAGTCATGCATAATTATCTTAAATTGGAGTACTAATAATGAAGTGATAAAAACTGACCCTTGAAGGTAATATTTTAATAGTGTTTCAATTGTAACACAGAACACATGCAAAAATTTTTTTGAACTTACAGCTTCATAAAAAGCTTCATTTTTCTTGTTCTTTAACATTCGTAACGTTTTTAGATAGATAATATTAGTACTTTAGATGCTGTAACAAACTTTTTCATTATCAAGATTCAGGTAATTTTGGATGAAGGAAATAAAATCTAATCTATTTCTCAATCCATCTGAAACAGGGCAAATCATCTCAATATCTGTTTTCTAGAAATAAATTCAACTTATGCTTCAGGGTAAGAGGAGATGAGAATTCCATGCAAATGCATTTGCTAAAGGATGTGCTCTTACTTTCAGATAGGCCACCTACCAATGGCTTGAGCTATAGTAGGCATTGTGCTGTAACCCTTGAGAGTTAATCATTTAATTCTGAATTTCTTCTCTAATGTATTCTAGTAACTTTAAAACTCATACACACTTTTGGTCTGTCATACCAGATGAAACATTTTATTTTTATTGAAAACATTTAGGAAGCCTAAAGAAAAGCAGATTATTTCAGTTTAACATTATTTAGTGATTTGTGTGTGTGTTTGTAAAAGAGATTGAAGTTAAATAATAAAGTACTATGAAAAACTTGGAAAGAATTTGTCCCACTTCATCATTCACCTTCCAGAAAAAAAACCCTGAAATTACTCCTACATATACTATTCATTTATTTTGTGATATTAGGAAGTCACTCATTCTTTCTAAGTATTTTTTTCTATGTATGTAAAATCAGATTAATCATACATACCCTGACTTCATAGAACTTTTGTAATAACTGCACATACATGTGAATGTGTTTTGTGAGATGCTCTCTCCCTTGCTTACGCATTCTCATATCTCAGTTTAAACCCCACCTCCCCCGTTTGTCCTTTTGCACCTCTATCATCATCATGAGAAGAGCTTCTTCCAGGTGGCTGCAGCTTCAATTACAAGCAAAAGAAGACCTCAAACTAAATTTAACAGGCAACGCATAATAAGATTAAGTATATATGTATTTATCACATATACATTTAGTAATATGAAGGTTTAGTGCTAGAAAAATTCTAACTCTGCAGAACAGGGACTTGATTGCTCAAATCCTAAAATAATTCCCAGGCTCAAGTACCTGAGCTAGCAGAAGGCACATTGTTAATGTGGTACATCTCAACACCCGATACCACCATCATCTCTTGCCTTGTCTTTTCAACACACACACACACACGTGCACATGCACACACACACGAACACCTACACCCCTGCATATATCTGAAATGTCCTCTAAACTTAAACCCAAATATTGCAACTTTACCATACTCCAGTGTTCTCCACACAGAGAAAAACATAAAGTGTGTGTTATGTTAATATTGCTGCTATTTTTTTTCTCTATGGACAGGTGGCAAGATAGTAGTTAGGTTTACATGAGGAAGCTAGGAAACAGTTCCCTTTCCTGGATGCCCTTTCACCCAAATATGGAGACACTTCATGATGATCCACTCACTACTCACAATTAATAACAGATAGGAAACGGTGAGGGGAGCAGGGGCACTTGTTAACACAACGCAGTTACTTGAACAGAGAACTTTTAAAAACTCTTATAATTTTGTTTAAAAAATAGGGAGTAAACACATATAGGGATGTCACCAGAGGTAATGTAAAGAATAAAGATGTCAAAAGGGTATTATATTTAGAATACATCATTTGTAGTGATTTTGCATATTATTTGAATATTTTATTTTTTATTTGGTAATGAAATGTTATCAAATTATTTGATTAAATTGCATATTATCTGAATATTTTATTATTTATTATTTTCCTGTTGATTAATCTGAAGTGGAGACATGCTATTTATTTTAAAATTTGATATTGTTTGTATTAAATTTGATAAACTTTCTTATAGTCTTAAAATTTTTTTTAGGTGATTCTCCTGAGTTTTTTATGGAGATGAGTAATTTTTCTGTAAATAATGGGATTATTTAAGTTTTTCCTTTGAGTATTATTTCCCCAGTTCTTACCATATTAGGAAAGATCTCCAGGTCTGTATTAAATAGTTACAGTGATTAAAATAGGTATTTTGACTTACACCCAAATTAAAGAGAATATATCTAATGTTTAAAAAATTATGAACAAGATTTATCAAGGTTGGGACATACCCCGATTTCTAATTTTCTGAGTTTTAATAGGAATGGGCAACATAAATTTAACATTTGCATCTACTGTAATAATCATTTTTCTCCTCTAGTTTGCTAATTTGGCCATTACATTTATAGATTCTTCTTGTTGAGCAATCCTTTCAATCCTTTGAGAAATCCTTCTTGTTCATTATGAATTACATATTTTTAATGCACTGCTGGTTCCACTCATAAAATAAAATAAAATTATTATAAGCCTGAGATACTTTAATTCCACCTTAATTAAATTATATTTGAACTGTAAGTCTCAAGTTAAAAAGACTGAAAGAAAGTTGCAATCATGGGTGCTTTTAAGAATGTTAAGCTCTTGGTTAGTTTCTACCTTGGGTTTCAAAATGTAAAGGAGGCTATCATGCAGTTGAAATCATTGAATGTAAATTAATTCTACATTTATTCTTAATCTTGGGATCCTAAACATGAATTTTTATTTTTGTGCATTTACAAGGTTATGCACAGTACAGTAATATTTAGAAGCATAATACTTATTATCCAAATTCTTGGTCTATGCCATTGGGATTATTAAATTGGTGAATGAAAGGCTTACTGAACATAATTTTTGGTTTGCTTACATAAATATTTAACAGGTAAAATTAGTTCAATGAATGAATTGTATAAATATATAAATGGATCCCAAAGAATACATATATGTTATAATATATTACAATATATTACATATATTACTACATTATTAGAACATAAAATACTAATAATCTTACATAATATATAAATATATTCTATATATAATACAATATTGATATATTATTTCAGATTACTATTTAAGATAAAAAGATTTCATTATTATTGATAATTAATAGCTGTACAATATAAATATTATATTAATATAATTAATAAATATACATTTAATAAATAAAATTGCTACATAATTAATTTTTAATAATAATGGAATATGTTCTATTATTATTCACTTTTATCAAATTCCTTATTTTATTTTTCATATCCTGGCTTGTTATTATTTTATTATAAACATCTTTTTTTGACAAATGATATAATATCCTTCTTTATCACTTCGGAGACAGTTATTATGCTTCTTTTAAATTCTTATTCTGCTGTTCCATTAATTCTGATTTATCTTTGTTTGTATTAAACTGTAAATACTTAGATTTAGATTTATTTGGAGGTTTCTTTCTTTTTTCTTTTTTTTTGGAATGCTTATCCTTAGACACCTACTTGCTTCTTTGAGGTTACTTGTTGTCATGGCTGGTCTTGGTGTACTGTTGGGAGATGGGAGAGAGAATTAGCACCAGGATTCCAAACCCTGGTTTGAGCACCGTCTGGTCAGTTCACGTTAATGGTGAAATCTTCTTGATAATGGAAAACCACCACTGCCACACCTTAGACTAGACCATGGGATGTGCTGGGCCTCTATGAGGTGACACCTCCAGGATGGAGCCTTCATTTCCCCCAGCCCTGCACTGCCCTGTGCAGTTGATTCTCTCCGGACTGTAACACCTTAGTCCTTGGTTGTGACAGGGAAATGGGGAAAAAAACCCTGCTTTCGGCTGGGCTGGTGTACCAATTCCAGGCACATCTGGATGGCACCTAGATGTTACCCTTCTGAGCCTGACCAGTGCTGCCCTTGTGCTTCTTTGCAATCCTGACAGTGCAGGGAGTGACGTGACAGGGTAAAGTGAGGAAGAAAACGTTTACAAGTCAAAATCAACAATGCAACCTGTCTCTTCAGAGGGACCCCAGCCTCATTCCATTTGGATATGATTTGTATCCATCTGTCAAACACCAGATACTAGTGCCTTTCTCCCAGGATGTTCTCTGAGAATTTACTAGACTTTATATGACACTCCAAAGTTGCATTAGGGAGAACACCCAGTAGCCCATTCTAATGTACTGCCTTCTCTGGGAGGATAAATTCAGATTTACACACATGAGAGATGATTTACAACAATGTCTTCCTGGGTGGAATCTGCCCTAAGGTTTCAGGAGTAAAAAATTATAGAATAATTATTTATTTTTCTACTGGAATAGTCATCGATTTAAAGGTGGTTACTTGTTGAGGAGGAGAGGTAGAGAAACCCTACTTAGATCATGCAGCAAATGAACTTCAGAGCTGCTCTTTAAGAAAATATAATTGTATTACATTTTCCCCTAAAAACAGAAGAGACAAGTTACAGTAATTCATGTATATAAAAAGTCTAAACAAATAAAAATAAAAATCATGATCTAGCATAGAGGAGGAGAAAGGGAAACTATAGTAACAGTGGTTGGGGACAAAGGCTTTGTATTCACCTCTGAGCATGTGAGCTCCTAGGAAAAACAAACAAATAAAACAAAACAAACAAAAAACAACCCGTGGAGCTCTTTCACTGTCATAAAATAAACTGCCCTCCATTTATTACAGCAAATGTTTTTCTTACTCCAAAAAATTCTGATCACACATATATATATATATATATATATATATACACATATATGAATAATATATATACATTTTATAAATGATAATGGACAAAAATATAGGATATTATATAAAAATTAAATAAAAAATTTTTAAATGCAAAATGTGAAGACAAAGGTAAAGCAAGTCTTTATGGATGCTCTAAAAATAAGTTTTAACATCTAAAGGATAATTCTGTTTAACAAGCATTTCTTGCACAAGTAATGGAAAATGAGGTGGGTGACACACTGAGTTATGATGGAAAGAGCATCATTTTCTGAAGCAAATTGCTCTGAGAACTTGTCCCCAGGCATATAGGTCTTGAACAAGATTCCTTATTTTATCGTACATTAGTTTCTTATCTGTAAAATAGGGATAATAGCACATACCTCCCAACATTATAGTTTGATTAAAAGATAATTTATTAAGTACCAGGCAAAATGTTTGGCATTTATGATTATTCAGAGATCCCCTAATCCCTATATGGTGTGACTATAAACAGTAAATTAAAAAGTGATCTTTATTATTAGCAAGATTAAAGGAACAGAAAGATGCACATTAAAATTATTTTCATACATAATATACAAAAATGCTACAAAACTATTTTAGTATTTCACCACATTTTATCAGTATAGACATGCAGTTGAAATAGAGCATGTTTTTTTTTCTTGAATTACTGCTAACTTATATAGTGTATGTATATACATACATTAATATACATACATATATACATTATTTTTATTTTATACATTTTATTTTATTAATATACATACATACATTATTTTTTAGTAATTAAGTCCCTTTGTGAAATGTTTTTCATCATTATTAGGCTAAATCTAACTTAGACCTTCTGGCTCAACATTTTTACTCTTACCAACTATACTAATAAGCACTTTACTGATTTTTCATCCAGGGGCCTGACAGTCAAATCTTTCTTTCATCAGTTCCTTCATTTACCTACCACGTGGCACCATCTCCTGAAACACTATGATACAGAAAACATAGAAATGATTGCTACATTATGAAAAAGTTCATAATTAGTAGGCTCCATTCTTGTGCTTATGTTGATCTTAAGCCAAAGAAAAAGAAGCCTATGCTTTTACTTTTAAATTGTATTCACCTTGCTTCATCTCCTGAAGGTGAAACATTGTATTAAATAATGTATTTTTTCTTTTCAACTCCTTGTAAAATAATTGCTAATTTGAAATAGTGGAAAGTACAGTAACATCAAGTTAGAGAAGAGAAGAAAAAAATTAATTGTATCTCACATCTCACTACAAGCTTTCTACCTTAAGGCTTATATAACAGTTCCTTCAAATGACAGTCTCAGGTCTTTGCCTGATCTCTTGCTCTGCTGTCTCTGTTCATTCACTCTCAAAATTCTCACTCTATGGAATAGATAGACTCTAAGAATAGACTGATAAATTGATACAATTCATAACACCAGCTAAATAAACTGCCACACGTGCACATGGATTTGTAGAGTAGAAGTTCTGTCCTTCAAACTGGCCTTTGGCTTTCTTCCTGTTAGATGAGAAGTTTTGACTTTTAGACATAAACACTATAAATAATCTTAGTAATGATACTGAAGGCTGACAGAGAACACAACATTTTTGTCAGAAGGAATAGCCATGTACTCATCCGTGAAGTAGGCCCTCCAGAGAACCAAGTCATAAATAGGAGCCATGAGAACAACAACAAAACACTGCAGAGGATTCTGCACTTACTTAATTCTGATGTGATACTGTATTTCAAAATATAAATGTCCTAAATGTTTAACTTTAAGATATGAGTAACATTTTCTTACAAAAAGTCATGAAAATATTCCATGACCAGTATTTTATATATATATTTTGGCATTAACATTAAACATAGGTCACTAACATCAAAATGCCAATTTTGGGGGCCTGGACTCCACCAACGTGATACCTCTCATCCTTGGGGGTAAATGTTATGAGGTATATCTGTTTGCATGTGTGTGGGGGGGTGGGGAGTAGCAAGTGGGTAGGAAGAAAGATGCATCTTGAAATATTCAGAAAATTGTGTCTTACATATAGACACACTATTTATAAAAGACTTAGGTTACTGGTGTGTTGAATAATTAGAGCAGTTTCTTTCAGTCATAATCCATGAATATGTGTGCTTGTAACTATATAAACCCACTATTGTCAATAGAAAAATTATAAAATAAATGATCACTAGCTCCAAAAGAGAAGATAAAATTATTAAAGGTGCTTATTTATAGTCAAAAGAGAAGCTTTCTAAGCGAAATTCTGCTGCTAAGTTGTTTCCAGAAATATTAAATTTTAAATGTGTCTTTTTTCAGTTTTTTCTTTATCCTAGATTCTTCTTTACTTTATTCATAAATCATCATTAATGTATAAATACCATACATTTTTCATCACTTAAATTAAAGTTTGATTCTATTTTTATTTTACAGAAGATGAAATTTTTGAGAAGACAGGAGCTATAGAGAATAAATAATAAGCGTTCTAATGTTTTTTCTATATACAGCAGGTTCTTATTAATTACCTATTTTATACATACTAGTGTATACATGTCAATCCCAATCTCCCAATTCATCCCACCACCACCACCTCCCCCTCCACTTTTCCCCCTTGGTATCCATACACTTTCTACATCTGTGTCTGTTTCTGCCCGGCAAACTGGTTCTTCTGTACAATTTTTATAGATTCCACATATATACATTAATATATGATATTTGTTTTTCTCTCTCTGACTTACTTCAATCTGTATGCCAGTCTCTAGGTCCATCCACCTATCTACAAATGACCCAGTTCCGTTCCTTTTTATGGCTTAGTAATATTCTATTGTATATATGTACCAACCACATCTTCTTTATCCATTCGTCTGTCGATGGGCATTTAGGTTCCTTCCATGACCTGGCTATTGTAAACAGTGCTGCAATGAACATTGGAGTGCGTGTGTCTTTTTTGAATTACGGTTTTCTCTGGGTATATGTCAAGTAGTGGGATTGCTTGGTCATATGGTAATTCTATTTTTAGTTTTTAAGGAACCTCCATACTGTTGTCCATAGTGGCTGTATCAATTTACATTCCCACCAACAGTGCAAGAGGGTTCCCTTTTCTCCACACCCACTCCTGCATTTGTTGTTTGTAGAGTTTTTGATGATGCCCATTCTAACCAGTGTGAGGTGATACCTCATTGTAGTTTTGATTTGCATTTCTCTAATAATTAGTGATGTTGAGCAGCTTTTCATGTGCTTCTTGGCCATCTGTATGTCTTCTTTGGAGAAATGTCTATTTAGGTCTTCTGCCCAGTTTTTGATTGGGTTGTTTGTTTTTTTAATATTGAGCTGCATGAGCTGTTTATATATTTTGGAGATTAATCCTTTGTTTGTTGATTAATTTGCAAATATTTTCTCCCATTCTGAGGGTTGTCTTTTCATCTCGTTTCCTTTGCTGTGCAAAGGTTTTGGCATCAGGGTGATGGTGGCCTCATAGTATGAGTTTGGGAGTGTTTCTCCCTCTGCTACATTTTGGAAGAGTTTGAGAAGGCTAGGTGTTAGCTCTTCTCCAAATGTTTGATAGAATTCACCTGTGAAGCCATCTGGTCCTGGGCTTTTGTTTGTTGGAAGATTTTTAGTCACAGTCTCAATTTCAATGCTTGTGATTGGTCTGTTTATATTTTCTCTTTCTTCCTGGTTCAGTCTCAGAAGGTTGTGCTTTTCTAAGAATTTGTCCATTTCTTCCATTTTATTGGCATAGAGTTGCTTGTAGTAATCTCTCATGAACCTTTGTATTTCTGCAGTGTCAGTTGTTACTTCTCCTTTTTCATTTCTAATTCTATTGATTTGAGTCTTCTCCCTTTTTTCTTGATGAGTCTGGCTAATGGTTTATCAATTTTATTTATCTTCTCAAAGAACCAGCTGTTAGTTTTATTGATCTTTGCTATCATTTCCTTCATTTCTTGTTCATTTATTTCTGATCTGATCTTTATGATTTCTTTCCTTCTGCTGACTTTGGGGGTTTTTGTTCTTCTTTCTCTAATTGCTTTAGGCGTAAGGTTAGGTTGTTTATTTGAGATGTTTATTGTTCCTTGAGGTAGGATTGTATTGCTATAAACGTCCCTCTTAGAACTGCTTTTGCTGCATCCCATAGGTTTTGGGTTGTCATGTTTTCATTGTCATTTGTTTCTAGGTATTTTTTGATTTCCTCTTTAATTTCTTCAGTGATACCTTGGTTATTAAGTAGTGTATTGTTCAGCCTCCATGTGTTTCTATTTTATACAGATTTGTTCCTCTAGTTGATATATAGTCTCATAGCATTGTGGTCGGAAAAGGTATTTGATACGATTTCAGTTTTCTTAAATTTACCAAGGCTTGATTTGTGACCCAAGATATGATCTATCCTGTAGAATGTTCCATAAGCACTTGAGAAGAAAGTGTATTATGTTGTTTTTGGATGGAATATCCTATAAATATCAATTAAGTCCATCTTGTTTAATGGATCATTTAAAGCTGTGTTTCCTTATTTATTTTCATTTCGTATGATCTGTTCATTGGTGAAAGTGGGGTGTTAAAGTCCCCTACTATGATTCTGTTACTGTCGATTTTCCCTTTTATGGCTGTTAGCACTTGCCTTATGTATTGAGGTGCTCCTATGTTGGGTGCATAAATATTTACAATTGCTATATCTTCTTCTTAGATTGATTATTTGATCATTATGTGTGTCCTTCTTTGTGTCTTGTAATAGTCTTTATTTGAAAGTCTATTTTGTCTGATATGAGAATTACTGCTCCAGCTTTCTTTTGATTTCCATTTACATGGAATATCTTTTTCTATCTCCTCACTTTCAGTCTGCATGTGTCCCTAGGTCTGAAGTGGGTCTCTTGTAGACAGAATATATATGGATCTTGTTTTTGTATCCATTCAGCAAGCCTGTGTCTTTTGGTTGGAGCATTTAATCCATTCACATTATTGATATGTATATTCCTATTACCATTTTCTTAATTGTTTTGGGTTTGTTTTTGTAGGTCCTTTTCTTCTCTTGTGTTTCCCACTTAGAGAAGTTCCTTTAGCACTTGTTGTAGAGCTGGTTTGGTGGTGTTGAATTCTCTTAGCTTTTGCTTGTCTGTAAAGGTTTTAATTTCTCCATCGAATCTGAATGAGATCCTTGCTGGGAAGAGTAATCTTGGTTGTAGGTTCTTCCATTTCATCACTTAAATATATCATGCCACTCCCTTCTGCCTTGTAGAATTACTGCTGAGAAGTCAGCTGTTAACCTTATGGGAGTTCCCTTGTATGTTATTTGTCATTTTCCCTTGTTGCTTTTAATAATTTTTCTTTGTGTTTAATTTTTGTCAGTTTGATTACTACATGTCTCGGCATGTTTATCCTTAGGTTTATCCTGCCTGGGACTCTCTGTGCTTTCTGGACTTGAGTGTCTATTTCCTTTCCCATGTTAGGGAAGTTTTCAACTATAATCTCTTCAGATATTTTCTTTGTTCCTTTCTCTCTCTCTTCTCCTTCTGGGACCCCTATAATGTGAACGTTGGTGCATTCAGTTTTGTCTCAGAGGTCTCTTAGGCTGTCTTCATTTCTTTTCATTATTTTTTCTTTATTTTGTTCCATGGCAATGAATTCCACCATTCTGTCTTCCAGGTCACTTCTCTGTTTTTCTGCCTCAGTTATTCTGTTTGATTCCTTCTAGTGTTCTGTCCCTTTCAGTTATTGTATTGTTCATCTCTGTTTGTTTGGTCTTTAATTCTTTCAGGTCTTTGTTAAACATTTCTTGCATCTTCTCGATCTTTGCTTCCATTCTTTTTCCGAGGTCCTGGATCATCTTCACTATCATTATTCTGAGGTCTTTTTCTGGAAGGTTGCCTATTTCCACTTCATTAGTTCTTTTTCTGGGCTTTTTTCTTGTTCCTTCATCTGGTACATACCCCTCTGCCCTTTCAATTTGTCTACCTTTCTGTGAATGTGGTTTTCATTCCACAGGCTGCAGAATTGCATTTCTTCTTGGTTCTTCTGTCTGCCCTCTGGTGGATGAAGCTATGCAAGAGGTTTGTGCCTGTTCTAATGTTCTTAATCTACCTTTGAAAGAACATTTTAAGAATAGCATTAACATCATCAGTTTTAAAGTGTAATTGCCCACATGCTTGTCACTAGAAATAGAACTAGATGTTAAAATGTTCTCTTTTGATTGGAACTGAAGAAAAAATGATAAAACAGCTCAAACTTAGCATACAGTACCAAAATACATCCCTGTATTTTCTTTGATAACAGCCTTCTGGTCTTAACTTTCTGTTCCCATGGTCCTTTTACCAAAAGGTTTATTCTAAAATCAACCATCAGGAACGGGAAAACAAAACAAAACAGTATTTATAAATGAAGTGCAAATAGCTCATCCCATTTTGAAATATTAACAGGCCCTTCTCATCATAAAGTGGATTGGTAAGAAATAGAGAACATTTTATAGAGCTAACAGAGCCAAACAAATGACAGTCTTTGCAGACTGGGTGATAACAAAGTCAAAAAGTACAGAAGCAATCCAAGTGCTCATCAATAGATGATTGGATTATGAGGATGTGGTGTATATATACATTTTATATATATGTATATATATATATATATACACACACACACATACAGACTATTAGCCATAAAAAGAATGATATTTGCAGCAACATGGATGGACCTAGAGAATATTATGCTTAGTGAAATAAGTCAAACAGAGAAAGACAAATACTGTATGATATCACCTAAATGTGGAATCTAAAAAGTAATACAAATGAATATATATGCAAAACAAGAAAAAAATTCATAGATACAGAAAACAAACTTATGGTTACCAAAGGGGAGGGAGGGGGCAAAACAGGGCTATGAGATTAACAAATACAAATTAATATGTGTAAAATAGAGAAGCAACAAAGATATATTGTATAACACTGGGAATTATAGCCATTATCTTGTAATAACCTATAATGGAGTATAATCTGCAAAAATACTGAATTACTATGCTGTACACCTGAAACTAATATAGTATTATAAATAAGCTATATTTCAGTAAAAAAAGAAAGTTGTCCCACTAGATGCCACTGAAACAACACCAACAGATAAATACAGACCCCCAGTTTAGGTGCAACAGGAGTAGGAGAGTCTTCACAAAAGGAGTCTGCAGTATCTCTTCAGAGTGGGCATGTCCACACTGCAGTGCATGGAGATGTGGCTGATGAGATACACCTGGAGCAGGTACCTGGAAGGGGATGTGGTCACAGCTCTAATCTGGGGCTCCAGGACAGGCACAGAGACTGTACCAGGAGGGACCAGGGAAATATCTAGCCTTCAGTCCCTCGTGGCACAGATGAGACGAGACATGTTTGGAGAAATTAAGTGACTTCTCCGAGATCACACCGAATGCTAAAGCTGGAGCTGCAGTTCCAACTTGGGGCTCCTGTCCCTCAGAATACTTTACTTGGCTCTCTATCTAACATGCGGTTATATCTTTCCTTTTCATTTTCTAGCATAATTATGTACACTTAACTTCCTCCTTAGTAGGATATATCTTTCTTCTAAATATGTGCAATTATCTAATTGAATAATGCATGTTGAGTGGTTTGAATGCCTATGCAGATTGTATATACCGAAAATTAAATTTATTTCAAAAATGAGGCTATTAAATCAATTGTCTTTCTTGTCTTGTGAATCAAACTATAAATATCCTCCAAGTATTTCAGGAAGCCACATTCTTTCTTCATTAAGGGCTGCTTTAAGGGAAAAAACAACAATTATTTCTTAAACTTTGATTATACTTAAACTTGTCCTATGGGGTTTAGGCAAAATAATAGTAATGAATGAAGCAAGAAGAACGAACCAGAAAGCACTTGTGCTTAAAACATTAAGGAAAAAAGTCAGAACAAGATATGTGAGCATGAATGAATTCTAAGCCAGAATATTTGGTAGGAAATCGGTATGGACCAGTGAGCAAAAAATAAACAGTGAGCCTCATGACTATGTGAGATCCCCATACAATTCTTCCAAAATCAATTGAGATTGAATATTCACTTCAAGTACTGACAAGACTTTAAGAAATGATGTCACAATCCTTGTAATTAAGTTTTCTTAAAATTTAGACCATGGAAATTGTGTTATTCTAGGATAGCCCTATGATGCTCATGTCCAAGTATTCAAGCTCTTGTTTAATCCCCTCCCCTTGAGTGTGGGAGAGATTTGTGACTTCCTTCTAACAAACAGAGCATGACAAGGTCACTTCCATGATTACCTTGTATGAATGGTATCTTCCTCTTGCTTGAAGACTCTCTCCTTGCTGGATTAAGGAAAAGGGCTGCCATGGTGGGAGCTGCCCTTTCAAGAAACTTGAGGGTGTCATTATGTCCGCAGGGAACTCAGTCTTAAATACCAGGTGAGCTTGGAAGCCTAGACCCAGCACTGGGCAATTTCTTGATTGTGGGTTCCTGAGATCCTGAAGCAGGAAACTTACTAAGCCCAGACTGGACTCCGGACCCACAGAGTCTGTGAGTTAATACATGTTTACTGTTTTAAGCCACTAAACTTATGGAAATGTGTGGTGAAACACTAGATAGCTAATATAGAAGGAAAATAAAAATTATGTATCTTGGATAGTTAGTAATAATTTAAATACCTACTCAGGAGAATAAAGCCTACAGGCCTGATTTAAGATCTAGCTTTCAACTCTCTCTCTCTATATATATATATATATAGTTTTATTTATCAGAAAAAAATACATGCTGCTAAAAATATTTGGGAACATGTATTTGGGAGTTGAGGTATAGAAGTATATTAGTTTTTTGTCTTTTCTCAAATTTACTGCTGTCGAAAGAAACTAGTATATACTAATGGTGAAATGGCCTTGATGAGAAGCCAGTAATTACACTGAACATTTAGGAATAAATTTCTGTATTTAAAAAAAAATGGCATAGAATTAATTTTTTCAAAAGAGAAAAATATACGTGTTTGTCCCATTTTTTCCTTAACATATATAAAACCCTAATTAAATCTGTTATGGGTGATAGGATTACTGAAAACGCACACACATGAATCAAATTTGGAATAATTTAGAGGAAGCATGAAGTCATAGAAACACTCAAAGTTCGAATGGGTTTTGTTTCTATACTTCAGATATACCTTTGGCCTAGAGATTTGTTTCTCTTCTTGAATAAGTTAAGAACCCATTCTCTCTCTGTCTCTTTGGGTAACTTTGATAGTCTGTTCTTCTACTTTGATGAAAAACATCTTTTTACACAGCTCACATCCTGCATCAGGAATGAGAATGACTACAATGCGAGTTCCCTTTTTCATTCATTTCATGTTATATACGAAATATGCTAATTATCTAGCATGTTTCTTTTCAGAAGCATCACCTGTTGATTGAAGGGGAATAGTCAGGTGTTAACAGTGCATCTAGCATGTCCTTAGAGCTGCTTGGCAAGACAAATCAGTGGACAGCTGCAGCTGACCTAACACGCAGATTTTTCACAAACATGCCCTAAGAATCCTCAGCAGTCCTGCACCATCGGCTCCAATTGTGCGTGTCCTCCGCCTCCCATGCTCCACTGAAAAGAAGAGCTCAGCTTGGGGAAACTTCTTAAAAACTCTGTAAATATACATTACACCTGCAGCTGTTTTCTGCTCCCTAAATCTTTCCTGGGACCAAGTTGCAGCGTGTTTTGTATGGTTCTAAGCTGTGACAGGCTCAATTAGCAACATGGAAAAATGAACAGTCCCCAAATGGACATGGTCCCATCCAACCCCCTATTTGTCAAGATAAATTTATTTAAATTGTACACGATTATAAATTATGTATTTGTTTAGAATAAGCACTTATCTTTCACTACCTGAATACCTTAAATTACAAATCAGCACACATCGATTTATTAAGCACACACAATATGCTGTGCAGTAAAATGCTCATATTATTTACAATGTCTTCTATTCTCTTTCTATACCAAGTCACTGCAAAAATTCCAAAAAATTCACTTCTGTGGGGTGTTGATTTTTTTTTCCTTTACTGAGTAATTATTAAGTATAACCGAAGGAGATAAAAAATAAATCATGGGGCATAACTGAACTTAGAAATTTAATTTTACAGAAACCCCTGTTTTCCTTTCTCCTTTTAAGAGTCTTTAACTTCTAAATATGTTGACTCCAAGATGACAAGACATATATTTCAAATGCAATTTTTTTTGGTAAAATAAATAAATAAATAAAACTGGGCAATATTGTGAGAAAGACAAACCATGTCAGGCTTCCTCTTTAAATCACCTTATGCATTCCCATCTCCCTGCTTGGAAGAATAATATTTTAATCTATGTATGTTGATCTGTAGTTTACAACCGGTTTTTACCTGTATTTTTGGTACAGTGATCCCAGCAAACTCCCAAGTTAGATATTTTCAGCCTTCCAGATGGGATCATGGAAACACTGGTGTTTCATCTAAGATCAAACAGCTATTAAGAGCCACAGCTAAGATACTCTAGATTTATGCTTCAGCCACAGCTGCTTTCTTTTCTGCTTCCCCCAACTTTGAGTGTCTTCCTGTTTTCCTGGCATAACTCCATTTAGCTGTCCTCATTTCTGGGAATGTTCCATGCTCCAAAACCACCCTAGCGCATTCAAAATCAACACTCCTTTATGACCAGTTACGAATACTGGATGATGGGGTTTCAATTAGGGGGACAGAAGACTGGAAACTTTCCCTGAGAAGCAAGAATTTTTTTAAAAAATTTTATTGGAGTATAGTTGATTTACGATGTTGTGTTAGTTTCAGGTGTACAGCAAAGTGATTCAGTTATACATATATATATATTCACTCTTTTTCAGATTCTTTTCCCATATAGGCTATTACAGAATATTGAGTAGAGTTCCCTGTGCTATACAGTAGGTCCTTGTTGGTTATCTATTTTGTATATAGTAGTGTGTGTGTATTAATCCCAAGCTCCTAATTTATCCTTCCCCCTCCACATTTCCCCTTTGGTAGCCATAAGTTTGTTTTCAAAATCTGTGAGTCTTTTTCTGTTTTGTAAATAAGTTCATTTATATAATCTTTTAAAAATTAGATTCCACATATGAGTGGTATCATATGATATTTGTCTTTCTCTGTCTGACTTACTTCACTTAGTATGATAATCTTTTCTTTTATATCAGGCCTATCCTCGGATGCCATGCAGTTATCCCTGGGATATGCTGAGTACTTGATCAAGGGAGATTTAAGGTGACAGAAACAGGGGCATGCAAAGTGACATTGCCACCTAATTCTTACGAAGATCTCAGTGTCTGTGCAGCTAAGAAAATATCTCACAGTGAGACCAGAAAAATGGAATTTTATATATGGTTCAAAATATATAGTTTTGCTCTTGGAAACATATATTTTTAATCTAAAAGACAGAAATGCTTCTTGCAGGCTCAGTCCCCAAAATGGTATCTATTGAATGAATGGGATTTTATTAGATTGTAAAGTGAGGTACCTGAGAGAAGTTTAAAATGTTAATCCAAGTTTTCATTGGATTATAAAGAAAATGTTCTTATCATTATATTCTTATAATATTGTTATGTGCTGTAACAAGCACGTGTCTAGAAAACTTCACAAGTGGTCCCTACTGGTTCATAATCTATTCGGTCAGAAGTTAACGTATGGAAGTACAGCAATTGTATGTTTCATCAGGGAAAGGAGAAAAGGGTAAATCATGAAACATGCATAATAAAGAGCTTTTCCCCACCACCAGAAAATTTATGCTCAAGACTAAATTAGTTTCTTATAAATTATGCACAGCCTCTTATGATGTTAGCAGAAATGCGGTACAATCTACTGCCAGTTTGTTTCTAGTGCAAATTTTCCAGCCTCTTTGAAAATGACTATTCATTTTTATCAAAATTTTGAAAAGATAACATCACCGGGTTTTGCTCAAGAAGTTTGTTAGCATAGTAACAAAAACAAAGTGGAAATTAAGTCATTATTTTTATATTACCTTTAAATATTTGTCCCAGGTATTTCTGAGGTCCAGTGGGTTTCCCGTCAAAAATGATCAGTGTTGGTTGCCTAACCTTTAACAGCAGACAAGGATGATGGGCAGAGGCAAAAGTGCAGAGGCTAATTAGTAATTTAGAGCAAGACAAAACTCTGTAGACCCCATGGCTTTGGCTTTGTGTTTTCTCTACCTGAAAAATGCTCACACAAACAAAACATGCATGCTGTTTTATAGTTTATGAATCTCCGATTGAGACACAGCACATGCCTGAATCTTCATTATGTTCTCATCCTGTTAGCAAATTTGGAATGGACCAGCTTATGGTCAAATGTGCATTCTCATGTATTACTCTTAGAAAAGTAATTTGGTACAACCTTCCCGAAATGCAATTTAAGACCATGTAATATCAGTCCATAAAATATTTGTCTTAGCCCAGCAATTTTATTTTTAAGTTGAAAAATTTTAATATACATATATCATTTACACATACACACATATATGTATACAAGTACATAATATGTATACACTCACATAATTAAAGAAATTAACCATACCATTTATAAAACATATATAACAGAAAACCTATGATGTTCAACAGAGGAGAATTAAATTAATTATAATAATAACATATTAAAGAACACTATGCAGTTGTTAAAAATAATGGTCTTGAACAATATTTAGAGAATCTGGAAAACATTAAAGGTATAGTTTTAGATTTAAAAAGCAGGTCAAAAAATACATTGAAAATAATCTTTTTAAAATATAAACACAAATAATCAATGTGTTATTGATGGTCACTGAATGGTAAAGTATCAGATTTTTTTCTTCTATTTTCTTGTAAATTTTCTCATATTTTCTCCAGTAGACAGTTATACTTTAATAATTATGAAAATTTTTAAAAATATTAAAATACACATTAGGCTTCCACTGATGAAATAAACTAGATGTTTTCTTTAAATATTGCCTCTAAAATTGTGTGAAATGTGGAATTTGAGTAAGATGGGATTTGCTTTACCTGGCTATGAATGCTATTTATTCTTTTTAGTATCTTGGTACTTTTGGTTAAATGTAACTAACCACAAATTATTTAAGAATTTTTCTTTTACAATGAGCAAAATATTTACAGCCACAGAATGGGATGATTTTGCCCAGGTCTTTAGACTTTGATTTCCTCTTTTGTGCCTACCCTGAGCTTCATATTAGTAAGTGGAGAAGGGAAAAAAAAGAAAAATATTTCATTCTAGGAGGAAAAAAAGAAATCCTCCTGGTGAAGGCAAGGCCATTTGCTCTAGTGGTTGAACACAATTTTGCAAAGTCTTTTTTATTCCTGGAAAGGGTTTTATTTATTTTTGAAAAAATAATGTGGCAATTTAGAATCTGAAGAGGTTTGCTGTCTCAGTTCAGCAGTGGACAATTTAACGAGGTCTGTGGTGCTACTTTCCAGCCGTGGAAATTACGTGCTGCTTCAAGAGAGGAGAGAGAGTTCCAGCCGTAATTCGATGAAGTAGCAAATACTTTGAAATTACCCATTTTCTTCCCTGCAGATGGAACAGATTTGGGCATTTTCAGATAAGGGACTGCTGACTAGATGAGGAGCTGCACTGGCTGACCCCCTTATAGCTACACTTGATCATTAATTACAGTAATTCCGAAAGCTTCATTGCCTTTTGTGTTAGAATAGCTTTCTCAGACTTACTCAAACAAAAGAAATATTCGTTGAAAATATGAATTCTCAGGACTTTCCCTTTGAAAATCTGATTTAGTAAGTTAACACATGAGACCCGGAATCTGTTTTTAAGTGTTATCCATGTGATTCTTTTTTTAAAAAAATTAATTTATTTTATTGAAATATAGCTGACATACACTATTATGTTAGTTTCAGGGGTACTAGGTAAGGATTTGGCATTTATATACACTGTGAAATGAATACCAGGTTAAGTTTAGTAACTATCTGACCCCATACAGGATTATTGCAATATATTTGGCCATATTCCTTATGCTGAATGTTACATCCCTGTGACCTGTGACTTATTTATTATATAATTGGAGGTTTGTGCCTCTTAATCCCTTTCACCTCTTTTGCCTACTACCCTCACCCTCCCCTCTGGCAACCACCAGTTTGTATCTGTGAGTCTGTTTACCTTTTGTTTTTTTTGTTCTTTTTTTTTTATTCCACATGTAAGTGTAGTCATGCAGTGTTTGTCTTTCTCTGTCTGACTTATCTAACTTAGCATAATACCTTTCAGATCCATCCATTTTGTTGCAAATGGTAAGATTTTATTTTTTTCTGTGGCTGAGTAATATTCCATTGTATATATATGTATATACCACATCTTCTTTATCCATTTGTTTATTGATAGACACTTAGATTGTTTCCTTATCTTGGCTTTTGTGAGTAATGCTGCAATGAACATTGGCATGCATGTTTCTTTGAACTATTGTTTTTTTGTTATTCTTTCTTAAATATCACGAAGTGAAATTGCTGAATCATTTGGCAGTTCTATTTTTAATTTTTTGAGGGACCTTCATACCGTTTTCCATAGTGGCTGCACCAATTTACAATCCCAGCAGTGCATAAGGGCTCCCTTTTCTCCACATCCTCACCAACTCTTGTTCTTTGTGGTCTTTTGATGGTAGCCATTCTGATAAGTGTGAGGTGGTAGCTCATTGCGGTTTTGATTTGCATTTCTCTGATGATAAGTGATGTAGAACATCTTTTAATATATCTATTGGCCATCAGTATGTCTTCTTTGGAAAAATGTCTCTTCAGGTCCTCTGCCCATTTTTTAATCAAGTTGTGGTTTTTGTGTTAAATTGTATGAACTCTTTTTCCTTCGCTGTGCAAAAGCTTTTTAGTTTGATATAGACCCATTTGTTAAATTTTGCTTTTGTTTCCCTTGCATGAGGAGACAAATCCAAAGAAATATTGCTAAGACTGATGTCAAAGGGTGTACTACCTATATTTTCTTCTAGGAGTTTTATGGTTTCAGGTCATATATTTACATCTTTAATCCATTTTGAACTTATACCATGTGATTCTTAAAGTAAACTTTGAAAATATGTTGCCAGAGCATGCTTAAAACTCAGAACCAGATATTTAATGATTCTCCACTTATTTTAACTACAACTTCTCAGAGGTGTTCAACTACTTTTATTTCACATGCAAAAAAAACCCCCAGTTATGGTGTATTGCATTCAATTTTTCATATTAAAAGTATTTTATCTTTAAATTCAAATATGTATAGCTTGGTTTTCCTCATCTATTTGCATTTTGTTCCATTTCTGATTTTGTGTACTATTTCTCTTTATTCTCTTAGAACACCAACCCTAAAAACTGAGGAAAAAAGTTAGGCAACACACGTTATAAGTATGAATCTCCTTGTGATTCTGGAGCACTTTTCATTTCTCTCTAGGGCAAGCATGTATGACACTAAATTTAATAGTTTGTTTTTCTTTTCTCTCTTACCCACCACATGCTATGCTTTTCCTCTAGGGCTAACATTGCCCTTGATAAGGCAAATCACACCTCTGATGCTTTCCTGGGTACAAGGTGGGGGAGCATCTGGCACTTAGAGGACACTGCTTGCTTACAGGAAGTGATGGAGTCCAGGTTCCTAGCCAGACTCTCTCACCTCAGAGCCCCAGCACTACTCCACATTGATGGTTCATTGTAGATGCTCCTAAACAAAGGGTTGTACCTACCATGTAGAAAATGACCACACAAAAAAGTGTTTATTGGAGGAAATAATGGACAAAGTTTTAATGAAGTCTGTAAGAAAAAAATAAAAGTGCTAAATTATTATTCCTACTGACTCCACTGGCAAGTCTTAAAATACAGTGATGACAGCACATTTCCTGTGGCTAGTTTTGAGACACACACACACTTTATATTGGAAACATCTATTTTTTTGTGACATCAGTAATGTCATATGGGTGGTTAACAAATTTGATATATTATATTTCTCTAATAATAGAGGCATTTGAACTATTTTAATTTAAGGAAGCTCCAAACTAGTGAATACACATAAATATATTAGCCTGATTCCACAAAGACATTAAATTTATTCTTTAATAGTGCTCATATACACTGAAAACACAGTTATTTAACCACTGAAGATGAGTCCACCTCCATTACAGCTTTATATATTATAGAAATTTGCATAACTTTGCATAAAATTTGATAAGGGTGAGAGGAGGGGATGAGAATCAGCAATGAATGCCTACCCTATGCTATGTTGTACTGTGTTTAATCCTGGGAGCTAGTTACCACTAACCTTATTTTACACATAAGGAGACATGTAGAGAGAAGTTAAAAAGTTACCCCGTGGCACTAAATTATTAGATTGTGTACCAAGTCTCATTAGTGCCACAGTGGTTTTGGACACCTCACCAGACCACATCCTGACAGTTACTTCTCACGGAAGCATTGTAATATAACTCATTATTCAAAATGACTTTTTGGTAACAGATGCAGTATCACTTTATATTGCTCCTTTTCATCTTAATATATTCCGGTAGATATATATTTCACTATAAAGATATAGATAATTTTGCATAATTAAAGGTTAATCAGCACCACATTGATATACACATACAAATCATGCTTGACTCTCATAGTTAATGATCATTATTGAGTCTAGGTGCCAATACTATGCCAATACTCTGACCCAGTAGTCTTAATAAGTATAATGATGCATGACTCAAAGAGTGAATGTGCAGGGTAGACCATGAATACCTCCAAGGTAAAAAACAATTTTAGGACAAAATTTGAGTAGTTTACTTCAAAATGAAAAGAAAAAAATCATATTTGTTGATCTATGTTTTCCTTATCTTATATATTTTAGGAAAAATAGATTGCTTCCACAAACCTTCCAAATTCTGCACCCCTTACATCTACAAAATGCATAGAACGTAATAACATTCTACTTCCGTACCTGTGCTCACGTCACAGTAGCTTAGGGCAATTCGGACACTCCTTTTTGAAGTTTTACATAGTGTTGTCTACCGGACCAAGGCTCCTTTGAAGCACTTTTGAAACATATTGTTTTAGTAGCATCAGGATCTGGAAATCCAAGCTGTCATCTCTATGAGGGAATAGAAACTTTATTCATTGCATCTGCTATTTACATGGACATACTCACATGTGCACATCACTGTTGCTAGGAGACTCAGAACAAGATTCTGACACCAGCCAGGAGAGGTGCATAAATAAATGTCATTACATCACCCCAGTTATCACTGCACACTGTTTTCTCTATTGCTCATCCTATTGCAGCTGAATTGAACTTCAAAACCCAAGCCTGCTTAAATTAGCCCAGGCTGTCGAAGGTCTGCAAATATTTTAAACTAAAATTAAACACACCATAACTAGTCATTGTGAATTCTCCCATCTATACTTGATTTTCTGATGTACATTCATACATCTTTCTTAAATCTAAGAAAGTATGGTCAATCTCTTTTACTGTATCTGTGCGCTATCTCCCTATATCCAATGCATATTCTCTTAGTCATACAGCTTAGAAACTAGTTTTTTCCAGAGTATTTTTTCTTCATTCATTCAACACATTGTAATATTATTATAGTGATTGCGCTGCTGAGTATTTGGCAGTTTAGGCAATAAAATGAGTTAAAGAAGCTTTATTCTGATCTGCATGATTTTCATCCTGTGCTGAAGGGCAACTCACAAGGTGCTTCGGTTTGGCAACAGATTTCCCGTCGCTTCCCTTCCCTTCCCTTCCCGTCCCTTTCCCCTCCCTCCCTCTCCTTCTTTCCTTTCTTCAATTGGAAGAAAATGTTTCCTCTAAAAGTTTTAAAATGGAGTCATAGGGGATACCAATTGTGTATATAAATAGCTAGGTTTTTCTTCCCTTTTTTCTTCTTTTTTCTCTTCTTCGGATTTTTATTACCTTTCCGGTACATCAGAGATGCATGACTATATAACTTTAGAAAATTAAAATAATAATAACAGTCAACTCAGTACAGTGTGTTCTGTTTTATTTTCTGGCCACAGTTACCATGTATTGAAATAATATTTCCTGAATATTATGTTCGTATGGTGTAGACAGTATACTAAACAACATATTTGCACTACAATGAATCTCTTCCAATTGCTTTTGGGACACTGACTTTGTTAATATATCATCAACACTTTTTAAAGGTAGGCAATTGATTATATTTTTATTCATTTTAGTATATAGAATTTTACCAGGGAGAGAATGGGATAAAAAATTATCCTTTTTAGTTCTTTTTAGTTCTTGTGGTCTATCCTTTATTCAGAGAATTTCAAGGCTCTTGTCTGGTTAACTTACACTTCACCTGGTAATGCAAATTTTGTAAGATCTTAGAGTTGTAACAGGTATTAACATATGTTGTTACTTTTATTTTTAGATAACTAAAATGAAGCCCAGAAACTTTGTAGCATGTTCAGTGTTGCATAGACACTTAGAAATAGGCAGCATAGAGCCTCTCAGTTGGCTGCCCCATCCTGATGTTCTGTGCTTCTTATAAGCTGGCATTGATGATGAAAATTCTTCCATTGAAGACCGAATACATGTATTATGCATGTACATTGTGTCTGTGTTTTGGGGGAGTTACAGAGAAATAAAGTTATTTCCTTAGTATAAACAAATTAACCAGGATAGTCGCTAATAGTATCTGATGATGACAGCATGTGTTCAAGGAGGTGTTTGAGATTAAAAAAAATATATGTTCTTAAAGAAAATTACCTTTTAAAATGTCAGTGTGATTATGATCTCTCTCTCACTATGGATTCATATACCTAAAATTAAATGTATATATTTATTTCTTCTTCTGATTTCTTCAGTTGTTCTATTAACTCAAAGTTGCAATTCAAAATTACCTTTAGCTCTCTCCTGTCCACCCTTCTTCCCACCAACCAGTGTTATTTTATTCTTTGTGTTTCCATCTCAGCAATATGGCTCATTTAACTCCTTTTTATCCCTATTCCCACTGCTACTCCCTAAGTCTAGCCTTCAGTATTTTCCCATTATTTATCTTCTGGAAAGGCTTCATAACGCACAGCCATATGTGTACAAATTCACGTAGATCTTCATGATTGGATTGAGGGACACCATCTCTACAGTTGTTCTATGTTCTCTCTTAAGAGAAAAAAACACACACTTTGTGTGCAAGATGGAAAAAAATAGTACAAAAATGATATAACATATTTTGAATAGGGTGAATAGAAACAAACCAATATGAATAGGGAGGAAGTAAAATCTGTCCCTGCGGGTATAGAAAGAAAAGAAAGAAGAAAAAATGTGAATCGTGGCCCTATTCAATGAACGACTTTGCTTTTAGAGATGAAAAATATCTAGTATTGGATCTTCTGAAGCTTTATCGTATATCACAGAAAAACAAGAAGGCTCTTCAGGAAAAAGAATAAGGAATTCTTCACTAGCATGCTAAAGAAGGAATATATATGACAGTCAATGACTCCTTGCTCATGGGTATTTGTCACATGTGGGAACATACAGATCTGTCTTGGCCAATGAGAAATAACTGACTGTCTTGTTGTGACACCTTATGATGAAGAAAAATCTTTGTCTTACCAAACCTGCCAACTACTATATTCTACTTATCAACTGGGTATAATTAGCTCCCCTAGAAAATGCCTAGGCAGAAAGCCAAATAATTAGGGGACCTGGCTATTTTATCTGTTTTGAACTGAAATTTGGAACTTCAACAAAAAAAGAGCCTTAGAATTGGCTTTAAGGATGAACTGATAATGATCATAAAAACCAGTTTCCATTTCTTCTAGAAACTATGGCTAGACAACATCCCTTATTCTACCTGGCAACCCCAATAAAATGGAACAGGATTGACTCCTGCCATCTCCACACGGGCTTCAGAGCATCCCACAAACGCCTTTCCATGCTCCTCCCTCTGTTGCTGGCTGGATGTTGATATCCAGAGCCATCTTGGAAATATATGTTTTATATATATATGTTAAGAACGTGGGTCAGTTTGGATCAATTAATGCTGGGAGGAGGATTGAACTGCCTTGAACTGTTTTGGACAGTTTTACATGAACGAAAATTAAATACCAAGTGTTTTTCAGCCATTATTCCATTATTCAGTTGGAGCTTTGTTAAACTAGCTAGCATTTTGGTAGATAATATAGATGGAATCTAGAAGTATATCTATTGTATGTAACAAATATAGATGGTATATGTAAGTTTTAAATATCTTTCTGGCTTATAGTTTTGAATAATTTTTTAAAAATTATTATGGGTAGTCAAAAGATGTAGTTAGGAAGACAGAGACTAAGGATATGTTTTGCCTAGAGAATCAGTTACATGAATAGAAGAGAGTTTGAGTAAAAGTAGAATGAAAAATCATTTTTTCTAGGAAGTTAAACATTATTATTGTAGTTAATAAAGACAATTTAGAAGAAAAACAAAAAAGGTAGCAATAAATAATTCATAGGAGAAATGAGTCATAAATTTTATACATTCCTCATGCCTTTAGAAATTTATACACCATTTATAGCAATACAATCCTACCTTAAGAAACAAGAAACATCTCACATAAACAACCTAAGATTACACCTAAAGCAATTAGAGAAAGAGGAACAAAAATACCCCAAAGTTAGCAGTGCCAATCCAGACCTGATGCCCCTCAAACTGGAAATGTTGAGAATCAATTTAAGTTTTCCCTGGAGCAGGAAGAAGAATGAAGTCACAGCAAGGTCAGTTTGGTGGTAGGTGGTTGACAAGGAAAGAGTCAGAAGCCGGTAACCCATTCTTTCTCTTTTCCCGAGAAACCTGGAAAGAAGGCATGGCACTCGTCCAATCTTGTTATAATCATTGTAGTAAGCAGACCTCCTAATAAACTCATAAATAGTATTTACCAGTAGAAAGATAACAGAGTGCTATTATACATGAAATACTTTTATCAGAATATATCAGATCTGCTTAGGTTGTTTACTGTAAGTAAATCTGGGATGTATGGATATATGGTCATGACTGGCTGGGAGATAGGGTATAGTCACAGAAGCTACGTGATTAATGTGATAGCAAATGATGATGTTCCTTAACATCTCAGTAATCACTGAGCATTCATTGCTCAGAACAATTGTCCCAGGTTGAATCTAAACCAGGATGCATCCTGAAGCTAGAGATAAAGGACCATTTACTGAGCAATTTTTTCAGACAGTCTTGGGTGTCTCCAAGAGAATAATGCATTGTGTCTCATGATTGCTTGCCTCCTTTGATTCACTAGCAAAATGAATGAAAAATTTGATACGAAGTAAAGTCTATGATTCCTGTGAGTCTCATTTGACCATTCAATGCTTTGTTTCATCAGAGTGGTAGGACATGAATATGTAGAAGAGAAAATGTAGAACTAGTAAATTTCTAAATTATTTACCTCTTCTCTGGGGGAAAAAGTAATACATACCCTATGGATCAAAAGCTGAGGTCACTGTATTTAAATTTAGTCAGAAAATTGCAAGTGAGTATATAGATTCTCTACATGAATTCCAGTCTTTTGGTTTGGATAAATGTGTCAGTTGAGATTGCATTTGGCTGAAAGTGATATGGTTCAACTAGGTAGAGGTTGTTTTAATTATTAAAATACTTGACAAGAAAGCAGACCTTTCAGAGTTCTCAAGAATGCCTCTAAGGTTCCAGCCTCCCATGTCTTTCATATCTAAGGAAATCTCAGCAGGTATCTTCCCTCTGATGGCCACAAAATGGCTCTCTATCTCAGGCATCAAACCTTTGCCCTGTTTGGAGGAAGATGAGGAAGAAGAGAGGAAGATAATGTAGTGAGCACACAGTATACAGAAGTTGCTAGCCAACTTTGGCTTCTGTCACATTGACTAGAAATTTGTCACATGACTACCCCTGAATGAAATAGTGTCTGTGAAGTTAATTAGTTTTAGTTATGTGTACTGCCACATCAAATAAAATTATGGATCAGTTGTAAGGAAGAGGGAAGGATAAAAATTAGAAAAGCAATTATTCATGTCTACCCTGACAAAATGCAAAAATGTCTTTCTAGAAGAGACCGTGAAATCATAATGGGTAAAACTGGGTTGTTATCACAAGTAGTTTTTGAAAATAAACACAGGTTGCAGATTTGATGGTTGTGGATGCTTCAGAAGGGTTTTTGGATCTAGAGGGTGGCATTGTATGATCACTAGTGTATCTTCCAACTGTGAGATTTGATGAGTCTATTGTTTTTCTCTTGTGTATCTCTCCCTCCATATTTTTTTCACTCCAATCAAAAATGAAAGCAAGTTTCTTTTCAGACCCATCACAAACTAACTCATTTCAATATTCAAACACCTTCAGTGACTTCTAATTGGCTCTCACAGACATATTGAATTGAAATTGATGAAGTCCATGAATCTGAAGATTTTGGAACTTATCTTTGATTAGAATAGGCAGCCAGGACTGGGAATTGTGGTTGGTCCACTATATTATGTTGTAACAGACCTTTCTAATCCTGTCTCTTCTCTCCTACTTTTTCTCAACTGTACATTACATTAAATTACTCACTGTTCTTCAATCTACCACTTATTTTCCTGCCTCTGTAACTATGTGGGTTTTTTTTCTGTTTCTCAGAATGATAGTTTCTAACAATTGACCAAAGAGTTTTAATTGCATTTTTTTCAAAATTCTCTGTATTCTCTGAATGTAGTGGTCACTACATTCAGGAATCTTTCTTCTTATTTATTCCAGGTAGTAATAGTTCCTTCTTTAGATACAAAGACTATTTATAAAATGTAACCAAAAATTGCTTTGCCTCTCCTAGGCCCTCTTTGGCCCAGCTGCCACCTGCAGGGTCTCTCTTTGGTTTTCAACGGTTTGACTATGATTTGTTTAGGTGTGGTTATCATTTTTATATCTTCCTTGGGGTTTATTGTTCATCTCATATCAATAGTTCTGTCTTCCCCTAGTTGGAAGGATTTGGAAATTATTTCTTCAAATATTTCTTCTGTCCTTTTTCCCTCTCCTCTCCATTCACACGGCTGTTGTGACTCCATCAACATGGCTGTTGAATCACTTGATATTGTCCCACAGGTCTATGAGATTTTGTTCATTTTTTTTTAAAAACAAATTCTTCAATGAATCGTTCAATTTTTTTAAAAATGAACATGTTTAGGCTTCCTATTTAGTAGCTTTATTGGGGTGTAACTTACATGTAAAATTTACAAAATGCACTTATTTTAGGAGTACTGTTTGATGAATTTTAATCTTTGTATACGGCCATGTAACTTCTACCTCAGTCAAATTATACAACCTCCTTCTACAGACATCCTCAGGCCCCTTCACAGGGACCATTCATTCCCAAAGAACGCAAAGTGCTTTGTTCTTTTCTGCAAAGTGCAGCTTTTCTTTTCTGCAAAGAGAAAATCCATTTGTTGGACCTCCCATTCCTCTCCTTTACCAATCGTGCTTTTTCGTTACTAGCACCTACTTTCTATCATACTTGCCAGCACAATCAGTCCTTGAGGACCCTGAGGTCCTAGGTCTTTTCAGAAAAAATAGAAAATGCTTAGTTACATGAAAGCAAAATGTTCACACATTTCTCTTTATCCTTTCAGAGGTGAAATTATTTTAAATATCACTTTAAAAAAGTAAAATCATTTTTCTCCCTCAAATCTCTGCATATTTTTTGGTTGTGTATACATAAGTATGCTTCTCTTGGTAAACTATTTCAGTGTTTTTCTAGAATTGGTTCCCCTAGAAAAGATGAAATCTGTTTGTCTATATGTGTCCAAGTACAGAGTTTTACAGATGTCAGTTTTAAACAAAAATATTGGGAGAGGTAGATTAAGAATATTCAGCTGGTTTTGCTACACTAGAGGCTTTTCTTGTGGATTAAGGATTTGGCCATATGATGAAAATAGTTTCCAGTCATTCCTATTAGTTGAAAATGAAAACTAATATAATATAAAACCTTAGAGTTTTTATTACCATTTCTTTCTTTTATTTTTTAAATAGATTTGAGTCTTAAGGACATGGGTTTAAATTGGTGTACAAGATATACTCCTTAAAAGGTTGTATTATCTTTTTCTGAGTCTTCCAATAAAATGCCAATCTAAAACATATTGACATCTCTATGGTGTTTTTAAGTCTTATATTTAGATTTCCATTATTGTTTATCTTTTCCATATTCCTTACCTTTTCTTTGAGAGAATGCATGTTTTTATTCAGTGTATTCATTATATAAATTGTCTTTGTCTATGAAAGTGTAGTTTTTTGGAAATGAAAATTGGATTAAAAACATGAGTGCTAAAAGCTTACCACAGTCAAGTTTATAATTAATAGTACTTTTGTATTATGCACCAAAAAAGTCTGTTTTCCATTTTATTTAAATATTCTTTTCTTGTTTATGTCCTGGATTCTTCTTGTCAGACAGCCATAATTAAAATAATTGATTCTGTGAAAAGACCCAGCAGTGTAATGCTTAACAGTCCATATCAAAAAGGTCAGACACCAATTACTGTAATTTTGCATAAAATGAAATAAAAAAGCTGCCCCTTTCACTCCAAGTGAAAAATGTTAGGATAATCAGAATTCTCAGGAGGCTTTTTCAATCAATACATGCTTCAGTGAATGATTGCAGCCCCCAAATTGAAAGAACATTCTATTCAGGCCTACAATTATGGTCACACGGAATATAAGTCCTTTTAGAAGGATTTTTTTTTTTCTGCTTGAAAAAATTGATTTTGGTTGTTCATAATCCTCATGTTTTCTCCAACACAGTGTTTTGTATGTTTCCGGAGTTCAGTCCCTTTTGTTAATGTTTGCATTCACTGGATTGACTCCTTCCTGAAATGCTTGTGACTCTGTAGCAAGGATACCTTTTCTATTTAGACTTTCAGGGCTTTAACCAATGAAACCTACACATTTTAGGACGATGTAATACTGCAACCTTGATGGTACTTTTAAAGTCAGCATATGGAAAACATCATTCACATTAAAACAGCTTTCTGAGTCTGCAGAAATGCAATTAATTTTTCCGGTGAAATATCCTTTTTTTGGGGGGGTGGGATTTAAGCCCTACACTAATCCAGTATGATTTTATCTTAACTTGATTACATCTGCAAAGACCCTATTCCAAATGTAACATTCATAGTCTCCTAGGGGACATGAAATTTGGGGCACAGTATTCAATCTATTACACTATAAATTAAAAAATATATTGTATAACTATATATAGTGTTTTTATAGTTATACTATTAAAAAAAAACCCTCACATGGCCTAGGTGACCCAGCCAGTAAGTGGAATAGATCAAATTTAAACTTTATTCTGTTTGGTTACACACATGGTTATCACCCTGCTTTTACCTTGACAGTGGATCTATATTTTATGCTTTATGAAGAGCTCAGGGCTACTCAAAGCTCTTTACTCTCAAAGTCAAACCTCTAACCCAGACACATATGCACAAACCATCTTTAATTTCAAGGCAAATATTCTGATATGAGTAGAGCATGTAAGAACAGTATGTTTGATATTTTTTAATGCCTAGGGAAGTAATATAAGGTAAGTAGACTGGTGACTATATCTGAGCCTGAAGTTTACAGGAGGATATTCTTCTTTCTGTCTGCTTTCAGTTGAGTTTGATGTGGCAAGAGTCACAGGGATAATTTCACAATTAGCCCTTAGAAAATGGGTTCTCTAAGTCTAGGCCCTGGACCAACAGCAGCTTCTTGGACATTATGAGAAATGCAAATTCTCATGTCCAGCAATCTCTGTTTTAATGAACCCTCCAAGGGATTGTGATGGACACTAAAGTTATGGAACTACTACTCTAGAATCAGCTTTTCCTCTACTCTTGGGCATTTATTAAGAGAGGTGTCCTTGGTGTCTTCCCTGGTCCAATATATTCACCAGGGTCAGCAACTAGAAATGTACTTGTCCTTGAGGTTTAGCCAGTAATATTAAAGTTCATGTTCTTGCTTTTTCTGCTCATTTACATTCTGATTTTGGTGTCACTTTGGGAAGTGGTTGGGTTGTGAGATCACAATGAACTTTTTACATTATATCCAACATGTCTTAATTTCAGTTTCTACCTCATATTACAGATATTTTGGTACATGTTTTATCTTTCTTTTATGGATATAAACTTTTTTAGGACAGGGATAGTATATTGTTATGCTTCCATCCTTCCATGGTGCCTACAAATAATAAACTTTCCGTGTACAGAGTGGCCACTCAATACATTTTGGGGAAGGGGATTGAATTAAACATATAATCTTTGAAAAAATAATTTCACAAAAGCAATTTTTATCTCCCAGATAGTTAATCACATTGACATTTCATAGTATTTATCTGTACATTTCAAAGCTAATGCCTTTTATTGGAAACAGAATAGAATTATCCACTAAACCAATTCCTATAGTGGAAAAAAAAACTTTTAGAGCAACACGAATCAAAATGTCCTTTTGAACATAAAGTACAGTGACAATCATAATTGAAGTTCCTAGAAGCAATGTAGCCGTAATGAGCTGCTACCACAGCTCTCATATACTTACTTATTAAGCACAAGGAGCTGTTTGCTGCTGTGGATAAAAAGAGCTGGACTGCTTGATCATTTGCTTAAGTCCACTTTATTTTTATTTACTTATTTTAAAATATCTTTATTGGAGTATAATTGCTTTACAATGGTGTGTTAGTTTCTGTTTTATAACAAAGTGAATCAGCTATACATATACATATATCCCCATTAACTCCACTTTAGATAAAGTCTTTAGAAACTAAGCTTCCATTAACAAGATTATCTTAAAACCACTTAATGGATCTCTGCCTTCTATTTAATGTTTAAGATGTCAAATGAGAGTGATTCCTCTTTAGGAATCTCTACTGCTAGTTCATTTCTACAGAATACGATACTTCTGTACCTCGCAAAAAACCGATAGATTATTCTTGCCCCATTGCGTAACTTAAAATCATTCTTCATTTCTCTAAATTCAATATATTTCTAATTTCATTGTATTTTTGTTGATCTAAATTCATCCTTTAAAAATTTTAATTCTTTTAAAAGCTAGGGATTACCTTTGTTTATATAATAGCGTATTTTGGAAATTATTTAGAATTTAATATTCAAGAAGCTAGAACTTAGAATTTTGTTTAATTTTTCATTGATTACCAGCCTAGAACATAGGCACTTAATAAACGTTTGAAAAATTGAATGAATTCATTCATTTCACTATAGAGAGGAATTTCAATGTGAAATAACCCATCCAAGGGATAATGTGGTCTAGAAATGTTCAGTGGGGAAGAGCATTGCATTGCCTTAGAATCTGACTGAGTCTGAATATCAGATACCAGCTGTGTGGAGAGAAAGCTACCCAGTCATTATAGAGTGTCCCTAAGTAGGTGGATGTGGTTGAAGTATGTCACTTTTGGGTTGATAATTTGAGAATTGTCGTATAGCATTACAGAATTTAAAAAATATAAACTATAACAGGCAATGTCAATGTGATGATAGGAAAAGAGAATTGCTACTGGCTTTCTAGAGTCATTTTTATCCCTATAAGCAGAGTAAGCAAATTAGGATGATCATTCATGCATAATTTACACTTAGGTGAAGTTTTCTCAGTGTTAGAAGTCATCCAATTCTTCAGGTTATCAACTGCCAAGAGCAGGTATAATGTAGTTTATCTACAGCTGAACTGAGGATAATCATCTTAAAGAAATGAAAACAACTTCTTAGCATAAAAAGATGCTTATCCTCTGATAAATCTAATAAATATAGATTCAGAGAGAGTTAAGAACTCCCAGATTTAAAATAGCTCATGCATACCAATTAGCCTGTTTGGTTCTCCTTTGCTCAGCCTCAGTCCAACCTGGTTGATGATCCCTTCACCATTCTTCCTGTACCTCATGTTCTGCTCTGCAAGGAAATCAGCAAGAGAGTTCAACAGATCCTCATAGGTAGTGCAGACAGTTTTCTGAACTAATATTTACTCACCATTTCTCTTCTTTATTTTCAGATGACCTATTATCCCACTTTCTTTCCTTCCCAACCTTATCTTAAATTTTCCCAAACTTTCACTGAAAATTTATGTTCAAATTCCATCCTTCTTCACAAACTTATCTTACTTCACAAAACTACCTCCTTTTCACTTTCTCCCTTCATTCTATATAAGGGCCCAAACTTACCAGATTATGAAAAAGAAATGTGCTCAAGATATACCTGAATTGACAAAAAAAGCATATATTTTGAAGTGAAAATAGATTTAACAAAGAACTATTGCCACCAACTAGTGAAGTCCTTGATGGATAAGATAACTCTACTTTAAAATCAGCCTATTTTTTAATCTGTAGCTTTATAATCTAAATAAAGAGATCTTCTTTGAGCTATAATTTGTACTACTAAAAACATACTTAATTCCTAATATTATTAAATAATCTGCATTTTTATTGTGGCAATGTTTTCTACTATATTTCATTAAAAATATGTATCATTTAACACTGATGAAGAACATTCTGGCGATCTAGTTTGGGAAGCATATCATTCTTTACTAGGCTGCTCTCACATGAAAACACATTCTCAGTTTAGGCAAGTAAATTACAAATGGAATATAGGAGCATCAGCAAGTAGAGTATTTGCTAATTCAAGTTGCTTCTTAGAAACTATTTAATGCAAGAAATCTTTTTATTGTGATCCCCAAGTTTTCTTAAGTTATATTAGTAAACAGTTTAGGAAGAAGGAAAGAGAGGAATGAAAACTGTGGCCTTGAAATAAAGCCAAGCCACCTTGTCAACTTCGACTGGGCAGTGAATCCCAACATTTACTGTGCGTCACAATCACCAAAAGGTTTGTTAGTGCACAGGTGGCGGAACCCCACCCCCAAAGTTCATTGTCAGGATGTCAGTGGTCAAGTTTATATTTATAATAGGTATAATGTGGACATGTGTCTCAGCATATGAAATAAGTGCACCCATGATTTATTGACTCATAATGTGTTTTCATAAGGAAATTTAAATTTCCATCATCTCTATTTTGCTGGAATGATATACCTTCCCACCATGATGGTCCTAAATACTTTTCTCGGATTTTTGGTTTTTAACCTGTTATGAGAAGTCCTTTGTTAAAATTATTTTACCTTTTACCCCTGAGCATAAATACTCTGTTGAAAAATAGAAAGCAAGGGGAGGAATTTTTATGGATTAAATCAATAGTACATTTTGATTGTAACCTGATCCCCCAAGTCAAAGAAGGCTGTCTAGAAATAGAAGGAGGACTCAGTAGAGAACTTTATTATGCCAGCGATTTGGGAAGTCACCTATGTTCTTGCCCCTACAGAGGTTTGGCTTCAATGAAGATCTTATCAAGATGAGACCAGTCTCCTTGATCAGATTAAACTGAACACCCCTCCACCTCTCCAAGCAGGGCACAAAGGATTAACAGAGGAATGGGGACATTTTTGGAATGGCTCTGTACCTGTATTCCTTCCTCATTATCTAGTTCATCTTCCTTTCGTCTTTCTATCATACTTTCTACATATGCTCTCCCCTCTTCCTCACACTTCTACTTACCCCTTATGTATCTTCAACTTCTTTTTCTGGACTCAACTTAATATAACTTTTTCAGGGAAACATCTCTAACCTTCAATAACAGTGAATTCTGTCTCTAGTAACTCACCATCTATGCCTCTCACAACATTTGTGCTCTGATATTATTCAATTAGCTATTTGTTTAACATTTTTATTATTATCCACGAGGTTTCTTAAGGTATATTTGTAAGCAGTTTAGGAAGAAAGAAAGTAAGTTTAGGTTATAAGATCTGTGAGGACAGACTGTTTTGATCAGTACTGTATAGTATTTAACAAAATAGATGCTGTGTTTGTATCTACTCGGTACATCATAGGTATTAAATATCTTGATAGATTGACTGAAAGTTATTTTCAGTCATTTAATGAAGATCTGTATCCTTAGTTAACTATAAAATAAATTCTTCATTTAGAATCATAATGTTTTCAAGCCAAAAGAGGACACAGTGGTATGGACAGGCTTTGGAATTAGATAAGTTTGAGTTTGAACTCCAGCTTTTTCAGTTAAGTGTATTAGGCAAGTTATCTGAATTTTGTGAGCCTGGTTTTCTCATATATAAAGTGTGGTTAGCGTTATGACCTTTGCATAATTGTGAATATTAGGAAAATTACATGAAACATTTGTTATGTAATTAATAAATATTACTTATTTATGCATATAATTAAATAACTAACAACAAAAACAGGTCATCAAAAGAACATTTCAGTTTTATTCCTTAATTAATTTTTCAAAAAATGCTTATCCAGTTTTTCTGTATGCCAAGCAATAAATGTCCAATTTGCCTAATAATTGCCTCTAGCTCTTAGGATATACAATACATTGTCACTTAAAATTTACCTGTGTCATGAGATAGTTCCTTCCAATTTTAGTTTTAGCAATATTTTAATTTAGTCTTTAAAGAAACATTGAATAACACTGTGAAATTATATTAACCTAAATGAATTAAGTACGTCATTTTACCATTCAAAGCTACTATGTGAATCCCTTAAATCAATATATTAATATTTAATTACTGTATTAAGAAAGAATTAATATGGGCTTCCCTGGTGGCGCAGTGGTTGAGGGTCCGCCTGCCGATTAGGGGACACGGGTTCGTGCCCCGGTCCGGGAAGATCCCACATGCCGTGGAGCGGCTGGGCCCGTGAGCCATGGCCACTGAGCCTGCACGTCCAGAGCCTGTGCTCTGCAATGGGAGAGGCCACAACAGTGAGAGGCCCGCATACTGCAAAAAAAAAAAAAAAAAGAATTAATATGAGAACTGCAGCAAATACATTGTAGAGAAAGTGATTTTTAGGTCTTAAAAGTGCCTATATCATTTTATTAGCCTCCAGACTGTAGAAATGACCACTCTAATTCTGGGTTAAGGTGTGGATTGAATGCATATGTCTAATTTTATTCTCTCCAGAAATCCCAGTAAAAGTTATTTTTCTTTTTATCATTGTTACTGTTTTAAGAGATGAATTTACCAAGGCAAAGAAAGTTAGAGAGAGAGAAAAAACAAAACCCAAAAAAACAACAACAGAGTTTTGGGAATAAGGTAAAAGATAGGTAACTGATAATTCATTTAGCTGAATCCCAAGCATACAGTGAAGAAAGATGGAAAACCAAGAACCAATAAATTTACATGGCAGAAAACTCAAAAATTACAAAACTGGTGGTAACGATTAGCTTTGTAATAAAGGGGAGGTAATCAAGGCATGGCTCAAGTAAAGATAAACCCTTGTTTTCTGAGAGCACTTAGATCCCTACATGACTTTCCTTATACCAAACTGCCCTGCTATCCTTCTTCTAGAAATTTGGAGATTTATTCTCTGGAGGGGATAAAAGAGAAGGACTCTGGACTGGAGGGTGTCAGTCATAACTGAACACATGGGAGCCAAACCAAAAATGGTGAGATTAAGGAACCATAATCTTTAAATCCTGAGGCTCCCACCTTACCAGTGGCCAGAAGAGTTTACCATCCAGGTAGAAGACTAGAAGACCTAAAAATACTGACAGTAGAGATTCCCCAAGTTAGGTTTGAGATGTCTTTTCTTTTTTTTTTTTTTTTTTTTTGAGTTGTCTTTTTGATGTCCAAGTAGAAATTAAATATTGTAGTCTGATGACCAGAGATAGGTTTGGGAAGGATATAGCCATTTAAGAGTCATTTGTGTCCAGAAACCAGAAAAAGAAACTAATGCAGACTGTCCAGAAAATGTGGTTTGTTGGATACCAAGATTAAGAAAAAGTCAAAAGAAAAAAATGATCAACTGTATCACACGTTGCTGATAACTGAGAAATGAGAGATGAGGGTTGACTATTGGATTTCAAGATATGATGATTAGTAGAGATAGTAGATAATTTGGAAACAGTGGACAAGATTTTGAAAAGCTTTTCCATAAAGGAGACGAGAGCAATATGGCGGTTGCTGTAAAGGGTTATTATTTTTTTTCCTCTAGGGAGACATAAGATGGGTGTTGGTTGAGGGAAAGATATTTTAATGATGGAGAGAGGGATAATAATTGCTAAGAGTTGTCCTTGACAATGTGAGAAAAAATCAGGATACATAAGCAGTGAGGTTAGTTTTTACTGGGGTGCTCACAATTTATTATTAACAGTAATAGAGAAAAGCAAATACATGGGTACCACCACTGGGTATAATTTTTGACATTGAAAGCTTATGAAATATTCTTTAATCCTTCTATTTCTTCATGTAAGGGCTATTAATATTTGAGGAAGATTTCAGAAGCTGGGATTATAGTTTTGAAGTTAATGGTAGTAACAAGGTGTAAGGTACAGTTATGGGAGTGACTGATTAAGGACGACTGAGGCCAAATAACTTACATGCCAGGATTTGGGAAGATCACACAAATGTATATTGAAATAATCAAGAATTAAAAAGAGGTTGTGTTATAGAGATATCCAGTGAGCAAGGAGATAACGATTTTAAAGAAACAGAGGGAGTGAACCTGGGTCAGTGATAGCTACAACAGGCAGGATTTTAGCTGAGAGTCAAAGCTGAGGAATTTTAAGCAGAGAGGGAGATGATGCTCTAGAAGATGCAATACAGAACAGGGAAGTAGGAAATCACATGCTCATTGTCAAGCCAAGGTGTATGGGGGGCGGGGCACATAAAAACTGCTGGGAAAGCAGCCTCCTCAGGGGAGATTCAAGTTTTAATTAGAGCCAGAAGGTAGGGAGCAGTCTGAAAAACTGCTCACGATAAAAGACTGTGCTTGATTTCTCAAGAGTTGTCACACTTATACATTATGATTTCCTAACTCATATTCCTATTTGGAGAAAATAAAACATTAATAATTCAAGGAAACTAAAATTTTGGATTTTTAAGATATGCATTATAAATACATAATATGAATATTCAAGAATATGTTGTAAGCAGAGGAGGTTGATGATATATAAATATATATTATATGCCTCTGATTTTACATATATATAATATATATAACACATCACAGATCCCTAAAACTTTTATACACATTTTCATCTAATGTGGCAAATTGTCTACTGTATTCAATCAGTTCCTTATTGATTAGAAAATTTTATAGTTTTAAGGAAGTTCACTGTCTCCCATTCTTTAATATAATGTTTAAAATCCTACTCTGAGGCATTTCTGACTTGATCATTCTAAGTTCAATAACTCTCTTTTCCACTATCCCTCATTATGTTTAAAATTTGTTGTAAGGTGATTCAAAGTCTAAGAGCCTACAGCTATGTTTAGATGAGAACAATATTTACATGGAGAAAGAACTTTCTTCCACTCACCATTGCCAAGTCCAAGTAACTGCTGCAGTCATCAAGATGTTGTTGTTTTTAATGATCAATACAATGTGGTATCTAATAGCACTTTCATCAGGGCTATACCTACAATGTAAAACAGAATACCCACATGCTATTGCGTGTGACTTGTCTTTTAAAGTACTAATCAGAAACAGAGCAGTCCTTGGCAATTTAACACTCTTGGGAATGACTTCGATTTCTGAGAAATAGCTAAGCATTTATCTATGACAGAATACTATTTCCTAGATACCAGCAAACACTTACAAGAAATAGAAACATAATAAATAAACATAAAATATAATTCTAACTCTACTGATAAGTTCTGAAACTAATATCTTTTTTTTTTTCCCAACTGCCAGCATTTCACTATGAAACAAATTGAAAGTTGATTTTTTGGGGCCTTTATTTTGTATGTACACAGCAGTATTTTTTTTTTTTTTCTTTATGAACAAAGAGAATTGTTCTGGCTCTGCTCCAATCACTTTAAAATAAAAAAAGGCATTCTACATTAGAAAAAGAAATTAAATAAGAGGAGTTGAAACGATTACTTTCAAAGAATATTCAATTGAATCTAAAATTGTAATTTCTATTTTTAAGTAAATACATTTACAAAAATTAATATGTAAGAGAATATGCGAATATCTGCATTATTTAAATTTTGTGCTAAAAGGAGAAAGAAAACTACTATGTATTTTTGAATGCCTTAGAGAAAATAAGTTGGATAATATAGAAAGTAAAAAATAATATATGAAAGAGTAAGGATGTTTCTTCATCCCTGTCTCATATCTAGTCCTTCTGTGACTTTTTATATTACTGACAGAAGTCTAAGCTTTTTCCTAATGGGTGTGCTTACACAGTTATCATTGATTTATAAATATTCCAGAGCAGTCTGCCAAGGTTACCTAAATTCTCCTTTGCTAGAATAAGGTTGTTTGAGACATTACCTCCAGAGAACACTTAGCACATGTTAAGTGTTTTATTGGAGTTTACCATGAACTTTAGATCATTTGCTAACATATTTCCCTGAGTATTAGTATACATAAGTATTATTCAAACTTTGAATTTTTTAAAATAAGCAAACCTTATTCAACACCCAAAGAAAATTTAACAACCAGAACCTTTAAAAAGTAAAATTTTATGTAACAGATGCAAATAGAGATGGAGCAATTTGATTAATGAAAGAAACCCTGAACCACATCAATTTTCGTTCTCTTATCCAACAGCAGTCCAGGGGCACTTTAACCAAATCCTAGAGAGGGATGGAATATGGTTTGAAAACTACTAGATTAGGTAGTTGGATTAGAAGCCTATTACTTAGAAGAGAGACCTCATTCTAAAAGAGATATGTGAATGGATTGTCTAGAGACATTAAAGACAAAAAAGTGTATTACTTTAGGTTATTGTTAAAAGTTGAACTAAGGGGTTTGATAAATAGGTGGTCCTAATGAACAAAATGCTCCAAGAACATTTTAAGAAATGTGTTTGTAGATCATCTGACCTGGACAGCAGCTGAGTGTTTTTGCAGTTCGCTTTCTAGCCAACCTCTTCTCTTTCTGGCCACTTTACCTCAACCTCACACAAGCAGTGCATTTCTAAATGGAACCCTGATCAAGTCTGAAAGGTAACACCTACCAGTGTTCATCTATAAATAGATAATTGGCAAAGGATAAGCCACGTCATCTTTTTGAGTTTATGGTAGGACTGTATAAGCCTGCCTTTAACAAAGGAAAACACATTCACAGAAAAAAGTGCAATATAGTTGTGTGGTGTGTATAGACTTTATTAAAATATTTGATATTAACAAATAATACATTTAAAAATTTCCCCTAAATCAGAAGTTTTTTGTTTGTTTGTTTGTTTGTTTATCTCTACACCCATACTTGCACACTTAGATGGAAAGACATTCATCATCGGTTTGTATTGGGGCTAGGCTCCAACTCATAGACACATTAAAACATCCAGTTCTTAAATGAAGTAAAGAAACTGTTGAATGGGTTTAGGGCTTGGTCTATAGAGACTGTCATCTTCATAGTTGCTCTGTTGGCATCAAGATGTTACTGTTGAACAATTGTGCTCTGTATGTCTATAGGAGACTAGACTGGGAGAACTCAAGTATGCCTTACAGTGGTCCATCCACTTACTGCAACTATTTCACAGAAGTTCAATATGCATTTTCCTGCAACTGCATTGATATCAATTCCATGGTGCACAGGGCGCATCCTCTTTTCAAACTTTAGCTTTCAAACCTACCACCTCAGGTCAGTGATACATAGATTCCTGGGACCCAGTCCCAAAGATTTAAATTCAGTAGGATGGGGGGAATTCCCTGTGGTTAGGACTCTGCGCTTTCATTCCCAAGGGTTTGGGTTCAGTCCCTGGTCAGGGAACTAAGATCCTGCAAGTCGTGTGGCATGGCGAGAGAAAGAGAGAGAGAGAGAGAGAGAGAGAGAAAGAGAAGGAAGGAAGGAAGGAAGAAAGAGAGAGAGAGAGAGAGAGAGAGAGAGAGAGGGAAAGGGAAGGAAGGAAGAAAGAAAGAAAGAAAGAAAAAGAAAGAAAGAAAGAGAGAAAGAAAGAAAAAAATTCAGTAGGATGGGGCAGGGCTTGAGACTTTGCATTCCTAATGATCTCCCAACTAATGATGACGCTGCAGGTGTATGGACCACATTTTGTGTAACTCTGTTCTAGAGGAATCCTTCTGCAATTCTACACCTAGAATGATGCATAAAAGTAGGATAGGGTTTTCTGCCATGTGTAAGAACATTTTCTTTCGTGTCTTCTCAATCTCCATCACTCCAGTATATTACTTCAGTGTCCTTGGACACTGGTATGAAAACAGAAAAAGAGTAAAATCATTTAAGAAATGTTACAAAAAGTAATATGTAAGGTCAATAATTTTGGAAAAAATGGAATCAATATACAGAAAAAAAAAGCATAAAAAATAAAGTGTGGAACACACTGGAATAGTATCAAATACAAGTGATAAAGGAATTAAATGTAGGTTAATTCATTAACCTTGTGTATAACAACTATTGTGTGTAACAATAGTTGTGTATAACATTGTGTACAACAACTATTCCTATGGAGGAGAATACAATGAAAATTCATCATGAATTAAGGATGATTACTTTGTATATAAAAAAAAATAATGTCATGAATACAGAGCTATACTGTTCATTGTTCCAATAAAACTGAGTTCCTAATATAAAAAAAATCTAAGCTTCTGGAAAAATACTTTATCTTATGGGTATTTAGGCAGAATAAATATAAGTCCCTAAAGCTAGGGGAAAAATGAACCTGGCCCTAGAGTTCTCATAACACAAGATGCTGGAAGATAATGGAAAATCTTATCAGAATTTTAAGGGCAAATAGTTATTTCTAAGATTTTCTATCTAGATTTTTTTGATGATGGCCTTTCTGAACGGAGTGAGGTGATACTTCATTGTAGTTTTGATTTGCATTTCTCTAATAATTAGTGGGATTGAGCATCTTTTCATGTGCCTCTTGGCCATATGTATGCCTTCTTTGGAGAAATGTCTATTTAGGTCTTCCACCAACTTTTTGATTGGGTTGTTTGTGTTTTTTTTATATTGAGCTGCATGAGTTGTTTGTATATTTTGGAGATTAATCCCTTGTCACTTGCTTCCTTTGCAAATATTTTCCCCATTCTGAGGGTTGTCTTTTCGTCTTGTTCATGGTTTCCTTTGCCATGCAAAAGCTTTTTGCTCTAGAGGGTGTGGAGAAAAGGGAACCCTCTTGCACTGTTGGTGGGAACATAAATTGATACAGCCACTATGGAGAACAGTATGGAGGTTCCTTAAAAAACTAAAAATAGAACTACCATATGACACAGCAATCCCACTACTGGGTATATACCCTGAGAAAACCATAATTCAAAAAGAGTCATGCACCCCAATGTTCATTGCAGCACTAATTACAATAGCCAGGACATGGAAGCAACCTAAGTGTCCATCGACAGATGAATGGATAAAGAAGATGTGGCACATATATACAATGGAATATTACTCAGCGATAAAAAGAAATGAAATTGAGTATTTGTAGTGAGGTGGATGGACTTAGAGTCTGTCATACAGAGTGAAGTAAGTCAGAGAAAAACAAATACCGTATGCTAATACATAATATATATAGAATCTAAAAAAAAAAAAAGAAAATGGTCATGAAGAACCTAGGGGCAGGATGGGAATAAAGACGCACACCTACTAGAGAATGGACTTGAGGACACGGGGAGGGGAAGGGTAAGCTGGGACAAAGTGAGAGAGTGGTATGGACATATATACACTACCAAATGTAAAATCGATAGCTAGTGGGAAGTAGCTGCATAACACAGGGAGATCAACTTGGTGCTTTGTGACCACCTAGAGGAGTAGGATAGGGAAGGTGGGAGGGAGGGAGACGCCAAGAGGGAAGAGTTATGGGGGTATGTATATATGTATAGCTGATTCACTTTGTTATAAAGCAGAAACTAACAAACACACCATTGTAAGGCAATTATACTCCAATTAAGATGTTAAAAAAAAAGGCATATGCACCCCAATGTTCATTGCAGCACTAATTATAATAGCCAGGACATGGAAGCAACCTAAATGTCCACTGACCGATGAATGGATAAAGAAGATGTGGTACATATATACAATGGAATATTACTCAGCCATAAAAAGGAATGAAACTGGGTCATTTGTAGAGAAGTGGATGGACCTAGAGACTGTCATACAGAGTGAAGTAAGTCAGAAAGAGGAAAACAAATATTGTATAATATCGCTTATATGTGGAATCTAGAAAAATGGTACAGATGAACTTATTTGCAAAGCAGAAATAGAGACACAGACGTAGAGAACGGACATATGGATACCAGTACCAGTGGGGGGGAAGGGGAGGTGGGATGAATTGGGAGATTGGGATTGACATATATACACTACTATGTATAAAATAGATAACTAATGAGAACCTACTGTGTAGCACAGGGAACTCTACTCAGTGCTCTGTGGTGACAGAAATGGGAAGGAAATCCAAAAAAGAGGGGATATATGTATACATATAGCTGATTCATTTGGCTGTACAGCAGAAACTAACACAACATTGTAAAGGAACTATACTCCAATTAAAAAAAATCACATCAAAAAAAATTTTCAACTTAAACAGGATATCATCCAAGTAAAAAGGAACAGAATATTGTCCATGTCACATAAGCACTGAAGAATTATAGTATTCATTACTTGAAAATTTCACTTGAATCCATGCTTCAGGAAATGGTTGAGTTCAAATAAAAATTATGAGTGAAGCAGTCATGAAAGAGCTGGCTGCTCTTTCAAAACAATCTTTTCTTTAAATAATTGTGACAATTATGCTTACAAAACTGAGGCCTGAAATCCATTAAGTTAATGGTAGGGAATATATGTTTTAAAAATTATACTATTACCAGCAGGTAATACCTATGAAAATGCTCTAAAGATTACAAAGTAGAGTACTTACTGAAACAACCCTATTTATTAGTATAAAAATCCATCAAACAACCAGAAGAAAAACAGTTACATCTTGTCCCTGGAGTCTATGAAATACTATTTAAGTAAACTATCATTTTAACCTATATCAGTCAATTCAGATTTCTTAATTAAAACCAGAAAAGTTCTAACCAAGACACATGAATATTAGGGTATTTGAGGGATTGGTAAATAACCTCCTATTTCTGTTTCTTTTCTTTCTTCCAATTCTGAATCCAGTTACAGATGGTAAAAAAAAAAAAAAAAAAAAAAAAAAAAAATTGGCCACAGGTATTCCCTTTCTTATACCCATGCCTTCTTGCAATGTGACATTGCAGATTTTCCCACTCCTTGACTTTGGATTGGCCTTGTGACTTCCTTTGACAGAGAGAACTCATCAGAGGGATAGCATGCCAGTTTCAAGCCTAGGCGTCAAAAGGCCTTAGATACTTTACTTATTTTCTTGAAACTTTGCTGTGCCACTCTGTGAATAAGCCCCAGCCAATCCTACTGGAAACTGAGATATCATACAGAGGAGAGGCAGTCTGTCCCAGAGGAGGCCATCCTAGGCCAACCAGCCCCAGGTGACAGGAACCCAACCCTAGACACATGTGCAAGCCAGGCTGAGGTCAGCCAAACCTAGCACAGACCAGAACCATCTACCTAAGCTCAGTCCAAATTTCCAGCTCACAGAATTGTAAGCTAAATAAATGATTGTTTTGATCCCCTACATATTGAGTTGTTCACACAACTGAAAAATGATTCAACAGTCATCTGGCTCCTTGCCAGGTTTAAAAAACACAGTCATATCTGGACACTTACTGTGGCCATATCCTTGCTATGATTACTCTTTTAAATGGGATTTTTGCTCATGAGGGTCTCTTTCTCAAACACAACTGAATTATCTTCTCATTATGCTTTCTCAGTCTAGTCTCTTCTTCTTCAAGGTAAACATACTCTGTGATGGTTTTCTATGACTCCAGGTCACAAAAACCTATTAGATTTTGTGCTGAAATCTGAAGGATAAAAAGGAGCAAATAAGAAAAAAGCAAAAAAGGAGGGGTTAGCTTGACAAGAAACCTTCTAGCAGAGAAAAACAATGTATAAATTATCCCAAAGAATAGAAAAGGCACGGGCTCTAGCAGAATGAGCTAGAGGCAAGTTCAGAATGTTTGGCAGGGCTAAATCATGAAGGTCTTCATGCACCATGGTTAACATTTTGGTATTTATTCTTTAATAGCACTACCTAGCAATGAGAAGAGTTTACATATGGAATTGACATGACCTAATTTATATTTCGAATATAGAACTATGGTGGTTGTATATGAAATGAATTTTAAGTAGAAAAATTTTAAAAAGCTAAGCGTCTCCTCCAGTAGTCCAGGGAAAATAATTTGATGACTTGCATAAAAAGTTTTGCCATTGGCTGTAAAATAACACTAAGAGACATTTTTGGGAGATAGAATTGTCAAGAATTGGAAGATTGGATTTGTGGAGTAAGAAAAAGGGAGAAAAGAATGAGTTCAAGTTTTGAGCTTCAGCAAGTGGGTAGATGCTGCTACTTATTCCTACAAGCAGGTTTGGAAGTGGGAAGAGTGGTCAAATAAAAGACTCAGAATAACAATTGACCATGAAATCGACATATTTGCATGTGTTCCATGAGGAATTCGATGAATATTGCAGTCATTTGGGGTCAGCCGTCCATTAAATGTTATTACTGTGGGGATAGCTCTATGGATAGTAGTACAAATGATGTATTAGATAATATGTTCCGTGACAGTAAACCCTGTAAGAACAGGTCTCATGTCTCTTTTAGTCACTGTACTTAGCACCAGGTTTTGAAAGGATGGCTATAATGAGTCATATCTCCAACACAAAAAGATAAAGAAATAAAAATCTAAGAAAAGTCAAATAAATACATATATAAAGATAAATTCATGTATCAATGAGTTAATATAAAAATAAAGTACATGTGATTAATACCGTTATGATCAATTATGATCTATTTCTTGCTATTCCCAATATTGTCTTCCTTTCCAACACTATTTCATTGTCTTCTTCAACTTGCTGTTTAAACTTCCACAGGTCATTTTTCTACTATTTTGACTGTATTTTGACCTGTTCTCTATCTTGGTCTCTCACTGCCTCAGTCACCCTAGCTCTTCCTCTTCTCTCTCACACAAGTGAACATTTTACTCAGAGTTAATTTTTCTCTGTTTTCTTGACTTAGACATTTCCTTATACTTGGGTGCTCAAGCATGGTGATGCAGTTAAAATGTGTCCAAGAAAATTCCAGTTATACGTGTTACTGTTTCTGCAACAAAGGAATTAATGTGTGTGAAAGTTAGTGATAAATCTTTGTGTCGCAGTCCAAGGGATTGTGGAAAGGAGAGACAAAAACTAACCAACATCCACCTTCTGACGATGAGGACCAGAAGTTTGAGAACTCTACAGAACACTGGGTAACTTTAGTCATCACCATAGGAGTGTGATGTGTCCTTCCTACTGGAGATGATTTGGTGGATGTGTTTGTTTTGGGAGAAAGCTTCTAGATATCTCAGGGTGGGCTTGTCCCTCCCACATAGATACCTGGTGGAATGTTGCTGCCTAGGTGTCAGCCATACCCAATTTTCCGTGGACTTCATATGGGGTCCTTAGCAACTAAAGCATCCTTGGTTATCTCTGGAAAGGCCATTGTAGGCATTTGTCAAAACACACGTTTTCTCTAAAGGCTTCTTTCCACTTCCTCTTTAATCAGAAAGGCTTCAGCTCTGCAGAGCTGTATTTGTTATCATTCTGAGACAAATAATAACTGGTCAGGTTTCATTAGACCTATTTACCTTTTCCTCTTTTCTGTCCCTTATATTCTAAGTGTTGAAGTAGAGCTGTCATGATTCCCAAATCTTCCACACACACAAGACTTCTACTTTTATACTCAAAGAGCACAGGGCAATAGGGTTTGGGCAAGCGTCTTTTACCAGTTATTCATAACATGATTCTGTGTTGAATACGTAAAATAAAGGAAACTGTATTTGCCTTAAAACTTTTAATTGGCTGTAACAGTCACATAGTTTGAGTACAATTTTTTTTCCTTCAATAGCATCATAGATTCATCATCTTTCAAAACCTACATATAGGTTGTTTGTTTGTTTGTTTTGTCAATTTGCCTGTTTTTGTTTTGTTCTTACGTCTCTCATGGTAGTCTAAATAGTTGAGATTTCCTTCACCTGCTTTTGCCTCCTACTTGCTTACTGGTCCTGAGATTTTGTGTTAATCTTCTCCTCTTTATTCATAACTAAGCATACACTAAAAGTACTCATTTCTCAGGACCTAGTTCCTATGCTTCTCTGGTTATTGTTTTCGTTTTAGCTCATCTGGTTTTCTCTTAGGAGGGAATGCAGCCCCCATTACTTTATAATTGCATTTCGATGAACAAAGAAGAACTAATATTTGTCAAGTTTTCTGTAATCAGCATGCTTTTCAAGTCAAAGCCTGGATTTTATGTCTAGTCATCTATCTCTTTATGTTTAATAAAATACTATTTATTCAATAAATAAATCAGGACAAATATTCCCATATTACCTATGATATTTAGGCAACTACACCAGCAAACCTTTACATATAAGGTATAAAGTCTGTTGCAACACTTAATACATTGTGTCACATGGGGTACTTCCTAACTTAAAAATCCCTTGACCATTCTTAGAGATTCTGACTCTGTAAGGCCTTGAGTAAAGCCAAAATTTTGCTTTTTCGGTAAATTACCCAGATAATGTTTATGTGGATGGTTTAAAACCATACTCTGAAGCCTGTCATTTTTGCTTTCTTCCCTGTGCCCCAAATTCAACTCTATTTCTGTAGTGCAAGGCCATATTCAGGCAATCATGTGTCATGGTAGTATAGAGCTCTTATATTCTCTAATTCTCCCATTTCCCTGTGTGCAAGTAAATGGAGGGCTTGGTTCATGCTTGCTATGCTGTACTACCTTGAAACTCAGTGTCTGAACATTTACAGGATGATTTAGGTGATCTGTAAGTTACCTCTTTATTACTGTAGCAGTATATTATTTTTCAGTGCCTTGAGAGACAAATTCCACGCTATAGATTAGCTTCCTGGAAGAAGGAAATGAATATCTTACTTCTAAAAGTAAGTTAAAATCACAGAGAGTCTAGATGGATGTGCAGAATAATGGTCCCCAAAGATGCCCACACCCTAATCCCCAGAACTTGTCAATATATTATGTTACATGGCAAAAGGATCTTTGCAATTGTGATTAAGATTGAGGACCTTGAGATGGGGAGATTTTCCTAGATCATCTGGGTAATCACGAGTCCCTAAAATTTGAAGAGGAAGGTAGAAGAGTGGGTCAGACAGATGATATAGAAGAAGAAGCAAGGGAGATCTAAGTGTAAGAGGGACTCAATTCACCATTGTTGACCTGGATTTAGAGATGGAGGAAGGTAGCCATGAAACAAGGAATGAAGTGACCTTTAGAAGTTTGGAATAATCTTCAGCTGAAAGCCCATAAGGAGATGGAGACCTCAGTCCTGTAACCACAAATAACCGAGCTCTACAATCTAAATGAGCCTAGAAGCAGATTCTCCCCCAGGGCCTCCAGAAAAGGATACAGATCTGCCCACACCTTGATCATAACCTGGTAAGACCTGTATTGGACTTCTTACTTATGTGCTGTGAGATAATAGACTTGTGTGGTTAGAAGCCACTATGTTTGTTGTACTTTTTAATGGCAGCAATAGAAGCCAACTACAGTGGAGAAAAAGAAATGTGCAGAAATACTTACAGAACAAACATTATTATTTTATCCCAAGTGAAATCTTTATAACATAATTGATAACTTAATGTCTAGTGCTCAGATTCCATTTTCTGGAATAATTGTAGAATAAGTTAGGAGAATATCTTCATACTAGCATTTTGAAGCTTCTGTACTATGATATACAAAATGTTTCAGAGTATGTATAAAGTGTTCATAAAGATTAAGCCAATTCTGTGTGTCTGTGTGTATGTGTGCATGTGCACATTTTGGGGTGTGAAGTTCTGAATTGTACTATGTGGAGATAAAATATAAAAGCCTCTGAAGCCAATTTGAAATTACATTTAAATTGCATTTCAATACATCATCTTTGTTTTACTTTTCTGGAAGTCAAAGTAGCTAATATACTCTGTAAACAATGCAATTATCCTTCTCTATCGTGTGCTTTGAGAATTAAGCTTATTCTTTGCAAGTGAAATAATTTGGAGAATTGTGTTACATGGAGAGATTGATTTTTTTCCCCATTTGTAGATGTTAAATCACTCTCCCTCAGTCAGTTAAATGGAGTGGAATTATTCATCAAGCTTTCTTTACATTTCTACACAACTCTGGGACTTACACTTCAGAGTATCTATGTTCCATTGTATATAAATGACGCACTGCTATTTGTGCTGTAACTAAACATTATTGTGCTTGCAAATAGTTAGAAAGCAACTGGTAAAGTCAATAGATTTGGAAGGAGAAAATTTGAGAAGGGACAAATGTATTTGAATTCTTGGCATTGCTATTGTTTTGTCTGAAAAGTGATATATATTAATCTAATATTTTGATAAGCTCATTTTTATATCAGCTATAATTATTTTTATAGGCATACACAATTGTCTTAGGTAAAGTAAATGAGGTAATAGGCTAAAAATCTCAGTTATGAATGTTTAAAACTTTAAGTTGCACCTCTTTTTTGGCTTCTTCTGTTGAGAGATTCTGACTATTTTCAGCATATTTCAAAATGAAATTCTTTCATTTGTAAACATTTTATTTTAGTTCCATTTGATAGTTGCAGAATGAAACAAGGATGCTCACTTTTACCGTTTCTATTTATCATTGTACCAGAGGCCCTGGCCAGTAAAATAAGGCTTTGTGAAAAGAAATGAAAAAGATAATAATAAAAATTGGAAGAAAAATAAAATTCTCATTACACACTCATTTCATGTTTGCCTGTGTGGAAGATTCAAAAGTGAGTCTGGACAAACTTGTAGAAATAATAAATAAATTTATTAGTGTTTCTAAATACCAGACCAACATACAAAATTAAATTATATTTCTATACACTGGCAGTAAACAAACAAAAACAAAATTTAACAATATCTCACTTAGAATCAGTATCAAACACTTTGGCATAAATCTAACAAAAGATGTACAGAACCTCTGTGTTTGAAAATCACAAAACATTAGTAGATGAAATTAAAGAAGACCTAACTGAATGGAAGAAAAAATACATTCACAGACTGGAAAACTATACATTTTAAGGTTGCAAATTCTCCACAAATTAATCAATAGACTCAAAACAATCTCAATCAAAATCCTAAAAGTTCTTTGGGGAAAGGGGCACAAATTCAAAAAATACAGAACAGCTTGCATCTAGGAGCAGCCACTACAATTTTGAAGAAGAAAACTGGAACATTTAAACTATGCGCCTAGAGGACTTCCCTGGCGATCCAGTGGTTAAGACTTCACACTCCCAAATGCAGGAGGTGTGGGTTCGATCCCTGGTTGGGGAACTAAGATCTTACATGCCCTGCAGTGTGGCCAAAAACAAACAAACAAAAAACAAAACAAAACCCCAAATCTATGTGCCAGGTCCTATACATATTAATATCTATTGTGCAAATTTGGCACAAAGACAAAGTGATCAATAGAAAGTAAGAGAGAGTCTAAGAACACACATATTGCATTAGATGATTTATGACAAAGGTGACATTGCAGTGCAGTGGGGAAAGTGTGATAATTTCAATAATTGATGATGGATTGATTTTCCAAGTGTACCTTGACCCCTAATTTATACCATACATAAAAATACATTTCAGATGAGCTGAAGATCCCAGTGTGCTACCAGTACTTAGTTTCATCAGAATTTTATATTTTAGACATTTAAATAGGTGTGTAATGGTATTTCATTTTAGTATTAATTCCCCTAGTGATCAATAATATTTAACATCTTTTCATGTGCTTGTTTTCCATTCACATATATTCTTTGGTGAAGTCTCTTATAAAACCTTCACCAATTTTTTTTGTCTTTTTGAGTTGTGCTTTTTTGTTACTTTTGTGATTAGAGAATATTTATATATTCTGGACACAAGTCCTTTGTAAGATGTATACAATTTGCATATATATTCTTCCATCTGTAGTTTGACTTTTCATTCTACTGACAGTGTCTTACATGGAACAAAAATTTTAATTGTGCTAAAGTTAAGTGTATAGTTTTATTTCTTTTATAGACTATGTTACAGTGTCATATTTAAGAACTCTTTGCTTAAACCATCATCATGAAGATTCTATTCTTCTAAATATTTCATATTTTTATATTTTATATTTGTCTATTATTCATTTGAGTTAACTTTCATATAATATGTGAAGAATATCTTGAGGTTCATTGTTTTCCATCTGATATCCAATTTTTCCAGCACCACTTGAAAAAAAACTATCTTTTGTTTATAATATACATTTTTAAGTGATGCTCTTCCTTTTTTTTACATAGGTCCATGTTTCTGACCTACATGATTTTCCTTCTTGGTGAAAAATTTTTAACATTTCTTACAGGACAGGTCTTCTGGTGATTAATTCCCTCACTCTTTGTTTGTCTAGATGACCTTTAGTTTCCCTTCACTTTTGAAGGTTAATTTCATTTGATAGGAAACTCTAAGTTGGTGCTTTTTCTTTGAACACTTACAAAATTTAACATCACTATTTTCTTGCTTGAATTGTTTCTGCTGAGAAGTTTGCTGTAATTCTTATCCTTCTATGTGTAAGCTGTCTCCTAATCCCACAGGCTTCTTTCAAGATTTTTTCTTTGCCTTTCCTTTTCACAGTTTTAAGTTTTGTTTATTTACTTTTAAAATATATGCTTCAGTGCAGTTTTTACAGGACTTTTTTTTTCTGCTTTGTATTCTCTGAACTTCCCAGATCTGTGTTTCTTGTCTGTCATCAATTTTCGAACATTCTTGGCCATTATTACTTCAAATATTTCTTCTGTACCATTTGCTCTTTCTTCTCCTTCTGGGATTTAAATTACGCATACACTATATTTTTCAAAAATTGTCCCATAGTTCTCGCATGTTCTGTTCTTTTTTTAAAGCATTTTCCCCTTATATATCAGTTTGAGGAGTTTCCATTGATCTATCATGACCTTCACTGATTCTTGCATCGGTTGTGTCGAATATACTCATGAGCCCATAGCAGACATCCTTCATTTCTGTTACAGTACTTTTGATTTCTAGGGTTTCCTTTTGATTTGTGTTTGAGTTCCCATTTCTTAGCTCACCCTACCCATTTGTTCTTGCAGTTTGTCTATTTTTTCCGTTCGCGCCCTTACCATATTATTCATGGTTGTTTTAAATTCACTGATAATTCCAACCTCATCATCTCAGAGTCTGGTTTTGTCTCTTCCGACTTGCTTTTCTTGCCTTTGGTATGTCTTGTGAGTTTTTGTGATGGTTGTTGAAAGCCATATATGTTGTACTGGGTAACAGAAGTAGAGGTAAATAAACCTCTAGTGTGAAGATTTGTGTTAATCTGGCTAGGAGTTGCATTTTGTTTGGTGATAGTGCCAGAGTTGCCATGTTTCTCTAATGTTCTTGTTTTTGCCTCCCCCATTTGAGCTTTCTTAAGTACCACTCCTCAGAGTGAGTCTGTGTCTAGCAGCTCTTTCGTCTGTTCCTACTGTTGTTATCCTGGAGCCCTGCTGCTGTGGAGATGAGGTGTCAGGGAGGATACCAGTTGAATTCAGTTACATTTCATTCTTTCAGTGGACCTCTGCCTCTGGTCTGTGAACTTCACACGAGTTTTTTCTTCAGTAGTTTCCCTCTACCTCCCTGTAAATGTGGAATGTTAGAAGGAGCTGATATGAGAAGAACGCCTCTCCCCCTCAGCTCTGGGTCAAGGCTCTGGAACATCTTTCTTCCTTGAAAATAGGCATATTTTATGGAGAGTCTGAGTGTGTTTTCACAAGGATTATTCTTCTCTTCTCCCTACCATGGCTAGGAGGACACCTTTTGGGGATCTTCACTGTGAAAACCTATTTAGGTTCCTGTAAGTTACCCCATGAATATGTGGGGTTCCCCCTAAGTCTGTGGGTCTCAACAGTTTCTCACTCTCATCCTAGTTCACACTCAGCCTCCAGCAGTTTGTCAAAATTACCATTTACATGTTATTACCAGTTAAAGAGTCCAGTGGCTTCTGTTCCAGTTAAGCATATCTTGGCTCTTTCTGAATTTGACCATCTTTCTAGATGCCTAATAGAAAGGCTGTCCTGAAACTTAGTTGTCTGGTGGATCCAAGAAATGTCACTGACTTTCAGTTAGTCCAGATTTTTCATGTTTTCTAGGTGGGACTTACAACTTTCAAGCTCTTTATATCTCCCAACTGAGATCTGAAGCCCCTTTAGCCTTTTGCTAAGTTGTAGTTTGTGGTAGGCTAGCCACACAGAGTCTAAGCTAATATATCAGATATTTTAGCCCATTTACAGTCTAATTTGTTCAAATTGTAGCACAAGAGTGGGCTCTTTTTACTTCAAACAAGTGGACCCCAACCAACTGGAAACTAAATGTTACAGCTTTTCACTACGTACTATATATGACTATATTATGACTAAGAAAGAAAGCTACAGGAATTTTTTAAATTGGGTTGAATATAGAGATCAAGATATTAACAGCATTCAGGCATTTAAAAACTGGGAATTGAAGGATAAAAGTAGCTGGCAATTATTTCAATTTGTCATGAAAATCAATCACACTCTTAAAGTCAACCTAGCATTCCAAACTAATGTCAAGCTATTTTACTTTGGCAAAGTTGCCTCACCTTACAACTGAGATTTATAGGCTTCAAGAAATTTAGTGAATAATCTGGTAAACAAAGAGAGAACATATTTGTTTATAGGTCCAGTATCAACAATGAGCATGTCCTAAACATCATAACTAAAACAAGAAATATGAATTGCTGTACCAAAAATGTGTTGACTCAACATCATACTGTGAGTATGATACATTTTGTCCACTGCATTAATAAATTGTCTTCATCACATAATATGATTTTATCTGAATTTGAGCCTATTTTTGGCTCCTCATTAATCTGAGTGTCTACATGCACCACAATTATTTTTATAATTTATTATTTTTATGACAGAGCAAATCTTACTTTATTTTTCATTTGTTTTCAGAACATTTTCTAGCCATTTTTACACATTTTCAGGGTAAATTTTAGAGCCATCCTTTCAAATTCAAAATAAAAATTTATACAGGGAGTGGATTTAATTATGGATTAATTAAAAGAGAATTGCTATTTTTATAACATTGGAACTTTCCATGCTAAAGAAACATAGCTCTCTCTCTTGACTCAAGTCTTTTTTTTTAGGTTCTTTAGTGTATAGGCCCTGCCTCTGTTTATTATGTTATATGTTAGTTCTTGATCTGTTTTTTGATCAGATAAAATTTCTTCTCATGTCACTGAGTAAATGCTTTCTTTAAAACTCAGAGCAACTGCATTTAATTTATTTTTGTGGCTTTGTCCAGACTTCTTGAAAAGTGGTACATTTATAACCATCATTAAAATATAAATTCCTTATGATATTTTTTTCCCATTAGAAGAAGCCTGTATTGGTTTTACTTCCCATTTGTTGTATAATACAGTCTATGTAGCAGTTCTGTTTTGTCCTTATTGACACATTTTTGGCCCCTTCCTCCTCCTCCTCTTCCTCTTCCTCCTTCTTTTCCTTTCTTGGATATGAAATCTATCAGTAGTAGGCTGTCAATCTTGTTTCATTTGTTTTTTTCTTTCTCTATGAAGAACTCTTAATCCTCAGTTCTCACATTGTTTCTCCTGTAGACGTAAGACAAAACCTCTCTAAATATTGCCTAAGTACTTTTTCTAGAAGATTTATCTGTTTCCTGCTGTGCTCTTTCTGATGGTAATTTTCTTTCATAGGCACACAGTCAATTTTCTTGGGAGTCAGAAATGGTTTCAAATATTAGATCAATTCCTAAGGCTCTTAAACTTGGGCAAATCTCCTAATCCTCCCGTTGATGCTTTTTCTACTTTTTTCTTTTCCCTGTTTCTATAGTATAGTTAGTAGGGTTATTACTTTAAATGTACATATAATTTTGCCTGTTACATTTTTATGGAAAATAAATTAGGCATCAATATTTTGTTCAGGAATATTATGCCTTATTAAAAAACCTTAGCTTTCTGAAAAAAAAGCTTTCATTCTCTTTTAAAAATGATAATATCCAAAATAAAATCTTTGAATTCTTTTCATACACAATGGTAACTAATAATTCACTGAGTTTCTTTGTATAAATGCTAATGTGTGCCTTTCTTTGGGAAAACTGAAGATGACACAGTGATTGTTAAACTTGCGGTATAGGGTAAGGTTGTGACATTAAATCACACAGTTATATGAATTCAGTTATCATTAATATGTTACGGTCATTGCAATAAGTTTCATTATTTTTTTCCAAAGATGATTGGATAGTCAAATAATTCAAAGAACTGATGATTCATTAATTCTGAAGGTGTATTGTGAAAATTATATATTTTGTCCATTAAATTGAAATATTGTTTTCATCATACATTTTTACATGGACTTGAGTCTACTTCTGAGCCCCTCATTTATCTATCAACTAACACAACAGTTGTTTTCACAATCTATTAATTTTGTGCCCATTTTATATTCCCCTCCACTCATCTGATATCACTGCAACAGTGGTGGTTCTGATGCCACTGCCCTGCCACAAGCAAGTTTCTGCAGCCTCATTCTGCATATTTTCTTTTTTTTTTTTTTTTTTTTGACCTGAAGGCAAGGAAAGTCATCCAAGCAGCACAAAGAGGCTGCCTAAAATCTTGGAATATTAAGGCCCCCAGAGGTAACAGTCAACCAAATGGGATGGGAGTTAGTGGACACATTTCTTCTTACCGTATCAGAGGAAAAAACTGAGGGGCATCCTTCCTGGATCCTCAGAGGATCCCCCACAGGAATGAGCACCATGTTCCCACAACAGTGCAGATCAATTATGCGTGGTTCCTCGTCCTCCCCCTCTTCCCATCTCACTCTCCTCAGTCTCTCCCCTAGTTCCTGAAATTACCTCCCAAATAATGGGCTTAAAACCAAACTTTTGTTTCAGGCTCTGCTTTTGGGTGCAAACAAAAATAAGGTAGATATAATGAAAGTGGCCCAAGAAAGCAGTCCCTCAGGATGGAGTTATTTTTTGTCTGTGTAGTATGTTTTATTTTATTTATTTTTTGATTTACATTTATTAGTTTCAGAAGTACAACACTGATTCAAAATATTTGTAGTTTATATTCCATTTATAGTTATAAAATATTGGCTTTCTTCTCTGTGCTACACAATATATCCTTGTAGCTTATTTATTTTATACACAGTGGTTTGTACCTCTTAATCCTCTACCCCTATCTTGCCCTTCCCTCAACCCACTGGTAACCACTAGTTTGTCCTCTGTATCTGTGAGTCTGTTTCTTTTCTGTTGCATTCACTAGTTTATTTCTTTAGATTCCACATATAAGTGATATCATACAGTATTTGTCTTTCTCTGTCTGACTTATTCCATTAAACATAATACCCTCCAGGTCCATCCAAGTTGTTGGAAATGGCAAAATTTCATTCATTTTTTATGGCTGAGCAATATTCCATTATATATATATATATGTGTGTGTGTGTGTGTGTGTGTGTGTGTGTGTAAATTAAGCCGTTATGAACATTGGGGTGCATGTATCTTTTTGAATTAACGTTTTTATTTTCTTTGGATTAATACCCAGGAGTGAAATTGCTGGATCATATGGTTCTATTTTTAGTTTTTTGCAGAGTCTCCTTACTGTTTTCCACAATGGCTGCATCAATTTACATTCCCACCAACACTGTGCAAGGACTCCCTAAAGTCAATGAGAATGAAAGAATTCTAAATCAGCAGAATGCAGGTGGTGGCACTTACCTGTCATGGGCATGGTTGACATAATTACTGTCGTGATCAGCAATATTGGGGTGTCAGTGAGTGTGGCCTGCAGGGATATATGGTGAGGTCTAACAGACCTTGCCTGGTGCTCCTACAGTTCATGTAGATGAGAAGTCCAGTAGGATACTCCTTACCTATACAACCAGAAAAAAATTAAGTGCAACTAAATAGAAAACTTATGTCATCTACTAAAAGGGAAAATTGTGAAGCCTTGCCCAGTTTTTCGCCTGAGCCAGATCTCAGATCTGAGACCCATTGGTTGTGGATTGTCTGGTTCCCTCTGGGAAATGACCCTGAAATATCATTACAAGTAAAAACCATAAATACTCTTTCAAATCTTATCCAAATTTGTCTGTGCCCATTAGTCAGCTGGATTGCACACTGGAGGAAAAGAATGCCAGGCTAGGTGAGAGCAGTTGAAGATAGAAGGGGGCCCCAAATGCTAGCATGGCCAGGCAGTTAGAGTGGAGGCAGATGGTGCTCATGTGTGAATAGAGTCCTGGCTGGAGTCTCTTGCTGTCGGTCCTCTGTCATCATTGCCTTGGTCCTCAAGTACATAATTGGGATGAATCTACTTAGCAGCTGGCAGAGCCCTTAAATTAATTTCCTTTCCTGCAGAGTAAGAGCTGCCACAATAGAAAAAGCCAGTTGGAGGTCCCAGAAACTGCCCTCCCAACCCTAACCATGATGATAAAGCATAGTGATTCCTCATAGCAGTGGAATTGTAGTTAGTGACACTATCAAAGACATTGTCCTGCCATATCTATTCTGCAGCCCCTGCAACTACCAAATAGATGTTTGCATAAGAGTGGGGACTGCTGTAATCTTAACCAAGAGGTTGTTCCAACTGCAGCTGTGGTGCCAGGTATGTCTTTCTAAATCAGATCAGCAAGTTAATGTGGCACATGTGTTCTTTACAAAGCCTTTTAGAAAATGGAGAAAATAGTTAATAAATAGCTTTTACGTGGGAAAAATACTGAGGCTATTTAAACTCCTCTGCTCTTAGTCACAGTATAGTCCACAGGAACCCTGGTTGTCTTGAAATTTTGAAGAGCATCGTGAAATTCAGCTAATTGTCCCTGCTGTAACAGGAAGTGGCAAGTAGTCCGGATGTCCCAGAAAGGACGCGTTCTGGTGCTGGCTTCTGAGGGGAACTTAATTAGTTTTGGTTCTGAAAGTCGTAGAGAAACTTTAAAACAGTTGTTACCAGAAGAACTGCTGCCTGGTATAAGCAGAGCCTGTTAGGAGGGAGCCTACAGGAATGGCAGGCCAATCAGTTGCCACCTGGTGGCAGAGAGGAAGGAGCTAGTGGCTTCTTTCCCCTCCAGGCCTATAGTCCCCTTTTGGCTGTCTTACTAGCAGAGCCTAACAGTAAGCAAGCTGGAAAAACAGAAATGGGGATTGCCCAGGTTACGTGTACAAGGGTGGATTTGGAGCTGATACGTGTACAAGGGTGGATTTGGAGCTGATACGTGTACAAGGGTGGATTTGGAGCTGATATGTGTACAAGGGTGGATTTGGAGCTGAGAGACAATGGCTTAATCACTGGCACAGCCATGCTGTGGCAACTTGGTCAAGTCCACTTTATTGGCTCACTCTGCTTTCCTGAATCCTTGTCCTCACTTCTTCACTCTGGTCTCTTAGGGTCACCTTCTGAATAAACTACCCATATTAATGTCCTTGCTTTAGTATCTTTTTATATGGCAGAAACTGCTACAGATTGAGTGTGTCCCTTCAAAATCCACATGTTGAAACTCCCAGTGTTATGGTATTAGGAGCTTGAGTCTTTGGGAGGTGACTGGGTCATGAACATGGAGGCCCCATGTATGGGGTTAGTGTTCTGATAAGAAGGCACCTGAGAGCTTGCTTGCTGTCCCTCTGCTCTCCGTCATGTGAGGAATACAAAAAGGCAGTCATCTGCCAACAAGGAAGCATGCTCTTACCCGACACCCCCTCCACTGGCACCTTGATCTTGGACTTTCTAGCCTCCAGAATTGAGAGAAATAAATGTTTGTTGCTTAAGCCACCCAGTCTATAGTATATTTGTTATAGCAGCCTGAACTGAGACAGAACCCAAACTAATAAAATAAAACATAATAGTGATTCATATTTAAAACACATAAAATTGCATCCTTCACATAAATAAAAATCACAACAAAAAATTCAGTTTTTAGAAAATAATATTTTCCTTACATAATCTCCAACCAATTATGCCTCAAGTCAATAGTCATCATTCAGTTCAATTAAGCTCTAGTTTACCTGAAGAGATTTACTGGGATGCAGTCTTACATGGTATTCATACTCATCCCATTTTAATTATGATTGAATTGCTCAGTGCTTTTTGTCAATTACAAGATGCACTGAAATGAGGGTAAATATTAACCTTAGCATTATTGAGTCAATACCTAACTCTGAGCTCAGCAAACCTTTATAGCAAAGCAGAAAGCTACTTCTGAACTTTACCTTTTCATATTATTCATATTATAAAGAACCCATGAAAAATTTCATTTGGTGTAATATTTCTGAAGATTAAAAGTCTAGTTAAAAAGCAGAGTATTTGCAAGTGATATACTTAATTCCACATTGTAATTACTTTTACTATCCACCATAAATTCCCACTTTCTTCTCTCTGAAGCTACAGTTCAATAGCTCAGAACCCTTAATGGGAAATAATCCTCTTTGAATTGACTTTAGCTTTTGAGTATCTTGGATTAACTTTTTTTTTTTTTCTTCATGGAGTTAAACTTCTATATTCTACACATAAAATTAAGTTTGCCTCTCTGAGTTTTAACAATTCAATTTAGTGAATTGAAATCTTTAAAGTTTATCATAGATTTACCAATTTGGTCTTTCCAAATGTGTATTTTGCATTTATAATTGAAAGTGGAGTGGATAAATTATTCAAACATTCAAAAAATATTTATTGATTGGCTGTCTCTAAGGCTTGTATTCTAGGTCTACCTTAATGTTTTCTGCTGGCCAATAGCAGTGATCTGATTTTTCTAAATAATTTTGTAAACAAGGAAAGATCTTAAATTTTCTATTTGAATGTTCCAATAATTTTTATATAAAATATAACTTTCAAATATTTTTATATTAAAACAGTATGTAAGTTCTATCAGGGAATTTTTTTTTTGCTGTACACGGGCCTCTCACTGCTGTGGCCTCTCCCGTTGCGGAGCACAGGCTCCGGACGCGCAGGCTCAGTGGCCCAGCCGCTCCGCGGCATGTGGGATCTTCCCAAACAGGGGCACGAACCCGTGTCCCCTGCATCAGCAGGCAGACTCTCAACCACTGCGCCGCCAGGGAAGCCCTGGGGAAAGTATTTTTGTGTGTCATTCATTGCTGCATTGCTAGCATCTAAAATGAGATACAACAGTTGCTGAGAACTTAATAAACATAGATTTAAAAAATGAATCACTGTCACCTGTATAAATGAAAAAAAACTAATAAAAAGTTCTGCAATAAGCGATTGAGGTAAATACATTTCCAAATTTGTGGTACATTTTTTATCAACCTCCAGAAAGTCTCTTTCTATTTTTATTTAATAATTTATTTGCTTTTTATCCCATGCCCCTCTCCTGTTTTCCTCTTGCTTCTACACACTTATAATCAATCTAATCAATACATATAGTTTAATATGTATCTTTTCTTTGCGTTATTCTTTCAGAATATTATTTTTTAGGTAAATCATTCACATATGTACACATACATGTATGTATGTATATATACATTCATCATCTGTTTCTTTTTTTTTTTAATGAATACTATACTATATCAGATCCAACCTTGTTGCTATGTATATATTCAATATCCATTATTATTTCTTGCTAAATAATTTTCCGTATAAAACTTACCCAATCTTCCAGATAGATGAATAGTTAGCCTCTCACTAATCACAACAAAAGGTTGTGCTGCAGTAAATAATGTTATTCATATTTCTTTATGGACCTGTGAGAATTTTCTTAGAGATATATATGAGTGTAATTGCTGGATCATGGCTATGTGCATACTTAATTTGAATAAATCATAGGAGAATATAAATTCCTACCAGTAGTTTTTCATCATCAAAGTTGTATATCTGTAAACAAATGTTAGTAAATTTTCAAGAATCTTTTCACTACTGTATTCACAATGTGTCTCATCCAAGTAAAAAAATTTTAACATTATTGTCTCTCATATTTATCTGATTCCATTTCTCTAATCTATTTAATCCTACCAATAATGCATTATGTCACTTCAGAAAACATAAAGAGAATTTGTTTTAAAATGTAATCCTATTAGCCTCATAAATTTCACTAATCTGAAACTAAAGTCAGTATAAAAACATCTCATATTCTTTCTTATTCTAAAGCCAGAATAATTTCCTGAGCCACAGATTTTGCTACTAATCCCCAAATATCTGTATTTCTATTGTCTTTTATGAGCAAAACAAAACATTTATTTACAAAGACTTTTAATAAGCAAAACTAGGTGAAAATATTTAATTTTTAAAATACAGTATCTTTATTACTGATGAATTCTAGTAATTTTCTGGAGATTACCTTAATATGTAAATATTGCAAAACATATCTTCATTAATGAATGAATTAGTAATTCATTAATTCATCAAATTCTTGTATTTCTGCTTATAATTTTCAATTTACTTTCAGTTCTGAAAAACAAATTAACATTTCTCAGGTTAATCAGCAGTAGTAATAGCATACACTATAAAATGCAGTATGACCATTTATTAAATTATGTTTCAGAATAAATTTCATATTCCACTTATCCCAAGATAGCCCCTCAGGAAATGGAAAGAATCCACATGATCTCAAGGCAGCAGTTCAAATACCTAAAAAGGAGGTGTTATAATAAATATGTGCCAAGATCTCATTTATCTCATATTTCTTATATTCCATAATCCTATGTTGATAATGATAATTTTCCATTAAGAACAAACTCACTTTATTCTTGCTTAAACATATTAACAGATTAATAAGCAGTGCCTGAACAGCACCCAATATATCTTGTAGACATTTAAAGTATTTATTAGTATTATTTTCAAAGGCTTTTATTAAATTATAAAGACAATAACTTTTTTTTCAGGACTCATCTATATCTGAAGGTCCTGGAAAATTTCAAGAATATCTATGGATAGTACATAATACTCCTAGTGGATACAAAGGATTTAGAAAAGATATACAGGTTTCTTTCATATGTTACTTTTTAGAGTTTTAATTCTGCTAGTGCTTTGTCAATAATCAAGCAAGTCCTCAAACTTATTTTAACACAGTAATCTTTTGGAGAAAGGAGTAACTATATTGCTATATAATATAACTATATATATAATATAACTATAAAAGAGTAACTATATTACAAAGAACACTCTTTGTAATCTGAATCAAACTCATGTGGTCTGTGCTCAAATAAAACCACTTTTGGGGGCTTCCCTGGTGGCGCAGTGGTTAAGAATCTGCCTGCCAATGCAGGGGACAGGGGTTTGGGCCCTGTCAAAGTTGTATTGTTGCCCTGTCAAAGAAGATCCCACATGCCACGGAGCAACTAAGCCCGCACGCCACAACTACTGAAGCCCTCGCTCCTAGTGTTCCACAACATGAGTAGCCACAACAATGAGAAGCCCGTGCACTGCAACAAAGAGTAGCCCTGGCTCGCCGCAACTAGAGGAAGCCCGTGTGCAGCAAAGAAGACCCAACCCAGCCAAAAATAAATAAAACTAAAAAAAAAAGAAAAAATAAATTAAAAAAAACAAAGAAACAAACAAAACACTTTTAGGAAGCTCCACTACAGATAATTATTTTGGAGCCTGTTAGGTAGGCTACTGGAAACTTTTGCTCATGACCTAGCTTGATTTTGGGGAGAAATAAAGACAATTCCAAATCCTCATTCCTCAAACAGTTCTACAATTTTGGTGATAACAATATTTTATTCCCTCAGAGTCTTCTCCAGGTCAAATGTTTCCTATTTACAAAAATATAAATATACAAATTGGCTTCTAATTTTTCATAGATATAGTATATTAAGATAAATTATGATATACTATATATTATAATATAAAATATATTGCATATATTTTGAAGCCAATTTGATGACATTATATGTAGTCTGGTTCAAAAATGTTAGATATGTCCTCATTCATAAAAAATACATTATAAAATACTTTAATTCTTATCATATATTTTATGTGTTCTGCCTAAAATTTCTCTATCTACCTTTTTAATTTCATGCCCAAGTACTGTGTGGCCATATTATCTTCTATAAAAGTTATAATTGTTGGGCCTCCCTGGTGGCGCAGTGGTTGAGAGTCCGCCTGCCGATGCAGGGGATACGGGTTCGTGCCCCGGTCTGGGAGGATCCCATATGCCGCGGAGCGGCTGGGCCCGTGAGCCATGGCCGCTGGGCCTGCGCATCCGGAGCCTGTGCTCCGCAACGGGAGAGGCCACAACAGTGAGAGGCCCGCGTACCGCAAAAAAAAAAAAAAAAAAGTTATAATTGTTAAACAGTTATGCATCTTACTGACATTTTCCCTAGGTTATTGTGAAACTAGAGCTTAAAGAGAAGGTCACATTACTCTATGAGAAGTTAATTAATTTTACTTTTTTCATTTCATTTAGGTAGGTTAATTTGCTGCTGATTTTAAAGTATAGATATATGGTAATTCTAATTAAATATAGCCTTGTATTGTTTGACTTGAAAAAATAATTTGTCTATGGAAAATAAGTGCTTGGTAATAAATAATTTCTTGAAAACTAGGACACTGAAAATTTCATTAAGAGAATCTAAGGAAGACAGATTGAAACAAATGAGTTTGAGCAAAAGATTGGTTTAATTTTGGATATGTTGGCTTTGATGGGTTGGTACATTTTAATATGTTGATCTATTCAAGAAATACTTACCGGATGCCTATATTTTGTGAGAAGTTGATATGTCAGAATAACTAAAAGTAAAATAATTATTTTAAAAAGTAAAATAATTTATTAAAATCCTTATTATTGTATTGTAAATTTGGAGAGTTGGTGCAAAATTAGAAGAGGCAGATCAGTCACACGTCTTTGGATTATTAATAAAAGGCAAATGTGATAATAATTCCAGAGTTGGTAGAAATAACTATTCAACCCTCATTATTTACAGATAACAAAAGTGGATTAAGGTTTTGTTGTTCTGTTTTCAGTTTTCCATGCAAACAATCTTACTTCTCTAATTAGATTTAAGTAGGGAAAAAAAAACCCAAAAAAACTTTAAACAGAGAAAATCTAATCATGCATTTTTATTTTACCTGCTATATTAGCTTTCTATTACTGCTGCAACAAATTACCAAAAACACAGTGGCTTTTTTTTTTTTTTTTTTTTGCGGTACGCGGGCCTCTCACTGTTGTGGCCTCTCCCCCATTGTGGAGCACAGGCTCCGGACGCGCAGGCTCAGCGACCATAGCTCATGGGCCCAGCCGCTCTGCGGTATGTGGGATCTTCCCGGACCGGGGCATGAACCCGTGTCCCCTGCATCGGCAGGCGGTCTCTCAACAACTGCACCACCAGGGAAGCCCCCACAGTGGCTTTAAACAACATTATTTTCTTATAGTTTTGAAAGTCAGAAATCCTGAAGTCGAGAGCAGGACTGTGTTCCTTCTTCAGGCTATTGGGAAGAGTCCATTTCCTTGTCTTTTCTAGCTTCAAGAAATGGCCCACGTTTCCTTAGCTTGTAGCCCAAAATGTCATATTCACAGCCAGAAGGATAGCATCTTCCATCCCTCTCTCTGACTCTGAACCTCCTGCTTCCCTTTATAATGACTCTTGTGCTTTGATTGGACTCATCAGGATAATCCATGATATTCTCCACATCTCAGGATACTTAACTTTTATTTATATAGTCCCTTTTGCCATAGAAGGTAACCTGTTTGGCAAAGATTCCAGGAATTTGGATGTGGACATATTTAATTGGTTGTTACTCCTTCCGTCACACCTGTGATAGTTAGTTAGGGTGCTATATAATTAACAACTGTGTATTCAAAGCATATTGACTGCTCAATTTTTAATCAAAGATTGGTTTGATCTAATAAGATCAGAGAAAGAGCAGTTTTTTGAATAGCTGGTAATAAATATTTATGAGTCTATTATGTATAGCAATTCATTTCTTATTTATTGGCTCTTGTTGAGAAATTCCTCTAAATTATTTTTGTGTTGATTCATCTGAGCTAATTCATGAATTGAACAGTTGTTGTATGTGGTAAAGAGTCCTTACCATTATTGCAAAGTAGGAAAATACAACCAAGGGCTAATCTTCAGGTGTCCCTGAGGCTAAAGGGAAGGGCTCAAGATCAGTTTTCTCCATTCTTTATTTTTAAATAGTTACTAGAGTATAATCCTGTTTGATCCTAGACAACAGAAAGTTGCCTACAGTGGGTTATTCCATTTAAACTAAATATTAAATGTCAAAATTTCCATGAGAAGATAACCGATACTTCTCACTTTTGCATGATACTTTTGTTACAGCCAGAAAGATGGTCTTTCTTTCTTACTCAGTAGACAAACCAGAGTCTCTATAAAAGTCCCCACATGATGTAGCCAATCTTTAGTCTCATCTCTCTCCACTCTACCCCATCTTGCTATTTTCCAACTAGGCTGGCCTCCTTACTATCCCATGGTGCCTTTAGCCAAGCTCCAGCTTCCCTGTCTGTGCTTGAGCTATGACCTCTCCCTGGAAAGCTCATCTAACAGATACTTGCATGACTCCTAGGTGCCTCCTGTCACTTTTCAAGTCCTACACTATGGTTTATGCGTTCCCTGGATGCCCCGGATAAAATAACAGTGCCCAACCTCACAGTACCTCTGTCCTTGGCCATAACTTCATTGCTTTTTATTTAATATCTACATCCATGCATCTACTATCATAGTTTATTTATTTACTGTCTCTCTGACTTTGTTTTATTCACTGTTGTAACTCCAGTGCCTAGATAAATGTTCCATTAATGTTGGTTGAATTCAGTTATGTATTTGTCTAGCCCTTATATTAATAGTAATATTGCTTAAAATACTTTAGAATATTAATTCATCCATTCTCAAAACAATCTTCTGAGGTAGACACTCTTAGTTTCTCCATTTCATCAGTGACAAAATGAGTGAAGTGTCATTGAGGTACAATAGTGTAAAATGTGAGTATAAAAATGATTTTCTGTAAGGGCTCTTTGGTTTAAAAGTATAGCTTGATTTGCTTCTGTTGCTATTTATATAATGCTTATTATTACATAAAGAACTTTTCGAAGAGCTTACTTTTTATATGTTTCTCAAAATCTCTTCCTGTGCTTTTATAAAGCTTTTGGGATGGTGTCATCTTTAAAACCATCAGGTGATAAACCTTGGGATGTTGAGCATTTGGCCCATTAATTATAACTTAAGTTTTAAATAGATTACTTTAAAAAGTTAAACTTGTCTTCTGTAACACAATACTTCTTTTTAATTAGAGGTCCTAGTCAAGTGTCTTTGATCTTTAAAACAGCCTTTTGTAAGGGGCAGAGCCTCATTAGTGCTGGCTAATAGAGGGATTTCTCTTAATTTTTATTCAGTTGCTGTTTCCATTTTAATTTCATCCCCAGCTGTTTTTTTTTCTGTCGCAATTCAGTTTTATAAATTGCTTAAAAATAAATAGCAACTATTTTAAATAGAATTTTACCAGAAATTAGTGTAATGAAATGTTCCAATTATCATGACTGTGATATTTGATAGTTAAAAATAACTTCTATCTTTATGTTTTCACAGGGTAGTATTAAAAAGCAAAGCAAAATAAAACCAATCAAAAAACAAAAAAGCCAAGTGGCTGCATTTAGTGGTGTCCTTAATGATATTTTAATAGTTACTTTCTCTTGTACACTCTGCATCAAGGATCGGAAATGTGAATGTCCAGAGATTTCAAAAAGGTATCTTAAATACATGAGTCAGTTTATAAATGTGGTAGAAATTGGTAAGATTTGTGGCAAAATGTAGAATGATAGCCAGATCTCAAGAATGGCGAATTATTGGAATATTGAGATAAGATCAGGATTATCAGATCTTCTCTGTCTTTTCAAATTAAACTCAAAATCTGGATTTTGATGAGAAATAGTTTGTAAATCTAACAGATATCTATATCAAATGCTAATTCACTTAATTAAAAAATAAAAATCATTCTGTAGAGTGAAAAAGTCTTGATAATTTTATGTTAAACATGGAATTATTTGTAAAAGTATAATTTGTCTCACCTTTAATAAATACATATTTTATTTAGACTTAAAATGTTTACAACTCTTGATTTCAGATAAATCAAGTGTGACAAAGAAAAAATAAATTAAGATATTTTGGAATACTCTTCTAACTGAATTGCAGGAAAGAACTGTATGAATTCTATCACTTTTTGCAATAAATTTTTCAAGACTAATTGAGTTTTTTCCTCAGTTTTCACAAAAACTTCTAAATAAAAATAAAAAGCAGTAAAATACCTAATACTGCTTTTAAAGTGGATAATTAACTCTCACTTACATAGAGTCAACATTAGATGAATTGATTTGTATTTATATAGTTCAAAATATATCCTTAACGTGATTTTACACCAATGAATTCCATTCCGTAACAGATTGTTACCTAATTCTTCTGTGACCCACCCACTTCAAAAGTTTGAGGAACAAGATATTTACATAATTTTGAAATATTTATTAATTAAAATATTTATTAATTACTAAGGGAAAATAGTTACTTTACAGTGGAGACACTAGGCAGACACCACTGTAAGCAAATGATCAAGATGAGCATCATCAGTAATAATGGCAGACTGGCATCATGTACCACCAGATAGGTTGTGCTGAGCAGGGCATACTAACTCTGTGGTAGTCTTCTCCCAAATTCCTACCTCAATCGAATAATGAGAACATATAAGACAAACTCAAACTGAGAGAGATAAACAAAACATCTGCCCAGCATTCTTCAGAGATGCCAAGGTCATGAAAGACATGGGAAGAATGAAGGTTGGAGGGGACTGGAGGAGACTGAGGAGAAGTGATAACTAAATGCAATGTGGGATCTTGGCTTGGATCCTAGAACAGAGAAGGCAAAAAAGTAGAGAAACTGCAAAAATCCTACTGAAGTCTGTCATTTAGTTAACAGTACTGTACCAATGTTTATTCTTTAGAGTTTTGATTATCGTACCATGGTTTTACAAGTGGCAAACCTTATGGGAAGGAGAGTGGGTGGTATATAGAAAACCTCTGTAGTATTTTTGCAGGTCTGCCATAAGTCTAAAATTTCAAAATAAAAAGTTAAATTAACTTATACAGCTCTATAAGTAGATATTAATAAATTTCTTTTCTAAAAACAAAGCTTAAATCTCTATCGAACTTAAAATTGGTTTTGAAAGATTTCTCCTACTGTTCACTTGGAGCACGATCATTACCTAAATTAAATCTAAAAAAAGCCTAGGTTAACCAGGTTTGCTTTTGATGGGAGGAAACACACCAAATGCAGGATAAACCACGAAGATGTAAATGTTTCATGTCCGTTGCTCTTTCTTTTCCTTCTCTGTGCTTTCCAAATCAGTCTATGATGCCAGTTGCCTGCCTCAGTCTGAGATGATCTTTTTTTTTTTTTAACTTTTGCTCTAGAAAACCATTTCCCTTTTGTATGCGAAAAGAAAGAATAATCTTTGAATCAGCTCACTGGAGTTTAAGAGTAGCTTTTCTCACTGGTACACATAATTTAATGTTAACTTCCTGTTGGACAATGGTACTTCATCTGCTTTATCAGCTCTTATATAAGTCATTGTAACAGATGGAAAATGTGGCCAAAGTCAATTCATATATCCTTGGTTAAAAATGTCTGTTAACAGCTCATTACATTCCTTTCCAATTCCACACATCATAGCTACAACCAATTTGTGGCAAATACATTTTTTGTCAAAATTTCTACTGAATGTTTTACATTTGTCTAAAGCTGTAGCTGTTATACTTAATTAGGTTGCACTTTTATTGGAAGAGCTGGAGCTTAAAATCAATTTATTCTGCTCATTTAAACCTTGACCTCCTTTGCTTATAGAACCAAAGACCAAAAAAAAAAAAAAATCCCTCATTGTATTTGATAACTTTGTAGTTGTCATGTTAAATATTAATAATTTGAACTGTGGTGGCTCACAGTGCTGAATGCACTTATAATTGGCTATAATTCATCAAATTTTCATGGTTAATGGAAGGTTTTTTAAAATAATGTACCCTTTCGCTTAAACTTTTTTTTGCTCTTATTTATTTATATTTACAAAAATTGGATCATAGCATACTGTCTATAGCACATTTTTATTTTTAACTCAATATAACAATAATTGTGGTTCTCTTTCTATGTATTCCATATTATGTATATGTAGGATTTTATATGTCTTGTCCTCAATTTATTTAATCAATTTCAGCATATTTTTCTTTTAGAGACACTGTTGAAATGAACATTCTTATATCTTTACATGTCCATGGGATTATTTCTTGAGGAAAAAAGCCCTAGAAGTAGAGTTACTGTGTTAGAGAGAATGTAAAACAGAGCTTTTAAATTTGCATTTCTTTAATTAGTGAGGGTTAGTATTTAATTTTATTTCTTTTGTGAATTTTCTTCTATTCATGTCCTTTGGGCTGTGTTTCTTATATATTGACTAGGAGTTCTTTTTTTAATGGATATTAAGCTTTTTTCTGTAATATAATGCAAATATTTTTCTCAATTTAAGTTCTCTTTAGCCACATAAAGGTTTTTTAAAATTTGATGTTATTAAATATGTCAATCTTTTTCTTTATGGTTTACAGAACTCTTGTTTATATGTTTAGATCTTTATCAATGTGGAATTTATTTTTGTTTTATGATGAGAGTTAAATGTCTAACTTTTTTTCCACGAAGTGGATAGTAATTTGATTGAATGGCATTCATTCAATAATACAAATCATCATTTTTCCACCTTTATCAAATACTAAATCTCCTTATGTACCCGAGTCTCTTTTCGGATGCTATTTTGTTCCATCATTCCATTTGTTTGTTCCTGCATTGTTACTCACAGCTTTAACTCAAATTACAATTAATTTATAGATAAATTGGGAAGGATTGACATCTTTACAATATTGATCCTTAGTTCCAGAAGCATTGTATATCTCTTAAATTATTTAAATCATCTTTGTAGCATTTTCTTTATTTAGGTCTCAAACATGCATCATTTAGTTTATTTTCATATGTTTAATTGTTTTTTTTTTTTTCTTTTAAAGATATGTTCCTCCCACTAAATTTTCCAGTTGACTTATTACTAGGATGTATAAGAAAGATATTCTATCTGGCCATCTTTCTACACTTTCTTTGTTATAATAGTTTTTTGTTTGATTCTTTACAATTTTCTAGGTTGATAAATATTCCTCACCAACATTTATACCTATTTCTAGGATTGGCTAGGACTCCATGGCTTTGCTGAGGAATAGTGGTGAGAGTTGGCATCCTCATTTTGTTACTGACTTTGATGAGAAACTTCTTGTTTTTTCCTTTAATTTTGATATGTGATATTGGTTTCTGCTAATGCTCTTTTATAAATTAAGGAGGCAGATTTTTATTTCTAGTTTACTATAAGTTTACATCAGAAATGATTGTTGAGCTTTATCAAATACATCTATCAAGATAATAGTATTCTAATGTTGAGCTATCCTGGAAAAAACCCTATTTGTTCATGGTATGTTATTCTTCTAATATACTGTGGGATTCAACTGGTAATGTTTTATTGCTAGGTTTTACATATGCATTGATAAATTAAGTTGGTTTATAGTAATGTTTTATCCTTTTCTTTGTGGTGTCATATACCTTTATATCTGAGTTATGCTACTTTTTTTTTAAAACAAATCATATGTATAATTATAGAAACAGTAAAATGCCAGGCAAAATAGAAAAGACAAGTTGAGAAAAGATAACTACAACATACATACAAGAGAGGGATTACTTATACCACCATATGAACAAATCTTTTTTTTTTTTATACAGCAGGTTCTTATTAGTCATCAGTTTTATACACATCAGTGTATACATGTCAATCCCAATCTCCCAATTCATCACACCACCACCACGCACCACCCCCCCACCACAGCTTTCCCCCTTTGGTGTCGATACGTTTGTTCTCTACATCTGTGTCTCAATTTCTGCCGTGCAAACTGGTTCATCTGTACCATTTTTCTATGTTCCACATATATGTGTTAGCATATGGTACTTGTTTTTCTCTTTCTGACTTACTTCACTCTGCATGACAGTCTCTAGATCCATCCACGTCTCAACAAATGACCCAATTTCATTCCTTTCTATGGCTGAGTATTATTCCATTGTATATATGTACCACATCTTCTTTATCCATTCATCTGTCATTGGGCATTTAGGTTGCTTTCATGTCCTGGCTATTGTAAACAGTGCTACAATGAACATTGGGGTGCATGTGTCTTTTTGAAGTGTGGTTTTTTCTGGGTATATGCCCAGTAGTGGGATTGCTTGGTCATATGGTAATTCTATTTTCAGTTTTTAAGGAACCTCCATACTCTTCTCCATAGTGGCTCTATCAGTTCACATTCCCACCAATAGCGCAAGAGAGTTCCCTTTTCTCCACACCCTCTGCAGCATTTGTTGTTTGTAGATTTTCTGATGATGCCCATTCTAACTGGTGTGAGGTGATACATCATTGTAGTTTTGATTTGCATTTCTCTAATAATTAGTTATGTTAAGCAGCTTTTCATGTGCTTCTTGTCCATCTGTATGTCGTCTTTGGAGAAATGTCTATTTAGGTCTTCTGCCCATTTTTGGATTGGGTTATTTGTTTTTTTAATATTGATCTGCATGAGCTGTTTATATATTTTGGAGATTAATCCTTTGTCCGTTGATTTGTTTGCAAATATTCTCGCCCAATCTGAGGGTTGTCTTTTCTTCTTGTTTATGGTTTCCTTTGCTGTGCAAAGGCTTAGAAGTTTCATTAGGTCCCATTTGTTTATTTTTGTTTTTATTTCCATTACTCTAGGAGGTGGATCAAAAAAGATCTTGCTGTGATTTATGTCAAAGAGTGTTCTTCCTGTGTTTTCCTCTAACAGTTTTATAGTGTCTGGTCTTATATTTAGGTCTCTAATCCATTTTGAGTTTATTTTTGTGTATGATGTTAGGGAGTGTTTTAATTTCATTCTTTTACATGTGGCTGTCCAGTTTTCCCAGCGCCACTTGTTGTAGAGGCTGTCTATTGCCATTGTATATCCTTGCCTCCTTTGTCATAGATTAGTTGACCATAGGTGCGTGGGTTTATCTTTGGACGTTCTATCTTGTTCCATTAATCTATGTTTCTGTTTTTGTGCCAGTACCATATTGTCTTCATTGCTGTAGCTTTGTAGTATAGTCTGAAGTCAGGGAGTCTGATTCCTCCAGCTCCGTTTTTTCCCTTAAGACTGCTTTGGCTATTCGGGGTCTTTTGTTTCTCCATACAAATTTTCAGATTTTTTGTTTTAGTTCCGTAAAAAATGCCATTGGCAATTTGATAGGGATTGCATTGAATCTGTAGATTGCTTTGGGTAGTATAGTCATTTTCACAATATTGATTCTTCCAATCCAAGAACATGGTATATCTTTCCATCTGTTGGTATCATCTTTAATTTCTTTCTTCAGTGTCTTATAATTTTCTGCATACAGGTCTTTTGTCTCCCTAGGTAGGTTTATTCCTAGGTATTTTATTCTTTTTGCTGCAGTGGTAAATGGGAGTGTTTTCCTTAATTTCTCTTTCAGATTTTTCATCATTAGTGTATAGGAATGCACTGCACCACCAGGGAAGCCCCTGACCTTCTTTTTTTTATTCTCAAAAGCAGGAGATAAAACTCCCCTTGTGAAAAGTGTCTCCCATGTACCAGGAGGAAGGAAGACATTTTTATCATGAGAGGTGGGGAACAGAGGCTGAGAAAAGTCTGTACAAACCTTGTTAAAGTAACCCTTATCTTCCTGGTCCCTTCTGCACAATTTACTACTCGTAGCTCAAACCCCTCTATGTTATCAGTCCTTCATAAATTTATTGTTTCTTTTTCTATAAAGTATAAAAGCTTTCTTCTCTAGTCACTTCTCCACATCTTCATTCTCTTGTGAAGGTATGTAAAAATTTTAATAAAAATTGTATGCTTTTCTCCCCTCAATCTGTTTTATGTTAGTTTTGATTCTTAGGCCCAACCAGAGATTCTAAAAGAGTAAAGATGAATTTTTCCTCCCTTACACTGCTGAGATTTCTAATTGACCCCAACATCAAAATGACCCTCTTCTTTAATAATTGATCTTATATTTACCTGGACCTTTCCCCCAGCTTTTCTTTCCACTTGATGTGACCAAGTGACTCAGTCATGGCCAACGTCCTATAAATAGAAAGAGGTTTTTCAACTTCTTGGAAATATTCTTAAAAAGATCATTGGTGCATTTCTTAATCTGTTTTTTATCTCCCTGCTGGCTGAAATGTAGACATAATACCTCCACTCAACCAGACATCTTGGACAATGAGTCTCTCTTAGGAAGACAGGCAAATAACACAGAAAAACACAATATAGGATGTTTGGATCCATGATACAATGGAGTACCACACTAGGTTTGGCTTCGCATGTTTAGACTTCCATATGAGAAATAATTGCACTTCTCTTTTATTCAAACAACTGATATTTTGGATTTCCTATCAATTGCAGCTAGCCTTACCAGTAAGGTAAGGGAGAGAGTGAGAGAAAGCTGCTCATATGAACCTGAGGGCATATATGATGTCATATATATGTGCAGTAAAATTAATGGGTAGGGAAAAGTTACTATTGTATATTCTTGAATTTTACTTGTACTTTCAAAAATTTTAGAGCTACAGAATTACCAAGAACAAACCAAAGAAAAATAAATCAGAAATGATTTTTATAGTAAATTATGTATAAACTGATAAAGATATTAAGTTGATGATATTAAAGAGTTGGGACAATTCTATGAGTTTTGATGATTTTTATTTATTTATTTATTTATTTATTTATTTATTTATTTATTGCTTTATAACAAATTTAATCAGTTATACATATACATATGTTCCCATATCCCCTCCCTTTCGCGTCTCCCTCCCACCCTCCCCATCCCACCCCTCCAGGCGGTCACAAAGCACCGAGCTGATCTCCCTGTGCTATGCGGCTGCTTCCCACTAGCTATCTACCTTACGTTTGGTAGTGTATATATGTCCATGCCGCTCTTTCACTTTGTCACAGCTTACCCTTCCCCCTCCCCATATCCTCAAGTCCATTCTCTAGTAGGTCTGTGTCTTTATTCCTGTCTTACCCCTATGTTCTTCATGACATTTTTTTTTCTTACATTCCATATATATGTGTCAGCATACAGTATTTGTCTTTCTCTTTCTGACTTACTTCACTCTGTATGACAGACTCTAGGTCCATCCACCTCATTACAAATAGCTCAATTTCATTTCTTTTTAAAAAGAGAAGAGGGGAAAAGAGATAGAACATAAAAATGCCAGTATTTGAAGATTTTCTAACATGATTATGATTGAAAAATGACTATTATTTTTATGCAATAAATCAACAGGATGAACAATTTTTATTTTATTTATTTATTTATTTATTTATTTGCGGTATGTGGGCCTCTCATTGTTGTGGCCTTTCCCATTGCGGAGCACAGGCTCCGGACGCTCAGACTCAGCGGCCGTGGCTCACGGGCCCAGCTGCTCTGCGGCATGTGGGATCTTCCCGGACCGGGGCATGAACCCATGTCCCCTGCATTGGCAGGTGGACTCTCAACCACTGCACCACCAGGGAAGCCCTGCATATCTATTTTTAAACAGCTTTTGTGGTGTAATTGACATACAAGAAAGTGTACATATTTAACAATTACAATTGTTAAATGTGTAATTACCCATGAAACCATCACAAATTAATGATGATGAGGGTACCCATCTGCCCAACATATTTGTAATCCCTCTGTAATCACTTCCTCTCCTACATCCCTATCTGTATCCCCAGGCAACCACTAACTGATTTGTGTCTCTGAAGATTGGCTTGTATTTACTAGAGTTTATATAAATGAAATCGTAACGTATGCACTATCTTTTGTCTGGCTTCTTCCATCCATCATAACTATTTTGATTTTCATCCATGTTGTATCTATCAAAAGTTTAGAGTTTATGTAGAATTATTATTATTTCTTCTTTAAATATTTTATAAAATACACAACTGAAGCCATCTGGGCTTAAGTTTTTGTTTGTTTGTTTGGTTTTTTTTTCTTTTACAAATGCTTCTAACTACAAATTTAATTTTCATATTATCTGTAATGTTATGCAGGCTATTTGTTTCTACTTGATAAGCTTTTGTATTTATAGTCTTCTAAGGAATAGTCTTCTAAGGAATTTGTCCATTTTACATAAATCAAACTGAGATTCCCAACTTCTCAAAACTGTGAAATAATAAATGTTTGTCTTTTTAATCTGCTAAATTTTGGGATAATTTGTTGAATAGCAATATCTAACTAATGCAGTTTATCTGAAAATTGTCACTTTCCATTCTTTTCATTCTTCTTGCAATAAATTGTCATCATTAGGGTAAATTTTAAATGACTGAGAGAAAAATATTTTGATATATGTCCAATGTACTTAAGAAAAGAATTACTCTGAGCACAGCAGGACAGTGTTTAACAATAGATGGAACACTGATCGTTAAGTCCAATTACTCTCTTCTAGTTTCACTCTTAACAGCCAAGACCTCTGTCCTTTGCTCAGCCTCTCAGTCCATACCTGGCCTTAAAATGAACACTTCAGAAGCAATTTGCATTTCACTGTCTCTAAGATACCATTAACTGTAAAAGGCATCAAAATTTTTAGAAATGTACAATGTGAAAAAATTATCTTATAAATGATTAAACATGATTATGGATAGGCATGGGGGAGTCCAATTTAAATGCTTTGAGAATTTAGGAAAATATTTAGCTGGCAAATTTATAAATTTCAGGGATCTAATGTTATAATGCCAAATGAAGGCTCTATTTAAAAAAATAACTTATTTTGTGTGTAGTTCAATTCAATTTTACTTTCAATATCAGAAATACAAATAAATATCATTTTATTGAAACAGCAGATTTATTTCTAAAAATCAGTTTATAATGTAATGCACTTAGATTATATTTTGTCTTCTGAGGGTGTTCTATTATGGAAAATGATGCTGTAAACATTTTCATATAAGCCTTTGACTAGTACTTAATAATTGGATTGTTGGGTCATAGTATAAGTTTATGTTTAAATTTATAAGAAATGACCAAACTAGATTTTAATTTTACTTGGGAAAATAGCTTGCACGGTATCCATAGACTGAAAACTTCAAAATATCTCTGATAGAAATTTACCATGCTTGTAGATCAGAAGGTTCAATATTGTTTGGATGTCAATTTTGCAAAATTCAGCTAATGAAAAATAGATTCAGTAGAAGGCAATTATAATCCAATCAGGCTTTTTCTCCATGGATTCAAAATCATGTAACTAGAAAGCACTTTATAGTTGTGACCTTGAGCTATACTGGTCGTTAAAGGAATGGCAGTCTTCTTATATACTCTTCCAGAGGGCCTGCTTTTTTACAGTCCCAGTTGAAGGTAACTCAGGCACACTTAGGCGAATGCAGAAAATCAGGCAAGAAAATCCCTATTCTTGCTATAACCTCTAACTACCCCCAACACTTGGCCTGCAGGTGGGAGGAGGGGCTTTAGAAACATCAGGTACGGAGGAGCTGTAGAAAATGTAGTAGAGTGCCATGCTCCCCTTAACATACCAGGAAAAACAAAAATGAGGTCCCCTTTCAAAAATCTGTGGAAATGGCGGGGCTTCCCTGGTGGCGAAGTGGTTGAGAGTCCGCCTGCCAATGCAGGGGACACGGGTTCATGCCCCGGTCTGGGAAGATCCCACATGCCGTGGAGTGGCTGGGCCCGTGAACCATGGCCGCTGAGCTTGCGCGTCTGGAGCCTGTGCTCCGCAACGGGAGAGGCCACAACAGTGAGAGGCCTGCGTACCGCAAACAAAAAAAAAAAAAAAAAAAAAAAAACTGTGGAAATGATGTTACTGAGTTGTTGGCAGAAACTCAATAGAATAAACTCTGTGGCATTTCCTGGTTCCCTGTAGCCAATACTTGTATAAAATGTAACAAGTCTGCACTGAAGCATTTGATGCTGAGAGGGCTGGCCTTCTGGTAGAGTCATGGAGTTGGAGGGAAGGCTCTATACTGTTTGGACTCTTCAAGATCAGTAGCAAAAGATGGGACCACAGACTCTAGCAGAGAATGTCATCAGATAGTGTTTCCTTGCCCCCCAAAGCCAGCTATAACCAGCCAGACCTTGTGGTCGCCAGGCCATGGAGCTGGCTAGTGAAGAGCTGGTGATAAAGGTGAGCTGAGGATCCATTCTCCCTTCACCATGAGGTCAGACCACGTACTTACTGCAACACCACCCTGAAGACAGACACTCAGCCGCAGGGGGCCCTGAAAAAGTGAGAAAGGATGCAAGCGTTTCCAACAATGAGATCACTTCAAACACTGTTAAAACTATTGGCTGTGACTGAGACCAACTGGTTGGAATGAATTATTTTTTCCTTTTCTTTCTTCACTTTCTAGTGATATTGAGATTAACAAGGAAATCAGATCACTAGAGAATAAAAGATGAAGATGAAATCCTCAGGAAGTAAAGAATCTATGAGTTCTTTCTTTTTTTTTTTTTTTTTTTTTTTTTTTTTTTGCGGTATGCGGGCCTCTCACTGTTGTGGCCTCTCCCGTTTCGGAGCACAGGCTCCGGATGCGCAGGCCCAGCGGCCATGGCTCATGGGCCCAGCCGCTCCGCGGCATATGGGATCCTCCCAGACCGGGGCACGAACCCGTATCCCCTGCATCGGCAGGCGGACTCTCAACCACTGCGCCACCAGGGAGGCCCTCTATGAGTTCTTAACACAGTTGAAAATACTATGAAAATAGTTTGACCTTTGAAAGAAACTTAAGTCTTAACTAGTTATTATGCATTTTTTTTTCCTATGGAGGTAATCTGAGAGTGCTTTTCTTACCAATGCTTGAAGCTTGCATCGATCAAAAGAATAGGTAACAAGTATGAAATAAACTGTTTTCATGAGGCTTGGGTAGCAGGGAAATGGTATAAAATTTACTTCAACCTTACTTCCTTTTAATAAATTAATCTGTAAAGAAAGCCAGTGCTACCTAATAGCCAATGCTACATTCTTTATGTTCCAAGCTGGGATTTTTTTAACTGAATATTTTTATTTCATTTGGGATAAAACATTACAGTAACCTTTTTTGTTTTTGAAATATTTCTAGTTGTAAGCATTTTGAATTAGCATACTGTCTTGAACAAAGGTTATATTTGGGATCTGCAGGGGAAAGCAGAGTTTTCCTAGTACAAAGACATTGATGTACAGTAATGTATTTACACTGTCAAAGAGACTATGCCAATTATGCTGATTATAAAGGTCACTTAGATGGTTCCCTAATCAGTTCAGGAAGCATAGATTTCCCAACACCATTCTGTTTAACATTGTTAGTCTCTGAAGTATTATTAATTTTATTTTATTTAAAATAGAACAGTATATTGAAAGAGCCTTTGAACACAGAGGATGCGCATTTTTGAAATGCACATTGAGGTGTATGATAGAAATTACACCAAATATTCATGGACATTAATTAAGTTAATATAAGTTGAAAACAAATTAATATTCCATTACAATATAGGTATTCATGTTAATTTTTCATTTCGTATTGAATTTTGTCATCACTATATCCAGTCAGTTGTTTGAGGAACCTAAAGAAATATTTTGGATGTATATTGAATATATTAAACTAATTTTAATAAAACCTTACCTCTTGATTATTTCAGGCAGGCTTAGCATGGAACATAGCATTGAATACAGCAATATGTGCCACAGATACTATAAAGGGTTTTAGCAGTTAGCATCAAACTTTAAATTGAAATTTTTCCCCCTTATAGGTGCTTAACTTTTACAGCACATTACCTCATTTTACAGAAACTGATGAAATTAAATAAGCACTATGTTTTTCCATTAAGTGAGATAATGTGCCTTAAAATAATACTGTCGAATAGTTTTTCATAGCATAATTTTTTTTCCTGCCTTTTGTTTGCAATCCCCTTTTAAGACTTCAAATGGGATTTGGTTCCCTACTAATTTTATCCTTTTCAATTGGAAAACAGTAGCTTTTCCCCACCCTGTGTTTCTAATGGAGCTTGAAATTAACATTGTGCTTTTGTTGTAATTTACGTTTTATTATTACGTTGCTGAAAATTGGAAAACGTTCATAGGGTTTTTAGAAAACATTGCTTAGTGTTAAAGTATGTCAAACAAAAAGAGAATTTTTTTGAAACGCTAAACACTGAACAGATTGTGACTTTGCTTTTATCAAATTACTTTAATTGACTTCTTCAGACATGAAATGTAAATGACAGCCAAAAAAGCCATGAATAGGTCGGTCACTTTAACTAAAATTTGGGTAAATTCCTCTTCATTAACATGAAGGACATAGACTCCCTTAAATTAAAAGGGAAATGATCCCGTTCCCATTCCTCTATTCAGTCACTCTGCCCGTATCTGGCAGAACCTGAACATTCAACTTCAGAAACTAATATTCTACCCTGGCTGTGTTGAAGCAGCTGTTCATAGGATTTTTTTTTTAACATCTTTATTGGAGTATAATTGCTTTACAGTGGTGTGTTAGTTTCTGCTTTATAACAAAGTGAATCAGCTATACATATACATATGTCCCCATATCTCTTCCCTCTTGTGTCTCCCTCCCTCTCACCCTCCCTATCCCACCCCTCTAGGTGGTCACAAAGCACCGAGCTGATCTCCCTGTGCTATGCGGCTGCTTCCCACTAGTTATTTGTTTTGCATTTGGTAGTGTATACATGTCCATGCCACTCTGTCACTTCATCCCAGCTTACCCTTCCCCCTCCCTGTATCCTCAAGTCCATTCTCTAGTAGGTCTGCATCCTTATTCCTGTCCTGCCCCTAGGTTCTTCAGAACCTTTTTTTTTTTTTAGATTCCATATATATGTGTCAGCATACAGTATTTGTCTTTCTCTTTCTGACTTACTTCACTCTGTATGACAGACTCTAGGTCCATCCACCTCACTACTAATAACTCAATTTTGTTTCTCTTATGGGTGAGTAATATTCCATTGTATATATGTGCCACATCTTCTTTATCCATTCATCTGTTGATGGACACGTAGGTTGCTTCCATGTCCTGGCTATTGTAAATAGAGCTGCAATGAACATTGTGGTACATGACTCTTTTTGAATTATGGTTTTCTCAGGGTATATGCCCAGTAGTGGGATTGCTGGGTCATATGGTAGTTCTATTTTTAGTGTTTTAAGGAACCTCCATACCGTTCTCCATAGTGGCTGTATCAATTTACATTCCCACCAACAGTGCAAGAGGGCTCCCTAGGACTTTGATTAGTGTGTACTTAGTCTATGCAGAGGAGAGGAGACCAGATATTACTGAGTTGCATTTTCAATGCTGAATCTACTGCCCCTTCATTTTCTTTCACCTGTATTGAAACCCCTAATTCCGCAACCTGTTCAACTGGCTGGAAAATGAAATAAAGCTCACTCTCTAGTACAGAGATTCTGGGTTATTCCTGATAATGTATTACTATGCTATAACATTAAATACTCAATGAATAGAAAGTAAATGGTTGTAATGTCAATGGGGTATTTATTCTGACTTCTATTAAGAAATGTATAGGGGCCTCTGATTTTAGCCAAAGGTTGTTAAGAATAGTTTTAATCAATCTAAAGAAGTATTGTGTCCTTGGTGCACAGTAAAATCACCTGGAACTTCAGTACTCATACGCAGATCCTACTAGCTGAAAATCCAGTATAATTGCTTTGAGATAGAGTAAGCCATGGCCTGCATATCTATATGTACATATACTCAGGTATTATTACTATCATGAAGAAAGTTTTGAGATTCTCTGTATAAAATATTAATAACCTTAGTATCTAACAGAAACTTACTGAATGCTTGGCTAAATATTTGTGGATCTTGGTGGTGTAAGTGCAGAGCCCTCCATCTCGCCCATATTGGAAAAAAATTTGTCTATTGTTCTGGCCTTTTTAAACTTGGAGTGGCCACATCTATCCTTGACTTGAAATGGGTACAAGATTTCTAGCGAACGGTGGTTAGATCCATGATACTTTGCGGACTCATCAGTTGTCCACTGAGAAGTGATCAACAGTTCCTGTTACACTTACAACATTCCCAGCAAGGCTGAGGACATGACGTTTGTCGTTTTAATTTATTTTGAACATTTACCCAGAGAGGACCTTTATCTTAGGCACTTTGTACACTTTAATAGAATTTGTACATAATGTTCTTTAAAACATTACATAAGGCCAATTTTTCAAGTAAATTTTGCCTAATGGCTTTAACAACTGTCCATTCATTGCCGACATGGTGTATGGATACAGGGAGGTGATGATCAATGAGGTAATTATAGTGAAGGTGCAGCAGTTTTAAAGTAGGTGTCTTGGCAGGATTTAATTACTGCTACCCATCTCCATATGCTAAGTAGGTGAAAACTGATCCAAGTGTCCTTGCCTGTGCTATATTGGTGGAGTGATGGTGAGGAAGAGCTTCTGGTGTCCACAGGTGAAGAGCAGCCAGGCCATTAGACGGAACATGAATATGCATAATATGATAAGACTCTTTCACACTTTGTTTCTTCTTCATTAGGAATGTCCCCCTTTTCCTTTTCCACCAGCCTTTTATTTTATTTTTTTATAGCTATGTTAATGACTCTTCACTTCTAGATATGTTTTGCTAACTCTTCCTAGCTATATCCTTTACTTCTAATTATTCTGGTAATTTTAGAATATTATCATACAGAATACAGCTATGTAATTCAAATATGAAGTACAATATTTTTATATTTTTTATTTGCAAATTTCTCTCCTGTTGGATGTAATACACTTAAAAAGAAAGTGTTTTCCATTGCTAAGACATAGCATGTTGTCTGTACTTCATATACAGTGCAAGTTTAATAGGAGTGTCAAGGGAATATTGTAGAAAGAATGTATAAATTTGAGGTTTAAGTATTTCTAAGTGGTTTTGTGAGCTTTATTGTAGCAAACTAATGTCCTCAGAAATCAGTTTTCTCATTTGTAAAATAAGCTTCTTAAACTCATAATACTCTATTGTGTGTTAGGAACCATTCCTCTGTGATTAGTTCTAGAATGTTATCTATCAGATCTTATACATTTATACATCTGGGCAAATATTATTGACAAAGAAAGTATGCACTTTTCGTGATTCTGTAGTTCACAGGTTTGCTGACAATAAAAGGCCACTTGAAATTTTTACATCTTTCTTAATTTGTTTCTGGTTTATGAGGCCAAACCACACCTTTTAAAATACATGTGCATGCCAATTTCTTGTTAGGACTGAGCCATAAAGTAGACTTGAACCTTTTTGACTGAAGTCTTCAAAACCTACATGATTTACAAAAGAACTTTTTCTCAGATGCTGGAGCAATCCCTGCCCCTTCTCTAGTCACTGGCAGGCTATGAGTTAAATTGTAGGAGTCCTTTGGAAACTCTAAATCCATTACTTGATTCCGTCACAGGCAGGTCCATCCTATAAATCATGACCCCACACGGGTCCCACTTCCTTCTCTTTGTTAAACTCACCTGCTCTCCATGTAATATAAGTGCTATCTGTATAAGTGAAGTCCTTAAAGCCTTGCTTCTCTGAGTCACTGGCTCCTCTTTCAAAGTTTGGGCCAGGTTGGGGGGTGACTAGGGAAAAGAATGTAGTGCTTATGCTTATAAATGAAAGACTGAATGAGCCCCATGAGTCTGTAGATTGCCTGCTCACCGGTGGGGACTCAGATAGTGGATGGCCATACTGTCCACACTGTTTTCTGTCACCCTAAACTTTCTGTCAGAAGAAAAAGTAATGGTTTCAACTGGATGGAAATTATTATGTAAAAATGAAACAGAAACTATTATTTATGAATTCGTTTGTAATTACATTAACAAAATTCTACCTACTAAGCTGTTCTACTACTTATTTTGATAGCTGCAAACACCTTAGGGAAGACCATGGATATTGAAAGCAATGGATGATTTAAATTTAATTAGATGGGGCACTCTAACTTGGATCATGTTACCAAAAAAATGAAAATGTTTGTACAAATTTATCTTAAGGAGAATAATTCATGTATCTTTTTTTGGCTTTAGAATTAGTTCTAGGACATTTAGCTTTACTTTTCCTCAAGAATGTTGCCATGCTTTAAACATTAGGAATGTATGGCCACCAAAGATGTTTCCCACTGAGACAAATAAAAATTATGTATCAAGATATCTTGATTTTTTCAAGCAGTTCTACACTTCTGCTTGATTTTCCCATATAACATGTGGAAAATATAAAAATGCAATACTTCATCAAACATGAAGAGAGAATACCTTAATACTTGAAGTTATATGACATCTTCTGCCCCCCTGATATGGCAAGGCAGTTTGTATTTTCTCCAATTGATCTTGAGACACCCAAAGATACTTTGAACATTTTTCAGTGAAAGTCATATCTAAACCAATGTATTTTTATGTGATTGTATTTTGTTTGATTTTATCTATCTATCTATGAAACAAATGCTCACAATAAAAATACAAAAATAACCCTGGAAAGACCCTGTTTTTTAATGAGGTTACTTTCCCAGATATTGGGGGTTAAGACTTCAGCATATCTTCTTGAGGACACAATTAAACCTATACATTATTTTTCTGTACTTTCCTGTATTTTTATAATGAAAAAAGTTTAAAAGTATAGGTTTATTAAAATGTATTATTTTTAATTGAACTAAATTTGAATTTTTAAATCCAAACTTATAATGAAAGATAGAGGTTTCCATATATAATATTAAATAGTTATTAGCATTATGGGGTTAATAACTTTTGTTTTTATTATTCTTAGTCAGGAAAACCATTCTCATATTTATAAAGCAACTCAAATTTCTAAAATATATGTTAATTTTCATGATATTTTCTTATTGACATAGAAGTTTGACCTAGAATGAATGTACAGCCAGTTAAGAAATATTACTAATTTTTATTTTGGAAAATTAATACTTTTCCATTTTTGGTAAATGACATTACATGAGAAAATCATTGAAAGGATAATTAATGAGTAATTGACTTGGTTTAAAACCTTTTTAAAAAACATTCAACCGTGTATTGAAAATGATACATAAATCAGAATGATTTTTTCTAACTACACTTTTAAAAGTGAGTGTCTATTTATGGAATTTTTTTTTCAGTTTTATGGAATACTTTTTAGGGTTTTTTTTTTTAACATCTTTATTGGAGTATACTTGCTTTACAATGGTGTGTTAGTTTCTGCTTTATAACAAAGTGAATCAGTTATACATGTACACATATCCCCATATCTCTTCCCTCTTGCGTCTCCCTCCCTCCCTCCCTCCCACCCTCCCTATCCCACCCCTCCAAGTGGTCACAAAGCACCAAGCTGATCACCCTGTGCTATGTGGTTGCTTCCCACTAGCTATCTATTTTACATTTGGTAGTGTATATATGTCCATGCCACTCTCTCACTTTGTCCCAGCTTACCCTTCCCCCTCCCCGTATCCTCAAGTCCATTCTCAAGTCTTGCCCCTAGGTTCTTCATGACCTTTTTTTTTTTTAGATTCCATGTATATGTATTAGCATATGGTATTTGTTTTTCTCTTTCTGACTTACTTCACTCTGTATGCCAGACTCTAGGTCCATCCAACTCACTACAAATAACTCCATTTCGTTTATTTTTATAGCTGAGTAATATTCCATTGTATATATGTGACACAGCTTCTTTATCCATCCATCTGTTGATGGACACTTAGGTTGCTTCCATGTCCTAGCTATTGTAAATACAGCTGCAATGAACATTGTGGTACGTGACTCTCTTTGAATTACGGTTTTCTCAGGGTATATGCCTAGTAGTGGGATTGCTGGGTCGTATGATAGTTCTATTTTTAGTTTTTTAAGGAACCTCCATACTGTTCCCCATAGTGGCTGTAGCAATCTACATTTCCACCAACAGTGCAAGAGGGTTCCCTTTTCTCCACACCCTCTCCAGCATTTATTGTTTGTAGATTTTTTGATGATGGCCATTCTGACCAGTAAGAGATGATATCTCATTGTACTTTTGATTTGCATTTCTCTAATGATTAATGATGTTTAGCATGATTTCATGTGTTTCTTGGCAATCTGTATATCTTCTTTGGTGAAAAGTCTATTTAGGTTTTCTGCCATTTTTGGATTGGGTTGTTTGTTTTCCTGATACTGAGTTGCATGAGCTGCTTGTAAATTTTGGAGACTAATCCTTTGTCAGTTCCTTCATTTGCAAATATTTTCTCCCATTCTGAGCATTGTCTTTTCATCTTGTTTATGGTTTCCTTTGCTGTGCATAAGCTTTTAAGTTTAATTAGGTCCCATTTGTTTATTTTTCTTTTTATTCCCATTTCTCTAGGAGGTGGGTCAAAAAGGATCTTGCTGTGATTTATGTCATAGAGTGTTCTGCCTATGTTTTCCTCTAAGACTTTGATAGTCTCTGGCCTCACATTTAGATCTTTAATCCATTTTGAATTTATTTTTGTGTACGGTGTTAGGGAGTGTTCTAATTTCATTCTTTTACATGTAGCTGTCCAGTTTTCCCAGCACCACTTATTTAAGAGACTGTCTTTTCTCCACTGTATATCCTTGCCTCTTTTATCAAAGATAAGGTGACCATATGTGCGTGGGTTTATCTCTGGGCTTTCTATCCTATTCCATTGATCTATATTTCTGTTTCTGTGCTAGTACCATATTGTCTTGATTACTGTAGCTTTGTAGTATAGTCTAAAGTCAGGGAGCCTGATTCCTCCAGCTCCATTTATGTATCTCAAGATTGCTTTGGCTATTTGGGATCTTTAGTGTTTCCATACAAATTGTGAAATTTTTTGTTCTAGTTCTGTGAAAAACGCCATTGGTAGTTTTATAGGGATTGCATTGAATCTGTAGGGTGCTTTGTGTAGTAGAGTCATTTTCACAATGTTGATTCTTCCAATCCAAGAACATGGTATATCTCTCCATTTATTTGTATCATCTTTAATTTCTTTCTTCAGTGTTGTATAGTTTTCTGCATACAGGTCTTTTGTCTCCTTAGGTAGGTTTGTTCCTAGGTATTTTATTCTTTTTGTTGCAGTGGTAAATGCAAGTGTTTCCTTAATTTCTCTTTCAGATTTTTCATCATTACCGTATAGGACTGCAAGAGATTTCTGTGCATTAATTTTGTATTCTGCTACTTTACCAGATTCATTGATTGTCTCTAGTAGTTTTCTGGTGGCATCTTTAGGATTCTCTATGTATACTATCATGTCATCTGTAAACAGTGACAGTTTTACCTCTTCTTTTCTGATTTGGATTCCTTTTAATTTTTTTTTTCTTCTATGATTGCTGTGGCTAAAACTTCCAAAACTATGTTGAATAATAGCGGTGAGAGTGGGCACCTTGTCTTGTTCCTGATCTTAGAGGAAATGGTTTCAATTTTTCACCAATGAGAACGATGTTGGCTGTAGGTTTGTCATATATGGCCTTTATTATGTTGAGGTAGGTTCCTTCTATGCCTACTTTCGTTTTTATCATAAATGGGTGTTGAATATTGTCGAAAGTTTTTCTGCGTCTATTGGGATGATCATATGGTTTTATCATTCAGTTTGTTAATATGGTGTATCACATTGATTGATTTGCATATATTGAAGAATCCTTGTATTCATGGAATAAACCCTACTTGATCATGGTGTATGATCCTTTAATGTGCTGTTGGATTCTGTTTACTAGTATTTTGTTGAGGATTTTTGTATCTATGTTCATCAGTGTTATTGGCCTGTAGTTTTCTTTTTTTATGACATCTTTGTCTGGTTTCGGTATCAGGGTGATGGTGGCCTTGTAGAATGAGTCTGGAAGTGCTCCTCCCTCTGCTATATTTTGGAAGAGTTTGAGAAGGATAGGTGTTAGCTCTTCTCCAAATGTTTGATAGAATTCGCCTGTGAAGCCATCTGGTCCTGGGCTTTTGTTTGTTGGAAGATTTTTAGTCACAGTCTCAATTTCAGTGCTTGTGATTGGTCTGTTTATATTTTCTCTTTCTTCCTGGTTCAGTCTCAGAAGGTTGTGCTTTTCTAAGAATTTGTCCATTTCTTCCATTTTATTGGCATAGAGTTGCTTGTAGTAATCTCTTATGATCCTTTGTATTTCTGCACTGTCATTTGCTACTTCTCCATTTTCATTTCTAATTCTGTCCCTGTTTTTCTTGATGAGTCTGGCTAATGTTTATCAATTTTGTTTATCTTCTGAAATAACCAACTTTTAGTTTTATTGATCTTTGCCATTGTTTCCTTCATTTATTTTTCATTTATTTCTGATCTGATCATTATGATTTCTTTCCTTCTGCTACTTTGGGGTTTTTTTTTTGTTCTTTCTCTAATTGCTTTAGGTGTAAGGTTAGGTTTTTTATTTGAGATTTTTCTTGGTTCCTTAGATAGGATAATATTGCTATAAACTTTCCTCTTAGAACTACTTTTGCTGCATCCCATAGATCCTGGGTCATCATGTTTTCATTATCATTTGTTCTGGGTAGTTTTTTATTTCTTCTTTGATTCCTTCTATGATCTCTTGGTTATTTAGTAGTGTATTGTTTAGCCTCCATATGTTTGTATTTTTTACAAATATTTTCCTGTAATTGATACCTAGTCTTATAGCATTGTGGTCTGAAGAGATGTTTGATACCATTTCAATATTCTTAAATTCACTGAGGCTTGATTTGTGACTGAAGATATGATCTATCCTGGAGAATGTTCCTTGAGCACTTGAGAAGAAAGTGTATTCTGTTGTTTTTGGATGGAATGTCATGTAAATATCAATTAAGTTCATCTCGTCTAATGTGTCATTTAAAGCTTGTGTTTCCCAATTTATTTTCATTTTGCATGATCTGGCCATTGGTGAAAGTGGAATGTTAAAGTCCCCAACTATTGTTGTGTTACTGTTGATTTCCCCTTTTATGGCTGTTAGCATTTGCCTTAAGTATTGAGGTGCTCCTCTCTTGGGGGCATAAATATTTACCATTGTTATATCTTCTTCTTGGATTGATCCCTTGATCATTGTGTAGCGCCCTTCTTTGTCTCTTGTAATAGTCATTATTTTAAAATCTATTTTGCCTGATATGAGAATTGCAACTCCAGCTTTGTTTTGATTTCCATTTACATGGAATATCTTTTTCCATCCCCTGACTTTCAATCTGTTTGTGTCCCTAGGTCTGAAGTGGGTCTTGTAGACAGCATATATATGGGTCTTGTTTTTGTATCCATTCAACTAGTCTATGTCTTTTGGTTGGAGTATTTAATCCATTTACATTTAAGGTAATTATCTATATGTATGTTCCTATTCCCATTTTCTTAATTGTTTTGGGTTTGTTATGTAGGTCTGTTCCTTCTCTTGTGTTTCCTGCCTAGAGAAATTCCTTTTGCAGTTGTTGTAAAGCTGGTTTGGTGGTGCTGAACTCTCTTCACTTTTGCTTGTCTGTAAAGGTTTTAATTTTTCCGTCGAATCTGAATGAGATCCTTGCTGGGTAGAATAATCTTGCTTGTAGGTTCTTCTCTCTCATCACTTTAAAAATGTCCTGCCTCTCCCTTCTGGCTTGCAGAGCTTCTGCTGAGAAATCACCTCTTAACCTTATGGGGATTCCCTTGTGTGTTATTTGTTGCTTTTCCCTTGCTGCTTTTAATTTTTTTTCTTTGTATTTAATTTTTGATAGTTCGATTAATATGTGTCTTGGCATGTTTCTCCTTGGATTTTTCCTGTATGGGACTCTGCGTTTCCTGGACTTGATTGACAATTTCCTTTCCCATATTAGGGAAGTTTTCAGCTATAATCTCTTCAAATGTTTTGCACACCCTTTCTTATTCTCTTCTTCTTCTGGGACCCCTATAATTCGAATGTTTGTGTGTTTAATGTCCCAGAGGTCTCTGAGACTCTCCTCAATTCTTTTCATTCTTTTTTTCTTTATTCTGCTCTGTGGTAGTTATTTCCACTCTTTTTTTTTTAAATATTTATTTATTTATTTGGCTGCACCAGGCACACAGGATCTTCATTGCCACATATGAGATCTTTAATTGCGGCATGTGGGATCTACTTCCCTGACCAGGGTTCGAACCCAGGCCTCCTGCATTAGGAGTGCGGAGTCTTAGCCACTGGACCACCAGAGAAGTCCCTATTTCCACTCTTTTATCTTCCAGGTCACCTTCCCCTTCTTCTGCCTCTGCTATTCTGATATTGATTCCTTCTAAAGAATTTTTAATTTCATTTATTGTGTTGTTCATCATTGTTTGTTTGTTCTTTAGTTCTTCTAGGTCCTTGTTAAACATTTCTTGTATTTTCTCCATTCTATTTCCAAGATTTTTGATCATCTTTACCATCATTACTCTGAATTCTTTTTCAGGTAGGCTGCCTATTTCCTCTTCATTTTTTGGTCTGGTGGTTTTTTACCTTGCTCCTTCATCTGCTGCATATTTCGCTGTCTTCTCATTTTGTTTTACTTACTGTGTTTGGGGTCTCCTTTTCGCAAGCTGCAGGTTCATAGTTCCCATTGCTTTTGGTATCTGCCCTCAGTGGGTAAGGTTGGTTCAGTGGGTTGTGTAGGCTTCCTGGTGGAGGGGGCTGGTGCCTGTGTTCTGGTGGATGAGTCTTGATCTTGTCTTTCTGATGGGCTGGACCATGTCTGGTGGTGTGTTTTGGGGTGTCTGTGAACTTAGTATAATTTTAGGCAGCCTCTCTGCTAATGAGTGGGGTTGTGTTCCTGTCTTGCTAGTTGTTTGGCATGGGGTGTCCAGCAGTGGAGCTTGCTGGTCATTGGCTGTATTTTAGCATTGAGATGGATATCCCTGGAAGAGCCCTCGCCAGTTGATATTATGTGGGTCCGGGAGGTCTCTGGTGGTCCATGTCCTGAATTCAGCTGTCCCACCTCAGAGGCTCAGGCCTGACACAGGTCAGAGGGCTAGGGCCCTGTGAGCCACACGGTGAAATTCACAAAGCTGAGCAGGAACAGTCCCGGAAGTAACTCCTATGCCTGTGGCTCTCCTTAACCATGTTAATACATCCTGAGTGGACGCTGTTCTCCAAAAGCAGTGGAGAACTCAGAAGAGTAAAGTCACTCGCTCAACATACATATGCTTTTGCCTACGTGTACCACCCTTTCTCTTTTCAGCCTCTGCTATGTTCTCCCCTTCATCGAGGACAGTTAAATTGACTGATGGTTTTAGTAAATTAACTTTGTTTCCTTACTACAGGGTTTTTGAGAGCCTTTGATCTATTAATGTACGAAAGGAAAAGACTGTGTACTGCAACATTTGCAGACATCTTAGAAGAATAGCTCTTTTCTGAGAGAAGTAGGTCAGGAGTAAGTGTTCACCAAATTACCCTGTGAGAAGAATCTTCCTGGAGTAGTCCTTCTAAAGCCAATATTTACCTATTTGCTGAAATCTAAAAAAAAATGATCCCTTAGAAAGCTTCTTCTATTTTGAGGTCAACTTTTAATAGTTCTATTTTCATTCTTTCTTCATTATTGTGCTTTCTAAATTTCCTGTGAAGAGTTTGCATTAATTTTATAATCATAAAAAGCAAATTTACTCTAAGAACCAAAAAAAAATGCTCTAAGGGAATCTTTTACTTCTTGATTTTTTTTGTTGGATTGCTTTTTCTTTCCCCTTTGGAGAACTTCATTCTTTCCACTAAACCTGAGTCTGGCGATGCATTCCTAAGTGATAGCCCTCCTTCTACCAGAAGGAGAAACTGGCATTTAGAAGATATATCATAGCTGTGAACTTATTTCCACAATCTCTGAACTCAACTATACATAATATAAGTTTTTAAATGTATTTAATAGATCTTACTTATTTCAAAAGACTTATTTGTCCCAGAGAGTAGAAAATGAATCTAGAGACTTCAGGGTAAAATCCAGTCAATTCCTGCTTCATCCTTTTTTTCATTTTCTAAAGTTACTGAAATTTTAATTCAATCAATTAGGATTTTCTCCACACCATTCCCTTCTCTGAATTGATTCCAAGCTGAACAATCTTGCAATGTCTGTAAGTATCTGCTGAGGTATAAATCTGTGTCTTTGGAGATCTCCTCTGGGTCTGCAGCCCTCTGGTCCCTGCCATCAGGATTAGATCAATCTTTTTTGCAAACTTTGTCATATTATACAGGTTAGGGTCTATTTCCAATCTTTTGATTTTTAGGCTTCCATAGGTCAGTACTTTAGCAAGAATATAATCTTGAGAGCTCACACTCTGTTCTTAAAACTAGATCTTAAATGTTCTTACCACAAAAACTAAATGGTAATTATGTGACAGGATCAAGGTTTTAAAGCTAGGGTGGTAATCATATTGCAACATGTAAATTTATCACATCAACTCATTGTACACACACTTACACATGCTATATGTCAATTAAAACTCAATAAAAAGTGAAGAAATGTAGTTGTTTCTTCACATTTTTGTGGGGACTAGTTCCATTTCTTCTTCCCATGGTCCTTTCTCTGGGCTCCATATCCTCTGGGCATTGTGTTCTGTTTCTTATCATTGCTCCTAGGAATGAGAGTGCTTGATTATTGTTTAGGAACTCCCAGATTGCCATTCACTGTGTGCCAAGACTTTTCCCTGTGACAGAGGTATAACCCATTTGTTATATCTTTTCCCCTTTCTTTTGCCCATCTTATATTTAAAGCCATTAACTCATTAAGAGACAGACTATACAAACAGACAGTGGCCAGATCCTGTATTATAACTGAATTCTGACCCACAATCTCTGAGCAACTACCCCGGGGAGCCAAATCACAGCTTCTGTAGTAATCCATCCCAAATTAGCAGGACCCGATCAGAAACTGCTGGCTGCCCTAAATTTTGCTCCCACTTTCAATTTAGAATTAAGCAGAGAAAATAAAATATGTACCCCTAAACAATCTCATAAGATGTCCCATTTCTACATAACCCATTTTCAGTTTCCCCAATTAGGAAATTGGAATTTTCAGTCCAATTAGGGTAGAACTGACACTTTCCTTTTTTTTTTTTTTTTTATTAACTTTAAAACTTTCCCACTTTCCTGCTGCCTTTGGGACTTTGTCAAACACGAATGATTGTGGCTGACCCCCTTGCCAGAACGAGCTCCTAATAAATAGTCTCTGTTCTCATTTGGGTGGTCTTTATTCATTCCCACATCACAGTTACGATTCCAGCCTATGATGCCTACAATGGGGAACAACACAGGTCTACACAGTGGTGACTGCAAATGAGCCCCACTCTATTTTCCTAATTTAGTGATTTGGTTCTTGCCATAATTCCCTATGCCCAAACACTTGCTTTGTAACAGTTTTAGAAAATGTATCTTGGTCTGAATAGGTTTATGTCTGACTCTCTTTTTTGTCCTTGTTACTTCAGGACTGGGATTATGTTTTCCTTCCTCATGACAGGGACAGGACTGGCATTCAGTCTCTGGGTTCTACCTCCCGTGACCATATTCCACTTCCAGACCTCCCTGAAACTAACTTCCTGATTACGTTGGATTTAGGAAATTACTTTCTTTCTGGAACCTTCTAATACTACACTCCCTTCTTATTTTGGAGGTTTGGCTGCACTGTGGACTTTCATAACACCTGCTTTCCCTTTAGAGGTCTATATAATTTTGCATTAATAACTGACTTTTTAGAGTTTGCTGTTTAATCATTTCCATTTCCACTTATATCTTCTGATTTAGGTTATTTGGGCTACTCTAAATATCTGTTAGCTAAGCAATAATATTTTCTGGTCATTCCTCACTCCACAAATATTTTCCCGTCTACTATATGGTTTTAACTTGGCTCTAAATTTCCTAAGATGCATTATTTTTTTTTCTTCTGAGAATTCATCTGTTACTTCTCTCTTTGACTGTTTTGTCACTCCTGTACTCTTGCTTCCTGTTTAACTCTTTATAAGACATATCATCAGCCCTTTATTCAGTTGCTACTATAGTAACACAAGCATTCTGTGCATTGAAAACACTTTTCAACTTCAGAATGAAGTGACACTCTCCACGCCAGGTATTGATGACATTCCTTATCACTAAACTTAACTAAGTTTCAGGCTATCAGCCTTTTTCTAATTGAATTTGTCACAGGCAGGCCATCTCTTCTTGAGAATCTATAAAGTAAATACCAAAGGTTGTGGTTTCAACAGAAAAGTTAATCAAACTCAGTAGAAACAATATTATCTCTGCCATTTTTCTTGCCAAGTGCTAAATACGCATCTCTATGTCAGAATCTAAATGTTTATAGAGGTAAGGCTGATTCTTTTCAATGCTGAATGTTGACTTTCATAAACCCCCCTCTCCACATTTGACTCTCCAAATGGCTTCTCTTGGCTGCAGCACACAGTACATTAGTACATGATATAAGGTTTCTGATGAATCATTTTTCTCTTGAACCAGTTTGTAAAACATGCATAAATCCAACTTGGGGTTTTGATATATGTTAATAAGCAAGTGATGTTTATCATCTTAACTAACTACAGACGTGAAACAATAATAAAAACAGTAATTATTGTAATATTATTATTGCAAATAGTGAGATGACTCAACCCTTTGAGAATTGTGTCAACCAAGATAATTTTTCAGTGCCTACAACATCAGGAAGTGACATTCTGTGAAAACAATCACCTCTCTGATTCATTCTTCCTATCTTTTCTCAAAGATTCCCATTTTCAGAAATTAGTCATTACTGTTTTTTTTCCTTATTTTTCTCCTATATTCTAGCCATCCCAATATTATTAACCCAAGCCAAGACTAATTGAAGAGAGGACTTTATGTATAGTTACTTCTTGATAGATTGGCTACTTATAACTAATTATTGCTTATGAAATGATGATAAGGTGTATTCAAAAGATTTCTTTAGGGGGCTTCCCTGGTGGCGCAGTGGTTGAGAGTCTGCCTGCTAATGCAGGGGATACGGGTTCGAGCCCTGGTCTGGGAAGATCCCACATGCCACGGATCAACTAGGCCCGTGAGCCACAGCTACTGAGCCTGCGCGTCTGGAGCCTGTGCTCCGCCACAGGAGAGGCCACGTCAGTGAGAGGCCTGCGCACCGTGATGAGGAGTGGCCCCCGCTTGCCACAACTGGAGAAAGCCCTCGCACAGAAACAAAGACCCAACACAGCCAAAAAATAAAAAATAAACTAATTAAAAAAAAGTCCAGTAGGTAATTAAAAAAAAAAAAAAAAAAAAAAAAAAAAGATTTCTTTAGTAAGTAGGAAGCTTCCACAGAACCTCCTGTGGATGTGGGTGATGTGAATAACTCTAGGAGTTTTCTCATAACTGTAAATATTATCAATGTGGCTTTCAAAGATAATTTTAATTTGTAAATCAGTTATTTAATGTAAATTAAAAATCAGATTGTTGATAGTAAATTATAAAGCAGATATGCATATGAATGCTAATGTAGTGTTTTTTAAAGAGTTGGCATTTAGATGAAATGGGACTTGTGTAATTTAATATCTTTAGATATCTATGCACATTTTTCTTGTAGATCAGTTCAAAATGTCTTAACACATGAATCTCTATAATTATAAATCTTGTTAAAATTCATCACCAAGTGATTCTGATATAGTCTTCATTGATTCTTTTTGAACAAACAATTCTTCTCTAATGGCAAAATAAGTGATTTACATGTAAAAGTTTTCTCAAGAAATATGCATTAACCTCAACAATAGGAAATCATAGATGCCAATAAATTGCTGTCTGAAATTTCCTATTCTTTTGTTTTCATAAGAAAATTTCAGACTTTAAAACTAGCATAATTTGAAGTGTCTGTACTCTTTTTCTGGGATCACACAGGTTTCCTGCTGATGCTCACCTAGCTTCAAATCTCAAAAATTTTCCTGGAATTAATCATGGTGAAACACAATCGCACACATATTGACCTGTTTGGTTCTTTTTTTTCCTTTAAAAACAAATGAGGAGCCATCTTCTGACCAAAGCCCAGAGCCGGACACATTAAGTTCTAACTGAATGTCTATGGGATAGAATAAGCAGCATATACTCTAAAAATAATACTTCCAGTGAGATGTTTTCTATTGATTTTATTAGTTGTAAGCGGTAAGATGTTTCCCCACATTAACAAAAACTAAATGTATTTTTATTGATTTATATCTGTTGATATGTATAATTATGTGCCTGATAGGTACACATTAATCATTAGTTTAGAAACCAAGAGTATACTAGGAGAGGTCTCACTCAGGAAGTACATATTAACTTTGACTGTAATTTGGCAATTGCATAGTAGATTTTGCTAACAACAATATTTTAAACAAATCCTGGTTTAAGAATATATACAAAGCAGAGAGTATTCTGTTGTGGAAGCCAGCATATATAGGTATCAACTTAAAAATAATCCACCTTCTCCAGCTGGGAACAGGAGCACTGCAAGGGAAAAAAAGAGAGATCGAAATAGACAGAGGCAGAGACAGAGACAGAGAATGAAAGAGAGTAAACTCCGTAGGATTATCATATAAGAATCTGCTTGAAATTTGATTCAGGTTTGTCCAAAATTTACATAGCTCTTCTTATTTTTTTTGGATATATATATATATATATATATATAGTAGATTTTAAAGAGTGATATAAGATCAATAATAATCTTTTATTTTGCCAGGTTTGTCCAAAATTTACACAGCTCTTCTTTTTTTTTGGATATATATATATATATATATATATATATATGGTAGATTTTAAAGAGTGATATAAGATCAATAATAACCTTTACTTTACTTTTATTTTGCCAGACTCAAACACCTCTAGGAAAATAGAAAAAAAAAAAAAGGAAAACATGCTTTGAGCCTTAATTTCTTAAAGATTTGTAAAGACACAGTTTTGGAAGTGGGCACAGATTGGAAACAGTATGAAATGACAATAACTAGATGTGGGAGGGATTCAAAATGTACAGAGTATGGAGACAGGAATAAAAAGGTTTATGTAGGAAGAAAATACAACTCAGATTGCAAGATACTAAAGAAAGTATCATTATGGAGCAAAACATCCAAACTCCTTATGTTTGATGATAAAATTGACTGGAAAATTACCAATGCTCTCCTCATTTTGCGGTGCATATACACAAATTAAGTCATTATGGGTGAACAGGTCTTTCCTAAAAATAGCTAGTTTCTCAGGCTTAATTTAGTCCTTGGTAGAATATTCTACATGAACCTCATCAAATAGTAAAATGTCTTATTTAATTGGGCAGAAGTCAGGTGGAAAAGCCCTTCCTTCCTGCCTCCCCCCCTCCCCTCCTTCCTTCCTCCCCTCTTTTTTCCCTCTTTCCCCATACTTGATTGGATAAAACTAGTTTTGGTTGAAGTGTACACTTTGGATCACTGAACATGGAATATAGAGCAGTTAAAATTTATAAGAAGCATATGGAGATCTTCAGAGCACCAGAGAATTCCAACCTGGGACATTTGGCTGAGGAGTTTCACTTTTTAATGAGTGCCTTGAGGTGACGATTTCTTTTTTTTTTTTTTTTTAACAAGGCATTGATTATTTTATTTTTTTGGTAAAAATCATAGATGTCTCCTAAGAGTATAAAAACAAATGTAAAAATCAAATGCAGGAACAAAATTGAACCAAAAACATTGAAAATTATTTGTTTTACAACTTGTTTGCTTGCTGCTTTAGGTGATCGTTCTATACATGAAATTTCTTTCTGAATCATTGGCAGATTCCAGAGCTTTTTCAGTTCTGTCCATAATACATCAGAGTTTTTAGGGACTCCTGTGTGCAAAACATTTTCAAAGTTTTCATGAGGTATATAAAGAAGAAGGTGAAATTCTTGCTTTGAACTGTTTAGAATTTAGCAACGAAGACAGAAATGACTCATAAAACAGCAGGAGGGGAAATCTTGGAAATTCAATAAGTCTCTTTTTTCTCAAGTACTCTGAGAATCCTCATTGTATTACACAAAGACCTGTAAGAGCCAACATTACTGTGCTGTGTATTTATAAAAATTATGGAATTAACTGCCAACATCAATCTCTATGTCAGAAAGCTTTTTGCAAAGAGCCAATTTAAGGAAAGTACTTTAACTTTGATCCCAATGCACTACATTATGGTGCTAAGTTCCTTCCTTGTATTCTGTGGATCCATACCCTGAGATCTGAGAGGCAGAAAAGTACTACTTGCACCTGTAATTGCTTTTCAGAAAACAAAGAATTCATTTAAAAACATATGTCAAGAACTAGAGCTAAATGATTTTTTTTATGTTCAGCTCAGATTAAAATGGCTTTTACTATAACAAAACCCCCTTTAATACCATGTATTTCTATGCATGACTTTAAAGCCATATTCAAAGTGATGAATAAACATTGCAGAATATAGACAATAAAAGAAAGTAGACTGGAACAGTAGCAATATCATTATGCGTCAGCTTCAATCTTTTAGAAAACATAAAATAGAAAATATAGGTATAAGTTATTTAGAGAATCTAAATAGATGCTTCATAACTTTTCATCAGAATTTAAAAATTGAATCTCCAACATTTTGATCATTCTAAACACCATATATATATGTAAATCTATTTGTAATGAAATAATATAAATTAGGTAAAAATAAAGAGGGATATTGAAGAATGGTACCAGTAAATCAGTAAATTTAGAATTTTTATTTGGCTGAATAATAAAATTAAGGCAGTCAGATGTCCAGAATATACACATTTATATTTATTTTTCTTTCATCACTGGTTGCATTATATCTCAGATTTATGGTTCAACTTTTACATTAATTTTTTTCCATAAGACTAGTGTCTAAAAAGAAATACAGGAAAGACAAAGTCAATGATTTATAGAGAAATTTAAAAAAAACACAAGGTTTATATTTGGCATTCCTTTTCCTTTGAAGTTTTAGGTTTGGAGCTTAAGATCTTTATTTTTATGCCATGTGAGATGGTTACTCTTTGAAATATTCTGAATGGATCAAATAGTTCATCTTGTGAGAGCTTTCAGAAGTGGGGTTAGACACCTGATATTTCAGAGAATCTAAGTTCACATTACTTTTTTATATTTGAAAGGTTATCTCAGCTCTACCCTTATATCCATTCACTCAATACATATTTATTGAGTATGGAATTGGTAGTAGGAGCATGTCAGTGGTAGGTTCTGTGTTTACCTTGCTTATGTCTCATAAGAAAGAAAATGTGCAACAATAAATATAATAAAGGGATAAGGACCAGAAATAGAACAAACCCCTTTCTAAACTTATCCATCATGTCTCTGATTGCTAGACTACTTCTTTCAAGGCAATAGGTCATTGTATAAGCTAGACAAACTCATTCTTGCTGATATGCTATTAGGAAAAAATATCTCTTCTCCTTCCACACTAAATCTGTCCCACTTTTCATACGAATACATAATATCTGGGATATTTGGCACATCAGAAAACCCAGCTCAAACTAGCTGAAACAAATTGTGTGTGTGTGTGTGTATGTTTAAATAACTGATAAAGACTTTGCGGGATCCATGAACTCCTATTATAATGTTCATTGTATTCTTTTTTCTTTCTCTCTCATGCTCTGGCTCTCTCTTTGGCTCACAGTCTTGCTCTCCAACCCCAAACCAGAATCTGTCCCTGTTTCTTTCTGCAAAATGGTTTTATCTTCTCTTTCTGCAGATAGACCTTCTCCAGCTGTCAACACTGTGATTGCAGGTTTATATTATCTTAGGCCTCAGTAAAGAGAGTTTATTTCTTCCACTAAATAGATCCAAAATAAAATTCCAAGGCAAGTCTTGGTGTTGACCTAGACTGAGTTATATACCAATCCTTGAACAATCACTTTGGTCAGTTACCTAGGATACTCAGCTTGGTTAGCCATGGCCTGAGCACCCATTCCTGTGGCCAAAGAGAATGGGGGAAGTGTGATTAGCAACCAGGCATGGAATAAGTGAAGAATAGTTGCTCAAATGAGGTGGGCAGTTTGGTTACCAAGATAAAAGTGTTCTGTCTTAAGTAGGATCCATCAAGCATTATGTCATTTATTTGGGAAGGTGTGTTCACCTGCAAAGGCAGATGGGCCATAACAAATTGGCCTTGTGATTAGGATGTCAAGACAATGACCAGCATCACCATGGGTCTTTCTTCTCTTGTTTGCTTTGCTAATCTGCTTGATAGCAAGCATGCCCTTTGCACTGCTGTCCACTTTGTGTTGCATTGTTGAGTCCTACCAAGCCTGTTATAGATTTAGCCAGACTAAATCTGATAATTACTTGGCATTTAGGTATGGGAGTATGGGATTGGAGTCTTCCTTGAAGTGACCCTCCCTGGGTCATATGCTTCAGCCAAAACCTACCTCCTGTGTTTTAGAATAAAGCTGTGGCTGATGCTAGGCTCAAGGGGAAACTGTACCCTGTGATAGATTGGTTATGCAATTCCATCAGGTGTTGGCCCCTGATCTGTAGATTGTTCAGAGGAAAAAATGCCCTGTGGGAGATGTGGGCCCATTGGGTGATCATTCACAAGGAGCAGTTTTTAGGGTGGAGAAAGAGAGAGAGAGAGAAGGAGAAACAAAGGAGAGAAGAAAAAAAAAAAGCTGCCATGAGGTGAGACCCATACTCTTAATCATGGATGGTTCACCAGGACTCTTAAATATTTCTGCTGCTGCTGCTGTTGCTGTCTATAATTCTGTCATGAAAAAGATCCTCACCCTCTGGGTTATGCAGAAATACATACTTGGCACACCTGTGGCATAGCAAAGAGGTCGATTCAAACCTATTTAGGCCTGGGGGCTTTAAACCCTATAAAGCACCCATTGCCATGAGGGAGGCCCCTAAACCTGACAATACTGATTTGTGGCTTCTTGGAAGAAAAAAATTATAAAGGCAAACAGGGTAAGGAGGCTCACCCTGGAATATATCTAGTGATTTAAAAAAACATCAAAAGATAGAAATGAATGAAAAACAAAAAGAGACCTGGATACAGGGGAAGGAGACATGAAAGCAACAACAAAACTGAAATGAAGGTCCACAATTTGATCTAATTGGAAATCCAAAATTTTTAAAATTATACAATATAAAGATAAAAGAGTGTCGAATGGCTTCTGCACCTCTGTAATACAGGTTTTGAGTTAACTTTAGCATCTACAGAAAATAAACCAACTGAAAACTTTCTTGTCCTTAATACTGGGACTTAAATTTGGATGAGGAGATTCCACTAAATTTAAACATGGTGCCCCCTATTAACTTAGAGGAGTTACTGGGTATAAAATAGAGGACACACAGGCATGCCTCTTCAGAACTATTGCCTTGCTTAAATTGCCCATAGTCCTAGCATCCATTTCCCTAAAGTATCTTATAGAGGGCATGGATGCTCTGACCTAATGAATAATATATTAAAATTAAATTACGTCTCTGGCACTTACAAATTGGCTTGATAAAATGTAACGCCATGGACCTTACCTCCCAGTTAAAATAGTTAATATGGTCTAATATAAATTAAACAGGGCCTTCAAGGTTTGAGACTTATTATATAAGATCTAATTAGTGAAGGTGTAAATATCTCTACTGCTTCTTTACAGGCAAACTTAGCCTATTTTTTAAACCCTGAAAAAAATAAATGGTACCTCGAGGTGCAGTATCGCAACTTTAACCCTATGGATTCCATTATGGTCTCCACACCCAATATTATTGAAATTATCGACTCCTTCCAGTTAGCAACCAGTGAATACTTTTGCATTATATATCTGGTCAATATATTCTCTTCAGTGCCTATTTCAATAGCCTCTTAGCTGCAGTCGCCTTCATCTCCAAAGGGACAAAAAACACATTTCCTAGGCTACCACTGGGGTACCTCCATAGCCTTGCCATCATACACAAACTCTGCAGGAAAGATTTTAACTGCTTCAGTCTTTCTCCAGGAGCACAGATAGGACGTGACATTGATGATGTCATCCTCTAAGGAGATTCATTTGACACACTAATTAAGGACATACAGATACTCACAAAAGAGCCTACAAAAAGGGATAAACAATTGCCCCACACATAGTGCAAGCACACCTCCCACCAATTCAGTTATATTCCTGAAAATATTTCAGTCAGTTGAAAGCTGCTTCATCCCTGACACCAACAAGAAACAGCTACTGACCATCTCAGTACCCTTACAGTGTCAAGGCACGCACGCAAGAGAGATTTCACCTCCCTTCCTGACCTCAGGCCTCAGTCACAGAGCGCCACAATGACGCACACCAGTAAGCTCAAATGCAATTAAATAAAAATTGTTACATTTCAGTCATCAGTCAAACATTGGTGTGAATTGTAATAAAGAGTCTGACCCCATTTTTGAGGTCTGAATGCTGACAACTTTTATGCCTCATCCCTCTCTCTTTCAGCCTCATATGTGTGGGAGGTGATAAGAAAGACCAGGTGCTCCCCTTTTGGCATTGCAGGAAGGTTCAAACCACGCGAGTGTTGCAAGCCTCGGTTGGGTGGGATTGCTCACCTTGGCCCCGCCCTTAAACACAATACAAATCCAGGCTACTTTCCTTTCCTTGCTTTCTCAAGCAATCTCAGACCTGCTTGAGAGGCCTGCTCTGCTTTCCCCACCGCAGACCTCAATTATGTAAATGTTAATCTTTTCGGTGAGACATCATTTGCATTGACCCCTGAACAAAACTTTGGATGGGGGTCCACCTACCTCCTGGGATGATCATAGCAGAGGGGATCCCAGAAAGCAAAGCTATGGCAGCAGGAAAGAGAGACTGGAAAGGAAGCTAGGAAAGCACTGTGTTCCAATGAGCAGGTTAACACTGGTCACCTGGAGCTCTCTCACTGGGGCCTGTGCACTGCCACGTAGAGTATGCCTTAGAGGTGTCCTGACCGAGGGCGCAAGAATCATGAGCCTTACCTACCAATTCCACTGTTCCATTAGGGCTGTTCACCTAGTACTTCCTACTTTCCTTCCACGCTGGATAGAGCACATTGTCATGGCCAGAGAATGACTTCATGTAGACAGTTGCAGATATTTGAGTAAAAGTCTTCCAGTGAGATAAAAGGTGGGTACTTAGGAGACAGAAAGTGGGGTGCAAACAGTGTTCGTTACAGGGAGTGATGCTGGTCAAAATGTACATATTTCACCACTTTCAGACCACTCTGGCCAATTTAAAGAAGGTAGTCTTAGGAGAGAAATTTCAAATACCCTGCCTTTTTAGATATGCATATATTCATAAAGCTCACTTCATTCACGAAACTCCTTCCATTTAAGCTTTGCCAGTGAAATTGGTCCCAGTGGGTTGAACATTTTAGTATCTATGAGACACAGGTCTTAAGGAGTTGCATCCTTCTTTACCAAGTGTGCATCCCACTCAGAATCTTTCCTTAGGCCCCTATTTCCCCCATGTTAAACTGAGTGTGAGGTTATTAGTAACTCTGCCTAGCTTACATACTTTGTAAAGCTTACATCCTTCATAAAGAGATTCATTTGCATTGCAGAATTTAACAAAAAGACTCCACAACACTTTACTATCCCTAACAGCCATGCCATTGATACACAGTCCCAAGAGCAGCCCTATACCTACATCAAATGTGGAGAGTATTATGTCCTCTTATATTCACCCAAATTATCAGGGTCAGTGGAGTGATCCATAAATTATTTTCAAGAAATTTGGATATCCAGAATTTAACATTTTATTTTGGAACTAAAACTTTTACTTTGGATTTTTTCATAGAATTAACCACATTACCTCTTCGGAGATCAACATCCTTTTAGACATGAAAAGTTTGTTAATGATTTACTCTACAGAAATGTTGATTACAGGCCCTGGCCAGCAAGCAGTCAATAAATGTGTATTAAATAAATTTGGGGTATCTTCTGGGTGAATCCTAAACCAGGGATAAATGCAATTAACTCAGTCCAGGGTAGTTGTTCTGAAAAATCATTTTGAGTAGATTTATATGATTTTAGTGGAAAACCTGTGGTCTGAGAGGTACTTCTTGGAGTATACTTGTAAATACCTGTGAGGGAGAACTACAAAATATTCTATGAAGGAAGTCAGATGTGATTTCTCCAATTCCTCTATTTTTACCAAGTTAGGTAGAGAAACTAACACTGTTTGAACTGCGAAAGGAGGAAGGAAGGAGGGAATTTTTACTTAGCACACGTCTCAGTGATAATAAAACCTGGCATGAAACACATTTCTCCTATAAAAGAGAATGTACTGGGCTGAGGCCTGTGTTAGGATTCCCACCTAACTAGAAGAGTTTCAAGATCCTGAAAATGCCCCTGATTATGCAGAAGTTAGAGAGACTACGAAGGCATTCTTTCCCTGTGGTGGACGTGAAGTCTGAGATAATACGTGTGAAAAAGGAAGCTTCCTTTCTTCCTTTACTTTACTGTGCTTCATTGCAAGGGTGTGTTGTGTGCATGTGTATGTGTGTGTGTGTTTGAGCCAAAGTCACTTTAAAGTGTATAAAACATATAGATCATGGCTTATATCAACATACAGATCAATGGAATAGATTGAGAATCTAGCATGAAGGACTAACACAAGCTTCACCGTGGATGGACATGAAACATTAGGCTAAGTGCAAAATGCCAGACACCAAAGATCACCTATTTTATGATCCTCTTTATATGAAGTGTCCAGAATAGGTAAATCCACAGAGACAGAAATCAAATTAGTGGTTGCCAGGGGCTGGGAAGAGGGAGGAATGGAAAGTGACTGCTTGAAGGATATGGTGTTTCCTTTTGGGGTGATGGAAATGTTTTGGAACTACATAGATGTGATGATTGCACAATATTGTGAATGCACTGAATGCCACTGAGTCGTACATTTTCAAATGGCTGATTTTATGTTATGTGAATTTTACCTCAATTAAAATAAAACCTAAAAAATAAAATAGAAGAGAGCCAGTGTTTAGTGGGAAGGTCACCTTGAATTAGATAGACCTGGGTATGAATGGGCAACTGTCATCAAACATTGTAAATATTCATTACACATAAAGTGATGAACAAAGTACTTCGATTATAATAAGTATTCAACAAATGTTGAATTACTACTCTCATTAAAAATTTTGAATAAAATGCATTAATAGTGAGCAAATAATAGGTTATCTCTAATAGAATTTTCTAAACGCTAAAAATAGAAAACTTTTATCTGTTCTTTAAAACGATGTGGGACTCCAGTATACTACAGTAGAATTATGCCCAGATTTAGCATTCAGATGTCTGTGTTTCACCATGGAACTCACAGCTAAGTTGTCATGAAAAAATGTGCACGTTAGTTAATTCGAGGCCTTCATTTCCCCTTCTATAAAATTAATATTGCATCAGAGGAACAGTTAATTTTCTTCCAAGTTTAATAGAATATGACTCAATTATATAAAATGTACAGGGAAAAATTAAGAAGCAATTCCTGTGATTTGGAATCTGGTTTCCTAAAAGGATAAAGATGGTGGGGGAGGAGTAGCACCTTAGAGGTGAGAGATAATCTGGGTGATTTAATGAAGATACAAAATAAGTCGTGTCTCTTGTGCCAGCTCATGTTGATGAAAGTAGCTAACTGTTCTGGAGGACGGTGCTGGGAAGGACTTCATGATACATTCAGCAGGAAACGGTGCTGTGAGAACCAGTGGTATCAGCCACGGTTGATTAAGCCTGGGAAATTGTGTGTGGGGGGCGGGTAACAGGCTGGGAGGGGCTGCCATACAGATATCATCTATTTGGTTTCCTTGACTGAAGATGAAAAATAAACCCATCAAGGACAGAAACAACACATATGGTCCATTAAGGGAAAAATAGATGGGGGGACATTATTTTAGCTACTCCCACTGATCAAGTATAGTAAGTTGTACTTTATGCCCCAATTTCGCATTAACTAGTGTCTGAGTGTGAAAATTCTTAGAAAGTAAATCTGCCCGTTTTTATTATAGAAATACTAGAAATTTCTCCAGTTATGGTTTTACTCTTGTCTCTAAAGAACAGGTAATTTCACACTCATCAAAATTTCTCTCATTTCTTGCAAGTTTATTATTTGAATGTGTGTGTGTGTGTCCGTAAGATTTGAATTTGATTTCTGATTTTCTTAACTCCTGTGAGCACAGTTTAAATCCAATAAGACTCAGCAGGTATGCCAAGCCATCTCTAATTTTTCTTGCAGTTTGGTGTTTAATGAAAAGATCCAATGGCATTATGCAGATAAAAAACAATTTTGAAAATGCCATATGGCAACCCCTGCTAATCAAGTTTCTGAACCACTGGTGGGTAGTAAGATCTCCTCCCTCAGAAAGGAAAGAAATGTTAATCATGTTTGGAATGATGTGAAAATTGGGGAGCACTGAGGTGAGAAAACAAAAGGGTGAAGAGGTTGGCAAGAAGGATACTGTAATGGAGGAATGTTCCTTCTGAGCGGAATTCTCTGATGTTCAAAATGTCACAAATGTCAAAGAGCTAGTGTTGTTGTCAGAGTTGGATGAGGATTTATTCATCTTTCAGGCTATTTTTCACATCATAATTTATTTTTAAAAAAGCTACTTTTATCGTAGCCAATGTTTACTAAATTCAGCTTCTTTCGGGAGCCTAATTTCTTAAGGTAAAAATATACATGATATATTTAAGTTAACAGAATATAGAATTTAGAAGTCCTGTGGGAGAGTTGTAAATGTAGCTGTATCTGTGCTGAAGGAGCAATGCTTTCCTAGCCCACATCTGGAACTTTAGCCACAGTCAAGGCTGGATGGTCCTCAAGAGAGAAACACACGCTCTGGATTTCTAAGTAGAACAGTTAGAAAGCCATAGCAAAGTCGTTTTTTGATCGTCACCCTCAGGTTTCACAATGACTTAGGAACTCTTGCAAAACCTTTATTGGAAGGCTTTGAGTACAGTTTTGTGGTGGTGGCTTGACTCTTTGGAATATTTCCCTTGCAATTCTGAGTTTTTGGCAATTATATGGCTCCAGATGGCACACACTTGCCTAGAGGCGCGAGGCTCTTTCAACGGAGTGAATGCCTAAGTGATACATATTCATAGATATTTTGAGTATTTTCACACCACCTTGTAAGCTGTTTAAAATCATAAAAACCCGTAAGCAGTTAACTTTTTCAAAAAAAATAAATAAATGGGAGTCAATCAAAGTAAATGATCTCTTTTATATAATAAAAGAAGCTCTATTAAATTGCATTCCAATCGGGGGAAGAAATACTGCAGTTCTGTTGACTCACCACCTGGTCTTGCCCACTCCACTTGGAGAGAAGCCCTGTGCATGGTGGCTGGGGAGGTGTGGTCTACTGTTGCATCATGGGTGTGTGGGCCGAGTCTCCCCACTCTGGCAATTTCAATGTCTTGGAACTCACTAGTGTTTTTGACAGCTTTCCTGTGGTATTCTTTCTTGTTTTACACATTTTCAACTCAGAAATGTCAATAAAAACAACAGACTTAAAGAAATAAGAGCTATATCCCTTTGACACAAAAATAAATACCCTTTGGAGTAATCGTATAAATAATGGACATTTTTATTGTGTTACCCCAGCTTATACGGCCCACTCAAATACATGATTTCACTGATTGTCAAAACAACCTGTAACGTGTATGGTTGATGCCATCACTTATCACATGTCATAATGCATATGGGTTTGGACCTTGGTGGAGGGTAGAGGAAATAAATCAGAACTAAAGTCACCAGTCCAGCTATAGGCTTGGTTCCCCAGATAAATTGGTAACCCTCGGTCTAAGTCAGAGTATCTGAATGGACACTAGCTTTTATCTAGACCAGTGTCATGTTCCAATAACTTCAGATTCAGTAGTTGGGGTTTTGTAGAAATCTCTGAAAAATGATAATACTCAAAATCAGATGGTGGAGCATTAAATGTATCTAAGGTATCTGTTAATTGTGACAAAAATAGTCAAAGATAAAAGGCACCTTACCAAATCATCAGGGAGAGTGGTTCTTTAGAACTAAGTGGGCAGGTTTTAGCAATATGTATAGGTATCTCCAATCAAGCAAATGGAATATTGATGAAAAATTAAGACTGAGATTGAGTTATGTGGATTTGACAAGGATTTATATATAGACTTAATAGTAAGTAGAAAATAATTAAAATTAGGTATCCTCTGTACCAGCATGAAACCCTCAAACTAAAAGGGCTTAGCTTTCTATTCTATAATATATGTTGATGGCCTTAAATAGGAATGTCTTAGAAACATGATAAATTATAGCATTCAAATGGAAGGGATCAGTGTTTACAGTCAAGAGGAGGGGAGAAAAGCAGATTAATTCTGCACAGGGCACATGATATTTTACAGCAGCCAATATCATGTACATAGTATGACACAGATGTTTGGAAATGAAATATTTGACAGAATATAAAAGATCCTTAAGATGAGCTTCTCTTAAATTATAAAGTTATACATTTTTGTTATTTTCCTAAGCTTCATTTCTTCCCTGCGAGCAGCTTCTTCAAAATCTCTATGCTTGTTGAAAGCTTTGTATATTGTGTGATATTTTTTCTCCTTGTGATAAGTGATACTCTTATTTTATTTAAAAATCTCAAGTCAATGGATTTTAATTGTATAGTCACAATCTATATTGATTTAAATTTTATTTTTGTCTTTTAAATAATTGTGAAAATTACACATATTACATAGAATCATAACTGTCCTACTCTTGTGCACAGGACTTTCTATAATTATACTTCATGATTTTCTTAAAAATGTGTTCATTTATGATTGACGATAACTTTTATAGAATATGAAACCTTGTATCCAAGTAAGAAGGGTAGAATGGCTTTTATATCATAAGAAATATTGGTAAGTATTCCCTTTGTGAGAAAATGCCATATATAGTTAAAATATTGAGAATATTTTTATTTATCTTCTTAATTTTATAATATTGGAGTTAACTGGTAGCTAGGCAAGAAGACACCACTGACTATTGGAAGTCAATAGTTTGAAAAACTGGTTAAAATCTATTTTACTGTTGAACTTGGATAGTGTGTTAATTTGAAAAAGAACAGCTATGGAAGCAAAACAAGACTATTTCATATCTTGAGAATTTTAACAAATTAGCAATAGAAAATTGACTCAATCTCAAGTTATGAATTTATTTTAAAATGGTGCCATATTGTTAGAGTCTTCAGCAACTTGAAGCACCAAATCAAAATCCTCTCTGCATCAAGGCACCTTTATTCCAAGTCTGAAACAAACTCCACCAATGGTTTTTCTAGGACAATGGGCATCAATATTTATTTGCATTTAACCACAGAATTCCCCTCATCCCATTGCTATTCATTCCTTTCTTATCTTCCAGCTTCCACCTGAGGTGATTTTCTTTATGCTGAAGAAAACCTTTTAGTATTTCTTTTAGTAAAGGTCTGTTTGCTTATGTTGCTGTGTGGGTCTCCTACTCAAGAGGAAAATTTTGGTTTGGTGATAAAAGGTGAGAGCTACTACTAAGCAGGTCTAACATATGTGTAATTGGATTTTCAGACAGAAAGGAGAGGAAGAAGAAAAGTATTATTTGAAAAGATAAAAACTAATAATTCACTAAAATGCATGAAAGATCCCAATTTACATATTTACAAAGATCTACACACCTTTTAACAAGATAAATAAAAATAAATTTTTACCCAGGCACAACATAGAATACAATTAAGATGCAAAGAAGGCAATTGCATTTTGCAATTTCCAGCCAGAGGAGTGAAATTCATGTGTATTGTTATGCCTGATCAGAACGATGCAATAAGTTCCCTCCTTGCTGGTTCTGAGTCGGCTCTTCACTATTGGACCAGTAAGGCTCTTTCTGAAATTGTTCTCCCTTCCATAACCCAACCACACTATACACTCTTCTCTTAACCTCCTAAAATCTTTTCTCCGTAGATTCTTATATCAGTATTCGATAGATTAAGATGACTTTCCCAGTGATGTTTAATCACTAAATTTATTCTTCTCTTTGAAGTGCAAATGATTTTTCTCAGTTGTAGGAATATCAGGCAGAGACTAACAAGGCTTAAATTCATATGGTACCCCAATTGGTAATGCTTTTCTCATCCTGCTTATGCAGCCTCTTTCAAAAGGATAGAGAGGAGCTCTTGAGAAAGTAGCACTCATCATGATCATATAAAATGTATTATAGGGCTTCCCTGGTGGTGCAGTGGTTGAGAGTCTGCCTGCCGATGCAGGGGACACCGGTTCGTGCCCCGGTCCGGGAAGATCCCACATGCCGCGGAGCGGCTGCGCCCGTGAGCCATGGCCGCTGAGCCTGCGCGTCCGGAGCCTGTGCTCCTCAACGGGAGAGGCCACAACAGTGAGAGGCCCGCGTACCGCAAAAAAATAAAAAGTATTATAAACAAAGTCCCCAGAAGAATAACACCTGGAAATCTTTTATGACATATATTGCTCTAACCTTCTCATTTGTCTCAATTTAACTTTAACCCTACCCCACTGCTCCTTCAGTATCTTCTGAATAGTGAAAGTACAGTACGTTATTCCAAAGACCTTTGAACTGGATGATGGTAGGTGTGAGTTACAGTAGTTTATAAAGTTGTGAAAAACATCAGTCCTTAGCAAATTACATATTTGAGTGTACAAAAACTGCTAATTCAGTTGTTTTGAAATGCTTCTTCTATGAAAGAAAATAGAGGTACTCCTATGAAGGTGTCCACACCAATATACTGTTATATAGTATACATACAGGACATGGCCACTAACATAAATTCAGTTCATTCTGAACATACTTTTCTGCATAGTTTTAATATTACATCATTCGAATTCACTTGCCATCCCTGTCAAAATCTTATTACATTTGATTGATTGATTGATTTACATTTTTTGCTAAATATTTTTTTTTCTTTTTTTTCTTTTCTTTTATTTTTTTTTATTGGTTTCTGCTTTATAACAAAGTGAATCAGTCATACATATACATCTGTTCCCACATCCCTTCCCTCATGCATCTCCCTCCCTCCCACCCTCCCCATCCCACCCCTCCAGGCGGTCACAAAGCACCGAGCTGATCTCCCTGTGCTCTGCGGCTGCTTCCCACTATCTATCTACCTTACGTTTGGTAGTGTATATATGTCCATGCCTCTCTTTCGCTTTGTCACAGCTTACCCTTCCCCCTCCCCATATCCACAAGTCCATTCTCAAGTAGGTCTGTGTCTTTATTCCCGTTTTACCCCTAGGTTCTTCATGACATTTTTTTTTAATTCCGTATATATGTGTTAGCATACAGTATTTGTCTTTCTCTTTCTGACTTACTTCACTCTGTATGACAGACTCTAGGTCTATCCACCTCATTACAAATAGCTCAGTTTCGTTTCTTTTTATGGCTGAGTAATATTCCATTGTATATATGTGCCACATCTTCTTTATCCATTCATCCGATGATGGACACTTAGGTTGTTTCCATCTCCAGGCTATTGTGAATAGAGCTGCAATGAACATTTTGGTACATGTCTCTTTTTGAATTATGGTTTTCTCAGGGTATATGCCTAGTAGTGGGATTGCTGGGTCATATGGTAGTTCTATTTGTAGTTTTTTAAGGAACCTCCATACTGTTCTCCATAGTGGCTGTACCAACTCACATTCCCACCAGCAGTGCAAGAGTGTTCCCTTTTCTCCACACCCTCTCCAGCATTTATTGTTTCTAGATTTCTTGATGATGGCCATTCTGACTGGTGTGAGATGATATCTCATTGTAGTTTTGATTTGCATTTCTCTAATGATTAATGATGTTGAGCATTCTTTCATGTGTTTGTTGGCAGTCTGTATATCTTCTTTGGAGAAATGCCTATTTAAGTCTTCTGCCCATTTTTGGATTGGGTCGTTTGTTTTTTTGCTATTGAGCTGCATGAGCTGTTTATAAATTTTGGAGATTAATCCTTTGTCAGTTGCTTCATTTGCAAATATTTTCTCCCATTCTGAGGGTTGTCTTTTGGTCTTGTTTATGGTTTCCTTTGCTGTGCAAAAGCTTTGAAGTTTCATTAGGTCCCATTTGTTTATCTTTGTTTTTATTTCCATTTCTCTAGGAGGTGGGTCCAAAAGGATCTTGCTGTGATTTATGTCATAGAGTGTTCTACCTATGTTTTCCTCTAAGAGTTTGATACTTTCTGGCCTTACATTTAGGTCTTTCATCCATTTTGAGCTTATTTTTGTGTATGGTGTTAGGGAATGATCTAATCTCAAACTTTTACATGTCCCTGTCCAGTTTTCCCAGCACCACTTATTGAAGAGGCTGTCCTTTCTCCACTGTACATTCCTGCCTCCTTTATCAAAGATAAGTTGGCCATATGTGCGTGGGTTTATCTCTGGGTTTTCTATCCTGATCCACTGATCTATCTTTCTGTTTTTATGCCAGTACCACACTATCTTGATTACTGTAGCTTTGTAGTATAGTCTGAAGTCAGGGAGCCTGATTCCTCCAGCTCCGTTTTTCGTTCTCAAGATTGCTTTGGCTATTCGGGGTCTTTTGTTTTTCCAAACAAATTTTGAAATTTTTTGTTCTAGTTCTGTGAAAAATGCCAGTGGTAGTTTGATAGGGATTGCATTGAATCTGTAGATTGCTTTGGGTAGTAGAGTCATTTTCACAATATTGATTCTTCCAATCCAGGAGCATGGTATATCTCTCCATCTATTTGTATCATCTTTAATTTCTTTCATCAGTGTCTTATAGTTTTCTGCATACAGGTCTTTGGTCTCCTTAGGTAGGTTTATTCCTAGATATTTTATTCTTTTTGTTGCAATGGTAAATGGGAGTGTTTTCTTGATTTCATTTTCAGATTTTTCATCATTAGTGTACAGAAATGCCAGAGATTTCTGTACATTAATTTTGTATCCTGCTACTTTACCAAATTCATTGATTAGCTCTAGTAGTTTTTCGGTAGCATCTTTAGGATTCTCTATGTATAGTATCATGTCATCTGCAAACAGTGACAGCTTTACTTCTTCTTTTCCAATTTGGATTCCTTTTATTTCCTTTTCTTCTCTGATTGCTGTGGCTAACACTTCCAAAACTATGTTGAATAAGAGTGGTGAGAGTGGGCAGCCTTGTCTTGTTCCTGATCTTAGTGAAAATGGTTTCAGTTTTTCACCATTGAGGACAATGTTGGCTGTGGGTTTGTCATATATGGCCTTTATTATGTTGAGGAAAGTTCCCTCTATGCCTACTTTCTGCAGGGTTTTTATCATAAATGGGTGTTGAATTTTGTCGAAAGCTTTCTCTGCATCTATTGAGATGATCATATGGTTTTTCTCCTTCAACTTGTTAATATGGTGTATCACATTGATTGATTTGCGTATATTGAAGAATCCTTGCATTCCTGGAATAAACCCCACTTGATCATGGTGTATGATCCTTTTAATGTGCTGTTGGATTCTGTTTGCTAGTATTTTGTTGAGGATTTTTGCATCTATGTTCATCAGTGATATTGGCCTGTAGTTTTCTTTGTGACATCCTTGCCTGGTGTTGGTATCAAGGTGATGGTGGCCTCGTAGAATGAGTTTGGGAGTGTTCCTTCCTCTGATATTGTTTGGAAGAGTTTGAGAAGGATGGGTGTTAGCTCTTCTCTAAATGTTTGATAGAATTCGCCTGTGAAGCCATCTGGTCCTGGGCTTTTGTTTGATGGAAGATTTTTAATCACAGTTTCAATTTCAGTGCTTGTGATTGGTCTATTCATATTTTCTATTTCTTCCTGATTCAGTCTTGGCAGGTTGTGAATTTCTAAGAATTTGTCCATCTCTTCCAGGTTGTCCATTTTATGGGCATAGAGTTGCTTGTAGTAATCTCTCATGATCTTTTGTATTTCTGCAGTGTCAGTTGTTACTTCTCCTTTTTCATTTCTAATTCTATTGATTTGAGTCTTCTCCCTTCTTTTCTTGATGAGTCTGGCTAATGGTTTATCAATTTTGTTTATCTTCTCAAAGAACCAGCTTTTAGTTTTATTGATCTTTGCTATCGTTTCCTTTATTTCTTTTTCATTTATTTCTGATCTGATTTTTATGATTTCTTTCCTTCTGCTAACTTTGGGATGTTGTTGTTCTTCTTTCTCTAATTGCTTTAGGTGCAAGGTTAGGTTGTTTATTCGAGATGTTTCCTGTTTCTTAAGGTGGGATTGTATTGCTATAAACTTCCCTCTTAGAACTGCTTTTGCTGCATCCCATAGGTTTTGGGTCGTCGTGTCTCCATTGTCATTTGTTTCTAGGTATTTTTTAATTTCCTCTTTGATTTCTTCAGTGATCACTTCGTTATTAAGTAGTGTATTGTTTAGCCTCCATGTGTTTGTATTTTTTACAGCTCTTTTCCTGTAATTGATATCTAGTCTCATAGCATTGTGGTCAGAAAAGATACTTGATACAATTTCAATTTTCTTAAATTTACCAAGGCTTGATTTGTGACCCAAGATATGATCTATCCTGGAGAATGTTCCATGAGCACTTGAGAAAAATGTGTATTCTGTTGTTTTTGGAGAATGTCCTATAAACATCAATTAAGTCCATCTTGTTTAATGTATCATTTAAAGCTTGTGTTTCCTTATTTATTTTCATTTTGGATGATCTGTCCATTGGTGAAAGTGGGGTGTTAAAGTCCCCTACTGTGATTGTGTTACTGTCGATTTCTCCTTTTATGGCTGTTAGTATTTGCCTTATGTATTGAGGTGCTCCTATGTTGGGTGCATATTTACAATTGTTATATCTTCTTCTTGGATCGATCCCTTGATCATTATGTAGTGTCCTTCTTTGTCTCTTCTAGTAGTCTTTATTTTAAAGTCTATTTTGTCTGATATGAGAATTGCTACTCCAGCTTTCTTTTGGTTTCCATTTGCATGGAATATCTTTTTCCATCCCCTTACTTTCAGTCTGTATGTGTCTCTAGGTCTGAAGTGGGTCTCTTGTAGACAGCATATATATGGGTCTTGTTTTTGTATCCATTCAGGCAATTTGTGTCTTTTGGTGGGAGCATTTAGTCCATTTACATTTAAGGTAATGATCGATATGTATGTTCCTATTCCCATTTTCTTAATTGTTTTGGGTTCGTTATTGTAGGTCTTTTCCTTCTGTTGTGTTTCTTGCCTAGAGAAGTTCATTTAGCGTTTGTTGTAAAGCTGGTTTGGTGGTGCTGAACTCTCTCAGCTTTTGCTTGTCTGTAAACGTTTTAATTTCTCCATCAAATCTGAATGAGATCCTTGCTGGGTAGAGTAATCTTGGTTGCAGGTTTTTCTCTTTCATCACTTTAATTATGTCCTGCCACTCCCTTCTGGCTTGTATAGTTTCTGCTGAGAGATCAGCTGTTAACCTGATGGGGATTCCCTTGTGTGTTATTTGTTGTTTTTGCCTTGCTGCTTTTAATATGATTTCTTTGTGTTTAATTTTTGGCAGTTTGATTAATATGTGTCTTGGCGTATTTCTCCTTGGATTTATTCTGTATGGGACTCTCTGTGCCTCCTGGACTTGATTAACTATTTCCTTTCCCATATTAGGGAAGTTTTCAACTATAATCTCTTCAAATATTTTCTCAGTCCCTTTCTTTTTCTCTTCTTCTTCTGGAACCCCTATAATTCGAATGTTGGTGCGTTTAATGTTGTCCCAGAGGTCTCTGAGACTGTCCTCTGTTCTTTTCATTCTTTTTTCTTTATTTTGCTCTGCAGCAGTTATTTCCACTATTTTATCTTCCACCTCACTTATCCGTTCTTCTGCCTCAGTTATTCTGCTATTGATCCCATCTAGAGTATTTTTTATTTCATGTATTGTGTTTTTAATCGATGCTTGATTCATCTTTAGTTCTTCTAGGTCCTTGTTAACTCTTTCTTGCATTTTGTCTATTCTATTTCCAAGATTTTGGATCTGGGAAATAGAATCTTGGATCATCTTTACCATCATTATTCTGAATTCTTTTTCAGGTAGACTGCCTATTACCTCTTCATTTGTTAGATCTGGTGGGTTTTTATCTTGCTCCTTCTCCTGCTGTGTGTTTTTCTGTCTTCTCATTTTGCTTATGTTACTGTGTTTGGGGTCTCCTTTTTGCAGGCTGCAGGTTCGTAGTTCCCGTTGTTTTTGGTGTCTGTCCCCAGTGGCTAAGGTTGGTTTAGTGGGTTGTGTAGGCTTCCTGGTGGAGGGGACTAGTGCCTGTGTTCTGGTGGATGAGGCTGGATCTTGTCTTTCTGGTGGGCAGGTCCACGTCTGGTGGTGTGTTTTGGGGTGTCTGCAGACTTTTTATGATTTTAGGCCACCTCTCTGCTAATGGGTGGCGTTGTGTTCCTGTCTTGCTAGTTGTTTGGCATAGGGTGTCCAGCACTGTAGCTTGCTGGTCGTTGAGTGAAGCTGGGTGCTGGTGTTGAGATGGAGATCTCTGGAAGATTTTCGCCGTTTGATATTATGTGGAGCTGGGAGGTCTCTTGTGGACCAGTGTCCTGAAGTTGGCTCTCCCACCTCAGAGGCACAGCACTGACTCGGGGCTCCTCAATTTGGGATGATTTGTTGTCTATTCATGTATTCCACAGATGCAGGGTACATCAAGTTGATTGTGGAGCTTTAATCCGCTGCTTCTGAGGCTGCTGGGAGAGGTTTCCCTTTCTCTTCTTTGTTCTCACAGCTCCTGGGTCTCAGCTTTGGATTTGGCTCCGCCTCTGCGTGTAGGTCGCCGGAGGGCGTCTGTTCTTCGCTCAGACAGGACAGGGTTAAAGGAGCAGCCTCTTTGAGGACTCTGGCTTACTCAGGCCGGGCGGGAGGGAGGGGCACGGAGTGCGGGGTGAGCCTGCAGCGGTAGAGTTCGGCGTGACGTTGCACCAGCCCGAGGCGCGCCGTGCGTTCTCCCAGGGAAGCCGCCCCTGGATCCCGGGACCCCGGCAGTGGCGGGCTGCACAGGCTCCCCGAAGGGCGGTGTGGACAGTGACCTGCGCTCGGACACAGGCTTCTTGGCGGCGGCAGCAGCAGCCCCAGCGTCCCACGCCCGTCACTGGGCTCCGCGCTTTCAGTCGTGACTCGCGCCTGTCTGTGGAGCTCCTTTAAGCAGCGCTCTTAATCCCCTCTCCTCGCGCACCAGGAAACCAAGAGGGAAGAAAAAGTCTCTTGCCTCTTCGGCAGCTCCAGAGTTTTCCTGGACTCCCTGCCGGCTAGCTGTGGCACATTAGCCCCCTTCAGGCTGAGTTCTCGCCGCCAGCCCCAGTCCTCTCCCTGCGCTCTGACCGAAGCCCGAGCCTCAGCTTCCAGCGCCGCCCGCCCTGGTGGGCGAGCAGACAAGCCTCTCGGGCTGGTGAGTGCCGCTCGGCACCGATCCTCTGTGCGGGAATCTCTCCGCTTTGCCCTACCCAGGTATGTGGGGAGTTTCTTGCCTTTTGGGAGGTCTGGGGTCTTCTGCCAGCGTTCAGTAGGTGTTCTGTAGGAGTTGTTCCACGTGTAGCTGTATTTCTGGTGTATCCGTGGGGAGGAAGGTGATCTCCGCGTCTTACTCTTCCGCCATCTTGAAGCCCCTGTCTTTTGCTAAATATTAATAATCAATAACCACATCAGTGACCAGAGCTTAGCACAAAATTTGATTTCAAACTACATTGGACTCTGAATGTATTTTCAAGTTTAATCAAAGTTATATAAAAATAAACGCACAGAGTAAGAATAGTCTAGTATGTGGAAGGTAAGACTTGAAACTAAATAACAACCAGGGTTGAAAAGTAGCAAGTACTGATAAGGAATTTCAAGTTTGTGGCAATCAAACCAGTATCAACATTGGTAAAATGCTGATATATTTTCAGACAATTTGGTCACTGCTCCAAGCTTTCAAGGTGCTCTTCCTCCACAGCCCTGTTGAGGACCTCACCAACTTCTCCACAGTTGATTACCACATAGGACTTCCTATAAAGGAGGGTGACATATGGAAATTTTGAGGCAGTTTAGTGATGGAGGAACCCTAGGATATATGGAGGTGTTTTTTATCATCTGTTCAATTTCACCTCCATTTTATACTAACAGTTCATCAAAACTCACAGATTAGGTGATTATAAACAGCAATGAAAATTGATTAATTTTACTTATAAACACAATTAATTTTATTTATAAAAATAAGACCTAAATATTTATGTTGTGCTAAGCAACTTTTAAATTATATGTAAATTTATACAAGTAAAGCTGGGACTTACAAGATGACAAAGAGGATGTATTTCAGCAACATACTTTGTTATCTTATTTCAGAAATGTGATTAATATCTGTAGCATAGAAACCTGAAGAGAATCATAAAATGTATACTAGCTGTGCTTGAAACACTTGCAAGTCTCCCAAAACCTATTAATACACCTAATGTCTATTGATTAAGTAGCTATGAACCCAACTCAGTGAGGTTTATTGGATAATAAATAAATAAAATTATTTTTAGCCAGCGGATTACCTACCTGACTATTTCTCCTGACTGTGATTTTCAGAGCACCATGAATATATATCAGTGATGACACACATAATTGTATAAGACTCCCATGTTCTATGTAGGACTAGTCTACACAGTGGACTTCTAAGTGGGAAGCTAAAGTTTGCATATTGACATAAAATCAAGGCTACTTAAGGATAACCTTCCTGGATACCTTTTTATGCCGATTAACTCTTTAATCGTTTAGGAAAAATAAATAGGAAGTTTGTAAAGTCCCAATCGAATTAGATATGTGTTACCTGGGGGAATTTTCAGCAATATTATTTTCATTTTTCATATTATTTACAGAGCCCCTGGGCATGGAAGAAATAAAATACAAGGCAAATCAGTTTTATAACAAAAAGACCTGGATGTAAATGGTCACCCATGAACCATATTGAAGGTGTCTAGAATTGTGGTAGGATTTGTTGAAGAAAGGACAGCTTATTGGCATTGTCTTCAAAAATTGGGGAGGAGGATAACAGTCAGTGAGTCATCATTCTGTAAGAGATGCTGGCACTATACTTGTCCATTCACAGTGTGCAATTTTTTCCCCTCCAAATATCAGTTTTGATCCATATAATTCAGGCAAAATTAATCATATACCACCACCTAAACCTTTGCTGCTGCTGCTGCTGCTGTTGTTCTTTAAATTCTGAACTTCAGAATGATAACCCAGATTTGAGAATATCCTTATGGGATAAAAATGTTTTGGGAATTTAATTTGTGCATGAATGGAAAACAATGAGCTACAAATGACGTATAGGATGACACACTTGTTATCTCCAGTAGCATCTCCCTAAGGAAGTAATGACATAGTTGACTATATGTAGCTGTAGTATTTATTTCTGTCCTGATAATATCCATATTCTCTTTTGTTATTGGTCTTCATTATTCATTTATCTTCTTCTGCCTCATCTGTATGTGTGAGAAGAGTTAGTTAATTGTTTCAGGGCATTTTTAGTAGCTGCAGAACACTTAGAATTTGTCTGCAGTTGTACAAAAAGAAACTAAGTTCATAGCCTTTATCGACTCATATAGCTTAAGCTAATGTTGTTTCTAACTGCATACTTTTACAGAATGTAATACAAGAGCTTATGGTGGTTTACTCCCTTCCATTTTACTCTATAAACAATTCTCACTACAACTGACTCTTAACTAGGAATGCCACTGAAGTAATTAAAAAATATTATACATACTTCTGAATAATTTTTTAACTCTAACTTGAAAATATCTCTCCCTATTCAAAGTCTTTTCCTGTGTATCACCTTATGTTATACTATCAACCTTCTTAACTGCCTGCCACTACTTGTTCATGACCACTTAACACATCACTTCAACTCCACATTCTTAAACTCAGCAGAACCAAAATAAAACCTTAAATTCCTTCATGTTTTACCAGCAATCACAGTTTTTAATCCAGTGGCAAGTCCTGAAAACGTTACTATCCTTCTACGTTTCCTCACACTGTACTAGATCCCCACCCCATCTCCTACACGGGGAATTCTAGCATCCCTCTGTCCAGCTCTCACTGTCTCTAGATATAAGGTAACACCTTTGTGATATCTATCAGATGACACTATTACCATCTTAAAATCTTCAAGTGACTTCCTATTGCAATTATTTATATCATGATAGATGAGTTGGTTCGTGCTCACCTTTCTGTTGTCTTCTCTAACGGGATTCTTTCTCTCCCTTACACAAGCCATGCTGTTCCAATTCTCAGAGCCTTGCAAAGACTGATCCCACCCTTTGGAATTCTTTTACCACAGCTCTCATATATGGCTCATTTTCATTATTCAAGTCACAAACCAAATGATACCTTCTCATGATGCCTTCCCTAACGCATAGAAATGAATTTCAGCCATATGACCTTTAATCCTGTTTCCTTTGACTCCATTTTATTTTTCTTCATAGAGTTTATCATGACTAAAAGTAATCTTATTTATATGTTTATTTACTACCTATTTCAATTGGAGAATAAGTATGGTCGTTGACCTTTTCTGACAAATCTAATCATCCAAAATCATACAAGAGAGCTTATCATACAGTAAGAATTCAATAGGGCTTCCCTGGTGGTGCAGTGGTTGAGAGTCCGCCTGCCGATGCAGGGGACACGGGTTCGTGCCCCGGTCCGGGAAGATCCCACATACCGCAGAGCGGCTGGGCCCGTGAGGCATGGCCGCTGAGCCTGCGCATCCGGAGCCTGTGCTCCGCAACGGGAGAGGCCACAACAGTGAGAGGCCCGCGTACGGCAAAAAAAAAAAAAAAGAAAGAAAGAAAAGAATTCAATAAATACTTGAATGAATGGATAGCTGACCAGTGCATTTGGATTACTTTGTGATTCAGAAACAAAGTAATTTTAAACAAACTTGAAATCATAAACATTTCCCTTATAATAAATTTCTGTATTTTTTTGCTCTTTTACAACTAAATAGAGGATGCATGCCAGATACGATAATGCCATCATTAATATAAGATTTGAAAGTGTTATAATCACCTTAAGCTCAAAAAATTTATTATTCATCTAAATATAATTAAAGTGGTAATAATGTGTATTGAATGCTTTCACGGTAAGTCTATGCTACCAATTTCCTTTTACATAACAGGTACTGGAACTTTATAATTACATGTGTCTTACTGAAACAGAGACTGTAGGTTTGTAGTCATGTGTGTGTGTTCATTTATGTGTACATTTTTTGCCCTGTTGTGGCAGTGACGAAGTACTAGGATTATTTCCAAGTAGATATATTTGAGTTATAAAGCACTTTAAAATCTATTTTGAAAAATAACACTTAAATATTTATGAAACCACACGGGATTTTAAAAAGCTGTGGTTAAGAATTTTAAACTATTCTTTTTACTATGAAATATTTCAGACATAAAAGGTATGATGCATAACATAATAAATACCCATAAGTTTAACTCCCAGCTTAAGGGAAAAAAAAACTATAAACAGAAGCCTGTGTGTACCCCCCTGCAATCACAACCTTTCTTTAACCCTGAAAAAAGTAAGCATTATTCTGAATTTGGTATATTTGATTCCCATGCTAGTCTTAAAAGTTTAAGACCTTTTTTTATCTCTAGACTACATATATTGTTTTGCATGCTTTTAGATTCTTTAACGTATACTTCAATTTGCTTTTATTCTTTGCTCAAAATTTTCAAAGATTCATGCATGTTGATTGTTGGGAGTTGTAGTCCATTTGTTCTCATTACAGCTTAGTGTTCTGTGTGATGCCTTTAGTAAACCTTATCTAATTTCATAACTAAATCTTAATGAACATCGAGGTTGTTCCCAGTTTCCACACTTAAAACAGTGCTATTAGCATTCTTGTTCATTTCAATCACATTCCCAAGAGTTTCTCTAGGACACAGTTAGCAATGGGATCTTCACTTACTTGATATTGCTGAGTTGTTGTCCAAAGTGATAGTCCAATTTACACCTTCATCAAAAATGTAGTAGATTTCCTGTTCCTCCACACTCTTGGGAAAAGTGTTACTTTAAAGCTTCCTCATTTTTTCCTATCTAAGGAGTTTTAAGTGTATTTCTGTGATTTTAATTCCCATTATCCTGATTACCAGTGAAGTCGAGTATTGTTTCATGTTTACAGGCATCATTTCTTCCTCTACACATTGCATATTTGTATGTTGTCCTTAGTCCTACACTGAATTATAAATCTTGTATATTAGCTTAGAGAAGTTCTTCATATTTTTGAATAGAAACATTTTACTCTGTAGTATTTCAGTTATCTAGTCTGTGATTTGCCTTTTTTTAAAGTTGTTTGTGAATTGAATCAAAGTTTTCTTTTAATATAATGATGTTAAATTTAACATTTTTTTCTTTATTTTGCATGTACTCATTAAGAAACTCTTTTCTGTCTTGTTGCTGTAAAGACAAGCATACAAGAATGTAATTGAAATTGATTTTGTGTGTGGAGTGAGATAGTAATCCAATGTTTCTCCATATGGCTAGCAAACTGTCCCTGAATTATTTGTTCACCCATCTGCAATAACTCTTTTCTCATATTTCAGATATCTATACATATATATATGATGGTCTATTTTGGTTTTTTATTGTTTCTGTTTATTTATCCTTCACCAACCAGTGCTTTCATTAGTATAGTTTTACAATTAGTTTTGATATCTGAAAGGATATATCACTTAACATTAAATTCTCTTCAAAACTGTCTTTGGTATTTTTAGCTGTTTGCTCTCCCATATGAATTTAAAAATCAGTTTATCAAATTCCACTTAAGCAAAACAAAACAAAACTCTCTAATGGGGTTTTGATTGAAATTTTATTAGCCAAGAACTAATGAAGTTTTTGTGCTTGTGTTAAGCTTTCCTCTGCATTTATTTAGATACATTTAAAAAACGTGTTTTATATATTTTTCTCTACACTTGTGACTCATTTTGTTAAATTTTTTCATATGAACTTTATCAATTTTAATTCGTTGTATTTTCTTTTTATATTCATTTGTATAGTTTTTTGATTATGAATGTATACAGAATCTTTGCTGCACTATCTTGATATTTTCAAATATTTGTATATTCTCTTCTGTTTTCTGTCAATTATATTTTATGTCACTAATTGTCACTTGTTTGTAATTTTCTACTCTTGACATCTAACATTTATTGTTTATTCTCACTACGCTCCCTTGTGACACTAGTGCACTTTTGCAAAGTAATTGTGATACTAGGTATTTAGGAGTAATTACTGACTTTTAGGTCAGCTTCTAACACAACACAACAAGCTACAGTACAGTGCAATTAAATACAGCATTCTTATATGATTTAGTAGGTTCTCTGTAACAATTAAATAATTTCCTTTGCGACTAGTTTGCTAAGAATGCTTTACTTTTCTTTTTATCATCATGAGTTGAAATGGAATCTTATTCAATTATTTTCCCTGCATTTGTTCCTATGGTTACAGGGATTTTCCTCCTTTACCTTGTTACTGTGATGAATAATGTTACTAGATTTTCTATTAATGAACCACCTTTATTTTGTGTAATTTTTCTCCATTTTTATTTTTATAGATTTTTAAAATGCAAATTATAAGATTCAGTTTACTACCATTGTATTTAGAATTATTGCCCCTGAGTTATTGATTGGAATTAGCCTGCAATTTTCTTTTATTAGAGTCTTCTTGTATGGTTTTCATATTAGTATTATATGAGGCAGAGAGACTAAGTTAGGAAGTGCTCCCTCTTTATATTCAACTGTAGAATCTATAATAGCTTGGATTTGTCTCTTCCTCACATGGTTAGTACAATTTTCTTTTTTTATTATGCAGACCTGATACATGTACATGTTTGCTTTAATCTTGCTAGGTTTTTAAACTTCTGATTTAATTTATTTCTTCTTGAGTCATTTTTATTGAGCAAGATTTTCCTATGAAATCGTTCATGCCATCATAGGATACACAGTTGCTGACATAAATTTGATCACAATATTATTGCTGTTTTCATCTTCATTATAATTGTACCTGTATCCATTTTCTTCCTAGTGCTATCTCTTTTGCCCTCTTTTCTAAAGATAAATCTTAGGTGGTGCTTCAGTTATATATTCTCACAGAATCTCACTTTGACTTTATGAATGGTGGTTTTATTAGATTGTAAAATAATTGAGTTGACTATTTGTGGGAATATTCTGAGGCCTGTTTTAAGGTTGCATTCTTCCAAAACAGTATCTATCTATCTATTAATCTATGTAATAGATAGATAATAAATAAGTGTATATATGAATAAATATATATATTCAACTTCGGGTTTCTTGGCCAGACCCTCCCATGAGTGTGTGTGTGTGTGTGTGTGTGTGTGTGTGTGTTCTTTATTTTTAAAACTACGTGCTTGAGGGCAGACCTAGACTTTACTTTTTCCTTCACATTAGAGCATAGACCTCATCAGAGTAATTTCCTTTTTGCTGATTATACTTAGCCTATCCTTTCCCTGGAAAGAGAGCCCTCGAAGGTTTCTGGCTTACCTGGAGCATTGATTATATTGTATTGTGGGGACCTAAAGCCTTATCTCCTGTCTTCTGGCAGATATTAAAACCTCAAATTGTAAATTATGAAGATCAAGAAATTCCCAAGGAGTAACTAGAGAGTGAAAACATTCTCTATAACATGGTTTTTGACTCTCATTGTTTTTGGACTTGAGTAATTTCTCATACTTTTATTGCAATGTCCCCTGTTCATTTAAAAGACATGTTTTTATATCTTCTCCCACATTTGTGTGTCTTATAGAAGAGTATTTAGATTTAATTGTTGACCACAATGCTAAAAATTGCACTCAACCTACACTTACATATTAAGTTTCCTTTCTTAGGTTAATAAATATAAAATGCAAATATCAGTAACTCTCAACATTTATATTTTAACTAGTGACTTTTAAAATAATGGACATTATTCCCCAGTGTCCATAATTTTTAAATTTCATTTGTTCCTACAATATTTGCCTTCAGATAATGTTCTAATTTGGTTCATTTTATATCATCTAAGATATTCCTGCTTTTTTAGCCATGGGATATAAAACCAAAACTAACAAAAAAAATCAATCTCTTTTATAAAACAGTCTCATGGTGGGGATCCTTATTTGAGTCAAAGGATGAGTTCTAACAACCTTCCATCCATAAGTTGTTACTTCCAAAATGGCTTTATAGACCTTCCCAAACTTATTGTTTACTCTTCCTAAATAGACTATGAGAATTTGGAAAGAAATCACTTTACTTAGCTTATGTTGTAATACTTTTAAAGATGCTACTATAGACTGAATATTTGTGTCCCTCCAAAATTCATATGTTGAAACATAATCCCCAAGGTGATAGTATTTAGAGGTGAGGTCTTTGGGAGGTGATTAAGTCATGAGGGTGGAGCCTTCATGTATGGGATTGGGGTCCTTGTGAAAGTGACCCCAGAGAACTCCCTTACCCCTTCCACCATGTGAGGAGACAGCAAAAAGATTCCCAGATTTTCTCACATATTTATAATAAAATAAAATCATTATTCTTCTATAAGTGATGTTTAGTTTATTGGCTCATTGAAAAAATCCTACACTTTCATTCCTGTTATTTATACAAAACTTCATAATTTTATTTGTTTTCCTAAAATGCTGCAAACAAGCATTGCAAGTAATATACTATAGTTAATAAGTTATCTAAATTATATTAAATCATTTAACTTGCAAAACAACTTTGTAATTATTATAAATTATTATTATAAATATGTTAGAGATAAATAAACTGAGATTAGGGCTTCCCTGGTGGCGCAGTGGTTGGGAGTCCGCCTGCCGATGCAGGGGACGCGGGATCGTGCCCCGGTCCGGGAAGATCCCACATGCCGCGGAGCGGCTGGGTCCGTGAGCCGTGGCCGTTGAGCCTGCGTGTCCGGAGCCTGTGCTCCACAACGGGAGAGGCCACAACAGTGAGAGCCCCACATACTACAAATAAATAAATAATAAATAAATAAATAAATAAATAAATAAATAAATAAATAAATTTAAACTGAGATTAGAGGAATTAAATGTCATGCTCCAGAATAAGCCTAGATTTAATAGATATAATATAGATTTAATAGGGGAAAAGAAGCTCTAAGAAGTTAAATGACTTAGTCAAATACAAATAGCAAGTTGAGGTAGAACCAGAACTGGAATCCAAACTCAGTGCTAGTTGCACTAAAATGCATAACCTTTTACACTAAATAGATGTGAACCTGTCGAACTACTCTACCCGATTTCACTGTAGCCTGAGTGTGAAGGTCTGTAGGTCCCATGATATTTTAGCTGATAAACAAACAAACAAAACAACCAATAAAACAAACATTTCTCTTGCTTTTTATAACTGCACTTGTTTCATTATGTTTTAAAATTGATCTTAAGTGCAAGTAAAGTCATGGATCCAAACAATACTAACGTGCACCTAAAATATAATGAAAATGTGTTTTTGTCAAGAGAAATGCATTATTTCACATTATATAGCACTGAACCTAGAAGGAGTTGCCATCTTAACTTTTAAGTCCCGCTTTGGGTTCATAAATTATGGTGAAAGGTATTTTAGGACTATAAATTAATAGATTGTAATGGCCCTCAGGATGTGCTTGCAGTACTCTTGCGTAATTGAGGTAAGCCAAATTCAAGGTCAGAAAATAATGTGTATATATTCCTGATCTTCCTGGCGCTCTCTGCCTGCCCTGCTAAACTTAATTCTGCTCTGTCAGACTTAATTCTTTTTGATCATCCCCCGCTCACCTTATGTCTCAGAAAAAGAAAAAAAAAAAGTGTAACAGGGTTTCCCTGGTGGCGCAGTGGTTGAGAGTCTGCCTGCCGGTGCAGGGGATGCGGGTTTGTGCCCCGGTCCGGGAAGATCCCGCATGCCGCGGAGCGGCTGGACCCGTGAGCCATGGCCGCTGGGCCTGCGCGTCCAGAGCCTGTGCTCCACAACGGGAGAGGCCACAGCAGTGAGGGGCCGGCGTACCGCAAAAGAAAAAAAAAAAGTGTAACAAGTAGCATTTTATTGGTGTGTGGAGGGGAAGAGAGCCCTGCAGTGATAATACCATCACGTACAGCTCCTTTCTTATATGTTGAACATCCTCTGTTGGCATTGATAATAGAGGTCAGTGTTAGAAAGAATAGATTTCAAATCTTTGTAAATTAATCTCTGCGGAATATTCCAAGTTCTACGCTCCTGGGTTTGAAACATAAGTCTGGCAGTTCTATTTCTCCCTAGGTTTGTAAAACGTAACATTAATTCAAACCGCGAAAAGACCTCAACTGGTAACATCTACATGTTTTGCTGTCCAAAGATCCTATTTGCCAATTCTCTGTGAAAGCCTGTTTTTACCTTCATAAGAGAATACATTTCTTCTGGTAGCTAAGCATGTTGGCTTATGTACCTAGAAGCAGTCTCTGCTGCAAATGGTTACAGTGCACATATTTTGATTTAATAGAATAAAACCTTACATCTTACATACATCATATTAAATTTGGGGGTAAATAGCTAAGTTAGTACCTAATTGAATATCTCTTAAATACTCATGAAAATCTTAGTAGTAAGGTTATAAGAATAATAGAACTACAAAGCAATACCATTTAAAATTAAAAAGTTCAGTTTTATTATATTTTTACAGTTATATTGTAACTTATTTTTAAGGCTGTATTTCCTGAAAAATACAGAATATTGCTTTTAATTATAACATTAATTTAGGCTGCAAAAGTAGCTTTTTATTTAACCAGGAAAAATAATTTGTAAAATTAGTTTATCTTATATGTTTATTAGGGTTCAAATCCCATGATCTTTGACTTTGCAACACTCTTTCCTTGACTTCACTCTTACCCACCGTTTTCCCCTCAAATCAAGAGGATTTCATCCTTCAAGTAGAGTCATTTGCTTCTTTAGCCAGGTGGGAGACTTGCGAAGATTATGAAGTAAACATTCCTTTCCTGATACTCACTGCATTATAATCCTACTTAGGCAATTAGCTAGAATTTGCACAAAATGTAGTGGTGTGTCATAGCATATGCCTGTTCTATTACTTTTATTATAAATTTATTCTTATAGAATAACAAACATTAGCAATAAACTATTTTTAGTTGATGGAAATATAATAATTTTCTTCAAGCAATCTTTTTTTGCTCTTCACTCTTGCATTCAAAACAAGACTTCCCTCGTGGCGCGGTGGTTGAGAGTCCGCCTGCCGATGCAGGGGACACGGGTTCATGCCCCGGTCTGGGAAGATCCCACGTACCGCGGAGCGGCTGGGCCCGTGAGCCATGGCCGCTGAGCCTGTGCGTCCGGAGCCTGTACTTCGCAACAGGAGAGGCCACAACAGTGAGAGGCCTGCGTAAAAAAAAAAAAAAAAAAAAAACAAGACCCCCCAAACTACAGAAAATACATTTTAGGGATCAAAGCTGTATCATTCTTAATGCAAATTAGTTTAGTCATTATAATGAGGTAGATAAAAGGTTCTTTGTAAGAAAGGATTGTAGCTGGAGCCTTAATATTAAATATTAGAAGTGAAAAAAAATACATGATATACTTCTTAGTACACAATAGTTGAATCAATCCTTCTGCCTTAGTAAACAGTTGTGTCCCGTATCAGTATCCTTGAAAACTTTATTTGGGAGAATGCTTTTAGCTTTTGTGATTATAAAAGCATTATCTTGAGTTTAAAAACACTTTTTATTTATTGAATTTATCTTTGAAAGTTTAAACATAAGAAACCCTACCCGCTTTCTATTTCATACTTTTATATCAGAGCTAACAACAAAGGGATAGATTTTTTAAGTTTCCCAGGGAAGGAGATCATCAGGCTGCACAAAGAACAGTGCTGCTAAGAAACAGTACAAAATGCATCACTTCTAATAATATTATACTAAAAAAGCAGATACATATTTTTTATAAATATAAATGACTCTATCCTCAGCAATGCAGAAGCGATCAAAGCATTAACAAATTTCTAGGTAAAAAGAAAGAGGAATGGAAGTGGGACATGTAAACAGATGAATTACAGAACACAACTAATTCTGTAATGGAAATGCAAAGATAAGGTGTTTTTGAAGTGACTCTTGAAAGATGAGTTAGAATTTATCTGGTGAAAGATTATGGAGCACCGACAAGTATGTGGATGAAGAGATTTAGAAAAGCTTGTCATGTTCAAGAACAGTGAGAATTTCAATGTCTATGATGCTGTCAAAAATCTAGAAATAGCAAAATTAAAACCACCAAATCAATAAATAGTATTTAGAAAGAGACTATTGTGCATATAAGAACAATTCGTAAAGTGGGAGCCTTTAAATTCACAGACTGATATGAAGCTCTGGGGCATGAAGTTACTGGATGGCTTATAACGTGAAAATGAGGAAGTTATTAACCCTTTACAGTAATTGCTTACAGTGGAGGTTTCCAGATGGCAGGGGATTGGTTAAAAGGGATTATCTCATCCCACTTTTGGAAGTTGACTTAAGCTTCTATTATGATTGTCAGAAGCATTTACAAGAAATAACCTAAGTGAAGTTTCACTTATGTTTATGAAATAAGAGATTTAGTTTCGCTTATGTGGCTTAAACGGTTTTGTCTGCTCAGGAAATTCTCAAGTCCAGTCTCCATTTTGTATTTAATTTTTTTGTATTTAATTTTAACGATGCTTAGGCTTAAGCTGAGAGCTATTAGTAGCCGTCACTGGCAAGAGGTTGAGAATGATGCACTCGTCAGGTAAAATGGATCTAGTAGGGCAGCAGCAGTGACGACCTCTGTGAATAATTTAATTGTGATTTATGGTACCATTTATTATTTTTAAGACTCTCTGTCCCTATGAATATTTTTGGGATAACAAGAATTCTTGACCTTCAAGGTATGATATGACCTTATTTTAAAATAAAATATAGGAGAAGAAATAGGTAACTCTAACTTAAGGTTAAATATAGAATAAACATGGGCTAGTAGCTGGATGGCCTTTATGAAGTGATACTACGTTGTAGTCAGTTTTCCTAAAAGTATTTGAGAAGATAAGCATATCAGAAGAAATTTTGTTGATTCTAATCTTATCATTGTCTGATATTATAATTTTTCCCCTCCACATAAAAATTAAATGTGTTACAGTTTTATGCCGTGCTTCCCTGATTATCAATAATGTTTGATTATGTCTTTTGACTATATTTCTATTAGATTATTATTTTCTTATGAATTTTTGAATTTTTTAACAGTATTCTAGATACTAATTCTTACTTATAGGTGCTGCAAATATCATATTTCAGTACCTGGTTACCTTTAATCATCTTATGGTAAACTTTGATGAACAAAAGCTCATATATTTAAATTTATTTTTAATTTAATTTTAACCATTTTTATTGAAGTATAGTTAATTTACAATATTGTGTCAGCTTCATGTGTACAGCAAAGTGATTCAGTTATACATATATATTATATTCTATATTTTATTTAATTTTTTTCTTTTATAGTTTTGGTTTTCTGTCTTAAGAAATCTCTCCCCATTCAAAGTTGAGAACATTAAGTCTCCTGTATGTATTTCTAAATGTTTTAAAATTTTGCTTTCATATATATTGACCTAGAATATTTTTTTGGGTATGGTATAAAGTGGGAACAAAATGAAAATTATTTTTCATAGAGAAATTAGCTATTCCACTATCCTATATTAAGTGGTCCCCTGTTTCGTATATCAATTTTCTATTCATGTATTGGTCTGTTTCTCTACTCTCTGAACTGTTCCAAAATTCAATTTGTTTATCTTCTCATCATGCTCTTCTCTCATGTGGCAACACTAAGATTATAGAATCTCGGTGTCCTGTAGAAAATGAAACATTTGCATGAAGGTCCTGTAGATAGTAAGAACCAAAATTGTTGTTAAGGAGAACTAGAAGCGAGGTTCAGTATTAATTTGTCTGACCTCCAAATTCATTGAAACAACCCTCCTTTCTTTCGAGCAGTGCACTTTTACCAAAGCTTGGTGCAAGAGAGAATGTTTCCATACAGAGAACTCTAGTCAGGAAAGCAAAGACCAACTATTCTCTAGGAGAGTCAAGACCCTTCTTGGCAAGAAACTCTTCAGCTCTGACTTGCACTTCAGGAGCAGGGCAGGTCAGAAACAATACCAGGACCATGTAGGAGTTTAGAGAGAGTACATGCTGTGTCGACTTTAGCTCCTGGTCCAAGAGCAGGAGAGGCAACTTACGCCATTCTAGTAAGTAAAGTTTTCATACCAGGCAAAGTATGCAGGAGGCAGTACTTGCCCTCTGTACTTTCTAAAATTGCACCTTGCCTGATGCTGAATGCCTTTTACTCTCTAAAGGTTAGGAAAGGTAGGCACATTGAAAAATAGTTGGAAAATTATTTCTCATTTGAAATGTGACTATATCTGCTCCTTTAAATTATATTGTAAGTTGGATTATTCTTTTCAACATGCTCTAATATCTCCCATATAAAAATAAACACAAAACCTTAAAAATATCAGTGAACCAACCAAACACACAAATAAATAGGCAATAATTTAAAACAAAAACAAAAAAAACTTCTCTTGACCATGTCAACTATAAGTTGATGAAGTTAATCACCCCTCTTTCTTGGAATATTTTCTTTACTACCCGTCTATGATACCACATTCTGTTGATTATACTTTTCTTGCTTCTCCCTTTTATCAATCCTCATTATAAGATCTCCCACTTTTCAAGTTTTTCCTTTTTCTCCTCCCATATTATTTGCTACTGATTTTACCAGACAGTCCTATGATCTTGAATGGGGTCATTCCAGATGGAAAAGGTGATAGGTGCTCAGAATCTATCTGGGCCTAATGCAGGAATTCTTATTGGTGTATCCAGAATTTCATTTTTCTCCTTTACCTTGTTCCTTCCCATCTACTAAAGCCCTTTAAACATTTCTGTTCAATGTTCACTAAAATATAGACTTAGCTTGTTGTTAATTAATCCTGTATTCATTTAATTTCAATGAGGTAATTTATTACTTATTGTAAAATTAGATTTCTGGAAATATATATATGTATATATTTACACATGCTTATGATTTGTATTATGCAGATACAATTAAGTTAAAATTTTGACAAAAGATTTGTTAAATTAAACTATTTTTAATAATGAAATTGCTCTGAATATGAAAAGAAAACTTTTTAAAAAACATTCTTCAACCATATGGTAAACTCAGTTTATGATGAATATTCACCATAAATGTGTAGTAATTTCATATGTAAAATTTGTAGATGCAAGCATAGCATTTCCATTATCCATGACTCATTTTTGAAGCTAATGTCCAGTGATTCCTGAATAGCTTTCTAAATTACTCAGCAAATCACCAATAAAAGGATAGAAGATAACTTCATAGACATAATTTATAAATTTATGATATTTAAAATATGCAGTGGTTACCTTATATAGGAAACTTTAGTGTTAGTACATTTAAACAAAAATAGACCGCGATGAAGAGTGGTCCCCACTTGTCACAACTAGGGGAAGCCCTCGCACAGAAACGAAGACCCAACACAGCAAAAATAAATAAAAAATTAATTAATAAACTCCTACCCCCAAGATCTTCTTTAAAAATAATAATAATAAATAAATAAATAAATAAATAAACAAAAATAGAGTTATTTCCATGCTTATAAACTGACAAATTACTTTTTGACACTTCCAATTTACAGCAGTCCTGGTATAAATGTAAGAAATGTGAATGTCTCTTTTCTTCCTACTCTTGAATCTACATAAAGATTAATCTCCCTGCTAAGTAAAGTGGAGTTATCAGTCATTCATGCCTCTAAATGTCAGATGCTAAGAACACACTATGCAATAAGATTTTATTCTTTTGTTTGAAATAAAATGAATTTCATCTCTGTAGAGAAAGAATAAAAACAAAACATTTTAAAATATCATTTATCATTTTAAAAAGCCTTAAGAATAGAATAATTCCTAACACAATAAGGCAATTCTTTTTCCAAAAATTGAGAAATAGATATAGAAAAATGTAGACATTGATTAACTCATTTAGATGATGTTTTGTTATGTAAAATAAAGTTTGAATTTTGATGGTGAGATTATGTGTACATCTTGGTTGATCATCCTCTTTGATCTTTTACTTACTTGTGTTTACATTATAATAATATTTATATATTTAGCTCTCTGTTGTTTCCTGTGAATAGGATTTGGTAAATATATTATTGCTTCTATAACTAATGATTCTGGCTAGTTCGATTTGGGTGTTTTAAATAACTAAATAGGAGCTCACCAGGGATTTATCATTTTACTGATGTGTCAGTTCAAAAGACTGCCCTTTTCCCTGTCCTTATAGCGTTCTGTTAATGGGGAACTAGACTTTGATGAGACAAAAATGTCAAGATCTTGATTATTTTTGGCTATTAAAGAAACCGCAGCACTTTTCACTAGAAAACTATAGTTTGCTAAATTTGACAGCTTAACTTTAACATAAGTAATTGTATTCACTCTCAGTATTTTTTATCAGCCTCAGTATTTTATCATTTATTTACCACCAGTTTTCACGTAGTGTTAACGTCATATAACCTATGCCTATAATGTTTTCTATATTTCAATTATCTAAAATAGATTGATAAGATTATATATTTTAAGACTATCTGGTTTGAAAAATGGAGTTCAGTCATATTATAACCTTATTTTTATTATTTTTATATTTCTTGGTAAATAGAAAATGCCTGGATAAAACATAATCTTGTATATCTAGATGGTTCAGGTATACCAAGTTAGATGCCATCTAAAACAGAAAAATCAGAATATCTTGATTGACAGTTTGGAAACCTTCTGATTCACAATAGAATAAGCAAAAGTCCAATGTAGATATGTTGCTTGTAGGTTGACACTCTGACATCAAACCTGAATATGATCCAAGAACAATAAACACTTAACTTCTACAGGGAGGGGCAGCTGGTGTGGCAGAATAATATGAATAAGTTATTAATCCAGAAAAAATGGAATGAGAAAGAATGCATTTATCTGATAGTAATGGTCTACTCTTCAAGTTTAGCTAATACAGTCATGCAAATAGAATCTGATTGTCAGTCCTGCAGAAAATAAAATATACCTCTATATTTCATCCATTATTTTCTTACCAGTGCAATTATATTACCTAGTTGATTGTCTCCATAGAGTTCTTGGGTTAAGATTCTGAAATTATTGGAGTAATATTTTAAAAGCAGGGAAGCTATTTGTAATAATGCCCACAGTTGAAGGTTATACTTTGGCTTTGTCACTGGTTGCTTGGCAATAATTTACTGAAACCTGCCTCAGTGAGTATTCCCCTAAATCTTCTCATCTATGATCTCTCTTCAACCTCATAATAACCCATCAAGACACTGTGATATTTACATTTTTCAGATCAGGGACTGTATGTTGTTAAGTTAAATAACTTACCCTCTAAATTTGAAAATTCCTGAAACAATATCACTCCAAATGGTTAACAGCTATGTTATTATTAATATTACTTTGATTGTAATATAGCAAATGTCAGGGCAGAGGCTTCACCCAGTTCTCCTTACTACTTCTGCTGAAGGGGCACCAAGCTTGACACTGGCTGCTTGTTCTATGTCTCTGCAGGACCAATATCACCTATGCCCCAGGCTTTTCAGTCAGCCTAAAGGTTTTGGATTCCAAACCACCCTTCTCTGTCCAATGACATGATTCCAGGCTTCTCACACCTTTCTGTTCATTTGTCAGAGCTTCTCTTTCTCACTGACACTGCAGTAGAACCCCTTACTCAGGCTTCCTGTCACCATCAAGCAGAAAAAAGAACCCAGAACAGATGCAGACCCACTTTGGGCTCTATTTCTCAATGGTTTGAATCCATGCTTAACTACTTAAGAAGACTTTTTTGATCTTTGATCTGTGTATTCAATTACACGAGCAGTTATTGGGCATATATTATGCATAAGGCACTGTGCTATACTGTGACTAAACAAAATAGATATGTACTCTTCCTTATGAAGCTTATAATTTAGTCGGGAAGAAAATATTTTTATAGCGAATATCACTTTTCATTATAAAATAGTAGCTCCGAGTGTAAAAGCAATTCAGAATGTTATTCACTTCTCAAATGCAAAAAAAACCCAAAAAACTGTCATACTATTGAATAGGAAGCTTTGTTTTTGCTTATTTTCATGCACAGACCTTTGTGCCCTCTCCTGCTTCCTTTATGAAACAACACTGACACTCACTTTGAGAATCACAACAATTATACTGTGAGTCTCTTTCAGGCAAGAGGCTAAGTGTAAGCAGTCTTGAATACACGGTTCCTTAGTTGAAAAATTCTCAAAATTTCTTCCCAATTTTAAGTGTTTAGAACTGTACAGAAGCGCCTTGTATTCCTGACTGTGATAAAATTTGTGATATATAACTCAATCATTAATGGGTTTAGTTTTAACAGTTAGACTTTTTTTGACACTCTATTTATTTCAGCATTTCATACATGACTCCCAAGTAGGTATTTATTGCTGATCTGCGTATTCCGTGGCAGATCGTGGTGAAAGGTAAAGATGGGATGTTATTTCTAGTCTCTAAATTAGCATTTATTCTTTTTCTAATCATCTCATCACATGTTTTGTATTTGTTAAGGGCATAGAATCAATACATATTATTTATGGACCCAAATCAAGATATATGAAAGAAAGACACTTTCATTGAATTAATTGTACACAGAAAATGTTGAAGTGAAATTATATTAAAGGTTTTTTTTAAGCTAAATATATCATGTATAAATAAGTCTCAAACCTGTGAAGTGAAACATATACCAAATACTGATGATCAGTAGTAAATTCTAATCATGAATAGGATTTGGGTAATAAGAAATTGATTTTTGGAAAATCAACTTTTAGATACTCCAAACTGCTTAGATATATATTATAAAGTTTACAGAACAATTATGCATTGCATAATACTCAAATTTTCTGTTTCTAATACTGTAGGGCCTAAAAATTGCATTTAGATATTCAAATTCTGGCTCTACCTCTTAATCATTATGTGACCTTAATACAATAAATGCTAATAAATTTAAAACTTGACTAAGTATATAAAAATATACATTGTGGGAAAAAACATATACAACTTGAGGAAGTATACAAGAGACACAACTAAACCAAATTGATATAGAAATGGTAGAGTTAAATGATTGAGACCTTTTAGTATTCATGTCATTGCACTCCCAGAAAGATAGGGAAGGGCTGAAAAGTTGCTTGAAGAAATAATGGCTGAAAAGAAAGCCCCAACTCTGGTAAGAGGCATAGAACTACAGATTCAAGAGGCTGAGTGTACCCCAAGACAAATCCAAACAAATGTATGTCAAGTCATATCATATTAAAAATTTTGAAAACTCAAGACCAATAAAAAACCTTTAAAGCAGCCAGTGAAAAGTGACACCTTGCCTATAGGAGTGTTAAAAAAAAATGTGAATGACAGAGGATTTTTCATGGAGGAAGGGAGGAAGTAGCACAATATTTTTTTTAGTGAGGCAATAAAAGAAATGTCAACCCAAAATCTTACATACAGTAAAAATATCATTCATGAGGGGGAGATTCTCAGATAAAGAAAAACTAGAGAATGTGTAACCAGAAGCTTTACCCTAAAAGAATAGGCAAAGCAATTCTCTAAACGGAAAGGAAACTACATATATATTTAAAAAAAGGAATCTTAGAATAGTAAGAAGGGAGAAAGAACTAGGTAACCAAAAATATGGATAAATACAAAAGGCATTCCTTTTCCTAATGAGATTTCTAAATTTTATTTTGATGGTTGTAGCAAAATTATAACATTTTTTTGGTAGGGTTCTAATTGTATATAGAGGAGGTATTTCTGACAACTATATTATAAATGGAGGTAGGGTAAGGGAAATAAAGAGACTTAAGTTTTCTAGGCTTCATTCAACTGCTAAAATATGACATCAGTAGACTGTCCTATCTTATGTACATATAATAGAGAAATCAGTGAAAGAAAATTTATACAAATAGAGATACTCAAAACACTAATGAAAGCAAAATGGGATCCTAAAAAAAATTCAAGTAACTCACGAAATGACAGAAAAAAAAAAAAACCAGAAAAACAAAATTCATAAATTAAGCATTAACTTATTTCAAAGTAATCCAATGATTAAGGGAGAAGTCATGATGAAAATTAGAAAAACTTTTGTTTTAAATAACATTGAAAATGTAACATAGCACAACTCATGAGAAGCATTAAAGTCATGCTTAGAGGTAAGTTAATAGCATTAAATGCATATACTGCAAAAGAAGAAATGCTAAAAATCAACTAGCTAGATCTATCCCCATAAATTAGTATGCATAAGCAAACAAACCCAAAGAAAATATCAGTAAGGAAATGATGAAGATGAGAACAGAAATCAATGATATAGTAACCAAAACAAAGAGAAGAACAGTAAATCTAAAAGTTTGTTGCTTGAAAATTTTAATTGGCATTAATTATGAAAGATAATTTCATAAAATTGCTATTATACTGGAAAGATTGATCAAGAAAGAAGACAAAGTACACAAACAATAAATGTCAAGAATGTTGACAATACGGAATGTTTTAGTCTGTGTAGGCTGCTGTAAAAAAAATACCATAGACTGGATGGCTTATAAACAAGAGAAATTTATTTCTCACTGTTTTGGAGGTTGGAAAGTCCAAGATCAAAGTGCCAACAGATTTGATGTCTAGTGAGAGCCAGCTTCCTGGCTCATAGGTGGCCATCTTCTCACTGTGTTCTCTCATGGCAGAAGGGGCTCTCTGTGGTCTCTTTCATAAGAGCACTACTCCTGCCCTCATGACCACCACCCCTCCAAATACTATCATGTTGGGGAATAGGTTTCAACATATGAATTTTTGGGGGGGACACAAAAGTGTGTGCTATAGCACATATCCTATGTACAAATTTTTTTAAAATAGGGAATTATTGCTCAATGTGTATAAAGTTTCAGTTATGCAAGATGAATAAGTTCTAAAGATCTGCTGTACAACATAGTACATTTAGGTATCAATAGAGTACTATACTTTTTAAAATACATTGAAGATAGTTGTCATGTTAAGTGTTCTTACTATGCACACACACATAAAATACACACACAAAAAGAACACAAGGAATTTTTAGAGGTGATGGATATGTTTAGTATCTTGATTGTAGTATGTTAACATGGGTATATGCATATGTTCAAATTCATCTAAATGTATGCATTAAATGTGTGAATGTGCAATTTTTTGTATATCAAATATACCTCAATAAATCTTAGGAAAAAAAGAGAAAGCAGATTAGCCCTTGAACACTCATAAAAAAAGATAAAATAACTTTATGTCAATAAATTTATAAATTAGAAGAAACAGCCAAATTCATAGAAAGACACTAACTACCACACTCTCCCAAAAGGAATCTCTGAGTAATCATAAAATTGTTAAATATAAAATATTAAATTGAATCTGTAATTCAATATATTCCCAGAAAGTCATCTTCATGTCAATGTTGCTGACTTCTATCAGATATTTAAGTAAGATTTTACATCTGTGTTACATAAAATTCGTCCAGAGAAAAGAGAAAGTGTGAATTATTCTTAATTCAGTTTATGAGACTCTCATATTCTTTGTGAAAAACTGACAAGATTTTACATTAACAATATAAGCTAATAAGCTCGGTCCTGGAGACTGACGCTGAATCAGTATGACAGAGTAGAAGGACGTGCTCTCACTCCCTCTTGTGAACCACCAGAATCACAACTAGCTGCTGGACAATCACCAAAAGGAAGACACTGGAACTCACCAAAAAATATACCCCATATCCAAAGACAAAGGAGAAGCCACAATGAGACGGTAGGAGGGGCGCAATCACAGTAAAATCAAATCCCATAACTGCTGGATGGGTGACTCACAGACTGGAGAACACATACCACAGAAGTCCACCCACTGGAGTGAAGGTTCTGAGCCCCAAGTCAGGCTTCCCAACCTGGTGGTCCAGCAACTGGAGGAGGAATTCCTAGAGAATCAGACTTTGAAGGCTAGTGGGATTTGATTGCAGGACTTCGACAGGACTGGAGGAAAAAGAGACTGAACTCTTGGAGGGCACACAAAGTAGTGTGTGCATCGGGACCCAGGGGAAGGAGCAGTGACCCCAGGGGAGACTGAACCAGACCGACCTGCTAGTGTTGCAGGGTCTCCTACAGAGGTGGGGGGTGCCTGTGGCTAACCGTGGGGACAAGGACACTGGTAGCAGAAGTTCTGGGAAGTAATCCTTGGCGTGAGCCCTCCCAGAGTCTGCCATTAGCCCAACCAAAGAGCCCAGGTAGGCTTCAGTGTTGGGTGGCCACAGGCCAAACAACCAACAGGGAAGGAACCTAGCCCCACCCATCAGCAATAAAACAGATTAAAGTTTTACTGAGCAATAGTCAGCTCTCTTTTACCCACCACCAGTCCCTCCCATCAGGAAACTTGCACAAGCCTCATAGATAGCCTCATCCACCAGAGGGCAGACAGCACAAGCAAGAAGAACTACAATCCTGTTCCTGTGGAACAAAAACCACATTCAAAGAAAGATAGACAAGATGAAAAGGCAGAGGGCTGTGTACCAGATGAAGGAACAATATAAAACCCCAGAAAAACAACAAAATGAAATGCAGATAGGCAACCTTCCAGAAAAAGAATTCAGAATAATGATAGTGAAGATGATCCAGGACCTTGGGAAAAGAATGGAGGCAAAGATCGAGAAGATGAAAGAAATGTTTAACAAAGACCTAGAAGAATTAAAGAACAAACAGATGAACAATACAATAACTAAATGAAAACTACACTAGAAAGAATTAATAGCAGAATAACTGAGACAGAAAAACGGAGAAGTTACGGGGAAGACAGAATGGTGGAATTCACTGCTGCAGAACAGAATAAAGACAAAAGAATGAAAAGAAATGCAGACAGCCTAAGAGACCTCTGGGACAACATTGAACCCAACAACATTCACATTATAGGGGTCTCAGAAGGAGAGGAGAGAGAGAAAGGACCAGAGAAAATATTTGAAGACATTATAGTCCAAAACTTCCCTAACATGGGAAAGGAAATGGCCACCCAAGTCCAGGAAGCACAGAGAGTCCCATATAGGATAAACCCAAGGAGAAACACTCTGAGACACATCGTAATCAAATGGGCAAAAATTAAAAACAAAGAACAATTATTGAGAGCAGCAAGGGAAAAATGACAAATAACATACAAGGGAACTCCCATAAGGTTAACACCTGATTTCTCAGCAGAAACTCTACAAGCCAGAAGGGAGTGCCGTGATATACTTAAAGTGATGAAAGGTAAGAATTTGCAACCAAGATTACTCTACCCAGGAAGGATCTCATTCAGATTTGATGGAGAAGTCAAAACCTTTACAAACAAGCAAAAGCTAAGAGAAATCAGCACCACAAAACCAGCTCTAAAACAAATGCTACAGGAACTTCTCTAAGTGGGAAAAACAAGAGAAGAAAAGAACCTACAAAAACAATCCCCAAAACAATTAAGAAAATGGTAATAGGAACATACATATCGATAATTATCTTAAACGTGAATAGATTAAATGCTCCAACCAAAAGACAGAGGCTTGCTGAATGGATACAAAAACAAGACCCATATATAGGCTGTCTACAAGAGACGCATTTCAGACCTAGGGACACATACAGACTGAAAGTGAGGGGATGGAAAAAGATATTCCATGCAAATGGAAATCAAAAGAAAGCTGCAGTAGCAATACTCATGTCAGATAAAGTAGGCTTTAAAAGAATGTTACAAGAGACAAGGAAGAACACTACATAATGATCAAGGGATCAATACAAGAAGTACATATAACAATTATAAATATATATGCCCCCAACATAGGAGCACCTCAATACATAAGGCAACTGCTAACAGCTATAAAACAGGAAATCAACAGTAACACAATAATAGTGGGGAACTTTAACACCTCAATTATACCAATGGACAGATCATCCAAAATGAAAATAAATAAGGAAACAGAAGCTTAAAATGACACAATAGACCAGATAGATTTAATTGATATTTATAGGACATTCCATCCAAAAACAGCAGATTACACTTTCTTTTCAAGTGCGCACGGAACATTCTCCAGGATAGATCACATCCTGGATCACAAATCAAGCCTCAGAAAATTTAAGAAAATTGAAATCATATCAAGTATCTTTTCTGACCACAATGCTATGAGATTAGGAATAAATTACAGGGAGAAAAATGTAAGAAGCACAAACACATGAAGGCTAAACAATACATTACTAAATAAACCAGAGATCACTGAAGAAATCAAAGAGGAAAACAAAAAACACCTAGAGACAAATGACAATGAAAACAGAATGATCCAAACCTATGTGATGCAGCAAAAGCAGTTCTAAGACGAAAGCTTAGAGCTATACAAGTCTACCTCAAGAAACAAGAAAAAGCTCAATAAACAATCTAACCTTACACCTAAAGGAGATAGAGAAAGAAGAACAAACAAAACCCAAATATAGCAGAAGGAAAGAAATCATAAAGGTCAGAGCAGAAATAAATGAAATAGAAACAAAGAAAGCAATAGCAAAGATCAATAAAACTAAAAGCTGGTTCTTTGAGAAGATAAACAAAATTGATAAAGCATTAACCAGACTCATCAAGAAAAAGAGGGAGAGGACTAAATCAGTAAAATTAGAAATGAAAAAGGAGAAGTTACAACAAACACCACAGAAATACAAAGGATCAAAAGAGATTACTACAGACAACTCTATGCCAATAAAATGGACAACCTGCAAGAAATGGACAAATTCGTAGAAAGGTATAACCTTCCAAGACTGAATCAGGAAGGAGTAGAAAATATGAACAAACAAATCACAAGTAATGAAATTGAAACTGTGATTAAAAATCTTCCAACAAACAAAAGTCCAGGACCAGATGGCTTCACAGGTGAATTCTTTCAAACATTTAGAAAAGAGCTAACACCCATCCTTCTCAAACTCTTCCAAAAAATTGCAGAGGAAGGAACACTCCCAAACTCATTCCATGAGGCCACCATCACCCTGATACCAAAACCAGACAAAGGTACTACCAAAATAGAAAATTACAGACCAGCATCACTGATGAATATAGATGCAAAAATCCTCAACAAAATACTAGCAAACAGAATCCAACAACACATTAAAGGGATCATACACCACAATCAAGTGGGATTTATCCCAAGGATGCAAGGATTCTTCAATATACACAAATCAATAATGTGATACACCATATTAACAAATTGAAGAAGAAAAACCATATGATCATCTCAGTAGATGCAGAAAAAGCTTTTGACAAAATTCAACACCCATTTATGATAAAAACTCTCCAGAAAGTGGGCAGAGAGGGAACTACCTCAACATAATAAAGGCCATATATGGCAAACCCACAGCAAACATCATTCTCAATGGTGAAAAACTGAAAGCATTTCCTCTAAGATCAGGAATAAGACAAGGATGTCCACTCTCACCGCTATGATTCAACATAGTTTTGGGAGTCCTAGCCATGGCAATCAGAGAAGAAAAAGAAATAAAAGGAATACAAATTGGAAAAGAAGAAGTAAAACTGTCACTGTTTGCAGATGACATGATACCATACATAGAGAATCCTAAAGATGCTACCAGAAAGCTACTAGAGCTAATCAATGAATTTGGTAAAGTAGCAGGAAACAAAATTAATGCACAGAAATCTCTTGCATTCCTATACAGTAATGATGAAAAATCGGAAAGAGAAATTAAGGAAACACTCCCATTTACCATTGCAACAAAAAGAATAAAATACATAGGAATAAACCTACCTAGGGGGACAAAAGACCTGTATGCAGAAAACTATAAGACACTGATGAAAGAAATTAAAGATGATACCAACAGATGGAGAGATATACCATGTTCTTGGATTGGAAGAATCAATATTTTGAAAATGACTGTACTACCCCAAGCAATCTACAGATTCAAAGCAATCCCCATCAAATTACCAATGGCATTTTTTTATGGAACTAGAACAAAAAAAATCTGAAAATTTGTATGGAGACACCAAAGACGCCGAATAGCCAAAGCTGTCTTGAGGGAAAAAAATGGAGCTGGAGGAATCAGACTCCTTGACTTTAGACTTTACTACAAAGCTACAGTAATCAAGACAATATGGTACTGGCACAAAAACAGAAACATAGATCAATGGAACAAGATAGAAAGCCCAGAGATAAAGCCTCACACCTATGGTCAACTAACCTATGACAAAGGAGGCAAGGATATACAATGGAGAAAAGACAGCCTCTTCAACAAGTGGTGCTGGGAAAACTGGACAGCTACATGTAAAAGAATGAAAAATTGAACACTCCCTAACACCATACACAAAAATATACTCAAAATGGATTAGAGACCTAAATGTAAGACTGGACACTATAAAACTTTTAGAGGAAAACATAGGAAGAACACTGTTGGACATAAATCACAGCAAGATCATTTTTGATCCTAGAGTAATGGAAATAAAAACAAAAATTAACAAATGAGACCTAATGAAACTTCAAAGCTTTTGCACAGCAAAGGAAACCATAAACAAGATGAAAAGACAACCGTCAGGATGGGAGAAAATATTTGCAAATGAATCTACGGACGAAGAATTAATCTCCAAAATATATAAACAGCTCATGCAGCTCAGTATTAAAAAACAAACAACCCAATCCATAAATGGGCAGAAGACCTAAATAGACATTTCTCCAAAGAAGACCTACAGATGGCCAAGAAGCACATGAAAAGCTGTGCTTAACATCACTAGTTATTAGAGTAATGCAAATCAAAACTACAATGAGGTATCACCTCACACCAGTTAGAATGGGCATCATCAGAAAATCTACAAACAACTAATGCTGGAGAGGGTGTGGAGAAAAGGGAACCCTCTTGCACTGTTGGTGGGAATATAAATTGATACCACTATGGGCAACAGTATGGAGTTTCCTTAAAAAAACTAAAAATAAAATTACCATATGATCCAGCAATCCCACTACTGGGCATATACCCAGAGAAAACCATAATCCAAGGAGACACATGCACCCCAGTGTTCATTGCAGCAGTATTGAGAATAGCCAGGTCATGGAAGCAACCTAAATGCCCATCGACAGACAAATGGATAAAGAAGGTGTTTTACATATATAGAATGGAATATTACTCGGCCATAAAAAGGAGTGAAATTGGGTCATTTGTTGAGACATGGATGGATCTAGAGACTGTCATGCAGAGTGAAGTAAGTCAGAAAGAGAAAAACAAATATCGTATATTAATGCATATATGTGGAACATAGAAAAATGGTACAGATGAACCAGTTTGCAGGGCAGAAATTGAGACACAGATGTAGAGAAGAAACTTATGGACTCCAAGGGGGGAAAGCCGTGGGTGGGTGGGGGTGGTGGTGTGATGAATTGGGTGATTGGAATTGACATGTATACAGTAATGTGTATAAAATTGATGACTAATACAAACCTGCTGTATAAAAAAATAAAATTAAATTAAAAAATTAAAAAAATAAATAAAATAAAATCTTGGACAAAAAAAGAAAAAAGAAGCTTGGTCCTTTGTGACCACCTAGAGGGTTGGGATAGGGAGTGTGGGAAGTGAGACGCAAGAGGGAGGAGATATGGGGATATATGTATATGTATAGCTGATTGACTTTGTTATACAGCAGAAACTAACACACCATTGTAAAGCAGCTGTAGTCCAGTAAGGATGTTAAAAATATATATAAGCTAATAAACTAATAAAAACATTTAGAAATCTTAAAGAAATCATTAGCTTATCTAGTCAGTAAATACATTAAATGGATAAAGCTTGATGGTTAATTTTCATTACAAAAATAGTATGACATTTGAAAATTAATAAAATTGACAACATTGACAGAATAGAAGGAAGAGTTTGAGCATTACAATAGATGTAAAAAAATGCATTTGATAGAATTAGATGTTTATTCTCAATAAAGATTTGTTTATTTAGCAGTGTCTACAGAATTAATGCATAGCAAAAAAAATAATCTTTAAAGATGAAATGTGAAAGTCTTTCTTCTAAAATCAGTGACAAGAAAAAAATGTTTATCTCTTTTTTTTTTTTCTATTTTGTATTGGAGATTCTAGCAAGTGCAATAAGGCAAGAAAATCCAATAATAAGAAATTTTGATTTTATTGGTTAAGGATATGCCTTGGATATTGATATTTATAAGGGCTCCTCCAGATGATTCTACTGTATATCCATGGTCTAGATTCCCCATATTATAATCTGCCATTCCTGGGATTTGCAGGAGCAGTTGGAAAGTGACTAACTGGGGTCTTTGTTTTCCTTAACCTATCCTATAGGGTGTCTGCCACTACTTCTTTGATTTTGCTACTAAGGACACCCACCCTAATATTCTAATCAACATGGCTTTGACAAAGGCTGGAGAAAAGCAGAATTCATACCAACATGCCAGTTCACATGTCTTAGTCTCCCTGAGATTTATACACAATTTTCTCTTTATCTTCATATTTTCCTTCCCTTGTCCTTGAGACTGATGATGTGGAAGAAGTAAGCACCATCAGTCACTACTAATTCCATCATCTTGGAAGGAACCTGAATGTCTAATTCCAGCTTAAGGTATAGGAATTATAAATTGTCATAGAGATGTCCCAATATTCCGTCATCACCATAGACAATCACTAATGTATCTTTTCTTTCTGTGGAATTTCCCTATTTTTAATTTTTACTTTCTCATCTTTTCCTCCACCCATGTATCTTTCTATGTGCTGTATTTTGTAGTAAAGGAATGTGAAGGCATCTGATTTCATCAGAAAAAATGGTATTTAAGATTAGAAATTTCTGTATTAGCAAATATTTCTTTAAAAAATGGATGTTAATTGGTTGAAAAACTACAGATAAAAGGCATCCTTTATCACTTTTATCCTAGAAAATTTAATTGAACTATATATATGGAATTTCAAAATTAAATTAAAATACATAGTTATTTCAATTCTAGTGATGTATATACATCATTCTCCACAAATGTGTTAAATTACAATTAGTAAATAAAATATTGCAAGTGACATATGCAGCATTTACCAAATTAAGTAAACCAGAGACAATAATTTTCAATCCAAGTGGATTATTATGGATCAAAATGATTGAAATTTAAAGATTAAAAAGTCCAATTAAAGATAATTGAACTTGTAATGGCCTAAAATTTGAGAGGAAAATTAATTAAAATAAGAAATATTAACATTAAGATGCTTTTGTAGAAGATTGATTTGTTCTAGTTATTTTGACTCTTTATTTTAACCTTGCTTGAGATGATTTAAAAAGAGCAGTTATCTTCAAACTGTTTGATAATAACAGATTTTTAAGTGTTTAAACCTTCAGAGAAAAAGCACCAGATGATTAAATGTCATAATAAATTTATTGGAAATGAATGAATTTTAGTTCCATAGCTAAAAAAAAAAATCATTTAAGGTGATTCAAATAATTATGTTATGTTTTCATTCTGGATTAGCTAAGAATAACCTTTGCAGTTTTAAAATGGATATTCACAATAAATCTTATAGAAGCTCATTTTCTCTGTCCTTCACTGGAAGGAAGAGGCCATTAGAGGGCATCTTTGCTAAAGAATAAGGGCTCACCCTTACATGGCACTTCTTGGACCCTATTGTTTTTTAATTGTTAGAGTTTCAGAGGCTTGATTAATATTGGAAGGTAATTTTCCTATCTAGAAATGGTACATTAAAAAAGTAGTAAATTAACTGTTCTATGAAGCAACTAAATTGGTTGAATCTTAGAAATCTCTGATTTCATTACACATGCTACTAAGTGTACCCTGCTAGGTAATCATCTCCTTCCTGGAGTAAGACTCATGAAGGGTCAGATGGAGTTCTGGAGTAGATTTCCTCTCTGTTCATTGGGTCTCAAAGTTGATATAAACAGGTATCATTAATACTCTTCAGGTGTTGAGAGAAGCTTGTGCCATGGTACTCAGAGTTTAAATAAGGACTAATTAGTTAAATTTGTTTTAAAGAATGCTTTTCACTTATCTATCTGAAAATGATTGGATTACAAAATAAAAGGAAAGAGCCTAATCAAGATACAAGTGTAATTATTACAATTCATTGTCAGTTAATGACTTAACAAATAATTATTGACTTAATATAAGCCAGACCCAGGGCTACATGCCTATTTCTTATGAAATGTCCTATGTGTCATAAAGTCTGGAGTTTCAAAAATATATTAGTAATATATATTAACAAGAAAAAGAAGCCAACAAAAATGCTTAAGCTTAGATGCATGAAATCATCTGTATTTGTATCATTGTTATTAATATTTTATATTTTTATATATTTTTAAATTTTTATTTTTTATTGACGTATAGTTGATTTACAGTGCTGTGCCAATCTCTGCTGTACAACAAAGTGACTCAGTTATCCACATATATCATTTTTTTATATTCTTTCCCACTATGGTTTATCACAGGATATTGAACATAGTTCCCTGTGCTATACAGTAGGACCTTGTTGTTTATCCATTCTAAATGCAATAGTTTGCATCTACCAACTCCAAATGCCCACTCCATCCCTCTCCCTTCCCCCTCCCCCTCGGCAACCACAAGTCTGTTCTCTATGTCTGTGAGTCTGTTTCTGTTTTGAGAACAGGTTCATTTGTGCCATATTTTAGATTCCACATATAAGTGATATCATATGGTACTTGTCTTTCTCTTTCTGACTTACTTCACTTAGTATGATAATCTATTCGCATCCATGTTGCAAATGGCAGTATTTCATTCTTTTTTATGGCTGAGTAGTATTCCTTTGTATATATGTACCATATCTTCTCTATCCATTCATCCAGTTTTTAATTTATTTTAGGTACCTGGATGGCTTTGTACTGCTTTCCTTATAATTGAGTTAGCAGTATTTCTTGTGGGAAATTTATTAAGTCCAAGTGTACCTGGAATGATGTCATATATAGGCCAGCAAAAAGGATTAAGTAACTCATTTGATTCAATTGCAAGCCTGATAGTGGAACTAAATCCCATCTACTAAGCATTTAATCAGCAGTCAGCATATCCTTAGTATTGACACATTGTTTCTAGGCACGCTATGTAATGCCTTGGTCCCTAGTATCCTGCTAAGGTAACATCAGAACCTACACTGTCACTGGTTTTGATACAGAGGTAGATTCGAATCAGAGGTCAGAGGCACCAGGGAACAGAACTCCTGGACCATTTCTCTACTCTCTACCTCTGTCTCCCACATCTCTTCTCTCTTCCCCAGAGTATCGGATATTCATTGTATAGCTCTCTATTCCCCTTAGAACCTGTAAATTTTGGAAAACAAATATCAGTAATACATAGCTCTTTTTCTCTCTATTCTGTTACATTCTTCCACCATTTAAAATAAAATTAAAGAAAACCAAAATAATGAAGTCTTTCTCTGATTCACTGAATGTGTCCCCAAGAAAGAAATATTACTAAATTAGTAAAATATTAAATAATTTAACCTCTGAGGAGGTTCTAAATGACCTAGAGAACTATATGTAATGGGGATCTCACAGGCCATTTTTAAATTTCTCTGTGTTGGTCAGCTGTGAGAGAAATACCTCTATTCCTGAAAGCTTATTCTCTCTAAGCTGGCTTATTACCTCTATCAACAACTGATTTAAAAGGCAAAGAATAGGAATATCAGCACAGTTGCCCTTTCAACATTACATGTGACTTTTATTTTAAGAATGAATCCTGATTTTAAACTGATATGTTCTATTTGTTCAGGTCTGTTAACTTGAGACTATTCTAATTTTCATGGCCACTGTAAAATGACCTCCTAAAAATGAGACACATTTCATGAATTCATGCAGTATATGGAAACAAAATTGTCACAACTGTAGTTGTTCACAATGAAAAGAAATAATCCAGAGTGGCGAAATAATACATGCTTCCTTTTATGGGAACTGTATAAACAAATTACTACAGCTTTCAAGATTTCAAATACCTATGTGTAGTATATATGAAAATGTACATATTTGTGTGTTTTTACAATGATGTAAAATTTGGGGAGAACTTGATAATGCTATAACTCTAATGGATAAAAATTATTAAGTGAAAATTCTTAACTTCTAATATATGTTTCCACTTAAGTATTTTGTTCTCTTTTCTTTTTTATTTTAAAAGTTATTTTAAATTCTGCCCCCTGTGTATTTGACTTCCACATGAATGGATAATGCTGAGAGAATATTCTAACTGGTGTAATTAGTATCCAGCACCCAATGTACTGCAATAAAACGCTTCTTTCACTTAGTCCCCTGGGTCACACATTGTCCCCTTGAGTGCACGGAATAAAAATTCAACACTTTAATCTCTTTACTAAAAGATTCCCTGGGGTTAGAGAAGTGTACTAAAAATTACTTTATTAAAGATGTTTTTAGTCTGCCTAATGTGTTTTGCCAATCTAAAATGCAAAGAAAAAAATTTAAAAACACTTTATACATTGTTGGATGTATTAAAAGAACAATAAGATGGAATTCAATTAATATTTATTGAGCAACTATTATACACAAGAGATTCTTTCAGACACTGTATAGAGTTTTTTTTTTTTTTTTTTTTGCGGTACACGGGCCTCTCACTGTTGTGGCCTCTCCCGTTGCGGAGCACAGGCTCCGGACGCGCAGGCTCAGCGGCCATAGCTCACGGGCCTAGCCGCTCCACGGCATGTGGGATCTTCCCGGACCGGGGCATGAACCCGTGTCCCCTGCATGGGCAGGCGGACTCTCAACCACTGTGCCACCAGGGAAGCCCTGTATAGACTTTTAAAACAATATTTTGTTTCTCATCTTGAAAACCTTATAATGTAATAGTGAAAGAAGACAAATATATGCTTACAGGAATATAAGCATGCTACAATCTAGGTAATATCAAAAAGCCATGGAGACACAGAAAAATAAGATATTTTCCCACAGGGTGCACAAGAAAGCCTTTCTGCTTTAAAATGTGTCCTTTTCATGCAGTTGATGTTTTCTTTGCTTTTCTAACTTCTAGGAGTTATTTGTAACTCACAGAAACTTTATAAGAAATCATAATTATGTTGTTAAAATATATAAAAGATAATAGAGCTCTCTACTTTCTTAGAAAATTAACACTGCCTGTTCTTGGAGGGTTTACAAATATGTGTGATCAGGTCAGCCTATAGTAGCAGAATTGTGTCTGCCATGCCACGTGTCATAGCAATGCTGTGAAAGTGGGAAGGAAGATACAAGGATTGAATATTATATAATATACACATGCACATTAGTGTTTATGAATGTATGTTGTGTAATTCTGAAACATATAATTTCCAAGATGGTAAAATCTTAATGTCTTCCACTTATTTTGCTAGCCTTAAATGTGCTATTATTATACATGCAAAATAATTTCAAAATTATGTGTGGGTATGAATGTGTGTGAGTAAATCATGGAATCTTCTACAGCATCACAGATACAAACTAGACATAACATTTTTTGAAAAAGGAATGGATATTTTAACTTTGACTATTATTAAGACCTACTATTTTTAAGTACAAAACATTCAATTTCTTGATACACTTCTAATTTCAATGTATAATTAATACTTTTTAAAGAATAACTTTCAAATATTACTTAATTCTGGGGCATTTTGAAATAAATAGGTTTAAATTCACACTATGTATAAGTTAGTCATGTATAATTATGTATAAATTAAACAGTCAGAGAAAGAAGCACAATTCTCAGAGAGGTGGACATAGACTCAGGAAAATTTCCAGATATGGAAGAATATTCTCTGAATCAGTATACAAATGATGATATAGAAACTCAATCTGAATATGTAAATAGAAAAAAAATACTAATGTAGATATAGCTTTAAATACTTATAACAGTGCTAATTTATAATGGTGTTCAGCACTTCATAAGATGTTATTGCCATCATTTGTCTTCACTAAAACTTCTTGACTTATGGTATTCGGGGTAATTATACCAGTACCATATAACAACCAGTATAAAATGTAAATCAGTGACACAATAAGTTTTGCCTTTTAGAAAATGATTTGACACATAATTATTCCAAAAATGTAGGTCTATAAAAAGGAGATATTTTTATAGTCACTGACTCACACAATCTCAGTACTGGGAAAAAAATGAAGCATTTGTATTAGACCAAACACTGTCAAAGTGTGTATCACATTATGGCTAATGAACTGATCAGCTTATTCTTATGTAACCTTATTCACTGTCCTCCCTCCCGGTTTCCCTTTCACTGCCTATTCTATCTTGGGCAGCTTTGACAAGATGTTTTGTCATCTTTTCATTGAATGAATACTGGTCTCCCTGTAATTTCCAGGCATGGGTCTTTATCATTACTTTGTTTTGTTTGCTAATGATTCTAAAATCAACATGGCAAAAATATAATTAATTTCCTATTTAATACCTCTTTGTGAACACCTTGTTTTTTGTATGCTAAATTTATCTTCAGTTTCTTATACTTTCTTATCAGAAGTCTGGGGCAAAACAGTATTTTTATTCTAGGATCATGGAAAGAAATATCTTAGAAGTTGCTTTAATAAAATGCAAAAAGATGATTGTATCATTATTTTAGAAAATCAACAAATAAAACTGTAAATTATTAATCAACATGTGAAATACCTTTGTGTTTATAATTTTAATACATATAAGATAACAACAAATTGTTGCTCTGATGGAAAGGAAAATGCCACCAAATACCCATCATGGTATCATGGGCATCGTGGCTGCATAGGCATAATCTATGCAGCGATTTTTTGTCAGCATATCTAAAATATGCAAAGAACTCATACATCTCAGCATCAAAAAAAACATCTGATTAAAAATGAGCAGAGAAGTTGAATATATATTTTTCTGAAGAAGACATACAGATGGTCAACAAACGTGAAAATATGCTGAATATCACTAATTATGAAGGAAATGTAAATCAAAGCCGCAATGAGATATCACCTCACAGCTGTCAGAATGGCTATTATCAAAAAGACTACAAATAACAAGTGTTGGAGAGGTTATGGAGAAAAGGAACCCTAGTACACTGTTGATAGAAATGTGAAATATACTGCAGCCAATATGGAAAACAGTGTGGAGGGTCCTCAAAAAATTAAAAATAGAACTACCATATGATGTAGCAGTTCCACTTCTAGATATCTGTCTGAAGAAAACAAAAACACTGATTTGAAGACAGATATGCACTCCTGCGTTTATCACAGCATTATTTACAATAGCCAAGATATGTAATCAACCTATGGGTTCATCACTAAGTGAATGGATAAAGAAGATGTGATATATCATACATACATACATATATATATATATATATATATATATATATATATATATATATATATATATATATATATATAATAGAATGTTAGATATATTACTTTGCCATAAAAAAATCATGAAATTTTGCCACTTACGACAACATGAATGGACCTAGAGGATATTATATTAAGCAAAGTAAGTCAATCAGAGAAAGACAAATACTCTATGATATCACTTACATGTGGAATCCAAAGAGCAAAACAAATGATCAAATGATCAACCAAAATGGAAACAGACTCATACATACAAAGAACAAACTGGTGGTTGCCAGAGGAGAGGAGTGTCGGGGAATGGGAGTAAGAGGTACAAACTCCCAGTCATAAAATAAATACATCATGGAGATGTAATATACAGCATAGGGAATATAGTCAACAATATTGTAATAACTTTGTACGGTGACACGTGGTTGCTAGACTTATCATGATCATTTCATAATGTGTATAAGTGTCTAATCACTATGTTGTACACCTGATACTAATATAGTATTATAAGTCAACTATAGTTCAGTTATAAAAAAAAATTTGAAATTTTAATCCTGAAAAAAATTAAAAAATAAAATAAAGCCACCTTTAAATTTTCTGATACACAGTTTGTGTTAGGCTTAAATAATTAAAATTAGGAGAAGCAGTGTGATATTCTAGAAAGTCTATTTAAAGTGAACACGAGGTCTGACTTTTCTTCACACTGTGGATTTGTAAGTGTTTAATTATGTATAAAACATTATAGAGGTGAGATGCTGGCACAGTGCCTGATCCATGATTACTGTTCAATGAGAAGAAGCTGTCAGGCAGATAGAAGCCTTTGGCAGAATTCTGGCCACCTTTTTGATGGCTGTTCAATCGTAACTATTATTCTTCTCCCAAGAGTTTCAATCAACATCCTGATGTGGGTATGTGGCCCTATATCATTTTTTATTAATTGAGACAGAAAAAGATTGATGATAGCAATCACTAACCTGCTCATTTTTCATCTAAGTATAATGTATAGTAAATATAGAATTTTTTTTAATAATTGATTTAACATATAATTTACATTTTGAGAGAAGGAAGTGTCCCTGATATATTTAGATGATTAAATTACTTGCCTTTATTTGCTGATATAATACTAATTGATAATATAAGGATTTTCTCAACTAGTGTGCAAAGAATAGGTGAAAAAATTGTTATTCAATAAAATACATTTCATATGAGAGAACTTTTTGAATTCCATATTTTAACAATGAAGGTTCCTTGCTCACTTGTGATTTCCTGTTGGTATCACAGTGTTATCTCAAAGATAGAAAGTCATGAAACTTCATGTTTCTATTTGTCCTACAGAGCTACCCCTTTTTAGTATACAAAGATGGAGCAACTGCTGTGACCTAAATTAATTCTGAGCTATAAAAGTTAACAGGTCTCCTTAAACAGCAATTTTTTCTTCTTGTCAGTCCACAAAACCGTGAAAGATTGCAGTTAAACATCGTTCTCGGTCATCTTAAGAGAAGTCATAGTGTCTTGCATTATATATCATTCTAGTCAATTGGTTGCAGTCATATCTGTCACTACAAAGCTCACCCTTGCAAAAGAAAAATGTAGTTCAATCCTGCTTGTATTATGTATACACAATTGGTTTCTTTAAATGTATATTGCATATCTAGAAGTAAAGAGACACCAGTCCTGTGAAACATGCAGTGACAAACGTGCCTCAGTTTCTCAGTGTATCTCTTTGATATGGGAGATCACTTATGAGGATGAGCACAGATTAGACCATTTGAAGGCAAATTGGCAGTACTGTTTGTCTCTTTAACACAATTCCAATGAAAATATAAAATGTCAATACTGAATCTCTTAAGCATGTGATTCTTGACAAATATGCTTATTTTCCTTTTATAGATTAACATCAACAGATGGCTCACAATAGTCCAGTGAGACAAGTGTGTGTTTTCCTTCTGATGTTATGATTGCATTTCTATTATATGATTATATTTTTTTCAAGAGAGTAGGCACCAAATACAATTAGACATAAAGCATAAGGCTTAAGTTATGCAAACCCATAATAAAGAAAATGTATGATTGGTCTCACTAAAAAATATGATTCCTTTTTTAGTCTATTTTCAGCATTATGGGAATAAAAGTGATAAATGTACTTTCTCATGTGCTCCTAGAGCTTAGAAAATAACTATAAACACCTAATTACTTTATAAACAATCTTTCTATTCCAAATGTTTACTGTCTACAAATTTAAATTTTCATAAAACTTGATTATGCTCTTTCAAATATATATATATGAATTTGCACCTTGACAGAATTTTTATAGATCATTTTCAACGCACGAGGTCAGATTCTCTGTCTGTTTTAATCCCTGCTCTGCACTCATTACCTAACACGGTCTCTTCCATGTATTTAACCAAGATACCTATTTTTGTATGTGTGTTTTTAATATTTTCCTAAGAAAAAATGTATTTTAGCTTACTCAATAATTTAGACTCTGAAAAATGCAGATTGCTTTGGTCACAGAAAGTAGAGCACGCTGCATTTTCTCATCAAATCAGGTGTGTGTGCACGCATATAATAACATTTCTAAGTAGCCATTAAGATTTCAATGTGGTTAAAAAAGTGAAAAAAAACACAGTGGTATTATTTTTCTTAATGCATATTCAGTGAGTGGTCTAGAAAAATATTTATGTTTCAAAGCATTAGATGGAGGACCTCTGGGCTGCTGATAATATTCTATTCTTGACGTGGGCTATGTTCATTTCATGATATTTCATTGAGGTGTGCATTGAAGATTTGTGCACATTTCTGTTTGTTATACTTTAATAAGTTGTTTAAGAAATGAAAACTGGGAAGATGGAATCTTATTTGTGGGATCAAGCTATGAAAAAACCCTCATGTTTTAGGAAATTGAATCTGCTTAATTACTTTCTCATTTTTACTCATCTCCTAAGTATTTTGAGTTTAGCTGATCTATTTCCACCAAAACTCTATTCTCAGTTGAATCCTTGATTTCATAATTTGCATAACTATTGAAGGACAGTGATCGCTCTTCTTTATAGGGGCTTATGCAGACTTCCCAGGGATTTAAATAAACTATAATACTTTCCTCAATACTTTGAGACCTGTGATGACTTTCTAGTTTCTTCTTGTCAGGGTCAGAGCTGCATCTCTACCCCAGATTGTTCTCTTCCAGCATTAACAAAAGGAATACCACAACACGCACCAAAAAAGAAACACAAGGACATTTTTCAAGGTGATAAATGTGTCTGTTACATTGATACTGTGGTGACGGTTTCACTGGTGTTTGCATATGTCCTCTCCTAACCCTTCCGCCCCTCCCTTCCCTGGCCCCCCAGGTCTATAAATTGCAGGAGTCTTTTGCTTGGAGACTCTGTTGGCAGTGAGACAGTCCATGCTACCTGTGCTGTTTCACCTGATCCTCCCTCTCCTGAGAGGAACATTGCAAAAATATTGTAGGAGCCAAAATTCCCTTTCCTGCATAGTCCATTTCTTATACTAGTGCAGTTAGTGACTAAAAGATTGATAGTTACTTTCAGTTTGGCTCATTGTTTTAATTGACCAGCTTAACACCTGGATACTCAGCTCTTTTGAGGAATAACTATTTAAAGTGATAATAGTAACAATGTATGGAGTGACTATAGCATATGGATAAGTGAAGCAAATGACAGGATATCCCAACAGACAAGAAGGAGGAATTGGGAATTCTTTGTTACAAGTGAACTGCACTACGTGTGGACCAGTATACTGATATTCGGAGGTTGGTTTAGACTGATTTAAAAGTACACTGTAAACTCTAGGGTAACCACTAATTTTTTTAAAGAAGTATCATTGACACCTAAGAGAAGAGACAAAATGAAATTATATAACATTTAATAAAAACCAGAGGAGGCTAGAAAAGAGGAGAAAAAAAATGAAAGTAGAAAACTGTTACAAATATGGTAGATATTTATCAAACTATATTGCTAACCACTTTAAATGTGGATGATCCTAGTGCACCAAAATATAAGACAGATTGTCAAAGTGGGAGGAAAAAGACAACACCCAATTATATGCAGTCTGCAAAATATTTAAATATGAAGACCCAGACAGACTCAAAGTGAAGGGATGGAGAAATAAATGTCTTGTTTACACAAAAGAAAGGAAAGATTGAGTAGCAATATTAATTTCAGATAAAGCAGTCCTCAGAACAGTGAAAATTATCAGAGGTAGTAAGGGGTATTACATGATGATAACATGAACCTAATATAATTAATATCAATAGAAAAAAATGAACGTCAAAATAATTCAAAATAAATGAGGAAAAATATATAACTGAAAGGAGGAATAGACAAATCCACTATTACAGTTTGAGAGTTTCATATCCCTGTGTCAGCTATAAATCAAACAGGCAGAAAATCAGAAAGGATATAGTTGGCAATATCAATCAACTTAATTTAACTGGCATTTATAGATTACTCCATCTAACACCAGCCAAATACACATTTTTTTTTTTCAAGTTCACATGGAACACTTGCCAAGTATAATGGGGTGGAGACTTTGGGGACATAGGGAAATAAATGCATTTTGCATGTGGAACTGACATGAATTTTTGGAGGCCACAGGGCGCACTGTGGTAGGCAGAATAATGAGTCCTGTAAGAGGTCCATAACCTAATGCCTGCAACCTGTGGATATGTTACCTTACATTGCAAAAGGTACTTTGTAGGTGTGGTTAAATTAAGGATCTTGAGATGGAAAGATTATCCTGGGTTACGTGAAGACACAACATACGGAAATTCATACAGGGAGACGTACATAACCTGAATAGTCTTATATTTCTTTTTAAAAATGAATGAATAATTAATAACCTGCCACAAGAAAGTTCGAAGGGTGAGAAACCAAGCACTTATCCTCTAAGATAGGGAATAAAACAAGGATATCCTCTCTCTCTACAACTATTGAGTAACATACAAGAAGTCCTAGTTATTTCAGTTAAATAAGAAAGAAAATGTGTACACTTTTGGAAGGAAGAAATAAAATTGTCTTTGTTCATAGATGATAAGACTGCTTACCTAGAACATCACAAAGAATTTTTTTTTTTTTTTTTTTTTTTTGCGGTACGCCGGCCTCTCACTGCTGCGGCCTCTCCCGTTGCGGAGCACAGGCTCTGGACGCGCAGGCTCAGCAGCCATGGCTCACGGGCCCAGCCGCTCCGCGGCATGTGGGATCTTCCCGGACCGGGGCACGAACCCGTGTCCCCTGCATCGGCAGGCGGACTCTCAACCACTGCACCACCAGGGAAGCCCCAAGAATTTTTAAAAATTAGAACAAATGAGCGTGAATGGAAAGGTTGCAGGCTACAAGGTGTTTTAGCTGTCATAGCAAAATATCAAATGCTGGGTGGCTTAAAACAACAGAAATTTATTGGTTCATAATTCTGGAGGTATCAGTAGGACCAGGCTCTTTTTGATAGCTCTAGGGGAGAATCCGTCCTTGCCTCTTCTGGCTTCTGGTTCTTGTGGAAAATCCTTGGTCTTCCCTGGCTTGTAGTTGCCTCATTTCAGTTATATTACTGTCTTCTCCTTGTGTGTGTTCACATCATCTTCACATGTGTGACTGCTTCCTTGACCAGAATTTCTCCTTTTTATAAGGACATCAATCACATAGGATTAGGGCTCACCCTAGTGATCTCATTTTAATTTAATTACCTCTATAAAGACCCTGTTTCCAAATAAGGTCACATTCTGAGGTACCAGGGAACAAGACATCAATATACATTTTGGGGGGGTGGGCACTAAATTCAACCCATAACACAAGGTTAATATTCAAATTTATCTATATATTAGCAAGGACAAATTGGAATTTGAAATTAAAAATACCACTTACAATAGCATCAAAAATGAATTAAAGATTTAAATATTAGAAAGAGATATAGAGAATCTATAAGCAGAAGCCTAAGTAACTTTGAAATAAGTTGAGTCAGTAAGACTAAAGGCAAAACAAACACCCCAAAACTGTACATTAACTGTACTCTAGTTTATAAAATTGTTTTCTAAGAGACTACAGGTTAACAATTCTGATTGGTAATACTATTCATGCATATTGGAATTCAAGGGTTGTGTAAATGGAGAAAAGATGGCGAGAGTCCGATTTCTCACTGTTGGAGTGAGAGTTTACAGATAAGCCTGGGGAGGAGGCCGAAATAATCCATGTGGTGATGGATTAGAGTTAAGAGACTTCAGTTTGAGTGTATGATTAGCTTAATATAAATGTGAATATGTCCTTATGGAAATACATGTTTACATTTATGCATGGAATGGTATATGTTCATATATTTCCCTGCTCTGTCATCTGAGAGGGCCCAGAAATAATGACACCTCAAGAACCACTAATACTCCTAGCCCATCTTGGTTTCTAATATGCTATAATAAAGGAACTAAGTCTTCTTGGAAAGATACCTAAGTCTCTTGGAAAAATGGGTCAGGAGGATGTATCCAAGATGAGTCTGAAGTATCTTATAGTGCCAGAGAATAAGGAAGTGCTTTAAAAGAAAGCTCACAATGATGAGCTGTCAACGGCCGTGGGAGCCAAATGAAAGAACTCTCAATAGCCAAATCTGAAACAGTTTAAGTAACGAAATAAATAAAGCAGTATTTTATTATAACCCAAAGTATACAATAAATATTTGTCTGTTTATACTGACATAAATTGAAAATAACTGAATAAATAAATATCTATGCTCATGTATATGCTGCTATGGCCTGAACATTTGTGTCCTCCCCACCTTTGTATGTTGAAGTTCTAATGCCCAATGTGACGGAGCCTTTGAGAGGTGCTTAGGTCATGAGGTGGAGCCTTCATGAATGAAATTAGTGCTCCCGTAAAAGAGACCCAGAGAGCTGCTTCATCCCTTCCACCATGTGAGGACCCAGTGAGAAGTTGATAATATGCAACCAGAAGAAGGCCTTCAAGCAGAAACAGTCCACATTAGCATGCTGATCTTGGAAATACAGCCTCCAGCACTGGGAAAAATAAATTACTGTCTTTAAGCTACCCAGTCTGTGGTATTTTGTTATAGCTGGCCAAATAGACTAGGACAGATTGAAAAAATTATTTTTAAAAATTCCACACATTTGAAATTTGTTTTGAGGGGAACTTGCACAGAAATGTGCAGATGAGTGAAATATGTGAATAAATCTGAGTTACCATTTTTAATACAGCCACACTTTTGTTTCCCACTATGACTGGTGTTCAAGATGCCCTTAAATGTCCTTTTATCTGGACTAAACTTCATACAGACTTCTTCCTGACTCTAGGCCCCTGATCTTTCTTTTCTTAGATACTTTACTTTAGAAAACTTATAAGTGTAAATCCTCTATCTGCACCTTTGTGATGTAAATTTTCTTGGGGAATTCCCTGGTGGTCCAGTGGTTCAGACGTGGTGCTTTCACTGCCATGGTCCAGGTTCGATCCCTGGTGGGGGAACTAAGATCCCACAAGCTGAGAGGACAGATAAGTCAGTAAATAAATTTTCTTAAGGCTCTTGATAGTTTTACAACCTAGGGTTGTCTTTCTCAAAAACCTGGGAATCATCTCTTTGAAATATAATCTAGGAAAAGAATACCCCATTTCCTGGTCCCTGTAGAAGGGTAGGAGCTTGCCTCAATGAGTACCTTGCTTCAAGTTGTAAAGCCAAGTAACAGAAATAGCCTACCATCTCCCCTTTACCCTGATTCTTGAAAACCTACCTCCTCTTATTTCATCAGAGTTCAGCTCAGACTCAGTTCTGGCCTCTGCCAACTGTAATAGCCTTAAATAAAGTCTTTCTTGCCTGTTTAATTTTGTCCAGTGTAATTATTTCTTTGGCACTGGGAATATTTTGATTATGGACAAAACAAATGTCATCATATGGCATTGCTGAATGTATATTGGAATAGAAATCAAAAGATCTGAATTCTATGAAATTTTGCCATTTGCAGCAACTTGGATGGATCTAGAGAATATTATACTTGGTGAAGTAAGTCAGACAGTGAAAGACAAATATAACATGATATCACTTATGTGTGAAATATAAAAAATAATGCTAAGGAATCTATATACACAACACAAACAGACTCACAGACATAGAAAACAAACTCATTACCCAAGGGGAAAGGGAGGGGGAGTGATAAATTAGAAGTATGGGATTAACAGATCCAAATTACTATACATAAAATAGATAAGCAACAAGGATTTACCGTATAGCACAGGGAACGCTATTTAATATTTTGTAATAACCTATAATGGAAAATAAGTTGAAAATATATATATAATTGAATCACTTTGCTGTATACCTGAAACTGACACAATATTGTAAATCAAATATACTTCAGTTTTTCTTTTTTTTATCTATATTCTAGTTCCAAGTATAAAATTTTATAGTTATTTGGCCTATGGCAAGTGACTTGTACTCTGTGAGCATTGGATTTTTTGTGTAAAATAGATCATGGGTTAATAAGTTATATTGCCCCCTTATAATTTATTAATGACTTTTTCTCCTTGGGAAAAACACTGGATATGTGGTTTGAGCATATTGTGTATTTTTTTTTTCATCCATTACTGTTTTGGGCAGGGCAGGACTTGTTTCTAATTATTTCAATTCTCCTATTATAGAAGATATAATTAATTTACCATAAGAAGAATTCTTCCTTGCTCTTTGACTATTAAATTCATGAGTTAATATTTAACAGACATTTGTAGGGTGTGTTTGGTTTTTACTAAAGGATGGTTCTGAATTTGCTTTAACTTGTTTCTGTGCAGGACTGCCCTTAAAGGCAAATTTGGACTAAGGTTGTTCAGTCTGTTGCCAAAAGGCTGCCTTTGGCCTCAGAGCAGATTTCTCTTTTGTTACAGCCATGCAAATCAAATAAATTAATTTCTAAACAAGGGAATGTCACCGTTGTTTCTATTGCGCAGACTAGATTAGAAAAATCTCATGGTAGAAATGAGAGATTCTTGGTGTCAGGAGAAAGAAACTTTTTTCTACCATTCTAACTTATTCTGCCTGGTCTAAGAATTAAATTAACATGAGACAGATTAACAGGAGAAAATCAAACAAAAATTTAATAACATGTATACCTGGGAGAAACACAGGAAAACTTAATAACTCCCCAAAAGGGTCAAAAACCCTCATCTTAAATACCATCTTCAGCTAAGGACAAAAGAGGATGTTGGAGGTAATGGTTTGGGACTTCAAAGGGGAGAAAGGCAATTCACATGGAGATAGAAAAGCAAATTTTTGTTAAACAAATGGTTGCTGGGTCTGGCAGAGACAATGGGGCACAGAGTGGACTCTGATCTCCAGGCCCTGCTGAGATTCCCCTACCACACATAGCCAATGTTCTTTGCAGATATCTCTGGTATTAGCTCTATTCCAGGCATAGGCCCTCTGTCTACATTCTTTTAGGCCTTTTAGGGATAGAGAACAAGAAAAACTTCCTGAGTCTTCTGTTTCTTAAAAATAATTAGCCTAAATTAGTCCTCATGTCAAAGAGACACTCTTGGGATGGCAAATTTTGCTCCCTTACTTTGGTATAGGTTGTATAATGTGAGATCCTTTGTGCTTGTTATTCCCAAGATATAAGTAACCTTGTTTTCATAGCAATGTCCAATATTTGTGGGGAAAATTTCTTTGCAATAGAGTTGGTGAAAAATGAGGAGAGAGAGAAAAAGAAGACAAAAGAAAGGAAGGGTGGGAGGAAGGAAAAAGGAAGAAAGAGAAGAAGGGAGAAAGAGAAAAATAAGAAAACAACACTGATCAAGTATGGGTCAAAAATATTTTTTTGTTTGTTTAAGCAGGGTATTGCCTCATTAATGAATTATTAGAGCACGCATATCGAGGTGTATCCATGCACAGCACAAAGACCATTAATTAGAAATAGAGTACCGATTACTTTTGGTATAGTCTTAAAAATAATATGTGGTAGCCTGAAATAAGAGATTTACTGAGGTGGAAAAGGAAATTTGCAGCCCTGCAAGTGTTGATTGGCAGGTGAATTATCTGCTGACACACAGAATTGGTCATCTATATAACACCTCTGGGCACCTTAGCGCAATGCTTGAACTCTTCCAAAATATAGCTTTCCTTCATTTTGTACTTTCTATTACTATTTATATTTTACTACAGAGTATTTGTGTGCTTTTTAAGGAATGAAATTTAAATTAAAGGAGACACTAGAGAAGAAACTGCATCATTCTCTCTGCTAATAAAATGCTTTAAGTTCCTTTCTTTTCTTTCTCTAAGCAATGAGCCAGCTTTAGAGCACCCAGTCTTATTATCAGGAACCTACGATAATATCAAAAGTAAGAGGGTAGTCATGAAAAATGCTTCTATTTCAGTTTCCATGCTCACTTTTAGTAAATGTAGGAAAAAAAAAAAGAGAAAAGAAAAAGTTAGTATTGTGATTCACTTGGCCTCTTCCTTCAGAAACATTTTTGTATGTTTTCTATATTTTGAACCCAATATTTTTCTAGGAGACAGTTCTTCTGCAATAGGATGTTATTTCAAAATAATAAATTGATTTATTATTATTTTTGAATAGAATGATTATTTTGTTGTATGTGATTGTCAATAATACTAGGAACTCTGGTCTTGTGATAATAAAGAATATTTTCTGGTAGGGATTTAAATTGTCTTCTGTTAAATTGTCTATCTGCAATTTCATATTGTAAATTCATTTTGAAGCTTTTCTCAGCTTGGAATTTAGGTAATGAATTTAATTTGCGGATGCTTAATACACTATCCCAGAAATACGTAAAACATTAATGTAACTTGCCAAGAAGCATGGCGTGATGGTGAAAATTCCCCAAATTAGCTTTTTTTTTCTCATTAGCACCATGATAACATTTTTCTTTGAACTTAAGAAAACTTATATGAACCAATTAAAAATTAGCAATAATTTGGGATAAATAAATGTACAAATCCATTTTATTTACATTGTGTGCTATGTGTTGCTGATTTAAGACTAAGAATGGTTTGGGAGCTTTGGGAGGCAAAGAGAGTAGCTAAAAGATACTAAACTGGGTTGGAGAAACTTGTTTGTGTTGGAGAGGATGAAATTTGCCCCTCAACTCCCCTTGAATTGTTGTGGCTGGACTAATAACACAGTTGACACAAGACAGATTAACAGGAGAAAAAAGAATTTAATTGGTGTCTGCAGAGGTCTCATAAATAGGACCTAAGAAGTGGCCAAGCAGGCAGCTTTTATGCATTTTAGAAAAAGAAACAATAAATCTGTGAGAAATTGACAGGTCAAAGAAACTTAGGCTTTGGGTGTTTAATTAGTGAGGAATCTAAACATATTTTGGGCTTGGGGCAATAAATTAAAAGAGTAATAAGGTGTGTTTATATAGGTTTCTCTGCCCCCAAGTTCCCTATCTCTGGCAATAAGACCTTTTACAGGAGAGATTTATTTCCAGATTTCATGAGACAGAGCAGAGTGTCAGAGCGTCCCTCTTTCATTTACTGTTTCTTATGTAACTTTAATTCAAAATACTCAGTATGCCATTGAGTCATATTTTGGGATAGTTGGTCTGCCCTGGGCCCTAACATTGGGGAGCACCAAACAATTCAGAATTTTCCAAGAAAATGTGCAACACTCTCACTACTCTGAGTAATTCCATTTTGGCTTTCTAAGCTACCACAGTGGCTACCTATTGGGATTCTGAGAAGGTATATATTTTCAAGAAGTGGTTACTTTCTATAACCTGCCATACCCAAATTCTAAGAAGCTGGGAAGGATTTTGTATAGTAAGAGTTTATATTTCATTATAGCCATTTTTCTACAATATTGAAATCATTTTTCTGTAATGAAAAATAATATACATATATGAGAAAACAATTATTTCATTAGAGTTTAATATAATTTCTATTAATATTTTCCATGTCATTTAAACACATAACAATGTTTGTTTTAAAGGTGAATTAGGGAATATATAATTATAGCTGAGATTTAAAGCAACACCAGCTAAACTTGATCATTTCCATTGTCATGAAAATCAAACTTCCACCAACCAGGCTTTTCCTATTTTAGTAAAATTTGACCACTAGCAGGTTCTGCTTTGTACCCATTTTTCAGTTCTGAACTTTGCTCCCTCCCAAAATCTAATTTCCCTTTCACATTAAATTCTTTCAAATATTTGGAGATGTTTGTACTTTCTTCTCCTTATTAAATGTTCCTAGTCTATCAACCAGTCCTTTTTATTTTGAATTAAAAAAATAAACTTGATTGCTTTTCCCTTAATTCATTTTTAATATGTTATAAAAAATGGTGAGTAGTTTTCTTACATCGTGTGTGTTTGCTTGTGCTCTTTCCTCAAGGCTGAATGTCTGTCACTCAGAAACTCCTATCTTCAAACATCTAATGCAAATATTACCTTTACTGAAAATCCTGTCATTTCTCCAGTGATATTCGGTTGCTAGCTCTGTTTTCCCATTATTCTATTTACATAAGTTTAATGACCTTCATCAAATTATATGTAATTAATTTTGACATATTTTCCTACTGTTTATAATGAAGTCTACATATTTTCCTCCTGTTTATAATGTAGTCTACAGTGCCTTATGTACTCAATAAATATTTGTTTATGACTACCATAATGATAGATGTTTATAAAGCAGACTCTCTTCTCAATGCATATGTAGAATAGTAACCATGGATTCAAACAATGATATCATAAGAATTTAAAGCTTATGGTTACATTTCAAGTGATGCCCATTATAACAACCCCTATAGCTGAGTCATTTATAAATTTATTTATTTATTTTTGGCTGTGTTGGGTCTTCGTTTCTGTGCGAGGGCTTTCTCTAGTTGCGGAGAGCGGGGGCCACTCCTCATCGCGGTGCGCGGGCCTCTCACTGTCGCGGCCTCTCTTGTTGCGGAGCACAGGCTCCAGACGCGCAGGCTCAGTAGTTGTGGCTCACGGGCTTAGTTGCTCCGCGGCATGTGGGATCTTCCCAGACCAGGGCTCGAACCTTTGTCCCCTGCACTGGCAGGCAGATTCTCAACCACTGCACCATCAGGGAAGCCCAAGCTGGGTCATTTACTTTGTTCTTTCTGAGTTACTGTTACCATAATCACTGCCAACAGTATATTAAATTCTAATGAAAATGAATAAAAACTATAGCTTTTAGGTTTTAATACTTTATTGAACTAATGTAGCCACTTTTTAAATAAATTAAGACATTAAAAAAAATCAAGACCTTTCTGATTATCAATTAATTTGTTCAGCTGGTAGACTCATTCAGTAACTGTTGTTATATTAATTTTATCTCAAAATTGAGGAAATTTTAACCATTTACGTGGGAACTGCTATATAGAAACCTTTTAAAACTGACTTTGCATTTTTATGAGATTTTTATATGGAAAGAAATAAAGAAAAAAATATATATCCATAACAACAACTTGGAAAAAGCTGAAACTATAGGAGCACTTGGATAAATGCCAAACTCCCCAAAAGTAAGTAAATTATGAAGTTCTGCTTTTCTATTTCTACTCTCAAACATATGTATCCATACAGAATAAAAGCTAGGGGCAGAAAATTTACTTGATTTTCGTACTCATTAATTGTAATGACATCATCTGTGTTACAAATGTTATGGCATTCTTTAGTATTGCTAACCTGTGTTTTGTTTTTTCTTCTTGAGATTCTTATTTTGTTTTAAAATTCATCGTAAGTAAAACCAAGTAACTAGCTAATAAACCCTATAATTGATTTTTAATATTTTGCTAAACATGTCTTGAAATTTTTATTAAATTGCAATATTGTTAAAAGAATGTATAAATAATGAATGTTTGAATAGGAAAGAAGAAACAAAAATGAGTGTTTACTTTTCAGAAAATAAGTTAAAAATTAGATAACTTTTTAACACCTTGGCAACATAATTAAATTATATGTAAACATCTGCTTGTATTATTAGCACAAATTAATCCAAATGTTGCGAGATTCATTATTATGTATATTTCCCTGGTTTACACTCTCTCACACTTAAGCTTACCCACCGAAGCAATAAAGCCTAGTTCTGTGACAGTTATGTTTAGGGTTATAGTATTTGATGACATTCTTTTTTTTTTAACCAGAAAATATAAATAAAACTGTCATTAAATATGACTATTTGTGCCTAAAATAAGATAAAGCTATCTAATAATGTTTACAAGTTTAAATAATTTTTTGATATAATTTGTTTTACAGAGGGACATTTTTGTGCTGAAGAGGGGCCTCCCAATTTATATATATTTGGAAAAAATATTCATTTCATGGTCTTTTTCAGAAATTTCACTTACCTAATACCTTTATCTAATTTCCCTAAAAATTCTTAATTTTAAACTATTGCACTTGAATTATTTAATCATGCTTTCTTTAGACATCACATCATAGGTAAGGATTTTGGTATCACTACCCTGTTCTACTCATGCAAATAATCATTTTAGCTTGGAAATTTAAAAGAATTATAGGTATTTATTAAAATAATGGTAGTAATTTGTGGTAATAGCTAGCAATTAAAAAATAATATAGCATAGAGTGGAGCTATCCAAGTTCCTTATTATTTCTCTGAAAATAAATGCCTTCTCTTGAATTAAAGCCAATCTACATCTTGAAATATCTGGACCTGAACTAAGCCTTCAAAATATGGAATAATGTATAGAAAGGGACCAGATTTTTTAGGAGTAATGAAATGCTTATATTCATCCGTAAGAAAACTTCCTCTAACTGGCACAACCTATCTCAACCTATATTAGCTAAACATAAGATTATATCATTTAGTGGATTTAAACTAAAATACCAAAATTAAAAAAAAAAACAATTTATACATTTATTATCAATATTGTATTATATAAGGTAATACAGAATGATGTAAATAATAAGCAAAAGCAAACAAATAAGAGATCAGTCTGTGGAGAGTGCCCTAAACTTGAATGCCATATTTTCATTGCTAAACTTCAGCAAAGGACATCAATTAACTGTTTACGTGATATAAATATTCATGTGTCTATCTGTATTCAGTGATTTATTTTTAGTGGAATTAAAAGAGAGGACCAAACATTTAAATGATTAACATAAAATCAATAGAACTTGTCATAAAAAGAACAAGTTTAGATGAAGTGTTAAAAATTGGGCCCATCTAGAAAAATATCTGAAGCGGCTAAGGATTAAATTATAAGAAAAAAAAAATCACAGTGTCTAAATGTGAGAATGCAGCATACTAAAAAAATGAGCATTATTAAAACGGATTGGATTTGAAAAAATTAAGTGTAGTAAATTTTAACAATTCAAAGTGAATAATGGATATTAGTCTTTTTTTCTTCAATAAATCCTAGCAAAATGGTAGAAAATAAATAAAATAAAGAGTCAGGAACCCAGAAAATAAGAGAATGGAAGGGAAAACAAAGGAAGCCAAGTAGTCTGAACAAAATTTCAAGCTAGGAAGTGTGCATATATGATAACTGAAGTACGTGTAGTAATCTGATTTAAAAGAAGGGAGGAAGATAAATATCTAAGCCTATAGGAAGATGTTTTAAAAAGGAAGTCACTTCCCTCTTCAGATCTCTCAAATATCTCAGGTATTAGCAACAGACATCTCTAATTTTGGGATATGATAAGCTAAGACAAACAAACGAAAAAATTGTTTGAAAAATGCTAAAAACAAACAGTCTGATCTACATCACTTCACCTCTATTGCACAGCCAACAAAATATGCATTCCTTTTTAGCAGAAAAAGTTAAATTTACTCTTTGGATAGGTAGAACCAAAAGCTTGGAACTTAGGAAACCAGCTGAGGGTCAGATGAGGTGCCTACTAAAAACAGGAATATTAATTAAAACTTTGCAGACTCAGTGATGAGCTTCTTCACCTTCCGCCTCTCCTTGCTCTCAGAATGTTGCCATCTAGGTTTAAAATATCCACATTGGCATTCCAGACAGAAATATGGATGATTCCTTTCTAGAGAAACTCACAAGCCCCAAAGGAAAGTACTAAGAGACAAACAATTGGGATTTCCACAATGAAAACATAAGATCTCAACAACAACCTTTTTCTGAGACATGAAATGAAAACTCAAATACATAAATGCAAAATTTGTAGGTTTCCTCACTTTAGTATTAATCATTTATTTACTTCTTTATATTTTTTACCGTAAATAATATATCTAACTTCTTGCCCGTTTTTGAACTTTAAAAACAGTGGAGTGATATTTTTTGACTCTCAAAATTTTGTGTCTACTTGTAGACGTATGTGTTATTAATTTATCTTGTTGCATGTAACTAGTCTTTCGCTTCCATTGCTGTACAATTCCATTTTATGAAAATACAGTGTATTTCATAAATACACTGGGTACCTACGCTAAAAATTGAAAACAAATTTCTTTAAAATTTTTGTTGATGAAATTTAGATACAAATAATAATACTTGAGTACTATTATTTTTGTAATACAGTTTACTAATGGGAAGAATGGAATTATTTTCTGTGGAGTAACATTTCACTTAATTAGTGTATGTAGTTAGTGTTTGCTGTAATTAAATTTGATTGTAAATATTCTCCTTTTAATGTTGATCTGTAATGAGATTTTTCATATTTCTTCATTTCATCTTTGAAAATGTCTTGTCACACACATAGGTACTGGCAAACACTGAGAACAGTCCAGGATTTTTACTGATCATATTCACTCATTGAAAGTTATTTATAATATTCTATTATTTCATACTCTCTTATCAAATTTGTGAGTATAGAATTATTCATACTATTCATTTATTTTTACTGTCCATGGAATCAGTAGTGATGACCCTTCTTTTTCTGATATTGGTAAATTATGTCTTCTCTCATTTTTTTGTACTATGATTGACTTGAGTTTTCTTAATTTTATTGAAAACCTAGCTTGTTTTTTTTTTCTCTTATCAGCTTTTTTGAGGTAATAATTGACAATAAATTTGTTATATATTTAGAATGTACAATGATTTGATATACATATATATTGTGAAAGGATTCCCACTATAGACTTAACACAACCATCATATCACATATTTACTTAAAAAAATTTGGTGACAACACATACATTCCACTCTCCTAGCAAATTTCAATTTCGCAATACAGTGTTTTCAACTGTAGTCACCAGGTTTTAAATTAGCGCTTCATACTCGATTCATCTTTGTACCCTTCTATCAGCCTCTCCCTATTTTCCTCAACCTTCAGCCCCTGACAACCACCACTTCACTCTCTGTTTCTATGCATTCATTGTTTTTTAGATTCTACATATAAGTGATAACATGCAGTATTTGTTTATCTTTGTCTGGCTTATTTCACCTAGCATTATGCTCTCCAGATTTCCCCATGTCGCCACAAATTGCAGGATTTCCTTCCTTTTTTGGGCTAAATAATATTTCATTGTATATATGTGGGAGGGGGTTTTGCTGGTTTTTGTTTGGTTTCATTTGTTTTTTTTCTCCATGCCCTGTGATTTTTTATGGAGAGCCTGGCACGTTGTACTGGGTAATGGTGACTGATGTAAATAGGATGCTATTTAGTATGATAATTTATGTTATTGTGGCTGTTTAGTTGTGTTTAATATTTGCTATAGGTATTGGAGCCAGAGACTTCAAATTTCTCTAGTGTCCTTGGTTGTACCTCCCCTCGTGATTTTCTGCTTTTCTAACTCTTCCTCTTGTGATGGATAATTTTAGGTATCGACTTGCCTGGGCCACAGTACCTACACATATAGTCAAACATTACTCTGGATGTATCTGTGAGGGTATTTTTGGATGAGATTAGCATTTAAATCAGTGGACTTGAAGTAAAACAAATTGCTGTCTATAATGTTGCTGGTTGACTTCAATCAGTTGAACACCTGAATAGAACAAAAGACTGACATCCACCAAGCAAGAGGGAATTCTGTCAGCAGATGATCATTGGACTTGAACTGTAACATTGGTTCTTCCCTGAGTCTCCAACTTACCAGTCCACCCTGCAGATTTTAGACTCGCCCACCTCCATAATTACGAGTCAATTCCTTACAATATTACAAAAAAATCTCTTTGTGTGGACATACACATACACACACAAACACACACACATATACACACACACCTCCTACCAGTTTATGGCTCCAGGGAATTCTACTTGAGGTTAGTTGCAGCAAGACTTAAGTGCATGAGATAATAAGCAATTCAAGAGAATAAAATAATGAAATTTTGATTCCTTAACGATCAATTAATTCCATTAATGTGATCAATTTGAAATATTTTATGGTTCTGCTAGAGAGTTTGACAGTGAAATACTAATACTTACATGGAAAGGTAAGCAATTAAAGAGCCAACTAAGATTAAGGAAACCACATGATTTTATAAGAAAACAGATAATTAAAGCACACTCTCTGTATTGTTAATAAGGGGTCAAGGTAATATACATTCAGAATATTGTTTTAAATTTTAATGCAAATATATTGTGATAACACAGTGAGTATAGAAAAAAGTAAAATCTCCTCTTTTATATTATAAATCCACATATAATTTCTAAATTGAAAAATCAAAGAATTGAATTTTGAGATTTTATTTGATGATATTAATATGACTGACTGAATAAATATAAAATGCTCAAGACTACTTGATTTGAACAATAAACATTTGAGGTAGAGAGCAATTTTAGGATGACGTTCATTCATAATTATAAAACTTATAGTTATACATTATTTAATGAAGATAAAACATGCATACCGCATAATAAATCTCAAAAACTTGATATTTGACTATGCATAAATTCCTGAAGTATTCCCTATTTTAGTAGAATGTAAAAATATAAAACATCTCACTCTGCATCAATTTTACCCAGCAAAGATTAGAAAAGACATTGAAAATAATAGTAACAATATTGTAGAAATAAAAGCCACATTTTAAACAGAAAAACATGGAAAATATACCACTGTCCATATAATTAGAGAAAACTGAGAAATATTAAATGCACAAAGACAAAGAATCAAAAATGTTATTGGAAGTGCAATATGACACTTCCATTTTGGAAATAAATTTGGCAATATATATATATCAAATACATGCATATTTATGTGATATGGAAAAGAAATTCCCCTTATTGGCATTCATTCTAAGAAGATAAATTAATAATGTGAACAGAGGGGTACTTGGAGATGTTCACCATGGTGGTTTTATGCTAGTGGATCAGGAATGTGAAATATAGGACACAAATAAAATGGCATGCAATTTCTACACTTTAAAAATATAATTTAAATGTATGGCATAGAAAGATGTCTAAACATATCGTTGCATAATATATCTCCATTTGCACAATTGTATGTTTTAATATATGTTTACCTATGTATGAAGTCATACTAGAAGTATGTGTACCAAAATATTATTTGTGGCTATTTTTTCTTGGTGCATTTTTAGGAGAATTTATTTCATCATTATGTTTTTCTGGTGTACTGGAATTTTTTTAACAAAGGAAGGTTCTTATTTTACAAAAACTAACAGACATTTTTGAAATTGTGCTATCTATGAAAGAAGAACAGGGTGATATTTATGTCAGAGTCTGAACGTGAGGTTATAGCATGCCAAAAAGACACCGAAAGTTCTCTGATATGAGTTCCCCAAAACGAACGATGCATGTGGTGATGTTTACAGTTTGAAAGTGGATACCAATCTGCTCATCTCAAAGAGTGAAATCTATTTTCCATTGAGTAGTTTCTCTCTCAGTAGTTGGAAGCATCATTCTCTAATTTATTCAGGTTAGAAACTTGGCAGTCAACTTTGAAACTTGCCTGTCACCGATCTTCTTCATCCACTCAGTAAGTTATGCCAACTGTTCTTCCTGGGAATTTCTGAAAGTAGTTCGTCTTTACCCTTGCTTTAATTTGCCATTATGATCACTCACCCAGGATACCACAATAATGACTTTAAGGCTTCCTAGTCCCTGTCTTAGACCCTTTAATTCCACCCTCTAGGCAGGGTGCATATGTATTCTGAATAAATTGTAAGTCTAACCATGCTGTGCTCCTGCTTACATATTTATATGAGAAAAACCAAACCCCATTGCAGAGTGTGCATGCTCTGGTCTAGCCCTTGTCCACTTGTCCAAACACAGCTCTGCAGTACATGTGTTCTGGCACCACCTGACTCCTTGAATACAATTCACATAGCTCAATCCTCGTTCTCAGTTTTCTGGCTTTGCTAGTTACTTAGGAGGCTGGGGATGCTTGACTCCTGTACCTTCTCCTGTAACTTGCCAATCTTCTATTCATTCTTTAAAATTCAATCACACACTAACACCTCCAGGAAAGTTAACATGACTCCTTTTTGCTTGACTGCATGCCCCACCGTATATTATCATATCTGTGTGTATCTGATGCATTGTCTTTCTTCCACATACATTGTGAATACTGTGTGGCCAGATCAATCTAATGCATAGCTATCTTTGCAGGGCCCGTTATAGTCTCTTAGACATAGTAAAGCTGAAAAACTATTTATTGAAATAAAGATTCAATAACTAATGAACTGGATCGAGCCTAAAATTATCAGTTAAAATGATCCATAGATTCAATTTCAACCTGAACATTGTAAAACAGATCTGCTTTTAAATTTCTTCACTATAAAACAGATTTCAGCCATGACTCATGTTATAAGAGACTTCTTGTTTCTACAGGAATTTCTCTAGTTCTCAGATCTCCCCCTATATTTTTTCCTTATTGAATAAAAGAGAATGTTTTCCTCTCCTTAGGTCATATAGGTTAAAGAACTGGAGACCTCAATTCAACCACTAGCTTTTTCTAATGGAAACTAAGTTTTTCAACGCATCTTACTCCCACCTTTTCTATCAAAGTGCTTCTAGATACTTTGCAAAATTTTGCAGTACTTTCTCAGCAATAAACTTTGCCTATAAAGGGGTACCTACAGAAGTCCTATCCAAGTCACAATAGTTTCTGTTAAAAAAAAAAAAAACCTTCCCATTTGATATTGATTATTTGATCAATTCATTTGATCAATTAAATTTAAAAATCATTTGATATTAATTCCTACCTATCTACATAATCAGAAGAAGAGCTAGACAATGGCATAAAACCAAAATTGTACCAAGGTGATTTGTTAGGTCCAGAAAACAAATAGTTAGTTAGCTAGAAGACATCTAACTAAATGCTTTAAATTGAAACTTCCCTTATAAATGTGTTATCATAAAATTACCAAACAATATGATGTTTACTTTATTATAATGTGAGTGCTTTTTGTTTTCTCCTTCAATTATTTACTATTTATTATCACCAATGTTAATATTATAAAAATTATAGCCATAAAAGCTAATATTCATTTAGCATTTGCTCAATTAATGTACTTGATACATGTTAACCTATTGAATCATCATTAAAATCAAAGAAAATTAATGTTGTTATTATCCTGGCTTTAAAGAACAAAAAGGCTTATGCAGATACAATAGATTTCTCAAGATTTCAATAGCTGGTAGGAAATCTTAACTATATTCTTCTGCACAAAAAAGTGGTGTCTTCTGGAAAAATACAGACTGCAGCGACCTCTCTAACCTGTTTATTATTTTATTCTCAAGACCTAGCAGAATACTAGGCATGCAGTCACTGCTAAATAAATATTTGTTCAATGTATCTAACATTTGAAATTCTTTTTTGGATGGGCCTTAGGCTTTAGGAGTTAGTTTAATATGATGAATATGTTTGGAGTTAAGGCTAGGACAAAAAGTAATGCACTTTTTAAAAAGTTTAAAAGGACTCTGGAAAATACAGTGGATGGATCAAGTATTTCAGCAGTGTTAGACACATGATAAGAAATTCTATTAAGTTCAACAAACATTTAACAAATACCTGTTACATATCTGGCATTGTGCTCAGTACTTTGGACTAGGAGAAAGAAAGTTCCATCAAGGCTTACTTTCTATTAGGGAAAACAAACACACAAATACAAGAGTATGATACAACCTCACCTCTGCTTTAATAGTGACTTTTAAATTGCTACATATTTGGTACAAATACAATTGGTACAAATTGATACATATTTGGTACAATTTGGTACAAATTGGTACAAATAATATACCAATCCATTTGGTCAGAATAGGTAAAATGATGTGCAGAGCTACAGAATGGAGGGACCATTAAATAGAAGGTCATCAAATGGACAAAAGGATTTGGAATAATAGTCCACTTAAAAAGAACAGCATGAGTTAGTTTCCAAAAGTTTCAAAAGTACATGGTTTAGCTGTGGAACAGAGAAGAGTGTGACAAGAGCAGGGATTAAATAAAGTATCTGATTTTGCATTGACGATGGCATCCTGTGAGCACACTGGAGGTAGCTCAAGAAGTAAAAACTATGATTTGTGTGTTAGAAAGTCAGCCATGGCAGCGATGTGGAAGTCCTATGGGGAAAGGGATGTTGGAGACAAAAAAACACTTATAATCAACAATCGTGTGGTAAGATCTGAGAGGTCTTGAACAGATAAATAAAAATCAACAAATCTTTAGTTAGACCAGGAAAAAAAAGAAAGAAGGCTAAAATAAAATTAGAAATGAAAGAGGAAACATTACAAGTGGTACCCAGAAATACAAAGGATCATAAGAGAATACTGTTACGCTCCAACAAAATAGGTGACCTAGAAGACGTGTTAATTCATTTATATTCATTTATAGATTATTTATGACTGCTTACATACTACAGTGACAGAGTTAAGTAGTTACAGCAGACACCATATGGCCCAAAATGCTTAAAATATGTGCCCTCTAAAGAAAAAAAAAAAGTTGCCCACCTTTTATGGTTGCTATAGGTATTTATTGTAACTGAGGGACAAAATGCTGTAATTAATAAAGGCTTACTTCATTCCGTCTTTATTTTTGTTCTTTGGAAGTTATATCCTAGGACCTTCTAAATTGCTTCCCAATGTACACAAGATTTACTGCTCCAAATCCTAAAATTGTCAGTTGTGAGAAACTCTGATGGGTCTCAGATTTTTGCCCTATTTACAAACTATAAAGTTAGTCTGCCACAGTTTCATAGATGCTGGCAGAAAACATTGAGATTCTTGGGTCAGAGACAAAGGACTTCATGGCACAGCAGGTTGTTTGTGCTGACTCTCTTTGCCCCTCAAACTCCATGAGGCAATGCGGATTACCCAGGTGGATACTGTGTACAAAGTGGGTTTGTATTACAGTTAAAGAATCCCACGCTTAGGGGATCATTTTTATTATGCTGCAACAAACTCACCCAGACCCTCACCAAGATGGGAGACATTGTCTTTATTATGCTTAAAAGCACAGTGACTCATCCTGTGCCCTGGAAGGAGACACTATTTCTTTCCAGGCTGATTACTATATAAACATTATGGGGAGGGATGAATTGGGAGATTGGGATTGACATGTATACACTGCTAGATATAAAATAAGTAACTAATAAGGCCCTATTGTATAGCACAGGGGATTCTACTCGATACGATGTAATGACCTACATGGGAAAAGAATCTAAAAAGGAGTGGATATATGTATATGTATAACTAATTCACTTTGCTGTAACCCTGAAACTAACACAACATTTTATTTTATTTTTTTTATCTTTTACAACTTTATTGGAGTATAATTGCTTTACAATGGTGTATTAGTTTCTGCTTTATAACAAAGTGAATCAGTTATACATATACATCTGTTCCCATATCCCTTCCCTCTTGCATCTCCCTCCCTCCCACCCTCCCTATCCCACCCCTCCAGGCGGTCACAAAGCACTGAGCTGATCTCCCTGTGCTATGTGGCTGCTTCCCACTAGCTATCTACCTTACGTTTGGTAGTGTATATATGTCCATGCCTCTCTCTCACTTTGTCACAGCTTACCCTTCCCCTTCCCCATATCCTCAAGTCCATTCTCAAGTAAGTCTGTGTCTTTATTCCTGTTTTACTCCTAAGTTCTTCATGGCATTTTTTTTTCTTAAATTCCATATATATGTAACACAACATTTTAAATCAACTATACTCCAATAAAAATTAAAAAAAAAAAGATTGGGAGCCAATTCTTATTCACACCACTTGCTGAAGGCAGATCATCCAATAATAAACAAATATCATAAATCTTTTTAAAAAATTAAACATTATGGAAAGACAGGCTAGAACAAAAGCTGTAAGTGCCTCTGCTCTTAAGGCAGGTAGAAACACAAGAGACCCATCTATGGAGAACTGTCCCCTGACAGTAATCAAATAAAAAATATTTTAATCTGCATCTCTAAACAAACTTTTTAGTATGCAAATAACCACTTTTTATACTTTTCTCACAAAGTTTTATATTTCCTCTGTGCTGGTGAGTGGGCTTACATGCTTATACAGCTTCACATAAACACTAACACATTTGTCTAAAGTATTTTTCTTTGATAGTACTTTGAGGAAAGAATCCTACGAAGGTTTTTGAGTGCAAATATAGATAAATGGACGTATCACAAAAGAAAAGCTTATTGAAATAAAAGATGCATTCTTATTTTATTGAAACAATTTAAGAATATTTCAGCAGTGAGAAAATGTTACTGCTTCACTAGCTAAAATATGTTGCCATCAGTTGGATGACGAATTTTTCCAGACCAAACCACCTATATTGGTATCACAATTGCCCTGCTGAAGGCATCTTGGCTAACTCTCCAACACAACCTGCTTATTATTGCAACTGTTTGTTTTTATATGTGCATTTCTCAGCTGTAGATGCTCAAGAAAATATGAGCTGTGACATCATGCCATTCTTCCTGATAAAAACATCACTTTTGAAACATAGATTTTGACATCTCTAATAATCTTGCTTACAATAAATGTTGCTTACAAGGCCTTAATAACAAGTTATGACAGTCAAGACACTTAATGCCCATTCAGGGAAGATTTCCATTTTAGTTGCCATAGCAAATAGAGGCTTTGATATTTATGGCTAAGCTGTGAATTTGTCATGCTTTTGATTCTTTTTTATTTTTGGCAATGCTTGTTATGTTTCAAGCATTCTACAGATGATACACAATCATCTTTAACTGTCTGTAGGAGACAATAAAAATGAAAGCATAATAAAGTGTCAAATACATTCATCTGACTCTAATAATTAATTGTGCTCTGCCTATACAAGCAAATATCAAAGTAAAAGAACCATTTCAGCTGAGAAGAAACAAATTAATCAATTTATGGGAAAAGCTTACTTGGAGTTATACGTGAGAGTAATGTAAGAATGAAGATTCTTTTAAATCTGTTTCATCCTCTATCCCAATGAAGAGAAAAATGCCTGTCATTTTGTAGACAATCAGTAAACATTTTTTTTAAATTAATGAATACAAAGAGGAGTGCTATCTAAGGTCTAGGGCCCAGACATAAATAGCAACCATTATTTATATTTTTTTCTCTCTGAATACTTTCCCAGTAAGGCAATTGGATGCTTTGTTACATGAGATAAAGAAAACATATACAAATAGATTTATTCAGTGTTATATAGCTCACACATGTTTACAGTTAATATATAATAAAAATAATTTTCTTTAAGCAGAGTATATATATATTCATAATATGCATATATATTCATAAATTCAAAGTGAAAAGTATAATCTATACTCTTCAATTTGTACTAAATCAGATTTGGTCTACTTTTTAAAAATTTTATTTTGGTCTTTTAATAATTGTGATATACTCTCACTCTTACTGATGCTTTAATAATTAACTATTTAAATCGGTTCTCTAATTTATTAATTTTAATTTAATATAAATGTATTGTTTCTCATTTTCCCTTGGTAATTTTTATACTTTTCTACTAAAAGTAAAAGTTACACCATAATTTAATGTCTGCTAATAATTTACCCTGGATATTTTAAAGCAAATGATACAATAACTGTACTTAAGTGATAGTGTTAGTGTAAAACTAATGTCTTAAAAGTTTCTCAATGTGTTATTTTGAAAAATTATATATATAGAGAGAGAGAAAGAGTTGGGGAGATTTCTGTATTTTTTAATTTTCATTCTCAATATATAGATTCAAAAATATTTATTTAAAATATTTTAAAATTTAGCATAATATCTAAATCAAAATGGTATATCTTTTTTAAATTTAAAGCTATTTCCTCAATTTGAAACAATTTCTATTATAAATAACATTGCAACAGACATCCTTGAAAAACATATTTTATTTCTCCATTTATTTTTTTCAGGCTATTTTGTACAATGAACACTCATATTTCCCTGCCTCTTTTATTTTGTTAGTCACTCGTTTTTTTAAATCTAGAAATCATATCCTTCTTATCTAGACATTTTTCTTGTATTACTTTTGTGACAATTTTCTTCTCTGTTTTTATTTTCTGGAAATCCTATAACCAAGGTATGGAATATTCTTGACTAATCTTTTAACTTTGGTCTTATTTTCCATTTTGACTTTTTCTCTAGCTTCCAACTTCCCCACTCACTTTAAACAACCACATCTTCATCTTTTCCTTTATAGCACTTCTTGTTTTCTGATTTTACAGAAATATCTTGCTTTTATTTCATGGAGTCACCGTCTTGCCTTATTTTTCAAAAAAACCTAAATTGTTGCTTGTTTATTTTTCTTCTACAAGTTGTCCTTTTTTCCCTTTATTTTCTTACAAATCCTCTTTTTTTCCTGTTTATTTTGGCTTTTGTCTTTCATTGGTGATATTTTTCAACAATAGACAATTTTTGTCTTTCTGTTAATAGGTAGGAGAGAATACTGTAACATAGGCTAGATGCTCTTTATGCACGTTTGTCATCTAGTGATCGTCACGGAGTGGTTGGTATATGATATTGATCTAGATGCTTATTTAGAGGATTGTACAATGTCATTATCAGTTAGTCCTTTCTTCTGAGTCATAAATTTCCCAAGAAGAAACCCTCCAATATCTAACATCAGTGGTTATAAATTGGCTACTAGGCCTCTGGTAATTATGCTGAAGAAAGTTGGGAGGTCCCACCAGCCAGGAAACATGGTTTGGGTTAATCCTTCCATTTTCCGTAGATAGTGTCTCAATCCATTGCTTTGAGTATTCAGAGTTTACATCCTAATAGTTTAGTTTAGGCATTATTTTATTCCAATCTTATTTCATGACGAGGAGTATGAGTTTCATGACTGAGTATAATATGGTAAAATAAACTAGATATGTGTTATTTTCTTTATCACTTTTCCCTCTCTTATCATTGTTTTCATAGGGCTACAGAAAGATATCCAGATATGTACATGAATTCATTTCATTAACTTTAACCAGATATACTTATTTTGATATATGAATATATATGAATTGCCCCAACATAGCAAGAAACAAGAGTATTGTACATTTTGAATGATCAGAGAAGGCAGTGTTTCAATAAACCTTGACAATCATTGGTTTTAGGGCTCAACACAAGTTTCCAAGTCTTTCCTCCATATTTCGTTTTTAATCCATAAGCAATCTGAAGGAAAGACTTTTAAAGAATGTTCTAAACTTCTGCATGGAATAAGTTGCACAGAGTAATAGAAATACATATTTTATGCCAGTATCAGATGATGAGGTTCTAGGAGAAATTATTTTTTAAAAGCAGGTTATTTGGGCTTCCCTTGTGGCACAGTGGTTGAGAGTCTGCCTGCTGATGCAGGGGACATGGGTTCGAGCTCCGGTCCGGGAAGATCCCACGTGCCGCAGAGTGGCTGGGCCCGTGAGCCATGGCCGCTAAGCCTGCGCGTCTGGAGCCTGTGCTCTGCAACGGGAGAGGCCGCAACAGTGAGAGGCCCGTGTACCGCAAAAAAAAAAAAAAAAAAAAAAAAAAGCAGATTATTTAGTAAGTATTAGGAATGTTGAAAGTAATACTGCATTAGCTAATCCACATAGAATTAAGCAATGTTCCTGAAAATTATTTGTGTTTCTCAAAATACTAATAAACAGCAGAACCAGATGGAAAGAACTAGGGAGAAGCCGTGCCTGAGGGCTGGAAAAAATCAATACAAAGACAGAGAGACCATATAATCTGGTGAATATTATATTGAACTAATAAAGCTACTCTGTAGCAACTGAAAAAAAAATATCACTGCTCAAACAAGAGCTATTAGGTGGCTTGAATAATGAAAACTATGGCTTCAGTTTAACATTTTAACATTATTTTAGTTGTTAAATATATGTCTTCAAATTATTTTCCAAACTGATATGTTTGGGTAGATTGCATATTCTGGCCAAATAAAGCTGAAGTTATAGACTTGTGGACAAAAATTTGATGGAAATAATGAAAAGTTGCCCTGGACTTTTGTAAAACAGATTTACATTTTTGGGATTTGAAGCTTGACATCCATATTTACATGGTAGAGAAGTCACATAATTATCAGTTTAAGGGGTAATAAAATGAGGATTTTATTTGAAGAGAAGCAGCCCACAGAATGAGAGGACTAGTTATGCCTAAATCTATGATCTAACAAATTAATTAAGTGAGGATATGTCCCAAGAGCAAATATAAAATATTGGATGTGTATAAGAAGCACTTCACGACCACACTCTACTATTTACTACATAGTTGTTAGCAATTACAGATGGCTTAGAAGTTGATGTTTGTTATGATTTATGTATTAAAAACAAGTTGAAATGATGCACTGCCCTATTGCAAGTGGGCCACAACAGATGACATTGTGTTTATATGTTGATATTGTTTCCCAGTCTTTACCCAAGAGAGAATTTAGCAACTGTTTTAAGGTATAGTTAGGGACCAAGAATCATCAAGGCTGACCAGATAAACCTGTTGTAGGGACAAAATAGATCTAATTATTTTAACAACTCCCTAGAATTTATGAACAATTTTCAGCAGTGATCTGGAGAATGTGGGAATGGGATTCCTACAAAAAAGAAATGTGGTTATGGAGAGATTACTTGGAAAAGTAAAAGATGTAGGATTATATTCGCACACTGTGTTTGTAGATTTATTTTATACTATCAACACTTCTACTCAATAAAGCAAGACTCTGAATTCACTAGAAAGACCCATATAAGAATAGAAAATGATTTATGGCAAAAAGAGATTACTTTTAGGATGCTGCTGAAGTACATAATGAAAGTATGAAAGGAATATATTTTTTCTTATAGAAGCAGATTCCTGTGCTCATGTTATTTTCAAGCAAATAAAAATGAAATTACCTAGAAAATGTTGCTGAATGATAATAATAATAAATATTCTCTTATTATCAGGCATTGTGCAGTGCCTTCAAAATATTGTTTCATTCACAACATCTCAGTGGAGAAGGTACTAGAATCATGCCTAATTTCCACTTTAGGGAAAAAGCCTTAAATAGTCTCATGATTTGTTTGTGGTTATGAAACTATGAAGTGTCAGATCTTTGATCTAAACTTGAGTTGACCGATTCCAAAACAAATGACTTTGAACACATGTAGGGGTTGGCAAACGTCTAATATAATGGAACAGATAGTAAATCTCTTAGGATTTTCTGGCCATATGGTCTATGTCACAACTACTCTGCAGTTGTAGTGAGAAAGCAGCCATAGACAGTATACAAAGGGATGAACTTATTTCTTCAGTCTCCTAAATGCAAAACTGTTACATTGGGAGGAAGGGCAAATTTGACCTCATGGCCATAGTTGGCCGACTTCTGCTATATGGTATCATTATTCTTTTTCTGGTTCTAATTTATATCTGAACATAATGAAATATTTGTATACTGTCTCTACATAGAAAAGTGAAATTAAATATTATCTAGTGACATCAAAATATGTAGAAAAGCAAACATTAATTTGAGACAAAAGAAAATTGATTTTAGAATTTAAAACAAATACATAAGCAAACTAAAAAAATTAGAGTCAATCCTAGCTCTATAGTTCCTTTCACGTTACTTCAATTCTCCAAGCCTGAACTACCCTATAAATTGGAGGTAACTTGCCTACGTTTGGGGATTGTTGTAAATCTTAAATAATTCTGTAAAATTCATTGTTTGTATTAGTCATTCAACAAATATAATACATAGACCCACATAATGGGTTAATAGAATATATTATCACTATATTTGTTTCAAATATGTTTTCTAATTATCAACATAGTAATTTTTCATATTAAAAGATTTTCCATATTTCAGTAATACTAAAATTTATTCTACCACCTAGAATAAAATGACAAAAGAATGTATTTCAGATGTTACAAATCAGTTATTTGTAAAGAAATGTCTGTGATCAATAGTGGAATTGTAAATGTTCATACAGAATGCAAATTTTTGATTCATATTCAAATATCAGAATTCAGAAACCAAATCATAAAATTTCATGATTGTATTGTTTTCATCACATATGAATAATAATATTCTTTACATAGGAATGCATCATTTCCACTGTAGAAGCAATATGAATACATTGTAGATAACAGAAAATTCCCAAAAATATAAAGGAAAATAATTCTATAAAGGCTATATCTATCTAGAAGTAACATTAGTTTAATTTTTCATAAATATGTTTTCTAAAATGCTATATATGTAGGTGTGTATGCATGTGTATGTGCATATATGTGTGTTTGTATGGGATCTATGAATATGTGTGTGTATTTGTATATAGCTAAGCATATAATTATAGGTCGCATTTTTTGTATATTTTCATACAAATTTTTAAGAGTTATAATTTTTTTCTCTTAACATCAACAGAGTTAATATTTGGACATCTAAATAACATGTAAACTAAAGAAAAGTTGAAAGACAATAGTTAAATTTTCCCTCAAGGATCAAGGCTGCAGAATAATTAAACCGAGAGATAAGTAAGAAAAAGTTTTAAAAATAAGTGACAAAAACACCAGCTGTATATGTTAAAGGTTCTCACCCTGGGTGTCCTGAAAAGAACATGTACATCTCTGACTAGGAAATGGAAAGTCACCGGGTTTCACTAACGTTGGTAATGTTTTGACTCAGTTGGAAATGAGATTAATGACTCTGTGAAATCAAAGCATGCAAGAGACTCCAGCTGGGGACTGACTCAGCTGATTAACCAGCACAGCCTAAGAAGCGGCATGCAGTTGAATTATGATTGCTTGCCTTCACAGCCATGAAAAATAGCAAGAAATGTTCAAACCCACACACTGATGAAGGGATTAGAGGTAAAAAAAAAAAAAAAAGTGAATGCCCACATGAATCAAGCTTAGAAAATGTTAAACATTCATTTGTAAGACTGTATGTGTGTGTGCATGTGAGCATGTGTGTGCACGTGTGTGTGTGTTTGGACTTATGTATGTTTGAGTGTTGGAATGTGGGTCGTGTACATAGAAATTAAATTTTTTTTCTTTGAAACAGGTTTTCCTCAATAGACATACATTTTGCCCTAATCTATGACTGAATGTTAAAACACACACAGAGAAAAAATTTCCGAAAAATCTATCACTCAGGGAGCATACATTGGAGCTTACATTGTTTCAAAATCATATCACTTCTAATATTACCAAAGTGGAACTACAGAAAAATAAAAAGGTTCAGGGAATTCTTCATTCAGTGAATAGAATACTCGTTATTTGACATGTTGTATGATCTTTAATAGCTATTCCTATTCTCTTCTGCAAAGAACAGAATTGGCAGTGCAACTATAAACTTCACTAGGACATTTGGGAAAGAAGGAGTGACCTAGTCAAATTATCTTATTTACATTCTTGTAACCAGGCCTTTTGGTAAACACACACATGCTATTTGCTCCCAGAATGGTAATGGAGACTCTTTATCAGTGAAATGCTTTAGCGGTATGTATGGATTTTTGCAGGCATAGCTAGGTGAAGAGAGTTCAGTAATCTCTGTAATTAATGACATATAAAATGGAGATGTTCTATAAAATGACTGGTTCTTTGTCATATATCCTCATGCACTGCTAAAAATAAACCCACACATTTAATCCTAACATAAGAGAAGGCAGATTGTGGAGAGCTGCGTTGATGATCTCAGATCACTCCAAGAGAAAAATGCTTAGTTTCTGCCATACAATTGCTTGTACCCTTTAAATAATTAGTAAAATTTGTTACTAAATGCAATTTCCTGTTACTGTGAGTCCTATTTGATAATTGAATATTTATTTTTACCATAAGTTGGCACTATGAGCATGACTGATTGATTTTTCAACTCACAGCCCTGTTCATTAAGGGTCACTTTGTCACTTTTTGGCAAAGAAATAAAGATGGAAAAATGTGGATGAGGAACTGATGCCAGGATGTTATCTTACCCATCCTTGGTGTGAAGTGGTGAAAGCAGACAAATCTTAACAAAAAGAATTTGAAGAAAATTGAGTTTGACCCTGAGAATTTGTAATGTGGATAGACACAGAGTGTGAGCATCATGACAATGAGCAACTAATCTCATCTCTGGTTTATTGCTGGCAGCCCAGGTAAAAGCTTGAAGCTTGGATCTGTAAAGATGAAGCTGGGGTAACGAGAGACAAAGAAATAAGAAATGTTTTTCTAGTTAATGATAAGGATTCTCAGGCATCCTTAGCCACCTTGGGGAGTAATATATTCAGTCACCATATAGGTCAATTCAGATCATTGATTACCTGAAAAATTATGCACCTAAGGTCCTTGGCTAGTTAACTAAATTACAATACAATAAACACAAACAAAAGCCACAGATTATTCTGTTAAATAGCTACAACACTTTACAGAGAAATGCCATTAGAAGTTTGGCGATGATTTGCTACCAAGCATTGATCAAATATACCCCAATGTCAAATCTGAATCAGGAAATTCACATATAAATATCTGGGGAAAAAAAAAAAAAACATGTGAAGAGGCTGTCTTTATCCTCCAGACTTTTTCAACTGAAGGGAAAAATTCAAATTCTGTTTTTATCATGATTAACAAGTTGATGGGAAATGTTGCAAGTAAGTGTCTTGGGAGTGATGCTGAACATTAAGTTCAACTCCAGTTTATTTGCAAAACCTCAGTACTTTCCCAGAAGAGGGGAGGGGAGGATACCCTCCAGAAAGATCAAGTTCAGACTCTAGGTACTTAGGGGTAAAAGGCTAAGTGATAAGGCTGGAAATATTCTGTGAGCTGAAGACATGAAAAGCCATAAACTTAATAACTTCTATGATAATTTTGAAAATTATTTTATGGATAAGGGGAAGGGTGGTTTTTTGAGTTTTGTTTGGATTTTTTTTTTTTTTTTACTTTTTTTGTGTAAATGTTGAAATAGGTGATTACTATGGACAGAGGGTTTTTTAAATTTTGTTTTGTTTTTTTGTTTTCTTTAAGGAGTTAATGACTATTACATTTTTTTCTCAGCATCTCTTGACTGTGGGGACTATAGATAAGATAGGTTTTCTCCTTGTTCTCTATTGCGCCTTCCAAACCATCTCCACCTCCCACAGACACCCTCTACATCTCTTCTCTAAAATCGTCAATATTCGAACCTCATGTTATCAGGTTATCTCAGTTGCCACCCCTCCTCATTCAAGTCATAATCCACTGACCCCTCATTTCTCCAAGAATTTGGCTTTTGGCTCATGGTTACTCTCTTCCATATTACTTCCTTCTTAATGCTTCTTAACTTCAACATTTACATAATGTTTTTTCAAAAACTTGCATTTTTTTCCCCTCAATTCTTCTTCTCTAATAATTGTGTCCTTCTCCTCCACCCAACTAATTGCTTTTACAGTAAATGTCCTGGCCCTGGTTGTAACTACCATGCACACCTTCTCACTACCTCCTATCTTAACAGCTCACTCTCTCTAGCACACTGACTCCAAAATTTTTCAACCCCACTGGGAAAGACACTGCCATCTTTTCACTGCCCATTTCCTCTTTGGTAGATTCTTTTTCCTCAATCACACAAATTTTTACCTCTGTTTTTTTCAACATTTTGTTGCTTGGGGGGCAAAAAAACAAACAAATAAACAGCAACAAAAACCAAAACCAATAATTGTTAAACCTACATACTTTGCATCTGCAATTCTGTGGTTTCCTGTGATAGGAGGTAAACTCACAACTGCACTAATTGATTCTATTTAAAATTCAAGGACTCCGGGAGGGCTCACACTAAGGAGTACATCCCAGAAATTGTGCTGCCAGTGTCCTTGTCCCCGAGGTGAGCCACAGCCACCCACTGCCTCTGCAGGAGAACATCTAACACTGGCAGCTCTGTGGCTGACAGGGTCCTGGTACTCTGGCCAGGTGTCAGGCCTGAGCCTCTGAGGTGGGAGAGCTGAGTTCAGGACATTGGTCCACCAGAGACATCCCGGCCCCATGTAAGAGCAAGTGGCGAGAGCTCTCCCAGAGATCTCCATCACAACACTAAGACCCAGCTCCACTCAATGAGCAAGCTGCAGTGACGGACACCCTATGCCAAACAACTAGGAAAACAGGAACACAACCCCACCCATTAGCAGAGAGGCTGCCTAGAATCATAGTAAGTTCACAGACACCCCAAAACATACCACCAGACATGGTCCTGCCCACCAGAAACACAAGATCCAGCCTCATCCACCAGAACACAGGCACCAGTCCCCTCCACCAGGAAGCCTACAAAAGCCATTGAACCAACCTTAGCCACTGGGGACAGACACCAAAAACAACGGGAACTATGAACATGCAGCCAACGAAAAGGAGAGCCCAAACACAGTAAGTTAAGCAAGATGAAAAGACAGAGAAATACACAGCAGATGAAGGAGCAACGTAAAACCCCACCAGGCCAAAGACCTGAACAGGAAATAGGCAGCCTACCTGAAAAAGAATTCAGAGTAATGATAGTAAAGAAGATCCAAAATCTTGGAAATAGAATGGAGAAAATACAAGAACTGTTTAACAAGGACCTAGAAGAACTAAAGAGCAAACAAACAATGATAAACAATGTAATAAATGAAATTTAAAATTCTCTAGAAGGAATCAATAGCATAATAACAGAGGCAGAAGAACGGAAAAGTGACCTGGAAGATAAAATAGTGGAAATAACAACTGAAGAGTAGAATAAAGAAAAAAGAATGAAAAGAATTGAGGACAGTCTCAGAGACCTGTGGGACAACATTAAACAAAGCAACTCTCGAATTATAGGGGTCCCAGAAGAAGAAGAAAAAAAGAAAGTGTTGGAAACAGATATTTGAAGAGATGATAGTTGAAAACATCCCTAATATGGGAAAGTAAATAATCAAGTCCAGGAAGAGGAGAGAGTCCCATACAGGATAAATCCAAGGTGAAACATGCCAAGACACATATTAATCAAACTATCAAAAATTACATACAAAGAAAAAATATTAAAAGCAGCAAAGGAAAAGCAACAAACAATTTACAAATGATTCCCCATAAGGTTAATAGCTGATTTCTCAGAAGAACCTCTGCAAGCCGGGCTGGAGTGGCAAGACATTTTTGAAGAGATAAAAGGGAAGAAGCAACAACCAAGATTACTCTACACAGCAAGGATCACATTCAGATTTGACAGAGAAATTAAAACCTTTACAAACAAGCAAAAGCTAAGAGAATTTAGCAACACCAAACCAGCTTTACAACAAATGCTAAAGGAATTTCTCTAGGCACGAAACACAAGAGAAGGAAAAGACCTACAATAACAAACCCAAAACAATTAAGTAAATGGTAACAGGAATATACATATCAAAAATTAAATGTAAATGGATTAAATGCTACAACCAAAAGACATAGACTGGCTGAATGGATACAAAAACAAGACCCGTATATATGCTGACTACAGGAGGCCCAATTCAGTTCTTGGGACATGTACAGACTGAAAGTGAGGGGATGGAAAAAGATATTCCATGCAAATAGAAATCAAAAGAAAGCTGGAGTAGCAATTCCCATATCAGAAAAAAATAGACCTTAAAATAAAGATTATTACAAGAGACAAAGAAGGATACTACATAATGATCAAGGGATCAATCCAAGAAGAAGATATAACAATTGTAAATATTTATGCACGCAGCATAGAAGCAACTCAATGCATAAGGCAAATGCTAACAACCATATAAAGAGAACATGACGGTTACACAAACATAGTAGGGGATTTTAACACCCCACTTTCACCAATGGAGAGATCATCCAAAATGAAAATAAATAAGGAAACACAAGCTTTAAATGACACATTAAAGAAGATGGACTTAATATTTATAGGACATTCCATCCAAAAACAACAGAATACACTTTCTTCTCAAGTGCTCATGGAACATTCTACAGGATAGACCATATCTTGAGTCACAAATCAGGCACTGGTAAATTTAAGAGAATTGAAATCATATCAAGTATCTTTCCAACCACAGTGCTATGAGACTAGATACAAATTACAGGAAAAAAATGTAAAAAATACAAAAACATGGAGGCTAAACAATACACTACTAAATAACCAAGAGATCACTGAAGAAATCAAAGAGGAAATCAAAAAATACCTAGAAACAAATGACAATGAAAACACTATGACACAAAACCTATGGGATGCAGCAAAAGCAGTTCTAAGAGGGAAGTTTATAGCAATACAATCCTACCTCAAGAAACAAGAAATGGGCTTCCCTGGTGGCGCAGTGGTTGAGAGTCCACCTGCCGATGCAGGGGACATGGGTTCGTGCCCCGGTCTGGGAAGATCCCACATGCCTCAGAGTGGCTGGGCCCGTGAGCCATGGCTGTTGAGCCTGCACGTCCGGAGCCTGTGCTCCACTACAGGAGGGGCCACAACAGTGAGAGGCCCACGTACTGCAAAAAAAAAGAAAAAAAGAAACAAGAAACATCTCAAATAAACAACCTAACCTCACACCTAAAGCAATTGGAGAAAGAAGAACAAAAAACCCCATAAAGTTAGAAGAAGGAAAGAAATCATAAAGATCAGATCAGAAATAAATGAAAAAGAAATGAAGGAAACAATAGCAAAGATCAATAAAAATAAAAGCTGTTTCTTTGAGAAGATAAACAAAATTGATAAACCATTAGCCAGACTCATCAAGAAAAAAGAGGGAGAAGACTCAAATCAGTAGAACCACAAATGAAAAAGAAGTAACAACTGACACTGCAGAAATACAAAGGATCATGAGAAATTACTACAAACAACTCTATGCCAATAAAATGGACAACCTAGAAGAAATGGAAAATTTCTTAGAAAAGCACAACCTTCTGAGACTGAACCAGGAAGAAATAGAAAATATAAACAGACCAATCACAAGCACTGAAATTGAAACTGTGATTAAAAATCTTCCAACACACAGAAGACCAGGACCAGATGGCTTCAAAGGCGAAATCTATCAAACATTTAGAGAAGAGCTAATACCTATCCTTCTCAAACTCTTCCAAAATATAACAGAGTGAGGAACACTCCCAAACTCACTCTACGAGGCCACCATCAGCCTGATACCAAAACCAGACAAACATGTCACAAAAAAAGAAAACTACAGTCCAATATCACTGATGAACATAGATGCAAATATCCTCACCAAAATACTAGCAAACAGAATCCAAGATCATAAAAAGATCATACACCATGATCAAGTGGGGTTTATTCCAGCAATGCAAGGATTCTTCAATATATGCAAATCAATCAATGTGATAAACCATGTTAAAAAACTGAAGGATAAAAACTATATGATCACCTTAATAGATGCAGAAGACCTCAATAGACATTTCTCCAACGAAGATATACAGATTGCCAACAAACACATGAAAGGATGATCAACATCACTAATCATTAGAGAAATGGAAATCAAAACTACAATTAGGTATCACCTCACACCGGTCAGAATGGCCATCATCAAAAAATCTACAAACAATAAATGGAGAGGGTGTGGAGAAAAGGGAACCCTTTTGCACTGTGGGTGGGAATGTAAATTGATACAGCCACTATTGAGAAAAGCATGGAAGTTCCTTAAAAAACTAAAAATAGAACTATCATACAAGCCAGCAATCCCACTACTGGGCATATACCCTGAGAAAACCATAATTCAAAAAGAGTCATGCACCCCAATGTTCGTTGCAGCTCTATTTACAATAGCCAGGACATGGAAGCAACCTAAGTGTCCTTCGACACATGAATGAATAAAGAAGATGTGACACATATATACAGCTACAGGAAGGCAGAGCATTACCTGTTCAGCTTTTCTGGGAAGCTACACATTGAGCACCTCAAATTTTTTGCTTCTCTGTGCAGATCCAGGAATATCTGTGGAGGGCACTCTGAGTATTGATTTGGGGTTACAAATGAATTTTAGCAAGTAGGCATATTAAAACATATGGAGTCTGTGTATAATGAGAATTAGTAATATAGGTAGATAAATATATATAGATACATAGACATAGGAATTAGACAAAATATTTATTACCATCTATTTTCAAACAATATTACAACACTTTGTGTATAAGTTAAACCAGTTACAACAGTGTGATAATTTCCATTGTCTTCAATACGCATTTTATCCTATTTTCATTATATATCCTACTTTTATGCTTAGCTGATAGTATTTCTTCTCTTTGCCTAAGTTATTGTCTAATTGCTTATAGATCACGTTTTGTTGGAGGAGGTCAATCAAGTAATAATAGTAGTGGCTGAGCACTTGCTATTTCCCAGGACTTGTTGGAAGTGGTTTACATGCATTTCAGATGTACAGCACAGTGATATAGTTGTATACCTTTCTGTTGTTTGTTTCTATTCTTTTATATCTATTTCATAACCATATGCAATGAATAAGAAAATCTGGATTGTTGGACTTCCCTGGTGGCACAGTGGTTAAGAACCTGCCTGCCAATGCAGGGGACACAGGTTCGAGCCCTGGTCTGGGAAGATCACACATGCCGCAGAGCAACTAAGCCCGCGAGCCACAACTAGTGAGCCTGTGCTCTAGAGACCATGAGGCACAACTATTGAGCCCACGTGCTACAACTACTGAAGCCCACATGCCTCGAGCCTGTGCTCTGCAACAAGAGAAGCCACCACAATGAGAACCCCGTGCACCGCAAGGAAGAGTAACCTCCGCTCGCTGCAACTAGAGAAAACCTGCGCGCAGCAACAAAGATTCAACACAGCCAAAAATAAAATAAATAAAATCTTAATAACAAAATAAATAATATGGCTTATCAGTGCTACTTCCCATTTAGTTTCTGAAACTAAATATGAGAAGAAATAAATAAGTATTGAGTACTAGGAATTTTCATTAAACAGCTATGTGTAATGACTAAGGGTACTTGCAGGATTTTAAATCTCTTTGTCAGCCACTAAAATGTCCCTGAGCTGTTAATTACTGAAGACAGTTATTTCACTAGCCAGAGTTACCTCATTAGCATGACAAGAGATGGATGTCCTCATTAGACACTTCTTTGTTTTGAGAGCTACCTGCCAAATTTGTCTCCTGTGCCAGAAAAATTAATGGCAAGTAGAAATTTTGCACATTGGTTGCAGTTGATTTAGTACTCTCTGTTATTTTATTTAAAATTTGTGAAATCACAATTTAGAAATCAAAACTTTATATTGAAAGACTGTTTATTTGAAAATTCACATTGAGAAGAAAAACACAAATTATATTATGGAAAACTTTTTAAAAAATACTGCCTACATATGATATTTTGTTTTTGTTAACATGGTCAACAAAATGGCTGGAGTTTTCTTTGCCCTCTTCTCTTGCTTTATTAAGACTCCTAGCCAAAGTTTTTTGGGAAAAGTTTTATTATTGCCAGTGTCTTGTTCTAGAGTCTTCCAGTTTCTCAGGGAAACTAGGATTCCTTCTGGAAATCTGATAATATAAATGTTATAATCTCTTGTAATTTCTCACAGATCTCTAAGGTTTTGTCCATTTTTTAAAAAATTCTATTTTCTCCTTTCAGATTGGGTAGATTCTACTGAACTATCTTCAGATTTACTGCTTCTAACCTCTATCACTTCTGCTCTACTTCTGAGCCTATCCAGTGAGTTTTTTATTCCTATTACTGTATTTTTGAGTTCCACCATCTCCATTAAGTTCTTTTTCTTTTGTTTCTTTTTTTAAACATCTTTATTGGAGTATAATTGCTTTACAATGCTGTGTTAGTTTCTGCTTTATAACAAAGTGAATCAGCTATACATATACATATATCCCCATATCCTCTCCCTCTTGCGTCTCTCTCCAACCCTCCCTATCCCACCCCTCTAGGTGGTCACAAAGCACCAAGCTGGTCTCCCTGTGCTATGTGGCTGCTTCCCACTAGCTATCTATTTTACGTTTGGTAGTGTATATATGTCCATGCCACTCTCTTACTTCATCCCAACTTACCCTTCCACATCCCCGTGTCCTCAAGTCCATTCTCTACATCTGTGTCTTTATTGCTATCCTGCCCCTAGGTTTGTCAGAAGCATTTTTTTTTAATTCCACATATATGTGTTAGCATATGGTATTTGTTTTTTTCTTTCTGACTTACTTCACTCTGTATGACAGACTCTAGGTCTATCCACCTCACTACAAATAACTCAATTTTGTTTCTTCTAATGGCTGAGTAATATTCCATTGTATATATGTGCCACATCTTCTTTATCCATTCATCTGTCAATGGACACTTAGGTTGTTTCCATGTCCTGGCTACTGTAAAAAAGCTGAAATGAACATTGTGGTACATGACTCTTTTTGAATTATGGTTTTCTCAAAGTATATTCCCAGTATATACTGGGCATATGGGATTACTGGGTCGTATGGTAGTTCTATTCTTAGTTTTAAAAGGAACCTCTGTACTGTTCTTCATAGTGACTGTATCAATTTACATTCCCACCAACAGTGCAAGAGGGTTCCCTTTTCTCCACACTCTCTCCAGCATTTATTGTTTGTAAACTTTTTGATAATGGCCATTCTTACTGATGTGTGGTGATACCTCATTGTGGTTCTGATTTGAATTTTTCTAATGATTAGTGATGTTGAGCATTCTTTCATGTGTTTGTTGGCAATCTGTATATCTTCTTCGGAGAAATGTCTATTTACGTCTTCTGCCCATTTGTGGATTGGGTTGTTTATTTTTTTGATATTGAGCTGCATGACCTGCTTGTAAATTTTGGAGATTAACCCTTTGTCACTTGCTTCATTTGCAAATATTTTCTCCCACTCTGAGGGTTGCTTTTTCATCTTGTTTATAGTTTCCTTTGCTGCGCAAGAGCTTTTAAGTTTCATTAGGTCCCTTTTGTTTATTTTTGTTTTTATTTCTATTTCTCGACGAGGTAGGTCAAAAAGCATTGTGGTGTGATGTATGTCATTGAGAGTTCTGCCTTTGCTTTCCTCTAAGAGTTTTATAGTGCCTGGCCTTACATTTACGTCTTTAATCCATTTTGAGTTTATTTTTATGTTTATTGTGGTGTTACGGAGTGTTCTAATTTCATTCTTTTACATGTAGCCATCCAGTTTTCCCAGCACCACTTATTAAAGAGGCTGTCTTTTCTCCAGTCTATATTCTTCGCTCCTTTATCAAAAATAAAGGTGACCATATGTGTGTGGGTTTATCTCTGGGCTTTCTATACTGGCCCATTGATCTGTATTTCTGTTTTTGTGCCAGTACCATGCTGTCTTGTTTACTGTAGCTTTGTAGGATAGCCTGAAGTCAGGCAGCCTGATTGCTCCAGCTCTGTTTTTCTTTCTCAAGATTGCTTCTGCTATTCGGGGTCTTTTGTGTTTCCATACAAATTGTGAAATTTTTTGTTCTAGTTCTGTGAAAAATGCCATTGGTAGTTTGATAGGGATTGCACTGAATCTGTAGATTGCTTTGGGTAGTATAGTCACTTTCACAATGTCGATTCTTCCAATCCAAGAACATGGTATATATCTCCATCTATTTGTATTGTCTTTAGTTTCTTTCATTAGTGTCTTATAGTTTTCTGTATTCAGATCTTTTGTCTCCTTAGGTAGGTTTCTTCCTGGGTATTTTATTGTTTTTGTTGCAATGGTAAATGTGAGTGTTTCCTTAATTTTTCTTTCAGATTTTCATCATTAGTGTATAGGAATGCAAGAGATTTCTGTGCATTAATTTTGTATCCTGCTACTGTACCAAATTAATGGATTAGCTCTAGTAGTTTTCTGGTGGCATCTTTAGGATTCTCTATGTATAGTATCATGTCATCTGCAAACAGTGACAGCTTTACTTCTTCTTTTCCAACTTGGATTTATTTTATTTTTTTTCTTCTCTGATTGCTGTGGCTAAAACTTCCAAAACTGTGTTGAATAGTAGTGGTGAGAGTGGGCAACCTTGTCTTGTTCCTGATCTTAGTGGAAATGGTTTCAGTTTTTCACCATTGAGAACGATGTTGGGTGTGGGTTTGTCATATATGGCCTTTATTATGTTGAGGTAGGTTCCTTCTATGCCTACTTTCTGGAGGGTTTTTATCATAAATGGGTGTTGAATTTTGTTGAAAGCTTTTTTTGCATCTATTAAGATGATCATATGGTTTTTATCCTTCAATTTGTTAATATGGTTTATCACATTGATTCATTTGCATATATTGAAGAATCCTTGCATTCCTGGGATAAACCCCACTTGGCTATGGTATATGATCCTTTTAATGTGTTGTTGGATTCTGTTTGCTAGTATTTTGTTGAGGATTTTTGAGTCTATGTTCATCTCTGATATTGGCCTGTAGTTTTCTCTTTTTGTGACATCTTTGTCTGGTTTTGGTTTGGGGAGATGGTGGCCTTGCAGAATGAATTTGGGAGTGTTCCTCCCTCTGCTGTATTTTGGAAAAGTTTGAGAAGGATAGGTGTTAGCTCCTCTCCAAATGATTGATAGAATTCTCCTGTGAAGCCATCTGATCCTGGGCTTTTGTTTGTTGGAAGATTTTAATCACAGTTTCAATTTCAGTGCTTGTGATTGGTCTGTTTATATTTTCTATTTCTTCCTGGTTCAGTCTCAGAAGGTTGTGCTTTTCTGAGAATTTGTTCATTTCTTCCAGGTTGTCCATTTTATTGGCATAGAGTTGCTTATACTAATCTCTCATGATCCTTTGTATTTCTTCAGTGTCAGTTGTTACTTCTTTTCCATTTCTAATTCTATTGATTTGCATCTTCTCCCTTTTTTTCTTGATGAGTCTGGCTAATGGTTTATCAATTTTGTTTATCTTCTCAAAGAACCAGCGTTTAGTTTTATTGATGTTTGCTATTGTTTCTTTTATTTCTTTTCTGTTTATGTCTGATCTGATATTTATGATTTCTTTCCTACTGCTACATTTGGGGTTTTTTTGTTCTTCTTTCTCTAATTGTTTTAGGTGTAAGGTTAGGTTGTTTATTTGAGATGTTTCTTGTTTCTTGAGGTCGGATTGTATTTCTATAAACTTCCCTCTTAGAACTGCTTTTGCCGCATCCCATAGGTTTTATGTCATTGTGTTTTCATTGTCATTTGTTTCTAGGTATTTGTTGATTTCCTCTTTGATTTCTTCAGTGATCTCTTGGTTATTAAGTAGTGTATTGTTTAGCTTCCATATGTTTGTATTTTTTACAGATTTTTTTCCTGTGATTGATATCTAGTCTCAAAGCATTGTGTTTGGAAAAGATACTTGATATGATTTCAATTTTCTTAAATTTACCAAGGCTTGATTTGTGACCCAAGATATGATCTCTCCTGGAGAATGTTCCATGAGCACTTGAGAAGAAAGTGTATTCTGTTGTTTTTGGATGGAATATCCTATAAATATCAATTAAGTCCTTCTTGTTTAATGTGTCATTTAAAGCTTGTGTTTCCTTATTTATTTTCCTTTTGGATGATCTGTCCATTGGTGAAAGTGGGGTGTTATAGTGCCCTAGTATGATTGTGTTGCTGTCGTGTTCCCTTTCTATGGCTGTTAGTATTTGCCTTATGCATTGAGGTGCTCCTATGTTGGGTGCATAAATATTTATGATTGTTATATCTTCTTCTTGGAATGATCCCTTGATCATTATGTAGTGTCCTTCTTTGTCTCTTGTAATAGTGTTTATTTTAAAGTCTGTTTAAGAGTCTGATATGAGAATTGTTACTCCAGCTTTCTTTTGACTTCCATTTGCATGGAGTATCTTTTTCCATCCCCTCACTTGCAGTCTGTATGTGTCCCTAGGTCTGAAGTGGGTCTCTTGTAGACAACATATATACGGGTCTTCTTTTTGTATCCATTCAGCTAGTCTATGTCTTTTGGTTGGAGCATTTAATCCATTTATATTTAAGGTAATTTTTGATATGTATATTCTTATTACCATATTCTTAATTGTTTTGGGTTTGTTTCTGTAGGTCTTTTCCTTCTCTTGTGTTTCCTGCCTAGAGAAGTTCCTTTAGCATTTGTTGTAAAGCTGGGTTGGTGGTGCTGAATTTTCTTAGCTTTTGTGTGACTGAACACGTTTTAATTTCTCTGTCGAATCTGAATGAGATCCTTGCTGTGTAGAGTAATCTTGGTTGTAGGTTTTTCCCTTTCATCCCTTTAAATATGTCCTGCCACTCCCTTCTGGCTTGCAGTGTTTCTGCTGAAAGATCAGCTATTATCCTTATGGCGATTCCCCTTTATGTTATTTGTTGTTTTCCCCTTGCTGCTTTTAATATTGTTTCTTTGTATTTAATTTTTGTTAGTTTGATTAATTTGTGTCTTGGCCTGTTTATCCTTCGATTTATGCTGTATGAGACTCTCTGCAGTCCCTGGACTTGATTAACTATTTCCTTTCCCATATTAGGGAAGTTTTCTCCTATAATCTCTTCAAATATTTTCTCTGTCTGTTTTTCTCTTCTTCTTCTGGGACTCCTTTAATTTGAATGTTGGTGTGTTTACTGTTGTCCCAGAAGTCTCTGAGACTGTCCTCAATTCTTTTCATTCTTTTTTCTTTATTCTGCTCTGCATTAGTTATTTCCACTATTTTATCTTTCAGGTCACTTATCCATTCTTCTGCCTCAGTTATTCTGGTAGTGATTCCTTCTAGAGAATTTTTAATTTCATTTATTGTGTTGTTCATCATTGTTTGTTTACTCTTTAGTTCTTCTAGGTCCTTGTTAAACATTTCTTGTATTTCTGCCTTTCTATTTCCAAGATATTGGATAATCTTTACTATCATTACTCTGAATTCTTTTTCAGGTAGACTGCTTATTCCCTCTTAATTTGTTTGGTCTCGTGGGTTTTTACCTTGCTCCTTCATCTGCTGTGTGTTTCTCTGTCTTCTAATTTTGCCTAACTTACTGTGTTTGCGGTCTCCTTTTTGCAGGCTGCACGTTCATAGTTCCCGTTGTTTTTGGTATCTGCCCCCAGTTGCTAAAGTTGTTTCAGTAGGTTGTGTAGGCTTCCTGGTGGAGGGGACTGGTGCCTATGTAGTGATGGATGAGACTGGGTCTTGTCTTTCTGGTGGGCAGGACCATATATAGTGATGTGTTTTCGGGTGTGTGTGGCATTATTATGATTTTAGGCAGCCTCTCTGCTAATGGGTGGCATTGTGTTCTTGTCTTGCTAGTTGTTTGGCATAGGGTGTCCCTTACTGGAGCTTGCTGGTCATTGAGTGGCGCTGGGTCTTAGTGTTGAGATGGAGATATCTGGAAGAGCTTTTGCCCTTTGATATCATGTGGGGCCGGGAGGTTTCTGGTGGACTAATGTCCTGAACTCGGCTCTCCCACCTCAGAGGCACAGCCCTGACACCAGCCAGAGCACCAAGTCCCTCTCAGCCACATGGCTCCAGGCCCCGGCTCCAATGTTCAGACTCCGATCTGCCAGGCACCGACTTGAGGGATCTGCGCCCTGTGCTGTGGCTGCTTCCAGTCTCTGCCTCCATAAAGTTCTTTCTTATAACTTTGACTTCTTTGCTGAAAATCTTGTACTTTCATTTTTAATAGACATTATTTTGATGGTTCTTTAAGATCCTTTTCAGATGATTCCAACATCTGATTCATCTCAGTGTTGGTATCAGTTGATTGTCTTTTCTCTTCTAATGTCATTGGTTCTTCATGTGGTATTTGAATCTTGTATTTTTGCAGAGTCACACTGTGTAGATTTGATGTGCAGGTCCTGACCTGTACTTTTGGGCTATGGTTCCAATGACAATTTTTTTTTTTTTTTTTTTTTTACAGCATTTGCTGTGGTATTTTTGTCTATTTGATTTTTCTCTTGGCACCTGGGCTTCCTGTTTCTTCCTGGTGATGCTGGAGCAAACACAAGAAGCTTCCCCAGGCTGGACCACCTGGTGCCCACAAACGTGGGGAGGAGCTCTGGCAGGTGGAGAGGCTGCATGATTCCTGGGCTGGGTTCTGCTTGTGGTGGGACTCACTTTGCCATTGCCATCCACTGCTTCGTACCTCTCTGTTGGGGACACAAATCTTGGGCCCACAGCAACAGTGGGGCTTCTGGCCTTTAATGCATATTGTAGCAAGATCCCCCTTTCCAGTGTGCTCAGCAGTACAGTCCCTAGGTGGAGGAGAGAATTCTCAGACCCCATGGTGATTAGATGATTTTGTGGTGGCATCCTTCCCAGCATCCCCTACTCTGGGATACCTCTTGATGAGGATGTGAAGGGGTAGCAGTCTCAGTCCTGGTGGAGAAGTCCTGCGCCCCCTGGTGGCTGGTGCCAGTGGTATCTCCCATTGGTTTCCCTTTGCCTATTCCACCGCCCAACCTGGTGGTGTTGGCAGTATTTTCATTTGACCTGGGAAAGAAATTAGCTGACCTGGGAAGCCTTCTTTTGCTAAGTTGGGGTTCATGAAATACCTGGACTGGGTCTTTTCCTTTTTTGGGAAGGGAAGATTTTTAAGATGGCCTGTTAGTGTTCTGAGCTCATGAACCAGCTCACCTTTGTCTTTCCATCTTTCACATTCCTAGCTTTTTTATCCAAATGAGATGAAAACTTATGTCTATGCATAAACCTGAGCGTGAATGTTTATAGCATGATTATTCATAATCACTAAGAACAAGAAGTACATATGATGTCCTTCAGTAGGTGAATGGATAAATATACTGGCAGAGCCTTATAATGGAATATTATTCAGTCATAAAAAAGCTATCAAGCTATGAAAGCCATGAACCTTACATGCACACTGCTTACATGCACATTGCTAAGTGAACCTTACATGCACATTGCTAAGTGAAATAAGGGGCACCTTACATGCAAATTGCTAAGTGAAATAAGCTAGTTTTAAGAGACTACATAGTTTTTGAATCCGACTATGTTGCACTCTGGAAAAAGCAGAACAATAGAGATATTAAAAGGTCAATGGGTGACAGAAGTTCAGGACGTGGGAAAAGGAACAAAAGGAGCGCAGGGGATTTTTAAGGCAGAGAAACTATTCTTCATGGTACCGTAGTGGTGGAAACATGACAGTATGCATTTGTCAAAACCCATAGAACTTTAGAACACAAAGAGTTAACTCTAATGTAAATTCTGAACTTTTGTCAATAATAATGTGTTAATATTCATTAATCGTTTGTAATAAATGTATGACACTAAGGCAAGATGTTAACAGTAAGAAAAACTGTGGTGGAGACAGTGAGGGAGTTATATGACAATTTACTACACTATTCCTGCTCAACTGTCCTATAAACATAAAACTGCTCTAGGGCTTCCCTGGTGGCGCAGTGGTTGGGAGTCCACCTAACGATGCAGGGGATGTGGGTTCGTGCCCGGGTCCAGGAGGACCCCGCATGCTGCGGAGCGGCTGGGCCCGTGGGCCGTGGCTGCTGGGCCTGCGCGTCCAGAGCCCGTGCTCCGTGGTGGGAGAGGCCATGGTGGTGAGAGGCCCGCGTGCCGCCAAAAAAAAAAAAAAAAAAAAAAAAAAACTGCTATAAAAAGCCTATTAATGAAAAACATGGGTGTGTAAACTTTTATGGTTGCCATTCACTGTGAAAATGAGGACTTCGAGTATTAACATAATCTATCTCCAGGTATACAGACTGAAGTACTATTTAAATGCCTATAAGGAAGGTAATATTTTGGCACAAATGCAATTTGGTATACAAATTTGGTATATAAAATTTTGTCCTAGAAAAATGGTACAGATGAACTGGTTTGCAAGGCAGAAATAGAGACACAGATGTAGAGAACAAACGTATGGACACCAAGGGGGGAAAGTGGGGTGGGGGTGGTGGGGGGGATAAATTGGGAGATTGGGATTGACATATATATACAAATATGTATAAAATAGATAACTAAAAAAACCCTGCTGTATAGCACAAGAAACTCCACTTTGCTGTACAGTAGAAACTAACACAACATTGTGAAACAATTATACTCCAAACAAATAAATAAAGAAATAAATAATAAAGTAAAATAAAATAAAATTTTGTCAACTTCAGAGTATACTATTTGTATATGTATAGCAGTACAAATGTCCAATGTGCCACCTCCACTTAATCTTCAATATAGTATTGCTTTTATCTACATATGTTCTTGCTGGAGGTTATGTTTTCATGGAGTTTTTTTTTTCCTTGTAATAATTCAATGCACTTTATGAGAACTTCTGATTCTATATCTACCTATTAGTTGTAGAGAGTTACACTGTACTAATAACAAATATTTCCTAAATTTGTGAGAATTATTGCCATTCTTTCTGTTTGTATTTGTGTCCATACATAGTTTCTGGCACAGCTTTTTGATATTGCTAGGCTTTGTGTGGCAGCCAGTTATCTTTGTGTGAAACAGTCCTCAGTAAACCTAGGTTATTTAGTCATTTTAATTTTCAATATCTAATTTTATGTTCTAGCATCTCATTGATAGTACAAAGTAGTCTTTCCTTGTATTTTAAATAAGGGAGAGATTACATAAATATTCACTCATAAGAACTGAAATAATCAAGTTTTATATAACTAGGTTGACCATCATATAAAGAGACTCTTGAGTATTTTTTTTTTTTTGCGGTATGCGGCCCTCTCACTGTTGTGGCCTCTCCCGCTGCGGAGCACAGGCTCCGGACACGCAGGCTCAGCGGCCATGGCTCACGGGCCCAGCCGCTCCGCGGCATGTGGGATCTTCCCGGACCGGGGCACAAACCCATGTCCCCTGCATCGGCAGGCGGACTGTCAACCACTGTGCCACCAGGGAAGCCCCTTGAGTATTTTTTATATCATACATTGAAGATAAAGTGAAGTGTGGCATGGGAAACTTTCCATGATTTGACCATTTAACTCCTTCCTGTTTTACCTTCTTACTCTCTGTTCTCATTTCACTCATGACTCAGACCAGTAAGTTTCTTGGGTGCATTATTCTATTTATACTCTTTTTAACTTTCTCTTGTTATTTCCTGTTCCTTGACTATCTCTTCCAACTTTTTTTAGGTAAATAACTCAGACTTCAATACTCATATCCAGCTCTGTCTTGTCTAGAAGCCTTTTATGTCCTTTCTCTTTGAACTATATGGAACTTTGCAATTCAGCTACAGTTCCCTGAGGATACCTTTTGGGTTCTTATATATTCAAATGGTCTGATCACTTTGTTTGAAAAAAGTCCACAGTCCCTCTCAGTTTAACCCTACCTCCTCTCATTTCTCTTCTGTCCCTGCCAATTTGTCTTAGAAATACCTTTTTGAACTTGAAGCATGTATAGAATTATGAAAAGGAAATTCAAGGATTTAGAGGATGTAGTGATTTTTTTCATTAAGTATTCTTATTTAAATGCAGCTTAACTATAGCTTTGTGGTAAATTACAAATTGTTTCATCTGCTCTAAGAAACAAAAAGCATTGTTCAGAGCTTTACCAACTTTATTCTTGCATGTGATGTTGAGTTCTCAGGTCAATGCAAAGATTTTTATTTATTTATATTTTTATTTTAATTAATTTATATTTATATTTTTTCCACCATTTCATTTCATTTTATTGCAAGAAGAAATTAAGCACTCAGGTTTTGCCACACTAAATGACTTCAGACTTTATTCAGTGTAGAAGCCGTATAGAAAAGATATTTGAGAAACTGGAAAAACAACTGTTATACTTTCAAAGACAGTCAACTTTCATCTCATTTAATGGTGTTCAAAGGATTAGTTTCTCATATAAATGGTTTTAAAATGGTATTCCCTTTGAAATACAAGACTACAATTTATGGGAACCATATTTTTCTGGGAAATCAAACACTCTAGTCATTATTTCTTTATTAATTTGCATCAGTCTTTTTTTTTTCTGTTAACTGATAGAAAATCAGAAAGTAATCTTAAGTTGAAAAAAAGAGAATTAGATATCTCTTCTCTTTAAGAAACAAAGACTATTAAAATGTTTCTCTATTTTTGTAAAGGATTGAAAGAATCCATTAACATTAGTGTGAAGAGTTGAAGGAGAATGATGTCTGACACTGACAGCTTCAACAACAAATGAGGAATGTTGTGTTTCCCATATACAGAAGCTGCAGGATTACAGCAGGTCTGGTGGGGATGTTTGTTGCAATCCTAGGAAAATATAATTTAAAAGAAATAATTTGTAGGTGGACATGAAGCTAGAAGGATTTTTAATTGTTAACAATAACTCAAACATTATCAGAGTTAGGTCTGGGTACACATTACAATCCAATTTGGCTGACATTTTCATTTATGACATTGGTGATGATTTAGGTTTATACAGTCGAGAGACAATTTAGTAATTGCAGAGCTTTGTCTTTGCAGCTGGGTTATTTTATTTTCAATTTTACCTTTGAAATTAGAATAAAACTTCTAAATCTTATCTTGATCTAATACTGGAAGAGCTTGAGAAGAAAACCCCTCATTTCCTGCCCTCTGCCCTCCACCAGGGATCATGCCAGTTCACCAAAATACAGATACAATACAGTTTAGCACTTCCATTCAGGCATGAAGGCTTAGCTCTACCACCTGCTGGACTGCTTGTTCTTAAAAGTAAATAAATAAATTATTACTTACAGAAAATAGCGTGATTATTCCACGCAACTTTCCTTTGGGGAATCATCATTTAGCATTCACTAACAACTAGAATCTCTTCCATTAGGATGTAATATTTGAGCCATTATTAGTGCCAGAGAGGCAGGAGCATATTTTCAGTTTACTTCTTTGAGATCAATAATCATATGGAATTTCTCTTAAAATATACAAAGCTGTTTTGTTAAGCGTTCATGGTTTTATTATTTTTTTCTCATTATATCGGTTTACTCTCTCATTTGCTTCCTCGAACGTGGACTTTTCTTGTTAAATATCATGTGTTTTAGCGTCATTTGCTTTCAAGGAGGATTAAAAAGTTAAATGAATACTACAGAGTTCTTTGGCAGTGAAGACCATAAAGATGTATAGAACTGTGAAGGTAATTTCTGCTTACTGTCACATCATGGCCAGATAGAGATATTTTTTCTGGGCAAATGTAGCAAAGAAATAGGAAAAAAAGAGAAAATTTCATCATCATTAACGAAAAATAGTACAGATTCCTGTCTTCTCTCTGACTCATTAAGAATGCCCTCCTCCCATTCATTTTTAATTCCTCCTAGTTTAAATCCCTTAAAGGCTTTACTAGGTGCATGAATAAAAACTAATATATCCAGGTTAGTTATTTAGTCAAGCTTAAGGGGATAACAGGGATTGCATTCTTCAAGTCTATACTATATACCACTGAGCATTATTTGTTATAAGAGAATGTATGTTTAGAGCTAGGACATAGTCTCAACGGGTAGGTACATTTAAATAAGAGGAGAAGACAGATTTTTGTTTCAAAGATGAAGTAGATTATTTTCAAAGCTAGCTTGAATCTGTGCTATAACTTGAGCTACAAATCAACAGTTTGATTAAAATAGAATATTCTATTATTTTAAATTATGTACTTCATTGTTTGCATGACTTTTATTTAATATAATTCACAAAATTATTTTAAATTAAACTACATACACTGACATATTCCTATTCTAAATATTTTGAATAATCTCACTTATTTTCAAATAATGTAATGCTATGTAGAAACATCTTAAAATAAAGTTTATGCTAATCCAATCTAGTAAGGTAAACAGAATAACAAATGATGAATTGTAGAAGGCCCCACTAATTCCCATATTTTATGTTCAATATTAATTTTTATCCAGCTCGCTAGCTGAAAAGTACTCATGTTTGGTAATAGCATTATGTAGAAAGAGTTCTGTCTACAAGAGACTGCGAGAGTTCTCTCTGTTTTTGCCTCAGTCACTTATAGACACCAAAATTATGAGCAGCTAAAGAATGAGAGAATTGGATACTTAACAAAATTAAATATACCTTACTACAAATAGTCCTCAATTGTTAGGAACTTTTTCTTGGGCTTTTTAGATTCTTATTTTTAAACTATGTTATAAATGAGACCTTACTCAACTAGCAATACATAAAATGTGATATTGAGTACTGGCAATTGAATACATCAATGATGAATATTAAGAAAATAAATTTTAAAAATATATTCAGAAGTTTGTTAAAATATTTGAAAGTGAAACTTTTCCATCATAGTGATATTATATGTAGGTGAAATATAAAGTTAATCAATTGAATTTGTGTATTTGGTTAAGGAATTTGGATAGGGTTTTCCAACGAACAGCTTTTAATTTAAATACAGAGATATTTTCCCCTGATATCAGTAGAGTCATTTAGCATGTATTCATTAAATAATCACAAACAAAGCATGCACAATTTTCAAGGCATGCCCATGACTACAGATCCTGATACTTTAATAATATATGATTTGTCTATAAGATGTAGCAGTCTACTGAGAAAGTTGGGTATAATATGATTATGACATTAATTAAACTAAACCATTATTACTAAATTACTAATTTAGTAATGTGATTAGTAATTATTACATTAATTACTAAACCATTATTACATGAATAAGATAAAACATGAAGCACACAGAAAGGTATGTAAAAAGGATCACAGACCAAAGAGATACTAAGTCAGGGAAATAACAAAAGTTTCCAGAAATGAAGTGATTTGACTGAGTCCTGCGGGACAAATAGGAGTTTACCAGGCAGAAAGGCGTTCCACAGAGGATTTATTTTCTATTGTTACATAACAAATTATCACAGATACAGCTGCTGAAACAACAGTTAGCATTATATCACAGCTCTGAAGAACAGAAGTCTGGGCAGGCTCTGATGGATTCTTTGCTTAAGGTCACGTAAGACCTTGACAAGACTGTCAGGTGTCAGCCAGACTGGTCTCTTCTCTTGAAGCTTTGGAAAAGAATCCGCATCCAGGCTTTTTTGGTTGTTGGTGGTACCTGACACATATGAGAAAACTGTTTGCCTTGACATTGTTTAATTTCTTTAAAGTAACTGGTTGCTTCAGTTATTTAAAACCAGTGTTTGTTGTACTAATTCAATCTTTTACAATTTTATTAGAAGGGATTAGAAAAACAGAAGTTGAGTGCTGCTCTTTGGCATCCTTAAGCTTGACATTATTCACCTGCAAAAGTAGAGTTTTTTAGTTTGTTGGTGATTCATAGTCTCAGACATCTGTGTTTACAGTTGAAATCCATCTGCAGATTAATATGAAGTTCTGAATGAAGTTTGGAGAACCTTCAACAATTATCTTTTTACTTCTTTCCAGGCTTAGTTTTGTTTTTGTTTTTTTTTCATCTCTGTACACCCCAATCAACCCTGCCTAACAAACTCTGAAGGAAGCTTTAAAAAAATTATTCATGGTTATCCAAATAGTCTTACAATGTTAGTATTTTTATATTTGTCCTTTCTGTGCTTTCATGTGTGTCAGGCAGAATGTTAAGATGGTCCGCATGACTTTGCTCCTACTTGTTGTGCCTGTGATTATGTAACATGGCTAAAGGGATTTTGCAGATGTAATGAAGGTTGTTAGTCAGTTGACACTGAAATAACAAAGAAGGATTCTCTATGTGGCTATTTAGGGTTAGCCAGGTAGATTCGCCCATTTAATTGAATGTGTTCTTTAAAAGTGGAGTTTTCTCCAACTGACCGTAGTAGGAGAAGTCTGAGATTTTCAAAACACAAGGAAAATCAGTACAGCACTGCTTGCCTGCAAACTGGAGGGATCATGAACAAAGAGATTGGCCTCTAGGAGTTGTGAGCAATTCCTGGCTAACAGCTGCCAAGGGAATGGAGAGCTCAGCTTGGTACTGCCAACAACCAGAAGAGTTTGGGTGCAGATTCTCCTCCAAAACCAGAGTAGAAAGAGCAAATTGATTGCTTTGAAAGCAGGAGAGCTTAGGCATCTCAATTTATGTATTTGAGCTTGATATCAATGTGCAAATAAAACTCATTGGTAAAGAAATACATTTATTATTTTTGGATACTTATGTATATTCTGACCACTAAAACCAGTGAAAATTAATAGATTATAACACCTGACTTACCTTTTTTTTCTGAATATAATCCCTGGACTGTTGGATATGGGTAAATGCTGAAATTGTGAATTGATCTAAACATTTGCAAAACTCACTCATGACATTCTCATGAGATATTAAAGATATGTTTATTGAATGAAAATGTAATTGGTATGTGGAAATGGATAGCTAAAACAAAGGATGATAATCATTAGATTTATTTAAACATAGATAATAAGCTGAAAAAGAAACTCTCTTATAGCATTATAAAGTACAATAGTTTACCCTCAACTTTACAGAATTAATAGTATTGATTTTATTAGAATATATATGGTTTCTATTATGCAGTGTCTTGATATAATTATGTTATAGACAATTATATACGGAGTCTATATAATTATATAGCAAATTAGAATTATGGTCTTAATACACCAAACACATTAATGGGAATAGGTATAAATTCCTGTACTGTGGCTTAGAAAATAGTAATTTCACAATAAGAGTATAAAAGAACATGTGCAAATCGAATCATTTGTTGAAAATTGTGAAAAAATTTGCTAGGTTCATCAAATTTGGTTTGATCCCTTCATCTCCTTCAAGGTTTTCTAAATGACTCTCAGGTCGTTACTAGGCCACCTTTTGTAAAACTGCAAATATTCCCTTCCCCATTCCAGTACAACTTTCCATCCATCTTCTCTGGATGATATTTTTTTCCTAACACTTATAACCTTTTAACAAATTATAAAATTTATATATGAATCATTTTTATCACTCATCCCCATCCAAATCAACACACCAAATCATGATTCAGGAGTGCAGACATGTGTGTATCTGTTTACATGGACAGGAACATAGTGGATGCTAAATAAATATTGAGTGATAAAAAATAGACTCATAAAAAAGTATTTGGTTGCATTTGCCATATTTAAAGTAAGATATTAAAAACTTGATATAAGCCAGAAAAAAGTGAACTATCTGGAAATATTACATGATGAACAACGAAAAGGAGTATTTCTGTTTATATTTGAAATCTGTTTGGCAGAAGACATGTACTATACCTTGTTTTAAGTGCTTATTTGAATTGAAATGAAGAAACATTAAATTATTATAGTTGGTTGGAAGTTCAAAGTTATGAAAATTAGGTAGAAATATTCACAAGACATGTTTTGTCCTAATACAAAGAGGAATTTGCCAGAAATTAGAGCTTTTCAGAAATGGAAAGAATTGATTTTGGAGACTTTCTATTCCTTTTCACTGGGATTGTTTGGAGAACCATTTGTCTGAGATATTTCAATGGGCTTCAGGCAAAGGTCTACCTGAATTTTCAAACCTTGAGATTCTCTAGGATGCAAAGGCTTGTGGATCCGAATAAGGTATAAAAAATTTGACTGAGTCTCAGAATATAAAGTAAAAATGTCTGGTTAAACATTACAGTGGAATTGTTATTGTAATAACACTAAATTTGATCATAATTTTCAAGTGCTAGAAAATAACAGTTAACAGTATAATAAAAATGAATAGCCACTCACCATGGATATTTTCTAAACCAGCTAGCTATTCAGGCACTCTCGGAAACATGTTATTAAAAAAAAAAAAAAAATGAGCAGTGTACATACTGGTACCCAATGATCCAAAGGCAAAATAACAGCGCCAGTTTCTTTTCTTGCTAAAATGGCTTCCATCTTAGTTTATCGAATATATGTGCTTTATTTTATTTTGCTAAAGTTTTTGTAAAATTGTACTACATTCAGTGAAATTGTTGTGGAACCCAAGTCCATGTACCCGATGCACTGTGAGGCCAACCAAACTGAAACGTCAGAGTTTGGAGCAGAGAAAGGTTTACTGATGGAGAGAACGCCAACCGAGAAGATGGGAGACCCAGGTTTGTCTCAGATCCATCTTGCCGGCTAGTTGGGATGTAGGACTTTTAAGGCAAAAAAGGGTAAAGCAGAGGCGGTCTTTGTGACTTCAGCTTCCAAATAAGATCTCAGTTGCAGACTTGCAGGCACCATCTTGTGACTCAGTGTGTCACTGATGATTGTGATTGATCTACATGTTCCTGCAAAGCAAACTGATAAGTCATGGTCTTTTCATCTTTCTAGGAGAGAACAAAAACAATGGCTGAGGCATTTTATTATTTACTTGGAGCCTATGTGATGAGTTAACAATTTCAGTTCCTGGTTGGTCCCTGTGCTTTTTTCTTCAAGACGACTTGAGCCTGCTCTTTCGAAACCACATTATCTCAATAATCTGGGGTTATAAATCAGGATTTTGCTCAAGCTAGCAATTTCATGGCGGAAGGGTCAGGCTGAACTTAGGCAAATAGGAATGTCTAAAGGCCTTGTAAGCAAGTGAATAAGGTAGAAAAGTAAGACAGTCTTTGTTGTAGAGTCAGTAACAACAATGAGAATACAGTAGAAAGAGACATAAAAACAGAAATCAAGACAGCTGGATCCTAGCTGCTCTTAATATAAGACCAAGGGAAATTAACTTCTGTGGAATTCATGGTTTTCCATTGTAAAATGCAAAGTTTAGGTTATATACTTCTAGGAATCCCCCCACCTCTAAGATTCTATGTGTCTTGTAAGCTTTAGATAATAAACACACTAAATTAAACATACAGCTACAATATTGTGATTTATAAGAAACATATATTTGGTCATTCAGATGACCAAAATATACTTCCATATACATTTCATGTTCATCCATGGTTCCTGGCTCACAGCTCCCAAAACCCTTTGGATTTCCTGAGTGACAAGAGCAACGGGAGCATCTTTTGTTAGAGTATTTGTTCTCTTGTCCTCAGTTCCTGAAATCACTTCAGAGCCATTAAGCTGAAATGGGGGTCTTGTTATTCATATCAAGCCCCTTTCCACCACAACTGGGTTTATTAATAGGTGACTTTTAGAAAGAACCTAAGGTTTGGGGCTGATTGCCAGGGGAACCAACGAGGAAACGAGTATTGGAACTTTTAGGTGCCACTCCCTGAGAGAGGGTCTGGAGAGTAAATCAATCACTGATGGCAAACGATTTCATGAATCACGCCTATGAAATGAAGCCCCCATAAAACCCCAAAATAATGGGTTTCAGAGAGTCTTCAGGTTGGGGAACCAGAATGTTTCCATATCCCTTCATTCTGGGCCCCAAATTTTAAGAGGACAGAAACTCCTTTCTTTGGCATCTTGTCCTGAGTATCTCTTCATCTGGCTGTTGCTTTGTCTCCTTTAATATCCTTTGTAATAAACCATCTAGTGAGTAATCGAAAACCCAAAGAGGAGAGCATGGGAACTTGACTTACAGACGGTTGGCCAGCAGTACCTGTAACAACCAGGGCTTGCAATTGACCTGTGAAGTAGATGGTGGTCTTATGGGATCGAACCCTTTACCTGTGGAATCTGGTGTTATCTCTGGGTAGATAGAGTGAGAACTGAACTGACTCATAGGACACCCAGCAGATGTCCCTAGCATTGTTTGGTGGTGTGTGTGGGAATCCCCCTCCCCACATTGGAATTGGGCACAGAACTCAAAATTAAAGCCACTTTTTCTGAACCTCATTTTATAAATCTGTCAATTTATGGAATTGGGCTAAAACAATTCCTGATCTGTATCAGTTCTAACATTGATAAAGCTCTTGTTTTTTTCCCAATATTGAAACACTTAGGTTTTGACAGTAGATTATTAATCATTTTGAAGGTTTTGATTTATAATTTGATTCTTTTTTTTGACTAATCAATGCGCTCATTCTATTTATAAGTTTCAAAAGTTAAGTTTTAGAATAAACAACTTTTTTAATGTTTTTATAGTTATTTTTTTAACATCTTTATTGGAGTATAATTGCTTTACAATGGTGTTAGTTTCTGCTGTATAACAAAGTGAATCAGCTATACATATACATATATCCCCATATCTCCTCCCTCTTGAGCCTCCCTCTCACCCTTCCTATCCCACCCCTATAGGTGGTCACAAAGCACTAAGTTGACCGAGCTTTTTTATAATTTGATTCTTATAAAATGACACAATTTTGGACTGTAATGCATGCACATAACTTCAGACAGTATTATTTAATGCATATAATGTATAAAAAGTAGTCTTAATAGATGTGGTTATTTGATAATAAATCATGCAAAATTAGGGAAATAATTTGTATTCAGTGTCTCTTGCAGATAAAATTCTGTGCTGAGCACTTTGTAAAGTTGGTATAATCTTCAGTACAACACAGTAAAATGGTAGTTCATATGGTATATTAATTTGAAATATTTTGTAGATGAGGAAACCTAGAGATTTAATGCATTGATCTTCCAGGAAGTGCGAGCATATTGTAAATGGAAACTAAATCTGAGTTTTTAGACTCCAAAACCTATTGAATATAATAAATCTAATCTAATCTTTATTCAAGTGGAGATAAAAGCTGATTTTAAAGATGTCTAGGGCTTCCCTGGTGGCGCGGTGGTTGAGAGTCTGCCTGCCGATGCAGGGAACGTGGGTTCGTACCCCGGTCCAGGAAGATCCCACATGCTGCGGAGCGGCTGGGTCCGTGAGCCATGGCCGCTGACCCTGCGCGTCCGGAGCCTGTGCTCCACAACGGGAGAGGCCACAACAGTGAGAGGCCTGCCTACTGCAAAAAAAAGGAAAAAAAAAAAAAGATGTCTAATTATTTCCATTAGAAAACCATATTATTTTAAAAATTAAGTTAAAGCTATCATTAAAAAATAAATTAAAAACATATGCAGATGATTATATTTGGAGGATGGGGAAATAGCATCAAAAGTAAGTCCTAGGTAGTGTGTGGAATATGTTCAAGTGGATGGTAACTTTGGAGTTAATTTGTCCAGTGAAATTTATAATGAGTTTAGTTAGAAAAAATATGTAGAACATATTATAATCCTGTCTATAAGGTACATATTTTTGTTTTTATAACAGAACGTGTTCAGTAATATAAAACATAATTCAGAACTAAGCAAAATTGAACTAAACTAACTTTCACTCTTTTCATTCAAAACTAATAACAAATACACCACTCTCAAAATATTTATTGGGTACTAGTCTATCGTTCATTGACAGCAAGAGAGAGAGAGCTGGGTGTACAAACATGTTTCACATCTCTGCTTGTGTCACATTTACTGTGTTCCCAATGACCAACCCAATGCACATGGCAGAGTCTGTAATTGTGTGTGTGGTGGCCTCCTAAAGGCGTAGATAAAGGGAAGAAATTATGGCAGGTAATTTGCTGTTGGCCTATCACAGTTGCCTACAAAGCCTAAAGTGAGCTACCGAACTCTGCTTCTTTATAAATTGTGGAAGATGCAAGGTGTTTTTATGTGGGCGTTAAAAAATGTCACTGATGCTGCAGGCTCAGGAATCATCAGGAATTTATATATTTGCATTTACATGTTTTCCTGGGTGATTGGGATACTTACCATTTTCTGTTCACCAGGTCAGATTAGCATGGCATCAATATGATGGAGAAGTGTGATGTTTTGTAAAATGGAAATGTACTATAATAGAGAGCAGAAGAGTCAGCATTGCCTTGAGGTAAGATAGTGCTATTGCTGTCCTTACCATCAAGTGGCAAAATTATATTAATCCTCTTGACTGATGAAAGAAAACATTCACCAAATCAGTGCCACATACTAAGGATATATTTTTCTGCTCCAATAGAGATACTAGGTTCGGTCCAGCATTTGCCATGACCCATTTGTTTTCTGCAGAGATACATGGATAGACCAGCTGTGGCCTCTTCATACCATTTCCATACTTGGGTGTGGCCTCTTCATACCATTTCCATACTTGGGTGAAACCTAGGAGAGGCTAAACAGTGCAGCATGAAGTACTTGGGAGTTAACTCTCCATGGACTGAGTTTTTACCAGTGAGAAGTAAAAGGTGGTAGGGAGCTCAGCAGAGATATTCCATCTCCTTTCTCCTTCCAGTAGCCCCTTCTGAGAGGTTGTGTAGCAGTAGAGCCTGTCTGGAGACATCCTTTGAGGCAAGTAGACACATCTGCAGCATTTGTTCACATCTTGTAAGCGGTGGGCATGTTGGTTAAAAATCACCTTGCATTTCCTCTGTCATTCCCTGCCTCATTTTTCTTTGTCCTCACTCTCATTGACCTGGATTTTCATCTCCCAGATACAGCATCAGCAATTTATCTTTGCTTTAGGCTGTGTTTTTTTAGGATCCTTGGGATGCTGTCAGTTTAAAAAATGTGAAAGCTAAGAAGAGACCAAAGGTAGCCCAATAATTATGTCTATATGTCACAGTCATGGCATGTTTTTGGTGCAAAATGGATTTCCTTCTTGTCTTTCACAGAGTTTGTTAAAAATTGACCATCTGTTCTGTGAGACACACTTTCCTTTATTTCCCAAATACATTACTAATACTTAACTCCTTAAGCCCATTTCTCTTACTCCTGCTGTCATCATCATTCCCAACTTTCCTCTTTCTTTTATTTTTTATTTTATTTTTATACAGCAGGTTATTATTAGTCATCAATTTTATACACGTCAGTGTATACGTGTCAATCCCAATTGCCCAATTCATCACCCCCCCACCCCCACCCACCACGCCTTTCCCCCCTTGGTGTCCATATGTTTGTTCTCTACATCTGTGTCTCAATTTCTGCCCTGCAAACCAGTTCATCTGTACCATTTTTCTAGGCTCCACATATATGCGTTAATATACGATATTTGTTTTTCTCTTTCCGACTTAACTCTCTATATGACAGTTTCTAGATCCATCCACATCTCAACAAATGACCCAATTTCATTCCTTTCTATGGCTGAGGAATATTCCATTATATGTATATAATGTACCACATCTTCTTTATACATTCGTCGGTCAATGGGCATTTAGGTTGCTTCCATGACCTGGCTATTGTACAGAGTGCTGCAATGAACATTGGGGTGCATGTGTCTTTTTGAATTGTGGTTCTCTCTGGGTACACGCCCAGTAGTGGCATTGCTGGATCATATGGTAATTCTATTTTTAGTTTTTTAAGGAACCTCCATACTGTTCTCCAGAGTGGCTGTATCGGTTTACATCCCCACCAACAGTGCAAGAGGGTTCCCTTTTCTCCACACCCTCTCCAGCACTTGTTGTTTGTAGATTTTCTGATGAAGCCCATTCTAACTGGTGTGAGGTGATACCTCATTGTAGTTTTGATTTGCATTTCTCTAATAATTAATGATGTTGAGCAGCTTTTCATGTGCTTCTTGGCCATCTGTATGTCTTCTTTGGAGAAATGTCTATTTAGGTCCATTTTTGGATTAGGTTGTTTGTTTTTTAATAATGAGCTGCATGAGCTGTTTATATATTTTGGAGATTAATCCTTTGTCTGTTGATTTGTTTGCAAATATTTTCTCCCATCCTGACGGTTGTCTTTTCTTCTTGTTTATGGTTTCCTTTGCTGTGCAAAAGCTTTGAAGTTTCATTAGGTTCCATTTGTTTATTTTTGTTTTTATTTCCATTACTCTAGGAGGTGGATCAAAAATGATCTTGCTGTGATTTATGTCAAAGAATGGTCTTCCTCTGTTTTCCACTAAGAGTTTTATAGTGTCTGGTCTTACATTTCGGTCTCTAATCCATTTTGAGTTTATTTTTGCGTATGGTGTTAGGGAGTGTTCAAACTTCATTCTTTTACATTGTAGCTGTACAGTTTTCCCAGCACCACTTGTTGAAGAGGCTGTCTTTTCTCCATTTTATATCCTTACCTCCTTTATCATAGATTAGTTGACCGTAGATGCATCGCTTTACCTCTGGGATTTCTATCTTGTTCCATTGATCTATGTTTCTGCTTTTGTACCAGTACCATATTGTCTTGATTACTGTAGCTTTGTAGTATAGTCTGAAGTCAGGGAGTCTGATTCCTCCAGCTCTGTTTTTTTCCCTCAAGACTGCTTTGGCACTTCAGGGTCTTTTGTGTCTCCATACAAATTTTAAGATTTTTTTGTCCTAGTTCTGTAAAAAATGCCATTGGTAATTTGATAGGGATTAATTTGATTATGTAGATTGCTTTGGGTAGTATAGTCATTTTCACAATATTGATTCTTCCAATCCAAGAACATGGTATATCTCTCCATCTGTTGGTATCATCTTTAATTTCTTTCATCAGTGTCTTATAGTTTTCTGCATACAGGTCTTTTTTTCTCCCTAGGTAGGTTTATTCCTAGGTATTTTATTCTTTTTGTTGCAATGGTAAATGGGAGTGTTTCCTTAATTTCTCTTTCTGATTTTTCATCATTACTGTATAGGAGTGCAAGGGATTTCTGTGCATTAAATTTGTATCCTGCAACTTTACCAAATTCATTGATTAACTCTAGTAGTTTTCTGGTAGCATCTTTAGGATTCTCATGTCATCAGCAAACCATGATAGTTTTACTTCTTCTTTTCCAATTTGTATTCCTTTTATTTCTTTTTCTTCTCTGATTGCCGTAGCTAGGACTTCCAAAACTATGTTGAATAATAGCAGTGAGAGCAGACATCCTTGGCTTCTTCCTGATCTTAGAGGAAATGCTTTCAGTTTTTCACCATTGAGAATGATGTTTGCTGTGATTTTGTCATATATAGCCTTTATTATGTTGAGATAGGTTCCCTCTATGCCCACTTTCTGGAGAGTTTTTATCATAAATCGGTGTTGAATTTTGTCAAAAGCTTTTTCTGCATCTATTGAGATGATCATATGGTTTTTCTTCTTCAGTTTGTTAATATGGTGTATCACATTGATTGATTTGCGTATATCGAAGATTCCTTGCATCCCTGGGATAAATCCCACTTGATCTTGGTGTATGATCCTTTTAATGTGTTGTTGGATTCTGTTTGCTAGTATTCTGTTGAGGATTTTTGCATCTATGTTCATCAGTGGTATTGGCCTGTAGTTTTCTTTCTTTGTAACATTTCTTGTATCTTCTCGATCTTTGCTTCCATTCTTTACTCGAGGTCCTGGATCATGTTCACTATCATTATTCTGAATTCTTTTTCTAGAAGGTTGCCTATCTCCACTTCATTTAGTTGTTTTTCTGGGGTTTTATCTTGTTCCTTCATCTGGTACATAGCCCTCTGCCTTTTCATATTGTCTATCTTTCTGTGAATGTGGTTTTTGTTCCACAGGCTGCAGGATTGTAGTTCTTCTTGCTTCTGCTGTCTGCCGTCTGGTGGATGAGGCTATCTAAGAGCAACTTTCCTCTTTCTAATCCAGAAAAGTCTTACATGCTTAAAAAAAAAAAATCCAAGGTAGTGGAAGCTACAATTACATGTATTAGCTGCACAGATTAAGCAAGAATGATATAAAAATGGGTTCAAAATCTAACAGGCAGTTGGAGGTTTTTGCTTATTATACCAATATTTATTAATCAACAATATATATTATTGGATTAGTTGATATTTATTTTTTAATTTTTAGTGATCCCAAACTGAACTTTTGATTTTCTTACTTAGGCAGTGTTTAATAGGATAGTGAACATCTATCATTAACCATATGACTGGCCAAAAGGAGAAAAGCAAAAATAGGTTATTCAACTATATGATGTATTATTGGATCTGATTTTGATCAAAGTCAATTTGCTGAAGAGTAGTGGTATACATTACCCAGACTATCTCTTATTTATAAATTATTAAACTACATCCTTATATATAATTTAAAATCTTCCCTCCATTAATCTCATCCTTTGGAGTATAAATATTTCCCTCAGTTATAATCCAGATAAAACACAAGATGGACCACGTGTACCTGTAACTCTGTCTGCTATTTAGTTAATTTGTATGAGACTTTTAAATGCTATATTATTTTATGGGAATGCATCCCCTCTGCCAGTACAACCAATGCAAGTTTTCTAGATTGAGGCTAGCAGTAGCCAGAAGAAAACCTCAGTAAAACTTTATATAGAGAAATAAAATGTTATATCCATGAAATAAAGGAAAGATGCTACACAAACAAGATTATCAGTTGAAAGTTCTTTTATTGAATAAATGAAAAATATTATAAATAAAATTTTAATTAAGGACATTGGTTTTCTGACAAGAAGAAATACTAGATTTGGTATTAATCCCATGCCTAGGACAATTTAAAAACATGAAAATGTATGTGAAAGAATTTCTTAGGAGATCAGACATCATATATTATAGGACATAGGTATTTGTAGAGGAGAAACAAATGAGGTGAACCCTACAGTTGCACCAGCTGACTTCCTATAGTGAACTTTGAAAACAAAATATAGAGAAGGGAACCCAGGCATAACCTGGTGGTCTCTTTGAATTTAACAGACAAAGTTAGGGTCTGCAGATGCCAAGGCAGCTAGACAGTGCAGGGCACGGTAGTGGAGAGGAGAGAGTTGCTCAGAAAGAGTGCTACATAGGTCTGCAAAGGGTCTTTCTCATGCCTCCATCTGGGTAGTGATCGGGATGTGCATGTAAGGAAAATAACCTAGGCTCGCAGAAGAACCAGCCCAGAGGAGCAGAGGGAGCAGTGCTGGAAATCACTCAGGGTCATGTTTAGTTCGTGTTACCAGCAGCCAAGGTATAAAACCTTAAAATTTAAGTATATAATGTAGAGTATTAAAATTTTCATTGCTTCAATAGTGGGACAAAAATAGACCCTATAATACCTGCTGTACTCTTTATACCTAGCATCATACACAAAATTGATTCAACATGGACATAAATGTAAACCCTAAATCTTATAAATCTTTAAAGAGAAAATACATCCTTGCATTAGGCCAAGATTTTTTTAGATTTACAGATAAAGGATATCTATAAAAAAGCACATTGATAAATTTAAAGCTTCTATTCTTTGAAAGAAACTTAGTTAATGAAAATAAATGCCACATACTGGAGATGACGTTTCAAATTTTATATCTGTTGGAGCACTTATACCTAGAATTTATAAAGAACTCTCAAAATTCAATAATAAGAAAGTAGATACCCATTTAAAAATGGGCATAAGATTTGAGCAGATACCGCTTCCCCCAAAAGATATGTGTGGATAGCAAGTAAGCACATGGACAAATGCCCATCATTACTTATTAAGGATGTGGAAGTTAAAATCACAGTATGTCATGATACACCTATCAGAAATGCTAAAATTCAAATACTCACCTTAGCAAGTGTTAACAAGAATGTGGAAGAACTGGAACTCTTATACTCTGCTGCAGAAATTTAAATTGTTATACCATTTTGAAAAACATATTTTGTTTCTTAATAGTAAAAGGATGATCTGCCATATAATCTGGCAATTCCCCTCCTAGGTACATGCCAAAGATAAATAAAAACATATGCCCATACAAAAACATGCAAACGAGTGTTCATAGCAACTTTATTTGTTACAGGACAAAGATGGAGTTACCCTGAAATTCTAATTAATGGATTAAAAATGTATGGCATATCCATTCAATGGGATGCCACTCAGATTTTTAAAAATGAACTCTTGGTACAACAACAAAATGGATAAATCTCAAAATAATTTTACTCAGTGAAGAAAGCTAGGCAAAAAATCATGTTGTCTGTTATTCCATTTATAGAAAATTCTGTAAATTCGGAACAAATCTAGTTAAAATGTGAATCGGTGTTTCCCCCTGATTGAATTATGATTGTCAGGCAGGAATACAAAGTGACATCAGGAAACTTTGGGCGTTGATTAATTTCACTGTCTTGAGCAGGGTGATGGTTTTTCAGATGTATACATATGTAAAATCTATCAAAATGTCCACTTTTAGTATATGTACTTTATTACATGCCAATTAGGTTTCAAAAAAGTGGTAGCATGTATAACAGTGATTTCACAGTTTGGTTAACCAGCCTTTCTTTGTATTTCACAGTTACCTCTGTGACATACATTTGCAACATCCCATTTGGATGATACTTTTTTTTTTCTTTTTAAAGAAGGAGGAAGGACTTTACCTCTAACTTGTATACAGAGCAAAAGTGCTTGTTATGTCCCAATGGACAGAAGGTTATCCTGTTATGAGTGATGCCTTTCTGGATGGTCTCGTCTGATTCTGCATCTCCCCTCTGGGTAAATCCATAACTCTCTGGCAAAAGTAAGCAGAAGGAAGAACAATTTAGGCAGCAATTCGTTGGAATTTCTCAGTCACTGAGGTGATTCACAAGAGGGCAAGGATCATAACCATCCACAATAGCCAGCCCTTCCCAGTCTCCTGTTGGACAACAACGCCAAAGAATATGAGAGGAAACAGATGAAAAGCCACAGGCTTTATTACGTACACTGATCTCAAAAAGCATCACTGGGAAAAATAATAGGTATGTGCTCTTTAAGAATCCCCTGCAGCACGTAACCTCCAGTTCATCCTTTCTTTACATTTTTCAATTTTTCCCTATTGATTTGGATGTTTGGGGACAAATTATCCTAATTTCCTTCTGCATTCTTCACCCAATTTTGGCCTCATTAGATATGAATAGCTCTGCTCTTAATAACAGTTTACTTGATTCGGTATTCTCTCTTTATTCTGTGGGGTTCTTTGCCAGAGGATGCAGGAGAGTTTCATGCGCAATTTCAGCTTTCTTTAAAATCAGAAAATCATCTTGGTTAGGCAGCTACTGGATTTTGCTGATCTCCTTTTTGTACAAGACAGAATACAATACTATTTGTTTTCCCCTATTTTAGACACACTAAAAAAAAATGTGAATAAGTGAATACCACTGGTTCCTCCGTGCTCTTCATTTTACAATTATATTCCATATCTCAATGTACAAAGTCACATTGAGTATGCTTGAAGAGTATTCTGTTAAATCTGACCAAACAAAAATGCTGCTGCCCTAGTAAAGAACAGGTTAGGAAGAATTTATATAACAGAAATTTTGGCCAAAACATGTGGAACAATTCTTTTCTTTCTAAGGCTGCATATCATGTGGGCCTCTATGTCCTTCTCACTTAAGGCCCTCCTCTAGAGGATTATTCACTCTGACAAGGTTTGGTTTTTTTTTTTCTATCTCACTAGAGACAGAAACAAACCTTAGGAAAGGCATTTATATATATGTGTATATATGTGTATATATATATATATTCTGTTCACAGAGAAGAAAAAATATTTTTTATCAAAAATCAGTTTTATGAAACTTGATTTCCACTGTCAATAGACATTACAAGCAGCAAAACCCTGCTATGTATTTGCTTTCCTTTAATGAAAGCCATCTGGCTAGGTGGAGCTCTGAGTGGATGCTGAAATAAAAGATTTGTACACCGCCTGTTAAGGACTCTTACAGATGTATGACCTTGAGAACCTCATGGTCATGGACTATGTGTCATCTATCTCTAGCTGCCTGCCAACCGTCCATGCATGGTGTCAGAGATCCTCATTCCTCACAGCTTAAATACAATTCTGTACTTCTTAAATCACTTAGACATCCAGTATACAGTGCACTTAAGAACAAATTTTTGCTGGTTTTTTTTTTTTTTTTTTCCTTCTGGACTCTTCCCTCCGAAGTGTTTCTGGTTCTTTGCTCTTGGAACACAAACTATGTTTTATGAAACCTCAAAAATCAACATTTGGACCTCTTAAAAGTCAGCTGTGCCATGCTGAAGGAAACACATTCTTAGTTACTTTACTCTGTTGCTTATATTGAGCTGAAGGTGGGTGGCTGTGAGCAGGGAAAACGACGGGGGCTCAGGAGGGCAGCGGTGAGGAGAAAGAGAATAATTTGTGGAAATGAGTGGTGTTTGTTGAATAACTTTAAAATAATTCAAGTTGTTTATCCCCACTGTACATTTCACTTAATCTGTCCAGCCACTCTGTGAGCACCGTATGTGTCTCATACCACATAATATAAAGAAGAAAAGGGAAGCTCAGTGAAGTCAGATAAGGGCCCCAAAGCCATACAACCCGTTGATAGCAGACAGAGATTTTACACATTAGTTTTATTTGTCCAAACAACATTCCACTAAGCTCCAGTGTACCAAGTGTTGCCTACATTTCCCCAAGATCTACATTAATCACCTTCTGTTTTCAAAAGATGTGGGTGCCTGGAACTCTGATGAGGAAAGTGAGAATAAAGCTACAGAAGAACCAGTGTCTAGGCAAAGATTTATCCTAGTACCAGCAACTCCAAGAATTTTTGGAAAATTCTTGTTTAGTTCATAGTCTGGTTTCTGGATGAAACTATAAGGGCAGCATTTACCTGGGAACAGAATGAATTTTCTGTGCTGGATAGATATTGGATGAGAGTTTCCTAAGTTCCTCACTTTGCAGGGAGCTGTTCTTCATCCACCTAGCCTGGAATTAGAATCAGATCTGTAGACTGTCCTTGTTTGAATCCCTCCTGGCTATAGTATTTGGAGAATTAAGCCCAAGTTTAAAACTTTGGCTTTCCAAGTTTATGGAATCCATAATGATTCACTGTAAATTATTTCAAACTAAATGTTATAACTTAGAAAACCTCTGATCTCAGGTGCATTTCTAATCTTTTATATGGAAGTGCCTCTTTCTTGTTTTCTTCTCTTTAGCATTAAAATTCAAGCACAACAGTTTCTTTCAAATGTCTCTTAGGGATGCAGTATGATATTCTTGGCCAGCACCAGGAATGAGAAGTAGAGTATTAATTTTATGAAGTACTTGACAATCCTTGCATGACACTTTGGAGGAGAATTATAAATATCATTAGCACTATTAAATTAGATGCTTCAATTTACAGTTGTCATTAATTACTTTACATATTGACAAAATTGTCACAGCTGGGTATTTTAAACATCACCCTGGTACAGTACATATAATTTTATGTAACATATTAGCCTTTTAAAATAGTTTTCCCCTTATTAACATTACTAATATTAGTTATATATAATAGCAAACATTTTTTTTTTTTTTACTTTTATAGCATTATGCTGTTAAAGAAAAACCAATTACAGTATTTGGGAAGGATCCTGTAAATTTTGGTTCATGTTGCTTTGGTTGCTCAAATACACAGAGATAAAACTTTCTGAGAGTGAAAGTAACAATTCTAGAAATTCTTTGTCTTGAAAAATCTTCAAGTATATCAAATATAACAATAAAGGTGTGTGTGTGTGTGTGTGTGTGTGTGTGCATGCACTCTCCTCCTGAATATGGCTAATAGTTCATTAGTTATTTGCCACAGTTGTAAATATGACTGATTTTTTTTCTGCTTGTATAAACAATTTAATGACTATCTGTTCCTATTAAACAAGCAAGATATCTGATGCATTAAAGAACTCAGAAGCTGAGTCACTTCACTTTTTAAATTTAATATGACAAGATTATTGCAAGGCCATTCTGATATTCTCATTGAGAATGCTATATACATATGTGTGGAAATGTCATGATTTTATTACATCTACGTGAATTGGGAACTAAATATAGTTCATTGTTAAAGTTGAGTAGTAGTGGTTTAAAAAAAAAGGTAAACTTTCTGAGAATGCAGTATATCAAATGATTGGGGCACTCTCTGAACAGGATATTAGTATAAAGACATCTGTTCCAAAAGAAAAACAAAAGCAATTATGGAAAATTCTAATGATGAATGTTTGTATTGTTGGGGAGGAAAATTTTTCCTCTATCCCTCTCCGTTTTTCTGACTGGCCTAATAATTAAATTGACATGAGACAGTAACAGAAGAAAAACAAAATTAATTACATATGTACCGGGACTCCATAACAGCCAAACGACAGTCAGGCAATTTAGGTTTATATGCTGTTCTGAGATGAAGAGAAGAGGGTAGGCATCTGGGACTTGAAAAGGGAGGAAGATAATTCATAGTTGGCTGAGAAGAACAAATGTTTGATAAATAAATTTTTGCTGGGCATATGGAAACAATGAGACACAGAGAGGAAATTTTAAAAATAGACTTTGGGGGCTTCCCTGGTGGCGCAGTGGTTGAGAATCCACCTGCCGATGCAGGGGACACGCGTTCGGGCCCCGGTCTGGGAGGATCCCACATGCCATGGAGCGGCTGGGCCCGTGAGCCATGGCCGCTGAGCCTGCGCGTCTGGAGCCTGTGCTCCACAACGGGAGAGGCCACAACAGTGAGAGGCCCGCGTACCGCAAAAAAAAAAAAAAAAAAAAAAAAAAAAGACTTTGGTAGGTTCCTCCCTGTCTACACACTCCCAGCTCTTATTATACTGTAGTTATTTATCTATGGTGAAAGCTCCCTGCCTGGAGCAGGTCCTCTATCTAAATTCTTTTAGGCAGTTGAGGGGAAGATAAAAGTTTCTTCCTGTATCTTTTGGGCCTTGATTGCTTTCAACTCAAAATAATCTGCATGCCCAAGTGGCATATCTTGAGGCAGCCTGCCCTGAACCCCATCAGTTTAAAGGGTGTGCTATATGAGATGTGTAAGTATTAAGATTCACTTGAATGTTAGGAGGAATCTAAAGTATAGTCAATTCGTATTTTGTACCTAGATTTTTTTAGCAAGTTTATTGAGCTCAGCGCTCTGAACGATGGGGTCCTCAGGGGGCTGAGTTAACCACAAAACAACTTTAGGTCTCTCTTCGATCTGCATAGCTTTAAGAACAAATTAACCATTTGTGTGTAAAGTTACTGAAAACCAATTTTAAAATAGGGAACCGGGAGAGGTGGCAAGTTGGCTACCAAATGTTCAAACAGTTGTCCATTAAATTAAATTGATTGTTAATTAGTAAAGGGGATTCTCTAGAATTCTAAAGGAGTCTCTTCTTTCAACTGGGGCCTGATGTCAGGATGGAGCTGGGCTGTGGGGTATAAAGCCAGATGCTGGAATTACTTTGGAAACTTGAAAGTCTGTCTGGCTGAGTGCCAAATGTAAAGAAAATACAAATGTCCTTCATAAACAAGCATTATTGTTCCAAATTTCACACATTTCTTAGGTCACAACACAAGTGCATTCATTGAGAACTCTTTTGATTACTCCTTGAAACCAACCGGGGCCCAGGCTTGCTCCAGCTAGATGCCTCAACTCTGAGTTTCTTTCGTGGGAAACAGATAACTAGCATTTTTCACATTAAAACAGTCCACTTATTTAGGGCGTGAGGGTCTAGTTTGGGGTTTGTCTGAGATCTGCAGCCATGAATGTTACACCTAACATTCTCTTGTATCTTTTTTTTAAAAAAATATATTTATTTATTTATTTTTGGCTGCGTTGGGTCTTCGTTGCTGCATGTGGGCTCCCACTGCTCTTCGTTGCGGTGCACGGGCTTCTCATTGCGGTGGCCTCTCTTGTTGCGGAGCACGGGCTCTAGGCGCGGGGCTTCAATAGTTGTGGCACGCAGGCTCAGTAGTTGTGGCTCGCGGGCTCTAGAGCACAGGCTCAGTAGTCGTGGCGCACAGGCTTGGTTGCTCCGCGGCATGTGGGATCTTCCCGGACCAAGGCTCAAACCCCTGTCCCCTGCACTGGCAGGCAAATTCTTAACCACTGCGCCACCAGAGAAGCCCTCTCTTGTATCTTTGTTTTGTCTTAATTGTTGTTCAGAGGCCTCATATTTTGGATTCTGGATTTGTAATAACCACTTCTTCAATTTTAACTGTGGTTAAGAATTTGTGCATCTCATTTTTAGTTCTACTTCAGGATGATTTAACAGAAAAAAAAGAGAAATAATCAATTTACTTATCCAGAATTCTTCACCAGTGCTTTAAAAAAACCAAAACAAGTGTTTGTCCTTTGCTTCATATCCTACTAAATACCCTTCTCAGTGGAGGTGTTGCTCCTCTCCCTCCCCAGATGTGTAAAACCAGTTCTTGGCAATTTCCCTTTTGTTCAAGCAGAATATAAAACTGGTGAAGCAAAGACACCCAGTGATCATCTTCTGGAATGCAGTTCTTTGGGTCAGAAGTACATATATCGTTGTTCAAAATACTTAAAAGAATAATGGACTTGTGATCACTAATTTAAAGGTCAAAGAGGTAAGATGGCATTTCAGTGGGGTTTTGTCATGTCTATAGCCAAGGCATTACTTTTTCTTTCTATCTTACTTTTTAATACAGCTTGTAAAGCAGAAACCTTTTTGAGGTCCATGCCATTTTGCCATGTCTCTGATATTTTTTCTCATATTGAACAGGAAGGGAATGAATACAAAATACTCTGTCCTTGAGGTTATTTAGAGCTGAACTTTTGACTTTTTCTCAGCTTGAATCTGTGAATCTTGTTAGACAAAAAAGGCTCAACCCTTGAAGTGATGAAACCTTAGAAGTGAACCCCACACAGCAAATGTTCACCCTGAGGCCCCTCTGCTGCTGCTAGCTTCTCTGAGATCCCATAAAATTATTCAGGGCCATTGGCTCAGCTCTTCCAACTGCTGAGCTGCCTCTTCTCTCATGTCTCTGATAGTGTATTTCTGACGAAGCCACAAGGGTGAATGTGAGTTTACAGAATGTGGACACCTATCAGAGTTCCTTAGGAATCCAGTTTCTCTAATTGTGTCAGCTCACGATAACTTACAGAGAGTCCGTTGCAATGAGGGGCTATAGAAGATATCTGTATTTCATACTTCTTCACATTGCTGGCTGAGAGCAACCCTAAATGTCAAATATTTCTTTAGACATCACTGTACTTAAATAAAAATTACCTTCTCACATATGCCATCTTCTCTTTGTTCCTACTATTTTTTTTAATACTTAGTAATCATTTCCCACTACCAATTAGAAAGTGGTTGTTCAATTAATTCAAGATATAAAATGAATAAACCCTGGGGATTATGTAGAGCATGGTGATTATAACTAATAATACTGTATTGTATACTGAAAATTTGCTAAGAGAGTAAATCTTGCTTTCTCCCCTCCCCCACCATGGTATCCATGTGAGGTGATTAATGTGCATGGCAATCAGTTCACAATGAACATATACATTAAATCATGTTGTACACCTTTAAAAACTTCATGTGTTACAACTGAAATATATCAAATTTTAATTTGTCAATCATATCTCAATACAGCTGGGGAAAAATATAGCTTCCAAATGTTTTAAGTAGTATGTTACAGTTTGATAATGTTATCTACAATTATTTATGTGTAGGTTTCTTCGTGTATTTTTTTTTTTTTTCTTTTTGCGGTATGCGGGCCTCTCACTGTTGTGGCCTCTCCCGTTGCGGAGCACAGGCTCCGGATGCGCAGGCCCAGCGGCCATGGCTCACGGGCCCAGCCGCTCCGCGGCATATGGGATCCTCCCAGACCGGGGCACGAACCCGTATCCCCTGCATCGGCAGGCGGACTCTCAACCACTGCGCCACCAGGGAGGCCCACGTGTATTTTTTTTTTAATTAATTTATTTTATTTTTGGCTGCGTTGGGTTTTCATTGCTGCACGCAGGCTTTCTCTAGTTGCGGCGAGCTGGGGCTACTCTTCGTTGTGGTGCATGGGCTTCTCGTTGTGGTGGCTTCTCTTGTTGAGGAGCACGGACTCTAGGGGCGCAGGCTTCAGTAGTTGTGGCACAGGGGCTCAGTAGTTGTGGCTTGCAGGCTCTAGAGCACAGGCTCAGTAGTTGTGGCGCATGGGCTTAGTTGCTCCGCAGCAGGTGGGATCTTCCCGGACCAGGGTTCGAACCCGTGTCCCTTGCATTGGCAGGTGGATTCTTAACCACTGCACCACCAGGGAAGTCCCTATGTGTAGGTTTCTACTACATTTTATCTCAAGAGAACTTTCAAATGATACATTAGATTGGAAGAGTGTGTATCACCACTTTTTTTTTTTTGCTTTAAAAAGACTTTTAACAATATGCCTGTTATAAGGAAATTGAAGATAATACTATTAATTTAAAATTCAATGTGTCCTCATAAAATATTAAGGAAAAAGAGTAACTTAGAGTCTTTTCAAATTTATTATTGTTATTATTATTATTATATTCTTAACTTTGGAGCAGTCATGCTGTTTCATTTGCATGAGAAGTCTATTTTCCCACCTCTTTCCCTCTTCCTTCTGTAATAAGTGTTGTTAATAATTTCTGATATCACCAGAATGTATAAATGTAATTATCTTGATCAGTAGCCACAACTTTTTTCCTTTTCTTTGTGTGTTTCTGGCCACCTGTCACAAGAACATGATGCACTGAGGCCAAATAGCTCTTCATCTTCTAATTACTCTTGGTTAAGGGCTTAGAAAAGTGTGTTGAAAATCACAGAGCAGGTCAGATGAGCACAGAGCCACATATGTGATCACAACCAAGTGTTTGTCTGAGCAGGAAAGAAAACAGTCTATTTCCTAACAGTAAAGAGCTGATAGAGGAATACGATTTTTCTAGGCTATAAGGAAAACTCCTACAGAATTATTTAGAAGGGACATATTTTCTCATGTGTCTTGAACAGTTTTGATGAATCCTTAGCTGGAGGATGTACTACATGCTTTGTACATCCTCCCCGAGCATGATTTCATAAACTTTTACCCAGTTGATACCTGAAAAATTATGGTATGGAGCAATTAAATTATGATCTTGGTATTTCCCAAATCTTTAATTACTCTTGTAAGGAATATATATTTATATATTAATTTTTTCAGAGGTGTTTTTAAACCATTACATGCTTTAATAATATAAAGTACTTAGCATTTAAACTGCTCCTTTTCTGTACGGAATGATGAGTTCTCCAGGGAAATTAGGAGACATTTACAAAAAAAGGGCCATATTACATCATGTAGCTTGTAGTCCTATCACTTAAATTCCTGAGAAGAATATCTAATAAATATATTGAGTTGTCACAAAATAACCTAAGCCTTTTCAACAGCTAGCTATGTAAAACTTCAAACACTGCTGACTAGGCCAGTTATTAATTTTTAAAGTATAATATAAAGACTACAGTGTTTCAAATACTTATGAAAGGGAATGATTTAAGAAGCTTTTGCTTACACACATGTTATTTTTTTCCTTCGAATTTGAATCTCTAAAACATTATGATGATGATTATATAACAACCCCAAATAGTTAAAAGCCTTCCTAAAGTGGCTTATCATTATTCTTTCACATATTTTAGTGAGGGAATTTATTTTTAAAATATCTTAATAATAAAATCAAGTATGCAGTTGTTATAAATGAGATCAAGATAGGTTGATAAGTTACAACAAATATATTTTTTCTGTGTAATGCATTTGCATTTATAGATATGAATTAAAATAGTCATTCCCTTGTTAGAACTTAAGAGAGAAATATGAAATGAAGTTTATTTTCTTAACGTTCAGAATTTATTTTCTTATTATAACTATATGAGCATGATTGCAACATTATCCCTAATGAATTGTTCAGTACTTTCACTGATGTCGTAGCTATATGCTTGAAATATTTTGCAAAAATTCTTGTTAACAACTTTCTTATTTTTGCTGCTTTTACTTATTTTCAGCCAATAAAGCCATGTGAACCAATATTATACTGTTCTAATTTAATGACTAAATCAAAAGCTTTGCTATCTACCACTTAACAGATAGGTTTATGGGTTTTGGTCAGTTTCCTTTGTTTATAAGTTTCTTCCATTTGACAGTCAGGAATTTAAATGTCCATAGATTTTATATTAGTTAGAGCTGAGCTCATCCTCACTGTGAATTGTGCCTGTGCCCTTTCATTTGATTGTTGCAAACAGAAGGTGCCATAAGGCTGCAATGAATCAATCTGACTCTACCCTCAAGTAATAGGCTAGCCTTTATACCTTTTTTTTTTGTCTGAAAATGTGATTTGAAACTTAAAAAGAAATACATTTTCTTCTAAACTTGCAGTGACAAGCATATAAACAGAATGTGCTGGTTTTGCAATTATGTAGAAGACATTTGTCACAGTTTCCCTTACTGACATACTAATTAATATCTATTTTACTTTCTAAAATTATAATGTAAACAGACAAGTACACAACCCTTTGCCAGTGTATTTATATTAATACCTAATTAAAAATCATTGTAAACTGAATTGAATTTGCCTTTAATTTTATTTAAAATGCTGTTAGATTTGAGTAAGATACACAAAATTTACGTAATATATGTTATACCAATTCCTGAGGTTTCTGTTGCCTACACTGAGAAATATAAAACTTTGAGTATTGTGAACTGTTAACTTAGCCCCTTGCATGTCCTATATTCATAGATGTATAAGAAATAGTCTTTGAGTCTGAAGAATATTATTTTCAAGCAACTAAGCAAAAATGAATCTATTTTAATAATTATGTGATACTGTGATGGTTATCAAACTACAAATATTAAAATGTTTTGGGGAAGCTTTACCTTTAATTCAACATAACCTCTTTGGGAAAAGTGTGATTAGTAGTGTATTTTGTTGACCTAAAAGAGACTGCCAGATACTTCTTCAGCAAAGAGGTGTTTATATGGCATCAACAGAGAATTGCAATTCAGGGTCTGTAACCATGATGAGCCCTGTGCAAGTCCCTGTGGGGCAGGGAAAGAAGATCACTTTTTATAGAGACGAAGAGGAAGTTGGGAGACCTACAGTAAATAAGGAGTCCCTGGCTTTTCATTGGCTGAGCTGTAACCATCTCTCATTGGCTGAACTCTTGCCAGGCAAGAAGAGGAAGTTCTCTTCTTCCTGTTGGGCTCTATCATTGCAGGACATGAGAACATCCCCTTCTGGTCTCCCAGCTCTATTTAATTGAGGTTTCTATTAATTAATTGTTTACAATTTTAAACGGAACGAACTAAGGCTGAATGCTAGCCCCCATGTTGACTATATTTTTGGGCTTTGTTACTGATTACTTAGGTGGTTAATGCCTAGAATCTAAAATATTAAATATTTGCAGAAAAGGATAAGAGGTAGCAAACTTGCTTGATTCTCTTCCAGTGATTTTGGGAACATCTCAGCAAACACTTCTTCACTCTGAAGAATTCCTTGTGTTCCAGTGACTTAGAACATGTGTCCGAGAGTAGAGGTTCTTAAACTCAAGAATGCCTCAGAATTTCCTGGAGGGTTTGTTAAAAACACGGATTGCTGGGATCCATACCCAGTTTCCAGTGTAGTAGGTCTAAAACAGAGCCCTAGAATTTGCATTTTTATCAATTCCCAGGTCTTGATGTTGCTGATCCAGGGACCATAATTTGTAAAACACTGTTCTGGAGAGGAAAGGGAAACTCCATTGACCAAAAGCATAGCTGCAGTACAGTAGAGCTTGTTATTTATTTTTATTAAGTAAATCAGTGAATCTGTTAGACATCGGCTTCTTCCAACAACTTGTGTGTGGTGTTTAAGCTTCAAACTCCTTTTGTGATTATGTTTTTGGTTATATAACAACATTTATTTTATTATAATTATTTTTACTAATGTTTTCCTAATAAAAGAAACTTGTGAAACTCCTACTATTAAAAATACTAATATTATAGTAAATATGTTATATAAGCATTACATGCAATTTAGGAAATAAAGAAAGAAAAAGGAAAAGAGAGAGGGAAATTAAGAGAAAAAAAGACTTCTATAACCTAACAAAGAAACACAACCATTGTAATCCTATTTGATTTTCTTTGACTTTTTCCATATATCTTCCTTCAGAACTCTCAAAATGATACACTTAATGATGTCATGGTGGTAGCTCAAAATCTGTAATGATGGTAGTGTGCACACCATGGACATTGGCAAGTACTACAATTGAGGTCCCCATGCTCTGGGACTCTGTTTACCAGCATACCATGAATTATTGTTGCTTTTGCTGCTTTGCTATATCTAAGTTTGTTTTTTTATTAGCTCCTCTATTCCCTTGGAAAACATGAGGAAGAGTGAGAAAATTGGAGTTGCCAAGGCTTCACTAAACCTAAAATTTTCCCTTCCCATGATAGCTGAGCTGCCATTAGTCACCACCATTTATGTTCAAACCTCCTGAGTCCTGCATGTGGTTTATCACAGAGGGCACCTCACCACTCTGTCATCTCTTTCTGAAATTCAAAAGTAAAACTAGCATATTATACTCTAAATAATGATCCAGAGCTGAAGACTAAAGACTCTAATCCCCCCTATGTTAATTACAACCATAAACCCAACTTTAAGGATATAGCAGATGCACAGCAGGAACAATGTTGCCTTCTGATCTTTCAAGCTATCCAGTCTTCTTAATGAGAATATAGATTATCTTATTTCCATAGTTTTAATCAGTGGGCTTACTTGCTTGATTCTGGTCAACCTGCGAGCAAACCTTAGCATCACAGAAACTTATAGGTGAAGTTGTTAACACTCAAAATAGATCCCAGGGTATTGATGTTTCTACAAAATCAATATTGCAATACTACTTTGAGACTATGGGATCATGTACTCTGGCAGATTTCAGTCTAGAGTGATTAAAAGAAAAAAAAAAAATCTGTGCCTTAAATGTGGCTTCTTTAACTTACTAAAAAAACAAACCCAAGAAACCCTGATGTGGCAACCAGATGTGCGAAGAGCTGTCCAGCCATAGCAAAGAGCAAATAATATGTGAATAGTTTTTTCTTATGTTAAAACTTATGTTAAAACTCCCATGAAGATTTTTCCATATGCTGAGAGAAATGCCTTTCCAGAAATTCTCTAAAAGTCAGAACATCAATACTCCAAACTCCATCCTGCAGACCACTTGTCCTATTATGTAGGAAGATATTTTCAAGATAATTCATCATGGAAAAGAGTCAGGAAATACTTGCTGCTGAAGTCCAGGTGTTCATGGAAGCATAACCAAGTCTATGATCCTTCCTGTGGACCATATTTCCTTCTGAATTTTGAGGTTGAAAACGTCATGTCTTCCATTTTTTATGATGTGTTGGGATGCTAGGAGCACTAGGACTCTTGGTTGCTATAAAACTGTAGTTGAAGCACATATAAAACTTATTTTTTAGACATTCCTGCTTTCAAATTCACATGTGGTAGCCTCAGGTAGGATTCTGTCTTTCACTAATTACTTGGAATAATAGGCTTCTCAATTTCCTGTCTGAGAGTTTTATCTTTGAAAAGGCTGCTAATAATTTCCTTAAGGCCATTTGAAAAAGAGGCAAGGGTATTAAAAAGGCAGTTAAAAATCAATCTATTTATTTTATAGATATTTTAAATTAAATTCTTTTATATGACCATCTGTAAGAAGTTACATACTTGGCCCTTATTAATTTCTTCTTTTATTTTCTTCCTCCCACTTAACTAAATTACTCTCCTGAGTTTTAATTAATTATCTATCTTGAAATTTCATTGAGAATTCAGTCATAAAGTTCCATGAATATATTAAGTATGTTTTCTTTATTTGGTTTGTTGATGAAATAGTCTGTAATATTCCTGCCTATCTTTGATAAAAGTAGCTCTTAAACTACATTTAGAATTAGTTAAAAGGCAAAAAATTTTTCTTTATGAAATTATAGAACTCTTTTCTCTTGTTTGTTGCCAGAAATTCAATGATAAATTTAGTGGTCAATAATAGTTTTTATGTTAGCCAGATTTATTAAATTATTTCTACCTTTCTCTCCCACTCTCTCTCTGTCTCTGTCTCACTCTCTCTCTCTCCCATGTCCCTGAGATTACCTTTGGATATAAATGAAAGCTCTATGTGCATATATATATATATATATATATATATATATATTTTTTTTTTTTTTTTTTTTTTTTTTTTTGCGTTACGCGGGCCTCTCACTGTTGTGGCCTCTCCCATTGCGGAGCACAGGCTCCGGATGCGCAGGCTTAGCAGCCATGGCTCACTGGCCCAGCCGTTCCACAGCATGTAGGATCCTCCAGGACCGGGGCACGAACCCGTGTCCCCTGCATCAGCAGGCGGCCTCTCAACCCCTGCGCCACCAGGGAAGCCCGCATATATTTTTTATAAGAGTTTTATATACATTTTTATCATAAGAGTTTTACAGTATATACATCTTATTATGAGTTGCCTTAAGTTGCTTTGGAAGCAGTACTGATATCTTAATTATGAATATAAAAGACCTTTAATTTATTGTTATATTTTTTATCATATGCAATGGAAAACATAAAGGCATAACATATGTGCTTACATGTGTTACTTGGAAGAAACATTCTTTAACTTCTGCTTGTTCTTCTCGCCAACGACTGTGTCCTTTACATAGAGGACAAGCTGTATACTGTGCATTCCAAGTAAGGTAATGTTAGTCATAAAAGTGACATGGGCTACTAGATGATGGATAAATCTTATGAACTGAAATTTTACTTAAGAGATTTCAAAGTGATATTAATGGGAAAAAGAAAGCTCTGGAAGATGAGCGCTAGCCTGTATCTAAGAGTTAGGTGTTGGTTTTTCTAGCAGCTGGTCTGGCACTTAAAGTTAATCCTCAATGTTTTCCTAATGAACAGTAATAATTTTACTGAATACCAAACTTAGACAAGACCATTCTGTGTCATCCTCTTATCTTGACTAACATGAGTGACTATTTCTTCTTCAGCACATATAGTTTTAACTTTATTTTTCCCCTATTGTAAATAATGTTGTTAAGATCATCTATTGCAGAATTGCTCTAGTTTCCTGAAAATATCTAATCCTGAGTAAGGCCCTACTTCCATAAATCCTCCCCAGAATCATCTGTCATAATCCCCTATTTAAAATGTCTTTTCCAACATACTTTTACTGAGATGCTCCTTGTGTTGTGTGGTTTGCTTGGTGCAAAGAGGTATAAAATACCATATGGAATGGTAACAAAGTGAAGTTTCTATAGAGATAAGACCTCACTGCCATAGACCCAATTTAGTAACATTGGATCCCCAATTTAGTAACATTGAGCAGGTCTGCCTTGCCCTTTGTCTCTATTTCAACATGCTGTTGAACATGATTTCAACATACCACACTGCCCACAGCTGGCTGGTGAGCTCTTGCTGAATTGAGTTTGGATCTTTATTTGAGACTCTTCATTTTTTGCCTTATTTAGTTTTGCCTGATTTCCTAGTAGTAGGGTCCCTTGGACTGGCTTTTGTGATTGTTATCTGAATAGATTTATATTATTCCTCAGTGAAGTTGTTTAGTAACAACCTGACCCCTGAGCCTATAGTCTGCTTATGTGTTTAGTGTCTTCAGTGTTTATTGTGAAGAAGATAAAAAATTTAATAAAGATGTGCATAGGACAAATAAGTCTTTACTCAAAACTGATCCAGGGGCTGAGGAGTTCAAAAGATCTCCTTCTATCCATGTCTTGAGAAAACTTTGCCTTATATCACCATTTTAAAACTACATAAGGGCATTTGTTAATGCAAATATATTTAAATTTTTTCATACTTTTCAAACTAAAAGAAGCATAATCCCATTTAAGAAAAAAAAAACTGGAAAAAACATGTAAATCTATTTGTCTCCATGGTTCTAGATTTCAAAAATCTTTTCTATTTTTCTTTTCATGAAAGATGTGGATTGGCTATAGTAGTATTGATTCAATTACACATCAGAGGACTATTACTTATTTTATTACACTCAGTAGCCAAGACATTTTTACACATCAGAGGACTATTACTTATTTTTTTACACTCAGTAACCAAGACATTTCTACCTTGTCTAAGATATAGGGCAGCAATTGCAAACATGTGAACGTTTCAGTTAATTTAGTTCTGTGGTATTTACCATAATGATTCCTCATGCTGTACAGACTCTTCTATTGACAACAAACACTAGACACTGCTCAGATAATTGCTTTACCTCCTTTGAAATGTTGTTGCTTTTCTTTCATGAGTCATTACCTATCACTTTAACACTAAACTCAACCATCCTCATTCCCTCCCCTGAAGAAGCCCATGATTGCTTACCTGTGATAAGGAATGCTCCATATCCCCTTACTCCCTTAGATAATTGACTCAAGATGTTCATCTGGGAAAGCATTAAGTAAATGTGCAAATATTTGAATCTGACCAGCTTTGAGGCATAGCTCAACAGGTAAATTAGGAGGGAGGTAGATACAAAGAGTTAAGTGCATTTTTTAGTGAATGATGTTTTGATGTAGCATAAAGCCTAGGCCAGATAATAAAGGAAGGGAGAACCCATAAGGGAGTGATAGTTAGAGAAATCAAGTTTATGTCAATGAATTGGTTAGTCATGAAGTTACATAAGTGCTAGAGTAGACAGACCATGCTAAATAAGCTGGAAGGAGAGCAGGTACAAGTTTAGAAAAAAGGAATACTTTAAGTTGCGATTTTAAACGTGGTAGTTATTAGAGATGGCAAACCCAAGTGCAAACTTTTGAGAAAATATGGGTAAAGTGCGGTAAATAAAACAAATGGTGGTGGGAGTTCAAGGGTCAAGAGGGCTAGACTATCTTCCACAGAAATGTGGAAATAGAGGTTCTTGGAGAGACAGGTCTTCATGGACCCAGCCAGCCTTTCATTTGAGCACAAAGGTGAACTCATGAAGTAGAGACTATAGGAGCAATTTCTTAATAACTTGAAGAAAGCACAGGGCATGAGCTTGGGAGAGAAGGGGAGGGTGAATATTGGGAATGATGGTTCTGATGGCAATGGCTACTGCAAAAAATCAGTAACCTGAGGAATGAACTGGTGATATTTGAGGTAAAAAGTGATAACAGAATTAGTCCTGAACTTCCTCAGAGGCTGGTGTACAATCAGCATGACAAATAGTGTACAATATTAAATTAGAATTCTGTGTCCACTGGATGACTCTATCTCCTTGGGAAAGAACAGTTTCAAGGGAATTTGAGGCTCTGAAGGTTTGCAGGGACTGTTGGCCTCTCCAGGATGGTGGAAAACTCACAGTGGACCATCAGCTTGATCACTAGGCAGAGCAATGTCTTCCTTAGGAGCCCCGGTCTCTCAGGAAACTGCAAGGTAGATCTGACTTCTTTCTAGACCACCAGTTATTATACATCCTTGGGTTAGTTACTGAAATTTTCTGGACCTCTGTTACTTGTCTGTATAATAATACTGTGATATACAAGTGTAATTTATGGTGTCAATATATTCTCAACTGTTCAGAATACAGCCAAGAAAGAAGAAATTAAAACAAAACAAAACAAAAACAAACATGTAAGGAGACAAAATAGATTACATGATAACTTTATTTCAGGTAGACGTTCTTACACATTCAGATACACATTAAAAATCCGTGTAATTTAGAATGGTGGTTGCCAGGGGGAAATGAAGAGAAGTTGGTCAAAGGGTACAGAGCTTTGGTTATGAGAGATCAGTAACTTCTGGAGATCTAATGTACAACATGCTGTCTATAGTTAATAATATTGTATTTATATTTGAAATTTACTAAAAGAGTTGATCTTAACCACACACATGCACACAACATTGTAACTATGTGAAATGAAGGATATGTTAATTAATTAGATTTTGGTAATCAGTTCACAATATATAGGTATATCAAATCATCACATTGTACACCTTAAATATATACAATATTTATTTGTCAGGTATACCTCAATAAACCTGGAAAAAATAAAGCATAAAAAATAAGGCCTATTTAATCTATTACGTGCAGTTCTATCATATCTCCTAGGATGCTTCCCACACAACGGTATTTATAATAGAAGCAACACATTTTAAAAGAGGGCTCCCGGAAATATAAATGCTAACAGCACCACAAGATGAAAAGTAACAGTGAAGGAAAATTTGTAATATTATTTATTAGATGTTAAATTACATTCAGAAGAGATCAGGAACTATAGTTTTCTGGGGACAATTAGTGTAAGGCCAACACTTCTTAAAGTTCCCATTACAGTGCTAAAACAAAGAGTTCGAATGCTGCCTTAAGTTAATTTGAAAAATACAGTTTTCATTAAACGATTTACTCCTATGGATTTTAGGGGAAAAATTGTTAAAATACTTATTGTAAACCTTATTCTTTAAGACTATAAAAGTTGGTATTTAGGAAATCAGCTTACATGCAAGAACACATTATCTAAACCTGCAATAAAATTATCTATTGTGATACCTTGGATATTTAAATATAAATCTGTTTTTCACAGTCTGTTATATCATATATAAATATTGAGCAAGTTGAGGGAGATATACATTAATTGAGACAGATCTACTTGTATTTCCAAAATCACACAGAGCACTGCTTACTGTATATAGATTTTCTTAATCATTTTCTCTCACACTGAATAGTGTAGGTAATTTTTATAGTTTCTAGTGTTGAAAGTATATTACCTAGAGTAATACTAAACTTTTATTTTGTAACTAATAAAATGGGAAATGTAATATAACAAGATTAATACAGTTAATAATTCATGCAAGCATTTAATATGGACTCATTACATGCAAATTAATATAATTATTATATATAATAACTATTATTACATACATCTGAAGGAAGAGAGATTAATTTACTAGTCAAGAAAGTGAGATTTTATGAGACTGACAGAGTTAATAGCTGAAGTAGCTTAGAGAAGTTGTGGAAATTGCTTTATATAGACTCTTGATTTAACAACTGAAACAATTATCTTTTGATTGACCATTTCTTGAAATTTAAATGATGATGTAAATAAGCTCAATAATATGGTCACTTTCCAGACTTCTCTTAAAATTCTTATGATTCCTCAAAGGAGGAAAAAAAAAGCAGAAAGTCGGATTGCCTTTAAATAAATTGAAATAGGTTTTTAAGGGTCTGGGGAAAAAAATCATAAAATGGCCTCTTGCCATTCTCTACCCTTCCACTCTGCTTTTGCAGAGAAATGTGAGTAACTGTTACTTCGATAGCAAAGACTTTCATTTTGGGTCTTTTCTATTTTAAATTTCACTCAGCTGTGAAATTGGACAAATCTTCCTGACATTCAGTTTCTCTTTTATACAATTAAGACAATAATTTAAGACTACCTCACAGAGTTAGTGTACAAATTAAACAAGATAGACAGGAAAATGCCATGAGTGTCCAATACATGCATCTTTTCTTTCTGTAGAAAACCCTACATGCAATTTTTATATTACCAAATATGTTATAGAACCTGTATGGTTTTCTTCGATTCTTATTGTCATGTTCTAAAATTTAGAGATGAACTTGTAGGCTGTTACATCATGATGTTTGCCATTTTTTTCAAATGTGTTTATTTTATGATTTTTTTTCATTCTGGTAAAAAGTGCATGACATAAAATTCGCCATCTCAACTCTTTCTAAATGCACAGTTCAGTAGTGTTAAGTACATTCACATTGTTGTATGACCAATTTTCACAACTTTTTTCTCTTGCAAAACTGAAGCTGAACTACAAAATTGTTTTACATGATGGCTGCATCATTTTACATCCTTACCAATAGTCCACAATATTACCTCAATAAAAAAAAAGGAAATAAAATTTAGAATTAGCCAGTTTACTCAAAAACAAAACTGAGCAAAGGACTTGAATACACATTTATCCAAAGGTGATATAGAAATGCCTGGCAAGCACATGAAAAGTTGCTCAACATCACTAATCATTAGGAAAATGTAAATTAAACACAATGAAATATCACTTCACACATATTAGGATGGCCGTCAGATCATCACAACAACAGAAAAGAACAAGTGTTAGTGAGGATGGGGAGAAATCGGAACCCTTGATGTGCCATTTTTAATAGATCTCTTCTTTAAATGATAGCAACACCTGTTTAAGTGTAAATGTTTAAGCAAATATAATTCCACCACTGTATATACTTTGGATGAATTATTAATTGTTTTGGTACAAGCTTTATATTGAGTTAGGTTCTTCAGGATTTAGTGTATTAATATTATGGAATCCAGATTTTTCTTAATAGTGGTGTGTGATTATATTCTCACTTTTCAAAATAATATCAGGTTACTTCATTACAAGGAAAGTATAATCTTGCCACCGCATTTTATTTTCCATTTTAAAAAATTCAGTATTCTTTAAATAAAAAACATTTTCTTCATTCATCTGTACCTTTGAAAATACTTGAAAATGTGTTAAATCAAGTCAGAACATACATTTGTATAATTTGAATTAGGAAATTAGAAATGTAGAAGGAAGTATTTTTCCAAACATTTTAACTTTCTAAAAATAATTTAAGAATTCTCCAGTTAAATTTGTAAATGGAGAAAATTCTCATAGCAGATTCAATTTTGCCCTATAATCAGGGCCAACTATGCTTTAAGAGTCTTCCTATTTATAAGTAAGCATATTTTGCCTCTATGTTTTTGTTTTCTATTTCTTTATTAATCTGTTTGTCTAAAACCTGTTACATCCTTCTAAGTTAGTAAAACTAATCACACTGTTTGGCTGCCTATGCAGTAGCTTTCTCTTTTGAATTATGTGTTTGGCACTACATGTGTGAGTAGTCAGTGCATAGAAAATGATTGAATGCATTTCTACTATAAGCATTAAACACAGGAATCAATCAACATTCCAACTTGAGTTACTATGGATGATACAAATCAGTCAGTACCTCCAACACTGACCATAAATATTTTATGTTAATGGTTATATTCTGGATTATTTCCATTGGTTTGGAGACAGGCAGGTTGCCTGAAAGTCACAAACTTATACCAAATAAGCTCATAAATTAATAATTTATGGAATAGAACATTGTAAAACTATGCCCCTTAATACATTTTCCTCTGCCTTCTACTTTTATGAGAAGCTTAATGTGAATGAGAAAAACCTATATAAATATTTGATAGATATTAGAAACAAATAAATAATTGTGGAAGCCAGCACATATTCACTCTAATTTAGTGTCCTTTAAACTTTGTATTTTTAAAATGTAAAGTCTACTTTCTCTAACACATATTCCTTCAATGAACTCTCCCTCCACTTTTAGGTTGTATTCCATTTAAAGTCAATATTCTGCTCACTCTTCAACTGTGAGTTTCATCTCCATCATTCTACTGAAGGAATTTTTGCTACAGATTTTAAATCCTAGAGTTGGTAAATCTACTGGACATTCTCAGCCCTCAAATTGCAGAACCACTCTTGGGGCCCCATGTTATAGAGTCCTGCATATCATAATTACATAAATACAAAACAAATATTTTTAAAAACATGCAAATGCCTTTCTCATTCAGAAACCAACACAGTGGGACAGGAAATGCTATAACCCTAAATATCCATTCTTATCCCTGTGTTTGTCAGCCCTATCTTCTCTAAATGAAAAGCAACTGTGTCAGAATGGAGGAGAGAGTTATGTTACGTGTGGTTGCCAAAATCAGAAACATCCTTTGCTATGCTGTGCAGAGCACTTGAGCAGTAGAAGCATTTAGGTGAAAAAAATGACAAGTTACTTGATTTTCTAAGTCTTTCATCTCAGCATAAACTTCAAAGTTTATTGCATAAAAAGTACTATTTCTTGTGTTGCTGAGCAACTTTTACTTTTCTTCAATTTCCAATTCTTGATTCTGAAAGTACCCACAAATTAATGGGTTTTCACAATATTTGCAGGAGGTAGCTGAACAATATTTTGTTTTATTGAATAATTCATATTGCTGTGAAATATAAATGTGCATTTAACTTAATACATATATTTAGATATTGCTGTAAGAGAGTGAAAATCAAAATTTATATAATAGATTTGTATTATGACATGAAATTATTTTGTAATATTTTCTTAATAATGAAAGTTTTCTGTGTGTAATCCATTGCAATATCTGAATATAATATGTAAATTGATGATTCACTTCTACATCAAATTGTTTTAAAAATTTCATAAACACTTAGTAATTAATAAATAAATTTTCTCTGGAATTAAAATTAACCCAAAAACTGAGACTGACAGTGAATCAAGAAACATTGTCTAGTATGGCATTGCTATCAATAGAATAGGAATTATGTGAAAACCTTTACAACAGAATAATTATATCCTTTGCTAAAATGAAATCAGTAAAATACTTAATAAAAATACAGAATTTCTTTTTAAAGTATATATTTTATTTATTGCTCATCTAAATTGGTACATCAACACAATCCTCAACACGTGCAATAATAAGTAATTTCAATCATTTTTACCCTTTTGGCAGCTTTCAGTCATATAAAAACCACACTTTTAGGTATATTTATTTATTTATTTTTAGAGGTATATTTGTCAAGTTATGAAGATAAAACATAGGTTCTGTAATTGTTCATTAGCTTGCTCTACATCGCTTAACTGTTTAGGCAAATGGTTTGAGGGCCTTATCTGTAATCTTACTTGGGTCCTTGTTCATATCAGGATTGTGTCTGCTATCTTGCTTGTCTTCATGGTAGCATTCAAAAATATTGGCCATCTAATATTTAAGGGTTTTTTTAGAGCAGTTTTAACTTTAGAGCAAAACTGAGAGGAGGGTACAGAGATTTCTGATACACTTCACACATGCACAACCTCCAGATTATAAACGTCCCCCACCAGGGTGGTATATTTGTTATAATTGAGGAACCTACACAGACACATCATATTTACCCAAAGTCCATAGTTTACACTGTGGTTCACTCTTGGTGTTGTACATTCTGTAGGGTTGAACAAATGTATAATGACATGTATGCCTTACTATAATGTCATTCAGAGTATTTTCACTACTCTAAAACTCCTCTTTTCTCTGCCTCTATATCTCTCTTCCAAACCCTAACCATTGACAACCACTGATCTTTTTAAATGTCTCCTAGCCCAGAATGTCATATAGTAGGAATCTTACAGTATGTAGTCTTTTCAGATTGGCTTCTTTCACTTAGTAATATGCTTTTAGGGTTCCTCTATATTTTTTTCATGTCTGCATAGCTCATTTCCTTTTAGCACTGAATAATATTCCATTGTCTGAATGTACCACAGTTTGTTCATTTAACCAGAAGGCATCTGGGTTGCCTCCAAGTTTTGGCAATTATAAACAAAGTTGCTATAAATCTTCACATGCAGATTTTCGTGTGGACATAAGTTTTCAACCCATTTAGGTAAAGACCAGGGAGCATGGTTGCTAGATCTAATGGTATGAGTATGTTTTGTTTTGTAAGAAACTGCCAGCTGTCTTCCAAAGTGTCTGTACTATTTTGCATTCCCAGCAGCAATAAATGAATTCCTGTTACTCCACATCCTGCGCAGCATTTGGTCTTGTCAGTGTTCCAGATTTTGGCCATTGTAATCGGTGTGTAGAGGTATCTCATTGTTTTAATTTGCATTTCCCTGAAGACTTTTAATGTGAAGAATATTTTTCTATGCTTATTTATCATCTATCTTCTTTGGTGAGGTGTCTGTTAAGGTCTTTGATCCATTTTTTGAGTTGTTTGTTTTCTTTTTGCTGAGTTTTAAGAATTCTTTTTGTATTTTGGTTAATAATCCTTTATCAGGTGTATCTTTTGCAAATATTTTCTCCAAGTCTGTGGCTTGTCTTCCTCTTCTCTTTTTTTTTTTTTTAATTTTATTTTATTTTTTTAAATTAGTTTCTGCTTTATAACAAAGTGAATCAGTCATACATATACATCTGTTCCCACATCCGTTCCCTCATGCATCTCCCTCCCTCCCACCCTCCCCATCCCACCCCTCCAGGCGGTCACAAAGCACCGAGCTGATCTCCCTGTGCTCTGCGGCTGCTTCCCACTATCTATCTACCTTACGTTTGGTAGTGTATATATGTCCATGCCTCTCTTTCGCTTTGTCACAGCTTACCCTTCCCCCTCCCCATATCCACAAGTCCATTCTCAAGTAGGTCTGTGTCTTTATTCCCGTTTTACCCCTAGGTTCTTCATGACATTTTTATTTTTAATTCCGTATATATGTGTTAGCATACGGTATTTGTCTTTCTCTTTCTGACTTACTTCACTCTGTATGACAGACTCTAGGTCTATCCACCTCATTACAAATAGCTCAGTTTCGTTTCTTTTTATGGCTGAGTAATATTCCATTGTATATATGTGCCACATCTTCTTTATCCATTCATCCGATGATGGACACTTAGGTTGTTTCCAGCTTCGGGCTATTGTGAATAGAGCTGCAATGAACATTTTGGTACATGTCTCTTTTTGAATTATGGTTTTCTCAGGGTATATGCCTAGTAGTGGGATTGCTGGGTCATATGGTAGTTCTATTTTTAGTTTTTTAAGGAATCTCCATACTGTTCTCCATAGTGGCTGTACCAATTCACATTCCCACCAGCAGTGCAAGAGTGTTCCCTTTTCTCCACACCCTCTCCAGCATTTATTGTTTCTAGATTTCTTGATGATGGCCATTCTGACTGGTGTGAGATGATATCTCATTGTAGTTTTGATTTGCATTTCTCTAATGATTAATGATGTTGAGCATTCTTTCATGTGTTTGTTGGCAGTCTGTATCTCTTCTTTGGAGAAATGCCTATTTAAGTCTTCTGCCCATTTTTGGATTGGGTTGTTTGTTTTTTTGCTATTGAGCTGCACGAGCTGTTTATAAATTTTGGAGATTAATCCTTTGTCAGTTGCTTCATTTGCAAATATTTTCTCCCATTCTGAGGGTTGTCTTTTGGTCTTGTTTATGGTTTCCTTTGCTGTGCAAAAGCTTTGAAGTTTCATTAGGTCCCATTTGTTTATCTTTGTTTTTATTTCCATTTCTCTAGGAGGTGGGTCAAAAAGGATCTTGCTGTGATTTATGTCATAGAGTGTTCTACCTATGTTTTCCTCTAAGAGTTTGATAGTTTCTGGCCTTACATTTAAGTCTTTAATCCATTTTGAGCTTATTTTTGTGTATGGTGTTAGGGAATGATCTAATCTCAAACTTTTACATGTCCCTGTCCAGTTTTCCCAGCACCACTTATTGAAGAGGCTGTCCTTTCTCCACTGTACATTCCTGCCTCCTTTATCAAAGATAAGTTGGCCATATGTGCGTGGGTTTATCTCTGGGCTTTCTATCCTGATCCACTGATCTATCTTTCTGTTTTTATGCCAGTACCACACTGTCTTGATTACTGTAGCTTTGTAGTATAGTCTGAAGTCAGGGAGCCTGATTCCTCCAGCTCCGTTTTTCGTTCTCAAGATTGCTTTGGCTATTCGGGGCCTTTTATTTTTCCAAACAAATTTTGAAATTTTTTGTTCTAGTTCTGTGAAAAATGCCAGTGGTAGTTTGATAGGGATTGCATTGAATCTGTAGGTTGCTTTGGGTAGTAGAGTCATTTTCACAATATTGATTCTTCCAATCCAGGAGCATGGTATATCTCTCCATCTATTTGTATCATCTTTAATTTCTTTCATCAGTGTCTTATAATTTTCTGCATACAGGTCTTTTGTCTCCTTAGGTAGGTTTATTCCTAGATATTTTATTCTTTTTGTTGCAATGGTAAATGGGAGTGTTTTCTTGATTTCATTTTCAGATTTTTCATCATTAGTGCACAGGAATGCCAGAGATTTCTGTGTATTAATTTTGTATCCTGCTACTTTACCAAATTCATTGATTAGCTCTAGTAGTTTTTCGGTAGCATCTTTAGGATTCTCTATGTATAGTATCATGTCATCTGCAAACAGTGACAGCTTTACTTCTTCTTTTCCAATTTGGATTCCTTTTATTTCCTTTTCTTCTCTGATTGCTGTGGCTAAAACTTCCAAAACTATGTTGAATAAGAGTGGTGAGAGTGGGCAGCCTTGTCTTGTTCCTGATCTTAGTGGAAATGGTTTCAGTTTTTCACCATTGAGGACGATGTTGGCTGTGGGTTTGTCATATATGGCCTTTATTATGTTGAGGAAAGTTCCCTCTATGCCTACTTTCTGCAGGGTTTTTATCATAAATGGGTGTTGAATTTTGTCGAAAGCTTTCTCTGCATCTATTGAGATGATCATATGGTTTTTCTCCTTCAACTTGTTAATATGGTGTATCACATTGATTGATTTGCGTATATTGAAGAATCCTTGCATTTCTGGAATAAACCCCACTTGATCATGGTGTATGATCCTTTTAATGTGCTGTTGGATTCTGTTGGCTAGTATTTTGTTGAGGATTTTTGCATCTATGTTCATCAGTGATATTGGCCTGTAGTTTTCTTTCTTTGTGACATCCTTGCCTGGTTTTGGTATCAAGGTGATGGTGGCCTCGTAGAATGAGTTTGGGAGTGTTCCTTCCTCTGATATTGTTTGGAAGAGTTTGAGAAGGATGGGTGTTAGCTCTTCTCTAAATGTTTGATAGAATTCGCCTGTGAAGCCATCTGGTCCTGGGCTTTTGTTTGATGGAAGATTTTTAATCACAGTTTCAATTTCAGTGCTTGTGATTGGTATATTCATATTTTCTATTTCTTCCTGATTCAGTCTTGGCAGGTTGTGCATTTCTAAGAATTTGTCCATCTCTTCCAGGTTGTCCATTTTATGGGCATAGAGTTGCTTATAGTAATCTCTCATGATCTTTTGTATTTCTGCAGTGTCAGTTGTTACTTCTCCTTTTTCATTTCTAATTCTATAGATTTGAGTCTTCTCCCTTCTTTTCTTGATGAGTCTGGCTAATGGTTTATCAATTTTGTTTATCTTCTCAAAGAACCAGCTTTTAGTTTTATTGATCTTTGCTATCGTTTCCTTCATTTCTTTTTCATTTATTTCTGATCTGATTTTTATGATTTCTTTCCTTCTGCTAACTTTGGGATGTTTTTGTTCTTCTTTCTCTAATTGCTTTAGGTGCAAGGTTAGGTTGTTTATTCAAGATGTTTCCTGTTTCTTAAGGTGGGATTGTATTGCTATAAACTTCCCTCTTAGAACTGCTTTTGCTGCATCCCATAGGTTTTGGGTCGTCGTGTCTCCATTGTCATTTGTTTCTAGGTATTTTTTAATTTCCTCTTTGATTTCTTCAGTGATCACTTCGTTATTAAGTAGTGTATTGTTTAGCCTCCATGTGTTTGTATTTTTTACAGCTCTTTTCCTGTAATTGATATCTAGTCTCATAGCATTGTGGTCAGAAAAGATACTTGATACAATTTCAATTTTCTTAAATTTACCAAGGCTTGATTTGTGACCCAAGATATGATCTATTCTGGAGAATGTTCCATGAGCACTTGAGAAAAATGTGTATTCTGTTGTTTTTGGATGGAATGTCCTATAAATATCAATTAAGTCCATCTTGTTTAATGTATCATTTAAAGCTTGTGTTTCCTTATTTATTTTCATTTTGGAAGATCTGTCCATTGGTGAAAGTGGGGTGTTAAAGTCCCCTACTATGATTGTGTTACTGTCGATTTCTCCTTTTATGGCTGTTAGTATTTGCCTTATGTATTGAGGTGCTCCTATGTTGGGTGCATAAATATTTACAATTGTTATATCTTCTTCTTGGATCGATCCCTTGATCATTATGTAGTGTCCTTCTTTGTCTCTTCTAGTAGTCTTTATTTTAAAGTCTATTTTGTCTGATATGAGAATTGCTACTCCAGCTTTCTTTTGGTTTCCATTTGCATGGAATATCTTTTTCCATCCCCTTACTTTCAGTCTGTATGTGTCTCTAGATCTGAAGTGGGTCTCTTGTAGACAGCATATATATGGGTCTTGTTTTTGTATCCATTCAGCCAATCTGTGTCTTTTAGTGGGAGCATTTAGTCCATTTACATTTAAGGTAATTATCGATATGTATGTTCCTATTCCCATTTTCTTAATTGTTTTGGGTTCGTTATTGTAGGTCTTTTCCTTCTGTTGTGTTTCTTGCCTAGAGAAGTTCCTTTAGCATTTGTTGTAAAGCTGGTTTGGTGGTGCTGAACTCTCTCAGCTCTTGCTTGTCTGTAAACGTTTTAATTTCTCCATCAAATCTGAATGAGATCCTTGCTGGGTAGAGTAATCTTGGTTGCAGGTTTTTCTCTTTCATCACTTTAATTATGTCCTGCCACTCCCTTCTGGCTTGTAGAGTTTCTGCTGAGAGATCAGCTGTTAACCTGATGGGGATTCCCTTGTGTGTTATTTGTTGTTTTTGCCTTGCTGCTTTTAATATGATTTCTTTGTGTTTAATTTTTGACAGTTTGATTAATATGTGTCTTGGCGTATTTCTCCTTGGATTTATTCTGTATGGGACTCTCTGTGCCTCCTGGACTTGATTAACTATTTCCTTTCCCATATTAGGGAAGTTTTCAACTATAATCTCTTCAAATATTTTCTCAGTCCCTTTCTTTTTCTCTTCTTCTTCTGGAACCCCTATAATTCGAATGTTGGTGCGTTTAATGTTGTCCCAGAGGTCTCTGAGACTGTCCTCTGTTCTTTTGATTCTTTTTTCTTTATTGTGCTCTGCAGCAGTTATTTCCACTATTTTATCTTCCACCTCACTTATCCGTTCTTCTGCCTCAGTTATTCTGCTACTGATCCCATCTAGAGTATTTTTCATTTCATTTATTGTGTTTTTAATCGATGCTTGATTCATCTTTAGTTCTTCTAGGTCCTTGTTAACTGTTTCTTGCATTTTGTCTATTCTATTTCCAAGATTTTGGATCTGGGAAATAGAATCTTGGATCATCTTTACCATCATTATTCTGAATTCTTTTTCAGGTAGACTGCCTATTACCTCTTCATTTGTTAGGTCTGGTGGGTTTTTATCTTGCTCCTTCTCCTGCTGTGTGTTTTTCTGTCTTCTCATTTTGCCTATGTTACTGTGTTTGGGGTCTCCTTTTTGCAGGCTGCAGGTTCGTAGTTCCTGTTGTTTTTGGTGTCTGTCCCCAGTGGCTAAGGTTGGTTTAGTGGGTTGTGTAGGCTTCCTGGTGGAGGGGACTAGTGCCTGTGTTCTGGTGGATGAGGCTGGATCTTGTCTTTCTGGTGGGCAGGTCCACGTCTGGTGGTGTGTTTTGGGGTGTCTGTGGACTTTTTATGATTTTAGGCCGCCTCTCTGCTAATGGGTGGCGTTGTGTTCCTGTCTTGCTAGTTGTTTGGCATAGGGTGTCCAGCGCTGTAGCTTGCTGGTCGTTGAGTGAAGCTGGGTGCTGGTGTTGAGATGCAGATCTGTGGAAGATTTTCGCCGTTTGATATTATGTGGAGCTGGGAGGTCTCTTGTGGACCAGTGTCCTGAAGTTGGCTCTCCCACCTCAGAGGCACAGCACTGACTCCTGGCTCCTCAATTTGGGATGATTTGTTGTCTATTCATGTATTCCACAGATGCAGGGTACATCAAGTTGATTGTGGAGCTTTAATCTGCTGCTTCTGAGGCTGCTGGGAGAGGTTTCCCTTTCTCTTCTTTGTTCTCACAGCTCCTGGGTCTCAGCTTTGGATTTGGCCCCGCCTCTGCGTGTTGGTCGCCGGAGGGCGTCTGTTCTTCGCTCAGACAGGACAGGGTTAAAGGAGCAGCCTCTTCGGGGACTCTGGCTCACTCAGGCCGGGCGGGAGGGAGGGGCACGGAGTGCGGGGCGAGCCTGCAGCGGTAGAGTTCGGCGTGACGTTGCACCAGCCCGAGGCGCACCGTGCGTTCTCCCAGGGAAGCCGCCCCTGGATCCCGGGACCCCGACAGTGGCGGGCTGCACAGGCTCCCCGAAGGGCGGTGTGGACAGTGACCTGCGCTCGCACACAGGCCTCCTGGCGGCGGCAGCAGCAGCCCCAGCGTCCCACGCCCGTCACTGGGCTCCGCGCCTTCAGTCGCGACCCGCGCCCGTCTGTGGAGCCCCTTTAAGCAGCGCTCTTAATCCCCTCTCCTCGCGCACCAGGAAACCAAGAGGGAAGAAAAAGTCTCTTGCCTCTTCGGCAGCTCCAGAGTTTTCCCGGACTCCCTGCCGGCTAGCTGTGGCACATTAGCCCCCTTTAGGCTGAGTTCTCGCCGCCAGCCCCAGTCCTCTCCCTGCGCTCTGACCGAAGCCCGAGCCTCAGCTTCCAGCGCCGCCTGCCCTGGTGGGCGAGCAGACAAGCCTCTCGGGCTGGTGAGTGCCTCTCGGCACCGAACTTCTGTGCGGGAATCTCTCCGCTTTGCCCTACCCAGGTATGTGGGGAGTTTCTTGCCTTTTGGGAGGTCTGGGGTCTTCTGCCAGCATTCAGTAGGTGTTCTGTAAGAGTTGTTCCACGTGTAGCTGTATTTCTGGTGTATCCGTGGGGAGGAAGGTGATCTCCGCGTCTTCTTCCTATTCTCTTGACTTTGCCTTTTTTGTAGCAGAAGATTCAAAAATTTCAATGAAGTCCAGCTTATAAATTCTTTCTTTCCTGGATTGTGCCTTTGGTGTATCTAAAAATGCATTGCTATACCCAAGGTCATCCAGGTTTTCTCCTATGTTATCTTCTAAAATCTTTATAGTTTTGAGTTTTACATTTAGGTCTAAGATATATTTGATTTTATTTTTGAGAAGACAGTCTATTATTTTAATATAGTCAGTTTTTTAAACAATCTTCTCTTATGCTTGTTGAAACCAACCTCTCCTGATCTTTCCCCTCTACTATTCTGGTTGCTACATAACAACAGATAATGACAATTATAATAGCAGAAATAGTAATAATTATTACTATTATTATGGTTAAATATACTCTCATGTTTATTCCACCTTTTTTGGCGAATTTATTTCATCTTCTTCCATGTAGGTATTATATCTTGGAGTTCTCTGGACTTGGTCCTGACTTCATTTTTTCTTCTTATTTTCCCTAAACAATCTCATTCATATTCACAACCTCAGTTAAAATATATATGACAATGAATTCCAAATTCTTCACTAAACACAGGACTGGTATATATACTGTCTAATTAACATACCCAGTTACATACCTGAAATGTGTCCCCAAATATCTCAAATATTAAACTCATTATCTTCCCCCACAACTCTTCTTTTCCCATTGTTCCACATCTATGAACGTAACCAGAAGTCTATAAAAGCCACATCCCTAGCAGCCATACTTGATGCCACACTTTTTTCCTCCCAGTAATAAATACATTATCAACGACTTAATTTATCCTCTTCAGTATCTCTGGAGTCAATCTTTTTTCCCAATCCACCTGAAGCATCCCAAGGTCAAGTTACAGGTCTCCTCTTAGCTGAATTTTCCACCTACCTTCTTGTTCTGGTGTAATCTTTCTCCATGATACAGCCAGAGTAGGGCCTTCAAAATACAGATACGATGTCATTCTCTTTCTTAAAGCTGTTCAATGGCTTTGCACTACCTTTAGAGTAAAAATCGAAATCCTCAACGTGTCTCTTTTGGTATGTGCTTTTGGTCATTGCCTTTCTTTCCAGCTTCATCTTCTATGGAACATACTCTGTTCTCTCCACAACGGTCACATTTTCACTCCTTCAGTTCTTTGAAATAGGAAGCTCCCACCACATACTACTCACCTGTCTCAAATACCCTTTCTCCTTCCTTGTGCAGGAAACACCCATTCTTCTTTAAATCTCAAATATAACTTCCCCGAGGCAGTCACCTTTGAGCTCCTGAACTAGCCGTATTCTTCTATTGTTCCCGGCTTCCTTCCACTCTACTGCTTCTCTTCATAGCAACTATCACCGTTTTATTCATATATATACACTTAAACATTTCCACATTATATATATATAGATGGATAACACATACTTGCACTTATTTTGGTATATATCTAACTAGTAACTGCCTTGTAAATGAGGCTTTTACTTCCATAGTACCCAAATATGAGGGAAATATTTCAAAAATATTTCCAATGAACTCAGTTAAATTTGGTAACATAGAAAACTCCAAGATTCAAACATTCTGGTTATTCCCTATTTTTTTTTTAAAGTCAATTCCATTAATGTATCTGTTTCCTCTGTCAGGTCTGATATTCTTAATCTTAGTGTTTATCTTTTTGCTCATCTCTATGTAAGCACAACTGAGGATGCATAAAATATGAGCAAATACATTCTCAGTGAAGTCAGTGTTCACTAGTTCCCCATTATTTATTTCCTGTTATACAGGCTGTAAGCTCTATTGATTCTTATTCTTAGCCAGCATCTAATCTCATAACCTTTAAGACACCAAAAGTAGAGACACTCAAAATCTATATTGAATTTCAATTCTTTCCAAAAGCTTTTCTAAGGAGAACAGCATGAAATAGTGCTTCTTTCTCCAGAGCTGATAATTGGTTTCTAGTCCCAGTTCCTAGCAACTCCATGATCCTAAGTCATTCAACAGTTCTGTCCTTTAATTTCCTCATGCACAAAATGTGGAACTTAATTAATTGATTCCTTGGATATTTTTCTTCTCAAAAATTCACAACTAGAGTCAGGGTAAAAGTCATTACATTGATATTTTATTGCATATACTAAATTATATAAAATTTAAAAAAACTAAAACTATAACACAAACATTTAATATAGATATTCATTTGTCTGTGCATGGTATATGATATATATATATAACTGTAAGATAATTATTCCCATTCTCATCATATGTTAAAAGAAGTATCATTTAATCTGTAAATAATACTAATGGCAAAAATCATGCTTGATTTGAATCATTTGATTTGAATTATTTAATTCCGTCATAACTTATTATTTGGAATTGATTTTTACTATGTTATATATTCTTAGCATCATTTGAATAATCAATTTAAACTCATCATTATATTTAGATAATCAACAATTTCTATTTCAATTTGGCAGACAAGATCAATTTTACATTATCCAAACAGTGAAATGAACTCAACACACGGTAGTCAATACTCTGTTTATTTATAGCTTCAGGATAATGTTCTCTATTTCTATAGTCCATATTCCATATTTTCAATAAACTTGGAAATTAGAGTTAGTTCTCTCTGTCCTTAAAAAATCTGAAATTGTCCCCCAAGGAGAGACTAGAAGCAAAGCCATCTCTGTAATTTGTGAGGCCCAGTGCAAAATTAAACTGTGGTGCCTTTGTTCAAAAAGCATGGAAAGGTGCTACTAAAGATTCTAAGAAATAAAGATTTTTCCCCCTTTTTTTCCTGCACTGTTTCTCTTTGTTAGTCATGGCATTTCTTTTCATTTGCTATTTTATTCATTTACACTTAAAATTTTTAAATGATTAATCTAAGTTTTTTATGTTCATCTTTATATTGAACAAGAATAGTGTCAAGTGCAAAAATGAACATTTACCTAGCACACAGAATTACCAAAATTGTACAATTTGTATTTTGAGGCTTGTGACTTGCATATATGTTTTACTCTTGCCAGAACAGTGTAAACACTGCACAAAAGTAACATCACTATTTTTATCTGACATCTTGAAATATGTACATTCTGTGGACATTCTCTACCTTTGGCTTACTGATGAATAAGGCAGGACTGACAAGAAAAGTTAGTAGGGTTACCCTTTCTCTGTTTGTCTATATCATCATTTACTTTGTAAGTGGTTGACTAATGTGTTCCTGTAGTGTCACACGAAGGTAACACAAGTGAATGCATAGTCGTATCCAATTTTTCCTCCATAATTTTAGGTACATTTAATTATTCAGTGATTATTTCAAATAAGAGAATAATGAGAATTTTGATAGAGACCAGTTAAGTCTACTCTACAAGGAAGCTTACTCTGAAGGGAAGAGAAATGATGTGGGAGGAATAGAAAACTATCTTGTCATGTATTTATGTATTTATTTACCAATATAAGAAACTTGATGCTAATGTACCTACATAAGAAAGAAGAAGAGATCTTTCAAATACTTCCCCCAGTAGGAAAATGAACCATTATATTCTAACCACCCACCCAGCCATGTGGGGAGTATGGGTTTTCACTGCTCAAGTTCTGAGCCCAAAGCCTGGACCCAAAGAAAATTGAGAAAGGAGATTCTGGAACCTGAGTGAAACGATTCTCCTCCCTTCTTGTTAGGTGCAGATTTTGAAAAGGAAGTCAAGACAATGGGAGTGCAGAGGTCATTTATTCTGACAGAAGCATAAGTAGTTCCAGAGATCTTGAAAAGAATAAACTCTTATGTCAACAATTTTAGGTCCCAAACCCAATCTCACCAGCACAGTCTCCTCCTCGTGGTTATGTAAGTATGGCTTATCACAGCCCCCTCCAAACTCAGAAAGTCAGTAACAATCAACTGTAAGAACCACTGGGAGCCTTGGGATAGCATGGCATGTGGACCACCCGTCATTCTGGAGTGCTGCCATGTTCAGTGAGCCAGGGGTGGTGGTGGAAAGAGGGAATGTGGACCATTGCTGGGGCCGCATGCTGTCCGGTATCAGCTCAGCCTTTGTCCTGCTCATGAGAGGTTTCATTGAAAGGTATTTATTTACTTATTTGTTTCTTTAAAAGAGAGAAGTGGGACAGAGTATAATACACATTTTAGATATGAGTATGCCAAGTATGCAGAGGGTCAATTTGAAAAGAGAGAAAGAGCAGATCAGTTAGGGTGCCAAGGTAAAAAAGGAGAATTGCATTTGTTAGAATGGAAAGGCAAAGATAAATTTGAGGCATCTCTGGTCTTTAAGATTCTGAGGCTTAGAGACAGAACCATGATGAGAGTTGATGACTGTGAAGGAGACAACAACACCGTCTACTTCTCCAACTTGGGAATCAGGGCAACGGCAGGTTAAGAAGGATTGACCTCCTCATTTTTCACGCAGTCTCCTTGATTTACCTTTTTTTTAAAGTCACTTGATTTTTTTTTTTGAATAGAGGAAATCAAGATGTATTTGCTATATTAAACACACTTCACTTACCAGAGAAAATTTCCAGGACATTGTACCTCAAGCGTATAATCATTCGTGCTCTGAAAGTAGTCACTATAAACAAAAATATGTCTTTGTAACCAGAATCTCTCTCGAAAGGATGCTTGATCCATCACATAGCTAAATTGACCAGAGCTGAACAACAACTATATCCACATTAGTCCCTTGGCTTTTGGTCTTTACCTTGAAAACTACTTCCATACATATACAATAGCAAGAGGTAGTAGGGCAGACCAAATATAGTAGCAAACACTTCATGGGCCTCAATATCTCTCATTTTTCCTGAAATTGTATAACTTGAGCACTATCACATATTTATCTTCTGTAAGTAGACAATGTACTTACAAGGCTGCTGGACTTCCTTTTCTTCCCAGGGTGTGTGGGTGTGTGTATATGTGGGAGGGTGGCAGGCACAAACTGAAGGATCTTCTTCATTCTTCTGTGATTGCATCCATTTCTCTGCAGAGAACAATGAACGAGGACAATGTTTTTGGGTTGATTTGTCAAACCTACAATACATACTGCCTCAATTTATAGAACTAAGTCTTTTTCTAGCAGAAAAGCAGTAGAAGGAGTCAACTGGGCCAGATTTAAGGAGTCCATGGACTTGAACGGTAGAGATTTAGTGGCTTTTCCTTTTATTTTATTTTTACTTTTTTCTCTTTAAAAAAAAAATTATTTTATTGAATTGCAGTTGATGTACAATGTTAATTTCTAATGTACAGCAAAGTGATTAAGTTATATGTGCATATACATTCTTTTTCATGTTCTTTTCCATTATGTTTTTTTCTTTTTTTAACCTCTTTATTAGGATATAATTTCTTTGCAATGGTGTGTTCGTTTCTGCTTTATAACAAACTCAGTCAGCTATACATATACATATATCCCCATATCCCCTCCCTCTTGCATCTCCCTCTCACCCTCCCTATCCCACCCCTCTAGGTCATCACAAAGCACCGAGCTGATCTCCCTTTGCTATGCAGCTGCTTCCCACTAGCTATCTATTTTACACTTGGTAGTGTATATATGTCCACGCCACTCTCTCACTTCATCCCAACTTACCCTTCCACATCCCCGTGTCCTCAAGTCCATTCTCTATGTCTGCATCTTTATTCCTGTCCTGCCCCCAGGTTTGTCAGAACTATTTTTTTATTCCATTTGTATGTGTTAGCTTATGGTATTTGTTTTTCTCTTTCTGACTTACTTCACTCTATATGACAGACTCTAGGTCCATCCACCTCACTACAAATAACTCAATTTCATTTTTTATGGCTGAGTAATATTCCATTGTATTTGTGTGCCACATCGTCATTATTCATTCATCTATCGATGGACACTTAGGTTGCTTCCATACCTGGCTATTGTAAATAGACCTGCCATGAAAATTGTGGTACATGACTCTTCTTGAATTATGGTTTTCTCAGGGTATATGCCCAGTAGTGGAATTGCTGGGTTGTATGGTAGTTCTATTTTTAGTTTTTTAAGGAACCTCCATACTGTTCTCCAGAGTGGCTGTATCAATTTACATTCCCACCAACAGTGTAAGAGGGTTCCCTTTTCTCCACACCCTCCCCAGCATTTATTGTTTGTAGACTTTTTTTTTTTTTTTTTGGCAGTATGTGGGCCTCTCACTGCTGTGGCCTCTCCTGTTGTGGAGCACAGGCTCCGGATGCGCAGGCTCAGCGGCCATGGCTCACGGGCCCAGCCGCTCCGCGGCATGTGGGATCCTCCCGGACTGGGGCATGAACCCGTGTCCCCTGCATCGGCAGGTGGACTCTCAACCACTGCACCACCAGGGAAGCCCTGTAGACTTTTTGATGATGTCCATTCTGACTAGTATGAGGTGATACCTCATTGTAGTTTTGATTTGCATTTCTCTAATGATTAGTGATGTTGAGCTTCCTTTCACATGTTTGTTGGCAAGCTGTATATCTTCTTTGCAGAAGTGTTTATTTAATTTTTGTATTGAGTTGTTTCTTTTTTTTTGATATTGGGGTGCATGAGCTGATTGTGTATTTTGGAGATTAATCCTTTGTCAGCTGCTTCGTTTGCAAAAATTTTCTCCCATTCTGAGGGTTGTCTTTTCATCTTGTTTATGGTTTCTTTTTCTGTGCAAAAGCTTTTAAGTTTCATTAGGTCCCATTTGCTTACTTTTGTTTTTATTTCCATTGCTCTAGGAGGTGGGTCAAAAAGGATCTTGCTGTGATTTATGTCAGTGAGTGTTATTCCTATGTTTTCCTCTAAGAGTTTTATAGTGTCTGGTCTTTAATCCATTTTGAGTTTATTTTTGTGTATGGTGTTAAGTGTTCTAATTTCATTATTTATTTACATGTAGCTGTCCAGTTTTCCCAGCACCACTTATTGAAGAGGCTGTCTTTTCTCCATTGTATATTCTTGCCTCCTTTATCAAAGATAAGTTGACAATATGTTCATTGGTTTATCTCTGGGCTTTCTATCCTGTTCCATTGATCTATATTTCTGTCTTTATACCAGTACCGTACTGTCTTGATTACTGTAGCTTTGTAGTATAGTCTGAAGTCAGGGTGCCTGATTCCTCCAGCTCTGTTTTCCTTTCTCAAGACGGCTTTGGCTCTTCAGGGTCTTTTGTGTTTCCATGCAAATTGTGAAATTTTTTGTTCTAGTTCTGTGAAAAATGCCATTGGTAATTTGATAGCGTTTGCACTGAATATGTAGATTGCTCTGGGTAATATAGTCATTTTCACAGTGTTGATTCTTCCAATCCAAGAACATTGTTTATCTCTTAAATTTAGCAAGGCTTGATTTGTGACCCAAGATATGATCTGTCGGGGAGAATGTTCCATGAGCACTTGAGAAGAAAATGTATTCTCATGTTTTTGGATTGAATGTCCTATAAATATCAATTAAATCCATCTTGTTTAATGTGTCATTTAAAGCGTATGTTTCCTTATTTATTTTCATCTTGGTTGATCTGTCCATTGATGGAAATGGGGTGTTAAAGTCCCCTACTATTATTGTGTAACTTTCAATTTCCCACTGTATGGCTGTTAGCATTTACCTTATGTATTGAAGTGCTCCTACGTTGGGTGCATAAATATTTACAGTTGTTATATCTTCTTGGATTGATCCCTTGATCATTATGTAGTGTCCTTCTTTGTCTCTTGTAATAGTGTTTATTTTAAAGTTTATTTTGTCTGATATGAGAATTACTACTCCAGCTTTCTTTTGATTTCCATTTGCATGGAATATCTTTTTCCATCCCCTCACTTTCAGTCTGTATGTGTCCCTAGGTCTGAAGTGGGTCTCTTGTAGACAGCATATATATGGGTCTTGTTTTTGTATCCATTCAGCCAGTCTATGTCTTTTGGTTGGAGCATTTAATCTACTTACATTTTAGGTAATTATTGATATGTATGTTCCTGTTACCATTTTCTTAATTGTTTTGGGTTTGTTTTTGTAGGTCTTTTCCTTCTCTTGTGTTTCCTGCCTAGAGAAGTTCCTTTAGCATTTGTTGTAAAGCTGGTTTGGTGGTGCTGAATTCTCCTAGCTTTTGCTTGTCTGTAAAGGTTTTAATTTCTCCATCAAATCTGAATGAGGTCCTTCCTGCGTAGAGTAATCTTGGTTGTAGGTTTTTCCCTTTCATCCCTTTAAATATGTCCTGCCACTCCCTTGTGGCTTGCAGAGTTGCTGCTGAAAGATTAGCTGTTAACCATATGGGGATTCCCTTTTATGTTAGTTGCTTTTCCCTTGCTGCTTTTAGTATTTTTTCTTTGTATTTAACTTCTGATAGCTTGATTAATATGTGTCTTGTTATGTTTCTCCTTGGATTTATCCTGTATGGGACTCTCTGTGCCTCCTGGACTTGATTAACTATTTCCTTTCCCATATTAGGGAAGTTTTCAACTATAATCTCTTCAAATATTTTCTCAGACCCTTTATTTTTCTCTTCTTCTTCTGGAAACCCTATAATTCGAATGTTGGTGTGTTTAATGTTGTCCCAGAAGTCTCTGAGACTGTCCTCAATTCTTTTTATTCTTTTTTCTTTATTCTGCTCTGTTGTTGTTATTTCCAGTATTTTATCTTCCAGGTCACTTATCCATTCTTCTGCCTCAGTTATTCTGCTATTGATTCCTTCTAGAGAATTTTTAATTTCATTTATTGTATCGTTCATCATTGCTTGTTTGCTCTTTAGTTCTTCTATGTCCTTGTTAAATGTTTCTTGCATTTTGTCTATTCTATTTCCAAGATTTTGGATCATATTTACTATCATTATTCTGAATTCTTTTTCAGGTAGACTACCTGTTTCCTCTTCACTTGTTTGGTCTGGTGGTTTTTTACCTTGCTCCTTCATCTGCTGCATATTTCTCTTTCTTCTCATTTGGCTTACCTTACTGTGTTTGGGGTCTCCTTTTTGCAGGCTGCAGATTCGTAGTTCCTGTTGTTTTTGGTGTCTGTCCCCAGTGGCTAAGGTTGGTTCAGTGGGTTGTGTAGGCTTCCTGGTGGAGGGGACTAGTGCCTGTGTTCTGGTGGATGAGGCTAGATCTTGTCTTTCTGCCAGGCAGGACTGCGTCCGGTGGTGTGTTTTGGGGTGTCTGTGGACTTATTATGATTTTAGGCCCCCTCTCTGCTAATGGGTGGGGTTGTGTTTCTGTCTTGCTAGTTGTTTGGCATAGGGTGTCCAGCACTGTAGGTTGCTGGTCGTTTAGTGGAGCTGGGTCTTAGTGTTGAGACAGAGATTTGTGGGAGAGCTCTCACCAATTGATATTATGTGGAGCCAGGAGGTATCTGATGGTCCAATGTCCTGAACTTGGCTCTCCCACCTCAGAGGCTCAGGTCTGACACCAGGCCAGAGCACCAAGACCCTGTCAGCCACGTGGCTCAGAAGAAAAGGGTGGAGAAAAAGAAAGAAAAAGAAGTAAATAGTTTAAAAAATATTTTAATTATTAAAATAAAAAAAGTAATAATATTAAAATAAGAGCGCAACCAAACCAATAAACTAATACACCAATGATCACAAGTGCTAAAAACTATACTAAGATAAACATAAAATCAGAAACATGTCAGTCACAAACAGCGAACCCCAAGTCTACATTTGTTCCCAAAGTCCACCTCCTCAATTTTGGGATGATTCACTGTCAATTCAGGTATTCCACACATGCAGGGTATATCAAGTTGACTGTGGAGATTTAATCCGCTGTTCCTAAGGTTGCTGGGAGAGATTTCCCGTTCTCTTCTTTGTTCGCACAGCTCCTGGGTTCAGCTTTGGATTTGGCCCCGCCTCTGCGTATAGGTCGCCGGAGGGCGTCTGTTCTTCGCTCAGACAGGATGGGGTTAAAGGAGCTGCTAATTCGGGGGCTCCGGCTCACTCAGGCCAGGGGGAGGGAGGGGTACAGAGTGCGGGGCGAGCCTCCGGTGGCAGAGGCCAGCGTGACGTTGCACCAGCCTGAGGCGCCGTGTGTTCTCCCGGGGAAGTTGTCCCTGGATCCCGGGACCCTAGCAGTGGCAGGCTGCACAGGCTCCCGGGAGGGGAGGTGTGGAGAGTGACCTGCGTTCGCACACAGGCTTCTTGGTGGCGGCAGCAGCAGCCCCAGCGTCCCACGCCCGTCTCTGGGGTCCGCGCTGATAGCCACGGCTCGCGCCCGTCTCTGGAGCTCCTTTAAGCAACGCTCTGAATCCCCTCTCCTCGGCACCAGGAAACAAAGAGGGAAGAAAAAGTCTCTTGCCTCTTCGGCATCTCCAGACTTTTTCCCGGACTCCCTCCCGGCCAGCCGTGGTGCACTAACCCCCTTCAGGCTGTGTTCACGCCGCCAACCCCTGTCCTCTCCCTGGGATCTGATCTCTGAAGCCCGAGTCTCAGCTCCCAGCCCCGCCCGCCCCGGCAGCCGAGCAGACAAGCCTTTCAGGCTGGTGAGTGCCGGTCGGCCCCGATCCTCTGTGCGGGAATCTCTCCGCTTTGCCCTCCGCACCCCTGTGGCTGCGCTCTCCTCCGCGGCTCCGAAGCTCCCCGCCTCCACCACCCTCAGTCTCCGCCTGTGAAGGGGCTTCTAGTGTGTGGAAACCTTTCCTCCTTCACAGCTCCCTCCCACTGGTGCAGGTCCCATCCCTATTCTTTTGTCTCTGTTTATTCTTTTTTCTTTTGCCGTACCCAGGTACGTGGGGAGTTTCTTGCCTTTTGGGAGGTCTGAGGTCTTCTGCCATCGTTCAGTAGGTGTTCTGTAGCAGTTGTTCCACGTGTAGATGTAATTGTGATGTATTTGTGGGGAGGAAGGTGATCTCCACAGCTTACTCCTCCACCATCTTGAAGGTCCCCCGATTTAGTGCTTTTTAAATGTCACAATATGCTTTAGTACTTTGTATTTCAGAAGGGAAATTGGATTAAATAGTAGTTGTGCCAGAGGCTTCATATCTGTCCCCCATTTGCTGTGGTCTTTGGGCTACTCTAATCAAACACTTTGGAGAAGTATGAGATCATATTAAATGCCCAAAACCATCATGAGCCACTGAAAATCTCATTTCTTTGGTTTGGGAAGTTCTGCTAAATTATTTAAATTTTATTCCAAAGTAGATTTTCCCACGGTGATATGAAGTCTCCCTGGGTATTGAGATTTTTTTGCTGTTAGACTCAGATTGCTTCTTAAATATCAACTAATTTCTTTCTACTTAGAATAAAATAGAAAAAAGAATTTAGAATCATAAGCTTGGAGTTGAACATCAGTTTCAAAAATAACTAGATGTTTAACTTTTCAATCTTAGTTAATTGGCAAATATGGAATTTATTTTCTAAACTTTTTAGTATTAAAACACCACCACCACCACCACCACTACCACCACCATCATCACCACAATCATCATCACCATCATCATAATCACCAGCATTATCATCACCATCCCTCCATATCGTAGTTAAGAAAATTTAACAAAGCCAAATATAAATAGCCTGGCACCAGTATAGGTTTTAATTTTAATACCCATTCTTAGTCTTACCCATCTGAGAAGTGCTTTCACTTTCTAACCTCCATTTCCCCCCCATTTAAAAAATGTCTGGTATTTTATAAATCTTATTCTATTTGTTTTGCTAAACAACTTTTAGAAAAGTGTTTCCACAGAGAAAAGACAGTCTTAAAGTACAGTATAGAAACATGGGTATAAGCCTGAGTAAAGTATTAAAGGTGACCATGCATTACTTGACTGGCAGTCCCATTCTTTCCAGGAATAATGGCTGTGCTGATGCCATCTTTTTCATTCACTTGTACACTTCATACTCACTCATCCATCTTTATTTGGATAGAGAACTAGACTATTCTATGAGAGAGAGGAAAACATATATTTTGCTTGAGCTATTGCATTTTGGGTATCCTCCTATAAAGTAGTTTTTCTTTTCCTCCAGCCCCCAATCCTTGCATTAAGGTGGTTACTCTCAAATAAATGTTTTACTTCTCAAAAATAAACTTAAAGATTCTAAACCTGAGGATTTCAATTTGAACTGTTTTCTGTCACTTCAAAATAAATGGTCACTATTAACCAAAAAAAAAAAAAAAGAAAGAAAAGAAAAGAGGAATTTCTCCTACCCATCTCCCAATGATTTTTAAATTGAGGAATTGGTGCCTACATAATGTGATTTAAATTTTTGTGACTAATCTGAGATGCAAGGGCTTTCTGAGACAAACAATGTTAATTTGCATTTATATGGAACTAGATTGCCATCTCAGATAACTATGGAGATTCTCTCAGGCTGAGAGCATTACAAACCTCATTTGAAAAATAAAATACATAAAATTCATCATCTTGTTATTATATGTATGAGTTACTCTCTCTTATCTGTGAAGATGTAAATATGGATAATAGGAAAATACATATGATAAAAATTGTGCCATGAATTTCACGTGTGCATACTTAGTTCCTTTTTCTCTGGAAATTACATTCACTGTCTCACCCTTTCTTAACATATAGAAACTATCTCCCCAGCTATAAAGCTGAATACCCTACAAAGATAAATACTGTTTAAGATACTTAACTATCTAAGAAATAAAGTGACAAAGGTAGACAGTGAACATTTATTTTTATGAGCATCAATGTTTGCATATTTGAACAGGCAGATAAACAGACCAAAAGAATCTTCTGAAAGATTGGCAGCAAAAAATTTCATATTGCAAAAGATTACTATAACAAAGACATATATTTCGTGCTCATTGATCTTGTGTTTCAATAAAGCCAGGCCAGTTATCCACAGAAATGAGTCCATAAATATGAGTGTTTCTGAGTTTCCGTCTTTTGTAACAATAGATTAAAAACTAATAACACTAATAATTATGATTTTTTATCATTTCTGTTGTTGCTTGATGATTTTCACGAAGACGTTGAATAAAAATTTAATGCACCCATTAACTTGTTCCTGTGCCCAAATAGTTTCTTCACATATGACTTGGTTTTAGCTTTGATAAAATCTATCATCATTTTGTAATGTACAGAAATACTGAATCACTATGTTGTGCACCAGGAACTAACATAGTGCTGTAGGTCAATTGTACCCCCCAACTCCAAGCCCAAACAAACAAACTCATAGTGAAAGAGATCAAATTTGTGTTTACCAGAGGCAGTGGGTGAGGGGAGGGCTAATTGGATGAAGGTGGTCAAAAGGCACAGACTTAAAATTATAAGATAAATACTAAGGATGTAAGCTACAACATAACTGGTATAATTAACACTGCTTTATATTATATATAAAAGTTAAAAGAGTAAATCCTAAGAGTTCTCATCAAAAGGAAAAAAACAGATTTTTTCCTTCTTCTTTGATACTCTATCTATATGAGATTATGGCTGTTCACTACACTTACTGTGGTCATCATTTCATGATGTATGTAAGTCAAATCATTATACTGTACACCTTCAACTTATACAATGTTATATGTCAATTTTATCTCAATAAAACTAGCCGAAAAAATTTTTTAAAAAGAACCTAAATATATACAAGCATGTTCATGTCTATTTAACCCAATAAAATCAATTACTTTCTTTGAGATATAATTTACACTCAGTAAAATTTATACTGTTTAGGTGTACAGTTCATTGAGTTTTGACAAATATATACAATCAAATATAGAACAAATATAGAACATTTCCATCATCCCAAAAAGTTCCCTTGTGTCCTTTGCAATCAGTCCTCCACCCCTAGCCCAACTGTGGCAGTCCCCATTATTATTTATGTCTGTATAAATTAAATCAGAGGGTGGCTGTCTTATTTCACTTGCAAAATATTTTTGAGGTTTTTCTATGTTGTTCCATATATCAGTAGTTTATTTCTTTTTGTTTGCTGAGAACAATTCCATTTTATGGATTTACCAAATTTTATTTATTTATTTATTCGTCAGTTGCTGGTCTTTCCCTTGTTTCCATTGTTGGAGTATTATGTTTCCATGTGCTGCTGACATTCACATACAGGTGTGGGCATAAGTGTTGATTTCTTTGGGGTAAACACATAGAAGTGAGATTGCCAGGTCATATTTTAAGTGTATGTATGAGTTTATAAGAAACTGCCACTATTGCCCCCAAAGTGGCTTTTGCTGTCCCAAAAGCAATGTGTGAGAGAGTTCCAGTTGTTCCATAACCACTACTTTGTGATGTCTCTCTCTGTCTCTCTCTCTGTCTGTCTCTCTCCTCTCTCTGTCTCTCTCTCTCTCTATATATATATATTAGTCATTCTAATAGGAGGGTAGTGGTATATAATTGTGGTTTTAATTTGCATTTATTTTATGAACAGTGATGTCTAACATCTTTTCATGTGCTCATTTACCATCTGTATCACTCCTATCTAAATGTCTGTATTTAATTCATAATTTGATATTTGAAATCCCTTTAGTCCTCCTAAACCAATTAATTTCCTCATCTTTAAAATTATACAATAGAATCTACCTTTAATTTCTACTGGCTTTTCTGAGTAAACATATAAACATGCTGAAATCTTTCAAACCTTAAAAAATGAATCTCACACATACACACACACACAAGCCACATCTTCTTCTAGGTACTGACCGGTCTCATTGTCATTTAATCTCCACCATCAAAGTGCTTGAATACCTACACTTTCTGTCCTCTTACTGACATGTCAGTAACATCATAACAGTCCCACCACCCAGTGAAGATGTAACAGAGATACCGTCTTTCTCTCCCTCTTGCCACAACTTTACAAATTCCTTTTTTTTACTTTCTATTCATAGAATGTTGGTTTTTCCTTAAGTTCGCATTGTTAGACTACATTCCTAGATGAGAACATCTACTCCATGATTCAACTATCATGTGATGATAATTCCATAGCATAACGGGAGCTGATAATGGCCCAGACATTTTTACTGAGCTCTGGATCATTATACCCTATTCTTTATCATCTATCCTCACTGGTTCCTTTTCAAAATCACCTTAACTCAACGTGTAAAATAAACGTATCACTTATCTCTGTAAAGCCTCACCCCTCTGGTGTTCCTTACCTGTGCAAATGTCATCACTACTTAGTGTCAAAGTCAAAAGCATACAGACTCTTCCATGGATGTGGAGCTCTTCACACGCCACATCCATGGAATCACAAAGTTCTAGCCCCTCTACCTGCTAAATACTCCCGTCCATCCTCACTGTCACCCTCTCAATGCTGCCACCATTTCTCACCTGAAACCTATAGCCTCCTGTCACTTCTCCCTCCTTTCGCTCTTACTACTCTCCTTACTGTGTTCTCAGGGATGGTTCCAAAACACATATCTTTTCACACTTATCACTCCACTGCCCGAGTCTATCAGTGGCTACTCATTGCCCGGGTAGTGTTGCCGAAACCCAGCCTCTGTACACCGGCCTTGAACTGAATCTTGGAGACAGAGTTTTGGGTGAAGCAGAAAAGAATAGCTTTTATTGCTTTGCCAGGCAAAAGGGGCCACAGGGGGTCAGTGCCCTCAAGACTGTGTGTCCCATACTGGACGGGGTAGTGAGGAGTCTTATAGTAATGGCTTAAGGAGCGGGGCATGGTCAGCTCATGGGCATTCTTCTCATTGGTTGGCGGTGAGGTAATTGGGAGTCAGCATCATCAACTTTCTGGTTCCAAGCAGTCTAGGGTCTATGTTCTTGCAGTCAGCAGTTTTCATCTGGTGGGTCGGCTTCCTGTAAAAACAGCTTAGGAATGTGTGTCAGGCCTTTATCGATATCTTTCAGGGAACTGGGAGTTTGGTGATTCTGCTATGTGGCAGATTTACGGTCTAAATTTTTGCCACTTCCCCAGTCCAACAGCTGTTCTTTGTTTCTACAGTTTCACATTTCCCTATCATTAACTCTCAAGTCAGCCTTTTACTTCAAAAGACAAGGACACAGGGGTTTGTACATGGTTTCAGTAGAAAACTAAAACCTCGGGCTTCCCTGGTGGCGCAGTGGTTGAGAGTCCGCCTGCCGATGCAGGGGACACGGGTTCATGTCCCGGTCTGGGAAGATCCCACATGCCGCGGAGCGGCTGGGCCCGTGAGCCATGGCCGCTGAGCCTGAGCGTCCGGAGCCTGTGCTCCACAATGGGGGAGAGGCCACAACAGTGAGAGGCCCGCGTACCGCAAAAAAAAAAAAAAAAAAAAAAAAAAGAATGAGCCCTGGGCCTTGAACACTTCCTTACCCAGAGATCAAGAGTCCACAGAGCCTTTTCTTGGTTTACCACCTTATGTGGGATTATCTTTCCCTGTTTCAAGCTCAGTGTGTGCTCCTTTGTTCTGTTTAAGTGTGTGTTTCAATGGCCCTCAGGAATGCCCCCAGGAGCATCTATTAAATAGTGGTGCTTTAATACTTATAGGTGCATAGACAATTCCTACAGTATACTTTGCAAATCATTTATCATATGCCAGAATGTGTGTCTTTATACAGTAATTTTCTGTTAAGTACCTATTTTGTACCAGATATTGTTCTTGACTTTGAGAAGACAAGAGTGAACAAAATGAAGAAGGTCCAAGTTGTCATCCAGGATTTTAAAGTGATAGCAGATAAAAGAATAAATATGTGATGGGGTTTCAGATAAGGAAATGTACCATGAATAAAATAAAAGACAGTAAACTGAGGTTTGACTAATGAAAAATAATAAGGCACTTGAAAATCTTGTGAAGAGCATGCCAGGCAGAGAAAAGAGCAAAGGCAATGGTTGTTAAGAGGGAAATGATAACAATACGGCTGGGATTAGTAAAGCAGCAGGAGGAGGTACAAAATCAGTGTCACAAGAAGCACAACATGAAACTAGAAATTTAGGGAGGGACCAACTCATATGCAGTCTTATAGGCCAAATTAAGGTGAGGTCATTTAGGCCAAATTAGTCCTTAATTGGTTAAATATTGAATACATACAAAGTGCCAGGTCCTTTGTGAAGTTCTGGGGAAATATAAGCAAGCAAACTGCATTTGGCCCTTATCTTCTTGTTAAGGGCCACACAGGATTGAAAGGCCACACAGGATAGAAACTCCAAGTATTTGACAACAACGTTAAAGAAAAATTGATGAAAACTGTAAAATCAGTGAAGAAGCAGTTAATTCAATAAATCCATCAAGATGTTACAACAGGGTTTTAATATTAGATGGTTATCTGGATTTTCATTCACTCTTTAATTAAACCAGTAGTTACCCAACTCATATTACATCCAATATGAAAAGGCTCAACTCATTTATAAAATTAAATCAATTATGGGCTTCCCTGGTGGCACAGTGGTTGAGAGTCCGCCTGCCGGTGCAGGGGACACGGGTTCGTGCCCTGGTCCGGGAAGATCCCACATGCTGTGGAGCAGCTGGGCCCATGAGCCATGGCCGCTGAGCCTGCACGTCCGGAGCCTGTGTTCCACAACAGGAGAGGCCACAACAGTGAGAGGCCCACGTACTGCAAAAAAAAAGAAAACAAAAATTAAATCAATTATAAATAATTATCTAAGCAAAGTGTTAAATAGTATGGGAACTCAAAAAAAAAGACTATTCTCAAATTGCTTAGAATCTAAATTGTTTCAAATAACTTAGATGATCGTGCTATATATGGTAAGGGGTGAAAAACAGAGAGCATCAAAATAATGTGTATAAAATATTCAATTAAACTTTACTGCGTGCCAAAATATAGAACACAATTTGATGCAGTATAAATGACCCATAAATGTTCATGTCTGCATTTAGAAAATACAGGAGATCTCAAAGCCTAAAATTCCTGTCAGCTAATTTAACCTGAATTGACTTGAGATATTGCCACCAAGAACACTGGGGAAATAAGGTCGTAAAAAAAAGAGATTACTCCAGTTTAAATCATAGAACAATTGCATAGTACATCAGACCAAAACTTTTAAAATTAAATTTAGCTCTATTTATGTATTTATTATATTTAGAAAATAAGAAAAATGGACTGGGATATTCTTTTTTTCTCATTTCATAGAGATAGTGATCCGTTATCTTCTCTTTTCTGTTTAAATAGCAGATTTATTGAACATAAACCTTATATGAAGGCCCTGCAGAGTTAAGTATTATATGTATTATATGAGGATTTGCTCTGACATGCACATTAAGTTGACTGAGTATACCTATCACACACAAAAAAAATTCTAATGGCCATCACTGCCAAGTTAACCAAGGGCTCTGAAAATCCATCTGTGTCCTTTGAGATCTGTAATAAATATTCCATATCATTTATTGTGCAGGGAACCCAGCTTTTTTTCAATGAACTGTATTAGTCATATGAGTGTGGATTAGAGAGAAAGAGTAAGATTTATTGAAGAATATAAGCAGATTTCATTCAGATTCATTGACTTTCTTTACATTTAAATGGAATTGTATCACAGTGGAACCCCATCAAAACATGCTTCGCATTAATGGATTCAGGAAAAAAAAATTACAAATCACATTATGCTCTCTGAACATAACCATAAATATTTTTAAAAATGATTTGGTTGGTTTGTTTGTTTTGAGTAGTACCTGAAGGGGTTGGTGCTATGAAATCAGGTAAAAAAAATTTGTGGAAGTGGGAGCCTAGAAGTATAAGTGTTTCTAAAAGTCTAAATTTCCAGGAATTTGCAGAAATCATGGTAGGGCTTTGGACATGTATGGTGCATTGCATGGGGATTTGAGGCAATGAATCTAAATTTCCAGCTAACTTCTTGTTGACACCTGAATTTCATATATGTATGCTTTTTCTTAAAAGCCCAATTAAAATGCAAACTCCTCTGTCACTTTCTGTAATTCTCACCTGCAGTATTTTTCCTCCTTTATCTCTTCTCCACAGCATTTTGTAATTACTTCTCTAGTAATGAATCTATCATACTACATCAGATCATTAATGTGTGTTCTCCTCTTTGTTTTCTAAACTCTGAAAATCCCATCCAAACAAAACATGCACACATTCTCCTTTTAGGATAGGGACTAAATAAATTCATCTCTGTATTCCCAGATGCTAAAATGACATAATATATTCTGATATATCATAATGTGCTAATGATATTTATCTGCCATATCATAAGTAATCCTTAAATGGTGTGACTAAATCCTTTTATGACTAAAAGGATGAATGGTCGGTGAATGTATGGATACCATACTTTTAACTATTGTAGTTTTGATGCAATAATTCTTATAATTTGAACTGTAATGCATACACTAGCTGAAAATATGTTGAAAGTATCTCATAAACTAAAGGACAGAAAAATAACTAAGAGCAAAACAAAATTCATTTACATATCTATGTTGTATTTCATTGCTTTGGCACAAAGACTATTGCAAAGTGCACAAGGAAAGATCAGCTATGATGTAATTTTCAGTTAAAATGAGTTTCTACTTATAACATAGACAATTTCTGGAGGGCATTAAAAAACAATTATCTGAGTCATATAAGAGCATTTGATTAACTTTTAAATTAACTAACATTGCCTTTTAAATAGCTAGTGAGAATAAGAATGATACAATTTACATATATGTCAATTGTATTTTTCTAGACTTGATATTTAGAGAATAATAATATTAACATTAGTATTTAATTATTGGGTGCCTGCTATGCCTTAAACTGTTCCAAATGATTTAAATATTTCATTTAAATAACATATCAAGTCTATGTGCTAAGTAGTACTATTAACGTCAGAGTCAAATATTTTCAGGAAGATTAAATCAGTTTCTCAAGGTCTCTAAAATGGTACTCCAAAAAGGAACAATTTGGTCAGAGGTCTATTGTACACAGCCAGGAAACCGTTAAAATTCACCTGCTACCAACAGCAAAACACAGCAAAGCAAAAGCTTGTGCAGGAGTTTGTTTAGATTTGCTGGATTAAATAAAACTAAATCATCTGTTTTGGTCACTGCATTGGACATGCTCTTGGAATTTGTTGCCAATAAAATATATCTCATTTGATATTGGGAAAGGAAATTTAAAAATACTAGTGAAAATACTATACTTGTTAGAAAACATTTCTGAAAGACTTTGATAAGTAATCTCTTCTGTGGAGATGCTGTCCATGCCCATCCCCCATCCCTTCAGGACCACAGCAGTAGGCATTCCAGGACTTCAGAAAAGACTTCCTTGATCTCTCTCACCTTCAAAAGAAGTTTAGTTGTGCCCCCTTGTTACTTCATACCTTTGCTAATCTATTTTTACAGAGGTTTATCAGTTATACTTTTCAATGATCAGTGCATTTAATTAAATTATGCATTATTAGTGTTGTATCTCCAGTATTTGGTACATATTCTGACACAGAGCAAACAATTATTATATGTTTCCTAAATAGAAAAGGAAGAATAACCATTTTCTATATGCATCAAATGGTACCAGCTGCTGAAGTTTATAAATGGAACAGTTGAAGTAGTCTCAGTTAATTATAAAGCTCTTCCTTAAAGATTTGTAGTAGAATATAGCAAGGTAACTCAGGGAATTCATAGGTAATACTTTATTAAGTAATTGTTGGCCATATGCATATGATCTCTGCAGCCAAAGATCTTTGTTTGCTAAACTATCTGTAATAGTAACAATCATTGTGACATAATTTTTAGGAACCTCTTTTAAGGTTTCTGGATTTGTATTGTAACTGTCATCTTTTACTATCATAGCTGATATTTAGAAATTTGGTGACATTCTTTTATCTGGAAAAAAAGTCTTACAGAAGTTTTAACCATGTGACTATATCTTGTAAAATGTAACATTCATATATGCACAAATGCATTTTCACATCTATACACATATGACCTTGCTCAAACTGTTTAATCTATTTGTGCATACTTTTAAATATGTAAAATACAGATAATAATAATTTTTGAAATAATTTTTTTAAATTAAATGAGTTAAACAATAAAAAGGATTAGGAGGTAATTGAAACACGGTAAAACCTCATAAGCATTAAATATTATGATTATTATTCATGTAAAGTAAATCTATCATTGGAGAATTTTTATGAGAAAGCTTAATCAAACAAACTATATTGGAATGTAAAAACTTGTGGCAGTGGAATACTTGACTTTTAATTTGAGGGTTTAATGAAAATATATGAAGCTATCATGTGGTTGATTAGCTTTTGTGGTTTGAAATTAGTTAAGTAATAATAAGTATCTAGATTTGTAATACAACGGTTCCCTAAGGCTCATTTCTCAGATTCAACCTGGCATGGTTTTGAATGCTGAATTAATTTATTAAAAATACATACAATTTAAAACTACAGTTTATGTATTCTAATTTTTTACATAGAAAGTAAAGCATGCATTTGTGCAAACTCCAAGTCTGAAAATTCTTGCCAACAGCTATGTACATATTCTCAGATTCTTAGTACACCAAACTAATTCAAATCTGAAAGATAAATGTTAAATGGAGAATCAGGGACTCTGAATTCTGTCTTTAGCAAATCACAGAGCCAAGGTAAATGCAGCGTAATCACAATCATTAAAATTTCTATGTATCAAACCAAACAGAAAAATAATAAATTCTTAGAATTCCTATAACTTCCCACTCCAAGAATATTGAAGAATATTCACAGATTATTGCAAGTATAATATGTCTGTTAAAAACTTGCTGAAGTTATAAAAGAAGGTACTAAAACATATAAGAAGGAAGATGTTCCTAAACAGTGCCTTTTGAAAGGATTAATCTTCCATGAGTGATTTATTCTATTAAAGTGGTTACTCAAGATAAGATAGCAGTTATTAAAAAGTGTTCTAGTGACTGAAGGCACTTTCCCTCACAGATTCTGCTTTCTTTTTTTCAGATAATTAAACACTGTCTTGCAAACACTACATTCTCCTTTGCCTTTAAGCATGTGTGAGTAAATGGCATTTTGAAGAAATTCTTGCTCCATTCATCTTCTTTTCAACATGCCATTCTATCACTCTGATCCCTGTCATACTGAAAACCTGGAAATGGTACATTGTTTTCTCAAATGAAATCACTTGTATGTTTTTCTATACCTGTGCAATACCTGTTAAACAATAAGAAACAATGCTCCTGAGGGTTGAAATGTGGTGCCCTTATTTTTCTTAGTTATCCATTCATATGACTTTAAATATCAGTGTTACCAGGTTGACTTTGATTTATATTTCTAGACCTGACCCCTTTCCTGCTGTGTCCCCATGTGTTACACAGCCTGCTGGACCTTTCTTGATCATAAATGGGGCCAAATATTTGCCTCTCTCTCTCATTTCTCCCTTCTTTCCAGTAATTTTTTTTTTCTAATTTTGTTAACCCTACATCTCATAGGCTATGAATCATCTTTCACTCTTCCCAGTCCTATGTTCACTATGTGGAATTATGTACTAAAATGTTTTGTGTTCTATCTCTGAATCCAACTTTTCTTCTCTCTTTTTACCACCTAACTCTTCATCCAGACACATAAGGATTCATGTGAATTGCATTAAAATATGGCAAAGATATCTTTGTTTGGAAATAATACTAATAAGAAATATTAGTATCTTAAACCATATTATCTCCCTTCCTCAAATTATTCCACTTTGCCTCCTGTAATAAAATTCACTTAGAAGATTCAAGGACCTTTGGCAAATAACCTCAATCCATGCAATATGCTTACTACCTATTGAGTCATTTTATCAGTAATGTTGTTTATTCGTTTCCACACTTTCCCCTGGCTCCTATGAGAAGAGCCCTCATAACTATTTCTGGTCTGGCACTGCTCAGTTGGAATTGATTTTTGCTCAAATACACTCTTAAAATTTTTAATGTGCTTCAGTTTATCTTTTAACAACTGTCACAGATTATAGAATATGTGCAATGAGATACTGGTATTTGTGTTAAATGCTGTTTATTATCCATTGTCTAGCTACTGTATTATTTTGTTCAAAATTAATAACATCTTTAAATATATTAGGTTTTTTTTTTTTCTGTTTAAAGTCTTTTTCACAGAAACTCTTTCATTGATCCCACTTCCATTGCCACCTTTGATTTTTTGTCTCAATATGATTCCATATTACAGTAATACATCATTACTTCCAACAGATGTGAGCTCATTTTTAGGGTCAGAAATGTGACTTCAAAAAAGTGCTAATTCAGTAGAAAAAAGGGTTGATGCTTTTGTTAAATTTAATTAGTAAGTGAGATTTTTTTTTGTCTTGTTCTACATAGAAACTAGGTTAAAATTTCAGTTTTACAAGTCTTATAAAATAAGTGTCCCTGTGTTTGAATTATACAAGCAACATAGAAACCATGCACCTTAAAACTGAAGAAAAAAAGTGACTTGGATTTTATGCTAGGATTTACTCTTCATGTAATTTGTTAGATGTGGGTCAAATTAATGGAATATTTCATTGATATTGTCCTACCAGAATTCATAAGTATACTATAATTTTTGCACTGGTTATTGTTCTTGAATCTATATCTAAACAACAAAGATTCAGTGCTGTGATACATGGTGCTATAATATTGATTGTCTGTAGACTTACTTTTTCTTTATCATGTAGCCCCAGGGAGTCCTGCTTCTTTTCAAATGCATGATTCTTACCACTTGGGCCACAGGGATTAACATGAAACAATAGCAGATTTATTTTAAACCTTTCTATCCAACAAAGTGTAGCATTTTTAATGAGACTCAGTTGTGATATAGAAAAAAAAAACAGTTATTTCTTCCTTTATAATACATTTTCAGAAAAAATATTTACCATAATCAATGTAAAATATCCTGATTCCTTTAAGATGCACGCCTATTAAGAAACAATAGACAAATTCATGACTAAAACATTGACGTTTTATGGATAGAGGATTGTCCTCATTTAGATACCTTTTCAACATCATTAAAAATCAGCCATAGCAGAGAAATATCTATGCTAAAAAAAATTAAATAATGAATTATGTTATCTTCTTCTTGCTGTAGAAACACACTATGAGAGGCCAAAATATGGCAAACAATGCAAAGGATTCCTTTCAGGCTTTTTAACCTGCTTAATTCAAATACAGAACTAATTAAAGAATATTTAACTCTAATCTTTGTGGTTGATGACAATTTTGAAAAATCCACTATTAAAAATTCAAATAAATAGTCAGTAAACACAGCTCTTCAAACTATAACCAGCTCCATTTTCTATAGTGCCAATTCTAAAAGATCAATTGCCTAAGAATGGTTTGTGGATCGCCAACAAAAATTTTAGAAATACTAAACTTCTATTACTATTTCATGTCTTCGTAAAATTCTTTTGTAAAATGAGGAGTGATGCTGATAATTTTGAAATTGTTTAAAAATGCACGCTTCCTGGCAGGAGGAAGGGCAAATAACCATTTTGAAAAATGCTCTGAACATTCTCCATCACAAAGGCCTACTCTCCAGGAGAAAGTAGTATACCAGCTGTCTTTTCCTACCCAGAGAGGGGAGAGGACATTTACCCAATTTCCTCCCCTCTAGCCTACCTGTCTCACCCAAGAGGTGAAAGGGAGCTAAAAAAACACGTGTAAAGGCCACAGTCCAAGGGCACAGCCCCACTGAAAACTGAGATTTAATCATAAGATTGTAGAATCCCTTCCCTGATGCTTTAGCACCACATTAACAAGAATCTGGAATTATAAAAGTGGATTACATTTTAGAAAGCTGCAGGGCCCAGATTCTAATTAGGCAGGAGTTCTTAGCTTCTCTTAAGCTCAGAAATAGCAGGGGAGTTAAAAATGAGAACATCAGAGGAATTCGAATCCCTTGGGATCTATAGCTACAATAAATATGAAATACAGCTGAACTCCTAGTCAGATAAACATAAAACCCACAAGAAAGGTCTTTCACTTTGGTTTATATTATATGATACCTCATAACCAGATTTCAGCCAAAAATTACAAGGCATATTAAAAGGATAGAGAAAATATGGTGTGAAGAGACAAAGCAAGCATCAGAGCTAGACACAGATTGTAGAATCACCAAAGAATTTAAAGTAAAATTAAATTAAAATTAAATTAAGTAACTGACAAATAAATAATTGATTAAAAATAGAATTATTCAGTCACTGAGCCATGAGAGTGGAGGATGGGGTGAGGCAGCAATGGCAGCTGTACTGCTAGAGGGAGTCTTTGGTCATCAGGGGAAAGATCCCCTGGTATCTCCAACGTGACCAGGTGGACAGAGTGTAGAGCAGCCACCTTCCTTCTAGTGAGGTGATAGGACATCTGGCTTGCCACCAAGGTCTTTTTGACCAGACATATCCTAGCTGATCGATGTCCAAATTAGAATGTGAGGCCAACCTTCTATCAAAGTTAACCTTTTGACAAGGGAACAAATTTCAAACCGATGTATCAGTCATGTAGCTGTAGAGCTCGCAACTTACTAGCAACAGCTGCCCAATGCCATGTGAAGTAACAAACTGGTTTTTTTTCCCTTCAGTTTTAATGTTATGTAATGTATTCAAACACTTATTTTAATAAAATTTGTTTTCAGAAACAAAAATAAATAAATAAAATTATTAGTATGTTAAGGTCTTTAATGAAAAATGTAGACAATACACAAGAACAGATGTGTAATGTAAGTAGGAGGTGGAAACTCTAGGAATCAAAATGAAATACTAGAAGTAAAATACACTGTAACGGAAACAAAAATTGCCTCCCATGAGCTCAGCAGTAGAGTGGACACAGTGTAGAAAGGAATCAGTGAGCTTGTACACCAATGTTGATAACAGCATTATTCCCTGTAGCCAAAAGATGGAAACAACCCAACTGTGCATCAATAAATCAATGTATAAGCAAAATATGGTATATGCATGCAATGAAATATTATTCAGCCATAAAAAGAGTAAAGTTTCAGTATATGTTATAACATGGATGGGCCTTAAAAACATCATGCTAAATGAAATAAGCCAGACCCTGAAGAACAAATATCATATGATTCCATTTATATGAGACACAAAGAATGGGCAAATTGGTAAGGACAGAAAGTAAACTGGAGGTTTACAGGGGCTGGAGGGAAGGGGAAATGGAGAGTTATTATTTAATAGGTGCAGAGTTTATATTGGGGGTAATGGAAAAATTTACACAACCTTGTGAATGTATTTTCTGCTGCCAAAATATACTTGCAAATGGTTACAGTGATAAAGATTAAGTTTTGTACATTTTACCACAATTTAAAAAATGAACCAGTGAGCTTGAATATATCTCAATAGAAACTTCCTAAACTAAAATGCAAACAAGAAACTCATTAAAAAAAAAAAACAGAACATAGTATCCAAGAACCATGTAAGAATTTCAAAAGGTTTACTATACATGTAATTAGACCATCCTAAGGAGAACTAAGAGAGATTGGAGTAGAAGAAATATTTGCAATAATAATGGCTAGTGGTTTACAAAATAATGACACACATAAAGCTTCATTTCCAGGAATGTTGGAGAATACCAAGCAGGCTTAATACTAAACAATCTACCCCTGGGCATATTATATTCAAACTGCAAAAACCTTAGAGAAAAAGAACATCTTGAAAGAAGGCAAACAAAACCAAAAACACCTCGTCCATAAGAAACAAGGTTAAGAACTACATAGGACTTCTCTTCACAAACCACACAAGCAAGAAGAGGGTGGAGTGAAAATATTTGACATAGTAAAAGAAAACCACAAACCTAGTTCCTTCAGTGAATGTTGCCACCAGGAAAAAACTCAACTTGAAAGATATTTTCTTCCACTTCCTTCCCCTTTCTTCTGAGATTTATTGTCCCTGGAACCCTCAGGAACTTTGTATGCTTTTTCTCTGCGTTGGTAGCGGAGTTTGTCCTGTTTCAGTCAATCCTTTTCATGGCAGTTTCTGGTCAGAGAAGGGCTCCTTCTGCCATTAAAGTTAGCTGCTGATTCCTGCCACCTAGACTGCTAGGTCCTTTCCATACTGTGCAATCCCCTGCGATGCTGCATGAGCTGCTCTCAGTTGATTTAGCAATTTAAAAGATGCAAATTTGAAGTGTTTTCTCTCTTCTAGTTTAGATGAAATATAAGTTGTAGATTGTTGTTGTTGTTGTTAGCATTCTTCTTGTTGCTTAGAATGGTGTCGTGAGATGTGGGGAGTATCGAGAATGTCACCAGCCCATTTCTAGTGGGAATGTGAGTTCTATGTGGAGACCAAGAGGAACACCTCAGGATGGATACTGGGAGCTCTCTGTGAGCCAGAGGACAAGCTAATTGTGGTCACTATGTCCATCTTTCCCAAATGTGCCTTCTCAGGAGCTTGGCATTCTCTTCCCTTCAGTGAGAGGAATATGCCTGAACTCAATTCCCATGGCAACATAGATTCCTGTTCTCCAGGTATTGGGCTGTAGGGTTTTCATTACTTATCTAAAATCATGTTCAATGTTCTGCCTATTTTTGCTGAGCTAAAATGTCACCCTGATGCTTAAAATGTAACTGACATAGAGGCAGGAGTAACCCTCTTAAAACACAGCCCTATGCTTTATCCATCTAAGCACTAACCCAAGCCCACCTTAGTACAGAACCCTGGGAGAATAGGGATTCATATACCTGCTGACATTTGGACTTATTTCCAGGCTTTGCCAAGTAACACTGATGATGTTTACCACAACCTTTGTGCAAAATTCCACAAAAGTAACATTTTTGTATTATACTGAGAAATTTATAACAGTTGCAGCAGTCTAAAGCATAATTTAAAATTTAAAGCAAACATTAATAAAGCAATAAATCATAGTAGAAAATGCATTTCTGGGCACCTTCAGCATATTTCCAGATTACACTGGAAAAAATTACACTGAATTTCTCCTAATAATATTAACAATCTTCTCACAGAAAAGTGAGGCAGCTATTTTTTCTCAGTCTTAAAATTTGGTTCATAACTCATTTTTTTCTGAATTAGAAATCTATAGTCTCAAGTCAATAGAAAATCACCTGCTTAAAAAATGTTTTTCTCAAATGATAATCTCTTTCAGTATTTATCTTACATATGTTAGCTTAACATAATTTAACTTAATAATTTAACATAATCACTTAATAATTTAACATAATCACTCAAATAAATCAAGCAAGTTCAGCTGTACACCTCAAAACTTGGTAATAAGGTAGGAGAATCGCAAGAGTAACAATGAAATAAGCAAGGAATGACATGGCTTTAATATGAATTCAGACTAAGAAGACTGAGAGAGAGGTGGAAAGCTAAGTGATGGTATATAATCAAAGTCCTCCTGAACTTTGCAGGGTATGAATTGCCTTAGAATTAACCAACTACTATTTAAAAAGCTCTATTTTGGAACAAGTAACAGATTCAGTTGTAATATCTGCAAAAAACTGAACTTCGATTAGGGTTTGTACTTCTCAGAGAGGTAAATTTTATCTTGACACGATTAAATTCACTTTAATAAATATTTTTGGGACTAAAAATATGTAGTTTTTGAAAAGTAAGGTTTTTTGTTGTTTTGTTTTTTGCTGGAAATATTAAGCCTAGGGAACCACAGATTTTGATATGAGAGTATCCCTCCTGCTTTGGCTCGGGAATATTTCTATATTCTATGGGAATTTATAATGCATGATCTCTAAAGAGACTTAAAAATAGAAATAAAAGAGTGTTTTCCTAAAAATAAACAATAGAGGTACTTCCGAAAATCAAATATAACACGTTCCCATTATTTTATAGTTTATGATGTTTATAACACTGATAATAAATCTTTACATTTTGGAAGATGCATATGGAGGAATGACTAAGTGTAATTAATTATTTTGAAAATTCACCTAACTGCAAAGCAATGTGCATATTTTAATATCTGTTGAAGGCTTATTCATGGCACTTCAAAGAGTAGTACATTTCTCACAGAAGAAACTCGTGGGGATACAGTGCATTGCCCAGCTAGTGGCCTTCTCTAGGTATTTTTGTCCCATTCAAATACATGGTTGAAAGATTTTAGCCCTTCACTCTTTTTCTTCCTCTCTCAGTCCAAAACGACAATGGATCGGGCTTCCATGATGACCTTCTTCTGATATTGGTCCCACATGGTATACATAGTTTAGATAGTTTAGATTTAGATAATCATTGGATGATTATCAATCATTACCTAATGTTATTGGAAACTTTGAAATCATATATGTATCATACAGAAGGCAGAATTAATATCAGTGTTCAGAGTTAGGAAACCATTCACAGCACTCTGAAATAGTCCTACCCATGCTTTTAGGGAAAATCATATCTGATCTCATAAACAAATCTGATATAACTTGCTGTAGTGAATATGTCATTCACCCCCTGACTGTTTCTGTCTTTGCATTTCTTAGCTCATTTTAGCTTAATCCTCTAAGTATTTCTTTCCTACGGGTAACATGCACCCCTATCCCTATTGTCTTCCTGCCCGAACATGGATAATAATGTGAAAATAACTTTTTCCCCTGACTAGAAGATCTGTTTTTTAACTCACTATTACCGTGTGATAAATTGTGACTGTGCTAAGGGGGACCAGAAAGAAATCTCATCTTCAATAGCTCTTTTCTCCACCCTCTCCATTATGAGGGCTGGCTGGTTTGTTGGGCTTTTATGTAAATTTCTTTGTTCCAGATCTCAGTAATTGCCTGATTTATATTCTTTAGTTTCTCCTTCTAGGGCCAGAGACCCACATTATAGCATCTGAACAATTCCTTAAGTCCTTCTCATACAAATGTAAATTTTTTAAAAAGCCAAGGAGCAAATTAGTTTGACTTTTTCACTAATGTATATATTATATGCATTATATAAATATTAAAATACATATATGTATATATGCACATACGTATATACATGTGTATATATGTACACATTTGTATATGTACATGCACATGTACATGAGTATATTTACCATTTTCAGTGTGTTTTCATTTTTCAAGATTTTAAATAATTCATTGTATATGTCTTCATTTCCAATACGCCTTCATTAGCAGGGTATTACCATGGCAACATCTTATCTGATTACTATTTGATCAGGCTTTTTTACAGCTACTGTAAAGTGATATAAGCCTCTCAATCAAGGGAGTTTGACATTCTATCTTTGTTTGTACAAATTGCTCTCCTATTACATTCATTCCCCATTAACTTACACAGTGACATGGATAAGCCATATTTTACGGTAGTAAAGATTAAGTGCACAACTCAGGATTCACCTGGAAGCTCAAAGCTCTCCTCTGCAGATGATTTTCAGAATTACTTTCTTAGGTACGAACAAGAACTTCTTTAGCTTTCCAATGTAATCTTGAAAATATCTTAAACATTTCAAGATCTTTCTTTTTTTTGCTATTTCTCCTTACACCATTTTCTTATTTCTACAGTGATTCTGACAGTAGAGGAAACAAAAAGATCTCAATTCATCTTCTGTGTCATCCATGTCACTTTTAGTGTCTACGAGACATTGCATAACATATGTCACAGAGCTGGTCTCTCACCTTTGTGCTAAAAAACATGCACTAGATTCTGTCATCTTTTTCTCCTCAAATGGTTGGCAGCTTTGCCTTTTCCCAGACCCCATCTGTCTGTTTGTAGCTTCTCAGCTGCATTTTTATTCACATTTTTTTGGCTCTCAAAATCAATAATTAAGAGCTTTTTGTTGTTGTTGTTGTTGTTGTTAGAGAAAAATTCTTCAAGCCCCAAATGCTAATGTCCCATCTCTTCCCACCTGTCCCTCCTCGTGATGTTCACTCTCAAAGTAACTCAGATCAATAAAATTGTGATGACATTTTTAAACACAGGATTTTAAAAGTTCACTATATTTATCCATTTTTACTTAACAATGTAAATTTATTGTGCCTGTACATTTTAATAAGAAAATAAGTGTAGATATACACCTTTAAATTATTCAAGAATAACATATAAATGGAAGTTTGCAGCTGTCATTCATGTACATAATTATGACTCAGAGTATAAAGGGATGGTACCCATATTTATTAAATCAATTGAAAATTGTTCCAATCTTGAAAACAATAGGGGCATATGTAGAACTTTTCAGTTCATTATTCACAGGGAAAATATTCCACTTGAAGGGGCCAACATAAAGGGATAATCTCCAAAAATTCTAAATATGAGAGAAGAGATTCAGGAAAATAAGCACAAATGCATATGTGCTTTGAATCTGCTTATCTCTGGAAATCCAAATTCCCTTGCAGAAACCAGGTGTATATGAACAGGGATGAAGAAATTCTAATACAAGGGAAAGAAAACACTACTCTGAATGCCTTAAAATGTGTCTGTATGATGAGAAGAGGTTGAAAGCTTATGGAACATATCTGAGCAATGAATGCATCACTGGTTTGGAATTTTAACTAGCTTTTTATTTTATTTTATTTTATTTATTTATTTTTTGGTTGCTACTTTAACTGCAAATTCAAAAAGCCTTGAGATATAACACCAGAAGGGATCTGTCACATTAAGTGAGTTAGAAACTTTATATTTAAAGAGGAGCTGCAATCAACAGCAAAAAGGAAGAAATGAATTCAAAGCAAAAGTATGACCAGAAAAACCAATAATAGCAGTGGTTACACGGGTCCACTAGAAAGCTAGAGTAAGTAATCCTCATGCGTCAACTACCTGCAACACCTTCCCCGGGCCTCCTAGGTACATTGCCTAGGCTAACAGCCTACACAACTGCTGGTGAACTCCTGCTTCATGTGATGCTCCAAAGTGACTCAATAGCTGGACAGCTGGAAGATCATGGTGGTGAAAGCCTCCACAAGACTCCCCAAAGTTGGTGCCGACTGAAGTCACGCAGTGTGTATGGATGTGTGTGTGTGTGTGTGTGTGTGTTGTCAAGGGCAGGAGGTAGTGTGTGTGTGTGTTTGTGTGTGTGTGTGTGTGTGTGTGGTCATGGGGAGGAGGCAGTATATGTGTGTGTGTGTGGTCATGGGGAGGAGGCAGTGTGTGTGGGGTGTGTATGTGTGTGTGTGTGAAGACACTTCTCCTGGGTTAGACACACAGGCTGCCTGCCAATCAATTCCCATTCCAGCTGCAGAGGTCACCGTGCCAGCTGTGTGCTGCAATTCAGGCTGTCAGGAAGCATAAGAGTAAATGTATTTGCAGCAAGAAACGTGACATAAAATAAGACCCTGGAACAAAAGTTGAAAAGAGGAAAAAAAGTGAATGATGTTATCTGAAAAACTAATATTTTTACAGAGGATAAAAAGGGCGAAAATAACAAATTTCTACCTCTAAGTGGCTGGCTCTCCAGGCAATATGTTAAAATACCCAAGAATGACTGACAATCAAGATTTTTTCTAAGTACTTTTATCTATTATCTTTTAATGTCTCTCTTCTTGCTTTTTTGTTTTTCTGTCTCCCCAGTAATTTATTGCTTCTGATAGCCACTGATTTAACTGAAAATGAGAGCTCAATAACTTAATCCAATGGACTAAGAGAGATTAAACGTTAGGAAATAGGCAGTCTCATGTTACCTAGAAAGCACTGAGTTATCCCTGATAAGAGGTGGAAGCAGTGCTGTTCATTACTTGAAAGCAATTGGTTTGTCTCCTTAATTCCAGCTTGAAGTAAACATTAATCCATAATAAAAATATTCATGTTCTATATTGATGATTCGTTTTATATTTTCTGTGGCTGGTTGTCTGTTTAAATATACCAGTGTTGCTTTGACCTTTATATATTCCCAAAAGATCAATGAGAAAAAAAAAAAAATTACCTGTCAAGAGGATGTGAGTTTTAAAACAAATTTACTCAAAGGACTAATATCAGATTCAACTTCCTGTAAAAGAAGGAACTAGGCAGTGTTATTAAATTTCATCTTTAAATTCAGTTCTGATGTCTTACAAAGGCAATAAATTATAGTCTTTAAATTTTATTTAATGGAAGTAACCTAAACTAGATAACACTTCCTTGATAAAGAAACTAAACTAAAGAAACTAAAATTCTTAAATGCTCTGATTTCTAATAAAAATAGAGATAAAATTATCCTTCATAGATCTGTTGTCACACTGGAGTAACATCAGGAATAATAAATTATAAAAAATATACTATGAGCAATAAGTATATTGCTTAATTAAGCATCAGATTTTCTCCCAAAATTGAAATTAAATGTGATTTTTTTTCTAAAAAATGAAAAGTATTTTCAGAGCCATTTGAAAATTTGGTTTATAAAAATTCATGGCTTGTCAATTTTTTGCCATAGTAATTATAATTTAAATAAGTCATTTATCATATGTAAAATTTCTCAAAAGATACACTTGCAAATATTCTTGTATATCATATCTTTGGAGAATTTTAATTTTCCTCTTTCCTTAATTATTTTTGATTTCTAATAATCCACTTTCTAATGCATTCTGTAAGCATTAAAACACGTAGTTAAATGCAACAACTACACAAAAGGCACCCACCTACCAGCTAACAAATATTATTCTCTTGCATGTGGGTGGCAGTTTCTTAAGTTCTTTCACTGATAGAAAAATATGAAAGAGCAAATATCCTTGGGAGAGCTGATGTGGTGTTAACATCAAGTTGACACAATCTTAACCGTTAAAACATCTTTACACTAAATTGAAAACACTTGTTTATAAATTTTTTTTTTTTTTTTTTGCCGTACGTGGGCCTCTCACTGCTGTGGCCTCTCCCGTTGCAGAGCACAGGCTCCGGATGCGCAGGCTCAGCGGCCATGGCTCACGGGCCCAGCCGCTCCGTGGCATGTGGGATCTTCCCAGACCGGGGCATGAACCCGTGTCCCCTGCATCGGCAGGGGGACTCTCAACCACTGCGCCACCAGGGAAGCCCTATAAAAATTTTTGAAGTCAGATTTTGAGGAAATAAAAGAAGACAGAGGAGTACAAGATATAAAGCATGAGCGAGAATGGAGTTTATTCATTTATTCTCTTATTCAACAAAGATTATCTAGCTCTCACCCTGTGCCACACAGTGATATATGGACAGGTGATGCCACTGTGAAAAAAAAAGTAGGTAAGTTGTTCCTTCAAGGGTGTCTAGTGGGGGTGGATGGAATAAAGAATCTCTATAAAGTCATGTAAAGGACATGAATGCCTGAACAAACTTCACTTGATGCAATAAATAGCATACTTTCAGCCTCAACTATTTAAATTTACTTATTGTTTGAGAGATGACTCTCACTTCTAAAGTGCTCAATGGTAACGAAAGCAAGAGATTAGGAACTTGGGAAAGTATAGCTCAAACACAGTTACTCCAAGTGATAGACCTGCTTTGAGGGTCAGGGAGGACCCATAGGGTCCCAGCACAGTGGGAATGTTCTCAAATCAATCCATAGGCTACTGTGAGTGCATACTTAGAAAGGGACATGCAAGAAACGAATTAGTTTCTTAAAAGCATATATTTCAAAACCTCAACTCTGGGTTGTTCAGTGTTGACTTTCACCCCTACTGTGCATCAAATTGAGAGATTGATTTTAGTTCGCCTAGTAAAAATATTTCTGACTAGATTCAAGGTTCATGGCTTATAAATGTTTAGGAATTCAAATCCAGTCTTCACTTTTATATTCCCACTTTAGTTGAACAGTGCAATATTAATAAGAAAATCACTGTCTTTGGAATAATTGCTCTATTTCTGTTGATGACAATGATGTCAATATTGTGAGGATATGGTGGGAGAATTAATTTTCATCAAATTTCATACATGGACTGGTGTATTATAGAGTTCATTAAGAGTTTAAACATAACCGGGCACTGCTACAACCACATTCTCATTTTCTCTTAAGGAGGTAAAATCAAATAAGCAACAACCAGTCAAGCCAAGGGATGCCAAAGATATGAATATCCCACCAGAAGTCCAAATTGCTGAGCTAACTCCCTCTGTAAGCAAGCTGAGCTCTACTGACACCAAGAACATTGTAAGATTTGATTATGACTCTGTTCTATTTCCTTTTAAAAATGTCTTTGTTTCAGGAAGTCCAAAATATGCACATGAGAATCAAGAATTCACTGAAAACGAATGGGATCGGCTAGGTCCCTGGGCGTTATTTGTCATGTCTCCTTGGCCTATTAGATCTGTTTCCAATATAATACATCAGTTTCATGTAAAGCCATTTTTTATACTCCTGAAAAAGGCTTTTTCCCTAGCTATTGTCATCAGTCATAGATGAAAACAGTGCATGGTGTGTAGTAAGTGCTGCTTGATACTGGAACATAAAATACTTTAAAACATGATTGGATTTAGTGGTTATAACAATGATGGACTGTGTCAACTGAACCAAATAAACAGTGTGTTTCCTTACACTGCTTGGTCAAGATGCCTCATCTATACTCTGTCTCTTTATTCTTTAGCCCTTGAATTTTTTAACAAAGCACAGTAAAACTACCAGAAGTTGAACAGTAATAGGGTTCCTTTGAAATACACACAAGTGGTGAATTATAGCAACACAACTACTCTGATATATTACTTGAGCATTAAAGAGTAGTAGTTTTTTCTATAACACTGAAATTCTCATGTTTTTACTGGAAAAAAGAAAAAATCAAATTTCTTGTATTCTATGTCTGAATTGTGCATATGTAAAATGTAATAAATGGGTATAAAATACAAATGACAATAACAGTTCACATTCCTATAGAGGTTTATTATTTTCCAAAATGCCTTACATTGATATTTCATTTTACAATTTTAGTATCTCCTTCATAGCCTTTTTAAACAAGTGATCTAAAAGTGCTTCAAACAATTAAATTATAAAAAAATATTTTCTTTGCTTGCTTCCAAACCATATTTGTATGTGTAGAGATACAAGCTTCTCATTGCTGTCTAATATTGAAAACTCTCTGTGCTTTACTGCTTGTTCATAATACTCACAAAATAGATAGAGCAGATAGGATTATTATCATGTTTTTGTAGTGAAGATATCTGAGGTTCAAGAAGAGTAGATGACTGTCTAACATAACCAGCCAAGTTTAGACAAGATCAAAGCCTATGGTGTTTCTTTTATCCCATGACCAAATCCAGTACCTGAACAGTGTTCCCATGACACCCAAATCTGTGAATTTGATAAATTCATAAAAAGTGATGGAGAACTTTCCAGTCATGACAATCATTGAAATTTTGTTATTACAATTAAATACCAGTGTCCACATCGATCTTTATAGAGAGTGTTGTGATGATGAACTGGGGAAGCCATTATTTTCCAGCCAATAAAGAAAATTGTTATTAACATTTTCTGGAGAAATGACCCCAAATTATTCTTGTGCACTTTATAGAGAAGGTCTAATGCTTTGACTTCATACTAGTACAGTTACACATTTACAGTTTGATTCCCTTTTCAAGTTTTAGTGAAACAAACTGAGTAAGCAATCCTAACAAGCAAAAGGTAATGTCTTGATATGATGTTAGAAAAAACTTTTATTTTGTATTTAATTAACAAAGGAGGAAGCAGAAGTGACAAAAATTCATAATAAAACTACTTTTATTAGAAGTAAATTAGATGACTATGATACATTTCAGTAGGTGTGGATCCATTTCTCATGGAATCTAAAATTTCTAGTGTCAATTTGTTGACTTGAATCTATGGGAAAGATTTTAAAGATGGTCACAAAGCACTTTTTGAAGGATACTCAATACATTTGTAAGTGAAAGTTGTACAGTATAGCTTGAATAGGAGTAGTGGGGAGAAAAAATGAACAAAATATATAATGACATGGTTAAAAAAACAATAGAAATACATATTATTATCAGAAGAAAAGCTAAAGTATGTGGGAAAACAATTATTTGTATAGTCAGTCCAATATCAGTTATTTTTTTAGCAACTGTAAACTAATTAGGTGACAAATTTAAGGCTATGTTTTGCTGTCCACTAAGTCATTATGAGAAGCCAGGTTTTTAATTGTCTAGAAAAAGACAGCTCTATGAAAATATTGTTTTGATTGCTCTTGAAGCTGGAAAGGTCAGACTAAAATAGATGAGAAAATTCTAGGCTATCACTTTAGTATTCTTACAGTATTAAAATCAGTAGATTCAGGTGAATAGTTTGTAGAGATAGTTCAAAATGGCAAATTCTACTAGTGAGCTCTCAGCATTATTTTAAGAATTTAAAAAATGGAGAAAATTATATCCTGAAATCTGAAACATATTATGTAACATCTAAAAGATTAATCAAAGGTGATGCTGAGATGGTGGTGTTACTGTTGGCTATAACAAAAGCATTCATAAATCATTTATTTTGCAAAGCACTTTCACAAAAAGCATTTTGTTTTAACTTCACCATAATCTAACTCAGCTGTTGGAACAAGAAATTCTTTCCCCTGTCCACTATACTTATTAGGTGGAAAGACATTCTACTCAAAATAATCTGTTCATCTATTTATATACTTACTGAAGATTTGATTTTCTTTCAGGGGGGGCAATTTATTTCTGACCAATTTTAACTACTTCCTGATAAAGTTGATAGAACAAAGGAATACAGTACGATACAATATATTAATGTCTGAAAACCAAGCACATTTGTCCCCAGATATTAGCAATCAAGTAGAAATGTGTGGTTTAAATCCCTCCATAGACAATGACTGCATGAATGTGAATGTTGAGAGAAATACCTAATGTTGATGCTTGACATAGCCTGCAACATGATAGATGTGGAACCCTCAAGTGTTAAGGTCTTTCATCAACAACAGTACTCAGTCAAAATGTTTCAGAATGCTTTATCAAAGATATGTGGTTCATCTTTTGCACATTGATGATCCCAGCTTGGACATCATCAGAAGTGACTGTTAATATCATGGGAGTAGAATAGAGGTCTCCTCATCACTGTGACACGCTGAGTTCATAGGTTATTAAAAAAAAAAAAAAAAAAGCTTGCAGAACCCAGCAGCTAAATGAGAATGCCAAACCATCATACTCTCTCTTTAATAGATACATAGAAAAATCTTGACATGTTTAGATAATAAACATGGCAGACATCCAGCATTTTACAAAATAAGTTTACTTCTGTGAAAATAAATTGATAAACACTAGGTGCTTAAATGAACACTTATTGAATACATTAGAAGATACTGAATGTGAAACATTAATGAGGAGAAAGAAACTGGGAAGTTCCCTCGTGGTCCATTGGTTAGGACTTGGTGCTTTCACTGCAGTGGCCCGGGGTTCAATCCTTGGTCGGGGAGCTAAGATCCCACAAGCATGGCCAAAAAAAGACAAAAAAAAAAGAAAGAATGAAAATGGCCAGAAGTACATGTGGCAATTACAATTAGACTAGCTCAGAAGAAAGATATTCTCTTGCCTACAGTGGCAAAGTGTTTTGTTATCAGTCTTTAATGATTTCAGGAGAATTGAAAGTTTGAAACAAGACTAAGCCTGTCTACTCTTTCCAGAAAAAATGTATAATTAATAATAAATTTATATACATTAAAGCCTATAGTGTGAGCTCAGCCATACAAACCCAAATTTTAATAATAAAAAATAATAAATATTTAGTAATGCATTGCTAAATGTCAGCCATGCTACATAGTACTTTATATTATTTCCTTTTATATTCACATGAAACCTAAAAATGTATGCACAATTTTCTATGTCCATTGCACAAATAACTTTTAGTATTTATGATACTTGTCCAGGGTTACACAGCTAGATAGAGTGTCCAACATTTGAATCCTTAACTTTTTAAATATTAAAAATAGAGCTATATAATCTAGTTACCTACTATGGTTACCTCAAACTACACCTTTATTCTACCTTGTTTCTATATCTCAAAAACTTTAGGACCACTTTACATCCCATTTTTAGTAGTAATATCACATAACTTAGTGATGTGTGTCCTCCATCCTCTTATCCAAACCCTAAAATTATAGACACATAGTTTTGAAAAACATGAATTACTCTAAATACACTTTCAGTTAGTGAACCTATTTCTACCACCTTCCTGCCAACAGCTGCCCAGCTCATCTCAGGCAGGGACAGTAAGTGATCTTCTGAGACAGCACTTTCTGCCTTGAAGAATTGTTACAGTGACTGATTATGTTAAATTGAAATATTTCCCTATGAACATCCTAATCCGGTGCACTTGTTCTGTACTTGGAACATTGTAACACATTTTTTATTTCTTTCACCATAGGAGTATTTTAAGTACCTGAAAAAGTATTTTTCCAATTGTAACATATTTAATTTCTTTAACTTTATTCATCTTATACTGTTTTATATCACCTTACCACCGTGATCACTTTTTTCAGTACTTTCTGCTGAGTAAGTTAGCATAGTGTAAAGAAGTGAACAGCGTTTGGTTGGAGATTGTTCCTTGATCTTAAAATATGATGTCTTATCCAAAAAGGATATGAATTTCCTCTCACATGCTGCCAGGCAGCACAGATTGTGAAATGAGCAGATCTGCAGTCAGAAGATCTGATTCAAATGGTTTTCTATTACTTACTTGAAGTGTGACCTCACACCAGCCAGAGCTTCTCTGATTTTCTCCTGAATTGCTTTGAAATAATTTTATACAGAAAACATTTCACATTATTAATATGATTTTTGAATAGGTCACAAATCATATTTAAACATAATATTTTACATAATACTTCTCTTTTGGCAAAGGTTTGGATGAGACCTCACCATCGCAGTTGGCAGGATGATCCTGTGATCTCACCTTTATTGTTTTCTGAGAGTATTTTAAAGCTTGAGGGACTCACTCTTATGAACTTTCTGAAGAGCAATGTCGATATAAGTGTTCAAATATAAACTGTTGTTGATATCCTGCAGCCAGTGACTACCAGGAACAGACAAACACATTTGCATTTATTGTCTCCTTTCAGAGAAGGGGACCCCTCTCTAGAGGACCTGTGGGATGTCTTGGCCAGAAAGTGTTAGCTAAACATACTAACGTTTGGTGTATCCATAGGTGTATCATAGGTGTATCCATAGGTGTATCATAGGTGTATCCATAGGTGTATCATAGGTGATCCTAGGAAATGTTCAAGGGCGTGGGTGTTGTGCTGTCAGGAATTGCCATTAATCCTATGATTAGATGTCTTAATAATTTTATCTTAATGGATTGGAGGAAGAAAAAGAGATGAAAACTGTGATAATGAAAGGAATTTTGTTACTCATATTAGCAAGGAACTGGGGATGTTTAGTCATTTTTGCCATTTGGGAAAATTCTTGTTATTGCCTGTGTTCGAACATTGATACAGAAGTGGTCTTGTCTTTATTTTATTCCATCATGTTCTTGTAGTTGCCTTGTCTGATGCTAATAGTCTATGAAATTGTTTATGTTCAACAGCAGAACAAATGCCAAGGTCTAGTTCCAAGTGTGAGGCAGCTCCTGGATGAAAGGCCTTCCTTTCATATTCTCTGTTACCCTTTCAGGCCAAGAACAGGCAAAATTAAGCTGGAGAGTATCAATCCATTATCACATTTTTAAAGATTTTGCTGATCAGGAGATTTTCCAAAGAATGCTTCTTATAGTTGGATGAGAGCAAGTCCTTCATTCTCCTTTATTTGTTTGTTTGTTTTTGCAAAATGAGTTATTGGATCATCTACAGGACATTTGTGCAAGACCATTTAAGATCTTGGAGAAGATAAATCAGCAAATTCTAACATAGTGATTACCAGAAAAAAAATATTTATTCATTTTGCAATAGACCCCAAAGCTAGGAGCTTAGATTATCTAATTCATGCACTGAAAATTCTCCAGATTTCAGCTTGGACTTTTCAAGAAAAAAAGGTTTTGTTGGTTTGGTTTGTTTTGTTTTGTTTATCCTGTTCATGAGCTGTTCCACTTGACTTACAGTATTTATGTAGTTCAAACAAGAAATATTGCTATAGCTCATATTCCCCTTTGGCTAGCTCAGAGGAATTGAAGGCTTTTATGAATGTTCAAGACCAGCTGATCAGTTGGTCTTTGGAACAAGTTGTGTTTTCATGTGAAGTAGAGACTCAAAGGGGCACAAAATCCATTGGAAATGCAAGCATAATTTATCTCAACTGAAGTAAGTCCCTTATGGAGAGAAAAATGTTTGAGTGGAAATAAACAGTTCCTGCAAAGCAGGCTGGAGTGTCTTTGAATAGAACAAACTGTTTACTACAGCAAGAAAAGCCTAATACAGTTCTCTTTCCCTAAGGGGAAAATTTTGCCGGCAGTGTTTTAATGACATCTGAAGCCATAGCTTCTGGAATATTTCTAAGAATTCTTAGCTTTAAATCTCTTGATGAAATGGATTTTCAGCAGTCAGGAGAAAGTTATATATATTGCTTTTTATTTGAGATATATGACTCTACGAATCAAGTCTTTGGAGTTTTACTGTATTTGATAAGGTCTTTTTCAATGATGTTCAGTGAAGGAGAGTTTCTCTCTGTCATTTTTGGAAATCCAACACGTGCCAGTTTATGTACGTCTTTAATAAATGCAACTTGAATTTGTTAATTATATTGTGGTATTTATCTCGTGGTATTTAGTCATTTACCTCAAATAAAACCAAACCTAGGAATCAAAGAGTAAAATTTCCAAGTGCATGGGGCATTCTCTTAATAACTTATTAGATGATAATTTGTGGATCTTAAATGGGATTGATCTTAACATAATTGAATATAATGACAGTGGTTTGGGATAAGGAAGCTAAGGGTTTCTGAATGTTTTCCATTTAATTATTGTTTTATTATTTGATCATCTTCCATTTTTGTAACATTTATAGATGATAAGGTTGGTAGACTTTCTAAATATAAAATCCATTTTTAGAGAGCTGTTCAAAAATGGTACCAGTAATATTTGGGTCCTTGTGAGAGAGATTCCCTAACTCAGTAATTCAAAATCAAGCAGATATTTTCCCACCATCACTGTGATAGCTCTCCAGAAAAGCAAAGCGTTACCCATCCTGAATATAAACAACAATAACCAAATATACTCCTGATTATTTAAAGGGGCCCAACGGAGCCTCAAAATTTAGTTTTCTCTCCATGTCATTCCTTTACAGCAGAAGCATAATAAAATTATAGGAAGATAAAGTTATGTTAGTAAGATGCAACAGCATATTCAAAAAGTAGATTCAAGAGGTATATAGGATACTGAATATGCCTATATGTTTCTTGATCTCAAGTTATATTTTTACATTAACTCTTCACCAAAATTGGATACGTTTTATACGAAAGGTGTTCAAATGTCTAGTCTAACTCTAGAGCTCTCTTATCTTAGGAAAAGATCTGTTCTGCTAGGAATCAAAGAGAGAAATAGGACATTTGATGTTGTATTTGATAGGAATACTTGCAGTGTTTCTATAGAGTTATTGTACTCCAGAAAACGTTTTTCCACTGAAAATCAGAATATTAAATTGGATCTTTCATTTAAAAGATCCAATTGCTTATTCTATTTTAAACTGCTATTGTTTTGTCTTTGTTTTCTCCCCCTGAGGTTTATGTGAAAACAATAAGCCAGTGCTACTGTGAATTAATACTTTATGCCCTCAAGAATCAGTTGGATACTTTTTATACTTTTTGTATTAGCAGTTCCTTGCTAATATGAGTTCAGAAGATTAAAAGTACCAGACTGTAGTGATGGCTTGGAAGGTCAAATAGAGAGGTGTGATTAATACTGGGTCTGATAGTAAGTAGAATTTATAACATTTCATAACTGAATTAATGGTTATGAATGGGGTTTAAAAAAAAACAGTTTTTCCCTATTGTCCTTGTATCCAGTAATTTGGCTAATCTCCCTTATAAATTCTCATTAATTTGGGTTTTAAATTTATAGTCACATATTCTGTTAAAAAATGATATTTTAATTTCTTACTTTCCAATCCTCATTTTTTTTCCTAATGGAGCTAGCTAGAACCTTCCATTTTTAATAGAAGTGGTGACAAAAAACATTGTTTTCTCATTCTAAATCCCAGGGGGAAAAGTTTTATAAATAAATATGAAGTTTTCTGTAGCTTCTTTTGATTTATGCTTTATCAGATGATACAAGTCCCTTCCATTCATAGTTTGCTAAGCCTTTTCTCTATGCTTATGTACTTTGAACTTTATCAAATGCTTTGGGCATCTATCGAGAGGATCTTACAACTTTCATTCAGCTAGTGTAGTGAATAACTTTGATTTATTTTCATATGTTAAACCAATTTGCATTACTGGAATGTTTGTATTTTGTTCATGAGTTTTAAATATATATTTAGGGCTTCCCTGGTGGCACAGTGGTTGAGAGTCTGCCTGCCGATGCAGGGGACACAGGTTCGTGCCCCGGTCCGGGAGGATCCCACATGCCGCGGAGCGGCTGGGCCCGTGAGCCATGGCCACTGGACCTGCGCGTCCGGAGCCTGTGCTCCGCAATGGGTGAGGTCACAACAGTGAGAGGCCCGCGTACCACAAAAAATATATATATAATAAATATATATTTATAGTAAATATTGACTTCAATTTTCCCTTCTAGTAATGTTTTTATATGGTTTTGGTATCAATGTTACATTGGCCTGATAAATCTAGCTGGACACTGGACATTTATTTTTTATTCTCTGGAAGTGTTTGTAAAATACTCATAGTGTTTCTTCTCTCAGTGTTTGGAAAAATTCATTGAGAAATTCTTTGAACCTTGGATTTTCACTGTGGGAAAGTTTATTAAATATGGATTCAGTTTCTTTAGGGTAAGTCATAATTGTCATATTCTCGAGTCAAACTGGGTGTTATAATTTTCAAGAAGATTTTCCACTTCATCAGACTTTTCAATTTGTCAGATTGTCCTCTTTTTATCTTTTTTACTTTCTCTAGGAATACTACTAATGGATATTTTTTCATTCATGATGATTGTAATTTCTACTTTTCTTCATTTATTTATTGCTCAGTCTTAGTATTGTGCTCTTAATTTTATTAATCTTGTCCAAGTATCATAATTTGGCTTTGTTGATCCTCTGTCAGATATTGCTTTTTATAACATTAATTTATCATTGAGTTTAAGTTGGTCTTCCTTTTCTGTCTTCTCGAGACTATGGTCATTGATTTGTAAACTTTCTTCCTCTCTACCATATATATTGAAGGCTATATATTTTCCTAGCGTGGCTAAAGCTACATCCACACATTTTAAGATGTTATCTGATAATGCAACATGTACAAATTTGATTCATTGAAATTTGTTGAGAATGACAAATTTCTAGTATCCATGAATAATATATTTTGGCTGCTTTTATTGTTTGTGAGATATATGTGTAAAGTGTTCCAATGTGATTATGGTTTTGCCTGTTTCTCCTTTTAGTTCTATCAAATTTCAGCTTACTGTATTTTAAGGCTATACTGTTAGCTGCATACACATGTGGAGTATACTTTTCTTCTGAACTAAATTCTTTGTGAGGCTTCTCTATTTTTGGTTCATCCCTACTATGAATGTGCAGTCCTTCAAGGATCCCGACTTTAATTCTAGCATATTTCATAGGTTTCTCTCTTCTTTAGTGGAGCTTGAATTCCCACTTTTGTCAGTACAGACACTGGAGATTGCCATATACTCCATTCAGCTTTTTTCAGCCTTCCCTCTACAGTTTCCAGATAAACAAGATGCTTCAGTGGGAAAAGCAGCATCGAACATTGCACAAGATATATATCTTGTCCTTCCTTCTACTCTGGATCTTCACCCCTCATGTCATCACTGACTGCCTACCTCAGTGTTGCTTCACAATTTTTTTCTCCATAATAATTTGTTCAGCGTGTCTAGTTTTTGTTTTCTTAATCAGGAGAGTTGATCTGAATGACAGTATGGTCTTCTTATAATAAGTATACTTTTGTCAGAGTTTAATTTTAAGATTGCATCACAGATTGAAGTAAAAAGTTATATTTTCTAAGGTCTGGAAAAATAATCTAATATAAAATTATTATTTTTAAAAGCCCAAGTTTTCTTCTGTATTATTTTAAAATAATTTTGACCTTTGCTATGTAAGAGTTTTTTTTTTTCCTAGTTATTTGCCTGCATTATTAAAGTATTTAGTCAGGGAAAAGTAAAAATTAACTATGTTACAGCAGTCTGCTTCATGTTTTTCTTTACCATAAAATCTAAGAGTTTCTAAAAGCATTTGTAAAGAGTTGCTATAACAGAGACATTCATTCAACAAGAGTTGAGATCATTTTAAAAATGAGCTCTTCTCATCCTGATAACAGAGGTCCAGAATACCTTATCTGGACATGATCTTTCATGTTAATGCTTTTATTACAGCTGGACAGGAACTCTATTTCCCCCAAAGTCTGTTGTCTCATATTCTTTTCAGCAACTGAAACAGCATATGTTAAAGCAATGAGGCATGGGCACCCACTGGGCTTTCATATGTCAGGATAAACAAAATGAATGTTAATGACAAAATTAAAGAAACGTATTAAAATGCAGATGTTTTGAAATATTATTTCTTACTACCTGTTTTTTAAATTATTTATTTATTTTTGGCTGCGTTGGGCGTTCGTTGCTGCTTTCTCTAGTTGTGGCGAGCGGGGGCTACTCTTTGTTGTGGCGCATGGGATTCTCATTGCGGTGGCTTTTCTTGTTGCAGAGCACAGGCTCTAGGCACACGGACTTCAGTAGTTGTGGCATGTGGGCTCAGTAGTTGTGGCTTGTGAGCGCTAGAGCACAGGCTCAGTAGTTGCGGCACACGGGCTTAGTTGCTCCGCGGCATGTGGGATCTTCCTGGATCAGGGCTCGAACCCATGTTCCCTGAACTGGCAGGCAGATTCTTAACCACTGCGCCACCAGAGAAGTCCCTACTTCCTGATTTAAAGTTGCCATTTTATATTTTATATGGAACTCATACTTGAATAATCAGCGTGATTTTCTCTGGATTTTTGCAAGAAAAATACATGGCCAACTTTGTTAAAAGCATTTGCTTTTTTATGCATTCATTTATTCTACACATAATTTGAGTGCCAAGCATGTGTTAGCATGTCATTGCATATATGGAAACAGTACAACATTCGGTTAAAAATAGTAGGGAATGTATAGATTCAACATCTATAATAATTTAATAGACATTTCTCCAAAGAACACATACAGATGGCCAACAAATACATGAAAAGATGCTCAACATCACTAATTAATAGAGAAATGCAAATCAAACCTACAATGAGGTATCACCGCACACCGGTCAGAATGGCCATCATCAAAAAATCTACAAACTGTAAGTGCTGGAGAGGGTGTGGAGAAAAGGGAACCCTCTTGCACTGTTGGTGGGAATGTAAATTGATACAGCCACTATGGGGAACAGTATGGAGGTTCCTTAAAAATCTAAAAATAGAACTACCGGATGACATAACAATCCCACTCCTGGGCATATACCTGGAGAAAACCATAATTCAAAGAGATATATGCACCTCAGTGTTCATTGCAGCACTATTTACAATAGCCACAACATGGAAGCAACCTAAATGTTCATTAGCAAAGGAATGGATAAAGAAGCTGTGGTACATATATACAATGGACTGTTACTCAGCCATAAAAAGGAATGAAATTGGATCATTTGTAGACATCTAGACATGTAGACCTAGAGATTGTCATACAGAGTGAAGTAAGTTAGAAAGAGAAAAACAAATATCGTATATTAACGCATATAGGTGGAATCTAGAAAATGGTATAGACGAACTTATTTGCAAAGCAGAAATAGAGACACAGATGTAGAGAACAAATGTATGGATACCAAGGTGGGTAGGATGGATTGGGAGATTGGGATTGACATACATACACCACTATGTATAAAATAGATAACTAATGAGAACCTACTGTATAGCACAGGGAACTCTACTCAGTGCCCTGTGGTGATCTAAATGGGAAGGAAATCCAAGGAAGAGGGGATATATGTATACGTGTGGCTGATTCACTTTGCTGTACAGCAGAAACTAACAACATAGTAAAGCGACTATACTCCAATAAATAAATTTATTTTAAAGTATATTAGTCATTTATATTTGCATTGCTTATCACATATTATTTGTCATATAAACATTATGTTTATGGTAAATGCTTATTGGGATGCAAAATTCTAGAGGCAAAAAATTTGGTACCAACTTAATATGTATATGGATACATACAAAGGATTCTATGTCATGCAAATTTCTGGAAAGTGGATAATTACTTTCGTGATAACTCATTGGTATGTGTGAAGTATAGACAAAAGTAATTGAGGCTATAATTTAATATGGTATTTAAATGTCTCTGGTAATTAAATAAAAATATTACAGATAATACCATGTTAGTCATGAATGAATTAGCACATTTATTTGTTCCAGCTGGAAAAAATAAAACTCCACAAGTGTAGATTAATTTCCTTTCATAGAGTTGAGATATGGAAGAAATAAAGGTAGAACAATAATTCTCAGAGAATTTTTTTTTAAGAGAGTGAAAACTGTTTAAAAAGTATGCTTCTAATAGTAAGCAGATTTGACAAATTGCCATCAAAGTTTAACTAACAAAACTGTCTTACTATCTTTACTCTTCCTTAAAAATTCACAAAATTCCTTGGACCTATCCCTTAAGCCCATGGACCAATCATTTATTTTTATAATGGGTAAGGCAGACTACTTCAAGAATCTGCACTATGTATATAGACATAAAGTCTATGTATACAGACATCAGCAATATAGGGATTTAAGAATAGAATTTTTTGGAAAAATATTCTATCCTTAAATCTCTATATTGGAGATTTATGGAAAATCCAACTATTTCAATCAGTGCCTTGAGAAAGAGGATTTAGACTATTATCCAGACATGAAATGAATATACCTTTGAAGTGAACATATTTTTAAGCAGGGAACAAACAAGATTAGCTTCCTAAGAGTCAGAGGTGTATTTAGAAGTCTCTCTGCAGTTTTTATTTCAGATATGGTCCTCAATGTGTGTATGTACATGGGTGTTAATATTTAATATTTCTCATGCACCTTCCTCTTTTTTATATACACTCTCTTCTCCTTATTTGAATATTTATACCTGTAAGCTTTCCTTGATTATTTATAAAATAATTCATTCACAGTATATAAAATTACTTATTTAGAAATCATAATTTGAATAAAATAAATGACCTTTTTTCTATATAAATTACCTGAAAGTAATTGCCTTTCCTTTTCTTACCAACTACATAATTGAATGACTTGTTTTAAATTTGAAATTTGCTTTCATTTGCAATATACACACATTTCTATAATTAAATTGAATGTGTGTACATTATTCTACACATTAAAATGTTCATGGATTTTTTCAAATTATATTTGTTATTATTTTGTCTTATATGTACATCACATGAACTGGGCTAATTTTTTTTTTATATCTAAGTGTCAGAACAATATTAGAAGATTGTAATTCAGGAAACATATTTTCTTTGCTTTTGTTTTTGGAAGAATATATTGTTGTCTACTGAAAATAGCATGAGCTTATTTCCTTATCCTGAAGGAAATCTGTGTTAGCAAAGCTTAGTGTTTCATAATGAATTTTTCTATTTTCCATATCCACTTAAACATCATTAACACATTTAATAAGATTGCATTCAATCTGCTAAATCCATAAATCTAGCAGCAATTTACAAGTTAATACCTGTGTAATACACTTATAATCTTTTGACTTCAGATATGGATCATTAATATGATTATTGCACCACTGATGAATTATGCATTATATTTATTTTGATGAGTCATTTGTGTTTAAGCTTAAGGACGAATGTCAGTTTCAGACCATGTTGTCCTACATTTTCTTCCCATCCATGTTTTCTTAAGAAAGAAACCAGACCTTATAAAGCTATTGCAGTGTAAGTCCAACCACTGAAACAAATTTTAAAAAACACAGGTTACTTTGCTGAATTTTAATTGCACAGTTCATAATAAATTGGGGACAAATAAGAAATTTATTTTTGTTTAGGTATATTTTTAATGTATAGACATTACTTTCCAATATCTCTTATTGAGAATCTATATATTATTACCTTTTATTATAATTAACCATTTATTCTTTTTTATTTTTTTTATTTTTTATTAGTTTCTGCTTTATAACAAAGTGAATCAGTCATACATATACATCTGTTCCCACATCCCTTCCCTCTTGCGTCTCCCATTTATTCTTAAAATTCATATTTCTTTAAGATTTACACTCTAAAGGTCATGCTACAGCACTTGTGTGGTTTCACAATCTGACAACCCCATACTTTCAGCCTCATCACACTTACTTTCTTTGTCACATCCTTTGCTTGTGACATTCCAAATCACTTTGGTTCTTTAAGCATGCTGTATTTTTTATAATATCGTCTTTGTTCATACTCATATTTCCTTCCTATAATTAAAAATTTCCTCCATCATCTCAAATTGCAGTTTAAATACCACTTTCTTTCTGATCCTTTCCAGATCAATGCTTCCATTCCTCTTTTTCTAGGAAAAGTAACTGAATTTCCATTGTTTAGATAAATGCTCTGTAACCATACAGATAATAAAACACCTATCACACTGCATACATTATTTTAATTATAAGCCTGTCTAACTAACTTTCTTGAAGAGAAGAGACAGTGTTACATATAATAATGTAATAGAGGTATACCACATATAATAAAAATAGATAAATTATCTCATCAATATGCACGTGGACATGCACATATATTATATCTAAGGTATATCAATATAGTATTCCCTCAGTAATATTAAATTATTCTCAGGAATTCAGTAAACAGACAGCCTTTTATAAACCAAAGCTGCATCTATTTCATTGCAGTATTTTCAGGGGTAATATGCAGTTTTTATACCATAGATGCTTGAACACGAGAAATAATTTCCTCAGTATATGATGGCAACTTTTTTCACTACTGGAAATGCATAAGAGAGTGAAGGATATGTAAAAGACTTCTGACTGTTTTTGAGTTTTCCTGTGTAAATTTCCAAATGTACTATTTTCTTTTTTTCCCAGTTTTATTGAGATATAATTAAAAGAAAGCACACGTAAGTGATGATTTGAAACATGGTTATATTGCAGAAAGATCTAGTATATAGTATGGTGACTGTTGTTAGCAATATGTATTCTATACTTGAAAGTTGCTAAGAAAGTAGATCTTACCTGTTATCGGCACACACAAAAAAATGGTGATTATGTGAGGTAATAGAGGTGTTAACTAACCTTTTCAAGGTAACTAAATGTACTATTTTTCTTATGCTTTATTTTGGGAATACACCAGCCCTGCCCATTGAAATGGGAAACTAATGGATATGTTCTACTTTACTTTTCTTGTAACATTTTTATAAGAAATATAAAATATGTATCTTTTAATTTCAAGATAACGGTTCTATTGGTTTCTTGTGGAGATGTTGGAAACATTTACAATTCTTAGGTATAAAAGTCTTGCAAATATTTTTATGTAACCATTCATCATCTCTAGTGTTTTTTTTTTTCCTTCACCAAAATATCCTTAATTTCTTCTCCTATGTTCTTTTTCATATAAGAAGCTTGAATCATTCAAATCATGATGATTCTCCTCTGGATATGGTCTTGACTGTCTAAGTACCTCTTAAAATGCTGTTCTTTGAACAAACAAAAATAGAACACTTCAGATCTAAGCTGAACTGGTCTAGAACTCTTGCCTTTTCACTGACTGTAATCTATCCTCTGCCAATTTACTGAAAGCATGTCTGTTGACATTATTAGTGTCTCCAACTAATACAAAATCCAATGAGTTCTTCTGCGGTGCAACAATGATTATGTTACTTCACTGTCCTGAGACAATAATGTTACTTACCCTTAAATATTCTCTTCTCTACCATTCTGATAATGCTACTCTCTTGATCTTCCTGTTACTGTAATTTCTTTGTATTTTCTTCACAGGCTCCTGTTTCTTCTCTTGCCCTCTCTCTCATGATGCCCTTCAGGGTTTCATCTTATGTTAATCATGTTAATGATTTCAATTAAGATAATGACCCCCAAATATATCTTTCTAGAGTAGTCCTTTATGTCCATATTTTCAACTATTTATCAAACTATCTCCTACTGATTCTTCAAAGAATGCAAAATCATATATGGTTTTCCCCTGAATTATTGTTATTTATTCCAAAACAGAACATATGTGCCAGCTTGGGGCAAAAAGAACTTTCACATTTCAAATGTAAATGTAAAAGTCAAGAGAAGGAAGACTTTTTCCAGATACAGTAGGTGAACAAATGTGAATCCCTTTAAAAAAAACCTAGCATAATGTAGCAAGAGTGACTATGTGGTATGGGAAACCTGGAAGACTAGAAATAGAACACCTATGAATGCAGGAGCCTGGGTTTGTGGAGGGTGCATCTCTCACAATATGGAAAGGAAAAGACACTATCAACAATTTCCTGAAGAGCCAGCCTTTCAATCCTACTTTAAGCATTTTACTTACATAATGGTTCACTTGTACATTCTTCTTTGGTGACACAGGTTTTAAAAGTTCACTCAATCTGATGCCATGGCCTTTGTATTATGCTTTTACATTGTCTTCCCAAGGTAACCAACTTCATCCATGAGGGGACACACACACACACACACACACACACACACACACTTAATCTTATATGGTATGTATGTAATTTGGCTTCATAAAAGAACAGTAAAACAAGCAGCAAGAATATTTTCATTGTGTACTCTGGTTTGTTTTATTAATCTCATGTCCCAAGCTTGTCTGGTAACCTTAGTTATTTTAGGGTACCAGCATCCTCATTCAAGTTTACCAGTGAGCCTTGCTCTTCCTCAGGACAGTAGAAGCTATTCAATCTTTTTTTTTTTTTTTCTTTTACTCAAAAGTTTACACTGAAAAAAAAAGTTTGAGGTTTACTGATTCGGTCAATTTCAATTCACGTCATTGTGCACATGGATATGCTCTTATAAACACACGCAGTTTCCCTAGAGCAAAGAAAAGGAACATTTTTACCTTCTACTAGATATGATTCTGCTAACTGTCTCAAAGGACTAGAAGCTACTCTTACAGATAGCAGTGGCATTTACAGTGCTGAGACTGAGAGAATGTTAATCACAATTCACTCTTGTGCCTCAATGCACATTAAAATGTTTCTTCTTTGAGATTCTAAATCTATGAGATTAAAAACAGAACTAGTAACTCATTCTTTTTTCAACAGAAGTATTACATATTATTTTTATTAAAAATAAAGTTTAGTAGTTCCTTCTAACACACTTCATAGCCTTTACTCTCTTTTCTAATATTCAAGATAAACAATATATCCTTGAGAATATAAAGCCAAAAGTGTAATTGACATTAAAATATGATAATCACTAAAATTTTATTTCCTCTTGCTACCAGATTTAAAATAGTGTATTGTACTTAGTAGTCAGTAAAGTAGTTGATTAACATAATTACATACTAAATATTATTTGAACCTATTGAAGTATTTTAGCAGAGAATTATGTAATATGCTGTCATGTAACTTACAGTGTTATATGTTCATGTATTATATATTATGTTTTCATGTAACATAGTATAAAATTTATATATTGAATATTATATTTCAGATTATAATTACTTTAATTGCAATCACTTTGATATTGGCATTTTACACATTTTCATATTATATATTTCATCTAATATTTTTAATATTCAAGTCCAATATAGGTATGTAAATATTTGTAGAATGAAAGGAAGTGAAATTAGATCCTAAAACTCAGTGATATATTCCAGAAGAAAAAATCTATGAATTTGGATTCACTTTTTCATTTTCTTCTCTACTCACCTGTGGAGAGCAGATTTGCCCCTCTTTTGTAGAAAATAGCAAGTTTCTGTTTAATTCATATGCAAGCATATTTCAATAGAGAACAGATAAGAAAATAATCTAAGCAGACATTAAAAATATTTTTGAATTGGAAATAGTCAATACTCATATTTTCTGCCAATATTATTTATAGATACAGTTATAAAAATACTTTATGTACTTCAGGATGTACTATTCAACTTTAGTTTAAAAATGCTCTGTATATCTGAAGACTTAGGTTCCAGCAAAATAACATTTTTTGATAGTATCTCTTCTTCTTCATTTAGAGGCGCACAAACCAGTGTCAGACATGTCAACTCTCCGTTCTATCAGCTCAGATCTTAAAGATGTGAGAACATATGTTTTGTGTTGGCCAGTCATTTATCAGACACTGACACGACCCACACTAGCAGTAAAGGGAATAGAGTCTCTTGTTTTGGGGTTTACTTAGGTGTACTTTGCCCAACACTGTCTTATTTGGGACCATACAAATAAGGCAGCAGACAGCATGGGATTTTCACTTCCTGATGTATTATTATAATTATTATTATTATTATTTTTTTTTGTGGTGCGCGGACCTCTCACTGTTGTGGCCTCTCCCGTTGCGGAGCACAGGCTCCGGATGCGCAGGCTCAGCGGTCATGGCTCACGGGCCTAGCCGCTCCGCGGCATGTGGGATCTTCCCGGACCGGGGCACGAACCCGTGTCCCCTGCATCGGCAGGCGGACTCTCAACCACTGCGCCACCAGGGAAGCCCTACATGACTCTTTTTGAATTATGGTTTTCTCAGGGTATATGCCCAGTAGTGGCCATGATTCTAGATCTTCATAATTAATGAGATCATTAAAAAGAACCTATTTTGTTTACCTAAAGTTATCACTACTTATATTAATTTGAAAGTCTCTGTATTTATCTATATTATACTATCATTAATTTACCCGAGTTTACCTCATACTATATCTGATATTCCCCTATACTCCTCACTACTTAAGCACATATTTGATTGCATGTTTAGATCCGATAGATAGCTCATTATAAAAGGCTTTAGATTAAACCATAAATAAATGATTCTGAGAGATATATGTCTACATATTTAGTAAGGAATTCTAAACTATTATTTTTGAGATAATAAATTGTGTTGAAAGAGCAAGAAATTGTTCATTATTAATAAACTATGTTGAACAGAATAAATTTATTGTGCATTGTATAGTACAATTGGTAAAAATTTCAAAAAGGTAAAAGTGACTTTGATCATCTTAATATTGTGAAATACTGTAAAATTTATGCAACATGATGCAGTTACAAAACAAGGGTAAAAATGGTGAAATTTATAAAACCAGTGACATTTGATATGCGGAGCACAGGTTTTAAGAAGATACAGTCAAAATTAAATGCGAAGTATAATATATAAGCACACACTTATTTGATGATTAGTAAACTGAGAAAATCTTAATATCATCATAATTTAAATAGGCATATAGAGATTGTCATCCTGAATGAAGTAAGTCAGAGAAAGACAAATATCATATGATATCACATATATGGAATCTAAAAAATGCTATAAATGAACTTATTTATAAAACAGAAATAGAGTAACAGACATAGAAAACAAACTTATGGTTACCAAGGGGGAAAGGGAGGAGGATAAACTGGGAGATTGGGATTGACATATACACACTACTATATATAAAAGAGATAACTAATAAGAACCTACTGTATAGCACAGGGAACTCTACTCAATTCTCTGTAATGGCCTATATGGGAAAAGAATCTAAAAAAGAGTGGATATATGTATAACTGATTCACTTTGCTATACAGCAGAAACTAACACATTATAAATCAACTATACTCCAATAAAAATTAATTTAAAAAATGGCATATAACAGAACTTTAAAATATGACAAGTGTGAAGTAAACAGTATTTCAGGGGGCGTTTACTGCTGTGTAGACAGTGTCATGATACCCCTGACTCTGCTGAGTGAGGGATGTCCTTCTGTAGGACAGGCTCAATGTGAATAATTCTCTTAAGAAAAGGAGTCAGAAAACTCTCAGTCCTGCAGTGCAAACAGAATGCAGGGACAGCTGGGCTTCTTACTGGGAGAGTGCTCCAAGTCAGGAAGTCACAGGACGAGGCAAACCAAGCAGTAGAGATTTCCTAATCTTCAGTGACAGACAACAAGCATTTAGTTAAGAACCTTGGAAAAATAATGACCCTACTAAAAAGAACTGAGAATGTCCTGGGGTAAATCATAGTGACTAATTCAATTCATAAGGAAACAAGGTAGCAAGTCCTCCTCAAAATTTCACAAATCATGAATAATAAAAGAATAATAAGATGAGTCCAGAAAAAGGCAGACCAGTGGCAGTGCCCTTAATCACAGCTAACTGGAGCCTTTTTTCTTCTTAATTCCTATGAAATAAGTATTGGAAATTATCTAAATACCATAGAATGCCAATAATGGACTGTCACATGCAAAATTGCCTAAATGAAAAAACTATATATTTTGCCTTTTATAGTTTGAGTTAAATCATCCTCAACTAATCCTTTTGTTGATTTCATAAATCCAAATGTGGAGATAAGATTTCCTACAGAGACTGGTTTAGGTAAGCAGCATTCAAACTGTGAACCAGAGTCCAAGGGGCCAACTCCTTAAAGGACAAAGACGTCAGGTGTTCAAGCCTCCACTGCAATTCAGCTAGAGTAGCATGCATTTAACTGGTAGGTGAAATTTGAGGAAGAACTTGCTTTTTCAAAAACTTTCAAATTAGAAGAATAACTTGAAAACTACTATTACAATTTATATCTGTATTAGGTGAATCCTGTATGATTCTCTTAGTGGAAGTTTGTGTTTCAGACTGGTCAGGCCAGAAATGTCGACCTATTTACTGCACTTTTTAAAATTTCCCAAGGTCTAAGCTACTCATCTTGAGATGCCACATAATAGATACATGAACAAACCAACTTAACTTTCACTTAATTTATGGACCTAGCCCTAAAGTGATAAACACATATTCCCTAATTTTTGCTAATCTGTAAATTGTATGTGACTCCAGTCTTCATTAGGTCAAATTCCCCTACTCTTATGGGCAGCATATATATGTGTCATTTGTTGTGACCGTTATTTCTTATGTCAACATAGGTAAGAATCTTGACAGGCTTTGAAATTGACTAAAATGCTTTTTTAATGAATATATACATTTTATTTCAGAATAATATGTTATGTAGGTTTTAAAATGTGTGATCTTTATGTAAAAATGATACACATTTACTTTTTAAAAGTTATTGTTTTAACTTACATACAGCTTATTAACCCATTTTAAGTATACAGTTTATTAAGTTTGGCAATATCTATGTATATATAAAAATAGAATTAAAATAGAAAACATGCCTATCACTTCAAAAAGTGTACTGTACAGCATAGTACCTATAGGTAACAATACTCTTAACATTTGTGCTATTTTAAAAAGTATTGTGCAATTTAAGATATATTAAGAGGGTAGATCTCATGTTGAGTGTCCTTAACAAAATAAACAAACAAAAAAACACAAAAGGATGCAAGAAAATTTTTAGAGGTAACAGATGTAGACATGTTTAGTACCTTAGTTGTGGTGATGGTATCATGGATGGTGTATGCATATGTCCAAATTCATCAAGATATATATATTTAAATGTGTGCAATTTTTTGTATATCAATTATACCAAAATAAAGTTTAAAAAGAATAAGAAGGTGGCAGATCTAACATATCCTCAGATTTCCCTGGAGTTGACCTAGTTATTCAATGTAAAACCTTTCATAATTAGCGCTTTTCACTAAAGGAGAAAAGACCAGAGAGATGCTTCTGGGAACACCTCCGATTTTTATTATATTCTCCTAATCAGAATTACGTATGATTGAAAGCCTCAATATTAACAGCTATTTTTGGTCTCAAAAAACATAATATATATCAGGACCAGATATCTATGAAGTCTTGTTAGTGCTGTTATAGGGAATAAGCTTCATATTTCAGGTATATTTTCTTGCCCTCTTAACACATCAAGAACTTAGCTATTTATGACAAAACATTTCAAAGGACTCCTTAAGTGCATTTTTTTCAATTAAAGAGACTAGAATCCATGAAAATGAGCAACAAGATCAATAATCAATCTTATCAATATTTCCATGTCAGCTCTTATTCAGTAAACAGGCTAAAGTGGCATTATTTCCTAGGTGGAATGCTAATGCAAATCAATAAACAAAAACAAATGAAACTTGTAGCTATTCTTTTTTTTTTTTTTTGTCTTTTAAAGAACTTGTAGCTATTCTAACAAAGCTAAGGGTAATCCGAGTCATCGTATTCATTTATTTATCTCATCAGTGAAACTTAATAAGAAAAAAGAGACCCCATATTGTGCTTATAAGCAATCTACTTCACAAATTAAAATTTTTAAAGCATAAAACTGAAAGGATACTGCATGAGTATGGATAGCTCTAATTTTCACTTGTCAGTGTGATGCCTATTTGTAGAGAAAACTGTGGCACAGAAATATGCCAATCTATGGTTCTGTAAAATTAGCTACATGGAACATAGCCAGAGGGAGATGTCCTCGCTTTCTCTTGGCAAACGTTGCTAAAGATAATTATCAAAGCAAGTCTGAGGAGAGGTGCTGAAGCATGAGCACTCTGGCAAGTTCATATGACAGTAAGTTACAATGTTCAGTGTCAAAAATTCAGAATTAGCTGCATTAGAGGAACTGGTCTACGCTCATGAATATTTCCTTGCCCATTATCCTAGTCTTCAAAACAAATCAAAGAAGGGCAAAGAAATAATAGTTTACTTCCCCAGTAAACATCAAACAGAGACATAATTGGCACTCAAAACTGTTACATATAAATTTATCACAACTATGAAGTCAAATGTTATCACCCCTACGATGGGAAAGATACATTTGCTAATAACTGGAATTTTACATTTAAAACCTTTAACAAGAAGAGTTTTATGCCATGGCTCTGAATTACATTCCCTTAACTGTCATACTAATAGTAAATTTACTATTACACAAAAGCCTGTTAATTTTACTTTCAATGAATAAGGATGATATCTACTTCTATTCACTGTATATAAGCATTAATAAATTGCCTTTTTTGTTTTTAATACACACTCTTCCCTTTTCTAAGTCCATTACTGATAATTTCAATGCCAGGAGGTAGATATAAGAAAGTGCATTTTCATTTCAGTTTAAATTAGTGTATAGTTTGTTAACTGTTTTCCATTTCCTTTTTATCTCCCTATATAGATTGCAATTCCAATCCCCGAAAAGAACTGTAAAAATCATTTTACTTTATTTTTATACTGTAAACTTTTCACTTGAAATGTATTGGCCCAATGAATTTAATAGTTCTATGCCAGCAGGTAGAATGTTAGTTTGAAAATGATTTCCAGTTTCTAATTATCTGCAAAGCCAGGAGTACGTAAAGTGACGTTCTAAACCTAAGTAGAAAGAACACTAGGTTTCTTTTTATGAGTCATTTGAAAACACATTCATGGTACTCTCCATTTACACTAGAAATGCTTCCCACCTAGGGTTTTCAAGGAGACTCAGGTGGGTCTTTCTCACCTGGCCTCCTCTAATTAGTATCTGGGGGCTGTGATTGACAGCTTAGTAGCAGGGTGCACAAAATGCTACAGCTAACACTTTTCCCTGTCTCTGGTGCACAGGGAGGCTGACTATGAATTATATTTTGGTCTCTCTTTGTCAGAAGCAATTAGATTTCTTCCCCTCTTTTCCCCTTACTTTTTCATCACCCACAGACTTCCAAATCCATGGTCTTCTTTTGCATTTATTTACAAGTCAGGAAATGAAAATATTCTCACTCCAGGAATTCATCACAAAAATTTTTCGTTCTCCAAGTGGCACTGATACTCATTTAACAATGTTTCCTGTGCAAGGTCAAGAATTAGCCTGGAGTGATTCATTTTCAATCTTGATCACAAAGCATGACTCAGTCTTTATAAATTAAGTTTAATCCAAATAACAGCACAATGTCTAGTGGAGATAGGAGGCCAGTAATGACATGAGTCTCAGGTTATAGCCTAGTCTTAAGTATAATCTGAATTATTTCAAAAGGTAAGGAAGTAGACTTACGTTAGTGTTCTTTTAATTCAAGAAATTTTGAGAGTCCACACTTCAATTTGAATCCTCTCCTAAATTCAGAATCATGTAGCAATACATAGAGGAATGCACTGCGGGGGGGGGGTCACCCCAAAGGTTAGGCTGATGATGGTTTCGGGTACCTCTCACTGACTAAATAGGGGAGAAAGTGTTTTGAAGTACCAGAATCCAGTAATAGTCTAGATTTCCACGTATTTTGTTTTAATTGCTAAAGTCAAAATGATTTTTCAGCTTTGGTATCTCACAATTTTTATAATAAATGTGTTTCTGACAAACGCTTAATGCACACTTAAATAGCATTTTAAATGCATTCAAACAGTTCTCTATTTAATGGAAATGTGCAATGATTAGTTTTGAAAGTGAACACCTATTGCCTAGTTCATATTTTCAGTAAATCCAGATTTAAATTGGTCATTATTTGAGTAACTTTCTATCTTACTTAATATTTGCAATCATTCATTCACTCACCTGTTCATTCAAGTGACTTATGAGCATCTAGTATCTATTAGGCACTGAATTAGGAATAAGATCAATGACTGATTACAAATTATAGTCCTTGTATCTCATGACACAATTCATTTCAATAACTGTTTGATGTAATATTAAGTAAACACATGTGCATTTACTTTTGTGGAAACCATCTAAAAGTGGATTATGGAAGAACATTCAGTCTTTTAACCTTTCTTAATGGAAATAAAATAATAACTAAAAAAAAATTATGCTTATCTAGACTTAGTGATCACTTTGAAAGCCATTTATGTTATTGCTGGAAAAAGTTTCCACCACAGTTTTCTAAATAAAACTATATTCTCTAACAAAGTCAAAGGTGAAGCAAAAATTATCCTAACTTGTTGAAAGCTATACTTACCAGACAGTGGTCCTGAAGAATCCCAGTAGGAAAAGTTGTCCATAACTCTTTTCTGAAAGATTGCAAAAGGAAGGAAAACATCTAAGGTATCATTCAAGGACTCATTTCATCTATTCTGTGTATTGGCAGTTGGTAAATATATATATTACACAGTTTGTCATAGGTCAAAACTTTTTCATTTCTTAAAAGTGGGGAAAATGTCCCTGACTTGTATAAAATGACAAAATTCCTTCTGTGTCCTTGGGTTGAACGCTTAATAGTGTTTTCCTCTCTTCAATAAGTACCTGTCATGGTACAGGAGCCTTTTTTGTTTGTTTATTTGTTTAATAACATTAATTTACCAACAAGGAAAAAAGTTACTTTGACTTACCAAAGGATGCATAGACAAATGGAGATAGATGGATGAATAGATAGATAGATAGGGAAATACATGATAGAGGGATGAGAAAGAGAAAATGAGAAAGGGGAGGGAGGGGGAGAAGAGAGGGAGAATTATCCTCAGATATAGACACATCAAAGTCTTGTGTATTCTATCTTCTGATTATCAGAATATTTTGCAACACAATATGTGTTAGTCTTAGGCAATATCCAACATTTTCAATGTTGAATTAATAATTTCCTTATTTCTAAAATAGAGATGGGAGATATTTATCATTACACATAAATTAAGCTTTTGTTCTAGCAACAGCTATATTTAAAAGATACAACAGTGCTAACTGGCTGCTCATATGTTGCTTCCTTTTCTTAGGAAAATAGAGAATGTGAGCATGAATATTTTTGAAAACAGTAACACACTTGCACACATAAAGATATAAACAGTTACTTTAAACCATTGATTTCCATAAGAATGTGGAAAGCATGTTGGCAACTTGCTTTGATAATATGTACCCATTTCTAGCAAATATGGAAGCAAACCTTGTGTTTCTCTCTTCTATCCACCCCAAAAGTCTATCAAATATTCTAGCAAATTTCATTGAAGATATAAGATTTACTGCAGTGTTAATTATGGAAATTCTGCCTTCTAAAACAAACTAGAAAATATGTACACCATAGAATTTAACACAATAGTTTACATTAAAACTTAAAAGAGCATTATATTTATTTATATAATAGCATTTATTTTTCTATTTGACCTACAACTTCTGCTTTTTTACTGCTTTACATTCTGGGTATGATAATTTTCTTTAAAAATCGACAATAAAACAATATGTTTAAATTATTTTTACATCTAAAATATGACCAGAAATACACATTCAATGATCTTTCTCTTATTCCTATGTTTTGTCTTTTGCAGATTAGTCATCTATAGCTGTTAATTTTTTTTGGAGAATAAAATGTGTTTTGGTACCTGTTGTTTAACTGTGTCTTTATAGATGATATCCAAGCCATGTAAAGAAGAGAATATGTTCTATCTCATATGCAACCAAATTATTTCTTAGTATACTAGCATAATTACAATCAGTTTCTTAATAGTAGCTCAACTTAAGATAAACTGAAATTTTAAATCCATTGATTATAGAAAGGGCCTAACGGAGACATAACACCTCTCATAAAGTCAGCTGTGCCATCGGCTTTAATTTTACAAACTTATGAGTAGATTTGCTCTGAAACATGAAATACAGTTTTATCAGTAGTAATCATTGATTCAAGTGAGCTAGAATTGCAGGTAAGCTATTTTGTACTCACAAGGGAGAATATGATTTAAATTTCATGCAAATAGAAAGATAAATCTAAAACATTACTCTGTAGCAAAATTAATTATTATTCCTTTGGGAACTCTTATTGCCCATATTTCCACATTACATTAATTTAGCTATAAATATAAATATTTCAAGCTACTGTAAATTAGAATTAAAATTATGGAACGTCTTAAGGCCAAGTCATACACGAAGAAAAAAAAATGAGATCGGTGGATGTGTTATTCAGAAATGTATCCACTGAGTTTCTTCTCATCACCTCCCCCTCTCTGCTCTACTCCTTCTCCTTCTCTTCTCCCCCTTCCCCCCACCTTCTGCCCAATCACACAGAATAGAAAATAATGCACGCACAGGCTTTTTTGGAAAAAAAAACACAAAAAATAAACATATTTCTTGGGATAGCTTTATGTACTTATTTTTAATATGTACACTAATAAAATAGCCATTATAAGCACTTGACTTCCAAATATAGTATTTTTGAATACTTCTCTAAATATATAGGATGCAATGTGAAAATTTGAAGATGTCATAGAAATCAATGAAAAGGGGATTAATAATTTTCCATACATAGTGTTACTTTTAAAAATATTAATTAATTTATTTATTTGGTTGCACCAGGTCTTAGTTGCAGCACATGGGCTCCTTAGTTGTGGCATGCAAACACTTAGTTGCGGCATGCAAACTCTTAGTTGCGGCATGCATGTGGGATCTAGGTCACTGAGCAGGGATTGAACCCGGGCCCCCTGCATTGGGAGCGGAGAGTCTTATCCACTGCACCACCAGAAAAGTCCTCATACATAGTGTTATAAATGTATGTTTCATGAATATCAAAACTTCAGAGTTACGGCTAGTAGAATTGCATTATTTGTGTAAATGTGATTAAACTTCTTTAAGCATATATTTACTTTCGTTATATTTTGCCAAAATTAAAAATAATTATATTTTCCTTGATTATATTTTCCTTGAAGTTATAAAACTTTAATTCACTCACCAAATTCTTATGGTGACTGTTTTTTACCCAAAAAAAGAATTTAATACTTTTTTTGTATAATGGAAAAAGTATCATATTAGGCTAAATGTCATTTGCTTTAATTCATTAAATTATTTATAAGTCAAGAAGGATTTGTTGATCACCTATCTTGTGCCAAAAATTATTCTAAGTTCTGGGACTATAGAAGGAACCAGAACAGTCAAAAATCCTCCTCTCATGAAGTTTGCATTCCGCTGTAGAGAGAGAGAAAATAAACATAACAAGCAATCTTGTAGTATCCTAAGAAGTGATAAGATTTAAGGAGGTAAAAAGGTAATGGGGACTCCTGGGATGGTGGAGTTGTTAATACATTTTAAAGAGAGCAGTTGGAGTTGGTTCAGTGGGCAGGTGGTATTTGAACAAGGACTGGAATGAGGTGAGTGAGCAAACCATTTGGAGATCTGGGGACAGACTTTTCCAGATAGACAGTCTGGCATGTGTAAAGCCTGGAGGAAAGAGCATGTCTGTTGTGCCCAAGGCAGAGCAGAGTGGGGAGGAGTGATAGGAGTACAAGTGGGAGAGGTGATTTAATGCTTACTCTGAGAGGGATAGGAAGCCATTGAAGGGTTAGAGGAAAGGAATGATGTCATCTGTCTTTCATGTTAATAAGATCATGCTGACAGCTGGTCTAAGAAGATACTTCAGGCTTGGACCTGCTGGTCCAGTGGTTTCAAAGTGGTCAGATTCTAAATATGTTGAAGGTTGAGCCAAGAGGATTTATAGATCAGAAGAGAAAAGCTAAGCATGACTTCATTTTGGTTTTGGCTGCAAGTGAGAAAAGCTAAGAATGGAATGACTTCACTTTGCTTTTCCTTATGATGAATGGAAAGTATACAACTATATCAGGTTAGAGCAAAAAGACCAGGAATTCAGCTTTGGATATGGTAAGACTAGGAAGCTTATTAGATGGACTGGCGGAGAGGTTACATATCAGCTGATATAGGAGGTTGGAGTTAACAGGGCCAACATACCAACCTGGGATATCTTTGAAGACATATTTCTAGATGGGATCCTCAAGGGTATACATGTAGGTATAGAAGAGAAGGTATCAAAGACTAAGCCTGGAAATCTCCAAAATTAGTAAATTAGGAGAAAGTAGAGGAAGCAGCAAAGGAGAATGAGGACAGGCAGTGGTGAAACAAGAGGGTAGCCAAGAAAGCATGGTCAGGGAAAGATGCTGTTAGGAGAAGGAAATGATTAACTGCTCAATAATGCTGAGGGTTACGTAACAGGAAAAATGAGCTTGTTCTCAGATTTAGTCATGCATTGGTCATCAAGGGCCTTCACAAGAATAGTACGTAGGCTGTATGTGTGGTTTAATAGAGACTGGGAGACACATATTAGATAGAATAAAGGGAAGCTTAGAAAGAAGATGGACCTGGAGTGAATGTTGAGGTCAAGAGAAAGTTCCTTTTTACATGGAAGAGACAAGGGCATATATTTAAATGACGATGAGGGTGATCCAGACGAGAGAGAAGTGAGGATGCAAGTGACAGGGGTAAAATAGGTGGAGTGAAGCCTTTAAGAGGACAGGATGGGACAATACTTAGTGCATAAGTGGCACACATGCTTCTTGTAGAGGAAGGTCCTGAACACACAAATGAATTGAAAAGAACTGCTTAGCTGCGTGGACTTTATAAACATGTTTTGACTTTCTTAATAGCTGAAGTCATTTACATGAAATAATATTGATAGTTTGTTATGCTTCATTCTTGTATATGGTTTTTTTTTTGTTTTAAGAAGGAGGTACTTTCTCACACTAACAAACAGAAAGACATTATATGAGCAATGATGCAGGGGAACTGTGGGTTTGGAAGGTTGTGGAAGTTTTCATATGATAACTGGAATTTTCTTAGTGAACTAAGAAGTAAGGTTATCACCTGAGTGTGTGAAAGGATGAAGAGATGTGGGAAAACTGAGGAGAGAAGAGAATATAGGAGGCAGCCATTTAGGAAAATAGGAAAGCAAATGCAATTGGGAATTGTAATACAGTATGATGCCAGTTCAGCAAATAGGACCAACTTGATATTCACGTTTCTGGGTTTTATTTTTCTCCAGCCAACTATAGGTACAGGTGCAGAACAGGCACAGAATTGTGATACAATGAGGGTTTTGTTTTTCTTTTTCAAGAGAGTGGAAGTTACAAAGAAACAAACTAGCTTATTACTATGCAAATAAGTGAATATCAGATTTGTTTATGATGTTCATTTATTCTGAAGGTATATTTGCTATTTGTGGGCTCAACATTTTTTATGATATTGCCCATAGGTCTATCTGAAAACATTTTCTCTTTATAATGCTTCCCATGCTGTGCAAGATGGAATTTTCTGGAATATGTGAATAAAATTTTAAAATACTTTGTCATTTAGGAAAAATATATGATCTTCATAAAGCTAGGGTTTTATTTTGATGAAGATAACGTGGTTTGCATTGAATCATCAGTATTTTGATATTTTGTTCTTTCATACTTGGACATGCTAATTTACTTAATAATGCTATTGCTTTTATTATTCTCAGCTGTTGAGAGAATACAATTCTGAATAAGAATAGTGTAAATCCGCCTTATAAGTATGCCAACACTATAAGAATCAGAATAAGGTTTCCCTGGTGGCGCAGTGGTTAAGAGTCCGCCTGCCAATGCGGGGGACACGGATTCGTGCCCCGGACCGGGAAGATCCCACGTGCCGCGGAGCGGCTAGGCCCGTGAGCCATGGCCACTGAGCCTGCGCGTCCAGAGCCTGTGCAACGGGAGAGGCCACAACAGTGAGAGGCCTGCGTACCGCAAAAACAAAAAAACAAACAAACAAACAAAAAAACAAATCCGCTGTGGCCACCGTAACTCAAGATCATTCTAGGTCAGGTTACCTGCTGGGCAGCCTTAAAATAAAATTTTATTCAGCCGAGGCCTCACACGGGCCCAGCCCAGTTTCAGTCAGACCCAGTCCGAGGCTGGACCCGGCCGGTGTCCGACTTAAGTGGGAACCAGTCTGACCTGGAGTCCGTCAGAACTGGAACCCGGACTGCTTTCTAAGTTGGACCGGATCCACTCTGGAACCCCTCCGGTTTCAAAGTCGGAAGTAGGCCAACTCCAGTTGGTTTCGGGGAAAAAAACAGATGCTCAGAGTCTGAAAGCTCGTGACGCAAAGCTGCTGAACGAGGACCGGGATCCGAGGGGATGTCCCCACACCTCCAGAGGCAGCGAGCAGGCAGCGGCTCCAGGGAGCTCAGCAGGTACCTCCGCCTGGTTGCTCGGGGCTCCTGGGGGCTGCTGGGGACCCTTTGGTTGGTTTTTCTGATCATAGAACTTTTAAAAGACAAACTGAGGCATATTCATGTTTTTAAGAGTTTATTTGAACAAAAATCGATTCCAATCAGGCAGCAGCAAACTGGCCGTGGTTAGGCGTGCTCCACCGACAGGCGCTGAGGAGAGGCTTCCATAGAGGAAGCGTGGAAGCCAAGTAAGGGAATGATTGGTTGGCTGTAGCTTAGAGGCTCGTTGGCTGTTTGTGATTGGTTGTCCTTAGCGTTTTGTAACCTTGAGGCATTTACAGGCTGATTTTGGTTTGCTTACAGAGGCCTCCACCGCAGTAGAGCCACCTGAGTCTAATGGCCTCCTTGCTTAACTAATTTAACAGATCCAAGGCTTGTGGTTCCAAAAGCTGATACAATTTTGGTGTCCTCTTTAAGGAAAATGATACACAGTTTTGAATACATAAAGAGCGTGTGTAACGGGTTCTGAAGCTTAAGCTTCCTGATCTTTGTGAAGCTTTATCAAGGGATTCCTGAAGCATACTATGGTTTACAAATGTGAAACAATCTTGGGTGATGGTTCAGCTTATTGAAGTTAGTATTTCAAAGCTGAGCGCTGCAGACCACCATTTCAGTTAGGGTTTCCTTTACGTGCAAAGCCTGACCCTTTTGAGCACTGGGAACTTCAAGTAAGAAGACCGATGGAGTGAGGATGATAGACTACAGAGTGCTGGCTTGGGCAGTTCACTGGGGGGTCACCTCCCCAACCCCTCACCCCACTTTTCATTGTCTCTTGAAGTCTTTCCCATATGTTATAATCCTATCACTTTAAGGAACCCAGTTGTAATGATTCCACAGTGTATAGATTCCACAAGGATCTCTTCTTATAACCAACTTACATAGGCAGACACTTTTTGTTAAAAGGTTTTTAGTCTTCTGTTTTGCATAAAAAAGAAAAAATAGTATGATTCAGTTGATCTAGACTTAAGAAGTGCTAATGTATTATGTCTTACTGGGACTTGTTATTGATGTCTGGACTTCCTGCTGATCTGCTTCTTGCTTTGGTGGTCTGGTATCATTTCATTTTGATGTTTTCATCCTCCTATTTGGGGCAGGTTTGGCGGTCAAAATATAATTAAGTAGATGCTTTTCATGTGCAAATATCCATGTGGTTACTATATCAAGCTATTATATTTATTCTGGAAAGAAGTGAACAATTCACAAGTTTGGAGATAATAGCAAGTTTTCAAAATCTCTGTCTTTCTCTCTGAGTAAATGAATTTTTTAACATAAAGATACCAATTGATAAGGCCCTTTCTGTCTCAGATCATTCCAGCTCACACTCCCCTGTTGAAGTTCTGTGTTAAACGTAATAAGAATGCAAGGGACATTCACTATGCAATTATGTTTCTGAGTAAATATGTATTATACTGTTGTTCCCCACAAAAGAAAATATTATTTTGTGGTATTTTGTGTACCAAATTAATAAACAAGGCTTAGATTAGATAACAGATTAAAGAAGAAAGAGTTAAAATAAAACATATTATTCTAAGGGCTCAATTGATCTTGAAATATGATTCCGTTTTTTCCTTAATTTTGTTTTTGTTCTCCACTAGCAAAATGGTATCTTCATGTGTTTTCTGTCCTTTCAAATTACAGTGAAATACGATCTCTTTTTCCTGTTTCAATATTCTTGTTTCTCATGTCCCATCCTAAACAATTATTATACAGTGTTTGATCTGTATCCTTATTTTGCACGTGTCCTTGAGAAACGTGGTAGCATTGTGTGTGTCTGTTTTTAAAATTTGTTTTGTTTATTTGTAAAATTTACAAAGCTACAGGAATGTTGAAAGAGGAGTAAAATGAAGAACTTAGATTTACAGTTCTTAGCATGTTGCCTCTTCAGTCTGTCATTCTCCGAGTCTCTCTCTTATTACCTTGGGAGCTACAAAACAATTATTTTCTAACTGTTATCCTAGCATTCATCTCTAAAGAAGAGTTTTTCTTCTCTCTACCCTGTCCTCTTTTTTTTTTTTTTTTTGCTGTATAGTTCATTTAAAATATTGTGTTAGTTTCAGGTGTACAGCAACGTGATTCAGATCACATATATATATATATATATATATATATATATATATAAATATATATATATACACATACACTTTATGAGATACCCCCTCCTCTTTTAATCCATTCATTTTTAAATTCAGTGTGTTAAAATCCCTTATCATTTTTCTTCTTAGTGCTCAACTTGACCTAAATTTGGAATGTGGAATCCCTTCAGGTGGCTTCTAGATGCTTTTGATACGACCCTGTTATCTCTTTAAGTGCTTTCTCATTCAACAAGTTATTGTACTCTCACTTACTCATCTTGTACTTTCTCTGTCCCAGATCTGAAATTACTCCAAGGAGCCTTGGTTTACTTTGGTGAGAAATGGACATAGGCACCAAGATCGGGATTGTTCATGGCTAGTGAGATCTTATTGTTCCCGGGCTATTTCTGTGGACAGCAGTAAAATATACACATATTTTAGAAATTATCAGTCCATATTAATACTTCTAATTAAAATTCAATACTATATTCTTTCTCACCATTTTCCCTTCTACATTTATAGCTCCCTTCTTCCCCAGTGAACACCCTCACACCCAACAACAATATATTATTCATTTGCTCAGTAACATACCAATATAATTTCAGAATTATGACCACAATATCACAAATAGTGCCTAAGTTCAATATTTCTTTGCAATTTGTGTTGTCCCATCCAAGTAAAGACATATATATATATGTGTGTCTGACATATATATATATATATATATATATATATATATATCCATTTGTTCATGTTCCTTGAATCTTTCCGGTGTGTATTTAAGTTTTCCTTATGTAAATGTTGATGGGCATGTATTTGTAATGAAAATATATTACTGTGGTATAGGCCTCATTTTCTTTCTTATTTTTTCCAATCAGGATTATATTAAAATCATTTTAACATCTAGTCATCTTGCTGGGTTCATCTAGCCCATTGCTTCTAACTCTGTCATGGTATGTCAAACCCTTCTTACATTTCTTTTTTTTTTTTTTTTTCCTCATTTCCTTTACTTAGCCTTTCGCCCCAGAGATGGGTGTGTAAATCTCCTCAATCCTCCTGATACTACATACAGACCTGCTATTAACAGGCCCAAAGTATCTCCTTATGAACCTTTTGAGAGTTTCTCTAGAGTATATACTTAGCAACAGGTTTGGTAGGTTATTAAATGCAAATATATTTAGTTTGAACATCAGATTATTCTCTAGAATTGATGTTATTAGCTTGACTTATTAGGTTGGCACTCTAAAGTATTTTCATTTCATTACAATTTGTAATGACATATTGTTTCTGTAATTGTTAAAATATTGGTATTGCAGGAATAACACAACAAATACTATATATATATTAGATTTTTAAAATATAGTTTAAAAATCTTATTCTATGTTAAAGTACTTGACAAAGAAGGAGTCTTTTTTTTTACATATTTGATGCATCCAAAAAAAAGTATTTATTTGATGCATCAAAAAAAAAGTATTTTGTGAATCCTGTTTACTCTATGTCCTTTTCATTCTCTTTGTTTTTTAAAGTGGGTTTGTTTGTTTTGTTGGTTAAGTAATAGAGGGCAAGTAAGTGACAGAAAATTGCTGGTCAGACTGTATCAGCAGCATTTTTTTTTTTATTAGTTTCTGCTTTATAACAAAGTGAATCAGTCATACATATACATCTGTTCCCACATCCCTTCCCTCTTGCGTCTCCCTCCCTCCCACCCTCCCTATCCCACCCCTCCAGGCGGTCACAAAGCACCGAGCTGATCTCCCTGTGCTATGCGGCTGCTTCCTACTATCTATCTACCTTATGTTTGGTAGTGTATATATGTCCATGCCTCTCTTTCGCTTTGTCACAGCTTACCCTTCCCCCTCCCCATATCCTCAAGTCCATTCTCAAGTAGGTCTGTGTCTTTATTCCTGTCTTACCCCTAGGTTCTTCATGACTTTTTTTTCCCCTTAAATTCCATATATATGTGTTTGCATACGGTATTTGTCTTTCTCTTTCTGACTTATTTCACTCTGTATGACAGACTCTAGGTCTATCCACCTCTGGACCCGAGAACCATGGCCGCAGAGCCTGTGCTCCGCAATGGGAGAGGCCACAACAGTGAGAGGCCTGCGTACCGCAAAAAAAAAAAAAAAAAAAAAAAAAAAGTTCTCCGTTGTGGCCACTGTAATTCAAGATCATTCTTAGTCTTGGTCAGGTTACCTGATGGGCAGCCTTAAAATAAAATTTTATTCAGCCGAGGCCTCACACGGGCCCGGCCCAGTTTCAGTCAGACCCAGTCCGAGGCTGGACCCGGCCGGTGTCCGACTTAAGTGGGAACCAGTCTGACCTGGAGTCCGTCAGAACTGGAACCCGGACTGCTTTCTAAGTTGGACCGGATCTGACTCTGGACCCCCTCCGGTTTCTAAGTCGGAAGTAGGCCAACTCCAGTTGGTTTCGGGACCCAGTTTGGGGGATAAAAAGATGCTCAGAGTCTGAAAGCTCGTGACGCAAAGCTGCTGAACGAGGACCGGGATCCGAGGGGACGTCCCCACACCTCCAGAGGCATCGAGCAGGCGCGGCTCCAGGGAGCTCAGCAGGTACCTCCGCCTGGTTGCTCGGGGATCCTGGGGGCTGCTAGGGACCCTTTGGTTGGTTTTTCTGATCATAGAACTTTTAAAAGACAAACTGAGGCATATTCATGTTTTTAAGAGTTTATTTGAACAAAAATCTATTCCAGTCAGGCAGCAGCAAACTGGCCGTGGTTAGGCGTGCTCCGCCGACAGGCGCTGAGGAGAGGCTTCCATAGAGGAAGCGTGGAAGCCAAGTAAGGGAATGATTGGTTGGCTGTAGCTTAGAGGCTCGTTGGCTGTTTGTGATTGGTTGTCCTTAGCGTTTTGTAACCTTGAGGCATTTACAGGCTGATTTTGGTTTGCTTACAGAGGCCTCCACCGCAGTAGAGCCACCTGAGTCTAATGGCCTCCTTGCTTAACTAATTTAACAGATCCAAGGCTTGTGGTTCCAAAAGCTGATACAATTTTGGTGTCCTCTTTAAGGAAAATGATACACAGTTTTGAATACATAAAGAGCGTGTGTAACGGGTTCTGAAACTTAAGCTTCCTGATCTTTGTGAAGCTTTATCAAGGGATTCCTGAAGCATACTATGGTTTACAAATGTGAAGCAATCTTGGATAATGGTTCAGCTTATTGAAGTTAGTATTTCAAAGCTGAGCGCTGCAGACCACCATTTCAGTTAGGGTTTCCTTTACGTGCAAAGCCTGACCCTTTTGAGCACTGGGAACTTCAAGTAAGAAGACCGATGGAGTGAGGATGATAGACTACAGAGTGCTGGCTTGGGCAGTTCACTGGGGGGTCACCTCCCCAACCCCTCACCCCGCTTTTCATTGTCTCTTGAAGTCTTTCCCATATGTTATAATCCTATCACTTGAAGGAACCCAGTTGTAATGATTCCACAGTGTATAGATTCCACAAGGATCTCTTCTTATAACCAACTTACATAGGCAGACACTTTTTGTTAAAAGGTTTTTAGTCTTCTGTTTTGCATAAAAAAGAAAAAATAGTATGATTCAGTTGATCTAGACTTAAGAAGTGCTAATGTATTATGTCTTACTGGGACTTGTTATTGATGTCTGGACTTCCTGCTGATCTGCTTCTTGCTTTGGTGGTCTGGTATCATTTCATTTTGATGTTTTCATCCTCCTATTTGGGGCAGGTTTGGCGGTCAAAATATAATTAAGTAGATGCTTTTCATGTGCAAATATCCATGTGGTTACTATATCAAGCTATTATATTTATTCTGGAAAGAAGTGAACAATTCACAAGTTTGGAGATAATAGCAAGTTTTCAAAATCTCTGTCTTTCTCTCTGAGTAAATGAATTTTTTAACATAAAGATACCAATTGATAAGGCCCTTTCTGTCTCAGATCATTCCAGCTCACACTCCCCTGTTGAAGTTCTGTGTTAAACGTAATAAGAATGCAAGGGACATTCACTATGCAATTATGTTTCTGAGTAAATATGTATTATACTGTTGTTCCCCACAAAAGAAAATATTATTTTGTGGTATTTTGTGTACCAAATTAATAAACAAGGCTTAGATTAGATAACAGATTAAAGAAGAAAGAGTTAAAATAAAACATATTATTCTAAGGGCTCAATTGATCTTGAAATATGATTCCGTTTTTTCCTTAATTTTGTTTTTGTTCTCCACTAGCAAAATGGTATCTTCATGTGTTTTCTGTCCTTTCAAATTACAGTGAAATACGATCTCTTTTTCCTGTTTCAATATTCTTGTTTCTCATGTCCCATCCTAAACATTTATTATACAGTGTTTGATCTGTATCCTTATTTTGCACGTGTCCTTGAGAAACGTGGTAGCATTGTGTGTGTCTGTTTTTAAAATTTGTTTTGTTTATTTGTAAAATTTACAAAGCTACAGGAATGTTGAAAGAGGAGTAAAATGAAGAACTTAGATTTACAGTTCTTAGCATGTTGCCTCTTCAGTCTGTCATTCTCCGAGTCTCTCTCTTATTACCTTGGGAGCTACAAAACAATTATTTTCTAACTGTTATCCTAGCATTCATCTCTAAAGAAGAGTTTTTCTTCTCTCTACCCTGTCCTCTTTTTTTTTTTTTTTTTGCTGTATAGTTCATTTAAAATATTGTGTTAGTTTCAGGTGTACAGCAACGTGATTCAGATCACATATATATATATATATATATATATATAAATATATATATATACACATACACTTTATGAGATACCCCCTCCTCTTTTAATCCATTCATTTTTAAATTCAGTGTGTTAAAATCCCTTATCATTTTTCTTCTTAGTGCTCAACTTGACCTAAATTTGGAATGTGGAATCCCTTCAGGTGGCTTCTAGATGCTTTTGATACGACCCTGTTATCTCTTTAAGTGCTTTCTCATTCAACAAGTTATTGTACTCTCACTTACTCATCTTGTACTTTCTCTGTCCCAGATCTGAAATTACTCCAAGGAGCCTTGGTTTACTTTGGTGAGAAATGGACATAGGCACCAAGATCGGGATTGTTCATGGCTAGTGAGATCTTATTGTTCCCGGGCTATTTCTGTGGACAGCAGTAAAATATACACATATTTTAGAAATTATCAGTCCATATTAATACTTCTAATTAAAATTCAATACTATATTCTTTCTCACCATTTTCCCTTCTACATTTATAGCTCCCTTCTTCCCCAGTGAACACCCTCACACCCAACAACAATATATTATTCATTTGCTCAGTAACATACCAATATAATTTCAGAATTATGACCACAATATCACAAATAGTGCCTAAGTTCAATATTTCTTTGCAATTTGTGTTGTCCCATCCAAGTAAAGACATATATATATATGTGTGTCTGACATATATATATATATATATATATATATATATATCCATTTGTTCATGTTCCTTGAATCTTTCCGGTGTGTATTTAAGTTTTCCTTATGTAAATGTTGATGGGCATGTATTTGTAATGAAAATATATTACTGTGGTATAGGCCTCATTTTCTTTCTTATTTTTTCCAATCAGGATTATATTAAAATCATTTTAACATCTAGTCATCTTGCTGGGTTCATCTAGCCCATTGCTTCTAACTCTGTCATGGTATGTCAAACCCTTCTTACATTTCTTTTTTTTTTTTTTTTTTTCCTCATTTCCTTTACTTAGCCTTTCCCCCCAGAGATGGGTGTGTAAATCTCCTCAATCCTCCTGATACTACATACAGACCTGCTATTAACAGGCCCAAAGTATCTCCTTATGAACCTTTTGAGAGTTTCTCTAGAGTATATACTTAGCAACAGGTTTGGTAGGTTATTAAATGCAAATATATTTAGTTTGAACATCAGATTATTCTCTAGAATTGATGTTATTAGCTTGACTTATTAGGTTGGCACTCTAAAGTATTTTCATTTCATTACAATTTGTAATGACATATTGTTTCTGTAATTGTTAAAATATTGGTATTGCAGGAATAATATAACAAATACTATATGTATATTAGATCTTTAAAATATATTTTAAAAATCTTATGTCAAAATATGTCAAAATACGTGACAAAGAAGGAACCTTTTTTTTACATATTTGATGCATCCAAAAAAGTATTTATTTGATGCATGAAAAAAAAAGTATTTTGTGAATCCTGTTTACTCAATGTCCTATTCATTCTCTTTGTTTTTTAAAGTGGTTTTGTTTGTTTTGTTGGTTAAGTAATAGAAGGCAAGTAAGTGACAGAAAATTGCTGGTCAGACTGTATCTGCAGCATTTTTAAAGAGACTTAATTCCGGGCTTCCCTGGTGGCACAGTGGTTGAGAGTCCGCCTGCCGATGCAGGGGACACGGGTTCGTGCCCCATTCCGGGAAGATCCCACATGCGGCGGAGCTGCTGGACCTGTGAACCATGGCCGCTGAGCTTGCGCGTCCGGAGCCTGTGCTCCGCAACGGGAGAGGCCACAACAGTGAGAGGCCTGTGTACCGCAAAAAAAAAAAAAAAAGAATCAGAATAAATAAATTATAATAAATGACTCCACTTAGGAGAAGTATTTCTGAAACAAGTGTCAGAAAGGCAGAGGTACTTGGATTTAAAATCTAACCATATTTACTGAAAATAACTAATTAGTTTCTGGGTGCACAAATAAGGAAGGGAATTAGGTTGAGGGAAAATCTGCCATATTCATTTTCTGGAACTACTTGAGGCAACAATTAATTGGATTTGAATTGCAAAACTGTATCTGTCTATACTTTATTAGTATTAAAATATCCATTGTATCCTTCTTGATCATTCCAGTTTTCCTTTTAAATCTACCAGTGCACACAGTTCCAATGTTTTCTATAGATAAGATCATTTATTTATACAAAATTAAATATATCCCCACATTTTCCTTCCCTGGGCTACATTCATTCCATTTGTAGCAAGCAAGGAAAGTGAGGTTACTTTGCTGATAGTTCTGTGGTGTCTGGTGTTCCTTAAATTGAAAAAAAAAAAAAGTTTCATTTTTAGTAGTACTGAAAAAAAAAGTAAGACAAAAAAATCAAAACCTCCTAACCTTAAAGAAAATGATTAAACATGTTAAATAGAAGTTGTTTAAGACCAGAAGGAAAATTGTCCCTATCCATCACATCTACATCATGAATACCCAAGCCCCAATTTATTTCTTAGATTATGCCTACACAAAGAAATATTAGGGTATTATTTAAGAAAAAATTAATAAATTTTCTTAAATAATCATATCAAATTTCATACCAAATGTCAAGGAATATAAAAAAAAAATTCAACAGAATAAGTATGCATTTACTATTGGTGAACTAGTGCCATGACGTTACTACCTAATATTTGAATACAACAACACAAAGTATCCCATTAATAATATTAATCTCAAAAATGTATATAATGATGGAATCCATCCATGTTCATTTCTTTACACATATTTTACTGATATAGACATTATCTTCATGCTACTGATTCAAATATATTTCATATTTTGGCTTACTTTTTATTTACCAGTAAGACCAAACATAGTATATACAGGTACTTTTTTTTCCATTTCATTTTATTTATTTATTTTTTAACATCTTTATTGGAGTTTAACTGCTTTACAATGGTGTGTTAGTTTCTGCTTTATAACAAAGTGAATCAGCTATACATGTATTTTTTAAGTACTACACATACTTCACGTATGCTGTGGAACTTCATTAAAGTTTTTACTTAGTTGTTTGCTTTTTCCTTGTAATATATGCACCAGTGTTCACTGAAAATAATATATTTAACCTATGCAGTTTAACTTATTTTCATAGTTAATAGTCTTGTTGCTTATTTATAATTCATGATTCTCTCTTGGGTTCCAGGAAAAAATATGTCAGCTGTAAGGGTAAAACTAATGTTTTCACCCCAAAGAAAATTTAAATCACTTTTTTTAATTTTTATTTATTTTTCATCTTTATTGGAGTATAATTGCTTTACAATGGTGTGTTAGTTTCTGCGTTATAACAAAGTGAATCAGTTATACATATACATATGTTCCCATATCTCTTCCCTCTTGCATCTCCCTCCCTCCCACCCTCCCTATCCCATCCCTCCAGGCTGTCACAAAGCATGGAGCTGATCTCCCTGTACTATGCTGCTGCTTCCCACTAGCTATCTACCTTACGTTTGGTAGTGTATATATGTCCATGCCTCTCTCTCGCTTTGTCACACCTTACCCTTCCTGCTCCCCATACCCTCAAGTCCATTCTCTAGTAGGTCTGTGTCTTTATTCCTGTCTTACCCCTAGGTTCTTCATGACTTTTTTTTTTTCTTAAATTCCATATATATGTGTTAGCATACGGTATTTGTCTTTCTCTTTCTGACTTATTTCACTCTGTATGACAGACTCTAGGTCTATCCACCTCATTACAAATAGCTCAATTTCATTTCTTTTTATGGCTGGGTAATATTCCATTGTATATATGTGCCACATCTTCTTTATCCATTCATCTGATGATGGACACTTAGGTTGTTTCCATCTCCAGGCTATTGTAAATAGAGCTGCAATGAACATTTTGGTACATGACTCTTTTTGAATTATGGTTTTCTCAGGGTATATGCCCAGTAGTGGGATTGCTGGGTCATATGATAGTTCTATTTGTAGGTTTTTAAGGAACCTCCATACTGTTCTCCATTTTAAATCACTTTTAATATTAGTTGGATGAAAATCTTGTTAAAAACTTTTCTTTTGTAATTGAGATATGTTATAAACTTGCATTTGTATACATTTACATGCCTCATATATTAGCATAAACAACTCTTTTAAAGACATAAATGAAATCAATATACAGCAAATGTTCTCTCTTTAGATGGTTTTTAAGACATCTGTAGTATGATATGCAATATTGACAAGTGAGAACAAGCTGAATGAACATTTGCTTTTCTTACAGAAAAAGACATTATATGTCACTGTTGTAAGGATGTTTTAAATATGAAATATTTCAGAAGATGCTAAATTATTTTTAAAAAAGAGAGAGAACATTTCACTTGGTGGGGATAAGTATGGGATGAGGTTCATCATTATTTAATTGGCCCATGAACTTAATAACTGAATAACTAATTATCAAAGTTCACATAGGTTTAATTTCACTGCAAAACACAAAATCGCTGCTTGTGATTTCGCCTCAGCTCAAATAAAATACGTGCAGGAAATGCTGGATACAGACACCATCTGCTATGTTCTGAATGTTTGTGTCCCTCAAATTTCTGTGTTGAAAACCTACTGTTCCAGGTGATGGTGTTAGGAGGTGGGGCCTTTGGGAGGAGATTAGGTCCTAAGGGCAGAGCCCTCATGGTGGGATTACTGCTTTTATAAAAGACACTCTCAAGAGACCCCTTGCTCTTTCCACCTTGTGAGCAGAGAGCAAGGCATTGGAGTCCATTTCTGCTGTTGATAAGCTCCATAGTCTATGTTTTGTTATAGCAGCCCTCGTGGACCAAGACACCATCTTTGGATGTGCTTGTCAGATCTCATTTAGAGATCAAAATTACCCACCAAGAATTTTAATCTTCATCTAACACTAGTGTAAAACCATGGTACATTAAAAGAACACTTCAAAATGCTTTACTAATTTTATAATTTGGTAGTCTTATATATATAAGATTTATGTCACTGCTATATTACAGTAAGACACTAAACCGTGAATATAATGCAAACAAAAATGTCCTATTTGGATATTAATAAGACTTTAATTACATACAATTATACATTACATAATCTAAAACTACATGAATGTACTTTTTCTGTTTATATTTTTTAAAGTACACAACCAACTTTATAGCTTCCCAAAATTGTATATGACAATTTATATCTCTTTTTCTTGTGTAGATTGGGAAGAGATTCCTTTTTGTTCACAGATATTGAACTTCTTTGTAACCTCCTAGAGCTGTAGAACTCAAGCCCATGTAATTATTATCAGACAAGGGAAGCGACTCCTGAAATTGTGTGGCTCATGAATTTCTTTGTGTTGTCATCAACACTGGTAGAATAGGTTATTAAACTGAGCAATGGCTGCTACCCCTGATTAATACCATGTGACAGAGTTTAAATCCTTTCCTATTCAGCCATGTAATACACACACTTCCCAGTCACTGGCTTATGGGATTTTAGGTGACTTGTAGCTCTCTGGTGTTATTTTATCATATCTCAGAGGCTCTACTCTTTACTTTTTCCTTCTTTTCTCTTTTTTAATCTCACAAATAAAACTAAACACATCTACTTATCATGAAATATTAATCACTGGTGTTTCCAATAAAACTTTATCAAAAATTATTTCAAGTGAATACAGTTGAAAATATGTTTCTTAAATAATATTAGGCTTTGAAGCTGCTATAATTACTTCATTTAACAAAATAAGCTTTAATTATTTTCTTTTCAAATTGAAAAATTCCTATAACTTTCTATAGGAATCAAAAAAAGCTATATTTTCAAGGTGGCTTCTAACATTACAGGGCTATTTAAGTACTCATATATCTATTTGAGAAACTAATATATATATACATATATAAGCAGAGAAGGAAGACATTTCACATTCTAGAAGAAATGAACGGCAGAGTTTCACAGCATGTATTTTAGAGAGATTTATTCCTGGTATATTCACTCTTAGGTTGGAATGTGCAAGGTGAATTCTACAGCAGTACAATTTAATTCAAAGAGTAAATGCTCTCAAAATTGTAATAAAATTAAATCAATGCTAGGTGTTCCCTCCCCTGTTCTAATTTCTCCCTTATATTAACAAATGCAAATTCTCTCCCCACCCTCCCCCATATACCTGAGCAGTAGATATGATTCTTTGCCCAGGGTATTTTGAGAAAACATTTTGTGGTAAGGTATAATTCACAGCCTCACAACTCCACACTTAGACAAAGCAGTTTTCTTCATTTTCAAAGGTAACAACAGTTCCACTCTGAATGCTTTTGAGAAAAAAGCATCAGGTAAACCAAAACAATTCAAAAAAAAAAAAGATAACAGATTACATATAAATAAAAAGGTGAAATTTTCCACAATAGCTTTCAAAATGTCTAAACGTTTTGGCAGTAAGAAGGGTCAATTTACAAGCATGTCAACATTATATAAAATGTATTAGGTATCCATTTCAGAACTTAATCTTTCCACTTCACTCCCTGAGAAGGATTTAAACCCATTGCTTTGTTTTCTTTCTTGCTAGAACCCCTTTGTGCTATTATGTATTTCCTCTCTGATCATTTCTTTCTAGTCTCTAATACCTATGTAACATTTGTTTGCACCAAGGTTACACCTTAATTTCACAGACCTTTTCTAGGTCAGCTTAATTAAATTATTGTAAATACTGTAAATTTATTTTAAAGTTTTTAATTGAAATATAGTTGACATACAATATTATTTTAGTTTTAGGTGTACTACCTAGTGATTTGACATTTGCATACATTATTAAATGACCACCACGGTAAGTCTAGTAACCATCTATCCCCATACAAAATTATTAAAATATTATTGACCAAATTTCTTATGCTGTATATAACATCCCCATGGCTTATTTATCTTGTAACTGGAGGTCTGTACCTTTAATCCTCTTCACCTATTTTGCCCACCTTCCCATCTTCTTCCCTTCTAACAACTACTCGTTTGTTCCCTGTATTGGTGAGTCTGTTTTTGTTATATTTTGCTTGTTTGTTTGTTTTGTTTTTTAGATTCCACATATAAGTGAGATCATGAAGTAATTTGTCTTTTGCTGTCTGACTTATTTCACTTAGCATAATACCCTCTAGATCCATTCATGTTGCTGCAAATGGCAAGATTTCATTTTTTATGGCTGAGTAATATTCCACTGCATCTATAAACCACATCCAGGAAGAAGTTATTTTTAAAAATTAGATGTTCATTTACTAACTCCGTCTCTTTATCTGTTACCCTCTCTTTTTCTCTATCATATATATATAAATATATGTAAAATATATGTTACCCTCTCTTTTTCTCTATCATATATATTAATATATATCATATATATAAATATATACCATACATATATGCATAAATATATTCATACAAGAAAACGTTGAAAAGTACTTCAGACAGTTGACCTAGCTATCTGGGGATAATAGGTGTGTTAGTTTTCTAGACCTGCTGCAACAAATTTCTGCAAACCGGGTAGCTTAAAACAACAGAAATGTCTTCTCTCACAGTTCTGGAGGCCAGATGTTCAAAGGCGTCAAGCAGGGTCACACACCCTCCCAAGACTCTAGGGGAGTATCTTTTCTTGCCTCTTTCGGTTTGTGGTGGCTCTGGGCATCCCTAGGCTTATGGGAGCATAACTCCAATCTCTGCCTCCGTTTTCACATGGTCTTCTCCCTATGTCTTTGTGTCTTCTCTTCTTTTTTTTTTTTTTGAGGTACGCGGGCCTCTCACCGTTGTGGCCTCTGCCGTTGCGGAGCACAGGCTCCGGACGCGCAGGCCCAGCGGCCATGGCTCATGGGCTCAGCCGCTCTGCGGCATGTGGGATCTTCCCGGACCGGGGCACGAACCCGCGTCCCCTGCATCGGCAGGCGGACTCTCAACCACTGCACCACCAGGGAAGCCCTGTGTCTTCTCTTCTTACAAGGACACTACTCATGGGATTTAAGTCCCATCCTAATCCAGGTTGATTTAAACTAGAGAGCCTTAACTTTGCAAAGATCCTATTTCTTAATAAGGTCATATTTGGAAGGTCCTGGTGGATATGAATCTGTGGGGGGGACATTTGTCAACCAACTATAGTGTGATTACTGCTGACTTTCGTTTTCTTCTTTGTGCTGTAATTCCCTTTTCTATGCCTGGGTATTGTTTTCATAACTGAAAATTTGAGGATTTATAGTTTTGGAAAAATATATATAATTAGACGTGGGTATTCAAGGAATGAAAAGATGCAGATGGACATTAGAATTAGAAAGTCCTATTAATATTGGATGGAGCTCTGGATAGTTAAGCCATCTTCTTGGATGTTATTCTTCTTGTTCCAGGCACTGGTTTTTAGGACACCGAGTCCAACTTCTCACTGGTTTTTTAGTAGAGAAATAAAAATCAAATGCACAGTGAGATGTCACTACAAATCCACTAGATTAGCCAACTTATTTTTTAATGGAAAAAAATATTGGTGAAGATATAGAGAAATAGTAATTTTCATGTATTGGTGGTGGGAATGTAAAATGCTGCAGTCTGTGTGGAAAACAGTTTGACAGTTACTCAATAAGTTAAACATAGGATTACCATAATACCCAGCAATTCCACTGCTGGGTGTATACACACGAGAATTTAAAAAAAAAGAAAAAAAGATATCTCTTTCAAAAAATGTGTCCATTCAATCCAAGATGTCCATTTTATCTAATGACTGATGGCATAAAGTTGTTTATAATATCCCCTTTCATATCTCTAAAATGCTGCTCTTTCATGCCAGCTATTTACTTCTTTATTGTGTCTTTATATTTAAAGCATGTCTCTTATGGCCAGCACATAATTGATCTTACTTTTTTTATTCATTATAACATGATTTGATTGGAGTGTTTGATATTTAAGGTAATTATCAATATAGTTAGATTTACATTCACAATTTTACAATTTATTTTCCTTTTGTTTCATCTGTTTTCTGTGTCTCTTTTTGTGTCTTCTATTTAATCTATCTATTGAGAGGTTTAGCTATACCTCTTTGCATTATACCATGGTGGTTGCTCTACAGATAAAAACTTACATCCTTAACTTTGTGCAATCTACTTAGAGTTGTGTCACTTAATGGGAAATGTAGAAAACTTAACAAACATAGGCTATTATCCATCCCCCATTATTTATATGATGATTTATATTTTTATTAGATGTACATACTTTATCATCATAAGACAGTGCTATGTTTTTCATTTTAAACATTTTAAGAATCTTGAGGTTTATAAAACCTAGTAAAACCAAATGGTCTCCTTGGTAGCACCAGATAACCTTAGATGGGTAATTGCCAAAATCCTTCATGTGACAACACGTTACACCAGGACAAGTTGGCTGTAATACTGAGGAAACACTGGTGGAGAAACTTTTCTGATCTAGCAGTGGACGTTGCCTTCACATACCTTCTTTTTAAGCAATGTAATCCTGGTAACCTTATAAAGGTGAAGTATAGGGAACCACTGAGCACCTCCAAATGGATTTTTAGCAATTACTTCCCACTATGGATTTTGATTATGTACTAGCAACAGTATGTTTATTTTTGCTCAGTCTGAAGCATTCAGTAATCAGAATGTCATGACATTTACAGAGTCTGAAAGCTGTTATTTTTTAGTTTCCTTAACTAGGGCATTCCAATTTATCTATCTGGTGATAAGGAAACCCAATTTACTGGGACAAGTTTTCATGAATTATGTATATACAAGGCTCTACTCCTTACTCAAAGAGACTGTACTCTCCTTATTAACTCCCTCCCCCAAACTCTGATAGGTCAGCATGGTTGCAGATTTTGTTTGTTTTTAACCATGTTCAGCTGTGCAAGAATAGATGCAGTACAAAGCAAACAAAGAGATTTAACTACAGGATTTTTTTTATGGTAGGTATTAAAATGGAAGATATATATATTTCTTTTGATACATTTTAATATGTTATAATATTATATAATATATTATATATAGAAAGAGAGTGAGAGATTGATTCAAGAACAGAACAATTTACAGAAAATTTAGAAAATGATATATTACATTCAGTAAATTATCTAGTGATAAATGGTGTATATATATATATATATATATGTGTATATATATATATGGAGCATGAAACTTTAACCCTCTAACAATCTGAAAGTCAAATTAGGTCTTTTTTCAAATTATTTGAGGTGTAGTCATTTTGAGTTTCTGCATATTTTAAGACAATAAGATATAAAATTACAAGCTCACAGAGCTACCACGTAGGAAACTCAAACAAAACCTAATATGCTGTTTATTGCTAGCTTAGTTTACCTTATTTTCACTCAAGCAGAGTTTTGTTTTGTTTCTCCATGATATAGTCCACAAAATCTTACAGGGCATTACAGGAGTGTTTCTTAGGCCACCTACAGAAATCGACTTTGTTATGATTCTGATCTCTGCTTAGTTATGAGGCAACACCTTTCCCATGGCAGTAATGACGCCTTAATCATTCCCTCCCCTCATACTCTGCAGCCAGCTAAACTTCACCAACTATATGAAAATAAACTGTTTAGAACACCACTTGCATTCATTACTGCTTTAATAGAAAAGAAATTGCAAGTAAGATTACTCCTATTACATGGAGAATGTTGCTAAATGGATTCATTTTACAGCAGGTGGTTCAAATTCTACCCACCCAATTAGCATATACAGAAACTACTCCTTAGAAAATGAGCAAACATAAGAGACATAAATTTGATCACCTTTTAAGTCTTTAGATAATCGTACTTATATTTTAAATAATCTATTAAAAGATAAGAGAAAAATAAAGCTCATTTAAAAAATGACCCATTGTTGCATATCAACATTTGCAAAGTGTTTATATATTTCCTCAGACTTATTCAATATTTATTGATTTAATTATATTCTACTCTAAAGAAAATTTTAAAGCAGCTTTATTATTCAATATTTAATTCTTTCAACCAATAAATATTTACCACATAAATTGCATAGGTAGGCACCATGCCTGTACTAAGGATCCAGTGGTAAACAAAATATACATGCCCTTGATGTAAGTCAGTTATGTAAACAGTAGAGCAAAACAAAATAAAACACAACATGAAAGATAAGAAAAAGCAAAATCAATTAGGTAATTTAGATGAGTTTGAGAGTAAATATAAAATCTTTAAATGAATAATATGAATTCTACACATTTACTAGACAATAGGTGTTTCATAGACATCAAGAAGTAGATGAATAATCAGTAATCAATTTGAAAATCTTTGTGAGGTAAAAATACATAAATATTATTATGCTAAGCATGGCTAACATTCATAAGGAGGCAAAAGTGCTACTAAAAATTATTTTCAATAAAAACAGTGATACAGGGATTTCCCTGGTGGTCCATTGGTTAAGACTGAGCTTCCGCTGCAGGGGGCACAGGTTCAATCCCTGGTCTGGGAACTAAGATCCTGCAAGCCACATGGCACAGCCTAAAATAAAACAAGTAAAAATATTTTCAAAAAAAAAAAAAAACAGAGATACATATGTCTATTTCTCATACTTATGAATAGCAATGTGTTCTTAAGACATACAGCAAAGGAAAGTAAATAAAAGTATCACTTGCGATATTTCTTCCTGTGTTGTTCAGTACGGTAGCGATTAGCCACATGCAGTTATTTAAAATTAAAATTAAATTAATTAAAATTAGTTAGAAATTCAGTTCCTCAGCTGCATTGGACACATTTCAAGTGTTCAAATAATCATCTCAGAATGTTCTATTGCATGTCTGGCTCTGATCTAGACAATCTATTCAAACATGCACCTAAAACTTCAAAACATATGAAAAAAACATTCCATCAGTGAAACATTTTGGACATTCTTTTGAATACTGTTGTACCATTTCTAGTTCAGTTTGTTTATTTTTGTGATTCTTTAATTTTTCCTATGGTCTATGTATTCATTCACTATCTTCCTTCATTTACATTTATCTTTAGTTTTTCTCTTCTTTGAATCAAACCTTCTAGTTACTTATTGTAATGAGAGTCTGCATTTCTGCACTGCCCACTGCTAGGCTATATGGAGATAACATCACACACACACAATCAATTTAATTAAATGCTATAATATTTTGTCAGATAATGTGTCAGAGTCAGTTCATTAATTGTAAAGAATGACCGCATAATGTACAGATATTACTAATATGGGAAAATGAGTGTGGAACATATGGGAAATCTCTGTGCTATCTTTCTATAAATTAAAACTGTTGTAAATTTAAAATTTATTTATTTATTTTTAAATCAGCAGACATGGAGAGATTGTGGTTTATTTTCAGCTGGGGCAAGAAGGATAAAATCCAGTAATTTTATCCTCTTCCGGGCTGTTGTCATTTTATGATGAAGTAACACCTACTTGGCATGAATATGTAACAGATGAAACTCTCTACCCCAGATGGTTGACTCCAAGGAAGTACCTCTATTTCCACACTTGTCAAACCCATCATCGGCCATATTGGCCATAGCTTCATATAGTACTAAAGTAAATACTAAAATTGCATAAATTCTCAAGACAAATGGGGGGAGGATCTTAACTGTGCACAAACTGTGCTCTAATCTCAAGAAAGGCTTGTAAAAATGTTTTAAGAAAAACAAAAAGGAATTTAGTCTTATGAGCCTGCAATTCTACTACTGTTGTAAATACTCAAAATAAATGAATGATATGCTCACCTAAAGACTTAGATAAGAATATGTATAGCAGCATTAATTCAAAAGTGTCAAAATTAATCCCAACCCAAGTTTTATCAATAGTGAAATACATACTTAAAAGTGTAGTTCATTCATACAATGGGACACTATACAAGGAAAAACCTACAGCTCCATGCAAAAAGTATAGCTAAACATCCTAATCATGGTGCTAATTGAAAGAAGCCATACACTAAAAATGCGTGCCAAGACACTCATATAGATAAAATTCAAAACAGGCAGAGCTAACCCATGTGTTAGAAGGCAGAATAATAGTCTCATTTAGAAGGATGCAGTAGGAGAGTGAATGGGACAAAGAAACACAAGAAAGGCTTGGGGTGTTAGTAATGTCTCAGTCTTTGACTTTGTGGGCTGTTACTCAGATACATTTCTGTTGAGAAAATTCAATGACATATATATTTATATTCTGCATAATTCTTCAATTAAAGCAAAATTGAAAGGGGATGGGAAAAGTATTATGTCATTAGGTGGAAGTAACCATAGAATGGAAATGAAAGACTTTATTTTTTAAGGGTTTTGTTGTTGTTGTTGTTTTTGTTTCTTGTTTTCTTTTTGGCTGCATGCCATGTGGGATCTTAGTTCCCCGACCAGGGATTGAACTTGCACCCCTTGTATTGGAAGCTCAGAGCCTTAACCACTGGACCTCTGGGGAAGTCCCATGACATGAAAGACTTCAAATACATTTTTATTCATCATAGAAACTTTCCCTACAAAGTGAAAGAGGTATAATTAACTATATTAACCATATGGAATTTTATGGAACTTTGGATATCTATTAATGAATTGAATAAATAAAGTCAGATTGAAATATGTGATGCTGCTTTCTAGGGAGAGATATGGGAGAAACTGAATAGGTACTAACTGCACAATTCTTCTCATAAGCTTCATGAATCCTATATCGCATTCCAAATCATTTGGGGGAACCTCCAAGTTTGTAAATCCTCGTTAGTGTGTTAAAGAAGCAAATTATGTTGTCTTAAAGGTTAATGGAAAGTAGTGGAATAAGAGTAATGGTATTCAGTCTTGCAGTTAAACCCTAGGAAAGAGGCACAAAGACATCAGGCATGGCAGTAAGAAAATAATGAGTGCGTGTAGACTCAAGGGAAGTCTAAGTTCTTTGCTATAATGCAGTGCTCTTGACAGTTAGACAAGGACTGTCTCAGACTGAAGCTGGAAATGGTTTGAGGCTTGGGTTGAGTGTTAAAAAGTAAACTTAGTCCAAATTGTGAGGTGTCATTTATCCCACGCTAAAATGTGTACACTCTATTCAGTCTTCTCATTTCTGTGTTTTAGAAAGTTAGTTCTGGTAACAGGAATTCATTGTTGATCCGAGATAGTGAGATATAAGCTGCTTCTGATTGGTTCCTATTAAAATAGCAAAATAGATTGATTTGCAAAACTTCCCAACCATAGCAGTTAGAGAAAAAATATATTAGGATAGAGCATCTCTAAGTTATGTCGTTAACTGTTACTTAATTGATAGAAGAGAAGGGTAGGCAAATCACCCACCTCCCCTGAAAAAAAGTGATGAGTCATTTCTGTTGCTCCGGGTGCCCAGTGACATTTCTGCAGATACTTCATGTCCTGAAGAACCTCAGCCACTTAGCTCCAATTCACCAAATTAGCAGTGATATGAGTCTAGGGACATGATCCATTTCCAGATAACACTGGGAAAATTATAAGGTATTTAACAGAGAGTTAACATTTAAATCAAGGATGCGTTTTATAGTGAAAGAAACACTCAATTATTTGAATATATTCGTTAAAAAAATTAAATAACTAGGTTGAGTGCAGTGAGTCAGGAATACTGGATGCTTACCGTAAGGGACGTATAAGATAGTATGAAATGTCAAATGACAAAACTAAAACAATTTAGTGATGAGTTTGATGTCCTTTATTAAAGGAAAACAACCATGGACTGGGGGAGTACAGTGCCTGGCAAGCAGTGGAGAACCCTTCCTGAGGGATTTGGGGCAAGACCAAGTTTTACGGAGCATTAGAAGATACAAGCAAAACAGGGCGTGACTGGCTAGGAGGTCCGGGATTTTCTTGTAGGGTATCAGGTTCTATTTTCCAGGGTAAGGGGAGCTAGTAAGGCTGAGTTGGAGGATGGTGATTGGTGCATTTTGTTTCTTTGACAGGCTGATTTAGGTGTAGATTTGCGACGTGGGCTGGGCCACTGGGGCAGCCATTTTGTGGGTCTTCATATATATGAGTTAACTCTCAGAAAGAAAAACATGTACACAAATGGCCAAATAACCAAAGTTCAGAGATACAGCTCAATGGCAGATGCCATTTGCACTCAGTGGATCTGGAAACGAAGGCTCTTGGGCAAAATGTGCTTTCATCTCGCTCTGACAGATGTTTCCTATTTTAAGCATATGATTATTTTTGTAAAGTTCCCTCAAATACTGTAAGGAATAAGTATCTAGCTTTGCATAGTTAAAATATGTAATGTTTGATTCTAACACTATTTCTGTGGTCCTACAATCTTATTTCCATTGAAAGGGAATGGTTTCTTCCTAATTCCACTATAAATTAAATACATTAATCTGAACAATGAAAATTGCATTTCAGCTTATGCCCTCACAAGAGAAATTATAACACATCATTTCCTAACTTTTTATATTTGTCATGCTTCCTTTTGGTTTTCCTCTGCTTCCCGCTCATAGAAATGAAAGGCTATTCTGATCTTTTTTTTTTACATGAATACCGTATCATTGTTATTCCAGGATATAATGGTTGCGTTTTCTCCCATTATTTTGAAATTTCATTCCAATGGAGATTGTTTCATTTTATGAAACTCTCTGGTTTAAGTTTTTCTTTGAACCTGATTCTGATGGGAAATTTTAACAAAACAAAATACTTACATTTCAATAGTCATTGCTAATTCCATGATGTGCTATTTTCAAGTGAATAAAATTTTCATTTTAATTCATAGCAATTGTTAAAAATATGTCTTCTTTTTCTATTTTAAGGTAAAATTGTGCTTTACTTCTCGATACCTATTTAGATAGACTACCTAAAGTGACTGTGTAGGAATAAATAATGACTATTTGATTCTGAAAAAATAACAAACAAAAAGGCAAGCAGAGGAAGAGTTGAATTAATAATATTTCTTCACAGAGTTAATTCCAAATACATACTGTGTTTTCTCCACAGTTTTCACACAAAACTAAGACAACTGGTATAAACTAAACATCAGTCAATCTGTGGATGATTTGGTCTATTATGCAAAAATTTCTTTTGAATTTTTAAATCAGATTAATTGGAAAAATACAAAACAATCTTAATCAAGAGTTTTCTCAGATATTAGTTGATATAAAATTAATTCAAATTTAGTTTTAAGAAAAAATAATTTTGGTTCATGTAACTGGTTGGTATCAGGTCAGGGACTTGAAGCCTTAGCATGAAGACAGTATCTTTCATTATTTGCTTCTGATTTTCCTGGATTAGCTTTGCTCTTTGACAGTTCTCCCCTCATAGTTGTTACCAGCAACTGTAGTCTTACGTAATTTTATGGTTAAGAATCCTAGACTACAAAGCAAGCCTTTTTCTGAATAACTCCAGAGAACTTTCTGAAATTGATTCTAAATGAACTAGCATAGATGATGTGACAATATCTAAAGCATTGAAATGGAATGGAATAACTGGCTTAGCTTGTGCCTAGAACATGGCATTTTAGTTTTAAATATTATTGGTAAATTGGCACAGCACTATGGAAAAGAGTATGGAGGTTCCCCCCAAAGTGATAGAAAAAATAAAATATTTTTCCTCAAGAAAAAAAAAAAAATAGAACTCCATTTGATCCAGCAATCCCACTCTTCAGTATATAGCCAAAGGAAAAGAAGACAGGTTATCAAAGACATATCTGCATACACATGTTCATTACAGCACTATTCACAGTCAGCAAATATGTAAACATCTTGTGTCTATCAAATGATGAATTAACTAGAAAAAAGTTGTGGTATATATCTATACAGTCTTCCCTCAGAATCCAAGGGGGATTGGTTTCAGGACCCACCTTGGATACAAAAATCCACAGATGCTCAAATCCTATCATTGGCCCTCTGAATCCACAGGTTCCTTATCTGTGGAGCCAACCAATTGAATATCATCAAACATAGTACACAATCCAGATATGGAACTCACAGATAAGGGGAGCCAATGGTATATTTATTGAAAAAATCTGCATATAAATGGACTTTTGCAGTTCAAATCCATGTTGTTCAAGGGTCAACTGAATATATATATATATATATATATATATATATATATATATATTTGCCTCTAAGTCAAAGTTCATAAACTAGAGTGTCGGTGAGCAGCCCATGGCCATCATAGGCAGATATAGGTGAATACCAAAATTAAATGGATATGCTCTTTTATTAGCATTTTTAAAAATCCTGTACAGGAATGCATGTGTGTAAAATATAATATATTAGAGATTTTAAGCCAGATCAATAAACTACCATTTATTGATAAATTATGTGCTAAGAGTGCTACATATAATTCTGTATATCCTGTGTCATTTTCAAAAGAATATAGACTGGCATTTTGATGAGAAACATTAGTTCGATTAAATTAAGATTTATTCTAAACACGCAATTTAAAAACTACCTTTAATAGAATACCTAATCATTTATGCTAATTCATTCTCAAGTATAAAGAACACACAGGGGAAATTATTAGTTGAAGAGTGAGACAATATTTTTTATTTGTATAATTTTGATAATATAAAATCACTGATAAACTATATAAAGGTGTAAAAAATCATACTGGAGTGCTAAGTTTTCATGCAAATAGAATGATGCATTCTGTGAAAATTATGCTTACTTATCAAAATTATTTGCCCTTATGGAAGCAAATCTTATATGCAATAATATTACAACTGTGGAATACAAAACAGAAAGCACTGCAATAAAATAAAAGCTGAAAGAAACTTACAATAATATCAATAGTTTTGATTTTCAAGATATGTTGATTTTTCCTTAAAGCAGAGAATATGGGTATGCATACCTGCAGGCAGTTGGTGAATGTGGTGAACTAGTCATCTGGTAAACCAGGGATGGTCGTGACCTCATTGAAACAAATATATCTCTTAACTATAGAAGAAATCCCACATTCAGTGACAACAATGTAGGAAAAGAAATATCAAAAAGGGTAATATAAAAGGCAATTTGTCTTATTTTCAGACTTACTGAAAATGCTGAGGAAAACATATAGTCTCCAATGTGTATATTACTTCTCTTCTATCTACTCTTCTCTCTTTGGGGGGTTGATTTCAGATGTTCATATGTAGAAATCACCAGTTTTTTGTTAGCATAGGCAGAGTTTTGTAAGACATAAAAGTTAAACTAAAGGTTTTCTCTAAAGTAGCAATGAGATGCAAAACTTGCTTAATTCAAGCAATTCTTACTTTTTTTCTAAATTAACCTATTAGTGACTTATTGTAACGCATTGTTAACTGTATACTAAACTAGTTTTTACCTTTAAAGAGAAATGTCTATAATGACTATATGAACACACTACAATTAATTCAAATATGTAAGTGTAGAATTAACTGTTTAATAACATCTTCAATAGTATATATTTGAATAATTATTTTTACTAAAATACAAACCTGAGATATATTTGATTGTTCAAACTCTAACTGCATGAAAGATGTAAGTATAGCCTTTTGAGATTGTGCCACTCATGTTACAGGCTTATCTTATTCACACACATGAAATCCGTAAAGCCCAAAATTAATCCCTAAGGCATGTTAATGTGCTTCTTTGACAACCCTTATCAACTATAACAAGGTATTTAAATTGCAGATACCCTGCTGAGTGAATATTCAAAAGACACTTGGCAACTCTACACCAGAACACCAGATGCTCCTTACAGAACGTTACTTGTTTTATTTTGTGATTTATGAAAGATTGATTTAGTTTCGTATTTTCATGGCACTAGAGAGAGAAAAACGAAGGAAGGAAGGAAGGAAGGTGGGGGGAGGGGGAGGGAGGAAGTAAGGGAAGTCACTCAGACGTCCAGTCAATCATATGTCAGACACTTTTACATTCTTTCCCTCAAAACTGTTATATGAACACACATCTTCATGCCTCTCTCACCTTTTCTCTCACTGCCTTAACTTGTCTCTTTTTGTGGCCCCACTTGACTCTTTGATGTGGAAATTTCTGATTTTCCAGTCTTTCCATGGCACTCTTGATTGAAATTATTTTAAGTTGCTAAAATTTAAGTATAACTGTTTTTATTTTACTTTATTTTAATATTAGTTAAGTAACTTGCCTTCTGTCTTAAAAAAAAACAGGTGGGCTTCCCTGGTGGTGCAGTGGTTGAGAGTCCTCCTGCCGATACAGGGGACACGGGTTCGTGCCCCGGTCCGGGAAGATCCCACATGCCGCGGAGCGGCTGGGTCTGTGAGCCATGGCCGCTGGGCCTGCCCGTCTGGAGCCTGTGCTCCATGGCGGGAGAGGCCACAGCGGTGAAAGGCCCGCGTACAGGAAAAAAAAAAAAAAGAAAAAAAAACAGATGTTGTTTTTGCTTACCCAAAAGGAACTGATTTACACCCTTTGGGGCTTATGATATTCTTGATAATTGATGATTATAAGGTGATTTTTTTTCCCCAAAGACAGCAATAGAAAATTTTAGTAATCAAGCGATTCCCCAGGGAGCAGGGAGGAGAACCATTCTTCTAACGTACCACAAGCTCTGAATACAGGTCTATCCCTTCCCTCTCATTACTGTGCATTTCCTTGAACAGGAAGCCACAGCAGGATACAATGAAATAACCACGGGTGTCAGAGTCTGACAGACTTGGTCTTAATCCCATTTCCACCTCATCTTGGCCTGCATACTTTACATACTCTCAGCCTCAAATTTCTCTCTCATAATTGACAGAACAATGCCTGCTTCTCAGGGTTGATCGAAAAATTGCTAAGACGAACTTTAAATGAGTTGACAGCACATTAAAAAGAGAGCAGTCCTTGACGTCTATCTTTTGATTATAATTTACTATGATTATTTCAGTCTTTCCCAACTACCTATTTTTTTAAATTTAGGTTTTTTTTTAAAGCAGGGGCATGAAATATGGGGATAATGAAGGGAACTGAAAAAGGAAACTCAAGAGATTATAAATAGATATGAGTGAGTTTTCCATTCACATAAACTGCTACATTAAGATTTTAGCAAGTGCTTCCCTGGTGGCGCAGTGGTTAATAATCTGCCTGCCAGTTCAGGGGACACAGGTTGGAGCCCTGGCCTGGGAAGATCCCACATGCTGCAGAGCAACTAAGCCCGTGCACCACAAGTACTGAGCCTGCCCTCTAGAGCCCACGAGCCCCAACTACTGAGCCCGTGCACCACAACAATTGAATCCTGCGCTCTGCAACAAGAGTAGCCACCGTAATGAGAAGCCCCGCACACCGCAACAAAGAGTAGTCCCCGCTGGCTGCAACTAGAGAAAGCCCGCATGCAGCAATGAAGACCCAACGCAGCCAAAAATAAATTAATTAATTAACTGGAAAAAAAGATTTTAGCAAAGGTTTATGGCTACTCAGAATTGAATATTTGTCCTTGCTGACCTGGCTTCCTCACTAACTCTTAACCTCCACCCTCTGCTTTCACCAATCTGTGCCCAGTACTTGAGTCATAACAATCCAAAGCAGCACTTCTAGTCAACAAGAAAGACTCCTTTTGTACATAAATCCAAAGACTCCAAGATTGTTTTAAACTCTCCCATTTGGAATATGGACTCTGAAGCTTTCTAACCCATTGTACTTCTTTTTTTCATATATTTGAATTTTTGTGGTAAAATATACGTAACATACAACTTGCATTTGAACTGTTATTAAGTGTATAATTCAGTGGAATTAGTTGCAAGCATCATCATTATTTCCAAATAGTTTCATCACCCCAGAGTCTCTAAGGCCATTTTGCTCATTTCCCCTCACCCTAGCCCCTGGTAAAGTTTATTCTATTTTCTATCTCTATGAGTTTCCCTATTCTAAGTATTCTATGCAAGTGGAATCATACAATATTTGTCCGTTTGTGTCTGGCTTATTTCACTTAGCATATGCTTTTGTAGTTCATGTATGTTGTAGCCTGTATGAGAACTTCATCACTTTCTTATGGTTGAATAATATTTCACTGTATGTACATACCATTGTATTGGTTTTCTAGGCTGTTATAACAAAAGGCCACAAACTAGGTGGCTTGAACAACAGAAATTTATTGTCTTACAGTTCTGGAGGCTGGGGGTCCATAATAAGCAGCCAGCAGGGTTGGTTCCTTCTGAGAGCTGTGAGGAAGGATGTAATCCAGGCTTTTCTCCTTGGCTCATAGATGGTCATTTTCTCCTTTTGCCTCTTTATACTGTCTTCCCTCTCTGCATGTCTATCTCCAAATTTCCCACTTGTATAAGGACACCATTCATGCTGGATTAAGGGCTCAACCTACTCCAGTATGATCTCATCTTAACTAATTACTTTTCCAACCACGCTATTTTTAAATAAGATCACATTTTGAGATACTAGAGGTTAGGAATTTTGGAAGTACAAAATTAAACCCGAAACAATCACTTTTTATTTTATCCATCCATCTATCTGTTGATAGACACTTGGGTTGTTTCCACTTTGGGGCTATTGTTAATAATATTGCAGAGAATATTGGCACACAAGTTATCTATTGCGCCTCTATTTCCAATTCTTTTGGGTATATATACCTAGGAATAGAACATATGGACCATATGGTAATTCTATGTTTAGCTTATTGAGGAGCTACCTTTTTCAGAGAGCTCCATCATTTTACATTTTCACCAGCAATGTATGAGCATTCCGATTTCTCCACATCATTACCAATACTTGCTATTTTCTGCTTTTTTAAATTATAGCTATACTAGAAGATGTAAAGTCATAGACAATTGTGCTTATGAGCTGCATTGCCCTAATGATTAATGAAGTTGAGCATCTTTTCATGCACTTATTGGCCATTTGTATATCTTCCTTGGAGAAATATTTATTCAATTTCTTTGCCCATTTTTAAACTGAATTTTTTCTATATTCTGTTGAGTTTTAGGAATTCTTTATATATTCTTGATATTAAACCCTTATCATATGTGATTTGAAAGTATTTTATCCTATTCCATAGACTGTGCTTTCACAGTCTTTCTAATGTCCTTTTATGAACAAAAGCTTTTATTTTTATATTTATCACTTTTTTTCTTTTGGTGTCAACTAAGAATCTATTGCCAAATCCAGGGTAATGAAGATGTATGCCTATATTTTCTTCTAAGAGTATTAAGGTTTTAGCACTTATTAGGTCATTGATCTATTTTTTTTTGACATCTTTATTGGAGTATAATTGCTTTACATTGTTGTGTTAGTTTCTGCTGTATAACAAAGTGAATCAACTATACGTATACATATATCCCCATATCTCCTCCCTCTTGCATCTCCCTCCCACCCTCCCTATCCCAACCCTCTAGATGGTCACAAAGCACTGAGCTGATCTCCCTGTGCTATGCGGCTGCTTCCCACTAGCTAGCTGTTTTACATTTGGTACTGTATATATGTCTATGCCACTCTCTCACTTCGTCCCAGATTACACTTCCCCTTCCCCATGTCCTTAAGGCCACTCTCTAGTTCTGTGTCTTTATTCCTGTCCTGCCCCTAGGTTCTTCAGAACCACTTTTTTTTTTTTTTAGATTCCATATATATGTGTTAGCATACCATATTTGTTTTTCTCTTTCTGATTTACTTTACTCTGTACGACGGATTCTAGATTCATCCACCTCACTAAAAATAACTCAATTTTGTTTCATTTTATGGCTAAGTAATATTCCATTGTATATATGTGCCACATCTTCTTTATCCATTAATCTGTCAGTGGACACTTAGGTTGCTTCCATGTCCTGGCTATTGTAAATAGTGCAGCAATGAACATTGGGGTACATGACTCTTTTTGACTTATGGTTTTCTCAGGGTATATGCCCAGGAGTGGGATTGCTGGGTCATGTGGTATTTCTATTTTTAGTTTTTTAAGGAAGCACCATACTGTTCTCCATAGTGGTTGTATCAATATACATTCCCACCAACAGTGTAGGAGGGTTCCCTTTTCTCCACACCCTATACAGAATTTATTGTTTGTAGATTTTTTGATGATGGCCATTCTGACTGGTGTGAGATGATACCTCATTTGTAGTTTTGATTTGCATTCTCTAATGATTAATGATGTTGAACATCTTTTCATGTGTTTGTTGGCAATCTGTATATCTTCTTTGGAGAAATGTCTATTTAGGTCTTCTGCCCATTTTTGGACTGAGTCGTTTGTTTTTTGATATTGAGCTGCATGAGCTGCTTGTATATTTTGGAGATTAATCCTTTGTCAGTTGCTTCATTTGCAAATATTTTCTCCCATTCTGAGGGTTGCCTTTTCGTCTTGTTTATGGTTTCCTTTGTTATGCATAAGCTTTTAAGTTTCATTAGGTCCCATTTGTTTATTTTTGTTTTTATTTCCATTTCTCTAGGAGGTGGGTCAAAAAGGATCTTGCTGTGATTTATGTCATAGAGTGTTCTGCCTAAGTTTTCCTCTAAGAGTTTTACAGTGTCTGGCCTTACATTTAGGTTTTAATCCATTTTGAGTTTATTTTTGTGTATGGTGTTAGGGAGTGTTCTAATTTCATTCTTTTACATGTAGCTGTCCAGTTTTCCCGGCACCACTTATTGAAGAGGCTGCCTTTTCTCCATTGTATATTCTTGCCTCCTTTATCAAAGATAAGGTGACCATTTGTGCATAGGTTTATCTCTGGGCTTTCTATCCTGTTCCATTGATCTATCTTTCTGTTTTTGTGCCAATACCATACTGTCTGGATTACTGCGACTTTGTAGTATAGTCTGAAGTCACAAAGCCTGATTACTCCAGCTCCGTTTTTCTTTGTCAAGATTGCTTTGGCTATTCGGAGTCTTTTGTGTTTCCATACAAATTGTGAAAATTTTTGTTCTAGTTCTGTGAAAAATGCCATTGGTAGTTTGATAGGGATTGCACTGAATCTGTAGATTGCTCTGGGTAGTATAGTCATTTTCACAATGTTGATTCTTCCAATCCAAGAACATGGTATATCACTCCATCTGTTTGTATCATCCTTAATTTCTTTCATCAGTATCTTATAGTTTTCTGCATACAGGTCTTTTGTCTCCTTAGGTAGGTTTATTCCTAGGTATTTTATTCTTTTTGTTGCAGTGGTAAATGGGAGTGTTTCCTTAATTTCTCTTTCCGATTTTTCATCATTACTGTATAGGAATGCAAGATATTTCTTTGCATTAATTTTGTATCCTGGTACTTTACCAAATTCATTCATTAGCTCTACTAGTTTTCTGGTACCGTCTTTAGGATCCTCTATGTGCAGTAGCATGTCACCTGCAAACAGTGACAATTTTACTTCTTCTTTTCCAATTTGGGTTCCTTTTACTCCTTTTTCTTCTCTGATTGCTGTGCCTAAAACTTCCAAAACTATGTTGAATAATAGCGGTGAGAGGGGGCAACCTCATCTTGTTCCTGATCTTAGTGGAAATGCTTTCAGTTTTTCACCATTGAGAACGATGTTGCCTGTGGGTTTTTCATATATGGCCTTTATTATGTTGAGGTTAGTTCCCTCTATGCCTACTTTCTGGAGGGTTTTTATCATAAATTGGTGTTGAATTTTCTTGAAAGCTTTTTCTGCATATTGAGATGATCATATGGATTTTCTTCTTCAATTTGTTAATATGGTTTATCACATTGAATGATTTGCTTATATTGAAGAATCCTTGCATTCTTGGGATAAGCCCCACTTGATCATGGTGTATGATCCTTTTAATGTGCTGTTGGATTCAGTTTGGTAGTATTTTGTTGAGGATATTTACATTAATATTCATAAAGGATATTGGTCTGTAATTTTCTTGTGATATCTTTATCTGGCTTTGGTTACAGGATAATGCTGACCTCACAGAAAGAGTCAGGAAGCATCCTCTCCTCTTATATGTTTTTGGAAGATTTTGAGAAGGATTGTGTTAATTATTTAAATGTTTAATAGAACTCACCAGTGAAGCCATTTGGTTAGGGACTTTTCTTCCTTGGAAGCTTTTGTATTGCTGATTCAATCTCTTTAATTTGTTTAAGTCTATTTAGGGTTTTTTAATATCTTCTTGAGTCAGTTTAGGCTATTTCCAAGAGTTTGTCCATTTCACTTACTTTATCTAATTTGTTAGAATACAATTCTTCATAATATTATCTTGTACTTTTTTATTTCTGAAAGGTTGGTAGTAATCTTTCCATATTTATTTCTGATTTTAGTTATTTTCCTCTTCTCTTTTTTTTTTTGTTAGTCTTGCTAAAATTTTTTCAATTGGGTTTACAAATACAGTCTTTGCAAATGATACATTTAGCCACAAAAAGAAAAGGAGGAAACTTAAATGTACTTTGCCAATGAAAGAGGCCAATGTAAAAAGGCTACATACTGTATAATTCCAACTATATGGAATTCTGGAAAAGGCAAAATTATAGAGACAGTAAAAGATCAGTGATTGTCAGGTGTTTGGTGGGGGGAGAGATGTATAAGTGTAGCACAAGGGATTTTTAAGGCAGTGAAGCCATTCCATATGATACTGTAAGTGTTATTATGTGTCATTACACAGTTGTCACAACCCATAGATTATACTACACAAAGAGTGAACCCTAACGTAAACTATGGAGTTTAATTAAAAATAATGTATGGGTGTTGGTTCACCAATTGTTACACATTCCCTACACTAGTGCAAGTTGTTAATAATAGGAGAATCTGTGAAAGGAGAGAGGATGTTTTTAGAAACTGCACTTTGTGCTTAATTTTTCTGTAAATCTAAAATTTCTCTAAGAAATAAAGTCTATTTCAAAAATTGAAAAAAAAAATTATTCCCTTTGAATCTGAAAAAAAAACTGCAGAAAGAACCAATGCAGTTTAAGAGCCTAAGAAAAAAATGTTTAATGAATGTCATATAATTAGACACTTTGGTCCATCTGCAAACAGATCAACTTTCCGACTGGTTTTAGAAATCCCAGTTTTCTATTTGTCTTTTTTTCATTTTGCTAATGTTTAATCTGAAGTTGACCAAGGGAATAATTTGAAGTTGGATCATTATCCACCCTTCGTATAAAAACAAAAAAGATAATATATTTTAAAAAATATTTTGGTATATACACACTGTTGATATTTTTGTCAATCTTTTGTATTTTGTGAATAAAAGTTAGATTTTATTTTTGATGTTTTTATTGATCCACAACGCAAAATTTAGTTTAAAAAAACACCTGCGTGTTTGTACTGCATACATCTTTTCAGGCTTCAGCACTCTTAAAAAGTGATTATCTATTGAGAATAATGGATGCTACTCACAGCTGGAAAGCATCCTGCTGTGGAGTTTGGCTAAGCTGGCAGGGATTTGAGGACCCCTGTCTCAGCACAACTGTAAGCCCATGGTGACCCCCTAATGTTTGGACCAGACTTGCTAGGAAGGTCTGCACAGCCCAATCCTTCCCACTGCCTTGGAATGCACCCACAGCCAACCTAGCTGTCTGCAAAATGAATTCAGGAGCCTCCTTTGCAAGAGAACATGTGCTTATGGGCACTTTCACATGCTAATTCTTGAATCACTTGGGTATTTTTATTCAAAGACATTGATACTAATGATTATGAAACTAGGACTTGCAAGGGTTTAGAAAGAGGCAATCACTCTGCTAAATGCTTTGCCTATGTTACCGTCTTTATCAGTACTCCATAAAAGAAGACATTTTGGAACAAAGTCTTACAATCATTATTTGAAGGCACAAGGATGGGCCTCCTCTACAGAGATTAAGTAACAAGTCTAAGGCCAAACAGCAGGGAGAGAATTTGGAACCAGACCTGTCTGACTCCAAAATGTAAACTCTTTAGCTGTATGCCATCCTAAGAAAAGCAATCCTTGCCTGTAAGGAAAGTTAAATAGACTAACTTGAGGATAGCATACTCTGCTGCTCTGGATGTTTACATGGTTTCCTTATGTGATACTAACAACTGTGTAGAAAGCCAGAAATGAACAGTAGATCCAATTGTAGCTGTGTTGAGCTGCAAATCTACAGATCAGTATATATTTAAGTATTTAGTGGCAGTTACTTACAATAATAAATATTCTTTAAAAATTGACTGAATGTAGTTTTGTATAATACATATCACTTGATTACCAACATCTGCCGCACAAAATTAGGGAAAAGAATAAAGAGAAAAATAAAGTTTCTATATGTGACGATTATGAATTCTGTTACTCCCAAATACAGTATAAGAAATATGCAGTGAAAACTTATTGGAATATGAAACCCACTTCCTGAAATATTCAATAATGGATTCCTAAGGTACAGCTTCCACATGCTAAAATGCATATGGAAATCTGGATGGTACCAGTATTGTTTCTCCCTACTATAAAAGAGATAAAGGTCATTCTATACTTGAGCTTCTGTTTACAGAAAATTAGAGTCACAGTGAATTAAACATTAGGCTATTTTGCATTTTACCTCATGTTTAGCTCATGTTTATAACACAACATTTTCAATTTCAATTATTTTAGGAATTCCATTTAGTGTAGATAGCATATTTCATTTCCTCATTTTAAAATAACAGTATACCATAGAAATACATCTAGATTTCAATAGTCCAGTTGTTTACAAATGTTTCAAAAATAGCTCACTCTAGAATCATGTACTGTATTCCAGATAAACGTCACCAGCATTATCCTCAATGGGTGGATTGTTAAGATTGATATGAAGCATAGTTGTTGCTTTGAAAATACACGGAGTGAAAATAAAATAGAAAATAGAGAAATTCTTGTCAAGGACAACCAATATGATCATTGTGTATAGTAAGCAGGAGTATAAAAGAAACAACTCTAGTTTATCCATTGAGATATTACTATGGAATAAGCCTTGAGTTGAGTTGATCATGAACAAATAAATTGCAGTAATAATTCCCATTCTTACTCTAACTTTGTTGTTGAATCTTGTTATTTTTAAAGGGAAAAGTCCAAATTCAGGAGGGCTTTAGGTCACCTTTCTATAATGTCTGGTTTATTTCATTCCTTAATTTCACATGCATCTGTTAAGTGTTTACTATGTACCAGGTGCTATTCAAGACATGGGGGTAAAAGTTCCTTTCCTAGGAAATATTATTGAAGGTGCCCAGTTGGTAGAAAGATAAAGCAGTTATTGGATCAGCATTTGAATATTTCTTTGATTTCACTCCAGATATTTTGTTATTTAAAGAAAATGTTATTAATTATTGTTCATAATTTATTCATAGTTCCTTAGTTTTTTTGTTTGTTTTTTTGTTTGTTTTTTTATTGGTTCACATGGCTTTATTGGCTTAAAATAAGTAAAAGGAGAAAAAACAACAGAGTTGATAACGAACTTTTGCAAAATATTTCAAGCATATAGCTACTATATCAGTGGAAGGACTGAACAATTCATTTGGGATAATGTTGCAATCATGCTCATATAGTTATAATAAGAAAGTAAATTCTGAACATTAAGAAAATAAACCTCATTTCATATTTCTTTCTTAAGTTCTAATAAGGGAATGGCTACTTTAATTCATATCTATAAATGCAAATGCATTACACAGAAAAAATATATTTGTTGTAACTTATCAACCTATCTTGATCTTATTTATAACAACTGCATACTTGATTTTATTATTAAGATATTTTAAAGATAAATTCCCTCACAAAAATAAGTGAAAGAATTATGATAAGCCACTTTAGGAAGGCTTTTAACTATTTGGGGCTATTATATAATATCACAATAATGTTCTAGAGATTCAAATTTTAAGGAAAAAAATAACTTGTGTGTGTAAGCAAAAGCTTTCTTTTTTCTTTCTTAATTTCTGAACTTTATTTTATTTATTTTTTTGTACAGCAGATCCTTATTAGTCATCAATTTTATACACATCAGTATATACATGTAAATCCCAATCTCCAAATTCATCACACCACCACCCCCACCCCCCGCCACTTTCCCCCCGTTGGTGTCCATATGTTTGTTCTCTACATCTGTGTCTATATTTCTGCCTTGCAAACTGGTTCATCTGTACCATTTTTCTAGATTCCACATATATGCATTAATATATGATATTTGTTTTTCTCATTCTGACTTACTTCATTCTGTATGACAGTCTCTAGATCCATCCACGTCTCAACAAATGACCCAATTTCCTTCCTTTTTATGGCTGAGTAATATTCCATTATATATATGTACCACATCTTTTTTATACATTCGTCTGTCAATGGGCACTTAGGTTGCTTCCATGACCTGGTTATTGGAAATAGTGCTGCAATGAACATTGGGGTGCATGTGTCTTTTTGAATTATGGTTTTCTCTGGGTATATGCCCAGTAGTGGGATTGCTGGATCATATGGTAATTTTATTTTTAGTTTTTTAAGGAACCTCCATACTGTTCTCCATAGTGGCTGTATCAATTTATATTCCCACCAACAGTGTAAGAGGGTTCCCTTTTCTCCACACCCTCTCCAGCATTAGTTGTTGGTAGATTTTCTGATGATGCCCATTCTAACTGGTGTGAGGTGATACCTCACTGTACTTTTGATTTTCACTTCTCTAATTATTAGTGATGTTGAGCAGCTTTTCATGTGCTTCTTGGCCATCTGTATGTCTTCTTTGGAGAAATGTCTATTTAGGTCTTCTGCCCATTTATGGATTGAGTTGTTTGTTTTTTAATATTCAGCTGCATGAGATGTTTATATATTTTGGAGATTAATCCTTTGTCTGTTGATTCATGTGCAAATATTTTATCCCATTCTGACTGTTGTCTTTTCGTTTTGTTTATGGTTTCCTTTGCTATGCAAAAGCTTTTAAATTTCATTAGGTGCCATTTGCTTATTTTTGTTTTTATTTCCATTACTCTAGGAGGTGGATCAAAAAAGATCTTGCTGTGATTTATGTCAGAGTGTTCTTCCTATGTTTTCTTCTAAGAGTTTTATGGTGTCTAGTCTTACATTTAGGTCTCTAATCCAACATGAATTTATTTTTGTGTATGGTGTTAGGCAGTGTTCTAATTTCATTCTTTTTTTTTTTTTTTTTTTTTTTTGGTGGTACACGGGCCTCTCATTGTTGTGCCCTCTCCCGTTGGGGAGCACAGGCTCTGGATGCACAGGCTCAGCGGCCATGGCTCACGGGCCCAGCCGCCCTGCGGCATTTGGGATCTTCCCGGACCGTGGCACGAACCTGTGTCCCCTGCATTGGCAGGTGGATTCTCAACCGCTGTGCCACCAGGGAAGCCCTAATTTCGTTCTTTTACATGTAACTGTCCAGTTTTCCCAGCACCACTTGTTGAAGAGACTGTTTTTTCTCCATTGTATATCCTTCTCTCCCTTGTCATAGATTAGTTGACCATAGGTGCATGGGTCTATCTCTGGGCTTTCTATCTTGTTCCATTGATCTATGTTTCTCTTTTTGTGCCAGTACCATATTGTGCTCATTACTGTAGCTTTGTAGTATAGTCTGAAGTCAGGGAGTCTGATTTCTCCAGCTCCGTTTTTTCCCTCAAGACTGCTTTAGCTATTTGGGATCTTTTGTGTCTCCATACAACTTTTAAGATTTTTGTTGTAGCTCCATAAAAAATGCCATTGGTAATTTGATAGGGATTGCACTGAATCTGTAGATTGCTTTGGGTAGTATAGTCATTTTCCTAATATTGATTCTTCCAATCCAAGAACATGGTATATCTCTCCATCTGTTGGTATCATCTTTAATTCCTTTCAACAGTGTCTTATAGATTTCTGCATACAGGTCTTTTGTCTCCCTAGGTAGGTTTATTCCTAGGTATTTTATTCTTTTACTTGCAATGGTAAATGGGAGTGTTTCCTTAATTGCTCTTTCAGATTTTTGATCATTAGTATATAGGAATGCAAGAGATTTCTGTGCATTAATCTTCTATCTTGCAACTTTACCAAATTCATTGATTAGCTCTAGTAGTTTTCTGGTGACATCTTTAGGATTCTCTATGTATAGTATCATGTCATCTGCAAACAGTGACAGTTTTACTTCTTCTTTTCCAATTTGTATTACTTTTATTTCTTTTTCTTCTCTGATTGCCATGGCTAGGATTTCCAAAACTATGTTGAATAATAGTGGTGAGTGTGGACATCCTTGTCTAGTTCCTGATCTTAGAGGAAGTACTTTCAGTTTTTCACCATTGAGAATGATGTTTGCTGTGGGTTTGTCGTATATGGCCTTTGTTATGTTGAAGTAGGTTCCCTCTATGCCCACTTTCTGGAGAGCTTTTTATCATAAATGGGTGTTGAATTTTGTCAAAAGCTTTTTCTGCATCTATTGAGATGAATATATGATTTTCTTCAATTCGTTAATATGGTTTATCACATTGATTTATTTATGTATATTGAAGAATCCTTGCATCCCTGGGATAAATCCCACTTGATCATGGTGTATGATCCTTTTAATGTATTGTTGGATTCTGTTTGCTAGTATTTTATTGAGGATTTTTGCATCTATATTCATCAGTGATAATTGGTCTGTAATTTTCTTTTTTTTTTTTTTTTGTAGTATCTTTGGCTGTTTTTGGTATCAGGGTGATGGTGGCCTCATAGAATGAGTTTGGGAGTGCTCCTTCCTCCACAATTTCTTGGAAGAGTTTGAGAAGGATGGGGGTTAGCTCTTCTCTAAATGTTTGATAGAATTCACCTGTGAAGCCATCTGGTCCTGGATTTTTGTTTGTGGGAAGATTTTTTTTTTTTTTTTTGCGGTACGCGGGCCTCTCACTGTTGTGGCCTCTCCCGTTGCGGAGCGTAGGCTCAGCGGCCATGGCTCACAGACCCAGCCGCTCCGCGGCATGTGGGATCTTCCCGGACCGGGGCACGAACCCGTGTCCCCTGCATCGGCAGGCGGACTCTCAACCACTGCGCCACCAGGGAAGCCCTGTGGGAAGATTTTTAATCACAGTTTCAATTTCATTACTTGTGATTGCTCGTTCATATTTTCTATTTCTTCCTGGTTCAGTCTTGGAAGTTTATACCTTTCTAAAAATTTGTCCATTTCTTCCAGGTTGTCCATTTTATTGGCATAGAGTTGCTTGTAGTAGTCTCTTAGGATGCTTTGTATTTCTGCGGTGTCTGTTGTAACTTCTCCTTTTTCATTTCTAATTTTATTGATTTTGAGTTCTCTCCCTCTTTTTCTGGATGAGTCTGACTAATGGTTTAACAATTTTGTCTTCTCAAAGAACCAATTTTAGTTTTATTGATCTTTCCTATTGTTTTCCCTGTTTCTATTTCATTTATTTCTGCTCTGACCTTTATGATTTCTTTCCTTCTGCTAACTTTGGGTTTTGTTTGTTCTTCTTTCTCCACCTCCTTAAGGTGTAAGGTTAGATTGTTTGAGATTTTTCTTGTTTCTTGAGGTATCCTTGTGTAGCTGTATACATCCCTCTTAGAACTGCTTTTGCTGCATCCTGTAGGTTTTGGATCGTCATGTTTTCATTGTCAGTTGTCTCCAGGTATTTTTTGATTTCCTCTTTGATTTCTTCAGTGATCTCTTGGTTATTTAGTACTTATTGTTTAGCCTCCATGTGTTTTTGTTTTTTACTTTTTTTTTCCCTGTAATTCATTTCTAATCTCATAACATTGTGGTTGGAAAAGATGCTTGATATGATTTCAATTTTCTTAAATTTACTGTTGCTTTTTTTGCGACCCAAGATGTGATCTATCCTGGAGAATGTTCTGTGTGCACTTGAGAAGAAAATGTAATCTGCTGTTTTCGGATGGAATGTCCTATAATTATCAATTAAATCTATCCGGTCTATTGTGTCATTTAAAGCTTCTGTTTCCTTATTTATTTTCATTTTGGATGATCTGTCCATTGGTGTAAGTGAGGTGTTAAAGTCCCCCACTATTACTGTGTTACTGTAGATTTCCTCTTTTATAGCTGTTAGCACTTGCCTTATGTATTGAGGTGCTGCTATGTTGGGTGCATATACATTTATAATTGCTATATCTTCTTCTTGGATTGATCCCTTGATCATTATGTAGTGTTCTTCCTTGTCTCTTGTAACATTATTTATTTTAAAGTCTATTTTATCTGATATGAATATTGCTACTCCAACTTTCTTTTGATTTCCATTTTCATGGAGTATATTTTTCCATCCTCTCACTTTCAGTCTGTATGTGTCCCTAGACCTGAAGCTGGTCTCTTGTGGACATGATATAGAGGGGTCTTGTTTTTGTATCCATTCAGGAAGCCTATGTGTTTTGGTTGGAGCATTTAATCCATTCACGTTTAAGGTAATTATCGATATGTATGTATTGATATGTATGTTACTATTACCATTTTCTTAAATGTTTGTTTTTGTAGGTCCTTTTCTTCTCTTGTGTTTCCCACTTAGAGAAGTTCCTTTAGCATTTGTTGTAGATCTGGTTTGGTGGTTCTGAATTCTCTTAGCTTTTGCTTGTCTGTAATGCTTTTGATTTCTCCATCGAATCTGAATGAGATCCTTGCCGGGTAGAGTAATCTTGGTTGTAGGTTCTTCCCTTTCATCACTTTAAGTATATCATGCCACTTCCTTCTGGCTTGTAGAGTTTCTGCTGAGAAATCAGCTGTTAACCTTATGGGAGTTCCCTTGTATGTTGTCTATTTTCCTTTGCTGCTCTCAATAATTTTTCTTTGTCTTTAATTTTTGCCAATTTGATCACTTTGTGTCTCAGCGTGTTTCTCCTTGGTTTATCCTGTATGGGACTCTCCGCGCTTCCTGAACTTGGGTGGCTATTTCCTTTCCCATGTTAGGGAAGTTTTTGACTATAATCTCTTCAAATATTTCCTCTGGTCCTTTCTCTCTCTCTTCTCCTTCTGGGACCCCCTATAGTGTGAATGTTGTTGGGTTTAATGTTGTTCCAGAGGTCTCTTTAGCTGTTTTCATTTCTTTTCATTATTTTTTCTTTATTCTGTTCCACAGCAGTGAATTACACCATTCTGTATTCCAGGTCACTTATCCGTTTTGCTGCCTCAGTTATTGTGCTATTGGTTCCTTCTAGTGTAGTTTTCATTTAAGTTATTGTATTGTTCATCTCTGTTTGTTTATTCTTTTTTTTTGGGGGGGGGGCTATGTTGGGTCTTCATTTCTGTGCGAGGGCTTTCTCTAGTTGCGGAGAGCAGGGGCCACTCTTCGTCGTGGTGCGTGGGCCTCTCACTATCGCGGCCTCTCTTGTTGCGGAGCACAGGCTCCAGACGCGCAGGCTCAGTAGCTGTGGCTCACGGGCCCAGTTGCTCCGCCGCACGTGGGATCTTCCCAGACCAGGGCTCGAACCCGTCTCCCCTGCATTGGCAGGCAGATTCTCAACCACTGCGCCACCAGGGAAGCCCTCTGTTTGTTTATTCTTTAATTCTTCTAGGTCTTTGTTAAACATTTCTTGCATCTTCTCGATCTTTGCCTCCATTCTTTTTCTGAACTCCTGGATCTTCACTATCATTATTCTGAATTTTTTTCTGGAAAGTTGCCTATCTCCACTTGATTTAGTTGCTTTTCTGGGGTTTTATCTTGTTCTTTCATCTGGTACATAGTCCTCTGCCTTTTCATCTTGTCTATCTTTCTGTGAATGTGGTTTTTGTTCCACAGGCTGCAGGATTGTAGTTCTTGCTTTTGCTGTCTGCCAGTGGGGCTATCTAAGAGGCTTGTGCAAGTTTCCTGATGGGAGGGACTGGTGGTGGGTAGAGCTGACTGTTGCTCTGGTGGGCAGAGCTCAGTAAAACTTTAATCCACTTGTCTGCTGATGGGTGGGGATGTGTTCCCTCCCTGTCGGTTGTTTGGCCTGAGGCAACCCAACACTGGAGCCTACCTGGGCTCTTTTGTGGGGCTAATGGCCGACTCTGGGAGGGCTGACACTAAGGAGTACTTCCCAGAACTTCTGCTGCCAGTGTCCTTGTCCCCACAGTGAGCCACAGCCTCCCCCCTCCCCCCGCCTCTGCAGGAGACCCTCCAACACTAGCAGGTAGGTCTGTTTCAGTCTCCCCTGGGGTCACTGCTCCTTACCCTGGGTCCTGATGTGCAGACTACTTTGTCTTTGCCCTCTAAGAGTGGAGTCTCTGTTTCCCCCAGTCCTTTCAAAGTCCTGCCATGAAATCCCACTAGCCTTCAAAGTCTGATTCTCTACGAATTCCTCCTCCCTTTGCCGGACTCCCAGGTTGGGAAGCCTGACATGGGGCTCAGATCCTTCACTCCAGTCGGTGGACTTCTGTGGTATAAGTGTTCTCCAGTCTATGAGTCACCCACCCACCAGTTATGGTAGTTGATTTTAGTGTGATTGTGCCCCTCCTACCATCTCATTGGGGCTTCTCCTTTGTCTTTGGATGTGGGGTATCTTTTTTGGTGAGTTCCAGTGTCTTCCTGTTGATGATTGTCCAGCAGCTAGTTGTGATTCTGGTATTCTCGCAAGAGGGAGTGAGAGCGTGTCCTACTCCAACATCTTGGTTCCTAAACCCTTAGTTTTTATTTAATGCTTTTTTATCTTTTCCAGGATCCAATACAGGTTATCATACTACCTTTAGTTTTTATGTCTCCTTATGCTCCTGTTGACTGTAACATTTTCTCAGACTTTTTTTGTTTTTGATAACTTTGACAGTTTTGAGCAGTACTAGTTCACTGTATTGTAAGATGCCTGTGTATTGGAATTTGTCTGATGTTTTTCTCATCATTGGACTGGGGGTATAGCCTGGGGTTACAGACTGAGAGCCACGAGTTTTTTTTTTTTTTTTTTTTTTAAAGAAGATGTTGGGGGTAGGAGTGTATTAATTAATTAATTTATTTTTGCTGTGTTGGGTCTTCATTTCTGTGCGAGGGCTTTCTCTAGTTGTGGCAAGCGGGGGCCACTCCTCATAGCGGTGCACGGGCCTCTCACTATCGCAGCCTCTTTTGTTGTGGGGCACAGTCTCCAGACGCGCAGGCTCAGTAGTTGTGGCTCACGGGCCTAGTTGCTCCGTGGCATGTGGGATCTTCCCAGATCAGGGCTCGAACCCGTGTCCCCTTGCATTAGCAGGCAGTTTCTCAACCACTGTGCCACCAGGGAAGCCTGAGCCATGAGTTTTGAAATGGAATATTCTTATCTTTATTGATGTATTTGTAAAAGAACATGAATGTCTTTTTTCCTTAGCCCATTAATGATGTAAGAGACTCTTCAGTCAAGAGACACTATTTGATTTTGCAGTAACAAACAACACCATACCTTAGTAAGTTAAGCAGCAACAATTCACTTGTCAGTGCACAATTTGTGTCATTGGTTGGCTAGGTCTTTTCCCCTACGTAACGTTTGTCTCCACACTGGGATTTCACTGATGCAGTCATAGTTCTGGTATCCAAAGCAGAGGAAAACAAGTGAAGGAAAAATCATGATCGGTCTCTTAAATCTACTGCCTAGAAGTGACATGTGTCACATCTCACATTTCTAAGGCCAACGGAACCACACAGCCAAGACTGACTATAGGTGGCAGAATAATATAATCATCAGTAGGAAGAAAAAATGGATATTGTGAACAGTAATAAACAGTGTTTTGTTTTTATAATTTAAGTGGAAGAAAGATACGTAATTCTATAAAAAGTAATAAAAGCAACTTCATGAAAGCATAAAGGACATAATTAGCATAAAATCAAAACTGTTTTATAAAAGAGAAAAGTAATAAAAAATATAATAAATTGAGTTAGAGTAAAGGAAAAATACTCAACAGATCTACAACAAATATATTTAAGCAAGAAGAAAAACACATCAATAATTAAAAACAGAAAAAGTAGATATACCAACAAATGTAGAGACTTAAAGAGACAATACCTTGAAACTTTCTAAATGAATAAATTAGAAAATCGCAGTAAAACTGAAATTTGTTGAAAGGCAAAACTGACAAATTTATGGATGGAGAATTCAAAATGTGAAGAATTTGAAATGTGAATTCAATAATCATAGAAGCAATTGCAAGTCATCAAAGAATGATTGTTTTCCCTTTTACACTTCTTGTGTTGCTCAGCCTATGACCTTTTTAGAATAAAACTAATTTAACTCTCAATAGAAAAAAAATTTTTGCATAGAAAAATAAAGTTAATCCCAAAGCTGCTATAAAGAAGCAATTTTGAGGGCTTCCCTAGTGGCGCAGTTGAGAGTCTGCCTGCCGATGCAGGGGACACGGGTTCGTGCCCCGGTCTGGGAAGATCCCACATGCCACACAGTGGCTGGGCCCGTGAGCCATGACCACTGAGCCTGCACATCTGGAGCCTGTGCTCCGCAACGGCAGAGGCCACAACAGTGAGAGGCCACAACAGTGAGAGGCCCGCATACCGCAAAAAAAAAAAAAAAAAAGAAGAAGCGATTTTGTCCTTTATAATGAAATAGAAGGCTGCACACTACCTCAAGCAGTGTATATTACAAAGCTATATGATGCTAAATAGGTACTTTTTCAAAGCAATCAAATGGCAAAGCCAATTTGTGTTGATATATCTCAATAAGCAAAGCAATTTAGTGTCCTTGAAATAAAATATATTTCATACTTATTTAATGAGATCCACATATTCAAGGGCACAAACAGTGATTATGCTTCTGTTGTCTAGTTATTTGCCAGTTCCTGAAAGCATTTTTAAAACCTGCTCTAATTAAAGCTGTGTATTACAAAGAACAACAAAAGAAAGTATATAACGTAGGATGATATACTTTAAAAAATACCAAACATAAATCAATTCCAAGTGCAGATTCTTGTGTCCCCAACTTCAAACAAGGTTTATACTATGTAGAACTGTATATAAAATACATTTTTCCATTTTCACAAAAATATCCACCTATAAGTCTAATTTTATCAATCGGTCATTACAAGTTTTATATCACTTTTTCACCTGCATTATTTTAAATAATAAAGCAGATTTGGGGCAAAACATGAAGTCATTCATTAGACTTCTGTCGAAACCAGGTTGAAATGCTACGCAGTTTCTCAGAAACCTAAACATAGAATTACCATATGACCCAGCAGTTTCACTCCCTGGTGTATACCCAAAATAACTGAAAGTAAGGACTAAAACAGATATTTGTAAATCCACATTCACAGCAGCATTATTCACAATAGCCAAAAGATGGAAGCAACCCAACTGTATACATCAACAGATGAATAGATACACAAAATGTGATACATCCACACAATGGAATATTACTCAGCCTTAAAAAAGAAGGAAATTGTGACACGTGCTACACCATGGATGAACCCTGACATTGTTAATGAAATAAGTCAGTCACAAAAGGATAAACATTGTTTGAGTCTTCTTCTGTGAGGTTCTTAGAACAGCTGAAGTCATAGAGAAGAAAAGAAAATCGTGCTTACCAAAGACTGGAAGGAGGGGAGAATGGGGAGTTAGTATTTAATGCATGTACAGTCTCAGCTGGGGAAGATGAAAAGGTTCTGGAGATGGTGGTGATGATTGCACAAGAATGTGAATGTACTTAAAGCCACAGAACTGTACACTTAAAAATGGTTAAAATGTTAATTTTTATGCTCTGTGTATATTGTTACAATTTACAATAGAATACAAAAACACAGAAAAATGAAGAAATTTAAAAAAACAACAATTAGCGTGCTTATGGAAGTTACATGCTAGAAAAGATAAACAGAGAAAAAGACATTAACCAAATTTATATTTAGAATCTATTCCCAGGTAAATCCATCTTTTGTAGATCACGCCTGCACACACAACAATGTAATAAAAGTCTGTGGTGGAGAGATCATAAACATACATCACAAGGTAAGTTATCTTACGAGTGGGTGCTGGAAGGCTGACAGATTATCTGATGGCAGCATCACATATGGGTTTAAAGTATTCACGATTTTAAACAATTTAGAAAGAAGGGACATTGTTGTCTGAGAGACTGAGCTGGCATAAAAATGCCTCTGGCAATGACAACTACTCATATCGAAGATGCCTTTGAAAGGTTTAAATACATTTTTTTACGTAAGATATGAGAGAAAAAAACCCGCATATGTCTGAAGTGTTATATAATTTTATATACTATGATACTTAAAAAATGCCTGTGTAACCAAGTATTTCTCAGAAATCCCTCATAACATTTCTACTGCCATTTTAATATCTAGAACTTAATCATGTGGCCACACATAGTTGCAAGAAAACTGAAAATGTGATATTTTGGTTGAATCATTCTCTTTTTTCTCACCATGACCCTTGGGACAAACTTTATTTTCAAGAGTTTTTTTTTTTTTTTAAATTGAGGTTAAGTTCACAAAGCATAAGATAAACATTTAAAAGTGTACAATTCAGTGGAATTTAGTACATTCTCAATGAGGTGATGGAACTCTGGATCTCTGTGTAGTTCCAGAACATATTCATCACCATACCTATTACCTAGTTTCCTTCTGACCTTCCTTCCCCAACTGGTACCCATAAACCACTAATCTGTTTTCTGTGTTTACAGATTCACTTCTCCTGGCTATTTCATGTCAGTAAAATCATACAGTATGTGGCCTGTTATTTATGGCTTCTCTTACTTAGCATAATGTTTTGGAGGTTCACCTATGTATCCGTACTTCACTCTTTTTCATGGATGAATAATATTAAATTGTACGTGTGTACTACCTTTTGTTTATCCATTCATCTGGTGATGTATATATGGATTGTTTCTACCATTTGACTACTGCAAATAGTGCAGCTATTAGCACTCATGTACAAGTATTTGTCTGAACATGTTTTCAGTTCTTATGGGTATATACCCAAGAGTGGAACTGCTGAGTCATACAGTAATTCTGTATTTAGCTGGTTCATTGACTCCCCAGTAAGACTGGAGTCCTATTACTAGCGATGCAGAAGACAGCAGATGTTGTGTCGTAACCAGCAGCATCTGTGACGCATTTTGTTCCTCTTGGGGCACTTGTTCAGTATTTCTTCTTAGTAGAGGTGGAACACAGGCTCCCTTTCCCACCGATGGACTAAATCACATCCACTTTTTGCACTCAGAACTCTATGGTATATTGCCTTCTGGCCTAGTTATTTATAGCACAGTGATTTGGTCCCAGACAACCATATCAATCTAAAAAATTGCTGAAGCATGACCCACTACACAGCTGTAGCTGTTTAGTTACAAAAAAAATCATGGCAAGGACCAGATGCATTTCCCAATATCCTGCATTCAGCATAGGCTAAATGATGAGTTTGAGTTGATTCATAATCTAAATAAGTGACATTTTATGAATTGAATATGAAAACAGGAAACTGTTTAAAACTTTATGGGCTATTAATTTTCTAAAAGATTGAGATTTTGAAAATAAAGTCTCATTCATAAAATTGTCTTAAGCTGTATACTGTATATAAGCTGTCTACAGTCACATATACAAACAACAGGTCACATTATTCTTAGTGGTTAAAGTAGTCACAGATAGGCAACCATTCTTACTTACCAGACAACCAGTGTGCAAATTCATCTTAATTAATTAAACATGTGGTATCAGAGATACACCTCCTCAGAGAAAGGCTGTTCTCTACTGCCCTGTAGGATGCCTTAAAAGTTTGATCTATTAGCCCTTCTACATAACACAAATTCCTAATCTGATTATTAATATTGATTTTTAGGCAATTCATGAATCCTCTGAAACTATAAAAACTGCATTTGTGTGTGTGAACATATGTATTTTTCCATTCAGAATATCCAAGTGGTCACTATCCACATTCTCCCCACATTAAGACATTGGTTTAAAAGTTGTGGGATATTAGGAAATGTATTTAACCTCATAGAACTCCAGGAAATTGTGAAAAATAGGAAAACATCCGGGGTTCAGAAAGCAACAGATGAGGCTACTCTCCTGAAACAAGAGTGCTTGGCAAAGGATATAAAATAAATGCCAAGTTCCTTTCCTTCTCCTTTTCTTCTTCACACTTTTGTATATCGTACTTTCAAACTTAAGATCATGATACACCTCCTTTAACACCTATTCAACTTACCACTGATGGACCAGTTGATGGACAAGGTTCAATCCTCTCCCCTGGATTCTTACAATCCTCAGTCAGATCCACAAAATGCCACTTAAATTGATTGCCCTACTCAGGATAATGTAAAGTTGGTGATGGCCAGAGACCTTTGTTGTCTGCTTTTGTTGTACCCCAAGGACCTAAAATATTTCCCATCTCCTATTATGTGCTGATAAATATTTTCTTCAAATTTGAATGAAAGCTATAGCTTTCTGAGCCACACTACCACTATTTTGAGCAACAGAATTTCTATTCATTCTCTATCTTGTTCCACCAGGTTTGTGTCAATATTTGCCTATAAACGCTTATTAATTAAGTGCTTTTTACAAGGACACTGAAGTTAATCCAAAAGCACAGCAGATGTTTCTATGTTTCCAGGAGATTCTGAAGGAATAGTAAAACTATAACCATTGGGGAAGAAAAAAATAAGAAAATCAACTTTAGTGTTTAATTTTATGTTTTGCTAAAAAGTGACTATTCAGCATATGTGGAGGTCAAGAAACAATATTAATCTGGATAAATGTTAAAAACAGTAGAAAATAGTAAATGTAATCAATAAATTAAAGAAAAATATTATTCTTAGTTTCAGGGTTATCTTACCTATTTAAACATTTGAATGACAGAGATAAAACACACATGTGGTCATGTACACACATTTCATTTTGGTAAATCTGAGTTTTGATTATGTTTCCTTCACTGGCTAGCTATGTGACTTTTGACAAGCTATTAAACCTATGGACATATCAATTCTCTTCCTTCTAAAATGGGATTAAATATTTTTCCAGATTGTTGAGAAGATTGCATATAGTATAATTTAAGTAATATTGCTGTTCATCAAGGAAAACCGGACCATGTTCTTTTTCATTACTTGTTTCAGTAATTTGAGCCAATATTTTGTATCAGAAGCTACTGTTTCTCATCCTCCTGACATATTCCTTACAAATTATCCATTGAATTAATTGGTACACATTTGTTAGTGGTTCTATTGTTGAATCAAGTGCTTTTTTATTCATTCTGGAGGCAATAGTTTCTTCATGTTTCCTCTGCAAAGGGATTCTCTGTACTGCTTTCTTCCACAGACATCATTAGCTTCATCAAAGTGCATCCCACAAATAAATCCAAATTGAACAATCTTAATTTCACTGGAACCCATGTCCTGAACCTTCTGCTTCAAATATAGGAAATTTCAGTTGATACACAATTTTAGCCGCTAGGCACCTGAGAATATATCTCTCAACTTTTCGGGGGATACCAAACTAATTTTTATTTTGTCTTTTTGCATCAACTAAGTCTTACCCTTTTTTTCTGTGGTCACTTCCCATTTTTCCACCTATCACTAATTTTTACCTGAAGCCTCTGTTTCAACCAAGGGGCCCAACTGGTATTAATTGACATCAATATGATTCTTGCAAATGCTTCCCTCTTCTATCTCTTCCCAGTCATATGGAGTAGGTTTAAATTATTCAAAGTTTATAGCATGATCTCCACTGGGTAGGAAAGAAGCTGTAACTGTGATATCAATATAGAGTTGAGGAGTAAAAACAATCATTTCAAACTTGTATGAAGAATTTGGGCAGTCATTTTTAAAGGTATTGTCATTGTGTCATATTAAAAGTCAGTCCCTGCTCTGGAACTCATTAATGCGACCAGGTCCCTGACCTAGTATAGGATCAGTCAGAGAAAAAAAAAAAAATTTTAGAAGTGGTGAGGAAGCATATGCAAGTTCCATATAACCGCCACCCTCTCTTCCCTATTTTCACCACATTACTTCAACTGTACATGCAACGATGATATTTCTTTACTTCTATGCTTATTAAGTTTCAGCATGCATCCATGCAGTCATTAAGTCATCCCTTTAGACACTTCTTGTCCCTCAATTTTCTAAGTACATATCTTAGTAACTCTTTCCAACCTTGAAACAATCTGCTATTTTGTATATGATAAAGTATGTGATACCTTGTACATAATGTTTTTTAGCCGATGTTTTCCTGCATCTGCAGTAAAACCCATTTCTTTAGCTGATGATATTTAAGCAGGGATTCCGAAATAAAATATTTTCTGAGTTAATCATATAGTAGGGTTAGAAACATCTGCTTCTGTCTCTGGGGATGCAGATCAAACCCAGAATGAGTCTCGATTCTAGTTAAGACCCATAGGTATCCACAGAGAGCTGTAACAGACCTATGCAATCCACTTGCCCATACTATGGACTAGTCAGATTTTCATGGTCTGACTCATGATGGATTTTAGTGTCTGATATTCCTGTCAAGCAGCATAACAATTTTAGTCAATTTTCTAGTTTTTGAGGGACGCAGTAGGAAATGATCTTTTTCTGTCCATGTACATTGCTTACATTTTTCTGTGAGTGCTCATTTTTTGTACCAAGAATGCTACTTTCAAAGAGCAGATGAGGACACCACTTGTTGCTACCAGACACTTCCATATTCAGAAGAATTCCCTCCCTATATGCCCCACTTAAATTTTTCCTCTATGTTCATAACAGTTTCCACACCATAGCATCTTCTACAAATGTGCCTTTTCTCCTTTAACCATTCAAAGTCCATTTTCAAGACCATATGGCCAGTCCAATGCCTACTGAAAAATAATTGGTATAGGTCAATACTTTAGTATTTCTATTATTACTGTAATTTATTTCCTTAGATACTACAAGACCACTGTTAATAATTCTGCCCATTGAGGGAATTTATCTTTTCTTTTTCTAATTGAAAAGGTCGATTTTCAGTGAGGTGAGGATCACTAGCATTTCTAGTAATACCATCTACACACTGTCATTGTGAGAAGCCAAAGAGGTCAACTGAGCAGTGAAGCTCCAATATGCCCTGTTTTTCAGAGCTTGTACTAGTTGCATAGCTTCTGTAACAAAATACCACAAACTAATGGCTTAAAACAACATAAACATATATGGTCTCACAGTTTTGGAGGCTAGAATTCTGAAACCAAGTTGCCATCAGGACTGTCCTCTCTCTGCAACCTTGCTTTCCTCTTCCTAGCTTCTAGCAGTTTGCCAGCAATCGTTGGCATTCCCTGGCTTGCAGTTGCAAAATTCCAGTCTCTGCCTCTGTCGTCACATGCTGTTTATATGTCTCTGCCTTCACATGACATCTTTTTATAAGGTCACCAGTCATATTGGATTAGGGACCCGTCTAACTTCAGTATGGCCACATCTTAACTGACTTCATCTGCAATGACTCTATTTCCAAGTAAGGTCACGCTCTGAGGTACTGGGAGTGAGCACGTTAGTACAAGAGATCTTTTTTTGAGGAATGAGGGGGCACAATTCAACCCATAACAGAGCCCCATTAGCCCCATTCAAAGTCAACATTCTTTCATGTAATTGTTGGAGTGCAGCTAGTAGAAGCCCGAATTTGGTACATCATGCTTCAAAAATAAAGGAACCTCACTCTGTATGACAGACTGTAGGTCCATCCAACTCTCTACAAATAACTGTCGTTTCTTTTTATGGCTGAGTAATATTCCATTAGGTATATGTGCCACATCTTCTTTATCCATTCATCTGTCGATGGACACTTAGGTTGCTTCCATGTCCTGGCTATTGTAAACAGAGCTGCAATGAACATTGTGGTACATGACTCTGATTCACTATGTTATAAAGCAGAAACTAACACACCATTGTAAAGCAATTATACTCCAATAAAAATGTTAAAAAAAAAAAAAAGAACCCAATCATGTCTGTACCTCTTTTTAATATTTTCTTGCTGGCAGAAATAACAATTTATTTTTGTTTGAGGAATGTTCCCAATAGTGGCTCATGCCCACATTCTTCCTGTGAATTCCACCATCTATGACACACTTTGTATTTTAGCAAGGAGATGCAACCATCCCCAGGTGGTCATACTATTATTCCACATTTGTAATTCAACTTGATTTTAAGTTGAGATATCATTATTATACCATGAAAATAATTCTAGTGCCTTCCTTTTACCAAGTCATGACAATGATCAAGAGAATACAAATATCTCTGTGGGAGCACAGTAAAAAATGTATTCTTGGACATTATCACATGAATGCAAACTTTCTTTGACTTTCGTCGGAAGTAGGAGTCAAAAGACAGCATTAGCCAAATGGATCTGCACAGAAGACCAATATTCTGCAGTTTGTGACAAAGCTTGGTTTGTTAACACCATTTCTTTTTTTAATATAAATTTATTTATTTTTGGCTGCATTGGGTCTTCGTCGCTGCGTGCGGGCTTTCTCTAGTTGCGGCGAGTGGGGACTACTCTTGGTTATGGTGCACGGGCTTCTCGTTGCGGTGGCTTCTCTTGTTGTGGAGCACGGGATCTAGGCATGCGGGCTTCAGTAGTTGTGGCTCATGGGCTCAGTAGTTGCGGCTCATGGGCTGTAGAGCACAGGCTCAGTAGTTGTGGTGCACGGGCTTAGTTGCTCTGCGGCATGTGGGATCTTCCCGAACCAGGGCGCAAACCCACGTCCCCTGCATTGGCAGGCGGATTCTTAACCACTGCGCCACCAGGGAAGCCCTGTTAACACCATTTCTGGTATAGGTGACATCTTTGGAAGCATCACTTTTGTTCGGTCATCTGCAGTCCACTGTTACTCTCCAAGAACTGTCAGCTATTTTTATAGGCTGTATTGAATTAATAAGTAAAAGAATCAAGTATACCTGCTCTAACACATCTTAAGTAAGAGCAAAATCCCCCTTGACCTCCCCATCCCACCCCAGGTAACTATATTGCTTCAAATTTCCTAACTGAGTGCTCCTTGGTAATTGTAAAGTTTCCCATCAGAAATATTCAACTAAAAGCATATGACCAGTAGATCTGCAGGACAATGCTTTTCCCAATGCCTAGTATAAGGGAAAGGACTCCCAATCAGATATAACATGCTTTCAATGAGGAGTTCAGGGCAACGTATCCTAAAAATCATGCATAATTTTCTTTTACCAAGTTGGACTCTGTGGCATATTTTCCCTTTCAAGACTTCTGCAGTCAAATCATCATAACCCTCAAATTTCATCACATTACTCTTTAAACTCCATTACAAATTTAGGGAATGTACTTGTGCTCTGATGTCCAGTAATGCCAATAAGGATTCTTTACCACTTTTTCATGCTAATGTGAATGGCCTTGGGTCCATATCTCGGTGGTGTACCAAGGAACCTTGGCCACCCCACTACTCACAATGGTAGCCCTCTTTATCACCCCATTTTCACTGGAATCTAGAATTTTGATTTGTATTTTTCTCAGAAAATCTAAAATAATCTAGATTTTTGATTTGTATTTTTCTCAGATTTTTAAACCTTATCGAGGCTTTTGTATATAGAACAGATCAACTGAGTTTCTTGCAGACTCTGAAGAACAGGTGGAGGAGACTTACTGTCTAGACACCTAGTCTCTTAGAGCGGACCACCAGCACATTAAATAAAAGTCAGGTCAATGATGGTCCATTTTCATTCCATTTTTAATCAGCCATCTAAATATTTCCCCTGGGTTTAATCTTCCTGATGCATTTACTCTTTTTAACAAAGATTTCTTTTTAACAACTCAAAACATATTTTTATCAGTCTTTATATTCTCAGCATACTGATCTATTTAGGAAGAGTAAAGCAGCTTTCCTTCTCCTTATACTTTATTCTAACTCCTTCAATACAGACTATTAAGTTAGGGGTGAGATGGAAGGATTCATCCATCACACACACAATGGTGAATAGCTACCTGCTGAGAATCCTGTGTTAACTCAAACGTCCCCCTTCTTTCAGTTGTGAGCAGAGCTAGTGAACTTTGCCCTACTTAATAATATGTAAAATCCATTTTAACAGGAGTCTTCTGGTAGCTGTTTGTATCTGTCCACAAAATGAGTCAATTCCTTGACAAAATAACCCCTAGCCTCAGGAGTCACCTGTTCAGAATCTCTAATCTTCATAGTATTTTGTATAATGAGAGGTGGAATCAGTCACATCTATCACGCCCTGATACTTTTGCAAACCCTTCACAATAATATTTCAATTCTTAACCAGGGTCATAATTTAGCTTCAGCTAGACATATCTAGCACTTTGGATAACTGGCTCCACTGTGACTTTCACTAATATAGCTAAAAGCAGCCAAGGAACCAAATTAATTGGTGATTTGCCCTTGATTTGTAGCTCATTCTTTATACATTTTGCTATTTCACCCGACACTGAATGTATAAATTCTACATTCCATTTCCCTAATTGATCATAATGCTTGGGCAACCTCAAATTAGGGATGATTCAAGGGCCAACTTGGCATTAGAGATGATTCATCCTCCTTTTTCATTTTTTACTTCCTCTGAAAGCCTTTGCCATTTATCTTGAGATGTTTCAATAACCCTGCCAACTACACTAGTTGCAACAATTATTCCTGTGTACTCACACAGGCTCTAATAAAGGTGAAGGATTCAACATAGCAGAAGAATGAAAGCACTGGCAAACAGGAGGGCAGTCAGAGATATCCAAGCAAGACTTCCAATATCCTCTCTTACTCACAGAGAACTTGATTCATCTCTGTTTGTGAACCTTCAATATACGCATGAAATATATTAGTCTCAGGGAAACTCCAGTCTCATCTGAGAGGTGGTCAGGTGTTTACATCCCATAGAACATACTGACATGTTTTTTGGAAGCTTGGGGAACAGTTGGGCATATCGGGAAATTATCCTTAGCACTGTAAAATCTCCAGCCCATTTATAAAATGAAGTATGTTTTCATTTGTTGGAGGAAGGGTAGAATAATGGCAGCTTCAAATATAAATTTTAAAAATAATTACTTCACACGTAGCCTTTCTCATCCTAACAGAAGAGGATGTTTTTATTCAAAAGATTGTTATCTCAGAAAAAGAAAGACAAGATTCAGGACAAAAGGGATACCACCTACAAAGGGCATCCCTCTTTGATAGAGAGAGGAAACTCCAGGATGACAGAAGGTGCAATAAGTCTAGAGCAAAGCACGAGGAAGAAAGTGATTTCGAAACCAGAAGTGATGGAGCATTTATTTTCTCAAATTAGATTCTTGTAACTCTGTCAGGTGTTTGGGTGAATGAAATACTGAAAGGAACACAGGAAATAAAAAGAAAAATGAGGTAGTTATTATTCCCAGGGACAATACAAAAGTTGTTCAAGATGGCAAATGCAAACACGGTATACAGTGTGGCTCAGCAGTCAACCATATTTTCCTAACATGTTTATGTAAATACTAACGTAGAATAACCAGTTATGATTACCTAGAAAACTGAAATATAGCAATTGCAGTCATGAGCAAAATCAATGACCACATACAAGAGATACGTGATAAAACACATAAATGCATAGTGCCTGGCACTTACTTTTTGTTAATTATATCAACTTGACACAATATAATCAGAATTTCAAAGATTTGGAAAAGAATATTTCAAACACAGTATTTAAAATTTTATATGGCCAAGAAATATTTTAAAAGTGATTTTGTGTGTGCACAACCAGGCACCTGTATCCATATAAAGACAAACAGAGCCTTTTTAAAAAAATCATGAGTTTAGGAACTCATTATAAAATAGATGATTTTTATTTAGGTCTCCTCTTGTGCCCTTTATTCCTCGAAGGCAAAATCCCCCTCCCTTCAAGCACAGTGATTTACTGATTCCTAATGCTCTTCCCTTGGCAAGAGGCATCTGATTTTGTCAATTACATAGTAAATGAAGCTATTTTATAATTTGTTAACTTTGAGAAATTTGCATAGTGTGGATTTTATCTCTAATTAGGGAGTGATTTAGTCAATCATTTGACATTTCAAGCCAAGCACAAGCCGTGCAGGCAGTTGTAAGAAAGGGTCCTGCGATTATCCTGTGCCCGAGGCAGACATCCGCTAAGTATGAAGAATGAAGGAGGGTGAAATGTAAGAGAGCAGGATTTGAGGACTGAAGTTCCACCCACTTATTGCCTCTTTCTAAATCTGCACCCTTTCTCCACTATAAATTTACTCTTCACTCTGATAAGAGGGCAGGACGATATAATGATCCTGTAGACATATGACAGGTTCTGGAGAACACTAATATGAAATGAACATGCAGAAACTCAGTAAAATGTTAAATAAACCTACCTCTCAAAAGTAAAATCCCACTGTTGGCGTCAGTGTCTGCTTTGCCTCACAAGGATTTTGAGGAGAATTAAAGACTCTTAGTGAAAATGGCTATTAGAGACATCAGAGAATTTAATGTGATTTGGTTTTCCACCTAAATGACTGTAATTAGTATTATTTGGAAATGGCATTTCACTTATATCTACATTATTAGCATGTAGCACAAAGACAATTATGCATGTCATTAGAAAACTATCCATTAAATTTGCTCTGGGTTTTATTTGATTGCAGCAATAAACTCAATATATATGCTTGGTAGACACATTTTATCAGCCATATACCAAAACTGACTGTTCAAAACAAGGCACTTAAGGAAAATTATTGTGCACAATATATGATAGGATATGTAAACTTCAGTAAAGGATTATGTGTATGCCTATTTACAGATGCTGTGAATCATTATTCTCTTCACACATAAATGTGTTCCAACAAGCTTCTTTCTGTCTTAGTGCCTTTGTACCCGACATTTCTTCTGCCTGGATCACCCCAGATAGTTTCCCACCAGCATTAGTTTTTTCTTCTTCTGTAAATAGTAAAATCCCCAAGACTTAGCTGGGCTGTACTTGCAGCAGATGCCTTTGTATGGGACAATGGAATGTAAGAAGTGATAGGTGCCTCTTTCACATCGAGCTCTTCAAGGCAATGTGCTTCCTTGCCCTTTTCTCATTCCCACTGCTTGGGATAAAGAGTGGTGGCAGGACCTGGAACAACCACTTTGGACCCAGAGGTAGAAGCTTTGTGACTAGAAAGGTAGAGGGGCACTACCAGTGCTGGCCCATTTACTTTCGGAGAGTTATACAGGAGAGAAACAAAGTTCTGTCTTGCTTGAGACAATGCATATTGGGGCCTCTGTGTTATAGCAAGTAGACTGGTACCAAACTTAGCTGTCCATGTCCTGGATATCTTCCCTGTGCCTTCAGATCATCTCCACTTTGCTCCGTTCCCTGGGTGGTTGACCATGATGGACATTTTACTCAGTTTGAGTTCAGCCAATGAGAAAGACTATCTGGAAAGTGGGGGGAAAGAGGAGTGAGAATGGTGTCTTCACTCTGTTGGTGTATTGCTTGCTGGGCTAAGGGTTAACAATGGCTCCATTACTCTCCTGGAGATGACAGCTCCCGTCAGGGGGCCCTTTCCCACTGCTGAAGCAAGAGCTAAAGCTCTCACTCCAGATGTTGGCAACTGTTTCTTCTCCTTACCCCTCAGGCTGGTCGTGGGGTACATTTCATCACCCTTGTTGATTTCATTTGTAATTTGTCCCTCATTACACTTCCCTCACTCTGTTGAGTATGTAAATTTTCTCACAGAGTGTTGAATTGATAAAATCATTGGGCTTGCTCACTTCTCTTTATCCATAACTTAAACATCAAGGCAAGTAAAGTAATTTATTTTTTAATTAAAATAAAAATTATTATAAAGCACCATTTATCCAAAGTAGTTCTGCAGGTATTGAGAGATGTGCAAAAGTATGTAGAATACATAGGACATCAACCACGTGTTCATAGTTTTGGCAAGGAAACAATTGGAAAACAATGTGGATAATTATTTAATTATATGATATGGACTGCAAGCGCCACAGAAATTGGTAGAAAGAAACTATGCTTGAGACATCTGTGTTAGATATTATGAAGCCTCTAATCTTGGTTTGAATTTTAAAGAATGGATAGAATGGGCAAAAGGACAAGAGAGGATATTTCTGACAAAAAGATTCATATAATCAAACCCACAGAAATATGAAGAAGCACATGTTATGCATGAAGGGAACATAAAACATGCCTATCTCAAGCTTCTTCCACTAGTATTGAGTCCCTGGTATGTGCTGGACACTGGTAACACAACAGATAGACAGAGATTCTTTTCTCATGGTGCTCAGTTATACTCTAGTTGGAGAAAACAGACTTTAAACACAAATATACAAATAAATGCATAATTATAAATTATACTAATGATTGCTATCAAAGAAAACTCAAGGTATAATAAGGGAGTATAATTGAGGTTGGGCAGAATGAATCAAAATGCCTCAAAGATATATAACCTGAAACCTGAGGGATGAATATGTCTTCCCTAAGGAAAGAAGAGGCAAGTGATCAGAAGAAAGAGAGCTGTTCCACAACATTAAAAGCCTGGGTCAGTTCCTGGTGCAAAGGGATAAGTTTAGTATATATTAAGAAGTAAAAATATCAGTGTTATTTCAGCCACGTGGCTTAGGGCAGATCTGAGATCCTGAGGACACAGTTCATTCAAGATTAATTGTTCAAGGACATTGAAAGAAAACATATATTCTTTCCCTAAAATAATAGAAATCTGTATAGGTTCTGTAGGTCAAATCATATCAAATTGTATGTTTAGGGATATGGAAGTGGCAGATGAGGAAAAATTAAAATTAAAAGTGAGTTGGCTATGTTAAGTCATCTAGACACAAGATGATAGCCTGGAGAAGAATTTTAACAGTAGAATATGTGAAAAAATATCATTTTAGGAAAAAATTATTGTTGCCTCATATCACAATTTTACTCTAAAATTGTATCCTCTCCAGTGCTGAGTGAAAGGCACCACCATTCATGAAATGAATTGTGCAAGGAAAATACCAGGGAGTCATTCTTCAGCTCTCTTTCCAACTTATCCAACTAAGGACACACACACACAAACACACACTGACCATTTACTGAATTCACTGAATTTGTAGTCATCACTCAAGTCGCAGTTTAGATGTTACTGTCTTGAGATATGTTATATGATACCTCCCCATACTAAATATTAAATCCTTTTAATATCTTCCCTTGTTGCACTATTTTCATTTTAAAGTCCGCTTGTTGTGCTATATAACAGAATTGTGAAATTTTCATATATAGCAAGTATTATGTTTTAATTATACAGACATTTGTATATATACATGTTTAAAATCTATTTCTCCAATTATAGTATACTAAGCTCCATGAGAGCATGAACTTTGCCTGGTAGATATTATAAACCCAATCACGGCTAGAGTCATGCATTAAACCCAGGATTATTCTCCAAGTCTCTTTCCACCTTAAGCTATTAAGAAATAATACAGAGAGTTTTGAAACTGTGTGGTGTTGATTAAAAAATATTAATGAATAGAAAAAATAGTACTACAGAAATTAGAAAATGTATTTGATCTGAAGTGTGTTCACTTTGAGACAACGGCCAGTTAGCCAAGTGGTGGTACGATTTGGATGCATGACTATAAGAGCAGACCAAGGGTGAAAGACCTGCACTAGAACTGAAGATAAGGGGTCCAAAGACTTTGGGTGAAATTTGAAGATAATGGCAGGGGTAGACTCTTCAGAAATTCAAGTAGAAAGAGAAAGGCAGACGGTTAATTGTCTAGTTGTGGGAAATATAATTCTGGGACTTGGGAATTAATAAAGAAACTAGAGGGATAGTGTGAAGCAATAGTTCAGACTTGGATTTCAGTTTGAATTTGCATGGCAAAAATCGACAGCTGTGTACCTTGCCAAATATTACAATTGCCTAATCTGTTTTAAAATTTGGGTGGATAAGAATGTATATAAAATGCGTTGAACTGTGGATCAAATATGGCACCTAATAAGCACTCTATAAATGTCCACTGTTATTATTAGATGATGGAGGACCTGGACAGTGCAATGTCAACACCAGCCCTTTTCTCTAATTAAGAATTACTCTTAATACTTGGTCTAAAATATGCAGTGGGTTATAGATGAGGAGATGGTATTACCAAAATAACTCATTTGGAAAGGTATACAAAGAATGTAAAAAATCTGTTGACATTCATGTTTAAAAGCTAAAATGTATTTGGACACATCCTAAATAATGCTACAAACTATTTACTAAATTACTACCATTTGTGGAATTAAACTTTACTTTGCCCTGCCTTTCTAGGTCATTTTCTGTTTTCCTCTGGGTTCTAGAGAGCTAGCTACCGTTAACTCAGTTAAAATTCTGGGCTTATAGCACCTTTCACCATTATTCCATTACCTCTATGAAAAGAGCCCATGTCAGACTCAATATTGATCAAAATGACCCCTCGAGAGGAAGTTATTTATGTTTATATATTTGAGAACAAATCAGTATTCAGTTAGGATAACATTTTAGCTCTTAAACTAATAAAGTGACCCTATTAAATATGATCTGCTTTTCTATGCATATTGAATTCAGAAGCTCATAGGAGGTAAACACTGCTAAGAAGCACCATTCCACATGGCAGAAAAATGGGAAATTGCTTGCTACAGTTTTATGGTTCCAAGATCCATTTAAGTCTCACAGTGTTCAGTTACATGGATGTCATTAATGCACGTGGAGCATTATCAGTGCTTTCCAGACATGAGTCTCATTATTGTCATTAGTCTGACTCTCTTCTGATTCTGGAAGTTTTGCAGATTAGAGGGAAGAAATGTACTCAAACTCAAGAAGCCATGACTGCTAAGGTCGAAATGATAAAAGTGGAAAAATAGTATCATTCTACTTACAGTTATTTTGATAGAAATCATCTGCAAAATATATGTATAATATTTTTACAGGATTAAATTTAAAGTATCATACCAATTATTTTATTGAAATATTTGGTAATTATATTTCTAATACATGGAAATATTAATTTAAAACAAAATACATAATATATTTATTTAAAAAGCAAGCAAAATGAAAATAAGGTAGATATAATTTAAATTATACCTTGTATTTAAAAAGTGAAATTGTATGTTAAATAAAAAAATATTATACATAGTTATTACTATTATAACTGTAAATATTCCATGTTATATTGAAAATTTTTGAAAGTACATATAAGGAGAGAGAGTAGCTAAACTAAAATGTGTTCTCATAACCCAGAATGTCCAAAAACAATATAAATTACAGAAGAGACTGGATAACATTTTGCCCCATCCACTCTTATCCCAAAACTCCTCTAGATGCAATGACTCATCTGAATTAAGTACAAATCCTTTCTATGCTTTGCAATATTGATAACTATGCCATTATTTTATAGGAAAACTAATCATTTGCATTTATGTTGACAGTTACATGTATTTGCCTGTTAGGTTCAAACTTCAGGAAGGGATAGAAAGATACAACAGTAGTTCAAGCCATCAGTTATGTGGGAAAAAAATCATGATCAAGTTAGAAGTGAACTGACTAATCACTGCAGCAGTCAGGAGATGCAGCAAAGCAGTGTACCCATGTTCCTCAGCCCTAAGGCAGGTGTAAATCAAGATATGTATATATATACGTCTTTGTCTTTCTAATGTGTTAATTTAATGTGATAATATTAAAATACATACCGATAGGAGCTTAACTTGGCAGATGGTCCTTTCCAAAGATGCTTGAAACAGTATCTCCCCCTACTGCCATGGTGAGTAAGCCATGTGCAGGTGAACTGGTCAACAGCCCAGCTGAGCTTCCAGCAGACAGCCAGCATCAATTGCCAGCATTGGAATGACACATTCCTGAACATCTAGCTGAGCCAAACCTTCAGATCACTGCTGTCCGAGACGACATCTGATTACAGCTATATGAGACACCTGAAGTGTGCCCAGCTAGGACCTTCAAATACCTAGTACACAAAAGCATAAGTAAAATAAAATGAATTTTTAAGCTAAGTTGTGGGGTAATTTATCATACAGCGAATATATTCTAGACAATTTAAAAATCAAATAAGATGTTAAAAACTTAATTTAAAATAATGAAATTTTAGTCGATATTATTGAGATTAAATAAAGATATCCTTTACTAGTTGAATTTACATGAAGTTATTATTTGTTATAATGACAACACCAGTTTTCCTAAAAATTCATCATCCAAATAGATAATCAGCTGTACTCTGAATTGGATTGCATTCTTTAAAATATTATGCATAATCACCATCATTTTCCCACAATATACAGTGAAAATATCATCTATGAAAGAGAAAAAACTTGTGAAGAAAATGTGAGTCTCACAGCCTAGGAAAGTGTTTATATTAGAAATAAAAATTGGGGCAAATGATAGTGAATTGAAATATGTGAAAGATGAGTGACTTGAGCATAAAGAACATGCTTGATTTTTTCATGCATGAGAAACTTTAGGATGAGAAGCAAGAAGTCTTTGGCAATAAAGCATTCAAAGATGGGCTAACAGTGCTTTCAGATGGAAGGTGAGGTTATATAAAACTTTATTTGGTGAATCACTCTGAAAATGAAAAGATCCATGAGGGAATACTGAAGAGTACCTGTTATATGGCTGTCAACTCAAAACCACCTTAACGAAAAAGCTGCTAAATGATCTGAAAATCTATCTTATTTATATAATATTAAATAACATCTAACAAAATTCATAAATCACTTAATAAACAATCAGTATAAATTCTAAATATAATGACAGTAAAACACACAGCTCTTCTGATGCCAGAGGATGCTCTAGTGTTGGTCTGTTGTGGAGAGGATTTGTGAGTAGTCATTTCACCTCCCAGTACCATGGTATTTTTTTTTTTTTTTTTTTTTGCGGTATGCGGGCCTCTCACTGTTGTGGCCTCTCCCGCTGCGGAGCACAGGCTCCGGACGCGCAGGCCCAGCGGCCATGGCCCACGGGCCCAGCCACTCCGCGGCATATGGGATCCTCCCGGACCGGGGCACGAACCCGTATCCCCTGCATCGGCAGGCGGACTCTCAACCACTGCGCCACCAGGGAGGCCCCCAGTACCATGGTATTATTGACATCTTTGGACCAAGGCTCTTGCCAACCTCCCCTCATGAAAAGGTAAATGCAAATTAAAAATGCAAATTAAAACTAGCATTAATTTTAGATAACATTTCTCTTTCTGCTGGCAAGGGTTGAGGAAACAGGCAAACGGTACAACTGCAGGGAGGGAATTTTGTCAATATCTTACAAATTATATAGTACATTTAGCTTTGGACCCAGTCAATGCATTTTTGGAAATCAATTCCAAGGATATACCTTCATGAGAATAAAATTACATATGAGCAAGATTAATAATTGTAGCCCTATCTGTAATAGAAAAATAATGAAAACAACACAAATGTCTATTGATAGGAGGCTATTTGAATAATATCTTTCTAAGAAAGAGGAAAAGCTTGTGAAAAAATTAAAGGAGTCTAACAGGCCTAGCTAAGGGCATACAGTTGAGATAAATGAGCAAATGATAGTGTGTTGAGATATAGCAATCCATGAAAGATCCAATCATGGAAGGCATGCTTAATTTTTTCTATGAATGAACATTTTCAGAGAAGAAAATAAAAAGCTCCATCCAGTTCATAAAACATTCAAAGAGAGGCCAACACTACTTAGATGGAGATTGCAGTTATGTTATACTAACATTTTTGTTGGAAAATCTCTCTAAAAATCCCCAAGCTTTTAAAGTAATACTTACAGCTCCTTGAATCATAAAACTTGCATGATAAAGATATTAGTCAATAATTGTGTGATAAGTGAGCAATTACCATTTATTAAATACACAGAGAAGGAAAAACTTACAAATAAGGCTGTTCTGATTCTAGATGAAATCAACTAAGCCAGAAAGGATGAAGCAAATATGGTAAAATGTTAACAATTGTCAAATAGAGTTAACAGGGGCATTCATTTTATCATTCATAAAAATTGGGGGGAAAAAGCATTGTAAAATACAGAGTTTTAAAAAATATCAAGCAGTCTCATGTTTTCAAGAGTTGCATAATTGCAAGCACAATGAATTCGAGGCAATAGTCACTTTGACTTTCTTCTGTCATCGTTCTGTGGCTTCGTGTCTGGCTTCAGATGAAAATTCACAGCCATCCACTTTCTGAGCCTCTAGTGCCCAGTAGAGACCAAAGTTCACGTCCCTCTGTGCTCAGACGAGGACACATGGCAAGACTTTACTCGCACTCCTTCCTGTACTAGCTCACTCTTGCTCACATTTACCTTCCTTTGAGCACCAATAGCTTCTTCCCTCTTCTCTTGTGACCAACTGCACTCTACTAATACTTCAATCTGTTAGGAACCATTATTTTTAATTGCCTTATTTGTTTTTACGAATTACCCATTGTTTACCTTTAAAATAATATTTCATTATTTATTTTAAAGAACTCGAGTGAAACTTAGAAGGAAAATGTAATACCTACATGATACTGTGCAAAGTTGCTCTGATCTGAAAACACAGCTACTAAATTAGTTTAGCATTAAATTAGTGGGTAATCGTGATACATGCTTCGTATGAGGCAGAAATTCTCTTCACATTGTCAGAAAACTGCTAAAATTTGTTTGAGGTACTTAGTGAGATTAAGTTTTTACTATTCCCTTTTTATTTCTCTCATTTAAAAACAATGCCATGTGGCTTGTATTATCTAAAAGGTGTAAACGATGGAGTAGAAAGACGTGAGAAGAATTTAGGAAATGTGGGGAAATGTGATTTTTTTCCCTAGTCATTATCAAACACTGTAAATCAGTGATGCAGTTCACATATATATAAGCATACAGCTTTATATGCTAATCTTCCAAGAAAATCTATATATATGCTGAATATTTCTATATTCAGTATACTTTCTGTATTCAAAACTTATTCTCTTCAGTGGCCTATTTTACTGTTTTTGCACCTATTCCGTTCCAGGATTTTATTAGGTAAATATTGTTTTTCATACATATAAAATGCACTTTTCTTTTATTTCACTGGAGTATCTATATTTTAGCATTAAGCTTTGTTATTTTTTCATAGTGTGCAGTAATAAACTGGAGTTGCATTCAAATGATGTGGTTTATCATGTTAAATCTTTCACTCTTGATTCTGTATATTCTAGGTAAAAAACAGAACTTAAGCTCAAGAAAAATGATTTTTATTAACAGTTTAGTATATTTTCAGTACTTTCACAAAGAAGGAACAACTGTTGCTTTGGTGAATTATAAAATGTTTTATATAATGGACACAATATATTCATTTATATTCTTTTGTTTTTCATGTTCTCTCAGAATGAGCACTGTGTTTATCCAGAACGAGCACATGATGAAAGAAAACAAAACCAAACTGATGGAATTGTAAGTGTCTTGGAGAATCCCTCCTGTTGTTACCCGGTAACGGTGAGTGTTAATCTTTGTCCTTTGCCCTCTTGCATGACCTCATTTCCTCTGGTTCCGCTGCATTTTCCTTTAGTGCTCACACTCCCAAGACTGGAGGCTATTACAACTCACTTGCTTTCAGTACTGAATGAATGGTCTATCAGTTTGACCTTTTATACCAATATTTCTGCTCTCAGTATGTATTTCTCTTTTTCGTTCCGGAGAGTTGGACAGTGCACTTATGTGTTTTGGAGATAAAATGATACTATCAAAATACTGTGTATTGAAATGTAAAATCGAGAGCTAGTGGGAAGCAGCCACATAGCACAGGGAGATCAGCTCAGTGCTTTGTGACCACCTAGAGGGGTGGGTTAGGGAGGGTGAGAGGGAGACGCAAGAGGGAGGAGATATGGGGATATATGTATACGTATAGCTGATTCACTGTGTTATACAGCAGAAAATAACCCACCATTGTAAAGCAATTATACTCCATTAAGGATGTTTAAAAAAAATACTGTGTATTGAAAGGCAGTACAATTTTTACTTCCTGAATATAATTATATTTTAACCAGAACAGAAAGTTTCAATATTTACTTAGAGAGAAAGTTATTACCCTTATGTATTTCTCTGGTTTTTTGTTTGTTTGTTTGAGAATTAAGTTCAATACCAGTCTCAGTTGGAATTTTACTTCCTTTTTCATAACTTAATTTCATCGAATATATTTATTTAAGGAGAGAAGGAAATGGCTAAGCTGAAAAATTAACTGATTTTCTTGTCCAAGCGAGGAATGAAAGACATAAAATCACTGTTAAGTGTTAGAAAAGCAAAATAATTCCAATAATATCATTATTTTATTTCTGTCACTTTAAAAATTGATGGCAGGTCATGGTTGATTTTCATTTTTCCAAAAATGTCCAAATATCATTATCAAATTTTATATTATATTTTATTTTCAATATCATGAATAATATGTAACATTGCTGAGTGCTTATTATGTGCTAGATGCTATTTTAAGCACCTTGTTATATTAATTTATTTAATTTGTACAAGAATTTATGAGGGAAATAATATTGTAGCCACTATTTTATGGCTGAAGAAACAAAAGCCAAAAACAATAGAAGTGGTGGATATAGCAGGGGTTTGAATACTACAAGGTGATTCTAGTTTCTGTTTATGTGTTTTATCATTAACCATATAGATTCTCTGTTACCATTACTGCTTCCCCTGGCCAAAAAGAATAAATAGATATTTTTTAAAGTTCCAACTATTCTTGAGGCCTACATAGCTGACATTTTTCTCCATTTGAATTTTAGGAACAGTTTATTATTAATTTTATGTTTCATTCGGATGGTTCTCTGCTATTTTCTAAGAAAAAAATACAAAGCAAAATAAAAAGTTCAGATACTAACTGTACACTTTAAAAATGATGAAAATACAAATGTGAAGGAAGCAGATTTCAAAACCTATAAAGTGTAAGAATTTAGAAAATCATCGATTTAGGTGTTTTTTAGTAGATTAGTGCCATGTAGACATTATATTTCCAAAAACAGAGTAAGGAATTTGCTGTGGTCTGAGTGTTTGCATCCTCCCCAAACTCATATGTTGAAATCCTAATGCCCCACATGATGGTATTTAGGAAGTGAGGCCTTTGGGAGGTGCTTGGGTCATGACTCTGTAACCCTCATGAATAAAACTGACACCCTTATAAAAGAGATGCCACAGAGCTCATTGCCACTTGCACCATGTGATGAAAAGCAAGGAGGCACCTCTTATGAAGAAGAAGAAGAAGAGGGCCTTCTTCCTTGACCTTGAACTCCCCAGCCTCCATAACTATGAGAAATAAATTTCTGCTGTTTATAAGCTGCACAGCCTGTAGTATATTGTCATAGCAGCCTGAACAAAGATAGAATTGATTATACTTTCTACATCAAAATCGTTACAGATTGCCTGGTTTATACAAGTCACTATGCTGTGCAATTTATATGCATTAGTTTTAATACTGAATTCAACATTTGAGGTTTATATTATTATTATTCCCATTTACAGAAAAGTAGTTAAGATAAAGGGAAGAAAAACTGGGCTAAGTTTTGGCATTGGTTGGAATGTAAGAATATTTAATCAAGCAGAATGAGAAAGAAAAATACTTAAATATCAAAAAATAATTCAAATATTTTGATATATGTAGTAAAACTTAGAACTTGGAATACTTAGAAAGTAATGATATTAAAAATAGTTTAAATAATCACACTTAAAACCAGTACTACATAAAGATACTATACATCATTGTATGTAAAATTGCAAAATTATTTTCTTGAAAAATATCACAGTCAATTGTAATTGAGGAAGGACCTTGGCTTTAATTGCCATTAAGGCATAGCAAATTTTTAAAATTCTGAATAAATTGTGTGTGATGTATTTATTTAAACATTCAGTTGAATTGCATATTATCATAAATGTAAAAGTCCACACTATATTTGAGTAATTTCTAAATCAACAGATACCAAAAAGCAATGAAAACTGTTTCACAATATCATAAAGGAACGGGCTCTCCAAAGAACTTCTATGCATATTTCAGGAAACTAGAATAATGGGTCTAATCTTGAGAATCCAAATAATACATTTTGAATGTTACCTCTTCCATCTTATCTTCTTTCTATTAAGATGTCACGAGAAAGCCTTTGAAAATTAAGCAATTGTGAATTTGGGAGTTAGAAATCTGAGTTAAAATGGATTTTTGAGGGAGGGTGAAATACAAAATCTTTAATAAGTCACAAATTTTGGTCAGTAAAAGGAAACTTTCCCAAGACGTAATGTGACATGTTATCTAAAGAGAGAAGGTAAGAGGACAGATTAAAAGGAAAAAAACAAAACAAAAAAACCCTAAAGGATATTTTTTAGGAGAATAACTGGGGAACAGAGAGGATGATTTAGTAAGTAATATCACAGCTCCCAACCCAGAATATAGGGACCGAGCATTACTAGGTGGCAGGAGGAAAACTACAAAGAAGATTCTGATGGGTTGAAGAAATGCCAGCAGGTGATGAGAAGAACACACTAATAGTAGTATTAACCAGAAGTCAGAAATGCAAAACCATAAACGTATACTTGTTTTTCAGAAATCAAAGGCACTTTAAAAAATATAGAACTAAAATATTAAAACAGTGGAGACTGGTGAGAATAAGAATATCTGTAACCTACCAAGGGTGAGATACTTTATAGCAATAATAATCTTTAAAGCCTTAGAAGGAACCTATGAAGTAAGTATGATCGTTGCTGCTTTACAAAAATATGTTAGAAATTTACTCCAAGGGTTAAGAGTATGCACTGCTTATTCTGAGCCAAACACGAAGCACTCTGCATGGATCATTTCACTGAATCCTTAAGGTAGTTCCTTGACTTCCGCACCCAGCTCTTTCCCACCTGACCAATGAGGCATCCTGGGCCGGGGAGCTTAACTCTACTCAAGCCTCCACACCAGTGCTTCTGGCATCCTGGGCAAGCCAGTCTTTTGATGTGCACCTGTGAGCCTCTTTCTCTGTTGCAGGACTTTGTCATATCTGACCCTGACCCGGGAAATAATTACCAGACATAGAAATCTAAAGCACTCCACGTATTTTCAAATGCCTCTCAACAGTTAGAAAACAAAGAAACAAACTAAAGCAAAGTTTGCTTTATAGGGATGCATACCTCAGGGTTTTTTTCCCACCAGGATTCTCTCTTTTAAAAGTATATAAAGGGTTGTTACATTGTGAGTATCTCGCTGTATACATCAAAGGAAGAAAAGAAAGTATCAACTCACACACATTTATTTTCATTGACTTCTCCAAGAGCCTACAGAGGTAAATGGGAGAGATGCAATGCCTGGAAAACCAAGATAACCAAGCAACTTTGACTGTTTTGGAGGAGAGATCTATAGTTAGATGATTTCATATAGACAGTTTCAGCTTAAGCTTATTTAGGCAAAGGAAAATGTCACTTTAATCAGAGGAAAATGAAATTCAGACACAAAGTCACTTGTACTCTGTAATATTCATTACTATACAGCTTTTTAATTTCCCTTAGAAAATGTGTGCATGTGTGTGTATACTGCAAATATATTTAGTTGTTAGTTTTATTTTCCCTTCAAGACTCTACTCATTTCTTTTTTTTTTTTTTTTTTTTCCTTCCTCTGACCACAGCCGGGAAATGTTCTGATTTTTTTTTAAATTAATTAATTAATTAATTTAGGGCTGTGTTGGGTTTTCATTTCTGTGTGAGGGCTTTCTCTAGTTGTGGCAAGTGGGGGCCACTCTTCATCGCAGTGCGCAGGCCTCTATCGCGGCCTCTCTTGTTGCGGAGCACAGGCTCCAGACACACAGGCTCAGTAGTTGTGGCTCACGGGCTTAGTTGCTCCGTGGCATGTGGGATCCTCCCAGACCAGGGCTCGAACCCGTGTCCCCTGCATTGGCAGGCAGATTCTCAACCACTGCGCCACCATGGAAGCCTCAACTCATTTCTGTTTTGACCTTTATGAAGCTTTTTCACACTTTTCCAGCTCTCAAATACTCGGTTCTAATAATCTGTTTTGCTAATGCACAGTAAGAATTAAAATACAGTAGAACAATAAGAATTAGATTGAAAATAAGAAGAAAAATCACCATCAGTATCTTATAACTTCATGACACATAAGAAATGTAAACTATAAATATCACTTAATATAATTTTAGTAAATAAGTTAGATATGCAGATTATAAATACGTCGATATACACTTGCTAAAAATACATATTTGTATACTTCACATTACTGTAGTCTAATAAGATTAAGTATTTTGAAAAAAATCGAGATCACAGAGAGATGGAAAAAGGTAATAATAACAGAGCTTTGAAAATCAAAGTAGAACAGCAGATGGATAATCCAAGGATGTTCTCTGGAGATGACCCAAGGGAAGGTCCACACTCTGATCCTCTTTCAATTAAAACTCAATAGTCCATTTGCTTTTTCTCCCCCTCATAAACTATCATGAAAGTTTTCCTGCTCAAGAACAACTGAACCAAAAGTCAGATGGACCAGTTATGCCACTGAAAAGCCGTAAAAAGATAAAATTTTTACTCTTTTGCTCTTAAGAAAATTGCCATTTGTCAACCCCAAATCCATCTCTCTCCCACAGAAATAGGGTCATGGCTGGTCACATGGCTGCTCAGCTGGAGCCTAAATGTTCCAGTCTTCTTTGCAGGCAGGAGGACATCAGATGACTAAATTCTCCTGAGTGTCTGTGAGCTGAAGCCGCATGTACCACAACTAGGTATGGGTTCTGGGACAGCAGATGTGTGCTCCTACACACTCTTCAACATCTGCAGACAGAAGGGGCATGACTGTCACTCAGCTTCTGCCATGCAGACACATCAGCCCCCTAGAACATGGCAGAGCCGTGGATGGGAGGAATTCTGATTCTCTGAAGGGCAGTGTGGAAAAGAGCCACCGATCAGCCCGCACCACTCACCTCGGGACTGTTAGAAGTGAGGGAATGAACTTCACTTTTCTCTGGGTCATCTCTGTCACAGCAGCCTAGTCTTCGCCCTCCGTAATCCTTTCTCAAAAAGACTCTTGACTGTGTTTTCTGTGTTGTCTAGTCCCAGCTGCAAGTGTTGTAAGACAGCAAAATAAGAAAAACATGAGGATACAAAATAACTTTAAAAAAAATATTTATTTGGTTGCACCAGGTCTTAGTTGTGGCAGGAAGGCTCCTTAGTTGTGGCATATGAACTCTTAGTTGCGGCATGCATGTGGGATCTAGTTCCCTGACCAGGGATTGAACCCGGGCCTCCTGCATTGGGAGGGCGGAGTCTTATCCACTGCACCACCAGGGAAGTCCCCAAAACAACTTTTTTACTCAGATCTGTTATTTTTTTAAGTTCAGCATCAAATTACTCAGGGTCCATTCCTGGCTTCAACACACTGACGTAATCAGAGGTGAGTCACAAAATCTCTCTGGTTGCCTCACCTCTAAAGTGGTCATAGTGATTAATATCTCATTATTACAAGGATTAAGTGTTGTTATTTATGTACACTGCTTAGACCATTCCGGCTCACAGTAAGCTATCAATAAATGTTGCTGTTATGTGGTAAAAATGCCACTGCTGAACCCGTTGGCATATTTTCTGGCCTGAATCAGTTAGAGCCACAGTCAGGACAAGGAGGACCCTCCTGTGCACAGTAGCTGTCAGAGGTCAACAAACCTTTTCTGTAAAGGATCAGATAGTATAGGCATACCTTGTTTTATTGTGCTTCATTTTATTGTGCTTCCCAGATTTTCCATGTTTTCAAATTGTAGGTTCGTGGCACCCCTGCATCAAGAAAGTCTACTGGCTCCATTTTTCCAACAGTATTTGCTCACTTCATGTCTCTGTGTCACATTTTGGTAATTCTTACAATATGTCAAACTTTTTTCTTGTCATATTTGTTATGGTGATCTGTGATCAGTGATCTTTGATGTCACTACGATGATTCACTGAAGGCTCTGATGATGGTTAACACTTTTTAGCAAAAAAGTATTTTTTAGACATAAGGTATGAACATTGGTCTTTTTAGACATAATGCTACTGCACATTTTATAGAGTACAATATAGTATAAACGTAACTTTTATATGCTCTCTGAAACCAAAAAATTTGTGTGACTCGCTTTATTGCAATATTCACTTTATTGCCATGGTCTGGAACCAAACCCATAACATCTTAGAGGTATGTCTCTAAATCTTTTAGGCTTTGCTGGCCATAAAAGTAGTCTCAGCCACTGAATTCTGCTGTAGTAGTGCAAAAGGACCCACAAATAAGCATGGCTGTATTCCAATAAAACTTTATAAAAACAGACAGTAGGATAGATTTAGCCAACAGGCTGTTTGCCAAACTCTGAGTTAGACTAATGAATTATGGACAGGTGATAAATGCTGATATTGTGTTTCATTTCTTAGTTAGATGTTTACACAGTCACAGTAAAATGTGAACAGTTAATCTAAAGATTCTCACTGTTAAGTTTGCTATATTTACTGACATCAGGCAGATGTTTTTTGGGTTTTTTAAAATTAATTAATTTATTTATTTATTTATTTTGGTTGTGTTGGGTCTTCGTTTCTGTGCAAGGGCTTTCGCTAGTTGCGGCAAGCGGGGGCCACTCTTCATCGCGGTGTTCGGGTCTTTCACTGTCGCAGCCTCTCTTGTTGCGGGGCACAGGCTCCAGATGCGCAGGCTCAGTAGTTGTGGCTCACGGGCCCAGTTGCTCCGGGGCATGTGGGATCTTCCCAGACCAGGGCTCGAACCCGTGTCCCCTGCATTGGCAGGCAGATTCTCAACCACTGCGCCACCAGGGAAGCCCAGGCAGATGTTTTTTATTCATCAAATCACTCAAACATTTATTGCTGTGCCTACTGAGTTTGACACATTTTTATTTTTATATAATGTAAAATTGACAACCATAATATATGTTCTAAATTTGTACTTAGATTAATCAAGGAAATAACTGAACAACATTTGGTTAAGAATGTAATACCTTTATCTCTGAAAATTTATTGAAGAGGTAGGGAGAGACATAAAGCATCATCACATTTAGAATAACTAGATTAAAAACTGAGAAGATAAAATACATAATAAATTGACCCTGCAGGAAAATTCACTTCAGAGTAGAAGGAAATACTTAAATAATAGGTCTTGCGAGTAGGTCAAGGCTCAAGATTACTTTGCCTTTAGTACTTTTGATAATTTACTAAGAAGCATTACTTCTCGCCCTCGTCTCTCCTGCCTTTTTTCTCCTTCCCATTGTTTTCCCTCTCTTACAATGAATGTGTCCAAACACATTCATCTTCCTCTCACTCCTGCCTTTAGAGTCACCTTGGACTTTCTATCCTCAATTCTGTCTGCAAGTAAAATAGTCTTGCCTCTTCTCCCTCCCCATACTTCAACTTTAACATTTAGACATAATAGTTGTAGGTAGAGTTTAGACTTGAAAAATGCAATTTGGAAATTACCAAAACTTTTGTTCAGTTTGATTGCTAAAATATGTAAATAATTACATAAAGGGTTCATCTTTAATTCAGGGCCTTATTGTAAAATGATATACATTTATACCCCAGGCCTAAATCCTTCTTTTTTCATGTATTTCAACTACTATCAATTAATTAATTTGAATGTATAAAGGAAATACAATGTTATGTATATATTCCTCTATCAGTGCTCAGTGTATTTATATCTTCTAACATCTATATTTGCCTCTGAATGTCACACCATGACTAATTTTTGCATCAGATTCTAATCTGGGCAGCAACTCACAGAGACAGTGAGAGAGGAATTAAGGAGCTGATATCGATCCATTGGGTGGTTACAAACCCTGAGATGCTTTTGCTTCCCTTATCAGCAGCCAACAACATCAAAGCAAAGAAGAAGCCTACTGCATACCTCTTTGACATCAATCCTTCATGGTTTTCTTTATCCTATTCAAGTCAACACAAAGTTGTGAATAAGATAAAAAAGAAATATCTGATTTTCAAACCCTTCCAGTTAAAAGTCTCAAAATGAACTAGTGACTTAGAGATATCCTCCTTTCCGCTGCTTTTACTAATGAGAAGCTAAAGCACATGGAGACCGTTCTGACCACAATCACACAGCACCATAACTAGAACCTGGGCTTCCTAATCCTTATACAGAGCAGAGCAGGAGGTGTTCTGAAAGCACTCTGCAAAGTGGATGTGTCTGCTTCCTGCAGTAAATATGCTGAAGGAAGCCATTCATTCAAATTTGGTTGGATGGTGCTACAAAATATCTACCCCACTTTTCAAGAGTTTATCATGGTGAAAATAAGAAGGGACTGCTCAAACAATGTAAATCAGTCTTCTTCACAAATACTAAGTCCAGCAATTGGAAAGCCACATTCATGGTTCATGTCACTTTTGGTATTTGCTTCATTTGGGAAATAGGGACCTTGAAAGATGGAGGACAGGCATTGCCATAACAATTTTAAGATTTTACCTGCCAGTTCCCTGCCATATTTTTAACAAATGAGCTCAGAGCATATCAGAATCATCCTTAGGGGCATCTAGGAATAAAATCTATTGCTCTCTAAAAACCCATGGTAAATAATGAATTATATTACCTAGATATTTGCAATGTGGAAAACTACTTTGGAAACCTGTACATGTAAACAATAGGAAAACAAAAATCTAATAACTATTATATAGCTCAAAAAATAACACCGTGTGAATACTGATTTCTTGGCGATTTGTTGCTAGAGCTAAAATTGCCATTCGTTTCTTCCCAAGCAGGACTATTTCAATGTTCTTTCTTATGTCACTTTTTTTTTTTTTAATTTATTTTTTTGCGGTACGCGGGCCTCTCACTGTTGTGGCCTCTCCCGTTGCGGAGCACAGGCTCCGGACGTGCAGGCTCAGCGGCCATAGCTCACGGGCCTAGCTGCTCCGCGGCACGTGGGATCCTCCCGGACCGGGGCACGAACCTGTGTCCCCTGCATCGGCAGGCAGACTCTCAACCACTGTGCCACCAGGGAAGCCCTCTTACGTCACTTTTAAAATTATATTTAAATGACTGAAATTAAACATATAAACTGTTCTATAAACAGTTAAATTGACTGAATTTTTTGAGTGAAAAGAAATAACTAATTATAATTATAATGCTGTTGTGCTATTTTTAAAAAGTTTGTTTTACAGCAGTTGCCTTTGTCTAAATGCAAAAAAAAGAAATCATTGATTTAAAAATAGGAATAATTATGGGCCTCCCTGGTGGCGCAGTGGTTGAGAGTCCGCCTGCCGATGCAGGGGATACGGGTTCGTGCCCCGGTCTGGGAGGATCCCATATGCCGCGGAGCGGCTGGACCCGTGAGCCATGGCCTCTGGGCCTGCGCGTCCGGAGCCTGTGCTCCGCAACGGGAGAGGCCACAACAGTGAGACGCCCGCATACCGCAAAAAGAAAAAAAAAATAAAAATAAAAATAGGAATAATTATTCTTATTGAAATGGAGGAATAATTTTCTAAGCAGCTCTCATTCCATAGCCTAAACTCACAAAATAGTCTCCATCTTGTCCTAAAAATGACATAAAAATGCTTCCTACATTTCAGAGTGACTCAGGTTTTTGTTTGTTTGCCTGTCTGTTTTGCTTTGGAATAGTGTGACAATGTCTCATTTATTTATACTGTATTACAAAACTCAGAGAGAGATTTTGGTGTAAAACATAGATGCTAGATAAATGAAAGCATCTAATTCTGTTTACTTACCATGGTCCTGGAGCTAAAATCGTATAATCTTATTCTTTCCTCTGATTACTTTTCACACATTTGCTTGCTTATGGCTCTGAGGCTCCGGCCTCAGTGAATTTGGTGTTACTGACTATGAGACAGATGATAATCATATTCGTTCGGTAAACAAACAACACCAGGTGCTGGAGAAGGGGATACATTTGAAATTGCTCAAATCACAATTGAAATTGACTGTATTTGATTTTCAAAACCTTTGTGACTCTAAAGACTTTAGTTGCTTTGTTTTCTCAAACCTGTGGATTTAGGAATTGAAGGTAAACAACACAATTGTTCTCAAAGCCCCTAGCTCACAGTAAGGAGGAAGGGATAAGTTAGTAACAGTCTGACCAGCTCACACACGTCTCCTGAGCAGGGCTTTAACATTTGTGCTCCTCCCTCCTATAAATGTATATGGTTTTAACGACTGTGGGTAAAATGGATCAGAAAGTATAATGTCTAATTAAAAATATATGTTCTGACGTACTTCACTCAGTATGACAATCTCTAGGTCCATCCATGTTGCTGCAAATGGCATTATTTCATTCTTTTTAATGGTTGAGTAATAGTCCATTGTGTATATATACCACATTTTCTTTATCCATTCTAGATTGTCACATTGAGTGAAGTCAGACAGAGAAAGAGAAATATTGTATGATATCCCTTATATGCGGAATCTAAAAAGAAATGATACAAATGAACCTATTTACAAAACAGACACAGGCTCACAGACTTAGAGAATGAACTTATGGTTACCAGGGTGGGAAGGTTGGGGGAAAGGGACAGTCAGGGATTTGGGGATCGATATGTACACACTGCTATATTTAAAATGGATAACGAACAAGGACCTACTGTATAGCCCAGGGACCTCTGCTCAATGTTATGTGGCAGCCTGGATGGGAGGGGAGTTTGGGGGAGAATGGGTACATGCATATGTATGGCCGAGTCCCTTTGCTGTGCACCTGAAACTATCACAGCATTGTTAATCGGCTATACTCCAATATAAAATAAAAAGTTTAAAAAAAAAGATACATGCACACAAAAAAATTAGGTTGTTATAAATTTTTTTTTTTTTTTTTTTTTTTGCCGTACGCGGGCCTCTCGCTGTTGTGGCCTCTCCTGTTGCGAAGCACAGGCTCCGGACGTGCAGGCTCAGCGGCCATGGCTCACAGGCCCAGCAGCTCCGCGGCATGTGGGATCTTCCCAGACCAGGGCACGAACCCGTGTCCCCTGCATCGGCAGGCGGACTCTCAACCACTGCGCCACCAGGGAAGCCCTGTTATAAAATTTTAAAATATATATATTCTGATTTTTAGGGAGAATCTCCACAAATATGCACATTCACTCAGGAAGTCTTATCTGAATGGTGTGATTGTATCCAAATATAACCTTCAGTATGATATCTGGAATGTTTTCTCTCTCATCTTCCTAGAACATGTGTGATTTTTCCTTTTTAATGTTTAAAGGACTTTTTAAACATTTAACGTTTTATTACCACGTTTCATATAATTAGCTCTTCTTATAAGATACCCAAGGATTGCTAATCTATTTACACAGTTAAGAGACTCATTTAAAGTGAATGTTCAAAAGCTGACTTCAAATTATCATCCTCATAGCATATGAGAAGCTGAATTGGGAACAGGGAGATTCCCGTCTTTAGGAAGCTCTTGATCGATACACACTGTTACTGAAAATGCAGCATCATTCTTTTTTTTTTTTTTTTTTGCGGTATGTGGGCCTCTCACTGCTGTGGCCTCTCCTGTTGCAGAGCACAGGCTCCGGATGTGCAGGCTCAGCGGCCATGGCTCACGGGCCTAGCCGCTCCGCGGCATGTGGGATCTTCCCGGACCGGGGCACGAACCCGTGTCCCCTGCATCGGCAGGTGGACTCTCAACCACTGTGCCACCAGGGAAGCCCCAGCATCATTCTTAATATGCGTAGAAATTATGCTTTCTATGAAGCAAATTAGCGTATAATATCTTTTTAAAATTATGAGATGTTCTTGGAGACATATTTAAAAACCTGAGAGTACAACGAAATATGTTTAATGAAGCAAATCATGGATGTTTAACTGAAAGCCAAACCAGCTTTACTATTGTTGGCAGCACTGTTGGCCTCATGTTTTCATATTCATTTCTAATAGAGCTGGCGTTCTAAAGGAAAGAAGAATGTTAAGGATTCTTAGGAGCATCTCTGATGATATGCTTATTAGTCTGCTGAATCAATTTATTTCATGTAGATTTGTTATATTTTCTCTTTTGAATCTATTCAGTTTATATATTTGTTTATAAGAAATTTTTTCTATTTACAAGATACACTGATTCTTAGATAAGCTGGTAGAAAAGATCACCAGAAACATCACATCAGATGAATCTCTATAGAGCATTTTTGATTTCCTCCCATATAGCCTATAGCCTACTAATAATTGTTTGATCTGCAAACATCCCTATACTCAATAACTAGGCAGTCTAAGCAAAATGTTTAATTCACATTTGATCATGAAAACAAAGAAATCTAAACTTGAGCATAAACCAAAGGGGGCATGGTGAAAATACACACAAATGAAGACTGGGTACCTTGAGTAATACTCATCTATTTTCATTGGACCTATGTTATTTTAATGCTCATTTCATGATGATCCATGTTTTGTTTTTCCCACAAAGTATTTGATTTTTACTTTATTTAGAGAGGAAAAAATTACCATAAAAACCCTAAAATGGGGGGGGCAGTTAAAATTTCAGCTTAAAAATTTTATTTTCTGAATGAAGTCAATTTACAGCTCAAAAAAATAAAAGAAAGAAAGAAAAGAGCACATGGAATACAGGTTTATGCAAACAATTACCCTGCTCTACCCCAGTCTCTTGGTCACATGTGACTGTCTGTGGCAATTAAGAGCAGGGCATTTGGGGAGACAGAGATGGATTCAGTTTCCAATTCATCCCTTGCTACTTTATGATCTTTTTGCGTTGTCTAACCTTTCTCTATCTCCTTTTACAAGACAACAAAGTGAGATAATAATAGTACATGACCTACAGGGATGTTTTGAAAATTAAATGAGAAAACACAAAATACTTACTACCCTAGAGCTTTGTATGCATTAATAAATGCTCATTATTAATAATGGTTTTAGTAGTAGTAAATAAGCAAGTAACTAAATAAAAAGGATATTAATGTTATATGAGTCCAGAATATATATCCTAGAAACATTTTGAAAAGTGAATAAACATTTTTTTCCATAGCCAAAAAAATTATGAATTTAAAAAAAAAAACACCCTTTCACACACTAAATCTTTCTAATCAAAGACCTTCCTTTCAGTACTTTGTAAGTAAATGATAGAAAAGGTTAGTGTAATTCAGAGAAAGTCAGGGAAGGAAGTGACTATTGAAGGTTTAGTGAGCCCCATCCTCAGTAGAAACACGCTGAATCCAAAGACTTCCAATGACCCTCTTCTTGGAAGCAACATAAGTCAACTTCCAGAAGTTAGCAACTCAGGCTTTACAATTTCATTCTGTAGTCATTTTCATATCCTGCTTTCTCAACTATTATTAATCACATCAAAATAAAGGAACAGATAAGGTCTTCTAGGGCATCAGGAGGGGTGAACTGGAGGGATTATTTCTCCTATTTCAGCTGTGAGATGCAGTGGTGGACAGGTATGTGTTGGAATGCATCAGAGCATTATTAAGGAGAAAAAAGAGCACATTTCTGGGCTTGCCTGGTGGTGCAGTCATTGAGAATCTGCCTGCCAGTGCAGGGGACATGGGTTCGAGCCCTGGTCTGGGAAGATCCCACGTGCCACGGAGTAACTAGGCCTGTGAGCCACAACTACTGAGCCTGCGCGTCTGGAGCCTGTGCTCCGCAACAAGAGAGGCCCGCGCACCGCGATGAAGAGTGGCCCCCGCTCGCCGCAACTAGAGAAAGCCCTCGCACAGAAACGAAGACCCAACGCAGCCAAAAATAAATAAATAAATTAATTTTTTTTTTTTTTAAAAAGAGCACTTTGTGTCCCTGTTCTGAAAAAAGGAAGTAGAGCGAGGGGGGCCAGGAGCAGCTGCCTTGGCACTTAATTTGAAAAGACATATGCAGATTTCTAAACAGCCATCATGTCCTTCACCTCTGGGCACTTAAAGCACAGATAACAGGGGGTCCCCCTGGGGAACCATGGTTGCAGATGGACCAAAAAGTCTTTTCTAGAGAGATGGACTGTCTGAAATTGAATGCAAAACCTGTGCAGATGTTCATTTGTGCATTATTCTGGAGATAAATCCACAGTTTAGAAACTCAAAAGAGATGATCACACACACAGACACACACACACCTGAAAGTTTTAAATGCCCACAGATATTATTTAGCAGCATGGAACATGCATAGAATCATGGACTAACAGAACTGGAAGGAACATCAGTAGTCAACTAATTATTCACCCTTCTGATTTTAGAGATGATGATATTGGGAATCCAAGAAGCCAGGTGACTCTGGCCCATGATCACAATAAGAAAACTTATAAGTGGTAGGTTCAGACATAGAAACCATGTTTTTCTCTCCCCATTCGATGATCTTTACATTATATATTTGCATCAATATTGATTATTGTCTGACCATAGCATGTACATAAAATATATCAGGCACCACTTTACGTACTAAATGCATTATATAATTTAATTCAGTGCTAAGCAACAAGCCAATAATTGGAGAGTTTGAGTACCCAGCTTATTAGAGGCATATCAAAAATGCAAAAATTCCCTGACTCAAATACCGATCACTCTACATTCTAATGTTCTTTGTCATGGCAATCACTCTCCTCCCAAGAATATAACAGCATTTTTCAGGTTTTATTTGTTTGTGTGTTTTTGAAAGCAATTTTCACAGTGCTGAGCATTAAAACAGGTTCTGAGGAGATTCTTGTTGGTTGAGTGATGATGGAGACAGTGGTAATGATGTTATTAGTGACTTGCTAGCCACCAACTCCTACATGACAGAAGTAAAAGGAAATGTACCCAGGAAATATTGATCTCTCATTAGATATTGTATCCTGCATAAAGAGAGCCAACAAGATGCTGAAAGAATACACAGAACGCTCACCCATTTGCACTCAAAATTAGATTTAGAAAAGGAACTCATTGAATTCTAAAAGCAATGAGCCTTGAGAAGATCCAAACTGACCCAAGGTTATTGAAACTTAAATGCCCAGGGATTCCCTGGTGGCGCAGTGGTGGAGAGTCTGCCTGCGGATGCAGGGGACGAGGGTTCGTGCCCTGGTCCGGGAAGATCCCACATGCCACGGAGCGGCTGGGCCCGTGAGCCATGGCCGCTGAGCCTGCGCGTCCAGAGCCTGTGCTCCGCAACGGGAGAGGCCACAACAGTGAGAGGCCCGTGTACTGCAAAAAAACAACAAAAAAAATTTAAATGCCCAGACAGAATCACACTGTAGGAGACTTGTCTGAACATTCTTTGCAATTAGTGTCACTATATTTAGGCTCATTCATTGATTTTTTAAAAAAGAAAAAAATAAATATTTACTTTTTCAGTTACTTACAAAGGAACAATTAAAATGTAATCATCGAAACTGAGCAAACAGCTCTATGAATAAACACAAGATGAGATTATGAATTGACAAAATGGAAATCGTTTGAACAATGCCTGGTAGGCAAGACTTTCCTCAATTTTAGTCACTGTTAATGAAATGAAAGGGTCTTCTATAAGATTTTAAACTTTTTTATTTTTCAAGGAATAATTATCTTTTTAGCCTAAGTCTTTATAAGAAATTTTTTAACATCAAGCTGCTTGATGACAGGGACAGAAGACCCACTCTGGAACATAATAGTGGATACAGAGCAATAGATGAGAAAAGAGGAAGATTGAAAGGAAGGTCACTAGTGTCTGAAAATACTAACATGAAGAATAAGTCCTAGGGGATTGCATGAGCTGAGTAACCTGAAAGGCCCTTTTTCAATAAAATGTTTCTAATTAATTGCCTTTGACAGAGACTTGAATGGCAATATTTAGATTTTGTCCTTCACCTTCTTAGCATCCTACTTTGTATTAGGCCAAATACTGACTCAAACAAGGCCATAATGGTTGAAATACCTTGTTTCATATGTCCCTGGTCTTGAGCTTCCTTGGCAATATGTGCCTCTTCAAACTGAGCCAACTGGCTGCCAGTTTCACTTTGAAGAACTTTTTTGACATGTACTAATGCAAGAAATTATATCAAGCTTTGCTCTTAAATCAGAATTGCACCAACTTTTCACTCCACCACTTCAAGAAAATAATTGATAAAATCAGCTATGGTGACTTAAGAGTCATTTCTATCTTCAGTAGACTACAGCCCTTTCATTACAATACATTTGTTGCTTTGGAGGTTGGGTAGGATTCCCAGATTTCCCTTGAACCCCTGGTGTTCTGTATTTTAATATCTGATTCTAACATCTAGGGTCCAACATTTTGATAATTAGTTTACTGCCTTTAGGATGAGATTTAGCTTCTGCAGTTCAGCAGGATACATGATTGTCTGATCTATACTTTTTCCAGTTACTTGGATACAGAAAAGACTTTTTCTAGAGAAGTTATATACTTGCTGCACGTCTTATACGTGCTCAGGTGCGCTGGCTGGAACAGGAACAGAGCTCCCTGTAGCACGGTATTCAAGACAGCAAGAAATGACAGCACGGCTCACAATCCTCATGCTTCTTTTCAGCTCCCCAGGAGGCCATCTTAGCATGTAGTATGGAATCTTGGAGACGGTGAACAAAAATGTCATCCTTCACTCATATTCTTCTCTTATAACAAGGACTATCACCTGCCAGATTGGGGTCAGGAAATCCTTACCTGGGAATAGTGACACTAGCACTCAAAGGCTGACCTATATTTATATAAGAAAATCTTGCTCAGCTAATGTTACATACATCCTTGCTCTACATTTTACTGTATCTCTGAGCCATGGTTTTAAAAGTGTTTTACTCCCATATAAGTTCTGTTTACTTGTTCAGTTCCCATTAACTTTATAACACAACATAGAACCTGAACAGAAAATATATTTTATGAAAATTCCAGGGTGATTGGTGCTCGCCATGACAGTTTCAAAGGCTCAGATCCATGCAATCAAGTATCTTTATGCTGTTAGTCATAACTTTCTCCTTTGAAATGATTGCCCGCCATCTGTTATTTCAAGTATTAAATCTTTGTTGCTGAGCAGCAAGCCAATTTGCCTTCACGACTTTACCCAAAAAAAAGCATTTAAAATTCCTTTATGCGGGATGTAATTGCTTCAACTCAGTGTTCTTTTAAATTCCAGATAAAAATTTAACATGTGCATGTTAAGTACACAGCAATCAGATACTGAAGTCATTAGCTATGCAGTCACACAACCCCTTAAAAGGCTGTTCAGTTTAAACCCTACATTATCAGTGTGTAACTGTTGCAAACTTTGCTCATTAAAAATGAGGATGTGTATGTGATAGCTAAGCAAAACCTTTGTTAGTAATTTCATGAGGCAACAAATTGTTGCCATTTACATCTGTAACTAAACTATTTTTGGATTGTACCTTTCTGTCTCCTGGATGTGTGTTTTGTATATACCTGATTCCTCTGTGTTGCCATTGACCTAATGACTCAATTTGCATCCCCTAATTGATTTCATAATATAAAGAACTACTTAACTTGGAGTACATAGGAACGTGATATTCATAAGGCCATGACAATATGAAGGGCAAATACTATATATTGCCTTAAACTTTTCTTAATATATTCATAGATTTCAGTGATGCATCATAGTTTACTCTCATGGAAAGACAGTGAGAGATAGTATTACCCTCACCTTCTAGCCAAGGGCAGGACTTCCTGACCCAGACTAACTCACAATAGAAGTTATCCCGAGTAGTCAAGGAAGAATGCCCAAGAGTTCACCTAAATTAAGGGCAATTTAGGCAGTGTTTATTGCAGTCCAGTCCAAAATACTCAGTGTCTCAAATAAACATTGCAAATGATGATGGGAACTAAAGTTAAGGAATAGTTTTATAAGCCTAGGTAGACAGTCTATTTACAGACAATAATGTAGTAACTGGTAACAGTTATTATTAGAAATAAGGACTAAGGATGGAAAATGGCAGGACTAAATCAAAGCTATATATTAGACAAGAAACGCACAATGCAGACCAAAGTTGAAACCAAAAATTTTCAAACTGGAGCACATGGGTTTGAAATAAGGCTTTGCAAATTCAATTCAGGCAGTGAGGTTTTTATTATTGGCATGTAAGTTTCCAGGAGAATGAATTGAAAATTGGGAAACTAACATAAAACCTCAGTGTTGGCACTAGAATGCAGAATCTTACAGCAGTTCAACAGAGAGGATTACCAAGTATCTGCAGAGCCCTCCAAGTCAAGGGCAGCGTGAGTGAAGAAACTCCCAAAGTTATCACCGTCCTGGAACCTGCATGGGTCATGTATAGAGGGCAGAGCTGAGTGTCAGGGATGTCAATTATGGGCCCGGCAATGTAGTTGCAAAAGCAAAGGCTGGAGAATGAGCAAAGGCATCGTTCTAAATATGCTAGTTTCATCTGTGGTGATTAATTTTTTTAAAACTTTTTCTTTTATATTGCAGTATAGTCGATTAACAATGTTGTGTTAGTTTCAGGTGTGCAGCAGTGATTCAGTTATACATATACATGTATCTATTCTTTTTCAAATTCTTTTCACATTTAGGTTGTTATATAATATTGAGCAGAGTTCCCTGTGCTGTACAGTAGGTCCTTGTTGGTTATTTTAAACGTACACAGCAGTGTGTACATGTCAACCCCACACTCCCTAACTATCCCTCCCTGCCACCCTTCCCCGCTGGTAACCATAACTTCATCCTCTAAGTCTGTGAGTCTGTTTCTGTTTTGTAAATAAGTTCATTTGTATCATTTTTTTACGATTCTGCATATAAGCGATACCATATGATATTTCTCTCTCTGTCTGACTTACTTCACTCAGTATGACAATCTCTAGGTCCATCCATGTTGGATGCAAATGGCATTATTTCATTCTTTTTAATGACTAATATTCCATTGTCTATATGTACCACATCTTCTCTATCCATTCCTCTGTTGATGGACATTTAGGATGCTTCCATGTCCTGGCTATTGTAAATAGCACTGCAATGAGCATTGAGGTGCATATTTCTTTTCGGACCATGTTTTTCTCTAGATATATGCCCAGGTGTGGGATTGAAGGATCATATGGTAGCTCTGTTTTTTGTTTTTTAAGGAACCTCCACACTGTTCTCCATAGTGGCTGTATCAATTTATATTCCCATCAACAGCGTACGAGGATTCCCTTCTCTCCATACCCTCTTCAGCATTTATTGTTTGTGGATTTTTTGATGATGGCCATTTTGACTGGTGTGAGGTGATACCTCATTGTAGTTTGATTTGCATTTCTCTAATAATTAGTGATGTTGAGCAGCTTTTCATGTGCTTCTTGCCATCTGTATGTCTTCTTTAGAGAAATGTCTACTTAGGTCTTCTGCCCATTTTCTGATTTTTTTTTTAATCATATTAAGCTGCATGAGCTGGTTGTAAATTTTGGAGATTAATCCTTTGTCAGTCACATCATTTGCAAATATTTTCTTCCATTCTGCGGGCTGTCTTTTCATCTTGTTTATCGTCTCCTTTGCTGTGCAAAAGCTTTTGAGTTTAGTTAGGTCCCATTTGTTTATTTTTGTTTTTATTTTCCATTACTCTGGGAGACTGATCAAAAAAGATATTGCTGAGATTTATGTCAGAGAGTGTTCTGCCTATGTTTTCCTCTAAGAGTTTTATAGTGTCCAGTCTCACATTTAGGTCTTTAATCCATTTTGAGTTTATTTTTGTGTATGGTGTTAAGGAGTGTTCTAATTTCATTCTTTTACATGTAGCTGTCCAGTTTTTTTAGCACCACTTATTGAAAAGGCTGTCTTTCCTCCAGTGTATAGTCTTGCCTCCATTGTCATTGATTAATTGAGCAAAGACATTGTTCTAAATATGTTAGTTTTCATTTGTAGAGGTTACTGAATATTGCATGTTATTTATTATATGTTTGTTTCCAAATCAATAATACTCTGAAAACCAGGTTTCTTCTTCAGTTTTAATTCCTAAATTCAAGTTCCTGGAACTGTGACAGACTATCTCCTTTGTTGTCACCAGCAGAGCTTTTTTTTTTTTTTTTTTTTTTTTTTTTTTTTTTTTTTTTTGCGGTATGTGGGCCTCTCACTGTCGTGGCCTCTCCCGTTGCGGAGCACATGCTCCGGACGTGCAGGCTCAACAGCCATGGCTCACGGGCCCAGCCGCTCCGCGGCATGTGGGATCTTCCCGGACCGGGGCATGAACCCGTGTCCCCTGCATCGGCAGGCGGACTCCCAACCACTGCGCCACCAGGGAAGCCCGAGCAGAGCTTTTTAAACACACAGATTGTTATGTTTCAATCCGATCTTAGGGTATTATCCAGAAATCTATATTTTTAAAGATTCCTAGGTGATTCTGGTCTCTATCCAGGTTTGAAAGCTACTGTGAAGAATCACAGTGCCACTCAGAAAAATAATTGATAAGAAATTATTCAGATAGAAAGATTAAAAGAGTGAAAATGTGTCAGTATTTGAATAATAAAGAATGAATTTCCAAAAAATGAAACATCTGATTTCAGGAGGTGACATCCAACAAGGGAGCCATAAAAAAGGGAGAAAGAAAAAAAGTCAAGAAAGCTTTAAAACCAGAGCACCGATGATTTATGTTCACCTAAGGAGACAGAAAATGATTTCACTTTTTCAAGTAAGAGTAATCAGTCCAGAGCTTTCTGGAACCCTGATGTTGGGGGATTTAAAGGCATGGAATTATAAAAGTAAGAATGAAAACATATTGAAACATAAAAAAGGTAAAGGAGACAGCCTCCCTGTGAGGTATATTCTAGGAGTTATCTAATTGTAATCATACTTAATGAAAAGCAAAAGGCATAAGAAAACAAATGAAAAAATATTTTATATGTAGACATGATTTCCAAGGTTCTGACATGTGCAGGATAATTCTTGAGTTTAACGATAGGGAAGTCAAATGCCTGTGGTAATGGGAAATCTTCATTCAGTAAAAATAAATGGTTGGTTATATAGGCAATGACATGAGACGTTCATGGAAATGTGTGAATCATTTAGAATGGTCATACTCTTGATTAGCAACATGGATCATACTCTGAAGGTATATAGGAAGTGCATTTTTTTAGATAAAAGGAGAAACTATAATAGAAGAATTTCGTTTTGAGGACTGTTCTCAAAAGAGAAATAGTACTTTTAGCAGGTGGTGTTTTAGTGCATTTAGTGATATTTGCTATGGGCATCTCTGAAATCTCTCTGTTCTTCTAATAAAGGCATTTTTACTTCTTTGAGTATTTGGGGTAACCTGAGGTGATGGGTTCATGCTGAATCTCACCAAAATGCCTGCAGCTCATTTTCACGAGTTTCAAATTTGATTTCAAAAGTTCCACAGGTGATTTTAACATGTTTTCAACCACATTCCTTATCAAGCTATTAACCTCAATTAAAAACTAACAACTCTATTCTTGATGGAGACACCATTTAGACATGGCTAAACATTGTAAGAGAATTAAGCTTTAGAAAAATATTTTAGATATTTGTTTATGAAGAGCTGGAAAACTTAAAAATCATAGTTTGGATGTTCTTTGGAAGAGGGAATAAAAGTGAGGAAAAATATACAACTAAGTATAAAGTTTTAAAGTAATTTTGTAATTAGGAACTGGCAACGGTAATTCAACCCAACAAAAGAATCTTAGAAGAGTCTGATAGGAAGGAAGTTGGAACTGAAGAATCATGGAAGAAACTGGCAAGGAAACAGCTTTTCAAGGGAGGCTGAGTGTGCACTGCAGTTAACTGCTCCCTGCAAAAATGAAGTGACAAGTCAGGAAAGCCTTTAGTGTCTTGGTGGCCAGAACATCCAAGGGTGCTGGAGGTGGGTGACAGAGAACAAAGGATTAAGGGACGAGTGATGAGTGCAGAGGGGACACAGTGATTAGAGAAGGCATTGATGGTTCACATAATAGAAGTTGGAGAATGAAAAAGCAGAAGGTTCAGAAAAAATTAGATTTGTGTAATGTAGAGAATTTTAAAAAAATCATTCCCTGTGCCTATTTTTCTGGATGCCATGTCAGTGAGTATAATAAATGTGTTTCTAGCAGCTCCATGTTACAGGAGAGCGTTGTGAGTCACCCTGAGCTGTAGATTTAGTTACGTATTCATTTCTTAATCTCTGGGTCATGAACTTCATCTCCCCCCTCAAAACACAGTGAGGTACGTTTTGTTGTGAAGGATAATGGAAGCTTCGTAAGCTGTTCTGTGAAAGAAGCATTGTGATTAATACGGAGAATCTGGGGCTTCTGTAGGACACTTTGGAGAGGTAAGGGCAGCGGCGGAGGTCACACCTGCATGGCCCAGTTCTGAGAGGGGACATGTCCAGTCAGGCATAAGGCTGGTGGACGGGTCCATTGGGGTGTGGGGGGCAGTGACCCCAAAAAACCCTCTCCACTAGTGTGTGAAAACACAGTAGCAAAGGGAAGAAAAATGCTGATCACTGTCCTATGTCCTCTGTTGAAAAGGAGTTAAAATATACTTGTTAACATTTCCCACAGCACTCTAAAGCCTACCCTTTTGAAGGACAAAAGGGCATTTTTAAAAATAAGTTGCTCTTTGTCACCTGCACTGTCCCTTTCTCCCCAGGGCTCAGCCTGCAGTTTCTGCGGCTCTGATTTCACGGGGAAGTAAAGACGATATGATAGGAGATAAACCACATTCAAGTAATATAATAACTGGACTCTTGCTCTAAACCACAGAATTGGGCAAATGATCTGGTAAAAAGAGAGAGCTGGTTTTCATGCAGCACTCCTCAGCATGAGGGCCAGAGATGCTCCGGAAAACCAAAAAAATGCTACATTTTTTCCATCAGTTTCAAAAGAGTGACTAAACTCCTAATGCAAGAACTTATATGAATCTAAATGTGACTTTGATGAGAAGTCATGCTTTGGCATTCTCTGAAGGAACATGGTATAAAGCTATAGCTATAGTGATTTTTAAAACAATTTTTGGTTTAATTGACAATATTAGTTATGTAAATTATCCAAATTTATATGCAATCATTAAAGTTTTGCTTTGCCTATTACTAACATTTTCACTCTAAAACCAATGTATAATTTCTTCAACTCCAGCAGGAACTGGGATACATTAGAGAGAGGTTTTTATTTTATGAGATGAATATTATGAATAAATGTAGATTTCAGAGCTATTCTCTGTAAGTTTACTTCTCACTTTCCCTTTATAGATCTGACCAAAAAATCCCAAAACTAAATATTCAGGAACCTTTTTATATCCTTTAAAGATCTCTAACTCCTTTATTATGTCCTTTGAGTAAATAAAAAGTCTGCCTTTATTAAATAATCTCCTTTTATTAAATAAAAGTGTCAGCACGTTGAAATTTTATTTAAATTAGTGAGAAAATAACTATTTTGTCTGTGTTTTAGTTATAATAAAAGACTTTAAACCTTAATTTAAAGGTCAACTTCAGATTTGTTTCTTTTTAAACTCAAACCTGGTGTTTAATATTTAAACCACGGCTTATAATTATTTTTCTTGAAGCAATGCTTTTCTCCATTACTTCTGTAGAGAGGATTTTTCTGTCAGGTAGAGAAATGTCAAAAATGAGAAAAGTACTTGCAATAACTTCATTCGAAAACAAAATACCTGAGGACAATTTAGATTTCACACAGCTATACTCAATAAGAAAAAATGCTATCGAATCTCTGAAACATCAAATTCCATGAAATCTCATGGAGACCCTGAAAAATTGATCTTTTAAAAATATTTAGAAATAGCAAGGAGAAACCAACAGATTATTATTGCCTATATTCTTTAGGAAATCTTATTGTGCTATATTTTCTTCAAGGTTGCATTTTGGGGGGATTAGTTATGTTTACATGGTCATAATTTTACTGTGTAATAAAGCACATACTTTCCATAATCCATTTAAAGCACTATTTTCTCTGAGTATATTAATATAAATTATTTATTTAAAGTGCATAAATATTTATACATTGTAAAATCATATTTTCTTAATTTTATTTAAAATACTAGCATAATGTTATTTACAAGAGTTATAATCTGCTAATTAAGAAATTTAAATATAATTACTATGAAAAAAAGGACTGGATTAGGTTATGCACACTCTTTAAAAATAAAATAACATAAAAATGCTTTTACAAATTTCCGATGTTTATCAAGAATTTTTTTGGAAGGTAAAATGTATCAGAATTTCATATTATCTCCCAAATCTGCATATAGATAATCTTCTGTATTTGTGAACTACTGATATCAGTCATGCATGTCTTATGCATATTTATTAGGATATATTGTTATTGGTGTTTAAAGGTACTAACAATTGATGCCTCCCCTCCATTAGAGAAACATTTTATGGCAAGTCGTATCAACCATATTTATAATCAGCAAATATGACCAGTCTGAATTTCTATTTCCCAGTCTTATGACTTACTCTCATCTCCTACTCTTATGTATGCTACAGACGCACAAAGATGCATAAACACATATACACCCTCTACTTTTGTTTGTAGTTGCATGTATGTGTGCATATGTGTATTTACAAATAGAGTTCCATGTGATCCTTAAAATTGAGAGAAAAGGTTAATTATTCTCGGTAAACCGTTACAGGAAGTAAAAAAAAAAAAATCTGTCACATGCAACCTTCAAGATAAAAATAAATGACATGAAAACAATTCCACAAAATGAAAGAAAAATACATTTGATAAGTTTTAAAAACAGAAAATATACTACTGATAAAATTTATAAGAAGGTCACAAGAAAGCCCTAGCATAATAATATTCATGATAAATGTTGATGAAGACTGTTTCCTTATTAAGCAGTGAATATTGTTAAGATTTAGGTTGAATAATAATGACCCTAAGCTAAAGCAGCTTTGCCTCCCTATTTGGCCTTTTCTGACACCACCTTGGCAGGAGTTTACCAACAGCTTGTTACTGTCTGGGGAAGGTAGAGGTCTGGTGGTCCCTTGGCCTTTGCTCAAGTGGACAGGGTCACAGTCTTGTCTTTGGAGGACTGCTTAACTACAGTGCTTATATTTTAAAAGTTTACCATCTTGCTAGGCTGCCTATTTCCTGGTTCTATGGTGAGAAAAAGAAGGCCTTTGGGGAGATTTTTGAGTCTGACCCTTCTGATATTTCAAAATTGCTGCCTTCTTTAGTTCCTTGTTCAAATTATAAAAGACTAAAAGGAAATCCCACCATTTTGGAGTCCCAATGTCCATAGACAGTTTGCTTTTTCTCCACTTTTCAGAGTCTAATGTTTGTCTTATATATAAAGTCCAGGGTTTTTAATTGTACTTAGAGAAAAAGCAAAAATTATATCTACTCCTTCACAAAAGCTGAAGTCTTGATAGATAATTTTAAAAGACTTATAAAGCAACTGGACCACCAATTTGGACCAAAAAGGAACAAGATTTATCAAATTTCAAGAAGACCTCCAAGCCCCCAAATTGCTGGAGACTGAAAGCAAGCAGAAAACGCCAGTCATCTGCAAGTATGTGCCTGCTTATTTTCTCTGTTGAAATTAGTTTATCTTTTTTTCACTTTTGCTTTTATTTTTACTATTATATCCTGCTCCTACTTCCTGAACTTAGAAGCAGGGTCTAATCAGGAATGTTTCTTGTCCCTAGAGATGGGGGTCTTGTCACCTTTTACCTTGTGGAATTTCAGCACTCCTATGGAGCTATAGACTGTTATGTGCTTCTTGTTCCTCCCATTTAGGAATGGAAGAGTCTACTACAGTCATCTTGTTGCTTTATTACCATTGCATGGTGGGTGTGATGGGGGTCAGATAGCTTGTTTAATAGTTCATAATCCTTAGATCAACAGCAGCCATATCTGAGGAGATACAGTCAAATTTAATACAGCTTGTGAAATTCTAGACATTGAGCTTTTTGCCAGAATTTGACGAGAACTTTGGGATCATGGATAAATGCGTGTATATTTTGCATGAGCCTAGAATGTAAATATCTGCAACCAGAGACAGTGGTAGCTTGTAAAAATGGGAAATATTCTTTCTCTCTCTGCATCCTTATCCTGACATTGCAGATTCTCTCATCAATTGTTTTCCCTCCCCTTGAATTTGGGTTGGCCACATGACTTTATCTGGCCAAATAGGACGCTGGAAAACATGAAGCAAGAGAGAACTGAAGAGCCATTCTTGTGCATCAGGGCTCGCGCTTTCTTACTGCGCTTGGAACCTTTTGGCTGCCATGTGAGGCCGTGTGAAGAAGAACCAAGGTCACAGACCAGAGTCAGTAAGATCGGCACCTACCACTGACACACGCATGGGACCAACCAAGTTCACCGGAGCCTGCTGCAGACCAGATGGACCACCTGGCTAAACTGATGATCTTAACTGTAAGTTTTGGTGTCATTCGCTAGGCACTAAAAGAGACAACATCGTCAACACTGAAGAAGATATTTGCAATACACGTATCCACCAAATTGTCCCAGACTCCACTATATATAAAGGACATTCTTTAAAAAAAAATTAAAAATATAGTCCCCCCCAAAACGTTCATAGATTTGAACAAGGATTTCACAAAAAATACCCAAATGTCTAATAACTATATTAAAAAGTCCTCACCTTCATTGGCGATCAGAGAAATGCAAGTTAAAAATACATTCCCATTCCCCACCTGGCCCATGTCCTCAAGTCCATTCTCTATGTCTGCGTCTTTATTCCTGTCTTCCCACTAGGTTCATCAGTACCATTTTTTTTAGCTTCCATACATATGTATTAGCATACAGTGTTTGTTTTTCTCTTTCTGACTTACTTCACTCTATATGACAGACTCTAGGTCCATCCACCTCACTACAAATAACTCAGTTTCATTTATTTTTATGGCTGAGTAATATTCCATTGTATATATGTGCCACATCTTCTTTATCCATTCATCTGTCGATGGACATTTAGGAAAAAATAAAATAAAACAAAATAAAATAAAATAAATAAGAAAATCACAATGTAATATAAATGTATCACATTTACTGAAATAAAAGCATCAGAAAGTACCAAGTATCAGGTAGGATGTTGTTGAACAACCACACTCACAAACTGCTGGTGGGAGTATAAATTGATATTTTTAAAAACTGCTTGTCAGCATCAACTCAAGTTAAAAATACACTTACACTGTTACCAAGCAATGTTATTTCTAGATACAAATCTGAAAGAAATATGTCCATATGCTTACAAAAAATATACTAAACTGTTCATAGCAGCATGATTTGTAACGGTCCCAAACTAGACACTATACACATGTCCATCAACAGAAGAATGGATAAGCTGTCATTCAATGACACAAAATAACATTGAACAGCAATGATGTAAGTAATCTAAAATGCTTCACAACATGAATGAATGTCATAAAATATAATTTTTTTTTTTTTTTTTTTTACAAAATATAATTTTGAATAAGGTAAATCAAAAAAGGTATACAGGGCTTCCCTGGTGGTGTAGTGGTTGAGAGTCCGCTTGCCAATGCAGGGGACACAGGTTCGTGTACCGTTCCGGGAAGATCCCACATGCTGTGGAGTGGCTGGGCCCGTGAGCCATGGCCGCTGAGCCTGTGTGTCCGGAGCCTGTGCTCCGCAGGGGGAGAGGCCACAACAGTGAGAGGCCCACGTACTGCAAAAAAAAAAAAAAAAAAAAAGTATACAGTGTATTGTATCCAAATATGGGACAAAAAAAGGAAAATCTAACTTAAGCTGTTAGAAATCTAAATGGTGGTTTTTTTGGGGGAAAGGAAGACTACAAGGAAGCATGAAAGAAGCCTTTGTGGTACCAATAATATTCTATTTCTTAACCTAGGGGCTGGTTACACAGGTGAGATCAATTTGGGAAAATACATATATGTACACTTATTGAAAGAATATATATCCTTTTATTAAATGTTAATAAAATGCAAAAAGTAATATTCATGGTTGGATTTCATTTGAATATTAATCAATGTCTTCCTAAACAAAAACAATGAAACAACAAAAATAACTGAAAATGTTTTAAATCTAATTGATTCTTTTCCATCTTGCATTGTACTCGTAGGCTATTTTTGCCTAGTATCTTAGTTTCACTTTATTTAATATCCCTCCAAATTAGACATTATAGTTAATTCCCTGGCATTTTACAATCAATACATTTTAGATTTATTTACATATTTCACAATTTCGTTGCTACCATTTCCCTTTCAGTTCACTGTGTTGCTTTTTTTTTTTTCTGTACATGGGCCTCTCACGGCTGTGGTCTCTCCCGCCGCAGAGCACAGGCTCCGGACACACAGGCCCAGCAGCCATGGCTCACGGGTCCAGCCGCTCCATGGCACATGGGACCCTCCCAGACCGGGGCACGAACCCGTGTCCCCTGCATCGGCAGGCGGACTCTCAACCACTGCGCCACCAGGGAAGCCCACAGTGTGTTGCTTTTGATTTCTCTCATTATGAATATATAATTCAGTAGTTCTTCCCATAGTAGTATATTAGCAGTGGTTTCTATCTGAAAATGTCTTTATTTAAACTGTCAGGGTAATTACCTGGTGGTCCAGTGGTTAGGACTCGGTGCTTCCACTGCTGGAGGGCTGGGTTCAATCCCTGGTCGGGGAACTAAGATTCCTCAAGCTGTGTGGTTCAGCCAAAAACAAACAAACAAACAAAAAACTCAGATATTTCAGAAGTTTATTTCCATAGAGAACTCAAAGTTCACAGTTGTTTTTTCACATCACATTAAATATAGTTTTCTACTTGTATCTACTTTTGTCCCTGTTAAAATGTCCAATTTTTATTTATTCCTATATAATCTGTATTTTTAAGGGTTTTTTTAAAATAATAAATTTATTTATTTATTTATTTATTTTTGGCTGTGTTGGGTCTTCATTTCTGTGCATGGGCTTTCTCTAGTTGTGGCAAGTGGGGGCCACTCTTCATTGCGGTGTGTGGGCCTCTCACTGTCGCAGCCTTTCTTGTTGCAGAGCACAGGCTCCAGACGCGCAGGCTTGGGAGTTGTGGCTCACAGGCCCAGTTGCTCCGTGGCATGTAGGATCTTCCCAGACCAGGGCCCGAACCTGTATCGCCTGCATTGGCCGGCAGATTCTCAACCACTGAGCCACCAGGGAAGCCCTAAGGTTGTTTTTATAACCTATTCTTTGTCCTTGGTGTTCTGAAATTTCCCTGTTCTATGTATTAAAACATTTTTTTTTCATACTCAAGATAGTGTATTTCCTAAATCTGAAAATTCATATCAATTTTGGAAAATTTTCGGTGCTACCTTTTTAAATATTACCTTTCCCATTCTCTTTTTTCCTCTCTGGAATTTCCAGTGGAGATGTATTGGAATTTCTCACTTGTGTAATCTTTTAATTTGTCTTTCATAATGTCATCTTTTAGTCTTACTTCAGTGCATCAGGGTGAATTCCAATATATTTGCTTTAACTTTTTCTCTCCTCAAATTCATGTAATCTGCAGCTTCATACATAATTTAGTTTTTTCTTTTTGTTCTTTTTGTTTCCAGATTGTTTTATTTTTAAGACTTCTTATACTGTGTATATTATGTTTTTATTCCTTTAATAATTTTAAACTTATTTTTATATAAAAACAATAATTCTCTGGGGATTTAATTCTACTGTTTTGTTTTTTTTTTTTATTCTGTCCCTTGCTTGTTTCGTGATTTTGGACTGTGAATTCTTGTGGGTTAAGACTTCCTCCCTGGAACACCAAAAAGTCTAGTGAGACCTTTATGATCCCTTCCTTCATTTTATGGACCATCACAGTACTGTAGCCACATTTTATGTCAATATGTAAGATAAAGGATTCCAAGACCACAAACTTGAATGCCAAATTTGCATATGATGTAGGCTCATGATTACAAATCTTCAAGGGACATGTTTTTTTCCCTCTTGGAGGATACCTTAGTTTGCTAGGGCTACCAAACAAAGTACCTCAAGCTGAGTGGCTTAAACAAGAGAAGTGTATTGTCTCATCGTTCTGGAGAGTGAAAGTCTAAATTCAAGGTTGGTAGAGTTGACTCCTGAGGGCTTTGAGGAAGGGATCTGTTCTAGGCCTCTTTCCTTGGGTTTGTAGATGCCATCTTCATACTCCCATGACATTCTCGCTGTATATGTATGTGGGTCCAAATTTCCTCTTCTTGTAAAACACTAGTCATATCAGGGGCTACCCCAATGATCTAGTTTTAACTTTGTTGCCTCTGAAAAACCATGTCTCCAAAGAAAGTCACACTGGAGATATTGGAGATTAGAACCTGAATATATGAATTCTAGGGACAAAATTAGATCCATAACAACCACATATTGTTTATCCTTTTTTTTTTTTTTTTTTTTTAGTTTGCCAGTTTACTAATGATATAGTTATTTAAGCATCTGGCTTTAAGAAATGGGTCACATTTTCATATCAGACTACTACTACCTTCAAACTACATATCTCATATGTGCATTAAACCCTCAGCTTCTACATGACCAAGATCATAAATCACATTGATATATGCAGCGAAGGTTTTAATGCCTTAGAGGTTTTGTTCTGTCTTTATTTTTGGATCCTTGGAATTTCTCATTTTTATGAGCTCAGCTGTAAATAAAATACTGTGTTTGTGATGTTGTATCACTTATACTGTAGTAAAAGGGGAGGAGGGGAGCAAGTTTCAAGGAGGCTTTTAAGTATCTCATCAACTATAACCCTACAACCAGAAAGCTCCTAGAGATTTAAGCTATCATTTAGCACATACAAAGAGTCACTTACTTAGAGGATAAAACTCATGCTCATTTATGGGATTTTGACTTCTCTAACAAAAATGAAATGGAAAGAAAGAAATTGAAATGCTTTTTCGATTTTAAATTTTAGTATATCACACTGGGCCTAAGTAACAAAAAAGTTAATTTTACTGTTTTAAGGTTATAATAGCTATAAATCTAACATGGAGAATTTATTGTAGTTATTTAATGAAATATATAATAAATCTAGCAGAAACCAATTGCAATATAAAAATAAGAATAGAAAAAATACAAATGTGTTTTTAAAAATATTTCATATGTTGAAATGCTTGTTTTTCTTCTTTATTCACGTGATGTGTAGCTTGCTAAAAATATACCTCTGTCTCTCACATCCTCATGGATCGCCACATGTCCCGTCATGTGTTTCCTTTGACCTTTATCAGAATGCTCTGCTCTCCTAGGTGGTCTTTTCACATTTTCTCCTTTTATATGAGTTGTGTTTGTCCTCCCAAAAGTCACTCTCACTGAGCCCCAGCAATCTCTTTTTGCTCTAAATTCCCAGGTTCTCATTATATTTTTTCTCAATTGTTTCTCCGTAGATTAATTTTTATCTCTAAAACCAGATCATAAAGCACATGACGTATGAGCTATTTATTCACTCAGGGCAATTAAGTTCTTCTTATATATTAAGTACTCAAAGTTTTAAATCAAACTGGATTATTTTGAATTACGCACATGCTTTCAGAGTGATAGTACCATTGAATGGTTTGATGACTCTGCAGGTAAAAGGAGATATGGACGTTTAAGCCTGAACTATCAGTCATATCATCTCAAACAATCACCTATAGAACATTGCAGTCACTGAATTATACTGTATTCTAATAAACATGATTTTTAAAAATATCTCCATAACTGGAAACAAAGCTCCTCCAGATAGATTGTTTTGTATAGTTAAATTTATATAGCCAAGTTTGTGCACATAATTGATGGTTAGTAATGCTAATGATTTCACAGACACAGAAAAGGTCTTGTATTTAGGAATAAGTAAACAACTTCTTATCTAGGGACATCATATAGGTTACCAACACTTTAGTATTATGAAAGCATACAGAGTAATGATTTATAGCATGTGTTAATATGTGTAGACTCAAAACAGTGCCTGGCACGTTTTTGCCATGATTTATTTTGATTTTGCCATGATTTATTTTGTTTTTGCAATACCCAACTATATTTATCCCAACCATTCTTGTAAGTCAAATTAAAATTCCTACAGTCAGCGAACTACTGAAAAATTCACTGAATCCACAACAAAATTCTGGAGGAACTCTACATTGGATCCAGTTTGCCAAGTAAATTTTGAGTCAAATTTGGATTTAGGTCTGAGTTCAGAGCTAAAATTGACAAAAATTATTCAATGTTGGCAGTATTAATTGGCATCAGTGTCTTTCCAACCTGCAGCTTTTCTGAAGTAGTGATCAGCAATATGCAACCTATTTTCTCATACTCACAAATAATGCTGATGTGCAATATTTCTTGTCATTAGGTATTGGAAGCTTCAACTAATATATAAGTGGACAACTTGATTAAAGTGACCAGTACTGTAAATTGTAAATATTATATAATTAGGATTATTGGAAACAAGAGATAAAAGATAATCTTGAAGTTATTATCATAAAGACCTGAAAAAAAAGGTGGAATATTCTGGAAATGTGTGACGCAAGGTGTGTGTTTGTGTGTATGTGTGTCTTCACCTGTACCCCAATGAAAGAAAAATAAGTAAATAAAAATACATCTAAACAGTTGACATCCAAAGAAGAGAAAAATCATTGATCAGTCAAAATAAGCACAAGGGAGGTTAATGAATAGAAATTTAACAAAACAAAGAGACTCAAGATGAGCACAAAATTATTTTCTAACCTAAATGAAACATGATTTCCTATATAAATAATTTAGTCAATAAATGAAGCATACATTCAAAGATGAGACTGGAATCAGAATAAAAAAATGGAAGAAATATGTCAGAAGATCACCATCAGGGAAAAGAAAAGGGATTTGAAGGATTTATCCAGAAGGCTTAACATGAAAATAACAGGAATTCCAGAAGGAGAAAAGGGAACAGATGGAAGACTGTTAATAATTAAATAAATTAAATAAATCATAGAAGAGTGTTTCCCTTGCTGAAGAAATATCTGAATCTGCAGATTTGGAGAAGATTAATGAGAAACGTCCTACTCCTGGGCTTACTATTGCAAAATTTCAGAATTCTAAGGCAAATAGAACAATTTATAAAATAACAAAATAAAAAAATTAAAGGGAAAAAATACACTAGTTTTATGTATTACATTGAGATATCAAAGACAGATTAATAACTTCCGTAGTCTACTGTGAATAAACTATTGCAACCACACAGTACCACATATAGACTAGTTTATCATGCTTTTGTGGAGGAGAAGAATAAACACATTCATGGTGAAAAATACCTTGTTTATTGAATTTAAATGAATATAAGAAGATTGGTTTGGAATGGGTAATGTAAGTAATGACTTCTTAAAGCCAAGAGAGCATATGATGCCCACACTGAGATACTAGTTAATCTGAACAATATCACTAATGAGAGCAACTAAAATGCTGGAAAAAAAACAGTATGACTATATTAAAATGGTACATGACGTGTAAAGTAAGGAAACTCAGGGAGAAGCTAGCCTTTGGATCCACTTTTCAAATAGAAGAAAAGGAAGCAGAGAAGATGAGGAGTGAAGGAGATAATTTACACCCGGGACATAAAGGAGGAACTGGATATCAGGACCACCTTGACCTTCTCAATGTTCTCCAACAACCCTAGCTTTTATTAGGAGCCCAAATATTAAACCTTAGGGTTAAGAGATTACTTGAAACAGACCAGCCAGGACAGAAGCAAGTCAGTGTAATATCTGAAGAGTGAAGAGCAAATGGTTAGAATTTTCAAAAGTTATGAGAGAAAAAACAGAGACTTAGAATGTACAAACTAAGGAGAGAGAAAAAGACAAAACATCAATTAAATATATGTCAGGAAAATTGCTTAAAAGAAACAAAGTAACCAAAAGAAAATCATAAATGAAGGCGGAGGGTGAAGAGAGATTAACTTTAATAAAGCAACAATATGTTTGAGCACCTATCCCAGGGGAAACAATGGATGTCAAGAAATAATGGAATGATACCTTTAAATTGCAAGAAAAAAATTACTATGGGTTTAGAATTCTGTAGCCAGAAAAAAATATTCTTCAACAATGGAGATGAATGTCACAAAGACAAGGGCAACTACCCAAGCAGCACATGCATGACACCTGCTAGAGCACGCTCTTCAGGAAATATTACAGAAAAGAACTGATGGTAGGTTCCTCTTTGCCTTATCACCCTGGGGAAAGACATATCTAACAGAGCAGATGTCAGAGTCTTGGAAGATCACCTAACCCTTGGGCTTGGGGGTTTGTGTTGTGGGGTAAAAAAGTGTTGCCTGCTCCCTTGTCAGGATTCAACAGGAGTGTGGTATAGCAGAGGCTTGATTGCAGCTCTATCCTGGCAGCTCGGTTTTTATATGTGGAACTAACCTCAAGGCCCTTCCTGACTATTGTCAGTGGCTTGGGTTTGCAAGCCTCGTGAGGCACCTATGTGACATAATGGTATCAGGAGTCACATCAGCATTCATGGTGGATATAGCATCCCTGACATCTTGGTGAGGCTTGGGTCTAAAACTGAGTTTAACTGCCCTCCCAACTGGGCCTTAGCCAGTTTGCATGGAGCTTTGCAGAAGTTAATTCCTTTTCTGAGACTCCAGCTTACCTGAGATCCATGTTGGGCAAACACAAACAAACAAAACCACATAACTATGAGTAAAATAACACTTTCAGAAGAAAATACCTGAAAGAATGTGTCACCACCAGAACTGCAATAAAGGGAAAATGAGGGTATTATTGGTCAAGAAGGGAAAAGATTCTAGATGGAAGCTCAGAAGTGCAGAAAGAAAGACACAGAAATAGAAAGGGGTAAAAAAGAGCAAGGACAAGAGTGGTGAGATTAGAGGAGAGGAGACTCAGAATTATGGACTGTGTTCCTGTGTGCCTGTCCTCTGAATTTTCAAGTTTTATTTTTTATATATAACTACATATTTTTTTAATCTGAATGACTTTTAAAAGGACCATTTATTTCAATATTAAGGCAATTATCAGAATTTTTCAGAACCAGGTAATTTGTTCTATCTTGTGCACAGTCCTTTTCAGACAAGAGATTGAAAAAATGGTTTAACAAAGGTGGGTCCATTTTTGCTCATTTGCTTTTTCTTGTTGTTTTGTTTGGTTTTGTGTTTTCCCTGGTGAAAATTTTTACAACTATTCAGAAACAGGTTGTCTGCTTGCAATAAAAGTAAGTTAATTAAATATAAAGATTCTACATGTTTGCCAAAAGAGAGGTACCAGGGATATTCATTCTATAGAAGAATGAGGCAAAGAGTTAATATCAACAGTGCTTCCTCCCAGAGGCAGTTGGGCAATGATTATGATATATAGCAACACAGCACCTGTCACCAAGAGAAACACTAAATACAGCAGGAGAAATACCCTCCCCTGGGGCCGTCCTCTGAAATGATGGGGTTTTCTCTGAAAAGATAAATATTTCCCCTCACACTGTAGAGTTAATCAATGGGTTAGAAACTACTACAATACATTTGAATTACAGATAGCACCTAGCTTTTACCACAGATGGCAGCAGCACAAGGCAGTGAACTAAGGGTTAGAGTATACGTTGGGAGTGGGAAAAGGTGACACAGTGAGAGAGAGAGAGGGGTCATGACAGCCCTAACTTCTGGTGGTTAAGAGTGTAGCAAATACAGGTTGGGTTCAAGATGACGGAGTAGAAGGATGTACGCTCACTCCCTCTTGTGAGAGCACTGAATCACAACTAACTGCTGAACAATCATCAACAGGAAGACACTGGAACTCACCAAAAAAGATACCCCACATCCGAAGACAAAGGAGAAGCCACAATGAGACGGGAGGAGGGGCGCAATCACAATATAATCAAATCCCATAAGTGCTGGATGGGTGACTCACAAACTGGAGAACACTTATACCACAGAAGTCCACCCACTGGAGTGAACGTTCTGAGCCACATGCCAGGCTTCCCAACCTGGGGGTCCGGCAACAGGAGGAGGAATTCCTAGAGAATCAGACTTTGAAGGCTAGGGGGTTTTGATTGCAGGACTGCAACAGGACTGGGGGAAACAGACATTCCACTCTTGGAGGACACATAAAAAGTAGTGTGCACATCGGGACCCAGGGGAAGGAGCACTGACCCCAAAGGAGATGGAACTAGACCTACCTGCTAGTATTGGAGGGTCTCCTGTAGAGGCAGGGGGAGGCTGTGGCTCACTGTGGGGACAAGCACACTGGCAGCAGAAGTTCTGGGAAGTACTCCTTGACGTGAGCCCTGCCAGAGTTAGACATTAGCCCCACCAAAGAGCAGGGTAAGCTACAGTGCTGGGTCACCTCAGGCCAAACAACCAGCAGGGAGGGAACCCAGCCCAACACATCAGCAGACAAGGGGATTAAAGTTTTACTGAGCTCTGCCCTCCAGAGCAACACCCAGGTCTACCCACCACTAGTCCCTCCCATCAGGAAGCTTGCACAAGCCTCTTAGATAGCCTCATCCATCAGACAGCAGAGCAAGAAGAACTACAGTTCTGCAGACTGTGGAAGGAAAACCACATTCACAGAAAGACTGACAAAATGAAAAGGCAGAGGACTTTGTACCAGATGAAAGAACAAGGTAAATCCCCAGAAAAACAACTAAAGAAGTGGATATAGGCAAAAAGAATTCAGAATAATGATAGTGAAGATGATCCAGGACCTCGGAAAAAGAATGGAGGCAAAGATTGAGAAGATGCAAGAAATGTTTAACATAGACCTAGACGAATTAAAGAACAAACACCAACAGAGATGAACAATACAATAACTGAAATGAAAACTACACTAGAAGGAATCAATAGCAGAATAACTGAGGCAGAAGAATGGATAAGTGAGCTGAAAGACAGAATGGTGGAATTCACTGCCATGGACCAGAATAAAGAAAAAAGAATGAAAAGAAAGGAAGACAACCTAAGAGACCTCTGGGATAACATTAAATGCAAAATCTTTCACATTATAGGGGTCCCAGAAGGAAAAGAGAGAAAGAAAGGATTCGAAAATATATTTGAAAAGATTGTAGTCGAAAACTTCCCTAACATGGGAAAGGAAATAGCTGCCCAAGTCCAGGAAGTGCAGAGAATCCCATACAGGATAAACCCAAGTAGAAACACACTGAGACACGTAGTAATCACATTCTCAAAAATTAAAGACAAAAAAAAATTATTGAAAGCAACAAGGGAAAAATGACAAATAACATACAGGGAACTTCCATAAGGTTATCAGCTGATTTCTCAGCAGAAACTCTACAAGGCAGAAGGGAGTGGCACAATATATTTAAAGTGATGGAAGAACCTACAACCAAGAGTACTCTACTCAGCAAGGATCTCATTCAGATTCAACAAAGAAATCAAAAGCATTACAGACAAGCAAAAGCTAAGAGAATTCATCACCACCAAACCAGCTCTACAACAAATGCTAAAGGAACTTCTCTAAATGGGAAACACAAGAGAAACAAAGTACCTAAAAAAACAAACCCACAGCAATTGAAAAATAGTAATAGGAATGTACATATTGATAGTTATCTTAAATGTGAATGGATTAAATGCTGTAACCAAAAGACACAGGCTCACTGAATGGATACGAAAGCAAGACACATATATATGCTGTTTACAAGAGAACTACTTCAGACCTAGGGACACATGGAGACTGAAAGTGAGGGGATAGAAAAAGATATTCCATTCAAATGGAAATCAAAAGAAAGCTGGAGTAGCAATCCTCATAAGATAAAGTAGACTTTAAAATAAAGAATGTTACAAGAGACAAGGAAGGACACTATATAATGATCAAGGGATCAGTCCAAGAAGAAAATATAACAATTATAAATATATATGCACCCAACATAAGAGCACCACAATACATAAGGCAAATACTAACAGCTATAACAGAGGAAATCGACAGTAACCCAATAATAGTGGGGGACTTTAACAGCTCACTTATACCCATGGACAGATGATCTAGACAGAAAGTTAATAAGGCAACACAAGCTTTAAATGACAAATTACATCAGATAGATTTCATTAATATTTATAGGACATTGCATCCAAAAAAAACGGATTACAGTCTCTTCTCAAGTGCACACGGAACACTCCAGGATATATCTCATATAGGGTCACAAATCGAGCCTCGGTAAATTTAAGAAAATTGAAATCATATCAAGCATATTTTTTGACCACAACGCTATGAGATTAGAAATCAATTACAGGGAAAAAAACATAAAAAATACAAACACATGGAGGCTAAACAATATGTTACTAAATAACAAAGAGACCGCTGGAGAAATCAAAGAGGAAACCAAAAAATACCTAGAGAAAAATTACAATGAAAGCACGACAATTCAAAACCGATGGGATGCAGCAAAAGCAGTTCTAAGAGGGAAGTTTATAGCAAAACAAGCCTACCTGAAGAAACAAAAATCTGAAATAAAGAATCTAACCTTACACCTAAAGGAACTAGAGAAAGAGGAACAAAAAAACCCCAAAGTTCGCAGAAGGAAAGAAATCATAAAGATCAGAGCAGAAATAAATGAAATAAAAACAAAGAAAACAATTGCAAAGATCAATAAAACTAAAAGCTGGTTCTTTGAGAAGATAAACAAAATTGATAAACCATTAGCCAGACTCATCAAGAAAAAGAGGGAGAGGACTCAAATCAATAAAATAAGCAATGAAAAAGGAGAAGATACAAAAGACACTGCAGAAATACAAAGCATCCTAAGAGACTACTACAGACAACTCTATGCCAATAAAATGGACAACCTGGAAGAAATGGACAAATTCTTAGAAAGGTATAACATTCCAAGACTGAAACAGGAATAAATAGAAAATATGAACAGAACAGTCACAAGTCATGAAACGGAAATTGTGATTAAAAATCTTCCCACAAGCGAAAGTCCAGGACCAGATAGTTTCACAGATGAATTCTATCAAAGATTTAGAGAAGAGCTAACACCCACCCTTCTCAAACTCTTCCAAAGAATGGCAGAGGAAGGAACACTCCCAAACTCATTCTATGAGGCCACCATCACCCTGATACCAAAATCAGACAAATATACTACAAAATAAAAAAATTACAGACCAATATCACTGATGAATACAGATGCAAAAAATACTCAACAAAATAGTAGCAAAAGAATCCAGAAACACATTAAAAGGATCATACAACATGATCAAGTGGGATTTATCCCAGGGATGCAAGGATTCTTCCATTCAGGCAAATCAATCAATGTGATACACCACATTAACAAATCAAAGAAGAAAAACCATATGATCATCTCAATAGATGCAGAAAAAGCTTTTGACAAAATTCAACACCCATTTACGATAAAAACTCTCCACAAACGGGGCACAGAGGGAACCTACGTCAACATAATAAAGGCCATATACGACAAACCCACAGCAAACATCATTCTCAATGGTGAAAAACTGAAAGCATTCCCTCTAAGATCAGGAACAAGACAAGGATGTCCATTCTCACCACTATTATTCAACATAGTTTTGGAAGTCCTAGCGATGGCAATCACAGAAGAAAAAGAAGTAAAAGAAATACAAATTGGAAAAGAAGAAGTAAAACTATCACTGTTTGCAGAGGACAAGATACTATACTTAGAGAATCCTAAAGATGCTACCAGAAAACTACTAGAGCTAATCAATGAATTTGGTAAAGTTGCAAGATAGAAGACTAATGCACAGAAATCTCTTGCATTCCTATACAGTAATGATGAAAAATCTGAAAGAGAAATTAATGAAACCCTCCCATTTACCATTGCAACAAAAAGAATAAAATACCTAAGAATAAACCTACCTAGGGAGAAAAAAGACCTGTATGCCGAAAACTGCAAGACACTGTTGAAAGAAATTAAAGATGATACCAACAGATGGAAAGATATACCATGTTCTTAGATTGGAAGAATCAATATTGTGAAAATGACTGTACTACCCAAAGCAATCTACAGATTCAATGCAATCCCTATCAAATTACCAGTGGCACTTTTTATAGAACTAGAACAAAAAATCATAAAATTTGTATGGAGCCACAAAAGACCTGGAATAGCCAAAGGAGTCTTGAGGGAAAAAAATAGAGCTGGAGGAATCAGGTTTCCTAACTTCAGACTATACCACAAAGCTACAGTAATCAAGAAAATAGGGTACTGGCACAAAAACAGAAAAATAGATCAATGGAACAGGATAGAAAGCCCAGAGATAAACCCAAGCACCTATGGTCAACTAATCTATGACAAAGGAGGCAAGGATATGCAATGGAGAAAAGAGTCTCTTCAATAAATGGTGCTGGGAAAACTAGGCAGCTACATGTAAAAGAATGAAATCAGAACCCTCCCTAATCAAAAATAAACTCGAAATGTATTAGAGACCTAAATGTAATACTGGACACTATAAAACTCGTAGAGGGAAACATAGGAAGAACACTCTTTGACATAAATCACAGCAAGATTTTTTTTGACCCACCTCCTAGAGAAATGGAAATAAAAAGAAAAATAAACAAATGGGACCTAATGAAACTTAAAAGTTTTTGCAAAGGAAAGGAAACTACAACCAAGACGAAAAGATAACCTTCAGAGTGGCAGAAAATATTTGCAAATGAATCAACGTACAAAGGATTTATCTCCAAAATATATAAACAGCTCATGCAGCTCAATATTAAAAAAAAAACAACCCAATCCAAAAATGGGCAGAAGACCTAAATAGACATTTCTCCAAAGAAGACATACAGATGGCCAAGAAGCACATGAAAAGCTGCTCAACATCACTAATTATTAGAGAAATGCAAATCAAACCTACAATGCGGTATCACCTCACACCAGTTAGAACGGGCGTAATCAGAAAATCTACAAACAACAAATGCTGGAGAGGGTGTTGAAAAAAGGGAACGCTCTTGCACTGTTGGTGGGAATGTAAATTGATACAGCCACTATGGAGAATAGTATGGAGGTTCCTTAAAAAACTAAAAATAGAATTGCCATATGCCCCAGAAATCCCACTACTGGGCATATACCCAGAGAAAACCATAATTCAAAATTATACATGCACCCCAATGTTCATTGCAGCACTATTTACAACAGCCAGGTCATGGAAGCAACCTAAATGCCCATCGACAGACGAAAGGATAAAGAAGTCAGGGTACATATATACAATGGAATATTACTCAGATATAAAAGGAAACGAAATTGTGTCATTTGTAGAGACGTGGATGGACCTAGAGACTGTCATACTGAGTGAAGTAAGTCAGAAAGAGAAAAACAATTATCATATATTAATGCATATATGTGGAACCTAGAAAAATGGTATAGGTGAACCGTTTTCTGGGCATAAACAGAGACACAGATGTAGAGAACAAATGTATGGACACCAAGGGGGGAAAGCTGCGGGAGGGTGGGGGTGGGGCTGTGATGAACTGGGCGATTGGGATTGACATGTATACATGATGTGTATAAAACTGATGAGTAATAAGAACCTGCAGTATAACAAATAAATAAAATTAAATTTAAAAATTAAAAAAAAAGAAAGAAAAAGAGTGTAGCAAACAGTAAGAGAGGGCAACTCATCTTAATAGAGCATTTTTAAAGTTACTAAAATCACATTATTTGCCAGGAAAATAATGTGATTGAAAATGTAAAGATGTGAAAGAGTATTTTTGGTTCAAAGAGTGCCTAAGAAAGGGAAATTATAGAATATTAAATTGTAAACGTCTATAGATTTCTGTGGTATCAGAGTTTCAAAAACAATGTCAGCCTGTGTTAAGAAACTAGCACATGATATTTATAGCACCATTATTTAAAATAGCCAAACAGTGGGGGAAAGACAATGGCCATCAACTGATGATTGTATAAATGCAGCATGTTACAGCCACACTGAAGTATTACTCAGCAATAAAATGAAGTACTGACACATGCTACAACATGGATAAATTCTTGAAGTAATTTTTCAAAATGAAAGAAACCAGTCACAAAAGATCACATAATGTGTTATTCCTTTTATATTAAATATCCAGTATAGGCAAATCTGTAGAAATAGCAGATAAATTAGTGGTTCCCAGGGGCTAAGTGCAGAGGGGAATGAGGATTGTAAATGGCCATGAAGATTTAAAAATATGGGGGGAGAGATTTGATGAAAATATTCTCAAATATTTGAAATAGTGGTAAAAATGGCACAATTCTATGAATATATAAAAACAATTGAATTACATGCTTTGAATTGGTGAATTATATGGTGTGTGAATTGTATCCCAACAAGGCTCTTACAAAAAATAATGTAGGAGGGATTTAAAAGACACTTGCCAGCTCCGGAAGATGGCAGAAGAGTAAGACGCGGAGATCACCTTCCTCCCCACAGATACACAAGAAATTCAGCTACACGTGGAACAACTCCTACAAAACACCTACTGAACGCTGGCAGAAGACCTCAGACCCCCCCCCAAAAGGCAAGAAACTCCCCACGTACCTGGGTAGGGCAAAAGAATAAACAGAGACAAAAGGATAGGGATGGGACCTGCACCAGTGGGAGGGAGCCGTGAAGGAGGAAAGGTTTCCACACACTAGGAGCCCCTTCGCGGGCGGAGACTGTGGGTGGTGGAGGGGGAAGCTTCGGAGACGCAGAGGAAAGCGCAGCCACAGGGGAGCGGAGGGCAAAGCGGAGAGATTCCCGCACAGAGGGTCGGTGCCGACCGGCACTCACCAGCCTGAGAGGCTTGTCTGCTCGGCCGCCGGGGCGGGTGGGGCTGGGAGCTGAGACTCGGGTTTCAGGTTTCGGTTGGAGCGCAGGGAGAGGACTGGGGCTGGCGGCGTGAACACAGCCTGAAGAGGTTAGTGCACCACACCAGGCGGGGAGGGAGTCTGGGAAAAAGTCTGGACCTGCCGACGCGGCAAGAGACTTTTCTTGCCTCTTTGTTTCCTGGTGCGCAAGGACAGGGGATTAAGAGCGCTGCTTAAAGGAGCTCCAGAGACGGGTGCAAGCCGCGGCTAAAAGCACGGACCCCAGACACGGGCGTGGGACGCTGGGGCTGCTGCTGCCGCCGCCAAGAGGCCTGTGTGCGAGCGCAGGTCACTGTCCACGCCTCCTTTCCGGGGAGCCTGTGCAGCTCCCAACTGCCAGGATCCTGGGATCCACGGACGGCTTCTCCGGGAGAGCGCATGGCGCGCCTTGGGCTGGTGCAACGTAACACTGGCCTCTGCCGCCGCAGGCTCGCCCCGCACTCCGTACCCCTCCCTCTCCCTGGCCTGAGTGAGCCAGAGTCCCCGAAGCAGCTGCTCCTTTAACCCAGTCCTGTCTGAGCAAGAACAGATGCCCTCCGGGAACCTACCCGCAGCGGCGGGGCCAAATCCAAAGCTGAGACCTGGGAGCTGTGAGAATAAAGAAGAGAAAGGGAAATCTCTCCCAGCAGTCTCAGAAGCAATGGATTAAAGCTCCACAATCAACTTGATGTACCCTGCATCTGTGGAATACATAAATAGAAGAGAATCATCCCCAATTGAGGAGGTGGACTTTGAGAACAAGATTTATGATTTTTTCCCCTTTTCCTCTTTTTACAACAAATTATCCCAAATTGAGGAGGTGGAGTTTGAGAGCAAGATTTACCATTTTTACCCCTTTTCCACTTTCTGTGAATGTGTATGTGTATGCTTCAGTGTGAGATTTTGTTTGTATAGCTTTGCTTCCACCATTTGTCCCAGGGTTCTATCCGTCCGTTTTTTTTGGTGGTTGTTGTTGTTTTAAATTTTTTTTAATAATTATTTTTTAATTTTAATAACGCTATTATATTTTATCATACTTTATTTTACTTCTTCTATCTTTCTCTTTTTCCTACCTTCCCTCCTTCCTCCCTCCCTTTCTTTCTTTCTTTCTTTTCTTCTTTCTTTCTACTTCTACTAATTCTTTCTTTCTACTTTTTCCCCCTTTTATTCTGACCCGGGTGGATGAAAGGCTCTTGGTGCTGCAGCCAGGAGTCAGTACTGTGCCTCTGAGGTGGGAAAGCCAACTGCAGGACACTGGTCCACAAGAGACCTCCCAGCTCCACATAATATCAAACGGCGAAAATCTCCCAGAGATCTCCATCTCAACACCAGCACCCAGCTTCACTCAACGACCAGCAAGCTACAGTGCTGGACACCCTATGCCAAGCAACTAGCAAGACAGGAACACAACCCCACCCATTAGCAGAGAGGCGGCCTAAAATCATAAAAAGTCCACAGACACCCCAAAACACACCACCAGACGTGGACCTGCCCACCAGAAAGACAAGATCCAGCCTCATCCACCAGAACACAGGCACTAGTCCCCTCCACCAGGAAGCCTACACAACCCACTAAACCAACCTTAGCCACTGGGGACAGACACCAAAAACAACAGGAACTACGAACCTGCAGCCTGCAAAAAGGAGACCCCAAACACAGTAACACAGGCAAAATGAGAAGACAGAAAACATACGGCAGGTGAAGGAGCAAGATAAAAACCCACCAGACCTAACAAATGAAGAGGAAATAGGCAGTCTACCTGAAAAAGAATTCAGGATAATGATAGTAAAGATGATCCAAAATCTTGGAATTAGAATAGACAAAATGCAAGAAACAGTTAACAAGGACCTAGAAAAACTAAAGATGAATCAAGCAACGATTAGAAACACAATAAATGAAATGAAAAATACTCTAGATGGGATCAATAGCAGAATAACTGAGGCAGAAGAACGGATAAGTGATGTGGAAGATAAAATAGTGGAAATAACATGCAGAGCAGAATAAAGAAAAAAGAATGAAAAGAAATGAGGACAGTCTCAGAGACCTCTGGGACAATATTAAACGCACCAACGTTCGAGTTATAGGGGTTCCAGAAGAAGAAGAGAGAAAGAAAGGGACTGAGAAAATATTTGAAGAAATTATAGTTGAAAACTTCCCTAATATGGGAAAGGAAATAGTTAATCAAGTCCAGGAGGCACAGAGAGTCCCATACAGAATAAATCCAAGGAGAAATAGGCCAAGACACATATTAATCAAACTGTCAAAAATTAAATACAAGGAAAACGTACTAAAAGCAGCAAGGGAAACACAACAAATAACACACAAGGGAATCCCCTTCAGGTTAACAGCGGATCTTTCAGCAGAAACTCTGCAAACCAGAAGGGAGTGGCAGGACATATTTAAAGTGATGAAGGAGAAAAACCTGCAACCAAGATTACTCTACCCAGCAAGGATCTCATTCAGATTTGATGGAGAAATTAAAACCTTTACAGACAAGCAAAAGGTGAGAGAGTTCAGCACCACCAAACCAGCTTTACAACAAATGCTAAGGGAACTTCTCTAGGCAAGAAACACAACAGAAGGAAAATACCTACAATAACGAACCCAAAACAATTAAGAAAATGGGAATAGGAACATACATATCGATAATTACCTTAAATGTAAATGGACTAAATGCTCCCACCAAAAGACACAGATTGGCTAAATGGATACATAAACAAGACCCATATATATGCTGTCTACAAGAGACCCACTTCAGACCTACAGACACATACAGATTAAAAGTAAAGGGATGGAAAAAGATATTCCATGCAAATGGAAATCAAAAGAAAGCTGGAGTAGCAATTCTCATATCAGACAAAATAGACTTTAACATAAAGACTATTACAAGAGACAAAGAAGGACACTACATAATGATCAAGGGATCGATCCAAGAAAAAGATACAACAATTGTAAATATTTATGCACCCAACATAGGAGCACCTAAATACATAAGGCAAATACTAACAGCTATAAAAGGGGAAATCGACAGTAACACACTCATAGTAGGGGACTTCAACACCCCACTTTCACCAATGGACAGATCATCCAAAATGAAAATAAATAAGGAAACACAAGCTTAAAATGATACATTAAACAAGATGGACTTCATTGATATTTATAGGATATTCCATCCTAAAACAACAGAATACACATTTTTCTCAAGTGCTCATGGAACAGTTTCCAGGACAGATCATATCTTGGGTTACAAATCAAGCCGTGGTAAATTTAAGAAAACTGAAATTGTATCAAGTATCGTTTCCAAGCACAATGCTATGAGACTAGATATCAATTACAGGAAAAGATCTGTGAAAAAATACAAACACATGGAGGCTAAACAATACACTACTTAATAATGAAGTGATTACTGAAGAAATCAAAGAGGAAATCAAAAAATACCTAGAAACAAATGACAATGGAGACACGACGACCCAAAACCTACGGGATGCAGCAAAAGCAGTTCTAAGGAGGAAGTTTATAGCAATACAATCCCACCTTAAGAAACAGGAAACATCTAGAGTAAACAACCTGACTCTGCACCTAAAGCAATTAGAAAAGAAGAACAAAAAACCCCCAAAGTTCGCAGAAGGAAAGAAATCATAAAGATCAGATCAGAAATAAATGAAAAAGAAAGGAAGGAAACGATAGCAAAGATCAATAAAACTAAAAGCTGGTTCTTTGAGAAGATAAACAAAATTGATAAACCATTAGCCAGACTCATCAAGAAAAAAAGGGAGAAGACTCAAATCAATAGAAATAGAAATGAAAAAGGAGAAGTAACAACAGACACTACAGAAATACAAAAGATAAGAGGTTACTACAATCAACTCTATGCCAATAAAATGGACAACCTGGAAGAAATGGACAAATTCTTAGAAATGCACAACCTGCCAAGACTGAATCAGGAAGAAATAGAAAATATGAATAGACCAATCACAAGCACTGAAATTGAAACTGTGATTAAAAATCTTCCAACAAACAACAGCCCAGGACCAGATGGCTTCACAGGAGAATTCTATCAAACATTTAGAGAAGAGCTAACACCTATCCTTCTCAAACTCTTCCAATTTATAGCAGAGGAAGGAACACTCCCAAACTCATTTTACGAGGCCACCATCACCTTGATACCAAAACCAGACAAGGATGTCACAAAGAAAGAAAACTACAGGCCAATATCACTGAGGAACATAGATGCAAAAATCCTCAACAAAATACTAGCAAACAGAATCCAACAGCACATTAAAAGGATCATACACCATGATCAAGTGGGGTTTATTCCAGGAATGCAAGGATTCTTCAATATATGCAAATCAGTCAACGTGATACACCATATTAACAAATTGAAGTAGAAAAACCATATGATCATCTCAATAGATGCAGAGAAAGCTTTCGACAAAATTCAACACCCATTTATGATAAAAAACCCTCCAGAAAGTAGGCATAGAGGAACTTTCCTCAACATAATAAAGGCCATATATGACAAACCCACAGCCAACATCGTCCTCAATGGTGAAAAACTGAAACCATTACCACTGAGATCAGGAACAAGACAAGGCTGCACACTCTCACCACTCTTATTCAACATAGTTTTGGAAGTTTTAGCCACAGCAATCAAAGAAGAAAAAATATATAAGTTATCCAAATCAGAAAGGAAGAATAAAGCTGTCACTGTTTGCAGATGACATGATACTATACATAGAGAATCCTAAAGATGCTACCAGAAAACTACTAGAGCTAATCAATGAATTTGGTAAAGTAGCAGGATACAAAATTAATGCACAGAAATCTCTGGCATTCCTGTACACTAATGATGAAAAATCTGAAAGTGAAATCAAGAAAACACTCCCATTTACCACTGCAACAAAAAGAATAAAATATCTAGGAATAAACCTACCTGAGGAGACAAAAGACCTGTATGCAGAAAATTATAAGACACTGATGAAAGAAATTAAAGATGATACAAATAGATGGAGAGATATACCATGTTCCTGGATTGGAAGAATCAATATTGTGAAAATGACTGTACTACCCAAAGCAATGTACATTTTCAATGCAATCCCTATCAAACTACCACTAGCATTTTTCACAGAACCAGAACAAAAAAATTCAAAATTTGTTTGGAAAAACAAAAGAACCCGAATAGCCAAAGCAATCTTGAGAATGAAAAACAGAGCTGGAGGAATCAGGCTCCCTGACTTCAGACTATACTACAAAGCTACAGTAATCAAGACAGTATGGTACTGGCACAAAAACAGAAAGATAGATCAATGGAACAGGATAGAAAGCCCAGAGATAAACCCACGCACATATGGTCACCTTATCTTTGATAAAGGAGACAGGAATGTACAGTGGAGAAAGGGCAGCCTCTTCAACAAGTGGTGCTGGGAAAACTGGACAGGGACATGTAAAAGTATGAGATTAGATCACTCCCTAACACCATACACAAAAATAAGCTCAAAATGGATTAAAGACCTAAATGTAAGGCCAGACACTATCAAACTCTTGGAGGAAAACAGGCAGAACACTCCATGACATAAATCACAGCAAGATCCTTTTGGACCCACCTCCTAGAGAAATGGAAATAAAAACAAAAATAAACAAATGGGACCTAATGAAACTTAAAAGCTTTTGCACAGCAAGGGAAACCATAAACAAGACCAAAAGACGACCCTCAGAATGGGAGAAAATATTTGCAAATGAAGCAACTGACAAAGGATTAATCTCCAAAATTTATAAACAGCTCATGCAGCTCAATAGCAAAAAAACAAACAACCCAATCCAAAAATGGGCAGAAGACCTAAATAGACATTTATCCAAAGAAGATATACAGACTGCCAACAAACACATGAAAGAATGCTCAACATCATTAATCATTAGAGAAATGCAAATCAAAACTACAATGAGATATCATCTCACACCAGTCAGAATGACCATCATCAAAAAATCTAGAAACAATAAATGCTGGAGAGGGTGTGGAGAAAAGGGAACACTCTTGCACTGCTGGTGGGAATGTGAATTGGTACAGCCACTATGGAGAACAGTATGGAGGTTCCTTAAAAAACTACAAATAGAACTACCATATGACCCAGCAATCCCACTACTAGGCATATACCCTGTGAAAACCATAATTCAAAAAGAGACATGTACCAAAATGTTCATTGCAGCTCTATTCACAATAGCCCGGAGATGGAAACAACCTAAGTGTCCATCATCGGATGAATGGATAAAGAAGATGTGGCACATATATACAATGGAATATTACTTAGCCATAAAAAGAAACGAAATTGAGCTCTTTGTAATGAGGTGGATAGACCTAGAGTCTGTCATACAGAGTGAAGTAAGTCAGAAAGAGAAAGACAAATACCGTATGCTAACACATGTATATGGAATTTAAGAAAAAAAATGTCATGAAGAACCTAGGGGTAAAACAGGAATAAAGACACAGACCTACTTGAGAATGGACTTGAGGATATGGGGAGGGGGAAGGGTAAGCTGTGACAAAGTGAGAGAGAGGCATGGATATATATACACTACCAAATGTAAGATAGATAGATAGTGGGAAGCGGCCGCGTACCACAGGGAGATCGGCTCGGTGCTTTGTGACTGCCTGGAGGGGTGAGATAGAGAGGGTGGGAGTGAGGGAGACACAAGAGGGAAGGGATATGGGAACAGATGTATATGTATAACTGATTCACTTTGTTATAAGGCAGAAACTAATAAAAAAAATAGACACTTGCCATACATGTGAAATAGAAGATTCAAGAAAAGTATACAGTTACTTATATGACTTGACAATTATATCAAGTTCAAAGGTGAAAAATAAAGGCCCAGACTTTTATTCCTAGCAATGGCAAGGTAACTAATTTGGCTGAACCCTCAAATGAATACGATTTTAAAAATCTGACCGTGGGTGTTCCAAAATATCAGGTACTTAAAATCATTGAAGAATTGACAAAATAGTAAGAAACTATTAAACTAAGAAATAAAACAAAAATATAATGGAGAATGAGAATCAATAGGGCTATGTGAGGGACCGGGATTCTGAAACTGCTTTGCCCTGAGGGAAACAGTTAATTCAAACAAACCTGGGTTTGATTTTTAGCTTTTCTGCAAAAAGAAGGGAAAATAGTTGAAAAGGAAAAAGTCCAATAATATCTAGTGTTGGTCAGGATATAGAGCAACAAGAATATCTCTGCTGGAGTGAAAATTAGTAAAGCCACAGGAAAAAGTAATTATAAAGAACTATAGCTATTACACCAATACTGATGAACCGAGCAAACATAATGATGAGAAAAAGAAAAATGAAAACTGCAGACATGCATATTGTTTAGTGTTATATGCATAGTTGGTGAAGCAAATTAAAAAAGGAAAATCAAGCAAACCTCTATGTAAGCAGTTTAGGATAGGGTTGCCTCTCTCTAAGGAAAATCCAGAGAGCTTCACTTGACATGAATATTCTGTTGAGTGAGAAACCGATTGTTCCCGAACAGGGGGATTTCAAAACCAAAAGTAGTTAAGAAGCTTGGCTCTCAGCAGCTACTGCTCAGTTTACAGACATGAATGAGGGAGTACATAGCTTTGTGTTTGGTTACTAGAAACTTATGTTCCTTTTAGGGTGGCAGCACTCAGCTTACTTGTCTGTATTTGATTGACTAGGAAGCTGGAAGGTCACGCTGACATGAAGAAAGCTTAAGTTTTGGTTAAGGTCAGAGTCAGCATTTCAGGGAAACCAAGAGAGTTTATGTTTCAGTTACCTGGTTGTGAGTGTGTAGGCTAGAGGTCTATTCAAAGCATGGCCTTTATTTTGGATTCTGTTTAACACCCCAATAATAAAAGGAGAATCTAGCCACAATCAAATCTCTTACCTGCATGGTGATTACTGGTATTCACTTTAATAATATTTAATTAATGATAATATGTATAAAATTATGTACACATTACTTGTATTTAGGCACTTCTTTCTATATATTAAAATTTACATTAATAAAAATCTTTCAATCAATTGATCCCTCTCAGGATCTATTGATATTATCTGTATCTATGCCGAGTTCCTTGACTCTTGTGACTGCTTTCCTTCTACACAGGGTGGTCTTCAGCTCTGGGTTATTGTTTCAAGCTGATCCACATTGAGTCATGAGTCATAAGATGTTAACATCAGATACCTGTCCAATAGGGAAGGTGCATTGACTCCCATAGTAAAATGAGAGATGTGACCTTGGGTTTCACCTTTGCCCTATTCAGGTTTGTCAGCTCTTGCTTGGATTCCGTGAACCATCTTAGCATCATTCTAGTAAGTTTTTTTTAATCCCATACAAAAACTTAGAATGTAAAAACAATCTACCCAACTCTCCCCCCACAAAATCATAAAGTATCTGTATGCAGTTAATTGTTTAGACTTAAATTGTTTTATGATTTCTATGTCTGGCTATAGTATGTGACTGCTACTTCAGATACTCCTCTTTTAGTATAAGTAACCATTTAAAAAATTCTAATTATGCATTGACACAAGAAAATTTCCAGAAGTGATGTAGGCACTATTTGTCATTTCACCCTTATTTGGGCAATTGAATGTGTTATTTATTTTGGCAAAATTATCCTGGATGTCAATAAACTTCTGATAGTAAAACTTAATGAGCCTATGTTTGTTAAACCCAAATGTCCTGGATTTCTGTCCTTTATCTGCACGATGTCCATTTTACATGGGAAATTTAACACATTGTTTATATTGCTCTAGAATACTTAGGTTTGCTATTCACGCTTCCATAAATTATCAGTAAATTTACCTAGTATGATTTGAGAATTTGTTCAAGCTAAACTTTATTAACCACTCTTATTCTGAATAGAAAATATTGATTTTATAATACAGAAGTCACTGTGAGAGCATGCTGAATTGCATAGAGCTAGAGTCTGTCAGTCACTGACCGAAAAGATTCAAGGGTAAATAACGTCCTGAATCATAGTATTTAGTTGAATCATTTAGTTTAGTTTTCAAAGTGTTGCATTATTCAAGAGAAGAATAGATTATGCTACAGAAAATTATGAGTGACATGTTAGATTAAATAGTAATTACATAAATATTCCATCATGGTCAATATAAAGTAATGTTCATTAGAAAAGTATTTTTTAAGAATCCGATTAGTCAGAACTGATGACTTAATGAGTTGGAGTTGAGAGCAAATACTGTCTGTCCTATTTTTGATGGATGTTCCAGGGACCAAAGGTTATCCTAAAATTGCATTGCAAGAAAACACAGCAAGAAATTCCACTGCGCTTCTAGTATATTAAAATGACAGGAAAAAATACTTTACTCACAGATGATTTGTCTTAGGAGATAAGGCTCTATCTTTAATATACTTGCACAATATAATAAGTTCTATTAAAAATAGTGTTTTATTAGACACACAGACTATTAATTGGTCATGGAGTCATAAAGACTTTAATACTTTTTATTTTGTTTGAAAATTGTCTCAGCAAATTCAAATCCTGCTTTCCTTTCCATAGGTTAACAGTAACAAGCACTTTTCCAATCTTGATTAATATGCTGTGATGAAATTCTAAAACATTCCTTCTAATTATTGTGTAATTCACTTTTAGAAAAATGTTCTTTATATTTAATTAAAATATATAGTCTCACAATTTCAAATTTATATATTTTGTTCTGTTCCATTGAACTACATGGGCAAAATGTACCCTTACATTCACATGAGTTCTCTATCTCTTGAAATTATTTTCTCACATATCACACATCCCCAGTTAATTTGTTGTTTCTTTTATACCTTGATTTTTATTTATCTTTTCATCCTCATCATTCTTTGCTGAATAGAATTCAGTTTACTGACATTGTTTACTATCTTTTTATTCCTTTACATTTATTTTTTTTTCCATCTCTCTGGAGACATCAACACTGATTCACATGGAGATGAACTTGGTAGGGAGAGGGACTGTTATTTAAGCAACAAGTAATAATTCAGCTAATTTTTTAAAACAAATCCCAAAAAGCTGAGTGTAGGTGACCATGAGAGTACAGAACCTCAGCGAACTGCAGGCAAAAGTGGTATTGGCACCTATTCATGGACCCTGACAGAACATTCACAATAAAAGATTGGAGAAAGCTTCTCAAATGGGAAAGTCTAGAAGAAAAGAATAGACACCATAGTGAAAAAAGTAATACATCTCATTCGTATTCTTCTTGCCTATGGGTCAAAAGTCTTAATTTTCATGGGGAAGAGAAACAAACATTATCACTCCCAGGAATAGAGCAAAGAATAGGAAGAAAATAATCTCTACCCCTGAGTGGAGAAAAGGTCAACATATTGAGCACACAGAGATACCCAAGCACCAGGGAGGGTCAGGATTACTGAAAAAGTCCCTCTTTCGAGACTTAGGACCCTCCTAAGCCTGAGGCTGAACCATGACAACAGACTGCCTCTTTGTCCACCTCCACCAGACTAGAAGCAGAGAGAAACAGGCAACAGCACCCTACTGCAGGAGAGGGGTCAGAGGTTAAAGAGAGACCCTCTCGAGCTACAGACACAAAGGACTAGCCTAACCCTGAGAGTGAAGGGGCCAATAAGAAAAATCCTGTGATAAACAGACCCCACCCTATGGGCAAGGTAATGCTAGAAGCATCTGAAGCCAGTGATTCATTGTAGGAAGCCATTATAACAACAGAACTCAAACCCAGCTCAACTCCTGATGAGATGGATTCAAATCCCCACTCTCATACTCTTCAAAAGTATAGCAAAGAAAATACAGGTTCATTTCAAGGAATAAATAGACACACTATCTGTGTGTCTATTTCAGCCAAACTTTTTCAGAAAGGCAAAAAATCAAGCAGAAAAACAAAAAAGAAATATAATATCAATAGACAAAAAATTCAATATGACCTGACTCAGATATGACCCAGATGCTGGAACTGTCAGCCAGGGAATTTAAAATAACTGTGACTGATAGGTTAAGGCACTAGTGGAAAAGGTGCAAAACTTTCTGAACATATGAAGGATTTCACCAGTGAGATGGAAGAAGATAAACGGAAGTGCTAGATTAAGAGAAATTGCTAAAAGAAATTAGGAAAACCTTTGACAGGCTCAACAGTAGGCTTCTATTGGACTGAAAGCTTTTTTTTTTTTTGCAGCATGCGGGCCTCTCACCGCTGTGGCCTCTCCTGTTGCGGAGCACAGGCTCCAGACGCGCAGGCTCAGCGGCCATGGCTCATGGGCCCAACCGCTCCGTGGCACGTGGGATCCTCCTGAACCAGGGCACGAACCCATGTCCCCTGCATCGGCAGGCAGACTCCCAACCACTGCACCACCAGGGAAGCCCCGGACTGAAAGCGTTTAATAATTGCTTTTATTCCTGATCAAGTCTAAAATCGTTATCACAGTGCTTGGTGTGAGGTGTGTACTCAATAAAGTTCTGTTTACTGAATAGATTTATTAATTTTTAATATATTTATTACAAGATTTCAAGTGATCTTTTAATAACAGATTTATTAATAAATAATTTGCATACCATAGAAGTCACCCATTTAAATTATACACTAAGCTTTTTTTGCTACTTTACAGAGCTGTGCAAATATCACCAAAATGAATTATTCTATTCATTTCTATCACTTTAAAAGATCCTTTATACCTATTTGCAGTCAGCCTGCTATCATCTATTTATCTATCTGCCCATATACCTATATATCTGTCTTTACACACTTTCTTACTCTCTCCCTCCCTCCCTCTCGTTTTCTTTCTCCCTTTCTTCCTTCCTTCCTTTTCCTTCCTTCTTTCTTCCTCCCTCCCTCCCTTCCTTATTTTACTGTGCACATAGTATGAAAAAGGTACTCAATAGCTCACTCTTGACTTATTGTCCTTTTAACATGATCTCCCTGTATTTACTCTTGTTATATATGTCAATACATACACACACACTCACACATATTGATATATTCTAAATATATTATAGATGGGATCAGGTAGTGTTAATCAAGAAACAATGTGTGTACACCTAAGTGTGTGCTATGGAAATAAGTAAACTGATGCAAAATAACTTAAACGACTGCTATTTGGAGAGCTGGGGTAGAGGAAAAGGTGAATCTTAGGAAATATAGCCTGAATCCATTTGAAGACAATTTTATGTAGATCAGAAAACTTCCAAGTTACTTACCAAGAATGAAAAATTAACCATAAACACAACAAATATTAAGCCAATGAACAGCAGGGCTAAGCGCTAAACAGTGTAGTCCTGGCACATGACGTTACTCCAATCAAGGACACTACTTTCCTGAAAAGCTGAGCATTCTGACTTACTTTTAGATGTGACAGATGAAGCAAGACTTTAGGATAAACAAAGCACATTTGTGATCATGTTAACTTTGTAAACCAGCAGCAGATGTGCTCTGCAGGGGTGTGCTAAGTCCACCAAAGATAAAACTTGTTGGCAAATTCCCATCTACGCAGCTTCCAACTGCTGCCTCACACCCTTCCTTACACAGACGTACATTGCTGTGAGAGGGGTACATCTTAAGAGAACTAGTCATTTTCCTGAATTTGCAATAAAAGAAGCAGAAATGGAATCTCAAAATCTTAGCCTACACTTTGAATAGAGAAGAGACATTAAAATAATCTAATATGGAAACATTTGCTTCTGCTCACGAAGTTTCAATGGAGAGAAAATTGCTTTACAAAATATCTCATCCAGGTTAGTCCTCTTCTTGATACTAATCGTTTAAACTGACAATAAAAATTCATTTAATGCAATCCTCATATCTCAGCTCAAAGGAATAAGATTCTTATACCAGCTGTAAAAACTGAAGTAATCTAAATAAAAGCCACCCACAATATTTATGAGAAAGTGTAGGCTGAAATGTATTTGCAGCACTTCAAAATAATCAACAGGAATATGAAGCCTAAAAGAATCTGCAAAGTACAAAAGAGACAAAAATAGCATTAAATATAAAGAGCTTCTTTCTAAAAATATACTTATTCCTGAGAAAATAATAAATTGTCTATAGTATTTTTAGGAGCTCCAAAGTAAATGAAAAGTGCTTGATCATATGTGATTCAAAATTGAGATGAATAGAAAACAGATAAAAGTAAAATGAAGCTATCCATTAAGACACACTTTAAGAAGATTTAAAATCTATGTCCAAATAAATATTTTCAGTAGTAAAAGAGATATCTGATACCAAGTAACCAAATTATGGACACTTCATTTAATAGATTATGATTTTCATGCAGAGTAAAATGAAAAGGTGAGCAAACATCCAAAATCTGTCACATTTTTTGAGAAAAAACAAACATCATAAACTGAGGTGCAAATATAGACACCTGAAAGAACCAACAAATAAGGGAAGACTTACTAGAGCACACAGATCACTCAAGTACTTTGGAAAATACCTCATAAGAGCTGTCATACCCATGGGAATTATATATTAAATGCTATCCAAATGCATGAGACAATGTAACCAAATGGAGAGACATGTATGTTTCTGGATGGGAAGATTCTTAATGTAAATAAGTCAGTTTTCTCCAAATAAGCTAACCAAAATAAACAAACCAAAAATATTTTATGAATAACTCAGTCAGCTTATACTAAAATTCACTGGGAAGATATAAAGAACATGAATAACTATGAAAAGTTTTTTTTAAAAAAATGAATGAGTTATCTATGAGGTAACCACAAATCTTTCCCAATTAAAACATTGTTTTGTTCATAAATATTTAAGTAAATCAATATGACACAACATAGGGTCCATAGGATTCTTAAGTATGTGATGAAATGTCCTTTCATTTTACTGATAAAATGATATATTCAATAATTGTATCTCAGAAAACTGGCTAATAATGTACTCTCTATCTTCAGCAACCAAAGATATAATTTCTAGATGGATTAAATGCCTATATTTAAAAGGTTTAAGTGTATGAAAATAAAAATTATTGGACAGTGTTTCCATAATCGTCAAGTTGATGAACTCTTCCTGTTAAAGACATAAAAATCAAAGCATATAAAGAAAAAGATTTTCAAAATATATGTAGATACATAAAAAAGGCTAAATATCAATAAAAAGACAAAACAATATAATTCAGGTTTTAACAGTATTCCACAAAATATAAAAATACAAATAATCATGTGTAAAAATATGCTTCAGATCACTAATAATTGAGAAAACACGAATTAAAGCATCAATTAAGGGCTTCCCTGGTGGCGCAGTGGTTGAGAGTCTGCCTGCCGATGCAGGGGACATGGGTTCGTGCCCCGGTCTGGGAAGATCCCACATGCCGCAGAGCGGCTAGGCCCGTGAGCCATGGCTGCTGAGCCTGCGCGTCCGGAGCCTGTGCTCCGCAATGGGAGAGGCCACAACAGTGAGAGACCCGCGTAACGCAAAAAAAAAAAAAAAAAAAAAGAAATAAAGCATCAATTAAAATTATTTTCGATTGGATTGGCAAATATTAAAATACATTAATAATATCCATTGTTAGTGAAATACATAATGATATACTTTCATGGGGTTGTGGACTGTTAATTACTTTTTTAGAGAATATGGCTACATCTGTCAAAATTATGATATAAATACCATTAAGATTAGTAATATTGCTTCTGAAGTATACACTACAGAAAGGCTTGTGCTTATGCTCAAAGATGAGGATGTGAATGAGCAGCATCTGAAAAATGGAAGCAAACTTAGTGCCATCTTTATGGGAGTGCTTAAATAAATTATGTTACACAGTATTATATATAAATACACACACACACATATATATATGTCACGTTAAAAAAATATTGTATTGACATGAAAGCTTCCCAAGATATATAAGGGAGAGTGTCAAATCACCAAACTCAGCAAATTTGTTTACAAAATGTATTACGAAGTATTTGTTTACATATTATTTATTTATAACAATGTAAGCAAAATCAGAGGTAGAGAGAGCCTCCCAAGCGACAAGGAAGTTCTCTCTTGAACAAACTGTTAGCAGTTTTATCTGGAAAGGGGCACAGAAGTAGGAGGTGCGTATATCTCTGTAAAGAGAATCAATTGCATTTACTGCATGTAGGTGACTAAACACTGCTTGAAACAACTTTAAAGAAAAGGGTTCATGTAATACTTTTGTACATTAAAAAAATGACATATTAAGTACAGTCTTCTAGTGAAGTTTATTTTCTTTTCTGGACTATGGAGAATTTCAGAAAGGTATTTAAGAAACATAATCATAAATATTTGACCAAAAGCTTATCTGTTTAACCTTTCTTCCCTCAGGCAAACAAGGCATGTTTCCCACATTTTTAAAGTCAGCTGAGTTTCTGTGTTCTAGGAAGGGGGTGGGGTGGAGGACACTGCTAAATAAGGAATGAAGGAATGAATGAATGAATGAACAGCTTTCAATATCTGCCTTCTTTTCAGACATTTTGGATTCACTTTCAGTAACTCTATATTCTTTTGTGGACTACAAACCTCACTTTCCACCCTGTTAACCAAGAACAATTCTGCAGTGCTCCGCATGGTCAGACCTTGTGTTTCATACTCTAAAGATTGGGTTTTTTAATTCACAACTTACATCTCAATCCTGCTAGGTCATCAGCTACCTAATATGTGTCCTATTCAGTTAATCAGCTAGTTTCTTGACAATCACCTGAAAATACCTACTCGGATTTAATTTATTTTAAAGATTAAATGAGATCACTTAAGTGGAAATTCCAAACTTTAAATAATAATAAAGTAACATTTATTATGTGTTTACCATCTACTTTGATTCTCACAACAAACAGATAGCTATTGCTATTTTATAGGTACAGATACTGGTGCCCACAGGTATTAAATGTGAATGTGGTGTGTGGAGAAACAGATCCCATACATTTGACTCTGAGATCTAATAATTTGGATATAATGTATTCTCATAAATATTCAGACATTGTGGCCAGTGGATAAGATATGTGGAGTTAAGCAAGATTTCTTCTTGCCACACAAATTACATCTCACAGGCAGCAAAAAAAAAAAAAAAAAAAAAAAAAAAAAATTCACCTATCAAGAAAAGAAGAAAAAAATAGAAGAGTAGAAGAATGCAGGAAGAGGAAAATCATTACTATTTCCATAAAATTAGGAATAATGTTATGTTTAATTGTAACTTGCCTTTTGCTTTCTGGTATGAACTTACTCCCTTGAATTGTTATGGGTTAATTATAAATTTTAAAACTTTTAGGCAATATATCCTGTAAATGCTCAACAACAATTAAAATTTTATTACATCAAGTTCATTAAGCAAATCCTATCGGACTGTAAGTTTATTGTCAATTTTAACTTGTTCAAGTGTTTCAATTACAATTCCATTTTGAACTGTAATAAGGTTGCTGATAAATGACAGTGGTTAACAACTGCTATTAAAACTACCCAGGGCAGAACTCCATAAATGTGGAACAATTAGAGTAGCAAATGAGAGTAGCAATATGCTATTATCTTTACATTATTCAGTTGATTTAGTGCAACATTTTAAATGTTCTCTCTGAAAAAAATGTTCCACTTGTTTCACTGGTTTTGGTCATTGCTTTTGAACTGATTTTATATCTGTTTTATTTCTACAGCACATAATCAGAGTTAAGATTTTTGGGAGCAAAGACAAAATAATGTGAAGAGAGATTGTGAGACACTGACTTTGCTGTGCCTACCAGGATGTGGAGGTTAAGATTTAAAGTAAACAATTCTTTGGGTAATTGCAAACTTCAACAACATTACTAACCATGATTTTGTTTTTGCTCTTGTTTTTGTTTTTTTAATTCCAAATTCCAAACATGTGATTTAGGAAAAGATGATTTAAGTGTTTAATTGCATTATTTCTTTCTTAAAATTACCTATTAATGTACACTTCATGTTTAAGGGAAAATAAAAATGTCACAGTGTTTTCAATATTTCAGAACTACGATTTGTCATATATTTTGCTTATCCAGGGATTAGGTTAAACATGAATGAACCTACAGAACCCTCAATATTTATAATTAACAAAGAAAATGGTATTTAGCCATGGCAACACATTCGTTTTCTTCGTAAAGATCTCCCTCACAATTCATTTATAAATATTTATAACTGGTTCAAAACCTATTCTACATCCTCCACACAGTTATATTCTCTGAGTATCAATCCATTTGAATCACCACAATGGTTTGAATGAGTCTGATTTTTTTTCAAAGAAATTGCTCACACTTCAATATATGTCTGCTGTATTGAAGAATGACTTAAAATGTAGCCTTTTAGAAGCTTCAGTTTTTAAAAGTGATATAAAATTCAAGAAAGGATTTTTGAAACAGGACAGAACATTGGGTGTCAAATAACTATTTAATGGAGAAAATCTCCATTCTGCTGAGAAAATTCTTCCATGGTACTTAAGTTTTAAACTAAAAGTTTTAAAAGAATGTTGAATTGGTAATTAAAAATATATATATATATATTCATGTACATATATATGAATATTTTGTCACAGAGAGTGAGACAGCAATATTGAATTCCTTTTAAGAAGATTTGATGCAAAAATACCTTTTCAGAATTTGAAGCAAATCTGAAACAAAGTTTAAATCTTAACAAAATTCTCCAACATTCTTCAATATAATGGAGAATCTTCTAATACTTGCTGAAGCTAGAATAATTCATAAAATTACTTAAAACCTAAAAGTTATTTTGTGGGATGAGGTTATAAACCTTTATTTTAAATCATATAGTGGTTTTTAATGTTTTAAATAACTCCAAACTAAGTACTTTTGTTCCTCAACGCATAAACCATCTGACAAGGCTAAAAGCTTTGTAGAACTTAAATTGTTTAAGATTTATCATTCTGAGATAAAATCAAAACAGCTTTGGTTTAAATTGTATATAAATTCCTGCTCATCTGAGTGCTTTCTTTACATTAGTATTCATGTATACATGCAGTATCCATGTAACTTCTAAACTTCACATGTCACAATATTATCTATATACATTATGCTAATGTTTATTCAATATATTTACACCAAAATATATTTACACCAATAGAAGAGAAAAAATACAAGTTATTCCCAGCTTAAAAATCAGTAGCATCAGAATATAGATAAAACAATGAAATATTATAAAGAATATTAGCTAAAGTTCTCCAAAAGATAGCATACCAAATAATAAATTGCTAAATCCAGGTTCAGTAAAATCAAGAATAAAACTCACTAGAGATTTTTGGTATTATTTTGGGGGTTCTAGCCAGTGCAATAAGGTAAGAAAATTAATGTTTAGCAAAATAAATTTAACTGCATTTTATGATTATAAATTTAGAAAAGACTTCTCTGCAAACATGATGAAGTAGATATTTTTAATGTGGCTGAAGACTAGCTGCATATACAGAAATCAACAGTTTTAATACATTAGCAAGAATCTTTTTGAATTTCAAATGGAAATTACATTTTAATAAAAATGGAAAAATGTGTAAAATATCCCTGAATAAATTAAATAAGAAAAGTATAGGATATACATGAAGACAAAGATAGTTATCAAATCTTATTGAATGAATATAAAGTAAGAGGTCCTTAACAGAGAAATCAGTCATGATTTAATTATTTAAATGTCCATATAAACTTATTACAATTCTAATCAGAATATTGTAAGATAATTTAAAATAAAAATGGAAAGTGCTTACTTTAAAGGATACTAAAGTATAATATGAGTGACTGTATTAAATGATATGGTATTAAGAAAAAAATGGATGGATTAGTTGAACAGGATAGAGAGTCTAGGAAATGATCCAAATATGGTATACAGCATTGTGTAAGATAAGGTATCATTTCAGTTCGGTACATAAAAAGTTATTAAATACAGGATGTGGTTAAGAGTAGCTGCTCAAAGAGAAATAAGAAAAATAGCCCTTCACCTTGTAAAAATATAGAAAAGTAAGTTTCATGTCAATTGTAGATTAGACATAAACATCTTTAAAATAAGTAGCAAAAAATGTTTAGGAGAATATTTCTATAACATTGGTGGGCTGGGGGTTTCTAAGCTCATCAGAGAATAGAGTTGTCATAAAGGGGAAAAGTAGTTTAACTACAAATTACACATAATATATTTGCATGGAGAAATATACCATAAACAAAGCAAAAGAAAAAATAGATATGTAATACATTAAACTAGTAAATGGTATACATTATTCTTTAGAAATAGTTTGTATAAAATGAAGCAACGAAGAGTAGCCCCCGCTCTCCACAACTAGAGAAAGCCCGTGGGCAGCAACGAAGACCCAACGCAGTCAAAAATAAATAAATAAATAAATTTATATTAAAAAAAAAAGAACGAAAATGAATTTTTTAAAAAAAGCCCATGACGAGGAAACTCTCAGAAGAGTTGACTTATATAGATAATACCTACACAAATATAGGTTTAACTCCATTAGATAATACCGAGACGTTAATTAAAGTAACAGTGATATTATAGTTTTACTTATCAGCTTGCCAAAATTAAAAATGAAAACAAAACACAAATTGATAACTAGTGTTAGTCTTGACAAGGATGTGGAAAAACAGAAAACAATCAGAAAATTCTATTTGGGAAAACTTTCCAAAAGAAATAAAAATGCTAGAATATAAAATATAAGCTCAAGAGTGTATATTGAAAACTGATTATATTGAAGGTGACAAAAAAACAAGCAACAATTGTTTAAAAATTGAAAAATATTTTTCAAAAGAGAAATGACTAAATACACAACGCTATACAATGGAACATCACACACGACTAACAAAAATTAATTAAGCCTGTACTTTTTGATTCATGAGATAAACAGGTGGTACTTTAATTTACAAAACGATGGTCATATTTATGTGAATAGAATAATCCTATTTCATCTACACATACTTATACAAAGGGACAATGTTATATTTATCACCTCGCATGCTAAAATAGATTAACATATGAGTAAATATGCTCTCTTTTAGTCTCAATATAAACAAAAAGATACATTACAAAATTGCTTGTTAGGCATACATTTTAATGTAAATAATTCATTCTAATATTTGTTATATAATTTACTGAATTTCAGGAATTGTTGGTATCATTACTGTCAGTAAATAAATGGAGTCCCTTTCTGCGACCTGAAGTGACATAGAGCAATGCTCTAATCTTTCAGTAACTCCCTCCTTATAAACCATCATGAAGTTCATGGCAGCAGGTACTCTGTAGCTTCCGAACAGCTGCACCTGCTGTCCATGCATCCCACAAGCCACACACACACACACACACACACACACACACACACACACACACACACACACACACACACACACACACACACACACACACACACACACACACACACACACACACACACACACAAGAAATCTACTGTTTTCATGTTCTGGTCCTGGAGAGCCTGAACTATTAACCCCCTGAGGGTGCCTGGGCCATGGTCCACTCAAGAGCTGCCAGGGGTTCATGCATCCAAGCTGGCATCACTTCCAGCCCATTGCCTGCCTACTGGGCCAACAACAGATGCTACCATTAGGCAACTCATATTCTCAGTAAGGAAAAAAAAAATTTCTGAATATCAACAATATGGTTTATAATGACAAATCACCTCTCCATTTCTGCTGAGCCAACAGCACAGAAAACTTTTTCTAATCTTTATAATCATGCCTGGGTCTCTATCAAATAAGTCATGCTAAGACAGGAAGACAACTTTACAAGGTAATCATGCCATCCTGTGACAATGAGTCTCAACAAGTTTAGGTTAAATTTTAAACTTACTATTTAATTTTATTGTTTACTGTATAGCAACGGATGGAGAATTTTGAGTATGTTTCTCCATTACTATCACCTATTCAACAAAAACAAGACAATGTATGTCAGTATAAGATGTTTTTTCTTTCCTAAAATTATGACATAGCATTTTTGTGATGGTATCTATTTAGCATCTCAATGGTAAGAAATTGGAATTGTTGTCAACACCAGAAATTCCCATCGAGACTCCTGAAATACTAGGTAGGCACACGACAGAGCAGCTAGGCCAGACTTAAGTGGACATGAAAAACCTTGCCTTTTACATTATCGTTATCTCTGTGTGCCCTGATGCACAGTGAACAGGGAATCTCTGCCCTAGACCTGATCAAAGGACCCATTATGAAGCTACAAAATAAACTGTTCAGATGAATGGTATAGTCTCCTTTTTATGTTGCAGGCATTTCTGTTTCTTTTGATGACTAAATTTGTTCTGCTGAATTGTGGTTTAATCCTTGATTAGCAACGTATCAGCAAAAATTAGTGTTTTAATCATGCAACCCCACCCTGATTAAAGGTAACTTCTAATATCAGCAGATGTCACTTAAGTTCATACCAGAAAGCACTGAAGGATTATAAATAGCCCTTAAGTCTGATTTTCTCTTTGAAAAATAAAATAAGAAGCTCTGAATAATTCAGTTACATTTAGAGGTTATTACTGCATGCCTCAATCTTTGCCATTATGCACATAAAGAGGAAGAAACCCTCTTGCCTCCAAAGGCTTGATAATTGAATTAAGAAGAAGAGACATAAACTCAAGAAACATAATTATACTACTTTGTCTCTGGGTAAAATAAACAAAAAAGTAGATGTTAAAAACACAATATTCACTCATTCAGTGAATCTCTAAAGAGAGACATAGCAAAACTATATAGACAAAATGCATTGATTGTGATTTGGCATCTTTTTTTGTTCTTTAAACAGATTTATTCTTTTAGTTCTGGAAGAAGATGATTAAAGAGGCTAATAAGGTATTCTCAGAAACATATCTGGAGACGGCCAGCTCTCTACCTAAGAATTTTCTCTCCTTTCCAAGTGCGTGGCTAGACCACATCACCCAGGTTTCTTTGCATGTAAGCATCAACATCCTTGTAACTATGTTTTCAACGATGGGAACATCATTACTTCCAGACAAAACACGCACAACGTCTCAAACACCTTCTGCCAAGCTCTTTTCCTGCCTTGTGCAGGCTGGAACTCTGAGGACCCTAGAAGCCTTAGAAATAACCAGTTGAAGGCAACTGGACACCACGGGCCTGGGTCCCTGAATGACCAGATGGAGAAGACGCTCTCTCAATCAGCAGCACCCAATCCAGAGTGGTATATGAGCAAGAAGTAACCTCCTCTTTCCTTTGAGCTTCTGGATTTTGAAGTCTATTTGTTCTAGCTGTCTAGACTACCCTAAATAATACAGATAGCCACATAACCATCTTACAATTTAATCAAATGTTGTTAAATTATTCAAGTCAGTTCAATGAGTGCTGGACTGTGCAGGGTAAAGAAGCTGTTGGGCAGGTTATCACCAGGAAGAGGATCTCTGGAGGAATTACCCTCAGCTGACCCTACTCAGCAGGGCTCAATAAAGCACTTGGAGTGTGACTGCCCTTCTACAAGACTCTATCAGCAGGAGTCAAGGTGGTGGGTGCCCCAAACTTCTGCTTCTGGTAGTCCATTCCCTACACAATCACAGCCTCTCCACTTCTATCTTTTTGGGGACCAACAGGATATATGTAATTATCCTCCTTGTCCGTGTTCATTTCAGTTACCGAAAGAAGCTCTGGTACTCAAACCTCCCTACGACCCTATACATCATTTTTGCTTGGAACCCATTAGCACCACTCCCTCTTGAAAACCTTCCACTGTGCCCCTAATGTAGTAGATGCTCTTACTGGCTCTACCAAGATCCTCTCTGAGATTTTCCTGTGAGATCTCGGGTGGCTTTACAGGGAAGATGAGGCATGGTAAAGAGTTAGTGGGATGAGGGCGCTAGAGATTGGACTTGAGGGTCATCACTTAGCAACTTCAGAAAGGACATTTAAAAGGATCATTGTTATACACGATATTTCTTAAAAAATTAAGATCTATATAGGAGTTTCAATACGTGTCCAGGGAAATAAATATGAAAGATCTATAAAAATGTTGAAATTTTTGTGCAGGAGAGTAAAACCTAAAGTATCCTTTTGTGAGTGGAGACCTTTAGCCTTAGGAGTGAATGGCATATAGGAGTAATAACTAGAGAACCCGAGATGTCCCTCTTTGAAGTAATCATCTATCATGTTGCCAGGATGATTCTTCCACTTTGTCCTGGATGATTTTTGTTCTGATTTATTATTATTCTCTTCAGTATGACCCCTTTCATAATTCGGGGGTGATTTTAATATTCATGTGGAGGATGTCCTAGTACCCAGGACCTGAGTCCCCCGACCTTCTCTTCTCCAATAACGGTATTTTCCGATGTGCCGCAGGAACTCCCAGCTGGGCACTGGGGTGGAATTTATCAACAGCGTGACCTGCCAAAATCTCAGTTCTCCCACACATTTAGGTCTCCAGCTCACACACTCTGACTCCAGCAATCTTTCAGTTCTGCCAGGACTGAAATCTTTTTATCCTTCGAAATTTTCATAGTCCCTCACCCCCATGTTCTTAATATCTTAGGATTAAATATTAGGAACAACAATTATTGTCATTTCTTGCGTAAACTCTCATAAAGCTTTTGCCCTCTCTTTCTTATTACACTTTATTTGTGCCAATACAACCTTCTGTTAACTTGAAATTCCCACTTACTTTATATCTGCACCCATGAAACTAAATCTAGCTAGGAGAAAAAAGAAACTCATGAACATCCAAACTAAAACACTCCAACTGTAAAGTTCCCCTAGTATTGCCTGGTAAAAATAGTGTGTGTTACCAATCTATTGTTTTTCCTCTCTCACAGATGATTATATTTTAAGTTTTTTCATTTCTTCTCAAACTGCCTTACCTCCATTACTTCCTGTTCATGTTGAAAGAGATGGAAAGTTCCAGTGAAAGAAAGAAAACTTGTAATTGCCATTTGAAAAATGAATTCTCTTTTCATTTCTCAAGTTTCAGAAATAATAAGAAAAATGTTTGCACTCAGCACATTTCTAACTTTGGACACACAGATATCTTGCAGTAAAGGATATTTTGTTTTCTTCAGGTAAATGTACATGGTCCCAAGTGAATTATTTCATTCCCATTAAGTACTATACAATTTATGGACACTGAAATAGTTCCCGTAATAATAAAAAAAAATCATGATATCTTTACATCTTTTTTTTTTTTCTCTTATTCCTTTATTCACAAGTTCTCACTAACTCACTGCTTACATTAACTCTCTATATATGGTCCTGGAGATACAGAGTTGTATTTTCTAGTTAGCTTTTTTCTTTTCTCTCCAAAGATAAAAAGCCTTCAAATCATCACGCCTATTGTTTTAAAAAACAGCTTGAAAGTGTTAATAATAATTCAATACTTATGACTTAGAAATGGGAAAATGTGGAAGGGGTGAATATGGAAAAAAATAAAAGATCGAATGATCTTCAGCCAACAGACTTAGAAATGGGACAATGTGGAAGGGGTGAATATGGAAAAAAATAAAAGATCAAATGATCTTCAGCCAACACAATGTGGAGCTGTGATGCTAAACTGAAACAGCAGAGAGATCAGAGAACATTAAATACTGTGATCCCAGAGTGTGTTATGATAGAAGAGAAAAATAGCAGTACCTCTCAGAAATGCATTAAAAATAGAGTAGGATTATATTTTCTTTATACTTATTTTTCTTAAAATATTTTAAGTGTGTAAAAAATAAGTGAAAGGGAGGCAAGAAAAAAAAGATTAGAAATTCCTTTCTATGCTACTTAGGTTTTATAATCTCAATAAGTATATTTCCATCAAGTGAAATAGAAGAGAAATTTCATAGTAGAGTAAGAATGCATTTAAGACAAGTAAAATTCTTACCATCAGTCATAAAACTCATAGGGCTACCCACACCACCACACACACAAATTACTTAAAAATGGTAAGTTATGGGGCTTCCCTGGTGGTGCAGTGGTTGAGAGTCCACCTGCCGATGCAGGGGACACGAGTTCGTGCCCCGGTCCAGGAAGATCCCACATGCCACGGAGCGGCTGGGCCTGTGAGCCATGGCCGCTGAGCCTGCACGTCCGGAGCCTGTGCTCCCCAACAGGAGAGGCCACAACAGTGAGAGGCTCACGTACCACCAAAAAAAAAAAAAAAAAAAAAAAAGTTAAGTTATTAAAACCTATTCTAATAAGCTCAATTTTAAGATCATTGTGAACAGGTTCAACATTTTCAGCTACTGATTAAGGAATGAGGCTGAAAATACTTCACAAGCATTGTTTTTTTTTAGCTGTAACATCAAAGATTGGTGATATGAGTAGGATGTTGGCAAAAGTAACAGCACTGACATATTTCTACCCTACAGAGAGAGACAGAGTATGTTAACAGCATGATAGCAATGTTGCTAGTACTTAGAATCTATCCCTGTCTTACCCATGGCTCATTTGTGCTCCCAAGATAACACTGGTAGAGCTGAACTTTTTTTTTTTTAATACTAAACCAGAACAACAGAAGAGGTATGTAAGTTGTGATAATGATGATGTTATTTTTATACATTGAGATGAGCTGACATTTAATTTAGTTTGCTGATAATCAACAACAGTGTATCTCCCAGGGGACTTCCTTGGTGGTCTGGTGGTTGAGAATCCATCTTCCAATGCAGGGGATGCGGGTTCAATCCCTGGTTGGGGAAATAAGATCCCACATGCCACGGGGAAACTAAGCCCGTATGCAGCAACTACTGAGCCCACGTGCTCTGGAGACCGAGCGCCACAACTAGAGAAAAGCCCATGCACCACAATGAAAGATCCCATGTACTGCAACTAAGACCCAATGCAGCCAAAAATAAATAAATAAATAAATATTAAAAACAAAAACAAAAATCAAGAGTGTATCTTCTTAAGCCTGAAAATCATGTCTTCTTTCTCTTATTTAATATATTACAATAATGGACTAGCCCCACTCTATGACACTAGTCCATATTAGTGGGTTGGAAGATGTATGTAATTTCTGATGGCTCTAAAATCTCTAAAACTTAAATCCATTTGCAAGGTGGATGTTTATATATAGCTCTCAATTATCTATATTAATGGCATTAAAGTACTGAATTGATGAAATCCACAGCGAAACCATCATAGCTCATTTAGCTATTAGTTTCCACCACCTCCTATACCTGAACTTCACAAGAAACCATAAGAAAATACAGTTAATAATATTATTGGGCAGTAGAGCACCGCACTTCCTTTCCCAAACTATCAGTAAACAGTAGCAGAAACTGAAGGTGAACAAACAATGCAAAAGACAGTTGATGAATCATGAAGACAATGAATTTTGAGGAGTAAACATTTTTCTACAGATTGTATCAAGTATAGAGTCTATTTAAACTGTGACTAGGAATGAACATGATCTTTCAAGACAGACAAGATAAATCAGCGACGTCTTTTAAAATTAAATGCCTTTGGATACTGTTCATTTATTTCAAGGATCCCTAATCCAGAATCAGTGTACCTCCTGATAGAATATACAAGAATGTGTGTGTGTGCACACATGGCTGACATTTATTAATGGGGGTTTGTGGTTCAGGATGATTTGAGAATCCATGATGGTGCTATTCAAGACGTATGAAAAGCTGTTGACTTTGGAACTTGTTCCATGTTTAAGAACCATGTAACACAATGTTGCACTGTACCACATTCAAACGCTGCCTTTGAAAAATATAATTTTCACTTGCCCAACTTCAGATTACTTAAGAGTATGAACTTTAGGGACAGCCTAGAATTTGAATTCCTGTTCTGCTAGATGAATTAGAGTATGCTTTTAAAAATCTCTGAACCTTAGTTTCATCATCTGGGAAAAAGTAAATAATATGTACATTAAAGGTTTTCCATGAGGAACAGATTTAGACATTAATGTAAAAGGAATGTACTTGGCACATAATAAGCATGCCATAAAAATGAGTTTTCCTTATTCCCTTCCAACAATGAAACCCACATTTAAATAAAAAAGCACTCCATCACTAAGTGTATTGAGTGAACATACGGAGATTATTAAGAAAGGTATTTGATGAAATATCCTGAAGAATTGCAAGACTTTTGGAATAAGTTTACAAAGCAACACCCTTAGCCCTCATAAATTATCAAGTTTAAAAGAAGACACTTGGGTGTTTTTCCTGAGGTGACCCAACACTGGAGGCAACCCAGCTCTTTGGTGGGGCTAATGGCAGACTCTAGGAGGGCTAACGCCAAGAAGTACTTATCAGAACTTCTGCTGCTAGTGTCCTTGTCCTCACAGTGAGCCACAGCCACCTCCCATCTCTGCAGGAGACACTCCAACACTAGCAGGAGGTGTATCAAAAAAGATCTTGTAGGCTGCAGACTCTTTGGTGTAGCTAATGGCAGACTCTGGGAGGGCTCATGCCAAGGGGTACTTCCCAGAACTTCTGCTGCCAGTGTCCTTGTCCCTGCAGTGAGCCACAGTCACCTCCTGCCTCTGCAGGAGACCCTCCAACACTAGCAGAGAGCAGACAGCAGAAGCAAGAAGAACTACAATCCTGCAGCCTGTGGAACAAAAACCACATTCACAGAATGATAGACAAGATGAAAAGGCAAGGGCTATGTACCAGATGAAGGAACAAGATAAAACCACAGGAAAAAAAAAAAAAAAAACAGAAAAAAACCAAAATGAAGTGGAGATAGGCAACCTTCCAGAAAAAGAATTCAGAGTAATGATAGTGAAGATGATCCAGGACCTCGGAAAAAGAATGGAGGCAAAGATGGAGAAGATGCAAGAAACTATTAACAAAGATCTAGAAGAACTAAAGAACAAACAGAGATGAACAACACAATACCTGAAAAGAAAAATACACTAGAAGGAATCAATAGCAGAATAACTGAGGAAGAAGAATGGATATGTGACCTGAAGACAGAATGGTGGAATTCACTGCTGCGGAACAGAATAAAGAAAAAAGAATGAAAAGAAATGCAGACAGCATAAGAGACCTCTGAGACGACATTAAACTCAACAACATTAGCATTATAGGGGTCCCAGAAGGAGAAGAGAGAGAGAAAGGACCCAAGAAAATATTTGAAGAGATTGTAGTCAAAAACTTCCCTAACATGGGAAAGGAAATAGCTGCCCAAGTCCAGGAAGTGCAGAGAATGCCATACAGGATAAACCCAAGGAGAAACACGCTGAGACACATAGTAATCAAATTGGCAAAAATTAAAGACAAAGAAAAATTATTGAAAGCAGCAAGGGAAGAACGACAAATAACATGCAAGGGAACTCCCATAAGGTTAGCAGCTGATTTCTCAGCAGAAACTCTACAAGCCAGAAGGGAGTGGCATGATATACTTAAAGTGATGAAAGGGAAGAACCTACAACCAAGATTACTCTACCCGCCAAGGATCTCATTCAGATTCGATGGAGAAATCAAAAGCTTTACAGACAAGCAAAAGCTAAGGAAATTCAGAACCACCAAACCAGCTCTACAACAAATGCTAAAGGAGACTCTCTAAGTGAGAAACACAAGAGAATTAAAGGACCTACAAAAACAAACCCAAAACAATTTAAAAAATTGAAATAGGAACATACATATCAATAATTACCTTAAACATGAATGGATTAAATGCTCCAACCAAAAGACACAGGCTTGTCGAATGGATTAAAAAACAAGACCCATATATATGCTATCTACAAGAGACCCATTTCAGACCTAGGGACACATCCAGACTGAAAGAGAGGGGATGGAAAAAGATATTCCATACAAAAGGAAATCAAAATAAAGCTGGAGTAGCAATACTAATATCAGAAAAAATAGACTTCAATATAAAGAACGTTACAAGAGAAAAGGAAGAACACTACATAATGATCAAGGGATCAAGCCAAGAAGAAGATATAACAATGATAAATATATATGCACCCAACATAAGTGCATATCAATACATAAGGCAATTGCTAACAGCTATAAAAGAGGAAATCGACAGTAACACAATAATAGTGGGAGCTTTAACAGCTCATTTAAACCAATCAACAGATCATCCAAACAGAAAATGAATTAGGACACACAATCTTTAAATGACACAACAGACCAGATAGATTTAACTGATATTCATAAGACATTCCATCCCAAAACAGCAGATTACACTTTCTTCTCAAGTGCGCATGGAACATTCTCCAGGATAGATCACATCCTGGATCACAAATCAAGCCTCAGTAAATTTAAGAAAATTGAAATCATATCAAACATCTTTTCTGACCACAACACTATGAGATTAGAAAACAATGACAGGGAAAAAAACGTAAAAAACACAAACACATGGAGGCTAAACAATACGTTACTAAATAACCAAGAGATCACTGAAGAAATCAAAGTCAAAATCAAAAAATACCTAGAGGCAAATGACAATGAAAACACGATGATTCAAAACCTATGGGATGCAACAAAAGCAGTTCTAAGAGGGAAGTTTAGAGCTATACAAGCCTACCTCAAGAAACAAGAAAAAGCTCAAATAAACAATCTAACCTTACACCTAAAGGAACTAGAAAAAGAAGAACAAACAAACCCAAAGTCAGCAGAAGGAAAGAAATCATAAAGATCAGAGCAGAAATAAATGAAATAGAAACAAAGAAAACGATAGCAAAGATCAATAAAACTAAGAGCTGGTTCTTTGAGAAGATAAACAGAATTGATAAACCATTAACCAGACTCATCAAGAAAAAGAGGGAGAGGACTCCAATCAATAAAATTAGAAATGAAAAAGGAGAAGTTACAACAGACACCACAGAAATACAAAGCATCCTAAGAGCCTACTACAGACAACTCTATGCCAATAAAATGGACAACCTGGAAGAAATGGACAAATCCTTAGAAAGGTATAACCTTCCAACACTGAACCAGAAAGAAACAGAAAATAGGAACAGAGCAATCACAAGTAATGAAATTGAAACTGTGATTAAAAATCTTCCAACAAACAAAAGTCCAGGACCAGATGTTTTCACAGGTGAATTCTATCAAATATTTAGAGAAGAGCTAACACCCATCCTTCTCAAACTCTTCCAAAGAATGGCAGAGGAAGGAACACTCCCAAACTCATTCTATGAGGCCACCATCACCCTGATACCAAAATCAGATAAAGATACTACAAAAAAAGAAAATTACAGACCAATATCACTGATGAATATAGAGGCAAAAATCCTCAACAAAATTGTAGCAAACAGAATCTAACAACACATTAAAAGGATCATACACCATGATCAAGTGGGATTTATCCCAGGGATGCAAAGATTCTTCCATTCCCACAAATCAATCAATGTGATACATCACATTAACAAATTGAAAAAGAAAAACCATATGATCATCTCAATAGATGCAGAAAAAGCTTTTGACAAAATTCAATACCCATTTACGATAAAAACTCTCTGGAAACGGGGCACAGAAGGAAACTACCTCAATGTAATAAAGGCCAAATATGACAAACCCACAGCAAACATCATTCTCATTGGTGAAAAACTGAAAGCATTTCCTCTAAGATCAGGAGTAAGACAAGGATGTCCACTCTCTCCACTATTATTCAACATAGTTTTGGGAGTCCTAGCCATGGCAATCAGAGAAGAAAAAGAAATAAAAGGAATCCAAATCAGAAGAGAAGTAAAACTGTCATCTTGCAGATGACAAGATACTATACTTAGAGAATCCTAAAGATGCCACCAAAAAACTACTAGAGCTAATCAATGAATTTAGTAAAGTTGCAGGATACATAATTAATGCACAGAAATCTCTTGCATTCCTATACCATAATGATGAAAAATCTGAAAGAGAAATTAATGAAACACTCCCATTTACCATTGCAACAAAAAGAATAAAATACCTAGGAATATAACTACCTAAGGAGAAAAAAGACCTGTATGCAGAAAACTATAAGACACTGTTGAAAGGAATTAAAGATACCAACAGATAGAGAGATATACCATGTTCTTAGATTGGAAGAATCAACATTGTGAAAGTGACTGTATTACCCAAAGCAATCTACAGATTCAATGCAATCCCTTTCAAATTACCAATGGCATTTTTTACAGAACTAGAACAAAAAATCTTAAAATTTGTATGGAGACACAAAAGACCCTGAATAGCCAAAGCAGTCTTGAGGGAAAAAAATGGAGCTGGAGGAATCAGGGCCCCTGACTTCAGACTATACTACAAAGCTACTGTAATCAAGACAGTATGGTACTGGCACAAAATCAGAAATATAGATCAATGGAACAGGAGAGAAAGCCCAGAGATAAACCCAAGCACCTATGGTCAACAAATCTATGACAAAGGAGGCAAGGATATACAATGGAGAAAAGACAGCCTCTTCAATAAATGGTGCTGGGAAAACTGGGCAGCTACATGTAAAATACTGAAATTAGAACACTCCCTAACACCATACAAAAAATAACCTCAAAATGGATTAAAGAGCTAAAGGTAAGATTGGACACTGTAAAACCTTAGAGGGAAACACAGGAGGAACACTCTTTGGCATAAATCACAGCAAGATCTTTTGTGACCCACCTCCTAGAGAAATGAAAATAAAAACAAAAATAAACAAATGGGACCTAATGAAACTTAAAAGCTTTTGCACAGCAAAGGAAACTACAAAGAAGATGAAAAGACAACCCTTAGAATGGGAGAAAATATTTGCAAACGAATCAACAGACAATGGATTAATCTCCAAAATATATAAACAGCTCATGCAGCTCAATATTAAAAAAAAACAAACAACCCCATCAAAAAATCAGCAGAAGACCTAAATAGACATTTCTCCAAAGAGGACATACAGATGGCCAAGAAGCACATGAAAAGCTGCTCAACATCACTAATTATTAGAGAAATGCAAATCGAACCTACAATGCGGTATCACCTCACACCAGTTAGAATGGGCATCATCAGAAAATCTACAAACAAGAAATGCTGGAGAGGGTGTGGAGAAACGGGAACCCTCTTGCACTGTTGTTCAGAATGTAAACTGATACAGCCCCTATGGAGAACAGTATGGAGGTTCCTTAAAAAACTAAAAATAGAACTACCATATGACCCAGCAATCCCACTACTGGGCATATACCCAGAGAAAACCATAATTCAAAAAGACACATGCACTCCAGTGTTCACTGCAGCACTATTTACAATAGCCAGGTCATGGAAGCAAACTAAATGCCCATCGACAGACAAATGGATAAATAAGATGTGGTACATATATACAATGGAATATTACTCAGCCATAAAACGGCACGAAATTGGTTCATTTGTATAGACGTGGATGAATTTAGAGACTGTCATACAGAATCAAGTCAGTCAGAAAGAGAAAAACAAATATCGTTTTTATTAACTCACATATGTGGAACCTAAAAATGGTACAGATGAACTGGTTTTCAGTGAAGAAATTGAGACACGGATGTAGAGAACAAATGTATGGACACCAAAGTGGGAAAGCAGCGGTCGGGGGGTGATGGTGGGATGAATTGGGAGATTGGGATTGACATATATACACTGATATGTGTAATATGGATGACTAATAAGAACCTGCTGTATAAAAAAAATAAATAAAATAAAATTCAAATAAAAAATACAAGGAGCCCTGTACAAGTTTGTCAAAATTCCTCAATCTGTAGCATTAAAAGGGTGAAATTTCTTGTATGTAAATTAAACCTGTACAAATATAACTTGAAAGAATCTGAAAAAGAAATAAAATCTCTCTTACCTTAAAAAAAAAAAAAAGAAAAGAAGACACCCGTTTTCTTGTATATGTTTAGTTAGGTTAGAGATTGTCTGGTTCAGAGGAACATTATGGTGATACCACAGCAGGCAATCAGGTAAGCATTCATTCCTTGGTGCACAAGGATGACAATAAAGGAGTCTAGTTTCTCCCTCTGTATCATCGAGGGATACAGGGCACATCTGTCCTGTCCTCAGTCACACTTTAAGCCCTATAAGTGCAGAACAGCTGGACTATGAGTGGATTAGAAGGTTGGTTGAAAACATTATATATTTTTACACGAAAGCATTATTATCACATCTCACGTTATTTGCAGAATGTACTTATTCAATCTTAGGTACATGTACTACATAATAAGCCAATGAGCTATCACAATGTAGAGGAAAAATGAGGTGCAGATTTATCAAATTTTTAGAAAGTCTCTGAATTAAATTTGACAACAGTATGTTGTTGCATTTGGAAGGTAAAGAAAAAGGAAAGCCTACACTTCAGCAGAACCATTCTCAGACATAGTTAGAGGAATCTGAGTCTGAAACATACAGAAAAGAAAGAAACAGAGAGGAGGTAGTAGCCAAAATATAATTAGGGCCAGCTTGGGAAATATTTTCCATGCAACACTTCTACTGATTTTGAGGTCTACTCTTTTGGTTGTGATTTTTAAGATTTTCTTTGAGTTTTTTTTTTTCCTGAATCATTTTACTTTCGTTTAAAAAAATGTGGTAGAAAGAGTAAGTGAAATGAAAAATGAGAAACATCCTGCCATGCTCTCTGCACTGTAATTTGTTCTGGGATTTCGGTTTCCTTAAAAATGCTCCTTTAGTCAAGGATTCATTATTCTTCTTAGCTAACTTTAAGTAATTTTCTGCATTTCATGGAGACAGATCTGAAAGTGTAAGCACTTCTTCACATTGACTGCAGTGTGTGTGCCTGCTGACTCAGTTACCACCCCCCACAACTGTTGAAATCTCGAATAAAAGTAAGACACTCAGGATAATAAATTAGCACGTTTAAAGCACAGGTTTACTCCAAAGTACTGTGCTCCATTATTGTCAACTAATTAAATTGGGAGGGGGCTATTAAAAATCTATTATTTTCAAAACGTATTATTAGATAAAAAACTTCAAAGCCATTTCCCATGGTGTGGCTCAAGATTCTTGAACTCCAGAGATAGTTTACAGTTAAAACCGGATACAAATAAGTAATAAGATGCATTTCATGGTGTTAGTCTCTGCATAGTCTTTTTTCTGGTGGATGATCTCCTATACATGAGGTTCAGCTTTTATCTTAAAATTGAACTCCAGCTAAGTGTTTAAGAAGGTGAAAAAAAAGTGTTGATCTCACCCTTTGATCACCTAAGATTTGAAACAAGTGGGTAAGCATCACAGAGAAATACCACAAATCATATCTCAGATAAGATGGCAAGGGTAGCAGTGGCATCGTTTTGAATCTTCACAAATAAGTCCTTGCACAAATGTAGAGAGAGCAAATTTTTTTTTTTTATTTTTTTGCGGTACGCGGGCCTCTCACTGTTGTGGCCTCTCCCGTTGTGGAGCACAGGTTCAGGACGCGCAGGCTCAGCGGCCATGGCTCATGGGCCCAGCCGCTCTGCGGCATGTGGGATCTTCCCGGACTGGGGCATGAACCCGTATCCCCTGCATCGGCAGGTGGACTCTCAACCACTGCGCCACCAGGGAAGCCCAAGAGAGCAATTTGAACAACAAAACTATATAGTACCTAACCCACACCCATTGTATACCACAAAATGGCATCACTAGCTATCTTCCCAGACTCCAAACTGTGAGGTGTGTGTGTTTGGAGGGGAGAGGTAGGTAGTGTCAACTGGATAGCAGACAAATGGATTCATGAACTAGAAAACCAAGAAAAAAATAAGCAAAGCAATACCCCAAATTGAGGTGATCCTAACAGCCTGAAAGCACAGCTGAACATTCTGGAAACAGCAGGTAAAACTGGGAGAGGATTTCACTCCACCTTTTGCTGGGAGTAAAGAGAACCTTGGAAAGGTTGAATGGTATGGGTGTGATCTGAGCCCTGTGAATTTTGCATACTCAAAGTTCAAGCTTTCTTCCAAGTCAAAGCCTGAAATTAAAAATAAACAAACGACAACAACAAAAAAAAGAGACGCTACATGCCAGGAAAGTGATTGCTTACACAAAAGGGAAGTGAAAAGCAGGAGAGGAACATCTCAGAAAGCAAAAGTGCATTTAACGATTAATTGATTGCTTTCACCAATCCCACATTTCAGCTCAGTGTTCTAACTATGTTAGAGTTGACAACATGAGAAATGCTTTTTTCTTGACCAGGATTTGCCTGGATATCTTATGTTGGAAAAAGTTGTCTTGCTCTTTACCTTTTTTTCTAAACTAACATTATTATTTTGAGATCACTGTAAATTCACACGCAGCTATAACAAATAACACAAAGATTCCTCGTACCGTTTATCCAGTTTTCTCAAAGACAATACCTTGCAAATCTATAGTATGATATCACAGAGAGGAAAATGACACTGATATAGTCAAAGAACAGTTGTCTTTTAATTGTGACATCCACTTCCAACCTACCCCATCCTCTTCTTAACTCATAGCCACCACTAATTTGTTCTACATTCTGTAAGTTTGTCAATTCAAGGATGTTGCATGAACGGCATCATATAGAGTGTAACCTTTGGGATTATCTCTTTTGCACTCAGGAAAAATACCTATAGTTCTGCAAGTTGCTGTGTGTATCAATAGTTCATTACTTCTTTTTTTTTTTAACATCTTTATTGGAGTATAATTGCTTTACAATGCTGTGTTAGTTTCTGCTTTATAACAAAGTGAATCAGCTATACATATACATACATCCCCATATCTCCTCCCTCTTGCATCTTCCTCCCACCCTCCCTATCCCACCCCTTTAGGTGGTCACAAAGCACCGAGCTGATCTCCCTGTGCTATGTGGCTGCTTCCTGCTAGCTATCTATTCTACATGTGGTAATGTATATATGTCCATGCCACTCTCTCACTTTGTCGCAGCTTACCCTTCCCCCTCCCCATGTCCTCAAGTCCATTCTCTACTTTTGTGTCTTTATTCCTGTCCTGCCCCTAGGTTCTTCAGAACCTTTTTTTTGCAGTACGTGGGCTTCTCACTGCTGTGGTCTCTCCCATTGTGGAGCACAGGCTCTGGATGTGCAGGCTCAGCGGCCATGGCTCACAGGCCTAGCCGCTCCGCAGCATGCGGGATCTTCCCGGACCAGGGCACGAACCCGTGTCCCCCTGCAATGGCAGGCTGACTCTCAACCATTGTGCCACCAGGGAAGCCCTCTGTATTTAATTTTTGATAGTTTGATTAATATGTGTCTTGGCATGTTTCTCTTTGGATTTATCTTGTATGGGACTCTCTGTGCCTCCTGGACTTGATTGACTATTTCCTTTCCCATATTAGGGAAGTTTTCAACTATAATCTCTTCAAATATTTTCTCAGTCTCTTTTTCTCTTCTTCTTCTGGGACCCTTATAATTCGAATGTTGGTGCATTTACTGTTGTCCCAGAGGTCTCTGAGACTGTCCTCAATTCTTTTCATCTTTTTTCTTTATATTGGTCTGTGGTAGTTATTTCCACTATTTTATCTTCCAGGTCACTTATCCGTTCTTCTGCCTCGGTTATTCTGCTATAGATTCCTTCTAGAGAATTTTTAATTTCATTTATTGTGTTGTTCATCATTGTTTGTTTGCTCTTTAGTTCTTCCAGGTTCTTGTTAAATGTTTCTTTTATTTTCTCCATTCTATGTCCAAGTTTTTAGATCACCTTTATTATCATTACTCTGAATTCCTTTTCAGGTAGACTGCCTGTTTCCTCTTCATTTGTTAGGTCTGGTGGGTTTTTACCTGTTCCTTCATCTGTTGTGTGTTTCTCTGTCTTCTCATTTTGCTTAACTTACTGTGTTTGGGGTCTCCTTTTCGCAGGCTGCAAATTTGTAATTCCCATTGTTTCTGGTGTCTGTCCCCAGTGGCTAAGGTTGGTTCAGTGGGTTGTGTAGGCTTCCTGGTGGAGGGGACTGGTGCTTGTTTTCTGGTGGATGAGAGTGGATCTCTTCTTTCTGGTGGACAGGACCACATCCAGTGGTGTGTTTTGGGGTGTCTGTGAACTTCCTATGATTTTAGGCAGCCTCTCTGCTAATGGGTCGGGTTGTGTTCCTGTCTTGCTAGTTGTTTGGCATGGAGTGTCCAGCATTGGAGCTTGCTGGTCGCTGAGTGGAGCTGGGTCTTAGCGTTGAGACAGAGGGCTGTGGGAGAGTTCTCGCCAATTGATATTATGTGAGGCTGGGATGTCTATGGTGGTCCTATGTCCTGAACTCAGCTCTCTCACCTCAGAGGCTCAGGCCTGACACCCGGCTGGAGGACCAAGACCCTGTCAGCCACATGATTTGGGGGAAGTCTGAGGTCTTCTGCCAGCGTTCAGCAGGTGTTCTGTAGGCATTGTTCCACGTGTAGATGTATTTTTGATGTATTTGTGGGGAGGAAGGTGATCTCCATGTCTTACTCCTCCGCCACCTTGAAGGTCCTTCCCAGTGCTATACTTAACCAGTAAAGACAGCACCTCCACAAAACAATTTAAAAAGCATGTTCGAATAAGCTATAATATTTTGCAGATTCATTGAGTGATTTCTTTAGAAATGTGTACCTTATATTAGAAAAGATGGCTATGATAAAAAATATAAATGGAAAGTAACTGAAGTTAAATAATAACCATTTTGAAACAAATCTCCTATTAAATCTATGTAGATAAGCTCTGGTTTTGCCTACTCTGGCAAAATGCAGTGCAGACTTGTAACTGTATCTATAAATCATATCAATAATTGTATTATTCAGTATCCAAAAGCCCTTTTTTCCCTAAATTTTATAGATCATTATTCTTTCTTATTCTTCACTGCATTCTCAAATAAATCTATGCAATAAAAGCTTATCATTTTGTAGTATAAATTTAAATATAAAAAAAACACTGTGTCATAAGTATTTAGAGAAAGGAAAATGTACCTATAACAGAAGAATCAAGGAAGTTGTTACATGAAAAGTCCTAAGGTAGCTAGAGGTCGACCAGCTTTCCTGAAAACATGGGGGCTACAGTTTAATAATGAAACACTGAGAAGCTTCAATAGTTCAAATACTTACTAGAGTCATCACAGTATTGTAAAGAATCCTGTACTAACCAAGGTTATAGGAAAAATCTACCTCAGAACTAACCATTTATTAAATGGTAAGGCAGGAAAGAACAAGGATATGGGCTAGATTGAATGAGATTCTGTAAGTATGAATTGTACTCTGTTTAAACTATAAGCTATGTTGAAATGTTTTTCCGTGTCTTCTCTGTTTAACAGATCAGACAGACTCAAGATCACACCACCAGGGTGTAGCAGAGAAAATGACTGCAGCTATGAAGGTGGGGTTGCCTGAATGAAAAACATCTTCCTGGGCTTCTGTCCACGTCCTGTCCCCAGGGGGTTGACTCACACGTCAAATGAGAGTCGAGTCACTGGATACTAATAGTGCAGGTGCAGGATTCTGGAATTATACTATAAATTTCTCTTTGGTTTTTGCTTTTCAGTGAATTCTCTTGATTCCCAGAAGAAGGTAAGTCACTAGAAATCTCAGAAACCCAGTGGATACTCCATATTGATGTACTCTGACTCAGATTGTTAACACAAACTTTTCAGACTTATAAAGCACTGATGCATAAACCAGCATGGCTAATCACGACCTTGTAGCACAAATTCAGCAGTAAAGCAGAGTCAGACTGTCTCGGTTCAAGCTTCAGCCTGACAATTTACTAGCAAGTTACTTAAAGACTCTGTCTTGATTTACAAACTAGTTAACAATAGAAATAATAGCACCTACCTTAGGCAATGCTGCGTCAATAAACTAATATGTGTAAAACACTAATTACAGTGTTTGGCACACAGTAAACATAAACTACACAAACAGTGATGATTTAGGGTTTGAGAAATTAGTGTAAGTTAATAGCAGAAATAATATAGTAATACCTGGAAAATTAGAATTAAGTAGTTTGGTTCATCTTTTTCCTGTAGTCAATTTCACTGGCAAAATTTTGAAAATTATCATGTTTTTGATTGCTGAATAATGACTTATAAAACAAGTTACATTTCATATCTTTCAGATTTTTTAAAAATAAAGTCATGTGAACCAGTTGAGCTAACTTCCTCTGATAAGAAATCTTTAAAAATTGGGAAAAATAATATCAGTTTTATTTCTATAATATCTGGAAATACTGACATCCTTCTTTCCCTATAATTAGAGACAAAAATACTAGTTTATGTAAAAACTCTATCTTAAGAAACCCTATTCTTCTATTTACATACTGCTGTGCATTTAAAACCTCTAAGCCTGGGACTTCTATAGACAGGCAGGCTTTGTGCTACTGGGTCACATCATGGAATGACTTCCATGAGGATGAATTGGAAAATACTATTAAATCTATTCTCTGTGTTGCATGCTAGTTGTTTATATTCTTATTTATGTTAACTACTGAATAAAACATAAATAGTTCATTGCACAGTATGGGTTTCGTCATTCTCAACAAATCTTTTGTAGTTCTTAAAAGATTCCTTAGTTAATGAAGCCTTCATGTATTGCTACATATATATATAGGACACCTGATAGGACATCAATTAATGACCACATTCAAAATTCTTGCACCTGAGTAATCAAAGGTTTTCTTTTTGGTCACCTCACTTCTGTTTACTCTCCAATGTTGGAGATCCCCCACCTTTTAGACACTCCTTCCTTGAAGGATATAAAGAGAATATGAAGATGTCAAAGTTTTGCTTCCACAGCCTTCTTTATCATGACATTGCCAGCCTGAGATGTGGGTTCAGAAACCCCTGCTTGACTCGGCCAAACAGCCTTCTGGTGAGGAGGGGGGATAGGGCAGGACCTGCTCTGCACTCAAGGTGGCAGCAGTGGCGGCTCCCGCTGGAGCAATTCTCTGAGGGGCACCCAGTCCCCAAGCTGCCCGAGCCCTCAGAGCTGCCAGTCAGTCGCTGAGACTGGACCATTTGGTTACAGCAGCATCAAGGGTCCTGCTCTGGGATGTGACACTGGACCTTGCTTCTCATTCTGTTCCCCTGAGCCTTAGCTCTCCTACCCTCCCAGATACTGTGAACTATGCAAAATCCTAATAACAAATCCCATTTCTCCCCTAAATTAGTGAGATGTGGCTTGGGATGCTTCTCATCAAGGACACACACTAATCCACTAGCTGAGCATGTGCCTCCTGAATGCAGCTGTTCTCATCTGGGCAGGTGATTCATGGCACTCACTGCATCCTGACTTGTTTCAACAGTTAGTACACTTTTCTATATTTTAGTATCTATGAAAGCTACCCACCAATCTTGTCTTGGACCTCATTCTGCTAGGAGCCTTATTATTATTAATTAAGCTTTCTGGTCATTCTTATATAAGAAAGAAATACTCTGGATACATATATTCAGGTTATTCTTTTTCATAGTCTCTGACCTCCTGTGGAGATTGTGTGAATCAGTCCCCCCAGAATGAATCAAACCGAGGACACTTAAAAGACTGAAGGACACGAGGACATCTCTGCATGTCCAGGAAGTAATCCTTCTGGAGTCAGCCTGCCTGTTGATGGCTTCTTCCAAACCTCATCAGAACTATCTCCTGTCTCCCTCTGCTCTGTTCTACACAAATATCGAGATTTTTCTGACTGTTCTGCTGAAGATCATAATTACCATGTTATCATGACATTCAATTTATCAGAACAGTGGGTAACTTTGGATACGGGTCCATAATGAGAAGTGATGAAATATTTCCTCTCACATTAGAATATACTGAGCCTGAAGCCACATCTGCTGGGATCAAGACTTGCTGCCCTATGTGTCTGCACTAGAAGGACCTTCTAAGCATTCAGCACAATGATTGAAAATAGAACCAAATCACATTATACAATATCAGAACACTGTGAACAATGAAAAGAATTTGCAATCTTCCCCAGAGAAGAAAAGAAAAAGATTAATGAAAAGTTTAAAGAATCAGAATGGACTCAATCTTCTAAATAGGAACACTGGAGCAAAGTATTTCCAGCCAAAGTTTTTCAACAAGCCAATTAAGGTCAGAGTTAACACAGAGGATCTGTGAGACGTTTCTTACAAAAAAAGAAATAGAGTATTTAATACATGTGAACAAATGAAGAGATTTTCATAAATGAAAATATATCTTGAATTAGCAATAAATAGAAAACTAAACATGCAAACATACTATAACCATAGCAAAACAAGACAATAATTAGTTCCAGTCAAAACACATGGTTGTGCAGGAAAGGAAAAGAAGCAGTGATTACTACATGGCTCAACAAAAGAGCATTTACATAATTATATTAATACAAACACTGAATCCTCATATAACAACATTTAAGATCCAGTGAGAGATGTTATTTACCACTAAGCATTGGTACTGCCAATCCAGTTATTCAGGGCTGTGTCCACTCTGATTGGCCAGAACAAGGGCTGTACCTGTGATTAAGTATTTTGACCATCAGCTCTGAATATGCAGCACAGGAAGATATGGCACAGACCTGGGAATGGAGAGGCAAGGGACGGGGGTCATAATGAAGGAGAGCTAATCCTCATCTTTCAAATTACTTAGTAAGCACTGTCTGCAAGTGGGAAGTTGAGGTACTTGAATATAAGCATACTATTTTAAAAATATGTCCAGAAAAATGAAAAAACATTTGAGAAAGGAGACACAGGGAAATTGTTATTTTTGATATTAAAAAAAGTTTATAGTAAAAGATCAAGGTTTTTTTAACTCTTTAAAATACATGCTTATATAATTTTGATATTAAGATAAACTCTAAAGGTTTCATGTCTTGAATGCCCATATTCTTAGACTACAATATTACTATGTGTTGGATTAGATCTCAAATTTTAAAATAGAGAATAATTTGGTTTGGAGTCTTCCCTTTAAAACAAACCCTCAAGATTTAAGGACAAAATCAAATAAGCAATAAAAAACAAAAAAGCCACAACCACAGTTACCAATATTTGCTCATTTGTATACTTGTTCTTTCCCATCTCTTTTTCACGCACACATACACATCCATACACACACACACACACTCAAATCTGATAGGTATATAAAAGCAAGGGATTAAACTGATATGAAATTCCATACTATAGGATGACATTCACTTTACATTGGAGGGCTGCATATTTGATGCCAATATTTTACTTGCTACTTTAAAAGAAATAGCTAAATAGTTACACACATCATGTTGCCCAGAGATTTTGAAATAAGAGAAAGAAAAAGAAAGAAAGAAAGAAAGAAAGAAAGAAAGAAAGAAAGAAAGAAAGAAAGAAAGAAAGAAAGAGAAAGAAAGAAAGAAAGAAAGAAAGAAAGAAAGAAAGAAAGAAAGAAAGAAAGAAAGAAAGAAAGAAAGGAAGGAAGGAAGGAAGGAAGGAAGGAAGGAAGGAGGGAGGGAGGGAGGGAGGGAGGGAGGGAGGGAGGGAGGGAGGAAGGAAAGAAAGAATGAAAAGAAATGAAAGGAAAGAGGACAAGCAGAAGGGACCTGCATTTTGCTTCCTAGTAAAGTTCAGTGAAGGTGGAAAAATTTCACAGAAAAAGCCCCCTGAGTATTGTACCCAGGTAGACAGCATCTTCCACAATTTCATATTGGATCCAAGTAGACAGGACCTCCCAGGGCCACCGAACTCCCCCAACCTCCATGGCCCAGGAGCAGCCGATGATCTATGTGTGCACAAAAGGAGCAGGGAAGCACAGAAGGAGCTACCACCCTGGAAGCAGGCGTGCAGACGGGGCTCAAAAGGAATTTGTGGGGACTGTGGGAAGCAGTCATGAAGCAGTCCTGACCAGGTATTGGGTGAAGAGAGGCTGGATGACCTCTACACCAGACATCTACACCCTCTGTGCCTGCTGTGCAGCAGAGGTGCTTGAGCAGCCCCAGGACTTGACTGAAACCCTAAGAAAATGGAAACTAAGATAACATTACTGCTTAACCAGAAAAAGGGATTTAGTGTATAAATTAATATGTTTAGGGAAACTAGTTTTATTTGTATTTGTGACATGACTACTGAATATGTATATGTATTTGTATACAAACATATACCATATCACACATATACTAAGTATGTATTATGTGTGTATACATATACACACATATACACATAATACATATATGTATTTGAGTGAAGATATATTATGTATATGTGTATGCATAGGTATATAAATATGTCTATACATTTTTATAGACTGAATGTTTGCACCACCCCCCCAATGTGATGATTTGGGGAGGTGATTAGGTCATAAGGATGGAGTCCTTGTGAGTAGGATTAGTGCCTTTCTAAAAGAGACCTCTCAGAGTCTCTTGATTTTTCCACCACGTGTGGAGACAAGGAGAAGACGGCCATCTATGCACCATATGCCAACTCCTGGATCTTAAACTTCCCAACCTCCAGAACTGTGAGAAATAAATATTTGTTGCTTAAGCCACCCAGTCTATGGAATTTTTGTAATAGCAACCTGAATGAACTAAGACATACATATTCCATATAATTTTCATTTTTAATTATGTATTCAAAAATTAAATGCTGAAAAACGTGAGATCAATTTATTTTAATTTCCAAGGGACTATTAACACAAATGAAAAATAGTGATAATTATACTGCACAATCAGAAAACATAGATGAGTCATAGAAATGTGTCCATATTTAAGCAGAAAATATATGAAATTGCTAAAATAACACTAAAAATGTCCAGGAAAACAAATCCTATAATAAATTTGCATACATTTTTGAAAAGATATTTTAAAGTGACTTCAAGAACATACTCTCTTTTAGAACAGTTTGCAATCACTTTAAAATAATAGAATTATATAGACCCTAAAATATCTTTCTAAAATCTCAGCATTAAGAGAAAGAATGCAAAAATAAGCATCAAGTCCAATCCCCTCTTTTTATATATTTTTTCTTGGAATTATAATAATTTGTTTGCAACACAAGTATTAACTTGCATCAATTCTGTCTTAATCTGATCACTGTCTATTTGCCAAATGATCCTGAGCTCAATGGTTTTCACTGTGACCCTCACTAAAATGTCCCTGCTCGCCTATGTGTACCTAAGATCCCTTTGGCACAAACTTGAATCAATCCCAACTCACCACTTTGGAACCCAGGGTTCTTATAAGCACTTGAATCCATGTTTAAATCACATGTATCATCTAATCAATGAGACAACGCTATCAAGGTAAAAGAATGTGACAGAGTCCTCCGAAGTGCAGGACCAGAGTCAGAGCCAAAGCTTTTCAGAGCTGATTTATGGGCTTCCAACAGTCTTCTGATTTAAGAGAAGAGTATAGCCTCTATGAGACTACAAGGATGCAAAAATAGAGAATTCTGAGTATTTAAGAATACTCATTGCCATATTCATCTGATTCTTAGAACTTTTCCCACAGAATTCTAAAACTTCATGTTTGTTAAGTCCATTTAATATGGGAGAGGTTTTTTTTTTTTCCCAAAAGTTACTAAAGTTTCCAACATTCATTCTCTATTTTCCTAATCCACTCATACTTCAATCTCTTAGATGATGACTTTGTACCTTACCTTCTCTATTTAAATACCTAATACCTTCTCATCTAAGCTTATTCTCACATATAACTGGGTCTTGCTTCACTGAGCAAATAAGAGCAATCAGAAGAGAACATCCATAGGCTCTTAACATCACAACACCCACCTCCCAGGCTCCCGGTCCATGAATCCTGTCATCAAACATGTTAATCCAGGTGCATTTTCCGCCACTGTCTACAATTAAGCTTGAACTCTAGATACCATATTCCCTCCCACTTTTCCAAGCATATAATTCTGAATTCTCATGCACTGTCAAATTTTCTCAGCCAACTGAATGATTCTCTTTAGCAACAAACATGTAATAATACCTCTGATCTCTTGCACAAACGTCCTTTTATCTCCACATCTCCCTTCAGAAACTTCTCTACTTTCCTCCCACTCACTGCAAAACTTCCAAAGAGCGTGAACTAGACTCACTCTCTCTAATTTCTCTCCCCCTACTTTCTCTTTAATCCACTTTAACCACATTTTGCCCCCACCATTCCACCAACACTTAGGAAAAAATCTCCAGTGACGTTCACGTTGCTAAAGCAAATGGTATATTTGGCGTCTTCATCTTAGTTGACTTACAAGTAGCATTTGAAGGCATGGTCCCTCAGTCCCCTCAGACACCCTTTTATAACTTGCATTCCAAAGTACCAATACTCTGATGTTTTTGTTACCGTATCTCCATTGATCCTTCTAAGTCTTTTTGGCTTGTTCCCCCTTTATTCCTATCCCTCAAGCATTGGAATATCCCAGACCTACTTTCCCATACAGCCTTATTCTATTGGTTATCTTATTCATTCTCATGGCTTTAATTTATATGTCAACAACTCCCAAATGTATATGTAGTGCCTGGGTCTCTCCCTGGCTGACATATGCAGGAGGGTACTCAAAATCTCCACTAGGATGTTTAATAATCATCTCAAAATTTTAACCACTGAATTAATCACCCCATTCCTCTGTCTCCCCAGTTAATAGCATTTCTATATCAGATGCTTAGACCAAAATGGTAATTGTATTCTCTTGTCTATATCATCAAACTATAACAATAATTCATCTTTTTATCCTCTCCTTTACTACCACACTAGACAAGGTTATGAACATCTTGTCTATTTTAATAGTTTTCTAGCTAATATCCCTGCTTCCTTTCTTCCCTTCTTACCTTCTACTCTTAATACAGAAACTAGAGTGACCTTTTTATAACACGTCAGACTATGTCACTTCTCTGCTTAAAACCCTCCATGGTTTTTCATCTCATTAAGAGTAAAAGCCAAGTCTTCATATGGCACATAAAGCCCTGAGTACCTGAACCTTCTAATCCCTTGACTCACCAGCTACTATTTACCCCTCGCTCACTCTCCAGCTGCACAGAAGTCTTTGCTCCTTTGAACCTGGATACATGCCTCCTAGATAATCTGCACACCTGTTCCCTCATTTTCTTTAGGTCTTTGCCCACAAGCCACCATCGTGATGAAGTCTAATATACCAACCTAGTTACAGCAGAAAAACTGAACCTCTGCCCTTCCTGTATTCCTGCTTTACAGTTCTCAGGAGAAATGATCATCACTTGAAATGTATTGTAATTACATATTTACTTTATGAGCCACTCTCTCACCTCAATAGATGGTGAGCTTCATGAGGTCATGGAACATTTATTGCATGCAAGAATAAAAAGCAGTTGTTAGAATGATGGTGCATTTTACAGTTAAGAGCACTTCAGAATAGGAGGAAATATAATAATTATTATGTCTCAAGTGTAGACTTTAGAGATTATTTCTGAACAATTTAGGAACTTGATCGAAAATATTCACATTATAATACAAATGGTTCTTTTAAATAACTGCCTCTAATCTCAGCTAAGCCCTCAATGACATTCAAAAATATATCTTAGGACCCTGGTCACATCTCCATTCTTCCTCCCAGAGCAGCTATTCTTAATACTAGTCCTGTTAACTCACTCCTATTTTCTAAGTCACCTCACTCTCAGGAGGTGATCTTGGCTTGTCAAAAGAAAACAGGCATTAAAAGTGAACACAGCCTGGCAGCCTGAGGCTCTGCCCCGTCAGGAAGCTGTTTTGAGTTGGAAAAGTCAACAGGGTGGGAGGGGAGCATGGATAAGAGGCAGAGTTTTTGTTTTCTTTCTAGTTATACTTAATGGAAGTATAACACCTGTCATCCCCACAATTTCCGACAATCATGTCTTCCTTCACACTGCCCGTATTGCTTCACGGGTATTTATTATATACTTTGGATTATCCTCCAATTACGTCTTTTCTATCTTGTTGTTCAAATGTTCCAGGTTTGGCCATCGGTCATGTGGCCCGGTGACCTGTGACCTTTCATTTTCTCCTGTGCCCTGTTGACATTATGATAGATTTTTTTTTTTTAGCACTTTCTTCCTTTTTGGCACTACAAGATGCTCCAGGTTTATCTTGTATATTCCTACCCCAGTCCTAGAACCAGCCATATCTCGAAGGAGTCCTATTTCCTTTTCAGGGAGAGAGCTGCCATAAACCAAGATCTGGGTGATCCCAGCTGACAGAGCAAGGAGATGTCTGTGTGTACTAACCTGTGTACATATTATTATCTATAAATGTGTCTATAGGTAACCATCTGTGTGTGTATTATTCAAAACATGACATCACACTGCTGTATCCAGCTCTAACCCACAACCATATGGGTCACTGTGGCCTCCTTCCTGGCTTACCTGTTATCTCCCACTCCAACACTGAGAACTCTGGTTTCTACCATCCTTCATCTGTTTACATAATTGTTCAATTTCAGAACACATGTATAGCAGTTTAAGAATTCTAACCATGCCCCAGTGGGAAACAACTTTGCCAAGTGGAATTATTATGTAACCTCCAAAAATGCCTCTACGACTCAGTTTCCTCCTCTATAAAATGGAATAACAACCGTATCTATCTCATTGGATAATTACAAGTGTTAAAAGGTAAATATATATAAAGTACTGAGTTTGGTGCCTGTCACATATCAAGTATCCTGTAGTTATTGGCATTTGTTGTTTTGTTACTATTAAGTATTAATAGCACGTGTGTCTTCTAGCTCTGACTTTGCTGCATTTTACCATATTAAAACATTTTTAAGATACAGGTATCTTGGACTTCCCTGGTGGCGCAGTGGTTAAGAATCTGCCTGCCAATGCAGGGGACACGGGTTCGAGCCCCGGCCCAGGAAGATCCCACATGCCGTGGAGCAACTAAGCCCGTGTGCCACAACTACTGAGTCCACATGCCACAACTACTGAAGCCTGTATGCCTAGAGACCATGCTTTGCAACAAGAGAAGCCACCGCAATGAGAAGCCCAGGCACCGCAACGGTAGCCACGGCTCGCTGCAACTAGAGAAAGCCTGCACACAGCAACAAAGACCCAACACAGTAAAAAATAAATATATATTAATTTTTAAAAAGATACAGGTATCTTTATTGTTAAAAATGTGGACAATATACAATGGCCTTTCAAAGTTGATGTAAAAGAAAGCGAGAGCTTACTTATATAAGAAAATTGTATATTCTATAGGTCAATTATAAAGTTGTGTGTCCATACCTATACATTTTAAGATATTTTAGTAATTGATAAAATTGCTATATTTGGGGGATAATTCAGCCCTATTTTTTAGAACGGTTGTATTCCTTTAAATAAAATCAATGTCCAGTCAACTAAACATGGCAGGTATGGCTGAGTCAATATTCCTTTCCTTTGACCTAGTTTTCCTCTAGCTTTCCTATTTACTTTATTCATGCTATAGATGTAACATTAAAGATGAGATATTGTAGGAAGGAACACTTTCATCCTCTCCTGTTATTTCTTTCTGGAGGATGGTTCTTTCTTAAGCCTTCCTAAGCTCATCTCAGCCTTTATTCCCCCCCTGGATGTAACACATGTTACCTGGTTGTTTCTTCAAAGTCAATAGTCCCCTTCTTGGGTGAGTGGAGTTAATTCCTCCATAGTCCTGAGCTCCCAGGGGATTGTTTGATCTGTTTCTGCATCTCATCCCACATGGACCAAGATGTAAGTGGGTGAGATGTAACAGCTTTGTAAACTTTCTTCCCCGTGGTTTGTCTTTACCTGACTCTTCTGGTGGGTAGGAGAGAGCAAGGTCACTCTGACCAACACACATAGGGCTCATGTTCAGCAGATATGGCCCATGTGGCCTTGCAGTTGTTAAGCTTGGATGCTACTATTCTAAATGTTCTAAGCCTTCGCCGTGCAGTTGTTAAGTATTTCAAGTATCAGTAGAGTGATATTTTCATTCTCTATTTACTGACTATTTAGTGTGTTTGCTTCTTATTCAGCTATTAATTCATACCTCAGAGAAATGTGCTATTTGTTGGCTCCACTGAAAAACCTCAGGGCTACCAGGCTACACTAATCTGGGGATTACCATTCATATTGTCTTCAATGATAAATGCATCCCCTGAGCACATACCAACAAAACATGTAAATGAAAAATTACCTGTTTTTTAGTATAAATGAGTATACTGAATTGCTCTTTAGAGATTTAAGAATTATTTCAGAAATCCACAATGAATTCTGAACATTTATGTCCACTCTTTTTGCCCATATTTTTGTCTTAAGAAAAATTGTTACATAGAAATAAACAACTGAGGCGCTCAAACACACTCACACACACACACACTCAATACAGCTCTTCAAACCACAATTATTCACTTCAAGACAGCAGGTATTAAAAATACTGGGATATGATAAATCAGGTCTCTTGTTCTGTTCCCTGAGTTTTGTAGGATCTTGACTTGTTGACATTTGAGAAAGGAAAGGAAATAGTTGGATCTACATCCTGCTTCCTATTAAGCTTGTATCTGCTCTCCATCGCAAACACCACGCTCCCAACTGACAACGACTAGGGGCTTGTGCTCTTAACAGATGGTCTTTTCATAATCACCCCACCCCAATTGTTTTCAGCTGGTTTTGTTTGCCTTCAAAGCTGTCTTATACACCTGTTTTAGTTCAGTATAATCTTTACAAAAATATCAGGAGTAGTGAAGTCAGAAAGCATATGGCATGAATCTTCCCAGGTTCTACACACTATAGAGAAGACTCTTGCTATAGAAACACACACACACACACACGTACAGTGCACAGTCTCTGTTCTCAGGAAATCCATTGTCTAGTTATAATTACTGACCACACAGCACAACATGGTTAAAAGCTATATTAGATGGAGGAAGCAGAAAAAGAATCAAGAATTAATTCTCTCTAAGGGAATATTACCTAGTTCTGCTTTGCTGGTTGTGCATGTCAACTTTGCAGATCCATATGACCAGAGTAAAGGTGACAAGCCTGTACTCCTAAGGGAAGGTTTAAAAAGTAATTGACATGAAGAACCTAGGGGTAAGATGCGAATAAAGACACAGACCTACTAGAGAATGGACTTGAGGACACAGGGAGGGGGAAGGGTAAACTGGGACAAAGTGAGAGAGTGGCATGGACATATATACACTACCAAACGTAAAACAGATAGCTAGTGGGAAGCAGCCGCATAGCACAGGGAGATCAGCTCGGTGCTTTGTGACCACCTAGAGGGGTGGGATAGGGAGGGTGGGAGGGAGGGAGACGCAAGAGGGAGGAGATATGGGAACACATTTATATGTATAACTGATTCACTTTGTTATAAAGCAGAAACTAACACACCATTGTAAAGCAATTATACTCCAATAAAAATGTAAAAAAAAAGTAATTGACTCATAAAAGTGATTTAAGAACCAATATATGAAATTTATATTAGAAATATGTGTGTGTATATATATACATATATACACACACACACATACGTATGTATTCATGGCTGTATTCAATCAGCCTATCAGTTCTTACCAGATTATTCCTCATACTCCTAGTTGATTAATACCAACAAACCATTAGATAGATAGAAAGTAGGTAGGTAGGTAGGTAGGTAGGTAGCTAGCTAGCTAGCTAGATGATAGATGAAGCAAAACAAACAAGTAGAAACCATGAAAGATTCCACAAAGAGGGAAAAAAAGAAACCTCCATAATCTCTTGTGTTTGTGATATAAAAGATTGTAATTATACTTCAGCTAAGAGGCTATAAAAGAAAACTGATCTCTAACTGGAATCATGTGGTAAATTATAACTGTTCTTAAGGTTAAATAACAGCCCTCATCTTGCTGTGGTCAACGGTGCAGGGCCTTACAGGGGACCTGAGAATCAGACTGCAGTCAACCTTCCCATCCTGAACCAAACATTAGGTGGAGAATAAAGTGGTACCTTACAGGCCCTGAGAACAGACACATGTTTCTTCCTAGGCAGTGTCTGGCTTCCCCTGAGCAGTGCTCCTACAACTGGAATGTGATCACCTGAGGATCTTATGATGCAGGTTCTTATTCACCTTTGTCTAGGGAAAAGTCAGATAACTTCATTCCAGCAAAATCCTGGGAGATGCTGAGGCCAGTTGTCTGTAGGAAAGTTTGAGGCTCTGGGAACTTTCTGTCTCAGGTAGGAAGGGTAGGTTTGTAAATAAACAAATTGGTTCCACGCCCCTGTAGCTGGAGCCTTTGCAGGAGAAACAGTGAGGGGACAAACTGTCTCCATTCCAAGTGTATCCACATCCAGATAAAGTTCTTTACTGAAGAGGCAACCAAATCCCCAAAATGAAGTACAGCGTAAAATGAAAAAAAGTTAACATTTTTCATTAACTTTGTAATTTTCAAGAAAAAATAGCGACCTCTCACTTTTGAAAATGCCTTGCAGGATCCCTCTCTTAGGGTTCTCATTCTCTTGTCCCTGCTGTCTCTCCCTTCCCCTCCCCCTACTGTCTTTCTCTACATTTCCTTACTTTGAAGTTCCTTCATTTACCCACTCTGGGTCACACAAATTCCAAGAGCTTAGTTTATTTTTGCAATTTTTCAGTAAGTTTGAAATTATTTCCAAACAAACAGCTTAAAAAAAGGTCTCATGCAAAAAGACTGAAAAGAACAAATTTATATAATCACAGCCCAAAACCATTTTTGTTGACTCAAATTATTCATCTCATTTTGCATTTTAAAATACATATGTGTATATACATATGTCTATATGCGTATGTTTACTTTTTATATATTTATATATGCTTTTATATATGTATATATGCTTAGATTTACTTTTGGAGAGTAAAATCAGTTTTACATATCAAACTGATTGTTCTATTTACCCTTGGTAATATTTCCTGTGGGGAGCAAGTGATTTACTTAAGATTTTAATTAGTATTGCTCTTATAAAAGTAGTTTTGCCCTAACTTCCTTCTTCCCTGGGACCTGTTGACAGTTATTAGTGTTGATGTTTTTGGAAGTAGGTTAATTTCTTAAAGTTATGCTTTACTCATGTTTATAAAATAGTTTTTATAAAATATGTATTTTGCCTATTATTGATCCTTTCAATCCTTGTTACACTTTCTTTTTCTCTTGCTACTTTCAATGTAAAAATAAGCCAACTAAAAATTTTAAATGTCAAATCATCCATTGATAGTAATTTTAACTTAAATGTCATCTTAAATTTCTTCATATTCTTTTGGGTTTGGAATTAAAAATAGATTCTGACTTAATAATCCGGTTTTTCTAAAATTCCTCAATTCAACAACATTTAAAGTAATCTTGGTTCTAATTATTATAAAAGCCCAAGCTAGTGTTGATGCTTTGTTAGCAATAAAGTTGAATGTAAAATATTTTTTCCAAAAGAAGTGTAAAAGCAAATCACTTTGAAGGGAGAAATTTGAAAGGATTGTTAATAGCTTTATAAACACCTCCAAAATGTTAGAAGAACTGCAAAGAGTTTAATAGTTGGGCTGGGAAAGAGAAAAACAGAGGGGATATTACAATGCAAAAGGGAATTGTTAAAATTTCTTTCCATGGCTGTCAGTGCAAGTACTCCTTGAAAATAATCAAATCAATGTACAGATGTGCGCCCTATGCTATGCCACAAAAATGGAGATAGATCAGAAGCTAGAATCAATTGTCTACAGAAATTTGTAGTTTTGTTCCTTTATATAGGATTTTTTCAAAATATGCACTTAAAAATGTCAGATTAACTGTTATATAATTTAGTTCCAGTGGCAAGTACACATTCATTTATTTGCTTGTTTGCTTAAATGGTATCGATTGAGTTATAATCATACTTTTTCATGTAAATTTGTTCTAAGAAGTTCATGAAAACAAATTATTGAGTCACATATTAGTAAAATGAGTGATTTGAATTCTTCAGTTTTTACATAGGCTTTTAATTCATTCATTTGCTTGTTTGTTTCTGAGAACTATGAATCCAAATTGGAAATAAGTTCATAGTTATTTTAATTAAATATAGATGAAGGATATTAAGTAGATTTATATGTTGATTCATAGTCATGGAACTAAAGTAGGTTTAAATGGTCATTAGCCATATAGATTTTCTAAAATTGTATTAGAAATTCTAGTTTATATCCTGATTTCATGGCAATGGATTGTATAATGACCATATTCATTAATTTATAATGAGTTTTTATTATATGTAGATTTTTTTATATATTATATTTAATCCTAATAAGAACTATAAAAGGAAGGTATTTCTTTTCATCCTAATATATTCTCATCTTTTAAAAAAATTCTGTGTACAAACTCAACGGAAATATTTTTAGCTCTTCTTATACCTCCAAGCTCCCACACTTCTATTCATTTCTCAGATTGAGATATTATCTCCTACTCAAATTCTAATCTCCTGATTATCTTTTTTCATCCTTTGAAGTCTCAGCTTTAATATACATTTTTTATGAAAATATTCCTTTTCCTAAATAAACTAGTTCACTTGCCACTGCGCTAAGCTTGCACATTACTTTCTACATTTCCCTCATATAGCTTATTTGGAATCTGAATCCTCCAAGCCTAATTCTACGAAGCCACGGGTGTTAACTCTTCGGCTTATTCATGTATCACAGGGTTTATTATGCTGTCTCGTGCATAATACAGCTCACTAAGAATATTTTGTGTGTCAGTGGTAGATTCCCATTTACACTGAAAGAAACTAAAGCTCAAGACAAAAAGTAAGCATGAGAAGTCAGTCCTACCTTCAATAAGGGGCAGAACTAGGTTTCCAAGCAAAATGGTTTTCATTCCAATCTCATGTTGTCTTCAAGAACACAGCTTCCCTTGGCGTAGCTGCATGGTTAGTTTATGAACACAGAAGTACCCTCTGACCTAAAGTTCTGCAAACAGATAATTTAGAAGAATATTATTAGCATCTGATGCATTCAGACTCTAATATCCAAGGTTAGGCATATGCTGTTTATTGGTAATAATGGAAAGGACAGGAGATTACAAGAGTTAATTTGATGTTGGATTGGATGTGAACACCCCACAGGAACATTTTGGAATATATAGTATGGTTTCCATTTGATAAGTAAAGTGTAATAATAGTCAAATCAATACAGAATAAAGAAAGAATGAGACAAAGTGTGTTAAACATATATTAAAATACTCTTGCCATATATTAAAATATGCTTTATGGACTTTGTACCTTGTAGGTACTATATTCACTACCCTGATGCTTTTCCAAGGTAATTCCTGCATTTTTACATCCAGAAACAAATACTGCAAAAACTCCAGATTTTTACCCTTTGCAATAGTAATTTCTTTACCAGACCACAGTAACAAAACATATTTGAAATTACTTTCAAGCCTGTTTAATCTATTTTCTAATTTATCTATTTTCCTCTTTGTTTAAGCAGGTCTCAACCAATTATAATATAGTCTGCGTTTACATTTTAAAAATGGTCATAAAAAAGTGCTGATTTAAAGAGAACTTTATCTTCTTCCATCACCTGCTTTACTAAGACTGATTGCATTTTTGCCTGATAAACTCTGATCTTCCACATAGAATTTTAATACAAGGGACTAACAAAATTGAAGTGCTGGGCTTCCCTGGTGGCGCAGTGGTTGAGAGTCCGCCTGCCGAGGCAGGGGACACGAGTTCATGCCCCGGTCCGGGAAGATCCCACATGCCGCGGGGCGGCTGGGCCCGTGAGCCATGGCCACTGAGCCTGCACGTCCGGAGCCTGTGCTCCGCAATGGGAGAGGCCACAACAGTGAAAGGCCCGCGCATCGGAAAAGAAAAAAAAAAAAAAAAAATGAAGGGCTTTAGAGGTCTTTTGACTCCCTTTCCTTGGATACTAGGAAAGATACTGAACGGACCTTCACGTGTTCTGTGGTTCATCATTTATTAGAGTTCCGAATCTCAAGGCCTATGAGTACTATAAACTCAAAGCAGTTGTTTTCAATTACTGTTAGGATGATACTGATGATGATGATCTGATCAGATACAGATGACTGTGAGCGCATCTTACTAGATGTAGGGCAGAAAGCAATATGACATTGTGTCACTGGGACGGAGCACACTTGTCCAGGCTACTTTCCTCCTGCTGGGCTCTACTATCGGGTCTCTTCTTAAAGGACATAAAATAAACTTTTTGTCACTTAAAAAGTCAACAGAAATGCACTATTCAAACACTTATTGCCCAACTAGGATTTAATGCAGCTCTCAAATCCTAATCCCAAGGACCCTCAGTTAGATTCAACATTATTTCCTGCCCCACTCCATTCACATCCATACCCCTACCATCCAAAACGTCTCTCCTTATGCAATGTTTAAAGGAGAGAGGGAAAAAGCAGAGGAACGCAGACCTGATCTTTGAGTTGAGAAGAGCAGTGTAGTTTGAAAAATCTTCCCCAAATGAGCTTCTAATTCACTTGGAGGATGAGGTGCAGGTGGTGAGATAGGACTGGCCAGCCCCATCCCATCTCAGAATAAAAATCTTGGTTATTTTTGTTAATACAGTACAGTTCAATAACGGTTGAAATACACGTATCATCTCATTAACACCCATTACTTCCTTGTTTCCATGAAACTGTACAGGTTTTATAGTGATTCTCAGTTTTTGAGCAAAACATAGATTGACAAACTATCTTTTAAAAGAAAAAAGTCAAATATTGAAATCTTCTGTTTCCTTTTTTGTGTACAAAGTTCAAATTCTAAAATATAGTGGATCAAAAGCAGAAAAATTTTTTTCACAACTCATTACAGATTCATAACTTTTACTGCTTCAAGAAAAAAATTCAAGAAAAGGGTAATATAAGTTTCTGTATCCCTATAGCCTTGAATTCATTTATCTCTTTTTTCCCCCCAGAACATATCTAGTAATAGTAACACTGAATTCCCAGGTGAAAATATCTTAATTTTTTAGATGGAAGCCCTTTAGGCATGCTTAATAAAGAGGCAGGTTTAAAATTTTTTTTCTATTCTTTAATTAATTACCTCAGCAATCCAACTCAGTTTTATAATAGTAATGTATTTTTAGTTAGCCATCTTTATTTCTTCTGCCTGATAGGTATTTCTAATATGGTTTCTTTATTTTTATTTTATAAATCAAACCTTTAAGTTACACACTAACTCATTACACTCCTTCATGTTTCAGAAATTCTATCATAAAAGTATAAATGAGGCAGGAGACAGATGGGCCCTCAGGGCAAACCGTTTGAGTTCGCTCCTTGCGGACCGATACTCCGAGACAGGAATAAATAACAGGACAATTGAGAGAGGAGGTGGGCCCTGCCCAGATAGAAGATAAGAGGCCACATATTCCTCCTTCTTGAAGTCAGGAGACCTCCCTGACTGCACATGCACAGAAAGGCTTGTTGGAGGTCAAAAGGGGAGCGACGCCAACAAACGCTCACTTACGCGGAAGCCTCTTCGGTGGACTCCATCTTGGCTACGAGATGCGCGCGCACACATGGGAGGATCCTGAAATATGGGCTCTGAACCAGGCAAAGCAAAATGATTGGACAAAGGAAACGCGGAAGAACCGCCCCATATTAAGTGATTTAAACTGCTGCGAGGGCGCGACTCTCTCTCTGAGTCTGCCCGTGTGTTTATCCACACGTACCGTACTCCTTTTTTCTCTTAATAAATACATTACCTGTTTCACTACTTTCTGTGTTTGTGGAAATTCTTTTTCTGCAAAGCCGGAGAGCCAGGGCCTTGTCACTGACCACTGGACTAGTGGCTAGGATTCAGTGTTCTCACTGCCGCGACCCGACCTCAGTCACTGGCCGGGAACGGAAACTGCTTCAAGCCGCTGCAGGCCGAGGCCACCAGAGATCGTAAATATCCTGTTCTATTACATTTGAGATCTTCCTAAGTAAACTAATTGTACATCTCATAATTAATATAAAAGGTGAACCAATCATTAACCAAAAAATACTGCATTTAAGGTGGAAATAATTATAGCCCAACTCTGAAATCTTTTTGTGAGAAAACTAGTGTAAAACAGAAAATGTTGTTGAGTTAGTCTTTGTTAGACCAGAGCTATAGTTCAGTCTTTTGGTCTCCAAATACAATCTCCCTAGCATTAATTTAAACAGAACAATAAATTAAAATTTAGCTGAAATGCTGATTTCTCCTTTATCTAGCTAGATAATTATGGCTTTGTCTTCCTATATCGAAAATCATGTTTCTCATATTTCTTTGTAAGAACAATCTAATGCAAATAACTCTGATGCATCCTAAAACTGTCCAATATATAATCATTTATCCAGCAGACGATATAAATAGCAGATAAACATTAAATTTTCTAGTCTTTCCTACCAAACTACATCAGCCAGCAATTACTTCAGATCTTAAATATCTGATCTTCATTTACCAGAGTCTGTCTCCTAAGCACCTTGGTATGTGAGATGAATGCAAATTGCACTAGGACTAATGATCACACTCTCTTCTCTTCTGCTGTCTGAAGATGATTTGATACACACTGCTATTAGACTGGCTCCTGAACAGCATGTCTGAATGATGTGACCTGTCAATCTTCCTAGCAGAACTGGCTAGAGGGTATGATGAGCTGATCTCAAAGAAGCAAAAGACTTTGTTTTGATCACTGGAAGAAGGAGATCTGCAACTGGCTTTATTGTAATCTTACCCCTGCAACTGGCAAATCCAGACACAGCAGAGAATTATTGTTCAGCAAAGCAGAGGAAGCACAAGTAATGTGATTTTTGTCTTTTTATATTTTTCTTCAGAGTGCCAGTAAAGTTGAAGGTTGTGATTTAGAGGAATGTGTTAATTTTCCACATGCCATTCCAAAGCAGTACTATTTTTTTTTTGCTGAACCTTCAGCTTTGTTGACAATTGAGGACTCTCTTTCGTTTTCAACAACTGAGCTTGCTTGCAGTCACCATATTAATGAAATCAGGAGTTGGTTTCACAGATCTTATTTTTCAATCCAAATCAACAAAGCACTAAAAGCAGTGTATTAACAACAGAACTAGACTGAGGGCTTGGAGAGAATTGGGATTTGATGACACTGCCATTAACTGTTAGGTGACCTTAAACAAGTCATTTCTGCTCTTGGGAGCTTTGTTTTCTTATTTTTAAAATGAGAGTGGGCAAGGAAACTCATTTTGCATGGGTGGTTTTGACTATGACTCAGCAGAATTTCTTGGAGATCTTGTTAACAGTACAGGCTCCAAGGAAAACCCATGGGGAGTCTAACATTGTAACTAGGAAGTAAGGTGAGAGAATGTATATATTCAGTGTGCTTCCAAAGTGATTCTGATGAAGCGAGTCTGTAGATGGGCACCTGAGAACTACTAGAGTGATAATCCCCACGATCCCTTTAAGTCCTAGATGAAATTCTTTTGTAAGATAGATCGTGCAGATTAGAAACACCTACTACACATTTGAAAGGTTACCGATGCTAGGAACCACCTAGACATTGTGTTATAATTGGTCTGGGGTACAGCCTGGGTAAAGAGTATGCTTTAAATGCTCCCCCAAGTGACTCTAATGCATAGTCAAGGAGGAGACCCAATCCTTCAATGGGTTTTCCTAGATTTTCGCTCCAGCTTATTGAGGGCTTATTACATGCCCATTTTCTGCCACTTTGTACACACTTTCTGGACAACTAGTGCTACCTGCATTGCACACAAGAGGAAACTGAGGCTTACAGAGGTTGAGTAACTTGTCGAAGGTCAAACAGCTCATGTGAGGAAGAGAGAAAATTTGTAGCTTTGATCATTTGCTCCCTTGTTCCCTCCAACATAACACACTGCCTTTCATTGGTTTATGGAATGGCTATAATATACTGACATCAGAATTAGGCTAACTAATCAAATTTGGCCAGATTCCCAGTTTTACTAATTCCTAGAATGTTAAAAGAGTTTCTTTACGGGAAACAAATCTACTACACTCCATCAGTCAGCGGACTCAGTTTCATGCACTATCTTGGGTCAAATTCAACTGACATAATTATGGAAATAAATCTCAGCACATTTAGTTAGAGCCCCCTACCCATGACCCATAGCCACATTTAGTACTAGTACAACATCCTTGGGTTTGAAATCAATCTTTGTGTCCCAAAGCAACCAAGAAATTGCCAGAATTTTTTGGAATAAATCATGCTGATTGTTTTAAGAAGCACCCTAGTTAGACATTTTAATTAACTCCAACTATAGGCCAATAAGGCTCTTGTAGAAAAGCCAACAATTAGGTTCTCAAAAATGCTAATTTCCTTTTCCCAGAAGAAACATTTCTAGTCCAAAGTGTTATAATGTGACCAGGTGGTAAAGTTGTAATGTCTCTGAGCTATTTCTTACATTTTCTCAGGGAGTTAACCTATAAGTGGGGTAAAAATTTCACATGTGGAGAATTGGGAATATTGCCCAAGACTTATTACATAGTCACTGAAAATACTCTAAGAAATTTGTTAAATATACTCTCAGGATACTTATTCTGCAGGTATTCAGTTCACTTGTTCAGTTTTATGATCAGTGTCAGACCATAGGTTTAGAATATTGTACTTTTAAGATACAGATGGTAAATATCTCTGGTCATGGGATTATTGGTCTCTGATGGAGTTTACACATCAGCAAGACATTATTCATAAATCTTTGACTGAATTTAAGGATATGTTGACTACTTTGAATTTTTTTACTTGTTTATTTGTTAAAATTTGTAAATATTAGCTTCAACCTCTATTTCCTGGCTTCTTGCTCACATTTGGTTTGTTCTCCTGTACTGAATTTCTGACCTTGATCTACTGTTGTATCTTCCTTCACAGCAGCCTCTGTTGATCCACCAGTAACTTTTTCGGTGTCTGATCTCAGCTTGCTTTTAGTTATTCCAACTCCAGGTAGGTGCTAAAAGAAATAACAGAAACACTCTATTCAACATTACTTATAAGAACCATGAAGGCGGCTTGTATCTGAGTGACCTAGAGCAGAGAAGTTCTTACTTTAATGAATTGGTCCACCATCCATGATTCCTACAAAAGGTCCCCCAATCCATCTCCAAAATAGGCTTTCACAAGCCTTGGTAATCCTAATACTGACTGTGTCTTATGACTATATGACCATGGGGATTCTACTCAAGATTTCTTGAGACCCATTTTATTGAAAACTTCCTTTCACCCCTATTTCATCGTGTTTTGAACAGGCATCATCCCATCATCGTTATTGCATTCCAGCTGACTGTACCCTTGCTTCAGAGTGCTAATTTGCTTCCCAGAGAATTAATGCAGAATGCCAAATATCAACCTATCTTTAATGGTATTCAAGAAATTGGGGTTTTATCTGGAGCATTAGTTCTGCAAAATAACCTTGTTTACTGACTGGACAGATATAAATAGAGTAAAATAAACTTGTGGCTACTTTACTGGTCAAAGTACACTGTCCTTTAAAACACAGATAATGTTATCACTGTCTTTGAAGTTAATTAGCATTTTTCATTTGTTTTGCTAGTCTACTGGAACATAAAGGGAAAGTTCTATTACAAATGTGTGTTTTTTTAAACATCTTTATTGGAGTATAATTGCTTTACAATGGTGTGTTAGTTTCTGCTGTATAACACAGTGAATCAGCTATACATATACATATATCCCCATATCTCCTCCCTCTCACGTCTCCCTCCCACCCTCCCTATCCCGCCCCTCTAGGTGGTCACAAACCACCTAGCTGATCTCCCTGGGCTATGTGGCTGCTTCCCACTAGCTATCTATTTTACATTTGGTAGTGTATGTATGCCCATGTCACTCTCTCACTTCGTCCCAGCTTACCCTTCCCCCTCCCCATGTCTGCATTCTCTATGTCTGCATCTTTATTCCTGTCCTGCCCCGAGGTTCTTCAGAACCATGTAAGTGTGTTTTTGTTTAGAGTAGCTGCATGCTACAGAAAAATAATTTTAAATTTTTTATTCTCAAAACTAAGGATAAAACAAGTGTTTACCAGGGTATTTTGCTTGATTATAAGTAATCTATACATAACACTACATTATACTATATAGACTAATAAAGGCTGAATAAGACATCGCTAGTTGACTAGTTTTAAGAATTTATGATGTAGCCTTCAAGACTGTTATGTCAGAATGACACCCTCTGTGAATGAAAAATAAAACACATAATTAGTTTGACTCTTGTGGCTATTGATCAAATTGATACTTGTAATTCAGCTGTTCAATGTGGCAAAACAGTGATTCTTTGGGCTTGTGTAATAATGCAGCATACTTAGCAAAGTATAAAATTAGGCAAAAACAGTTGTTTATGTATTCATCTTCCCATTCGAGGAGTGAAAGTCTGTGACAGTTGTCAGTTGCTGCCCACTTTATTCACTTTGGCATATCTGAAAGATTCTTTAAGTTGGGATTTTATAAAGAAAACACAAAAGAGAACTGAAATCATGCTGTACATTAATACATATAATTATATCTAAACTATGTATATTCTATTAATCAATTAACTTATAAAATTATAATTATAAAATTATATACAAGTTAAGAAAATTTTATATATATGTATAGATAGATAGATAGATAGTCTAAATGGTTCAGTTACATGGGTCTCGTAATACAAACAACACTTAGATAACAGATAACCAGGAAGCAGGCTCTCACTAGAGAATCTGCCAGCACCTTGGATCTTGAACTTCCAGCCTTCATATGTGTAAGAAATTAACTTATGTTGTGTACAAGCCATCCAGTCTATGCTATTTTGTTATAGCAGCCAGAACAGACTAAGACACCACACCAACACCAACAAAGACAAACAGCACACACACCAGAGCAGCTAGAGCTATGTTCATTGGCAGAAACTCATGCACAATCCAGTCACTCAGTGGACGAGGGTAACTGATTGCCTTAAGCACTGGCTGGAGTTGCTTCCTCTAAGGACCTGCAGAACGCCATCTTGTGCTCTGGGAACAAGGCTGTGGGAGTTTAGCCTCAATCAAACCAACCCTTACCTCTCAGTGTTGAAAATTCGTTTTCTCTTTAAATCATCTCGACGACGTAATGAGATAGGTGCTATCCTTGCAGTTATTTTCACAGAGGTATTAACAGATGCTTAAGGCGCTGAAATATTTTTACAAGGTATTTCAGACATTCAAATAGAAATGTGAATCTTGAACCCAGTTCTCTGGTAATATGACCCATGCACTAAGCTTCTATAATTTTGGTAGAGACTACATTTCTATCATAGCAAACATTCAGGAAATAAAAGTGCTTGAATCATTTATAACTGGTTTCCTTTCTGTTTGCATGAATGTAACTGAATCTTTCTCCTACCTTTTCTTTCATAATATAGCTAGATAATTATAGGTATAACTAAAATATATAGATATATAGACATAGCTCATCTATACATACAACACATATAAAATATGTTGTTTCTGGGAGAGATGCATAAACAGCAATTTGGTGATGTACACCTTATACCCCACCCTGAATTAACCACGTCTAGCGTAAAAAGAACTCTGAGGTTATAAAAGAGTGGCTTCTAGTCAGTCATAATCTTCATCAGCTTGGCATTCTCTGGGACCCTTAGTGTTACTCTCAGCTATTTCTTCACAATGCATACAAATGGTGCCATCATTTCTATGACAAAGCTTTTCTCTCAGGTGAGTTTCTCATAGACGACCTCTCTCTCTCTCTTCTTCAATCTGTGCATGTTTTCTTTATTCTCTCTCTCTCTCTTTCTTTTTCTTTCTTTCTTCACCTTGATAAAATTGTGAATGGCATGGAGAAGATTTGAGAGGGAGGAGGTCAAAACTCACTGGAAAGCAATTCTTACTTCCCACCTGAAAACCTTTAGTGAGAAAAACTCTCCTGGCTGAGCCAAGAAATGGTCTCATATGAAAAAGCAAAACAAAGCAAAATAACAAAAACCCTACCAATCTCTTTATTACTTCATGATTTTGGTGTTCTCCTCTTATTGCTGCATCTATCCTAGGCTGTGGCATGGATTTTAAATAGCCAAAGTAAAGATTTCAGTCACATTCAGTTAGGCTTACCTGTTTTTTTCATACTTTCAGAAAGTGGGTTTTTTTTTTTTTAATGTTTATTTATTTGTCTGCACCGTGTCTTAGTTGTGGCACACAGGATCTTTAGTTGTGGCATGTGGGATCTAGTTCCCTGACCCGGGATCAAACCCAGGCCCTCTTCATTGGGAGCACAGAGCCTTAGCCAATGGACCACCAGGGAAGTCCCAGAAAGTGGGGTTTCGTTTTGGTTTGTTTGTATGTTTTCTTCATCAATTCCAGGTTGCCGTTTCCATGTCAGCTTGGTTGACATCAAAAGCAAGAGGCTCCTACGAGATTACACACAAAGCCACACGTGCTGCCATGCCAGGCTCGGTAGAGAAAAATTTGTTCCATATTTTCTTTCTGCATGTTGGGTTTTACTGACACTCCTTCCTGGGGGCATAGTTAGCAAAGATTAGCTCAAGCAACCAAGGAAAAGAAAAGATAGTTATAGCCCTCCTCCTTCCTCTGCTTGTGAGATGAAAACATACAGCTGTCCACTTCTGCTCATTTACATCATGTTTTTGATAGTAGGGCGCCTACACATACTATGCACTTCACCCCATCTTTCACGGATAGTAAACAACTGTTCCCCACATTCTTCCCCTCATTGCCTGAAACTTCCAGGGATATTTACAAACCATTTCGAGTTCATTTTGTGACAAACATCCCTCCTCACTCCAACTCTTTCCTGAGTACACTTGTCTCCTAGGCTGAGACCATCTGACTCTGTTCCAGTCGCTCCCTTAGGCTGTTCCAGATCCACATAATTAATATGTTAAATCTCACTGCATATTAAAGTGACCTCTCTCTAAACATCGTAACTCTTTGACTGTGGACAACAAGATCATACATGGAATCCAAGGAAGTTCTTTCATTTTACAGATGAAGAAACTACAGGACAACTACACAGAGCAATCTGAAGCCAGGTGACGATGGGACCAGATCCTTCTTAGAAACCTGAATTTTAAGGCTGCAAGTGTCGTCACTGAAAAGTAGTTGATTACACAGGCACCTTTCATTCCATGTGTTTTGATTTATTTTAAATGATCTGCATTCAATTTTCACATTGATACCATTCTCTTCAAAAATGACTCAGAATATTGCACTTGCTCCTGTTAATGCTGAGTCTCTGCAAAATACATCATTGTTCAGCTGAAATCAGCGTTTTGACAATGCCCTTCCCATTCTGACTGTCACTATGACTTAGCTGGGTAATTCCAAACCATAGTCCTTATCTATTTGTTCAGGTTTTCCTTTCTTCTTATCCGTCTTGTCAGAAGAATGAGATTTTTTTTTTTTGCATAAATCTCTTTTCTGTTTTACCTGATTGCAACTTACACTTCATATCTGATCCCCATCAGCCTTCTAGTCAGTGTGTCCTTTTCTGCCAACAGTGGGATTATATATCATCCAGAACAATAATTTTATATTTTGTCAGCTTTTCTATTTTGTTTAGTGCGTTCACTCAAAGTATCCTACTTTATTTTTTTTCTTTCTTTCTTTTTTTTAAATTAATTTTTATTGGAGTATAGTTGCTAAAGTATCCTACTTTAAAAAAATTATATGCATAGCATTGCTGATTTTTCATATAAAATATTTGATAATACAATGCTGTTTATGTTATCAAATCTTGTAGTCTATGACTATACAATGAGTTGTTCAGTATTTTGATATTTCAAATCTACAAACTCCCTTCCTAAACATCTTACATTTATATAATAGTTATCTTTTCCAGAGGACATTCACCTGCATTATTTTATTTGTTCATCACAACACCCCACGAGTTAAGCAGATAGGCAGATGGTGTTGGAATAATGCTTTATAAATGTTAAAGTTCTGACTCAGAGACGTTATAAGTGACAAAGTCACAGTTAGCCAACAAAAAGCCAAAAGGATCCATAAAAAAGAAAAAAAAATTGCCATTTGCAGCAATATGGATGGACTTGGAGGGCATTATGCTAAGTGAAATATGTCAAAGACAAATACTGTACGATAGTATATATAAATGATATATATGTGGAATCTAAAAAATACAACAAACTAGTATATACAGCAAAAAAGAAGCAGCCTCATAGATAAAGAGAACAAAACTTGTGGTTACCACTGAGGGGGAAGGGGAGATCTTTTGTGAAAAAATACAAAAAATAAAATTTTACAAAAATAAGCTAACTTTATATACTTCACATTACTTATATTGAAGCTGTTTTTAATTAATAAATATAGGCTTATTGTTATTATTAATCATATTACTGATTACATTGGTTATATTTTATTAATCTTGTACTATTTATCAATTTCATAACACTAGGCCTATAAGTTGTCTCCAATTTTTGTTTTTATAATGAATACTGCTTTTCATTTTCATATATAATATTCTCTACTTGTCAAAAAACTTCTTTCAATTAAATTTTTCCTTATATATCATTGTAATCTATTCTTTCCTATGGTTACATTCCACAACAGGCAAGAAAGACCTACTTCCTCCTGTACCAGTATTCTAAATGTAAAGTTATATTTTTCACCTGAGTGATGGACACATTTTTGTAGTAATAGCAGTAGTAAGAGTCTTTCCTCTGAAAAGATACATTCATGTGTAAAACACAATTCTCAATATTTTTAAAATTTAGGGAGTTCCCTGCTGGTCTAGTGGTTAGGATTCTGGACTTTCACTGCCATGGCCCAGGTTCAGTCCCTGGTCAGGGAACTGAGATCCTGCAAGCCACATGGCACAGCCAATTAAAAAAAAAAAAATTAAACTAATTTTAAATTTGTATCAAATATAATTTGAAAGTGTTGATTTGTTCTTAAAACATTGAAAATATTCATAAAGTTTGTTTCTTTCTTCTCTTTCTGTTTGTCTATAGTGACTTTCTTCCTTTATTCTAAATTCCCCCAAAACCCTACTTGTATTGACTATTGGCTTTACAGTCGCTCCCATCTCACCTTCCGTATCTACTCTGGATGTGTCTCATTTCTCTCCAGGCACAGCCAAGGCCCAGGAAATGTGATGGCAAAGGTAAGGTTCTTTTTAAACAGTAGGGAGCAAAAGAGAATGAGAAATTCACATGTTAAAATGTTTATTTCTCTTCCATAACATTTAAAATATCTTCATAAAGATAACATGCCATGGAGGTTGGAAAATGTGAGGTTTTTCCAAAGATATAGAGAAATCTGATGTAGAAGTTTGAGATGGATACTAGGATAAAACTGTATACAAAGTGTACAATGCCTTGAATACACTAAAATAAAACCTAATAACCAACCAGGGCAATTTTGTAGTTGAGGAAACGTCTCTCTGTAGTTATAGAACTGGAAACTGTTGGAGATCAAAAATCATGCATTTCGTAAACAATTTGGGTCCTTAATTAGTAGAAGGAGAGGAAGGGAGGGAGGGAGGGAGAGAGGGAGGGTAAAGCAATGCAGAAGAAAATATGGAGAAAGTCACTGAAAATTATTATATCCCCCATATTCTCCTCTCTACCCCTGAGTCTTTCTAAGAAATGCTTTCCGCATGTAACCTGTTAAAAAGTTAGTGATTAAGCAGTAAAGTATCTTTATATAAATCTGAGATTTCTTGAATTCAATTCCTATTTGAGTATCTCTTAAAAGTACAAGACGTTGGACAAAATCCTTTAAAGAGTTAAAAACTGTAGAACTGTACATTTCTGCTTCTGGTAGAGTTGGAAAGATAAGACATAAGTCAAAACAGGTTATAAATAATAATCAAAATCTATGTGAAATTTGGCTCTCCTGCAATCATATCTGCCTTGAATTCAGCTAAAAATTGGGAGGTAAATATCTATAGAGATCTTTCACAGGAAAGCAAATGATATGTGCCAACTGTTAAGAACTAAATCTCAAGGACTTTTACACTGTATATATTCTGAGCCTACTTATACATATTTTAGGCAAACATTTCATAATCACAGTTATACAATCAAGTTCTTAGCGAATTAGTGGTGATTACAGACACTGCTATAAGAGGCCAAACCACCAATAAAAACCTGTAATGGAAACAACAAATAAAATTACGAAGCAGACAAATATTTCTCAGTACTCACTGTAGTTTTCCCATTGGTAACTTCTCAGAGCAACTTTGTAGTATAACACTAGTGATATATATCAATAGTGATATAAGCCACCAAGAAAACTAATAAATTACCATTTTTTTAATTTCAAAAGTCGCAGAAATATATTGTCTATTTTAGAAAATTTTTTATCTACAATGGTTCAAATAAGTTTAAGACAAAAAGGAGTAAATCTCCAGTTAGCCAGAAAGCTTAGCTTAACAGAATAAATTATTTCCCAAAGGTTTTGAAAAGCAGAGATTTAATTCAATAGAAAGAAATCTGAATAACAATAAAGTAGTAATATGCCACAAAGTAAAATATGATTAAACCTTTGAATGAAATATACAGGAAATTGCTCTTGGAGCTCAGAAAAGCCTCAGTGTGATGGGAAGTTGACACTTCTGAGAGTTTTCAACTAGGTATTGAAGAATAGAAGAGATTTGGATAGGCAAACAAAAAAGGGAAAACTCAATAGGAGATTGAAATTGCTGATGCCTTATCAAGAATTTTAATAAATGTGTTGCATATCAAGAGGCAAGGAGTAAAGAGAAGAAGCTGATGCGAAGAGTATTCATATGTGGGAATGATGAAATATAAGAGGAAGATTACATTTATCTTCTGGGGAAGATTTTTTGTCTTTTGTATTTCAACACTTGCGAATAAGAAGTTATTAAATGTTTGTTTTGTAGGGAAATTATACAACAAAAATGGTACTGGAAGAGTTGAATGTGGCATCACTATTTGGGATAGACAGAAATTTAATTGGGATGAAGTATAGAGAAAAAAGAATGTCAAAGAAAAAACCATTAATAAATATATTAATAAGAATCCAGACTTAACATCTCCAGTGGGAAGGGAAGGAACCCTTTTCAACCCATGGGGTGTTCAGAGGTGACCCCATTTATTTCGTGATAAGGGCCCTTAGGGAAGGGAAGGCAGGTAACTTGTCCAAGGTCACACCCCTAGTTAATGCTGAAACCAAAGTCCTGGTTCTCAGCCCAAGGATATTTTCTATTATAATAACTATTTAAATTATGTTTCTTTAATTTTTTTCTAAAAAGCATTAGCCTTCAGAAACTGGGCTAGAAGCCAAGAATTAGAGATTTCATTTCCCAATCTACCCAGAATGGTTCTCTTATTGTCAATTAACCTGACTGTGCCTTTCCCCTACACCTCTTAAATTAAGATCCTAGGAACATTTCTGCCAGATAAATATCTGTTGAGGAGAAATGCCATTCTTCTAAGAATGAGGCCGTGTAAATGTGATTTGCAAATAGCCTGTTGTAAAATACACAGAAGTCAGCCAATTATCTTCGTGTTGTAATGGATTTTGGCATGAATATCATGAAAGGAGATGTGCATTACTCACAAAAAGTGTGGTTTTCATATATATAATTTCAATTTAATGTCTAAGGAAACTTAGGTTTCCACTGAGCCAGCAATAAATTTTCACTTAGAAAAAATTTAGAAGAGGAATATATATAATTAAAAAGAACGAAAAAGGGACTGTCTCCAGACCATTTCCAACCTTTTATTACCTAGTAACAATTACCTTTTATTTTCTTTCTCTTTGTGCTTCTCTGTTCATTTAGCCTAGTGCTGAGTCAGCAAAGACCTTTTTATGAAGCTCAAATGAGTCTGTTTTCTTCCCCGAGTTATCTTTAACCTGCTGTTTGACAACACCAAGCCATTTTATTCTTTTTAGCAATTTGGTAAGGATTTTATTTTGATGAGGTTTTATTTGCATAAGATAACACATCCTTCTTGAGGTGCTATTTTTCATTTCCCTCTGTTTAACCTCAGTTATTTCCAAGATCTTTTGCCAGGGTTCCCTGTTGGATCAGATCTCCTTTTATGTTTCTACTTTCATTTGGTAATACTGTTAGGTTTTGTGACTGATTTTTACCCCCAAATTCCCAAAATCACCCATGCAAAGTGGATATTTCGTTTGTATCCTGAAGATAATCCTCACATAAAGTGCAACACCGACCATCTAAAAAAAAGGGGGTCAGCAAGATGAACTTCAAAGGCCTTTTCTCTGTTCTTTTAAAGCCATGTTTTTCCCCCAGGTGCTGTGTTTCTTTAATGGAGTTTTCAATTTACTTTATGCTTCTGTCTTTTTTGTGATCTGGGAACAGGGAGTATGAAATAAACAAAAGCAGAAATTCCTATTAGGGCAGCACATGGAAACACTGCTGGTATTATTGAACCCTGCTATGGTTTTATGTCTTAACCTTTATTATTTTTGCCACATTTGTGCGTTTGGCACTTAATTATCTCGAAAAGTTCAATACAAGGAAAGAGATGACTTGACAGGTAGACAGAGCAGAGCGATGGAGAATCTCAGAGCAGGTGGAATTAAAGAGACAAGCCAGCAAACAAATAGTGGCGACTGGGTAGTCTGTCAGCAGATAACAGGGCCCTGGGCAGATGTCTGGGGAATTGAAACTAGGAGGCGAGATCTGTAGTCCTGCAGGATAGGCTACGGATAACAGACATTTAGGCACTCACACAGTAGTTAATCACAGGTAAGAACAAACAAAGCTGGACAAGAATACAGGCACCAGAAGTAGAATATTAGTTAGGATGTGTCTTCAGAATCTGAAGCTCACCATTCCTAGGTGTGGAATTTGGGTCCAATATTTTTGATGATTCACAACCATGGGAATGTGACAAAGAAATCCTCAGTGTGAAACTCTTCATCATTTTCTCTTTTCCTGAGATCAGGACTGACCGAGGGTCTGGGGCCAGTCTAAGTCTTCGGATGGGTTGAAAGGTCCCAAATGTAGTCAGAAAAGGGGGGAGAAGTGACCACTAGGGGACAGCTTGAGAAAAGTATTCAATGTAAACACAAAGTTACAGACAAAACAGAGAAGGATAAACCACGAAACAAAATCAGACTCTAAGCAGGCCCCCATAGTCAAATTAAAATATGGAAAACATTAAATATGAGAGAACCACTGTAGAGTTTCTCTGGTGAAAAATTACAACCATTTGCAATTAGTCTCTATGTGGCAAAGACTATATTTTGTTGGTTAAAACATATCATTCATTTCAATCCAGCAGTGCTTCAAAAGTAGCTTGTCATATGTGAAGCACTGCAGTCAGTACTGGGGAGAGCAATCTCCCCTACGGTCATCTTTGCCTGAGTCCCCCCTCCCGTTACTTCAAACAGAATAATGACAGACTTCTCACAAGTGGATCCCTGGGCTCCCCCAAGTCCATGTCCAGGGTGTATGGTCCTCCAGCCCTAACAGATTACCTCGAGAGAAACTGTGAGGACTGAGGCAAACTGGTTTAGGCTGTGGGCATTCCCATGAAGCATGGGTTTAACACCGAGATATACCTACTGGCTATATGACCTTGACACTTGCAGCCTGAAGCTCCCAAGCAATAAACTGAGAAGTGTATAATGAGACAGAAGAAAAGTGCCTGGAGCACATGAGACACAAAATCAAGTGTGGTTCCCCTTACTCTATGTCAGTATAAAATACACTGAAGGATTAAATATATGTGTTCTCCCTCCAAAAGACAAGTGTGACTGCTTCTGAAACAGAAGAGCAGCCTAGAAAATCCCGAACAGTAACTCTGTCCAGCTTGACTCTAAAAGGTGCTCCCAATATAAAACCCATTGACAGCCCCTCCGTTTGGTACATTTTGTTGCTAACAGGCCTATCCTTATTGTTCTCTCAATGACAGTGGCTCCTGAAGGGGACAAAGTGACCATACCATCAGTGGGAGTACCTGGCAGTCTCCATTCATACTCATGCATTCATTCACTTATTCAAAATTTTGTTGAGTAATTATGGTTAGCCTGGTGCTGTATTAGCCTCTGAGGCAACAACGGTAATAAAAACAAGCAGACAGAGTTCTAATTCCTCCAAGTCAAGTGAGGAAGACCGACGTCATCTGCCTATAGAGACGTAAGTCTTAATTTTCTTACATAGCAGTCAAGAGGAAAGCAGAATAGTCCTCTACATCAGCTCCGTCCTGTCATTAATGTCACAGAGCCCTCTGTCCCCATCCATGTCATCTTTACCATGTAATTTTTATCCTAATTGCCTTAAGATAGCTTTTCCATTTTCAGTTTCATTTGCACATTTCAGATAAGAAGAAGAAAAGGACTAATAAAGCAAGGAAGTTAAACTGAGAAAGAAAAACTTTCTGGAAAAATGCCCAGCATATAGATTTAATTCTCATTGGTCAAAAGGTGTCACCAAGCTACCATCCTGCAAAGGAAGCTGGGGAAACAGTGTTTCAGTGGGCATATCACTACCCCGTTTTCTCACTAAGGCAAAATGGAGACTGACTAAGCATCTAGCAATCTCTGTCACATGGTACATCACCTTTGTGGAGATAAGGACCTATCCAAAACAGTTGGTCTAACCTGGTTAAACAACTCTCTGTATCAACTAACTCTTGATAAAGAATGGTTAGAAGTGGAGATTCTGGAATCTGACTCATGGGTTCAAACCCTAGCTCTGCTACTTGCTACCTCTGTGACTTAGGACAAGGTATTTAATCAGACTACACCTTAATGTCCTCATTTTTAGAGATAGTAAGAGTTCTTATCTCATGGCACTGATATGAGTCTTGGTTAGGTGGCTATAGATTGATCATTAAGATACCAAATGGTGCTGTAGGCATTTACTGTATTAGCTGTATTTTCTATTAATCAAGCAATCATTTTGTCCTGCTTTGGTCTCCCACATATATTTCCCTACTGAACAGAAGTGAATGGACCATTGATGAGATTAATTCCTGTTGGCATGGCAGCTGTGTCTCCACTGTACTTGAATCCATTTGTTCTTCTGGCATATATCTGTTTTGTGTGACTAGGGTAACAGTGCATTTAAGAAAACCGAATAAATCTGTGCCACATAAAATTTCTGAACTTGCAGAGCTGAAAAATAAGATTTTTTTTGGTGGGGTGAAAACAACCTGTAAGGTGGGCCCCGTAAATGGCAATGATAATAACGTGCATATTGCTCCTCTCTTTTTCAACTCTGAGAATCTCATATTCTTTTTATTACCTTATTATTAAAAACACTTCTCAGGTCTTGGGAAACACTCTCTTTGAAAGGCTTTTTAAGCCCAAGGACCCACCGTAAGCAGGCTGGAGGGCCAGCTCTGTGATTCTGAGTCTGGTTCTGTCACTGACCCTCAGCTGGGCAAGCTACACTCCATTCCTGGGTCATTAACTTTCTGTACAGCTGCAGAATACCCCACGGAATGCTTAGCGGCCGGGCACTTTGCCCTGATCAAACTCATAGGTATTTCTTTACTGCATCACAGGCATACAATACTAAACCTATGTGTCTACTTAAGCTCAAGTTACTACTGGCAAGTGAGTTAGTCACTGGGAACAACAGAGACACATGTGTGTAATTTTTTTTGAGACTGGCCTGAGCTTTGGGATACTTGAGTTACTTAAGGGCCCTTTGGTTTGAAAAATCTCAGTTACTAGTTCCTAAGCAAAGATCATTTATGTGCAAACTGCAAATGATGTATCTCATAGAATGTGAGAGTGATTTACTAATTATCAGGGAGGCCCTACACTATGTCTTACTGCTCTTTTAATAGATTGGAGTTGTCTGACATTTCTCAAGGGGTATTATTGGTACATGGATGGGGTAATTCTTCATCATTTAGAATACCTTGTCTCCACCCACTAAGTCCCATTTGCCCTTATAACAGGTAGCTATTGCTATAAAATAAACAGCTATAAAGTGCAGTAAAGGAAAATAATAAATAATTCATTTCTCAGACATTTGAAGGCTGGTGGGCGTAGCTCTGCTCATCTCTGGTGGGCTTGCTTATCTGTCTGATGGTCTCTAAGTCCCACTCCAGGTGATCTTGCCTGGGGCAGCTCTGTTCCATGTGCATCTCATCCTCTTCCCGGAACCAGAGGGTTAGACTAGGCAGGTCCTTCACTTGAAAATGGCAGAGGTACTAAAGTAATCAAAAACACACAAGTTCTTCACGCCCAGGCTGTTAGGAGCTGGCACATCGAAATGTCTGCTTCACTCTTATGGTCCAAAGCAATTACATCATTGAGCCCAAATTTCAGGGATGGAAGAGGAAATGCAAAGGTAACTATCAGAGCCTTTATATGAGTTTCCTTTGGCTGTTGTCACCAAGTGCCACAAACTTAGGCTTAAAACAACACACATTCATTCTTTTTCAATACTGGAGAGTCAGAAGTCCAAAATCAATTTCAACAGGCCAAAATCAAAGCATGGGGCCGTTCTTCTCTGAAGGTAGAGGAGAATCTGTTTTCCTCTCTTTTCCAGATCCTAGAGCTGTGTTCATTGCATTTTGTGGATCATGGCTCCTTCCTTCCTTCCTCTTCATAGGGAGCATTGATCAGAGCAACTCGCGTCGGTGATCACATGTCTTCTGTGTCAAATCTCCCTTTGCCTCTCTCTTATAAAGACATCTGTGATTATGTCAAAGGCCCACTAGAATAATGCCGGGTAATCACCCAGAGTAACATTCACAGGTTTCAGGGATGAACACCTGGACATCTCTGGGGACCATTATTCAGCTACTGGAGACTTGGACACAGAGAGGGCTGAAGCACTGAGGCCAGTACTGCAATCTCTCACACACCCACTCACTGGGACCCCCAAACTTCCTCACACATTTCTAAATATTTCTGGAAGAAAGAACCACCCTCAGGAGAGAGTTTTGTTTACTATTTAGTACTTTAAGAATGGGAAGGAAAAAAAGAGAAAAAAAAAAAAAAAGAAAAATTCTGCAAAGTCTTAGATGTAGGTACTAACTATTCCAGCAGGCAAAATTCAAATTGTCAAGGAAGAGATGGCATAGTGATATAATCCAGAGATGTCTGGGTCCCTTACCCACTCAGAACTCATGAGACTGAATATAGTAATAAACCTGCAAATCAGTTTTCATTCATCAAATATATCTTACGGATATCTTCTAAACACTGGAAATAGAGCAGTGAAGAAAATGGACAGAAATACCAGACCTCATGGGTTCATATTTGTATATTTCGATTGGAAGCCACAGAGCAGAGCCTGGGAGCAGAAAGAGGGCAGATGGTGGAGGGGCTGAGCAAGAGGAAGCATCTGGGTCAGAGGGGGTGCTTTGGCCCGTGCTGTATACCTTCTAGATAGTTCTGAAGAGACTGGTTCTTGTCCTGCATGAGCCAGGAGCTCACTGGAGGGCTTGTAGCAGAGGCTCATCATAATGTGACTTCTTCCAGAGCAAGAACAGCACTCGGGGGGGCCGGAGAGCAGGGTGCAGGCAAAGCTGGTTGCTAAACTCAGGCAATAAGCCAGAGGGAGGCAAGAACTGACAGGGGCTTAGGCTGGAGTGGCAGCAGTAGAGGTGGGCAAAGAGGAACGGTGCTGTGTTCGAGCTCCTTGTTAGTACTTTTGTACTAAGACGTAAACCTTCCAAACCCTACAAGCGTATGAACACGATGGAAGTGATCCTTCGGGTCACTTCCTCTCATCTGACCTCCCCAAATCCAGAGGGAAGCACAGTTAATTAGTTGCCTCCATGTGTATATGAGACTATAGAACATGAGTGAAAACAGACACACACACACTCACACGTAATATGTAAACACGTGTGTGTATATATACTTGTGTATGTTTAGCAGAAATGTGATCACGCTGTACCTATTTTTCCACAACTTGCATATTTTACTCAGTATTTTTTTAAGGTCTTTACTAACAACAACTGCTGTTATTTAACTGTCTGGGTTCAAAACTGGCTTTTCTAGTTACTAGTTTTGCAATTTTAGCTTAATTATTTAACGTCTATAGGCCCCAACATTCCTATCAACAAAAAATACAGTAGCTGAGCCATGTCATCCCAACTCACCACCACACATGCAGGACCTCGCTTTACAACACACACACACACACCACGTACACACATACAAATATACACAGACACACACACAGACACACACAGACACTCACACAGACACACACATATACATACACTCACATGGACACACACACATACACCACACACTCACAGAGACACACACACACACTCACACAATTTTGGGGAAAACAGTGTACACGGAGAGACCTAAGACAACAAAGTTCACTAAAAAAGCACAGAAGAACAGAAATTCTCAGCAGAGAATGAAAAAATACAGGAGGAGCTAGAAGACATGTTAACAATCACCTTTTCATTCTGTTATCTGAAAAAAATGATGCCAATGTTAAATGATTTATCTGGGATCACAGCTAGACATGCTAAGTACTAAATTAAAAAAAAAAAAAAAAAACCTAGGAAAGGTATTTTTATTGCCTAAAAAAATACACCTCTCCCACATTGTCTGAAATTGCACCTACTCTTTAATTGAAAAATATTGATTTCCTCAATTCTCAAGTTGCCAACTCGCTATTTGTTAACCTGGGGGAAAGGACTTATGTTGTTTGGAGTGGAAAGAATGAGAAGAAGAGTGAGCAACTGTTTAAAAATGAAGCTTGACTGTGGAGAACAGACCAGGATGGGGTCGGAGTCAGGCCGACTCTGGAGGGAGAACCAAGAGTCTGTGGTTTGGACCTTGTAGAGTAAAAGGTGAGAGAAGGTGCAAAAGGAAAGGAAACTCGTGTTAAAGATCAGCTTCACTAATTTTAAAATTTGATCTAAGTCTAGAAATCTTTCCCCCCAACATAAGATTATAATTTTACCTCTTCTTTATCCCTTTTTGCATGTTGCTATCTATTTTATAGAGCTTGTTTAGCATATATGATATGTGTGTGATGTCTGTGTGTGTATGTGTGTGTGTGTGTGTGTGTGTGTGTATACGCATACCTATTCTCTGTTGTCTCATTAGCCTCCTTAATTTCATTTCTGATTCTGAGGTTCTGGATTAAGGCAATGTCCTAGCCCTGAAATATTTATTAATAAGTCAGAAAGACAAAGCAATAGAAGTGGCAGTACTTTTTCATTAGCTTCAATGAAAACACAGATAATAATTTAGCCCTAACCTGAGATGTCCTAAGCTCTTTAAATGGACAAAGTAGTGGAGAACTAAAATTTCTGAGCATCTGTTTAGGCTCACAAATTCATTGCAGACGTATAAAACTTTCTCCAGTATAGAAATACAACAAGCATGTAAGGAAATAATGTGAAAAATTTCACAAGAGGCACAAGCCTGCCTGGACCAATAAATTCACTCCAGCCCATCGCCCCATAGCCCGCTGACTGCTTTCATTCTCCATCCAACAGTATTAGGAAAATTTTGCCTTTTTTTTTTTTTTTTAAAGCATAAGATAGGACTTTAGCTCAGAATGGCTTTGAAAAAGTGTTTTGATGCAAGTTTGACAAAGCACACCTACCCCAGAGGAAATGCTGCTGGATATCTTATTTTTATCTTTAATTTTAGGCCATTTGTATTACAGAAAAGAAAGTTCTTGGTAAGCCTGGGTTTTTTTTTCAACCCTGGTCTATCAAACACAGTTAATGTTGATTTATTGTTGGTGGGAACACAACGGGGAATGAGAGATGAAGATGAATCAGATTTCAATAAAGGATCTGTAGACTGGACCAAGGTAGAGATTAAGGGTGTGTGTATAAGAAGTGAAAATCAGATCTTTTCAGACTCCCGTTTCAATTCATTCAGTGGCCTCTTGCTGTTCTTAAGGTTGTTCCTCCTTTGCCCTTAATATGGCCACAAAACTCAACGTGAGCTGAGCCCTGCCATCTTCATCAGCTTTCTGAATACAAGTCACGCCAGCCTCCTTTAAATTACTCCAAACCACTGTGCTCCTTATAGCATTTCCTCCCATCCTCACCTAGTTAATTCCTAATCATCTTTCAAAACATATCTCCCCAAGACCTTGAAGAATTTCCTGAACCAGAGGTCCTTACCGCCATCCTGCATTTCCTGTGGCAGTAATATGTGAATTGAATTTGAGTTGATAATGTATCATGTAACTTTTCTGTTAAACGCCATGCTCACCCACAAGAATGTATTGCTACAAGGGCAAGGACTGTGTTTTTCTTGCTCACAGGTGGATCCTGGCTCCTATTATACAACTTCATTCCGTGAGGGCAATGGATAAATGGCTGGTCAAGTGAATGAATGAAACGGTGGAGCAAAGAACAGAAAGTAACAAAATTGTAGGTAATGAGGGTGCATCTCATATAAAAATCAACTATCCTATCACAGGATAGGGGATACTATTTTCACAGCAAAAACTGTTAAGCTGACCTAAGGTGTGAGAAAGCTGGAACTCACTGCATGCCTGGAGCAGTGTACTGTGCCAACGACAACTGAGCTAAGATACTAGTCCTATTCCAACTGTGAATAGATCTTATATCTCAATAGCATGTTGTAGGGGAGGAAAAAGGTCCCCTTCTTTTCTCCTAGGTTCTTTGGCTGGTCTTATAATTAAATTGACATAAGACAGATTAACAAGAGAAAAACAAATTTAGTTTCATACTTTTGGGAGCCCCATAGAATATGAAGCAGTCAGGAAATAGAGGCCTATATCTGCCATCCTGAGCTAAGGAGAAGGGTCTGGAGCTCCAAAGGGGAAGAAGACAGTTCACAGGAAGCTGAGAAGAGCAAACATTTGGTTATCAACTCTCTGGCAGACCATGCAGATAAGTCTTTCTGGTATGAGAAGTTATCTCTGATAATAGCTCTCTTCCTGGCACAGGCCCCCTATCTAAATTCCTTTAAGCAAGTAAGGGAGGGGTAAAAAGCTTTTCTCCCTGAGTCTGCTGGACCTTAATTTCCTTCAGCTCAAAACAAGCCACATACCATACTGGCACATTTTGAGGTGACCTATTCTGTTCCATTTCAATGTTCAATTCTGAGCCTCAGAATTAAAGAAAACATTAAACTACTGAAGAAAAGCAGAGGGTGATGATACGTGTCAAAGAGTAATAGGTGGAAGCATTTCAGTAGATATCTGAATAGCTATCTGAATCTCTGAAGAGCTATAATGATAAAGGGATTTAAATTTATCCTTTATAACTACAGATGAAAAAATAGGGATAAAATTTTGTTCAAAAAAGAAAATGTATTAAAAAATAAACATTCAAAATTGTTTATTACCTTCTGGGGTATTGAGTTCCTATTGTAAGAAACCTGAAAGCACAGGTTGGACGGCTGAGCTTGAGTCAAAAATTAAGGATGGACACAGTCCTGGAAAAGATGAGCTCTGAGGGTGTGTTTATTTCTGACAGTTATTTTAATTTGACATGAGAAATGTCAGTAATTCTTACAATGCCTAAGATCATGATAAAGGACTTAACAGCATGTTAAATCATTGTAAGTGTAAATAATTTGCACTCCCCTCTCCCTGCCATAAACTACTAGGAATAAAGCAAATTTGTATTTTAAAAAAAATGAGTGTTAAAATTAGGTTGCAGCGATGAGGTATCTGAGCTCCATCCCAGAGCTTGTACTATATTTGAATTAATGTCATTTCAAATTTGTCATTTAAAAAACAAAAAGGTGTCTGTACCAGTTCTGCTTGAAGAACCTTCTGGAAATTTTACTATTATAGGAACACTATTTTGAACTAAGCCAATTGATTCCATATGCTTCATCATTAGTGTCTGTCAATGTCTGGAAATAATTGTTGGAGTATCTAGATCTCTTGACAAAATTTCCAAGATGCATCTGGGTCTGAAATACCTGATTGGCTGATTATTCATCTCTCAGTGGAGTATTAATAGATATATCAGTGAATTTCTACTTTTCACAAATTAAATTATGTGTGTGTGTTTCTGTAAATGGGTGTTTGTACAAAACTGAAAACAGTAGAGGTCAAGTTTAAGACAAATCTGGGATGAACGAGAAATTTCCAAGTTTAAAAAACTTTTAATCACAACATGTCATCTTTACTGTCTTATATGCTCAGTTCTCCTGAGATCTCTGTTCCTGATTTTCAAAAGTGAGCTGCTCCAGCTGGAGGAACATGAGCTTTGTGGTAGTTCATCGTAAATGTTTATCAACAGCCATAAAGTTCCATTACCTCCACAGGTTTTTATAATGGACTACAATTGGGATTGTGGAGAACTTCCCACTCTGACATATCACATATTAGTGGATGGACCCACTATCTAATCTGCTGGTATGATCTGAATAGATGTTAATTCTGGTCTTTTTGTCTTCAAGAATCTATACAAACCTTTAAAATTAAGTCTATCTGCCAAATTATTCTGTCCAAAATGAAGCATGGCTAAATTTAAAATTCATATGGATTTTTTCTCATTTGTTGCAGTAATTATTTTTCACACTAATTTTTTTTTTCCTGAATCCATTCAATCCATTTCTATAAATTCATTCTTTGGCATACTGTCATTATAAGGACAACTGCCATCACCATTAACCACAGACTACAATCATCATTATCTAATTATCTCAGATCCTCATTTGACATGTTTATGATTATCTGCATAACATCCTACATCCTATGTGCTAATTTAGAATTGTTTTATGAAGATAAAGCTGTGTGTGTTTTCCCTAGGATTTTTGAACAGCTGTACGCTGTTTCCCCTTGGACTCCTTCCCTGTATGCTATTGATGAAGAGAAAAAGTAAGTTTCCTTCTACCCTTCTAGCTTTTGGTCGAGACCCTCCTTTAATAAAAGAAAGGTTAACAGGAGAAAAACAATCAGAATTTTAATGACATACGTACCTCTTGTAAACATGAGAGATACTCAGGAAAACTGAATAACTCCTTGACATGGTCCAAGCCACCACCTTAAATACCATCTCCAGCTAAAAACAAAAGAAGATGTTGCAGGGGACTGGAGTGAGAAGAAGTGAGTTTGGGGAGGTTATTGGGCAAAGTGCAGTAAACAAGGGTGTTGTTGTTATGCAGATGTAAGCCTTGGTCTTCTCCACTGATGAGTTTCTAGAAATTTAATCTTCTTTCTCTTGCTGGTCCAGAGAGCAGCAAGACACCCTTACAAATGGAGGTTTCCCTTATAAACATAAATATCTCTTAAAAGAGGGCAACTTCTATTTGGTTTTCAGGGCTTTTCCTAGGTCTACTTTTTCTTAAAAATAACCAGCTCAAAATAATCTTTATGCCAAAGAAGCATATTTTGGGATAGTATATTCTGTTCCCTTTCACTATTATCTGTCTGTGATTTATAGTTAGCTTCAAGAGGTGCCTGGTTTTTCCTGGCATATCTAGCTTTAGGTGACTAGTAAACAATTTGACTTAAAATGTCAGAATTTTAAGGGACCACATATGGGACTATAACAATGAAAATGAGGACAAACTTCCAAAGTACAAATTATAGAAAGTACGAACAAGGATCAGGCATGCATTCGATTAGTTGCTTCAGAATGTTTACATAGAGGACTTGACTCTTTTAAATGATGCCTGACATATGAGAAGGTTCCCCATAGCAGGTGTAAGACTCTCCATACTGAAAGCAAATGGCAAAGGCTATGGACTTTGAAAAAAAAAACCCTCCCTGCCCACATATTCCTGAAGACTATTTGATATTCTCACAACCTTATGGTGGCTTCAAAAGAATATTGGTTCTTTCATCGAGTAAAAAAGAATGGCTTAGAACAGTGGCTTTCAAACTGTGTTCTATCAAGCCTTAAGATTTCAAATTTACATTTAACTGTTTCAGATGAGTACCTGCGTTTACTAGGGGAGATACTTGACTTAGAGCAGTTCTGCTTTCATATGTTTCTTACACTAGGTATTAATACAGGATTTAATCAGGGAGGGAAGCTAGCTTTTCTACATTTGAAAACTGCTGCTTTAGAAAAAGATTTTTTAAAGATTTTTCTAAAAATTTAGTCTGGCTTTGATCTAACCTTATGATGCACTTGAATAGAGGTATATTTTGTTTTTGTTTTACTCCACTTTCTAAGAGTGTTTTATTTCATTAACATTGCTTTAAAATTCAATTAATTTACGTACAGTAAAATTGACTCAAGGTATTTAAAAATCTTTTTTCCTTTAGGGCATATGGAATCGACTTTTCAAATAAAACATTTCAAGAATATGCATCAAGATGATTTTTATATGGCTATAGGATGTAGTTGATAACTCCAAATTTGCAAGTTTTATATATTAATATAATTGCTGCTGAGGGGCAGTGGAATATGCCACCCCAAAATATGCCACTTTGGCATAAGGATTATTTTGAGTTAAGGCACTTAAAAAACAGCAGAAGCAGAAAGGGCATTCTAATTTCCCCTTCTCTTCCTGATAACAGGAGATAAAAAGTCCCATGTGAAAAATACCCTGCCTGTACCAGAGGGAAAGAAACACTCTTCTATAGGGAATCAAAGCTGAAAATATTTTATACAAATAAACCTTGTTAGAATAATGCTCATCTTTCTTTAGCCTCATGGTATATTTTAGTTATTTTTCACAATCACCTCTCTTTGTTCAACCCAGTATAAAAATATTTAGGTTTTGCCATGTCTTTGGGATATCGTGTCATTATTTGGGCTCCCATTTCATGTAAAACATATATAAATTTATATGCTTTTCTCCTGTTGATCAGTCTTATGTCGGTTAAATTCTCAGCCACAGCCAAAAAATCCCTAAGAAGACAGAGGTAAGAATTTGCCTCCCCTACATTGCCATACTTTATGCTGAAGAAATTTAAGAACATAATCATTCATTTTTTTAATGTGTTGGTGTAAATCTAGTATTATTTTCTGAATAAAATATGGATCCTAGCTGCAGGCATATTCTCATCTAATCTTCACTCAGAGGTAATGCAGCCTTAGATTCTGGCAAGAGGTTTATTTCACTTCCTTTCTGGCAAGCAGTTTGTTTCACTTCCTTCCCTAAGAGGACACCAGCTTTCTCCCCTACCTGGCTGGCTTCCTTAGTGTTCCCATGATCAACACCTTAGCATTCCTATACCTTGTCTTTTGCCAGAGAATTAAATCTCTACTCTGCTACACACATTTTACAAAAAAAATCCTGGTTGGAGTGAAAATAAAATTAAGTTGGAGCAGTGCCTGAAAAATATGCAAGTTCCTATCCTGAGCCAGATTATGCAAATGGATCAAAGAAGAAAACAAGAGAAAAAAATAGCCAAGAGGGGCTTCCCTGGTGGCGCAGTGGTTGAGAATCTGCCTGCTAACGTAGGGGACACGGGTTCAAGCCCTGGTCTGGGAGGATCCCACATGCCGCGGAGCAACTGGGCCCGTGAGCCACAATTACTGAGCCTGCGTGTCTGGCGCCTGTGCTCCGCAACAAGAGAGGCCGCAATAGTGAGAGGCCCGCGTACTGCGATGAAGAGTGGCCCCCGCTTGCCACAACTAGAGAAAGCCCTCGCACAGAAACGAAGACCCAACACAGCCATAAATAAATAAATAAACAAAACAAAACAAAAAAACCCTTGATATTAAAAAAAAAATAGCCAAGAGGTGAAATCGAGTAAATGGAAAGAGAATTACTTCTCACCATCTCTCCTGTCCACGCTGGCGAAATTCAAAATGGAGCAGAAGTGAAGAGAGTAAAATGAGAAGACCTCGGGGTAAGAATACCTGTGTGTATCATGGGATGAGAACAAGGAATTAGTGTTTCTTGAGCAGTTTAACAGTGAATATTGTATTATGTTCAGTAAATACTTCATCTGATTGTGTTTGTCCTGCTGCAGGTCTTAGCTGTACTTGGTTAAGCCCCACCGTCTATGAGTATGTTAATGGGTTACAATCGGTGTGATATGGAAAGATGTCAGGAAGTTTAAAGAGACATGGTAACAGATGCCTCGTAGGGAAGGACAGGTAGTAAGAACAGTGTAAGAAGTATAGGGTGATGGGTGTAATAATAATAATGGAGGTTCTGACAAGTGGCCAAGGCACGTTTCTCAAGAACAAGGCAATTTTCTCTTAAGGTTCAGACAAATCATCTTTCAAGATAAACTAATAAGTTATCTTAACTGAGCTTGCAACAGAAAAATAAAATACTCAGGAAACCTTTCACAAGGTCCAGGTGTCCGGTTTCTGAGAGAATAATTAATGATAAGTGTAACCCTTGAAGGATGTATTCATTTAGCAATTATGTGATGAACACCTATCGTTATCAGGCACTGTTCCAAATACTGGGGATACTGCAGAGAACAAAAGTGACAAAAGCTCCTTTTAATGGGGAATTTATATTCTAGTGGGACGAAACAGACAATTAAAATAAATACATTGTATGATAGACGGTTGACGGGGAACAGAATTTGCCACCCCAAAGTGTGCCTCTTTGACATAAGGATTATCTCGAGTTGGTTGTTTTTAAGAAACAGACACAGTAGAAGAGTAGAAGTTATGCTTTTGTAAGAGGCATTTTACATTTATAAGGGAAATCGTCGTTTGTGAGGTGTCTCCCTCTCTGTACTGGGAAGAAGAGGATGACTAAATTTCTGGAAACTTATCAATGAAGAAGGCAAGGACTTAAATCTGCCTAATAACCTTACCCTTGTTTACTGTGCTTTGCTGTATTACCTTCCATAGCTGCACTCCCGCCACCATCTTCTTCTGTCTTTACCTGGAGATGGAATCTAAGGTGGTGGCTTGGGCCATTTGGGGGAGTTAGTTTTCTCGGTATCTCTCATGTACACAGGAGGCATACATGTTATTAAACTTCTGTCTGTTTTTCCCCTGTTAATCTTTTATTGGGGGAGGGGGGCAAAGCACAGTAAAGGAAGGTGTGGTTGTTATGCAGATATAATAAGCCTTGGTCTTCTCCATTGATAAGAGTTTCTAGAAATTTAGTTCTCCAACAAACAGGGACTCTTTATACTGATACAGGAAGTCTGGTTATCAATCTAGATAGATAGTTGATTCAAGGACAAAACAAGTCATCTGTCCCTGACCCAGTACCAAAACCCTTTTATCAGAATTAAAGGATGAGAAGGAAGCACCACATCCTCGATCTATGGGGAAGGAGACTTATTACTAATCCTACTACACCTGTTCCTGCCTCAAAGTCAGACTCATCTTGGAAGAAGGGATATCATGAGTCTAGAGGTGGGAGGTTAGTGAGCTAACTATGAGAACTAAGTGAAGGTAGAGACCTGAACAGTTTGGGGAGGAAGTAGGGGAGCCATGGCGTCAGGGACTCAGACCTAGAAGAAGAGATTACTGTGAAATCAAATTGTCCAATTGTTGGCTATCTGAAAGTGATAAGAATTCTTCCCTATTTTGAGATAGCCTTTGAAAATGTGTTTAAGTATTATCAACTATTTACCAGAGCATATTTGAAACCATGTAACTCAGATTGGGACTTGAACCCATGGTCTTTTAACTGAGATCACACTGCTGGTGTCAGGATTTAATGAAGCTCAGGTTCTCAATGTCTCATCGCAGAAAAACATTCAGTGAGAGACAAAGTAATAGGTAAGAATTGGATTTATTTGGAGAGAAACACACTCCACAGACAGAGAGTGGGCCATTTCAGAAGGCGAGAGCAGCACCAGGGTATGGGGTTGTTAGTTTTATAGGGGTGAGTAATTTCATAGGCTAATGAGTGGAAGGAGTATTCCAGCTATTTTGGGGAAGGGGTGGGGATTTCCAGGAATTTGGCCACCGCCCACTTTTTGACCTTTGTGGTCATCCTTGGAACTGTCATGGCACCTGTGGGTGTGTCGCTTAGCTTGCTGATGTGTTAGGATGAGTGTATACTGAGGCTCAAGGTCTAGTGCAAGTAGGCTCATCCGCCATCTTGGACCTATTTTGTTCTAATCAGTTTATGTTGAGTCCTCGGGCTATGTCATTCTTTTAAAGGTTGTGCCCTGCCCCCTTTCCTCCTGTTTCATATTAAATATATAATATTTACCAGAGTATGTTTTAATAATTAATACATGATATACTGTATAATTAATTTATATATCATATATAATATCTATAGGTATTTGTTCTAATAAGCCATTAAAAAGAAATAAATGTTCTTTTTCTTTCATAATTACATTTCATTTACAGTCTCATCTGTAAAACTGAAGACCAGAATGTACTTGCTTATACAGCAAGTCAGCCAATACGATATGAATCGTATTCTAGATGTATTTTAGAATATGTGGCCCAGGGTGCACATGTATGTATGTGTATGAGTGTGTATGAGTGCGTTTGTGTGTGTGCACACATGTACATTTGCAGTTTTGTAGCGCTTGCCATGTATTTTTGTACTAAGCTTATCTCATTTTATTTCCATCCTGCCTTTCCCAAAATAGATGCTCAATAAATATTTATTGAATGACCCCTGAGCTAGTCAAAATTGTCTCCATTTTATAGATGAGGAATCAGAACTTCAATGGATTTAATTAATTTGTCCAATTTTACAGAATAGTAACAGATTGAGGTAGGACTCTGACCTTGGAATTCCAACACTGAAACTCAACTTCTTTATAACTTTGCTCTACTATTTCCACATAAGTTGAGAATTGGATTCTTTATTCTCATTCCACATGCTAAATGACATATTATATAATTCCACCAACCAGGGCATCTTTTTAAGTAATGCCTTCTCTTGTGTATGAGTTATAATGACATATTTCAGATTCAAAAAGACCAATAACCTCACCAGGTTTGTGAGGATGTGGGAAGTAAGAGCTTTGTGATTGCTCTGCATTTTGTCTCATCTATTCTTCTTACCTCATCACATTGTTTTATAGATGGATTAAAACTTTATTTCATATGAAGCATACATTTTGTGCACAGCTTTTCTCTGTGAGATTGTTAGCCCTTCTACAATTTTGAAATGATATCTTGAACAATTTAGAAACACAAAACTATTTTTTTTATTTTACTTCCATATTTAGGAAGTCAAGAGGGCATTTTGTTGGTAGAGACGTTGAATTCTACCTGACTATATACCAATGTGCATTGCTTGAATTTTATCTGCTGCACAGAATCTGGAGACCCTATTGACAACTAAGAAGACCAAATGTTTCCCTCAGGTTGGCTAAACTATAGGTAATCCTAGCTCTAGGCCCTGACCTCCCTTTACTTAGAGCCTTTACAAAGAGTAAAAATTCTTTCTTTGCCTCTTTGAGATGTAAATATTTTTTAATGGCTAACAGTTTTACAAACTAGGAATGTCTTCCTTAAGGACCTGGGAATTATCTTACTAAATGTCATCATCAAGGAAGATAGATGCTCTCCCAGTCTCCATAGGAAGGTGGGAGCTTAAAGTGATGGGTACCAATTAGCAAACAAAGATAATCTAATCACAAGCAAACACATTTGCAAACTCAGGAATAACTCAATGTACTTGACACACCCCCTTGTTCAACCCCTCTCCAGCTCATATTACCCTCTCTCATCTATGCTTTTGCCTCTTCTTATTTTAAGTACTCATGATTAAACTGGGCCTGCACAGATATTCCAGGATAATGTTTACATCTCAGTGTCAGATGATTAGCAGTCTTAATTTCATCTACAACCTTAATTCCCTTTTGCCATGTAACACACCATCTTCATATATTCTGAAGGTTACAAAGTGGACATCTTTGGGGGGCCATTCTTTTGCCAACCACCACATTCTATAGAGTTTCTTTGGCCTGAATAATTCTAGATTAGTAAAAAATTGAAATTTAATGGCACATATTTTCTATCCTTAGAAGTTTAAACATCCTGTTGATTAATGATTTTCAGGGAAAAAAAATGCATTAACCCAAAGTGTGTAAACTTGTATATTTGTACATTTGTGAGTGTTTAGAATTCTATGTATACACCTCTCAATTCAATAAATCCATAGGGCACATATCATGTACAAAACACAGTATTTGTGACTCTAAGTAAAGCAGACACAGTCTCCTTGTTAAAATTACAAGCCAGGGAATTCCCTGGCAGTCCAGTGGTTAGGACTCTGTGCTTTCACAGCCGTGGTCTGGGATCGATCCCTGGTCAGGGTACTAAGATCCCACAAGCTGTGCTGTGCAACCAAAAAACTAAAATAAATTTAAAAAATATAGTAAATAAATAAATAAAATTACAAGCCAGTAAAAATGAAAGATAATAAAAATATACACAAATAAATATATTAAACATTTGAAATTTCTGAATGTTTTAAAACAAAATGTATTCAATATCTATAGTGATTGTTTACCTTATAATTGGGGAAATATGATATTTGACTTTTCTATTTTTTTCCTCCTTTAATGCAAGGTTATGCTGAATACATACAATTGAATTTGCATACTTAAATGAAAATATTGAATGAGAGAGCTGTGTTTAAAACCATTTAGACAGTATTTCAATCTGATATTTGGCAATTCTCTTAAGGTTAACTGAATAGTTTTTGAGATAACATCCAATTTCAATACTTCTATAATTCTACCTGGTTCTTGCTTGCTCTAGAAGAAATGAGCTATTAACAACACTCTATCATATTTAGTGAAATATGAGAAATGGATGTGACTGCACTAAATTTTTCAAAATAAAAAAGACCGTATGAACACAAAGTAAGTACTAGAGTTTGTCCAAGTTTGTAAGACTAGAAGATTCCAATAGCTTTGTTTAGAAATGTTATAATTATGCCAGAACAGGGGAAGGCAGAAATATGCAACGTTTCCCGTGACAGAACAGAGAAGGCCATTTTTGCCTGACCAGTTTCATCATCATGTAGTCTTGACCTCATATCATCTGGACTTCTTTTGCCCTTGAACAGTTCTAAGATTGTCTAGAAATTAGAATCAGAGAATTTTAGAGCAGAAGCAGGTTCTCAGAATTGTACAATGGCTTTCCTCATACTGTTTGTTTTACAAATGAAGAGAATGAAGGTCAAGTGACACCTTGAGCTTAAGGTTATAGTCCAGTATTTTTCCAGGAAGAGAGAACTACAGGTCTGTGAGTAAGTCAACATGGACATAGTTTTTTTTCAGTTCCCATGAACACTTCCCCAGATGTGAATGCTATTTTCACTATAAATTAGCTTAGAAAACCTCCCAATTTCACTTAGATCTTACCAATTAAATTTTTTAAAATGTAATTTAAAGCCTATTGGGATATAGATAGATAGATAGATAGATGATATAGATAGATCGTGGTTTTTACTAGTTATAATTATGAAGTTTTTAAACATTAAAAGTATTGGTACTATTATAATTATCTCATCATCAGAGAGACCCACTGTTAAAAGTTTGATGTAGATGTAGATACTAAAAAAGAAAACAACAGAAAATCACATTAAAAGCATAGCTCTTTGGGACTTCCCTGGTGGTCCAGTGGTAAAAAGTCCGCCTTCCAATGCAGAGGATGCGGGTTCGATCCCTGGTTGGGGAACTGAGATCTCACATGCTGTGGGGCAAACTAAATCCGCAGACCACAGCTACTGAGCCCACGCGCCCTGGAGCCCGTGCACCACTTCTAGAGAATAGAAAACCCGCAGGCGCAACTACAGAGAAGCCCCGCATGCTGCAACTAAGAGCCTGCCTGCTGCAACAAAAGATCCTGCATGCTGCAACTAAGACCCAATGCAGCCCCCGCCAAAACAAAATAAAAGCATAACTCTCTGTATGAATTTGTATCCGTTTTCTTCTGCCTACCAAGACTTCCTTTCCACCACTTCTTTCTAAAAATGTATTCTGTTGATTCATCCTTCATTCATACTCTCTTGCCGTGAGATCCCATATATTCCCATTACTAATGAAGACTCCTTTTTTTCCCTCTCCAGGAACACACTTTAGCTTGGATTTTCTTGGTAACGCTATTGCAGTGGTGAAGCTCTATTTATAGGCATTTCTGAATCTATTAGCGGCCAGTGGGGGAAATATTTAGCATTAGATAAAACCGTTAATCCTTCCATTTTCATAAAATCAAAATGACAAACTTAGTAAGGCTGCCCCTAGATAAGGTCTCCAGCTCCACAAAGTTCAAAGTATTTGAGCCTCGCTTCCCTCTACTCTTTGCACAGCAGGCTTGCACATTTATAGCCACTACAAGAAAAATACAACCTAAAACAAGCTTTAAGAAGCAAAGTTCCTAGAAAAATTTGATTTCATTTCCCAAAAAGTTGGCATTCTCCATGACAGTTTAATCTATTGCATTAATGTTTATTATCTTAAATTTAAATCGCTTAAATTGATAAACCTCAATAAATGTTTGTTGAATTAAATTTAATGGAAAACAGAGCCACCATGTATTTTGGTTGGTCCCAGATTTTATGAATCTGAGTCTAGAATTGCTACTATTGAACAGGTTTAGAAGTTACCTATTTTATAAAATTCTTAAGCATAATTCTAAAGCATCTCATGCTCTTTTGACTTTGTCCCTCATCTAAGAAAAAAAATCAACCAGTGCTATGAATATAAAGACAAATGCTTGAAATTTTAGTTTAAAACTTCTAGACTTCAGTACATTATAATACTAATGGGAGGAAATAAATACCTAATTGCTTTCATTGGCAGGCTTGAGACTCCAAAAGTAAATTTCACCAGAGTCAAAATGGTCTGTGAAAGATTTTCTGTAACCACAGTTGTAATTAACATTTTGTTACAAGGAGCCAATCTTGGATTTATATGCAGTTTAAAAAAAATAAGATTGACTGTAGCTGAACTCACTATAAGTAGGTTTGGCATGAGCTGGTCATCTGAGGCCTGGCGTGGCCATAGGAAGTGATATGGTGGTAATTAAATGCAGGAAAATAGCAGGTCAGTTAAGGACAGAGCTGTGTGGCCCAGAAACAAAGAATAAAAGTTTGAACATAATATTTCATCAAAACATATTTGAGATTTAAAATACTGACCTCAGCATTGTATTTAGTATATATATAAATATATATATATACACTATATATATAACTATATATATAGTTCATCTATAGAGATTGAAGAATTATTTCCAAGAGTCAAAAATAGAATAAGAAGTTTAAGACTCTTCATAAAAACAATCTGACAGGGATTTCCCTGGTGGTGCAGTGGTTGGGAGTCTGCCTGCCAATGCTGGGGACATGGGTTCAAGACCTGGTCTGGGAAGATCCCACATGCTACAGAGCAACTAAGCCTGTGAGCCACAACTACTGAGCCCACATGCCACAACTACTGAAGCCCATGCACCTAGAGCCCACGCTCCAACAAGGGAAGCCACCGCATTGAGAAGCCCACACAACACAACGAAGTGTAGCCCCCGCTTGCCACAACTACAGAAAGCCCCCATGCACAGCAAGAAAGACTCAACACAGCCAAAAGTAATTAATTAATTAAAAGAAAAACTAAAGAAGAAACAATCTGACAAAACCTTTAAAGGACAATATAATAATTTTACAAGTATAACTCTTCTAAGATTTACTTTATTTTTCTCTCAGAGTGACTTTTTCAAACTCTGATGTCATACATCTGTGTATTTACTCACACATTGGGATGTATTTTTTGGTGTATATAAATTATGAGTATGGAAGGATCTAGAAGGAAAGGACAGAAAAAGAAAGATGGGAAGATAATGACAAAACACGAGAGACAGACAGGGAGAGAGAGAGAGAGGTTTTTAGTGTTTCGGCAGTCCAAATATATGAGTCATTTGGATTGCTTGCAGATTGTTCTACATCCAACAGAAGCAAAGACTGTGTAGCTTAGAGGCATTTTCCCTTCTCTATTTTGTCTGGAATTCTTAAAATGCAAGGTTACCCATCTATCCAAAATATTGCATTCTGATATGAATTTATTAAAGTGAAATTCAAGGTAAGATAATGTGATTAAAAGCTGAAATAAAATTAGATGCAGGAGTCTTAGTGCCAGTACATTTTGAGCTCTTCAATGATTTTTAAAAAAGAAAGAAAAAAATAGCAAAATTATCTCATTTTCCACTACCCCTAAATTTGCTGCCAGTTCACAAAATATTCAGTTTGGACTTATTAGACTTTTTCTTACTACTTTTCCAAGTTTCTTATGATAGAAGATAGACATGTAGAAGCTCAGTTTTCTACTAGAAACATAAGGCACTTTAAGATTCCAGGCAGAGTTTTCTCTCCAAAAAATCAATAGGAAATGTGCTCCCTGATTAAAGAGAAAAGGACATTACTTCAAAATGGCAAACAATATAATTACAAAGGAGTCTATATGTTGAGCCCTATATTAAATAAGTAAGAATGGGCGGTAAAATATAATAATGCTGTAGATTGTGGATTCTCCTCTCTGTTTATTTTATAAAAAACGTTATCACTGTAATGTAAATAAAATTTTCAATTTCAACTTCTCCTGGGGATCCAAACATTTTCACAAAGAAAGGACAGCTGTCCTAGGCACTAAATGACTGAGATAGTTAGCTACAAGTCAACACACCATAAAACCCACAGAGAGGAAACAATTTTGTGAATGCACCCTCAGTAAGCTACTTTGAACAATGCATTAATGTGTATTTCTCTTTCATCACTCCTCTGCCCGTCTCCTCTGGGGTGGTTCCTTTAGCAATTCATCACTACATTCCACCTGGCCCCCAGCCACTGATTTATCTAAAATTCTTCTTACTGTCATCTCTAAATATTCGGGAACACACACACACACACACACACACACACACACAAACCACACAGATGGTCTATCATTTTACAACAGTCAGAGACACTGGGTGAAATGAGATGCCAAAACAATATACCTTTCAGGCCACTCCCTTTTGTGATAAATTATCTTCCCTCAATATCTCTTTGTCTCGTCTGTCTCATCTCTCCAGTTTTCTTTAGGTGTCTCCCTCTCACGCACATATAAACACAAATTTACATGTCTGTGATACATAAGTGAAAAGCTATGGATTTTATGAGATTGTACCTGCCTTTCTAATTGAATAATAGCACATACTAGTATTTCACTTCTAATTTATTTGAGCTGTTATCACAGTGGTCTTAGTGTAGAGCAGAATATTAATTAATTGCTGTTGAACTAAATGATTCTAAACACAAAAGAATATTGTAGTCTAGAGAAATGTGAAATGCAGGACAGAAAAAGAAAATTATTAATTTTTGAATATCAACTCTATTCTAGATATAGTACTAAAGATGTTGTACATAATTCTCTCAATCCTCAGCATGACATTGCAAGGAGATGTATTCATTTTATCATTTGCCAGATGAAGAAATGGGCTCGCAATGGAAAAATAAACAACCCACCCTAGGTCACTCTTAATGCTCAGAAGTAGAGTCAGAACGTTAATCCTCAATGCTTTGGCACAAAAGCTGTTCTACTTCTATTAATTGGATAGTCAGAATCGCCATCAGTCAATTTTTGCAGAATGGCTCTATTCAATCATAAGGATCGCATACGATGAGAGCATCATTTGATAACTATTTTTCTGGAATTTTTCAGATAGTAAAGTTCCCAAATTTCAGTAGAAATGGATGAAGCTATACAGTCAGTGGGTGGGTGACTACTGTAAAGCAGGCACGGTCCTCTCTGTCTGTCTTCCTGTCATCCGCCTACCTGTGCTGCATCTGGATCTCTAGGTTGTCCTTAGTCATGTTAACATGTTTGCTGCTGAAAGTCAGGATAGTGTTGGTTGGAAACCTCAGGAATGTCCTGGCTGAAATTTGAAACTGGCCCCCGGACCTGGAGGCCAAGGAGAGCCCAAAGGAAGAGGTGGATCACTCCAGGTGGCAGGTTTCACAAGCGCAGGAACTTACAGGGCTTGTCTTGAGTGCCACCAGGTGAGTAGATCTCTGCACCCACGGCCAGAATCTTGAGTTTATTTAGAGGCCTCAACGGTGTTCAGTCCCGTATCAGTCAGAGGGTCTGAGCACCACGTTGCTCTCTCAAGGCTGTGTCCTTGAAACGGCTCCACTTTGGGGATTGGAGGGTGAAAGACACATCCCGGTACATCCCGAGGGCAGGAGTGGGGAGGACCCTTCAGTTGCCGGGGTCCCACTGGAGACTCAACCTGCGGTCACTGCCACTCCATGACCTCCTCCAACACTCCTCCCCTAGTGAGCGGCTCTCACAGTCTCACACGTCCCCTCTTCCCCGCCGTGGGTCCTGAATGGTCACCAGTGGGCTTAAGTTGCAAGAAGGTGGCTCGTTGGGCTGCATTGGAGACAGATACCACAGCAGCAATGCAGGCACACCACATCATGCTCTTTTGCCCAGGCTTGCACATCATGACCTTTGAAATGTGACCCCTCATCACTGGCTATTGGAGGAGGGTATCTGCACGTGGTACTCAGCCTCTTTAATCCCCTATTGGGAGCAGCCTGGTTTGCATGGTGACAGGAGAAAACTTGGGTTAGGTCTGACACTGTGTTCACACAAATCAAGCATATTTAGAATCTTCACTCAGAGGGACAGGGTCAATATAATGGATTTGCTGATCCCTCACTGGTTAGGAACTCCGATGAATGGCCCGGACTCCTTTGGCAGCTGCCTTGGGTTGTTTAGCACACACAGGACATGCTGTTACTGAATTAACCGAGTCACAGTAGTTCAAGGGCAATCGGGCATCCTTGACAATACACCATTGCACCCGGGCACTGCGGTGACCACTCTTCCTTTGAAGCCCATCTGCTGTATCTCCTGAAGGCTCATTTGCTGGGGCTCATACCTGGGCTAGGGCATCAGCTTCCTGATTGCCAGGGTTGTCAGTGAGCCGGGACTTGGAAACCAGTGAGAACTGTATCAGGCTCTTGCAGGTAAACCTAAATGTCCTTCCACCCACCATTTACCCTTCAGCTTCTCATTGTCGAAGTCATAGAGTTAATCCCTTTAGAACAGCCCATCAGTCAGTGTAAAGGGTTAATGGTCAGGGCTCAAGAGTGATCACTAGCCAAACCCTCTGAGTTCAGCCCACGGGCAGCTGCAGTTCATTCCTGTTTCCATGCAGATGGTGTCAGTTTTGGCCTGAATAGTGATTGAACTCCATGTGCACAAATGGCCTGGACTAGACCCATCTGAATACCAGGCATCAGAGGGAATTTCCCCTACTCCCTGTCTACAGGCTGCTGGGGCCACCAAAGGGATAGGGGTGGGGGACTTGGAAGGTCTACATACTCTCAGGGCCTGCATTTTCCTGGGGGAAATCTGAAACTGGCCCCTGTGCATGGAGGCAAGGAGAGACCAACATCAACAATGGAACATACATCATAGTTCTGCAAACTGTCAGATACAAGAGGAAATTTGGTCATGGGATATTAAAATATATAAATATAAATCTATGGGTCTGCTTAAGTAAAAGCTTTGCTCCCTTGACTATGTAAAACATTGTGCTTAAGTCAAATGTTTAAGGCTCTAAGAATGCGGCCACTGGGAATTATTAAAAATAAAGTCCATTCTAGATGTTTTAACTGATAATTCAACCTCTTCTACCTTGCCTCTCTGATGAAGACGGTAGGCCATTTATAATGCTCTCTGTGTAGGCTACTGGGAGAAAAGCAGTTTCTCTTAACTCATTGTGTTTTAATTACATGCCCTCTGAGTTCATCTAAAGTACCTAGAAAAGTGATGATATAGTGTGTATGCATGATATCTCATTCATGGTTAACATCACTTGAGCAATTACCCCTTGTTTGGTGGGGAGGCTGTATAACCTTTGGAAGTTAAGGGGATAAAGGTTACATCTAACCGTCATAACTGCAGCAGCATGTCATAGTCCCACAGAAGCACCAGCTGCCTGACCAGGGGGAGCCACGAAGGTACGTGTTGGAACCAGTCTTCTCAGGCTGACCAAGCCCTGCGTCATCTTACTGTGATGGAATGGCTATTATTGGAATGAGGCAAGAGAAACCCATTTCTTGAATCTACATGAAAAGTTCAGTTTTCCTTCCCTTTCTCACACACATGAATGCACGAACACAGTTTCTCCTTCTCTCTCACTCTTCAAAGCCCTCAAAGTGAATGATATTTAGGCTAAGGGATACTAAGAGATAAATTCACTTTTCTGGGGAATTGTTACCCATCAAGAACTGTGTATAGAGGAGCTTTGAAGGGTGTGTGAGCATAGTTCAATACTGAGGAATTTACCGGATAATTTAAAAAAATTATCCTGTATTATTATCATTAGTTTTTTTTTTGTTTGTTTGTTTGTTTGTTTTTGCAGTACGTGGGCCTCTCACTGTTGTGGCCTCTCCCGTTGCGGAGCACAGGCTCCGGATGCGCAGGCTCAGTGGCCATGGCTCACGGGCCCAGCCGCTCTGTGGCACGTGGGATCTTCCCGGACTGGGGCACGAACCTGTGTCCCCTGCATCGGCAGGCGGACTCTCAACCACTGCGCCACCAGGGAAGCCCTATCCTGTATTATTTTTTAAACCTCAGAGGTATATGGCTTAGCCATCTTTATAAAAAAGTTTTACAGAGAAACAGGACAATTTTAACATTTACCCAGAATGCAGGTTTTCGTCACTAAACATGTTTGAAAATTTTGGCCGCCCTTCCTTTCTTTACTGGGGTGGGGAAAAACAAGGAAAAAGGATTTTTATGACTTTTCCAGAATTTTAGAGTAGTTTCTTCCATAACTGAGATCATTCCCTGGTGGTATTTCCATTCAGAAAAACCACAAACATTTTGATGTCTTTTTCCTCACATGAATTTTAGTGGAAAACAGTGTCAAAATAAAAAGAGGCTTACATATAAGCTATTTTGAGATTGCCATGAGCTCAGTTGCATGATGTTTTAAGTCCTCGAACCTGCTCTTTGAATTTGGCCTGAAAGATCCTAACATTCTATTACTTATTAATAACTTGTAGGAAGAGGAGTGTAGAAGTAAATCCCTTATCCACCAAGTACATTACAACACACACATATGTCATATGACCACACATGCCTCCCCACATCTGGCTCTTGAATGAGGAGATAGGACGGCTGGGTTACAGAATGGGGAGAGGAAGGTAGGGGGTTGTCTGGCTCCTGTCACACTACACTTCCTCCTCTCTCAAAGGCTCCTATTCCCCCCAGTGCTGTCTGAGGTCCTGATAACCTTCTGACTTCTTCCCGTCCCAAAAGCACCACTCTGTTCTAAGGTTTTTTAAAAGTCAAACTATTGCAATCAACTTTCCCACTGTAGCCACAGTTGGTTTGGTGGCTAAAGGCATCCATGCTTGCTTTTTATTCCAAATGTGTAAAAACCCACAGCCAAAACCATTTACATGCTGTATGCTTACTACTGATCGTCATACTTTTTTTTTTTTTTTTTTTGGCCGCATAGCATGGCATGCGGGGATCTGGGATCGAACCCGCACCCACTAGAGTGGAAGCGCGGAGTCTTAACCACTGGACCGCCAGGGAAGTCCCTGATCTTCATACATTTTTCTGCCCTGTACTAAGAATCGTGTCATTTGGAAATACAAAATAAAACATTTGGTGCCCTTCTCAGCAAGTTAACCCAAGCTCAACAGTTAATACTATGGTCAGATAGAACTAAGATGGCTAAGGTAGCTGGTTACCTCCCACAGACTATAGCTGTAAAAAAAGGGGATCCCAGCTCACACTTGCTCTCCTGAACATCTGCAGCTCTGATGGTGCTATGTAATTTTAAATATTACTTTATAGCATCATTCACTTTCTATTATAAATAATGAATTAAATGTGTTACCCTTTATAAACATCATACATCTGGCAAGGTCCAGAACTCAAGGATTTCTTTCATTCTAAGGTATTCAGGAAGTCATACCCTTTCATGCCACATCAAAATGTAACTGAGACAGTGCTCCATGTGACAATCCAGACAGCTAAGAACATGTGGACTGTGCTCCCAGTGGGAAGTGCCCAGGTAAGTTTCATTATCAACTGGGAAGACTTTGTCAGTGGTTAGAACTGGGAACTCTGGGGTCCGGGACGATTTTGCAGCCCACACTGAAGTTGAGCTGAATGTAGAGGTAAACATAGGTCAGGTGGATATTCCATCACAGAATCATTAATTAGAAACCACTGAGGGGACCATGAGCTAGACAGGGTGGCTGATCTGCTGAAATTTGACTTTCACTAAATACTTAGAATGAAATGGGGTGAAATTCACCTAGAATGTCTATGAGGTAAGCTGGTGAAAGGTTTGTTCTCTGCTAACTTTGTACCAGAGGGAAACTGAAAATTTGTTTTAGAGGTATTTTGCATAAAGATTTTCAATGTCAGAGCAATAAATCATAAGACAGTCCAGTTTCTAATTCAGACTAATTTTAATTTTCTTTCAATAAAAGAAGGAAGGCTATCTTTATCAGAAAATCTCGGTATTTCAGAGTCGGAAGGAAACGCTGGGCTCATCCAACCTAACTCCATATTTTTACATCTAAGAAAGCTGTGGTCAAGAGTGTAAATGACTTGCTTTACACTTTTTGAACCAAACTTAGAACATAGGATACTACCTTTTATGTGATCCATTTGTGTCTTAGGTCACTGAGTGTTCTAATATACTACAAAAGATAACAATGTTATTAGGAGTTTAATGGTTCTACAGAAAATTTGGACTAAATAGGCAGTAGAAGTGTTATGGGCTGAATGTGTCCCCAGAGTTCATGTTGAAGCCCTAACCCCCAATGTGATGGTATCAGGAGGTGGGGGTCTTTGGGAGGAAATTAAGTTTAGATGAAATCATGAGGATGGTGTCCTCCTGATCTGATGCGATTAGTTCCCTTATAAGATGAGCAGGAGATGCTAGACCTTTCTCTCTCCTCTGTGTAAGGATGTAGTAAAGACAGCCCTCTGCAAGCCAGGAAAAGGACCCTCAGTAAGAACTCACCTATTATGGCCTCCAGAACTTTGAGAAATAAATGTCTATTGTTTAAGCTGCCCTGTCTATGGTATTTTGTTATAGCAGCCCAAGAAGACTAAGACAAGCAGACTAAGACAAGAAGACAAGAAGACTAAGACAAATTCTCAGAGAAGTCTGTCATGGCCTAAAAGCAGCACGGAGGTCTCCTGCAAGTTATCTACTAAGAGCATTCTCTCTCCCTCCTGTCCTCCACTTCCCAGGAGTCTCCACTTTGAGAGATGGATACTGAGAGTTTCCTGATGGATACTGCAAAGCTGTTGAGCACCAATAAATTTCTGTCCTGAGAAATAGCAAATTAAATCTTATGGCACCATCTATTTTGGGCTACTTTCAATAAGAAAATATTTTCAAAATAATTTTGTTGACCCAAGTACCTAAAGGTTTTTTTGTCTTGTTTTTTTTTAATGAAGTTTCTTTTAATGTAACTTAGATTTGAAAATACTGTACTTTTAAATTATTTATGGAAAACACATTCTCCTGGCATAAAAAACATGAGACTATTATAGCTTTATGATTTATAACCTGTAGTTCAGTACCACTGGGGTTTAAAAACAACACAAAAAGAGTTCTGAATAGATATTAGTGAAATCTTGGGCATAGCAGAAACTACTTTAAAATTGTCTTCTATTTAACTTTCTTATTTCGGATCTTGATAGAGTTACATATCACAAATGTCTCTGGAGCAAGAATTTCATATGAAACACTGAAGTAGGCAAAGTGGGAGATTTAAAATAAAGATAAAGACAATGAGATTAAATAATAGATATTGTGCAATCTCGTGCAGAGAAGCACATATATAAATGATTCTAATTCAAAGGGTACTGTCACATATGTTATATAATGGATGCAAAATAATTACTATGGGAATAGAGTGGTAGGTAAAAATATTTCTAAAGAATGCTTGGTTACAGAAAATATTGGGAAATGTGGAGACTTTGTCTGACAATAGAAAAAAATAAAGGCTAGTCATTAAAAAAGAAGAAAGCAACATGTGCAAAAGCGCAAAAAAGACCAGATATGATTTTGGACAGACATGTAAAAATGTGTGTGTGTGCTGAATATAGAAACACACATCAAAATACTAAATGAGATAAATTATATGATAATAATCTATATAATCATAATAACTAATAATAGCATATATAATATGTAAGTATAATAATAAAATAATCAAAATAAAAGGATAAATTGCATTAGAATGTATTATAAGTACTGTGGTAAAAAGTAAATCAAAGAAGAAAACTGAGTTTGGGATGGAGTGGTCAAATATAGGACACGTGAGAAAGAATGGTGTCAGAGACCAATATATGATTTGGCCTGAGCAGTTGGAAGGATGGAATTGTAGTTAACTGAAACTGAGAAGTCTGCAATTAGATCAGATTCTAGGTACAGAGATCAGGAACTGGTTTGGGCCACATTACATTTAATATGTCTAATAGAAATCCATGTTGAAATGTTGAATAAGTGGTTTGATAAATGAGCCTGAACTTCAGAGGAGAAGGACAGGCTGGAAATTTAAATTTTGGATCAATTAACTTAATTATGTCATTTACAGCCATAGGACCAGAAGAGATCATCAGGGGTGTGAATATAGATAAAAATGAGAAAAAATGGAGTACCCTGGGGTACTCCAAGAGTAAAATGGTCAGAGGGATGAAGACTAGAGGAGCAAGGGAGATGGGAGAAGCAGTGACACCCCAGTGAGGAGGAAAACCAAGGGAGCTGGTGTCCTGCAAGCACCACAGAGAAAATGTTTTCAGGGAGAAAGAGTGATCCAATGTATCAAATGCTACTAACAGGTCAAGTAAGAGGACAGATGAGAGTTAATCATTGTAATTTAGCAAAACAAAGATTCCTGTTGACTTGGGCAAGAGCAGTTTGGGGGAGTAATGGAGATTAAGCGTCACTGAAGTGAATTTATAAAAGGATTCAGTATGTCTCATCTGCCTGAGACAATCTAGGTTTACACTAAATTTCACTATTAACAGCATTTCTTTTTATTCTCAATAATATTCTGGTTACCCAATAAATTAAGTCATCACCTTACTTAAATGAAGAATGGGGGCCTCCCTGGTGGCGCAGTGGTTGAGAGTCCGCCTGCCGATGCAGGGGATACGGGTTCGTGCCCCGGTCTGGGAGGATCCCATATGCCGCGGAGCGGCTGGGCCCGTGAGCCATGGCTGCTGGGCCTGCGCGTCCGGAGCCTGTGCTCCGCAACGGGAGAGGCCACAACAGTGAGAGGCCCGCATACCGCAAAAAAAAAGAAAAAAAAAAAAAAAAATGAAGAATGGGAGGAAATCAGTTATAGACAGCACACATAGACAACTTTTTAAAGAAGTTTTTCTGAAACGGAGAGTAGGGAAACAGGTAGAGCAGACTTGGGTCAAGAGAGGACCTTTGGTTTATGTTTTGGGGAAAGTAGAATTTACTAAAGTGTTTTATGTTGGTGGACATGTTCATGAAGGAAAATTTGATAATGCAGTAGAAATAAGAGAAAATATTTAGGGCACTGTCTTTCAGCAGAAGAAAGAATCTGGTGCACAAATGGAGAGCGAGGCTTCTCCAGGAGCACTGCTGGTCTTTAGCAACAGTAGAGATGGAAGGGGAAATTTATGAGCTGAAATAGGACACACACTTAGGACCTAAAAGTGAGGATGGGGTAAATGTTTTGAAGATACCAGAAGAGAGGAGAAGTTATTAAATAACTGTCTAGAAGATTGTAAAAGTGAATGGCATAGGGAAATACTGGAGCATTGGTGGATAGTGCTAAGAGCTATTTTGGTTCAAATCATGAATTACTTACTTAGAGGATTATTACTGTACTTCAGGTAAAATAACAAAGAATGGGACAAAAGAGTTAAAAATGTAGAAAGGAACCCAACACTTTTACAATGTAGATTTTGAGGATGATAAAGAATGGATATCAAAGATCCCTCCAAGGCTGCAATAGGACAATGGTGGACCTTGGATCTTAAGTTTATGGAAGAAAAGTCCTGGGTGAGATGATGAATTAAGTTTGAAAAACATTTACTTTGTCGTGATCTTCATATTTGTAGGAAGCTGTCTTAATTCTTACCAATATAGATTTGGAAATTCAGTAGTGATTAAGATGAACAGTATAGATTTGAAAGTTAGGCTCATAAAATGATTTTTGAAATTTGAACGTGAATATTTTATAACAAAGAAGAAGCTGCAATATCTGGTAAAGTAAAGAAACCTGAAGACTTTCTATACTTTAGTTATATCCAACATCTAGCAAATAATAGACACCCATAAATGTTGATTGAATAAAACAAATACAAAAGTAAACATAGGGCTTCCCTGGTGGCACAGTGGTTGAGAGTCCGCCTGCTGATGCAGGGGACACAGGTTCGTGCCCCTGTCCGGGAAGATCCCACATGCCGTGGAGCGGCTAGGCTCGTGAGCCATGGCTGCTGAGCCTGCGCATCCGGAGTCTGTGCTCCGCAATGGGAGAGGCCACAACAGTGAGAGGCCCGCGTACCGCAAAAAAAAAGTAAATATAGCCATTTACTAAGCATTTAGCACAAGAGGGTTGCATAGTCTTGTTTTTTGAGACCTTTGCCAGCAAAATGGGGTAAAGAAATAAGGCAATATTGTAACTCTAACAAAATGAAGACATTTTTATTAGTGTGTTTTTAGAAAAAGGAGTAATGACACTTTTAATACATCTGGCCATATACCTTTTCCTTGATTTCATTCACTCTTGTTTTTTGGAGACCTTTAGTGCAGGGGTCCCCAGCCAGGCCACACGGCAGGAGGTGAATGGTGGGGGAGCGAGCAAAACTTCATGTGTATTTACAGCCGCTCCCCGTCGCTCACATTACCATCTGAGCTCTGCCTCCTGTCAGATGAGTGGCGGCATTAGACTCTCATAGGAGCGAGAACCCTACGTGAACTGCATATGCCAGGGAACTAGGTCGCGCGCTCCTTATGAGAATCTAATGCTGATGATCTGAGGTGGAGCTGAGGCAGGGATGCTAGTGCTGGGGAGCGGCTGCAAATACAGATGATCATTAGCAGAGAGGTTTGACTGCACAGAGACCATAATAAATCAACTGCCTGCAGACATATCAAAACCCTATCAGTGAGTGGTAAGTGACAAGCTGCATCTGGTGGCAGGCTTTATAGTAGCAAGTGAGTTGATGTACTTCAACTGTACAGCTGCATCTGGTGGCAGGTTTTAATCAGAATCTGACACTTATTTTAGTCCATGCATGGCCCGTCCATTATTTTGTTTACCACTTACATCTGCGCCTCTTTCCCACACTGCACACTTGTCTCAGTCACGGTTTTGGTAAGCCCACGAGCTAACCCTAGCCAATATGAGTAAAAAACAAACGTTGCTGGAGACCTTTTTTGAAAAGGGGGAAAGACCCAATGATGAGAGAGCAGAAGGCTCTAAGGCTGCCCACAAAAAGAAAGCTGCATTTAAAAGAAAATACCAAGAGTCCTAGTTAGATTACGAGTTCACTGCAACAGGTGATTCACATTCTCCAAGCCCGCTTTGTATAATATGTGGTGACCAGCTATCTAACGAAACCATGAAACCTTCAAAACTGCTTCGCCACATGGAGCCCAAGCACCCTGCATTCAAAGACAAGCCTTTGGAGCTCTTCAAAAGAAAAAAGCGTGAACACAAAGAACAGAAGTAATTATTGAAGGCCACCACTTCATCAAATATATCTGCACCGAGAGCACCATTCTTACTGGCTAACCGCATTGCTAAAGCTAAGAAGCCCTTTACTATTGGTGAAGAGTAGACCCTGCCTGCTGCTAAGGACGTTTGTCGTGAACTTCTAGGAGAGGCTGCAGTTCAAAAGGTGGCACGTGCTCCTCTTTCAGCTGGCACCATAACTAGACAAATTGATGAAATAGCAGAGGATACTGAGGCACAATTGTTAGAGAGGATTAATGAGTCACTGTGGTACACAATCCAGGTTGATGAGTCTACCGATGTTGACAACAGGCAACAATGCTTGTTTCTGTGCAATGTATTTTTCAGGAGGATGTGCATGAGGATACATCATGTGCACTTTTGTTGCCAACCAACACCACAGCTGCAGAACTCTTCAAGTCTTTGAATGATTACATACCAGGAAAACTGAATTGGTCATTTTGTGTCGGTATATGCACGGATGGAGCGGCTGCCATGACTGGACGGCTTTGTGGTTTCACTACTCGGGTCAAAGAGGTCACTTCTGAATGTGAGTCTATGCACTGTGTCATCCATAGAGAAGTGCTGGCTAGCCAAAAAACATCAACTGAACTTAGCAACGTTTTGCAGGATGTGACTAAAATTATCAGCCACATTAAAATACATGCCTTTAACTCACATCTGTTCGTGCAGCTCTGTGAGGAGATGGACGCAGAGCACACACGTCTTCTCTTATACACAGAAGTGAGATGGCTTTCTAGAGGTAGATCACTGGCCAGAGTTTTTGAGTTATGAGAGCCACTCCAGAGATTTCTTTTAGAAAAACAGTCACCACTGGCAGCACATTTCAGTGACACCGAATGGGTCGCAAAACTTGCTTACTTGTGTGACATATTCAACCTGCTCAATGAACTCAATCTGTCACCTCAGGGGAGAACGACAACTGAGTTCAAGTCGGCAGATAAAGTGGCTGCATTCAAAGCCAAACAGGAATTATGGGGGTGACAAGTGAACATTGGGATTTTTGACATGTTTCAAACATTAGCAGAGATTTTGAAAGAGACTGAGCCAGGGCCTTCTTTCTCCCAGCTGGTGCATGATCACCTATCTCAGCTTTCAAAAGAGTTTGAGCATTACTTCCCAACTGCAAAAGAGCCCTGAATTGGGAAAGAATGGATCCACAACCCATCTGTGAATAAGCCATCTGTGAATAACTTTGTCCATGCTAGAAGAAGATCAACTACATGAGATCGCAAATTATGGTGGCTTTAAAAGTATGTTTGAGACAACTTCAAATCTCCATACGTTCTGGATTAAAGTCACGGCAGAATATCCTGAGATTGCACAAAAGCACGGAAAAGCCTGCTTCCATTTCCAACATCCTATCGTTTTGAAGCAGGATTTTCTGCAGTGACAGCGACCAAAACGAGATTACGGAGTAGATGGACATAAGCTACACACTTCGGGTGTCACTGTCTCCCATCACCCCAGATGGGACCATCAGGTTGCAGGAAAACAAGCTGAGGGTTCCCACTGATTCTGCATTATGGTGAGTTGTATAATTATTTCATTATTTATTACAATGTAATAATAATAGAAATAAAGTGCACAATAAATGTAATGCACTTGAATCTTCCTGAAACCACCCCCCCCCACCCCAGTCCGTGGAAAAATTGTCTTCCACAAAACCGGTCCCAGGTTCCAAAAAGGTTGGGGACCACTGCCTAGTGGATATATTATAAGCATAGTTCTATAAATAAAATAAGTCATTCAAAATGTAGAAAAGTATATAGATTATTCTAAATAAAGGTACCACCGGATATGATTTTAAAATACTTTGTTAACACAGAGATTATGCTAGGAACCTTGCAAATGGAATACTAGACATTGGTATTTATACTTAAATATATACATAAATGGGATATTCTGACACTACTATATATTACAGGCTACACTATATATTTATAAGTATATTCAAAATATATATGTTCAAAATATATATGTGACTTATAAACAAGAGCTAATTTTTAGATCAGAAATGACCAGTCATGATTTTTCATTATGGTAATGCCTAACAATTCTTTAAAACAGGTTTAACACTTCACAAAATTTGGCCAGTTACTATCATCCTTCCACAAAGAATTCATTTTCAAATTCCACTAGAAGCCAAGCTCTGACTGACAAAATGATTAAAAAGGCTTTAATTATACCCCTCTAAGCCTGAGAGGTTCTACAACCACAACTTAGGCAGCATATATTCTTTCATCCCAAAAAGATTTGCTTAAGACCTCACAGGGGCCGATGAGCCTTTTGTGTAAGGAGTTTCAATAGGCAAATTTTGTTTTATTTTTAAGCAAAAGATTCTTTGATTCACTACACTGCACTTTTCCCCACTGTGTTTTTCCCATGCTAACAAATAACTGAAATTTACTCACTACAGTTTTTTTCCTAAGTCTCCATAAGAACATTAAGATTCTCCAGAAAAAGACATGGCCTGAAAACCTTTATGAAGTCATTTTTGGCTTAAGAACTGTAGAATTAGCTTTAAGAACTCCCAGAAGAAAAAGGAAGACACTTCTACCCTCCTATCCTAGCTCCCTTGAGGATCTAAACCTCATCCCTGAAATATCATCCGAGGACCCATCTGGTAGATGGTGAGATCAGCTGCTTTGTCACAAATATGTTCAGTATGCTGGGAAGTGGGTTGTTTTTCAACATTATTCCCTACCCGCCTATCCTGTATGTTGTGTGATTTTTTTTTTATCTTACCAGCACAACCAAGTGAATGTACTTTAATATAAGTCTTTTACTATAAAGGATCAAAAGGCAAAACAGTGACAAAAAAAATACTTCTTTGATGTATTTTTTATATTTCTGAATGCAAAAAAAAAATAGTGAAGCTGAAGTAGATTACTTCCTCTTCAGTCCTACTATCTGATAGGCAGTCTTTTTCAATAAAACTCAAATATGAAGTTAAAACAAAGATGGGATACAGAGAGAGCTATAATAGTGTGCAGGATTTTAATCATCCCCACTGATGCCGGAAGACCTAATTAACCTACTCTCAGTAGGTGCTGGTTAGCAGTATTTGCTAACAGGCCTGGAAACAATAAAAAAATCAAAGTGTAAATGGATTTTTAAGCAACGATTTTTTAAAAATTTTAACAAATATGAAATTTTATCATTAAAATGCAGTTTTAATCAAGCCTTATAAAGCTGATCTATTTGTTCCTATGGCTTCTCAAAACTGGAAGCAAAGAGTTTGAACTGTGGCAAAATTAGAAAATATCTCTTTATTTGTGTTCCATTGGGCACAGTTGAAATTAACTTATTAAATAGACATATTTATTCAAACTCTGATGTTTGGTTTACTTTACAGATTAACTATGCAATTCCCAAAGCACCTATTTTCAGAAATGAACTGAATTTCAATTGAACAAGAGTCAAAAGAACTCACCTCTCCCCTCCCCCAAAAATAAAATAAAAATGTCCTTATCTGTGATCCAGAGCCAGTGGGGCCTCTAGACTTGTGAAGAGCAATCAGGGCAAAAAGCCAGAAATGGATCAAAAGACAGAAGACTCAGCCATCACATTCCTCAGAATCACTTTACTTCAACGTTCCAAAGCAGTGCTGTCAACCGAGTTTGGGGGTTTTCTCTCTTTCCCTTTCCTTGATCTCCTCTGGAGAGGCGTTAAGCTGGCAGTGGTAGTCCAAACAGAGGAAGTGCTAATTGCCAGTGAAAAAGCCATGCGTGGGCCAAGTCTAACATGAAAGGTGAAAAGATTAATTCACAAGATAGCTAAATGTCCCTAAGTAGTTAGGAATTTACTTAATTGCATAATGAATCTCAGATGTTAGCACTGCAATGAAAAGAGAAAGAATTATGATAATAGCATTACTATAGTAGACTATATGGCCATTTCAAGACAGAGAAAAATGCCAACTCAATGTCCTCACTGATAACTAAGTGGTGTAACAACAGCACTTATATTATTATTATTGCCCATATTTACTAGGAGGCAGGCACTGTGCTAAAGACATTTCTTATGTTAGCTCATTTGATTATCAGAAAAAATCTAATGTTAGGTACTATTATAATCCCCAGTTTATAGATCTAATTTGACAGAGTTATAAGAATTTCAAATTAAGTAGCAGAATCAAGCTTTCAATTTGCACCAAAGTTAAACAGGTAAAGAAGACTTTATTCAAGGCTACTGCAATAGGGGAGAGAGTTAAAAACTGAGTCTACACTCAATTCCCTAAAACAAAGGGTTGCAGGGTTTTTAGGAGGTTGGGCTGAGGAAAGTATCTTGGCCAGTGTGTTTGCTAATTGGCTTTACCCAAAGAGAAAGTGAACTTTTTCATGCCTTTGTGACAAGAGGTGGTTTTACAATTTGGAGCCCTCTGAAGTTAGGCTCCTTCCCCAGCCTCCAGACTGGGAGATGGGCACAATCTCATTTCAAACGCTTGGCTCTGAGGTCCTTGAGAAAGACATCCCTGGGCTGTAAAACTGGCAAGAGGCTTTTGAAAAAGATTTACATCTCAAAGGAGCAGAGGAAGGATTTACAATTATAAGTTTTCTAAAGCAAATGTTCCAAGAAAAAGGAGGTCTGATATCTAGAGTGAGGAAGAAAATGGTCTGAAGTTTAGTCAGCGGAGAGGAACATTAAAGCTCTCTCAGCCAGTGATCTGAGTCAAATATCTTCCTCCTCTGCACGCCCACCCCACGCATATTTGAGAATTCATAGCAGGTAAAAAAGCAACCAACAAAGAAAAATGTTTTTAAACTCCACACTTATTCTTTGCTTCATTGAGAATCATTTTCCCCCGTCTAAAATGAGATTTCTCTAGATCTGTAGATTGCAAACCACACCTCCTGAGACACTGGGGTGGGGTTTTCAGGAGCCAGGAGAAGCCAAAGGTTAGTGGGAAAGTTGCATGATGGGCAGTGAAGTTTACAGGGCCCTCGTTTCTCTCCAAGGAGGCCGGATCTGTTCATCAGTTTTACAAAATGGAATTCTGCCTTAAGGCTTCATTTGAGAAATAAAAACAAGGAGGGGGATTTTCTTCCAAGATAAAGTGTGATAACACTAGACAAGATAATATTTCATATGCCTTATAGGTGTAACCCACTATGCTTCTCTAGATCACAGATTTCAGAACATCCAGTGATCAAAAAGATATCAAAGGACTAATAAGAACAATTAGCATTTTTTTCTCCTTTATGGAAAATGCTCTGTGTGTGTACATGGGTACTGTGGTCACAAACAGCCCATGAAGTCATGACCCATTTCCAATCATATATGTAATAGGAAAGCACTAATTATGTAATACCTACCCAGTACCCCTGGCTCTACACACACAAATGCACATGCCCATATACACTAGGGTATGCCGACTATTAATCTAAAAATAAGGCACAGATCCACAGGAAATGCCTTCTGTCTACATGGTATTTTTTTTTTTTTTTTTTTTTTTTGCGGTACGCGGGCCTCTCACTGTTGTGGCCTCTCCCGTTGCAGAGCACAGGCTCCGGACACACAGGCTCAGCGGCCATGGCTCACGGGCCTAGCCGCTCCGCAGCATGTGGGATCTTCCCAGACCGGGGCACGAACCCGTGTCCCCTGCATGGGCAGGCGGACTCTCAACCACTGCGCCACCAGGGAAGCCCTACATGGTATTTTAAATGCAGTTTTTTCAATACATTAAATGCAACATAACATTCTGTCTAGTGGATGCAGCTGATGAGTGATATAAAAACACGGTCTTGCCAGAGTCAGATAAACCAAAACTCTGAATATAAAATATGAAGAAAGATGGTACAATTCATGAAGTCTTAAAATTTAATTCATTTATACTCCAAAGTTTTATTTGTTGTGGCTTTTCTGTAATGTATACTAACTCTCTAAAATAATTAACTTAGTTTATCTCAGCATCTCCTCTTCCTTTCAACGTTTCTCAAAACTAACATTCTGTGGAACATACACTGTGATGAGTGCACTAGGTATTTTTTCATAAGATTCTGTAAGTTCCTAATTTTCTAATCACCTAATTGTCAGATTTGATTCAGAAATATTTTCTCATAAGAAACAAGCATATAGTTGGTCAAAGCGCTAGAGCAGGCCACCAATGCCCATATTTGAGCTTGTTGTACTCAGGACACATTTCCTAGGGAAGTGAAAAAAAATCCAATTATTGTGACTCTTTCGTAGTCTGAGGCAAGCACTTCAGTTTGTGGGAAGTGAAACAGATTAAGTTACAGAAGACAGACCAATACGAGGTAGGGAGATGAGCTGAACTGCAGGAGTCTGTAAAGATGCAGTGCCCCTGGGGGTGAGAGCTTGACCTTGGCCCCCTCCTGGTTACCTTCTTCACTCTCTGTCACAGCCTGTGAGGATGTCTGCCTCATGCACTTTTCCTGGCCCACAACTACTGCTTTAAAACAGACATACTTCCTCCACCACCCCATTATGGAAGAGAACAATTTCATGTCTTTACCTTACTTGTAGCTAGTTGTTACCTAAAACTTTGCATTTGTATAGTGCTCTAAAATGTAGAGACTGTGATGCAGACCATCCCCTTCCCAGAGAGGAGAAATAGTTTTCAGCAAGGAGATAATTTACATAATTTAAAAGGAGATAATAATAAAGTTTTTATAAATTAATTGTATGCTGATAAACTCACCATAGAGGAGGAAAAAAAAAAACCCTCTGATTTATACCATTTGATGACCTCCATGCTGTAAATATTCCCACTCTGGATAATTTTATCAATGTGATGTCACTGAATGCAGAACTGGGAAGGTATGTGCTACAAGCCCAAACTAACACTCTACCGGTTTTAGTGATATGAAAAAGACAGAAATCCACGTATATTTATCTTTTCCCATACAATTCAGTACCGTATTTCTTCAAGAATAAAAGTGGTTAGCACATGGGATTTTAATCTTTGGACTTTAATCACTCCCTTAGAATTTGATAACAGAGAGATAAAATCTCTCTGTTCAAGATATGAGATATTTTTATGTTGTTGGTTTTTTATTATAGAAATGTATTTAATACTTTGATAATGTTGGCAATATGGCTGGATATGGTTTGGAAAAAGAATCATGAGTGAAATTTCAGCCTGAAGGTAGTTCAGCCTTAGAATTAATATTCCTTTTGTGTACTTAATGTACTCTCCTGACCCATTTCAGAGCCTCCATGAGCAAAATCTAATCAACCTCCCATTATCTTAGGAAAATTGGTTTTGATGGATCTGCCTCAGGAAAGATAGAAGCAAGACTGTTTTGACCCACCACCAACCATCCATCCATGAGGGACAAAGTCATCTTCTGGAAGATATTGGATCAATAGTTCCACTCAAATGGTTTAAGGCTAAGACACAATGCTGCTGGGGAATGTTTTCTCAGTGGGCTTCATCCCCCTGGTTTCAGGTCTTCAAGTTGAGGCACCACCACTAAGGGAACAGTACTACCCATTCGAGTCACAACTCTGTTCTCTTGAGGGCGACCTCACTTCCCCCCTCAGAAGAGTCTGTGATTTACTGGATGGCTGTGCTCAGCTCAACCCCTTCTCTCTGGCTGCACAAAGGGTGCATGCAGCTCCCGTTTGCTCTTAGGTGACCTGGTGAGTGTCTTGGAGCTGGGTCTGCCCTCTGTACCAGCCTCCAGTCTGGGTGCCCCATTAGACTCAAAGGAGACTGAACAAGCTCTTTTAGTTGCTTTCCAAAGCCCTCTCTTTCAATGCAGCTTTTTAAATTTTAAACATGAAAAGCTGATCCCCATCCTGGAACTCTCTCTCAGTGACTCTGAACTGCAGTTGGCAAGAAAGAGATATAATTGATACCTTAACACCCAAACAGTCGAGTTTTTCATTTCCCTTCTCTTACGAGATTAAGTCTCTATTATTCACTTACTTTTGCTTCAGTGGATTTTCTGGTGGAAGGAAAGACAATACCTTGGGTTAATTCTTCAATGTTTAACCTGCTAATCTTGTCACAGAATTTAAAAACTCATGGAACTGAATACTCATAGCATTGAATAAGAGCTGGCTGAGCTGTGTCTGTATACTACTTGTACTTTTAAAAACCTTACTCTATTAACTGCATGACTCAAATTGTGATTCAGAAATGGTTTCATTGTAATCAGTCTAGATGTTCCTGTTAAAAATTCTTTTTTTTCTAGTTGAGAGCCAGGGATAATGACTTTTACTCAACAGTGCTAGGTGATCTTTGTGTAACACCTGTGTTTATAGAAAAAAGAAAAAAAAAAAGAGAGACCCTAAAATAACAGCATAATAAAAAAAAAATAGGAGGGAATCTTTCCATAATGTATACATGTATCAAATCATTACATTGTACCCTTTAAATAGTTTATAATTTTACTTATCAGTAATATCTCAATAAAGCTGAAAAAAAGTATAAGAAACAAGATGTGGCCTGAGAATTAATGATGAAATGGCAAAGGCAAAAGAGGAATTTCATGAGAATTTTTAAGGACAGTCAAAGGTCCAGGTCTGGAGAAACAGCTTGGCAAAACTGACATCCATCTCCTACCTTCCTGTCCTCTGGGCCAGTGTTCTCAACATTAACCTGCATCTGAATCACATGGATGCCTTGTGAAAACTCACACTGCTGGCCGAAACCCCCAATTTATTGGATGTTGTCTGAGAATCTGCATTTCTAAGAAGCTTCCAGATGATATGTATGTGTTGGTTAGGGGTGCACAGTCTCAGAAACGCGTCTCTAATACTACCACACAAATCCTAGTTTTTATTGGTCCAAGGGCATGAGAATTAGGAACATATGGCTTTAGAGGAGGAAGTGATAAGGAGAAAGGAATTTCAGTTAGCAGCCACTGGGCCATCTAGCTGGAATGCTTTCTTTCTATTCACACACTCATCAAATACGCTTCAAACACTGTGCTACAAAACTAGCAACAAGCATGGTTTCGGTGTCTTTATGGGCCAAAACCCCCGTGTTTTTCAGAGTGCTTTCATACTCCTCAACCCATTTCATTCTCCAAGAACACTGTGAGGTTAAGAAACAAGTTATAATTATTCTCATTTTGCAAATTAAAAAAAAAAAGACTAAACTAAAGATAAATCCATCTATGGTTTTCCAAGCTCAGAGTTCCAGAGATGGAACCATTACCTAGGTTTTCTCACTGCTAATTTAGTGCTCTTTTTACTACATCACTATGGCTTTAAAATAAGACAAGTATCAGATATCAGGGGCTGCTCAATGAGTCCCTGTAAATAAAAGTAATGAGCCCTGGCAGCAGGGCTGAGATGAGGGTGAGGGAAGTGAGACACTCATCGCATACACAAAATCTTTGGGGGCTCCAGAAAACAAAGTAATCAAGAAAATAATGATTGAATGTAATATATATATATATATATTTTATTTTTTTGCAGTACACGGGCCTCTCACTGTTGTGGCCTCTCCTGTTGCGGAGCACAGGATCCGGACGCGCAGGCTCAGCGGCCATGGCTCACGGGCCCAGCCGCTCCGCGACATGTGGGATCTTCCCGGACCGGGGCATGAACCTGTGTCCCCTGTATCGGCAGGCAGACTCTCAACCACTGCGCCACCAGGGCAGCCCTAAGCTGAAGTCTTTAAGAGCAGGCATGTGATCCCTTAGCTATCTCTTCTGACCCACATACTCCAGAGAGTGCAGCTACAATATTGTTGGGTCTCCATGACCCTGGGTTCCTGAGGGTCAATGTAGAACTGATCCCCTGAGCCAACCTGCAATGAAAGTGTGACATGAACTAGAAAAAACTAAGTGATTTCAAGCTACCTGGGTTTCAGCATTAGTTTTCTACCACAGCATTTTCCGGGCTAACCTTACTAAAACAATGGTCAGGTTGCAGTCATACAGTAAATTGCATTGGATCGGAATTATCTAGTGATATTTATGATTAGACTGAAAGTACATCTTAAGGCTCTTACCAAGTTCGGAGTTTGTAGAAATAAGGTCTTGGGAAAGCAGATAACAATTCTCAGATGACAAAGGGGAATTTTCATCTGCTATATCAGATTGGATGCCACTCTGGTTGTGTGCTTCCCTCTGCCACCTACTACAAAAAAGATAAAGCATCCCCCTTTAGTATACTCAAAACATGATAAAAAGAACTCATGTCATTGTGTTGTTCTATATAAGAGTGAATACAATAAAAATATATATAATTTCCCCTGGTGCCAAAGGGGAAGGAGACTTCCCAACCCTCCATTTTCTTAGAGAATTTTCTTCAGAAAATTTGTAATTGAAAATTATTTCTCTGTCCCTTGGGGAGGCATGTAACCCTTTTCAAAAAGTTAAATAAGCCTCTTGCCTGTTCTGTAGTCTAAGCATGTATTTTTTTTTTCTTAAGGGCCTTGGAGCTGTCTATTTAAAATGTAAACGACGAGGAAAACAGCATCTCATTCTGCCTGTCTCCACAGGAGTTTAACCCAGGCACCAGTGCTCCAAGTTGGAACAGCCAGCCTTCCATAGAGATAGGAGATGTTTTATTTTTCTTCTGCATAAAGGCAATTAAGTAACAAGTAGCCACTCGATTGCCACGTGAATCTTGGATGAGCTCTATGTACCAAACAGTGCTGTCAATTCACCATACTTGATGACGATACAATTTATCTTAAGAACATGTATGGAGGGCCTCCCTGGTGGCGCAGTGGTTGAGAGTCCGCCTGCCGATGCAGGGGATACGGGTTCGTGCCCCGGTCTGGGAGGATCCCATATGCCGCGGAGCGGCTGGGCCCGTGAGCCATGGCCGCTGGGCCTGCGCATCTGGAGCCTGTGCTCCGCAACGGGAGAGGCCACAACAGTGAGAGGCCCGCGTACTACAAAAAAAAAAAAAAAAAAAAAAAAGAACATGTATGGAATGGGTTATACCTGTCTGGCTATCAAAAAGGATGAAATTTCTTTCTGTCTTTGCAATCCCGTTATTGGATTTCTTGTCATGTGTGTCACAGTTTGGTTTAATGGTTATTCAATAATAAAACTATTTGACCCTTTTTTATCTTTGTGGAGAAGATATACTGGGCTGGCAGGAGAGCTTCTTCTATTTATTTTCCCCAACACAACATAAATCACAATAGGGAAAAAATGGCTCCTGATCAATTATTCTAAAATTAATCATTGTTTTGTATATCCTCTGACTTTTAACTGTCATACCCAGCAACCCCATAAATCAAGCAATCACATTTAATCATGCCCGGCTGACTGGTGCACCTAGATACCTTGAGAGGGTTCTCAGAATATTTGATTAGCCTCGATTTGCATAGTCAATGAGTACTTCAATGAGATGATTTTTACACTTGTAATAGATAATTAATGTCAACCTATGTTATATTTTTCCAGATGAAAATTTTCTGTGCTTATGTTTCAGAGTATAGATATCTAGGACTTCAGCATCCAGTCTGCACTGGGACTGTACATGAATTGGGAGAGTCCCGCAATAGTGCCAAAGGGGGAGAATAATCTTAGGATTATCTGTGAGCGTTTGTCTCGCTTCCTTGTGAAGGCACAGAGGCCATCTATTGAGACTTAAATTGTCAAAAAGTATGTAGAGGCCCAACGCTCAATCCATTTTGATGACCTTCTATTTATTGGTGAAGGAGGGATCCCCAACCCCAAATTATATGAGGTAGCTGAACATATAACAGGCTACACTGGACAGATGGGATTGGTGACGGCTTATTAATCACTTACAGTCACAGCCCAGGCAAGGAGGACACCACCTGCCATCAGGGCCACCTGGGGGCTGCACTTAGGAGCAGAGGGAACCAGCAGGGGTCACAGGAGTTAGGCTTTTTTGTAACAAGAGGTTTTATCCTCAGGAGGATTAAATTGATTTGCTTAGTAATTTTGTGGGCAAAATTATTCTGATTTTGAAGCCATTTTCAAATGTAATAATCACCAAAAAGTCATTGTTAGACCAAGAGAAACTTTTGTTCAAATACAAAATTTATTGTAAAATGTATGTAAGTTTGAAAAATACATATACAGTAGTAATGCAGCTTTTATTGTAATTTAGAATTAATGTAACTGTGATGTTTTTTCATTCAAATTTTTTAGGAACTTTATAGAATAAGAGTTAAGTAAATATATGTTGGGCTCCATGAAACAAAATTTTGCTAAGATTCCACTAAAAAATAAGAGAACACATTAAATAGTTTATCTATTTGATAGAGATTTTCTTCTCTGTATAAGTAATCATGGGATCACGTGTCCTATAACACACAAAATATAATTAAGCTAACCAAGCAAACTCCTATTTAGAAAGCAGTATGTCAGATTTATAGCAAAATCTTAAGCTCAATTAGAGGAAGAATTAGATTCTTTTTTTCTGACAATTAAAAAACATTGCTTGGATGATTAACAAAAAAAAAAAAGGAAGAGTGAATATGAAACCATAAAAGGAAATTGTGTTATATAAAATGAGTAAAGATCTTGGCCATAGCAGCCAGATTCTAGCATGATGATGTATTCATTCTGGCAAATCATAGCATCATTTGGTTGCATATGTTAGGTTTAGAGTCTCCTGGTTTATGTTTTCAAGAGCTAGAAAAGGATTCGGAATTGAAACAAATTGAATTAGGAAATCTGGTGTAACTGGTATTTTATAAGAATAACAATAAACTTAAGCAAAATATAAGAAAATATATTAACATGAATAAGATGATAAAATATTAGCCATTGTAGATAAATATATGAATTAAATGTAAATAAGAATTAGGTAAAACCAAATCAAATTTAATATAGGAAATGCAACGGTATACCTTGGATAGTTTTCCTCTAATTCAGAAGGTCATTTTACTTCGTACACATCCGGCTTGTGAGAATCCTGGGGGTGACAATTGGAGAAAGCCCAATTCCCGTGTTCTAATCAATGTTAACAGTCAGTGGGTAACAAACCACACAGGCAGGGCAGTTCCAAGTCCCTCTGATGTGGGATGTGGATTCTGGGAGTATCTTTCACTAAAAACAAAAAAGACAAAGAAAACCGAATTAGAAGAGGGAAATACATTTAATTTTGTGCAAAAAGACCAATTTAAAAATTTCTCACAGGGCTTCCCTGGTGGCACAGTGGTTAAGAATCCGCCTGCCAATGCAGGGGACATGGGTTCAAGCCTTGGTCCGGGAAGATCCCACATGCCACAGAGCAACGTGAGCTACAACTACCAAGCCTGCACTCTAGAGCCCATGAGCCACAACTACTGAAGCCCGCACGCCTAGAGCCCATGCTCCGCAACAAGAGAAGCCACCGCAATGAGAAGCCCGCACACCACAACCAAGAGTAGCCCCCAGTTGCCGCAACTAGAGAAAGCCCGCACACAGCAACAAAGACCCAACACAGCCAAAAATAAAATAAATATAATAAATAAAGTAAAAAAAAATTATCACATATATAATCAATCTCTTAAAAAGACTCAGAAACTAACAAAGAAGAGACTGTTCAAAAGTCATTCATTATAGCACAAAACTTTTTCTAACTCGCTACCAATGTCAGCATCTGATCATTTTTAGAAATCAAGGTACTGGATCCTAACATACTTTTTTACCTGCACAATTTTACCCAGGATCCTTTGTAATTTGAAATAGCGTAAAGAAATTGCTATCATCATTGGCAACTCACCATTTTAAATTAGAAAACACTTATCACCACAGCAGATTTGTTATAATAATATATGCAAAGACGTGACATTTTAAAATACAGTTGACCATGAGAATACTGATTGCAAATCCACCTCTTATCTGACGGTATTATTTAGCTAGATCTTCTGCTTAGCTTGTACATAGCTTGAACAGATACACACACACACATTATGTACACATATATGAAACTACATATACATATAGAAATATGTGATTCCATATGCATATATATTCCAAATGATTATATATAATATGCATGTATATTTCAAATACTATATATACATTCGGAATATATATACACACATATATATATAAACTTCATGTAAGAGCTGAAAAGAAACTGTGGCCTCTTAAATTCCCTCACTGTTCTCACTTGGTAAATAGGCTCCAGCCCCCAGGGATTGTTTCTCAGACAACACCTTCATCTGAGTTGTCAACAGCCTAATTGTAACTTATTCTTACTATGTAATTACCTGGTAGGTTATTTTTCCCTTCCAGGCAGTAACTGCTTGAAATGAAAGAATGTTTCTTTCATCACACATTTTATATGAGCAGCAAAGGACTAGGTACATAGGAACAGAACACAAATTTTAATTGATAGGAAGAAAGGAGGGAGAGAGGGAAGACAGGAAAGACAGAAGTCAGACAGAGGCTTTATGTGATCTGTCTCTACCACTGAGGGCCCACCAGATATAAATCTCCACCGGTCCCTGGACCAGGATTCAATTAAACCTGGAAGAAGAGCAATCAAACAATACTCTGCGGTATTTCCAATAATTTCAGAGTTTTGTTCAGTCCCTCATGACACAGGGAAAGGGGGAAAAACACATAATATCGGGAGCAATAAGTTCCTTCATTGATTAAAAAGAGAATCTAAGTTATTTGGGAAAAAGGAATCTTTCCGTAAGGATGCATCCTTACTCTATAATCTACGTCTTCCTATTCCACACACCAATCTTCCAAATTCCCATCTCTCTTTATTTATATCTCCCCCCCTCATTGTGACTTGAGGTTTGGAGAATTGATGGTGTAAATATGTAATAGAAACTCCAAAACTAAATCTCAGCCAAGTTTTCTAGTTCCCTATGAGGGAAAAAAAACATCCTCTCTGAATGTGTTAATACCCGCCTTGCTCAGAGAAATCACTTATCTTCCTATTAAAAACAAACAACAACAGCAACGAAAAAGAAAATAGGCTTGCAGGCACTAAACCCAGGCGGCAATGTGGGTCAGTGTCTGCAGTGTGTGCGTAGGAGAGGAGTGTGACTAAACTACAGGGAAACGGTGGATTAGACTCGGGAACAACAGACATTCAGTCATTACAGCTGCCAGCGTGAGGCTGCCGTCTGACAAGAGGGATTTCTGTCAACCTGGGAGTGTGGTCTTGCGCCTCATCCAGCAGCCACAGCAGCAAAGGGCTGAAGTAAAAACTCCTAGGTCCTTGTTTGAGGTGACTATTCCTCCAGGGTGAATGATTAGAACACTGGAAGAGTGATTACGGAACAGTGGGCCTCTGTGTTTTGCCTGTTGTATAAAAGCTGGTGCAAATTGGTTTTCTTTGCATTTAATTAAACCGTTTGATATACTGCGACCAGTGTAGTTACAAGGTGAGTTCACCTGCTTGATTCATTCAGTTTCTCACCAAATATTGACTGATTACATGCACAGGAAATTTTGCTGGTGACTCTAAGGGATAGGTAAGTGAAGCAAATATATAAACTGTATTGTCTTCAAGCTCTGGGGATATAATTTATAAACATAAAACGTATAATATATTTCTGAATAATATATACAGAGAGAGAAACAAATTATATTACTAACTAGATCTGTATACTATAATGAGTCCAGATTAAGGCACAGGGGATTTCCAAAGAGGATTTTGTAGTTTCCAGTTTAGAAATATGAATTAAAGTTCATGTTAAATGTGGAATTTTAGTTAGAGAGAAGAAAGGGTTTACATTACAGTTTGAGGGAAAAAAGATACTTTAGACAAAAAGAATAGCAGGAGGAAAAGCACACAGAAAAATTTCACTTTCGATTCAAAATGGCTTAAGGCTCCGTGTGACTAGCATCTGTGCTACAGATGGCAAATGATGAGAAAACCATTTAAATAGGCTGTTGGCTTCAGAGCATGGAGGAATGACTAACATATATGGGCACCGTTCTATAGGCAATGGGGTAACATTAAATATTTGCGAAAATGAGAGGCATGTAATAAGTGGTGGTCTTCAGAAAATTGATCTAGCAGCCAGCTCTGGGGAAGAATACTCAGAACAGGGAGAGATGACAGGTAGAGAAAACAGTTGGGAGGGTGCTGTAGCTTCCCAGATCTTCTAGAAGGAAGGAAGGAGAGTAGTTAGTAGATGAATGGGAGATATTTTGGATAGAGAACAAATGATATCTTACAAGTGAACAGAGGTGCAGCTGAAAGAGAAAACTGTCGAAAGAATGACTAATAAGCAACTAAACTTCTGTCCAAATGTTGCTTTTTTTTTTAGAAGCAACAGACTCTGTCAAAAGAAGTGTGATGTTCCTGAGACATAAAAAAGTGCCATTATGCCACTGAGAAACTTGATATAAGAGTTATATATTTTTTTTGAAAAATTAATCATTGCTTTTGAACAAGGAATTAAGAACCTTACATGACCTTGTCCTTGTGCCTGAGAAATCAGGGAAGCTGAAGAACGTCATTGAATCAGGGATTCAGAGAAGTTTATGCCAACGGGGCCCCTGCAGGCCCACTACCCTGTTCCAATTGGGCTGAATCTACTCAGTAAACATTCATATACCTTATTTCCCAGAGGTTATACCCATGTGCTGTGGGTTGCACTTTTGTCCCCCACCAAAAGATAAGTTCAAGTCTAATCTCTGGTACCTGTGAATGTGATCTTATTTGAAAATAAGGTCTTTGCAGATGTATTTAAACTAAAATGAAATTATATTGGATTAGGAGCCACCCTAAGAGAGGCATGGAACTGATTCTTGTCAAAGCTCCCAGAAGGGACCAAACCTGCTGATGCCTTGACGTTGGACTGCTAGCCTCCCGCACTGAGAGAATACATTTCTTTTGGTTTAAGCCACCCAGTTTGTGGTAATTTGTTAAGGCAACCCCGGAAAACTAATCGACTAGTATATGAATTCTAAAGTTAAAGGACAAAAGAAAAAGAACCATTTCAAATTCCATGGGGAGAAGAATGGTATCTTCTTGTTTATTGCTATTCTTGATGCCTGTCACACTGTATGTAATTAATGAAAATATTTAGGGAGAAGAATATATGTTTTGTATATTCCTTCTCTGGGATACCAAAACTTCCTCAAACAGCTGAAATATGTAAACATGCTGAGGATTAGATAGCAAAATATATACAATAATGCTAATGATTATTTTGTAAGATAGTTAATATGTTGAGTCAGAGGAAGCATCTTGGGAGAAATGAATCTTCAACTTTGTATTGAAGAAATTTCATTTATTCATTTTTTCCTACATATTATTTATTATTTGTCCTCTGTGTGTAATATCATGCTAAATTTAGCTGGAGAGGAGGTAGGGAAGAATCAGCATGAAATAAAAAGTGGAAAGGGAACAAATAATATGGGTAATGGGAGCAAGGAAAAGCCCAACACAATGACAGTAGAGTTCCTGATGGGAAGCTTTGTGAAACAAGTTGATATTGGCCTTGAGTATGAATCAGAAGCAAAAAAATGAGAAGGGCATTTTAGCAAATGTATTTATATTTGTGTTCTCTGTTTCCAAAATTTTGCAGTAGAGAATATGAAGTGATGAGTACTAACAACATTGAACAAAAGGAATCTCAGGAATTTGTCCTTAGAAATACAGGTGAAAGAGAAAACACAAACATAATTCTGAGAGAATAGCGCCATTGGTAATGCTAAAGATTATCACTGGGAAAGTTGGGAAGGTTATTAATTTATGGTGGTGCTGAAGGAAGGTGCAGGTGCTAAATTTAGCTTTACACAGTCAGGTTTGTGTCCTAATAAGTTAGAGATGTAAAAGAGTCCATGTTACTTTCCTGTGTTTGCTGTAAAAATATTACCACAAACATAGTGTCTTAAAACAGTGCAAATGAAATCAACTATACTCCAATAAAATTTAAATTAAAAAAAACAATGCAGGGCTTCCCTGGTGGCGCAGTGGTTGGGAGTCTGCCTGCCGATGCAGGGGACACGGGTTCGTACCCCGGTCTGGGAGGATTCCGCATGCTGCAGAGCGGCTAGGCCCGTGAGCCATGGCCGCTGGGCCTGCACGTCTGGAGCCTGTGTTCCGCGACGGGAGAGGCCGTGGCGGTGAGAGGCCCACGTACCATTAAAAAAAAAAAAAAAAAAACAATGCAAATGAAATCAACTATACTCCAATAAAATTTAAATTAAAAAAATGCAAATGAAATCAACTATATTCCAATAAAATTTCAATTAAAATAAACAATGCAAATGAAATCAACTATACTCCAATAAAATTTAAATTAAAAAACCAATGCAAATTAAATCAACCATACTCCAATAAAATTTAAATTAAAAAAATGCAAATGAAATCAACTATACTCCAATAAAATTTAAATTAAAAAACCAATGCAAATTAAATCAACCATACTCCAATAAAATTTAAATTAAAAAAAATGCAAATGAAATCAACTATACTCCAATAAAATTTAAATTTAAAAAATACAAATGAAATCAACTATATTCCAATAAAATTTAATTAAAAAACAATGCAAATGAAATCAGCTATACTCCAATAAAATTTAAATGAAAAAAAAACAATGCAAATGAAATCAACTATACTCCAAAAAAATTTAAATAAAAAAAACCAATGCAAATGTATTCTTTTACAGATCTGTAGAGCAGAAGTCTTAAATATCCTATGGGGCTAAAGTCAGTCTTATGAAGCTAGTCAGCAGGGCTGGTTCCTCCTGGAGGTCTCTATGGGAGAAAGCTGTTCAAGTCTCTTTCAGCTTCTAGAGGCCACCTCCATTCCTTAGCTTGTGGCCCCTTCCTTGCATCACTCTGAACTTTTACTCCTGTTATCATGTCACATTTTCAACTACTGACTGACTGACTTTTTTGCTCTTATAAGGAGACTTGTGATTATATTTAGTGTACCTGATAAACCAGATTAATCTCATGATCTCAAGATCTTTGACTTAACCACATTTGCAAAGTCCCTTTTACCATGTAAGGTAACACATTCACAGTTTCTAAGGATTAGGATGTGAGCATCTGTGGGGTTATTATTCAGCCTACCACAGAGCCCAATAGACAGCTCTGGAAAGAGAGAGAAAATGCCAAGCAAAAGATATTTGCTGATACAGATGAAAACAACATGTAGCCTCACAAAATCTAGAAAAAGTTAGTTTCCACCCTGTAGAAGAAAATACAGAAAAATGTCCATGCCCTGCTTGCCATTAAGTAGCAAAATATATTTAAATTCCATTTAGACCACTTACTAGTTAGTGTTACCTGTAGGAAGTCACTGGCATAGATATCAGATTCCAAAGCTAGAATTCTTAACTCTTATTTCCAACCACCTCTCTGATATAACTGACAAGTATTTCTTTAACTATGACAAACTGAAATGCATCATGTAGTGCACAAGTATATGATCCTAATCTGAATGTTCACAAAGGTACAACTTTAATAAAATTAGATTTAAATAATCACCAATGGATGGGCACTCATTCCCTGAAGAAGCACGGGGGAGGACTAATTTCGTATTGCTCTGGTCCTCATCCCCAAGCCCTGTCATAATTACCAGCATTCATCAAGGTGGGAACTGGGGAGGTTGTCTCTCACATCCCTCCCTTAGTCACTTCTGATACCTACTCTAATACCAAGTCCTATAAAATTTAATTCCTAATTATTCCTAGAATTAATCTGCATTCATCCAAGTAAACTACCACTATTCTAGTCAAGTTACCATTATCTCACCACTAGACAGTGGAAAACGCTCACACATTCATTCTAGCTCAGTGAGGCTGAGCTTCTGCAAATTCAAGTCCTATCAAGTAACTCCCGACTTAATTGCTTCCTTTGCTCTTAAAGACCCAAATACTGAACACGTTCTACCAGGCCCTCAAGGACCTGGCCCCAGACTGCATGATCTTCAAAACTGTCCTCACTCTCTGCTCTAACCACAGAAAGGCATTTCCAAGCCCTTGACCTTCTGGCCTCCACTTCCTCTTTTGAAATAACTTTCCCTCCTCTTTCTCTGGTTAATTTTTCTTCCTTTAGAATTTAGATCAATTATTGTTCCTCAGGGACATCTCTCCTCTAGCCCCTAACCTCCACGGAGTAGGTTACACAGCCTCAAAGTTCCATACATCTCAGTCATAGTGTTATTGATGACTGCACTTAAATAATCTATTGTGTAATTAATGGTTTAATTAATTACACAAATATTAGGCTTTAAGCTTTGTAACCACAAAAACTATTGTTATTGGATTTTGGAATTTTGTCTCCAGGACTTCAGACATATTTGATGATTAGTAAATACTCCTGAAAGACTGAATAGCTCAAAGGATAATTATAACTTTTCTAAGTAGAGAGATACATAAGTAAATGTTTCTACTCAGAATTGCCATTTGAAACTTAAGTGTGAAAAATCAAATAATTCTAGTTAAAAGTAACAAAAGGAGAAATGCTGCTCATTGACAGAGATACCCTACAATGGGGAAAGCGTGGTCTGAAGAATATGGTGGGAGGAGAAATGACAGGGAGCACAGATTTCACTCAGGACGTCAATGTACAAAGGCATGACTTAGAACCCTCTAGCTTAAAGAGTCTCTGTTCCATGGATTTCTTTCCTTAGCCAATAATTTATTAGCACAGCTGATTCTAATGGAATCCAAAAGGATGCAAAATTTAAAAAATGAAATTTGTTGCATAATCTTTCATTTAAGGTGAGGGAATTGAGAACCCAAAAAATGACATAATTTGATGAAGGAAAGTAGCCAGTTATGTGGCAGAGGTGGGATCAGATACAGCTTAAATGCAGAGTTAACACCTCTTTGAAATCTTTGAGCAACCTGTAAGACTTGACTGAATTGTAAAATTAATGGTTTATAAACCTCCTATTGAGTTAAATGAAACATCCACTAGCACATTTAAAACAGTTATTCCCTGATCTCTTCTGAGCTTATTAGTCACCAAAGGAACAACTGAATGCATTTCTAATCAACTACAAATTCAAATGTGAAATGATCATTTGGTCCATTAAAAAAAAAAAAAAGAAAGTAGTGAGCTTTCCAAATGTATTGCTATTGTTAGATTCCAGGGAGGAAGACACTTGCAAGACTTGCTGCTGTGTCCTTTGCTTATATTTTTAATGGTTATATTTAAATGCATAAAATCAAATATGTTGAAATGTTTCAAAGAGTTCTACCTTTGGAAGAAATAACAGCTTCCCTAAACCTTAGCAGGGTAGATTGTTGGGAAAATAACAAACTTTATTTTTCTAAATTACTTTTTTTCTAATATATTTCCAGAGGCACAGTTTGGAATGAGTATTGCAAAGTAAGTCAGTTGTTATACTCATTCTGCAATGCATGTAGAGAAGTGTTTAAAGACACTTGTAATAAAGATGTTTCTAAGAGTGCTACTTGCTTACTGCATTGAGAACAGTGTCACATCAGTCAATGGAGTTATACCCTTTCTGTAATACATGCAGAGAAGTACAGAAGAGAACTTGTAATAAAGATGTTTCTAAGAATGATAAAAAAGTCAATGTTAGTGATTGTTTTTGAGGCTGCCTACTGTTATCTACAATAAAAAATCACTGAAAAAGGAAAAAAGAAAAGAAAAGAAGGAAGGAAAGAAGGAAGGAAGGATATGTCTACTAGTATTAAAAGCTGTAATTAACGTAAGTTATAAAGCATTTAAAGTATCTAAAGAAAAATAATGGTGATCCTGTATTAAAATTTATAGCCTTACATAAAAGCTTTAATTTTATAATTTGAACTCTAATCTCAAATTGTGATCACAGATTTTTATGATAATAATTATAACAATCACTATTATTCCCTTTCATAATTTTTAAACAAAAATATTAACTTAAATAATTTTACAGTGAATGAATTCTAGTATTTTTTATTTTTGTTTCTAAGATAACATAGAAATCAAAAATTAAAATTAAAGTTAAAAGTAATTTAGGAGAGAAGTAAAAATATTAAATTGGTAAAGTGAAGAAAATCATTTTGTATACCTAATATTAAATTTGTAATGAAGAGACGAAAGTTGGATAGTTGACATGTGAAGTGGCTATTTTTTGTACAAACTCACATACATATTATACCTATTATATATGCATTATATTATATATATTATTCAATATATATTGAATAATATACTTGCAACTTAAGTTTTAAAACCAGCACATTTTGATGTGAAAATGTGCACATCAAAGTTGATAACATATACACCATGGTAAGTCAAAAAAAGTTCTGTTAAACTGAGACGATTCATCCCTAGAGGAGGAAGCTGCAATTCAACAGTGATTAAAAAGAACACATCATATGCATCAGATAGTCATTCAATACAATATTTGTTTTCAAAAGACAGACACTCCTGTAAAACTGTCAAATGAAGCAAGCAGGCTTGAGAGGGCTGTGATCTTCAGCTGTGTATTTTTATAATTACTAAACAGCAAGGTCTGTGCTGAATAAAATGAATGCAGGTGCTAAAAGTGGGCTTGCTTTTAGATTTTTAGAATCACAGATCTAGTTCCATCATACTAAATTTCATCCTTAAGTAAGGCTGGCCTTAGCAATCTCTCTCTCAGAGAGAGAGAGACAGACAGAGACAGAGAGAGGGAGAGAGAGTAGGTTTGCAGGGTTTGAAGTGTTACCCAACTACAAAGGATGGAAGTTTTTCTAGACTGGAAGATAAAAATCCATAATGATAATGAATTATTAAGAGACAAGTAGCTTCCTGTCTTGCCCCTAGGTTCTTCAGAACCATTTTTTTTTTTTAGATTCCATATATATGTGTTAGCATATGGTATTTGTTTTTCTCTTTCTGACTTACTTCACTCTGTATGACAGACTCTAGGTCCATCCACCTCACTACAAATAACTCAATTTCATTTCTTTTTATGGCTGAGTAATATTGCATTGTATATATGTGCCACATCTTCTTTATCCATTCATCTGTTGATGGACACTTAGGTTGCTTCCATGTCCTGGCTATTGTAAGTAGTGCTGCAAAGAGGGGTGGGATAGGGAGGGTAGGAGGGAGACGCAAGAGGGAGGGGATATGGGGATATATGTATACATATAGCTGGTTCACTTTGTTATGCAGCAGAAACTAACACAACAATGTAAAGCAATTATACTCCAATAAAGATGTTAAAAAAAAGAGAGACAAGTAGCTTTCACTTTGTTGAACTTTTCTATATCATTAAGATCTTAGATCTATGCCTGTCATAGCACATAATATTTTTGTAATTTTTGCTTTGTTTACCTCTCCCATTACTCTATGGGTCCTTCACGAGCAGTAAATTTTCACCTCCCAGAGCTAAAGACAAAGCCTGGCATATGTTAAATGGCCTAAAATGTGTATTAAATTAAATTGAATTAAATTAAGTTAAATTAATTTGAGTTGAATTAGAAGTACCAGTAATTTTAAGATGTTATGTTAATATAAAAACTTCATGAAGGTCTAGGTCTAGGGACAGGCAATAGGTATAAAAAGCAGTTCGGTATTGGAACTGGTGTACAAATTGGGACAATGTGTGGGAGATGCTCTGTGGGTTGGGGAGGGCTTGTATCAGGAACATGAAAGAAGCAAAGACGAAGCTTAAATTGAACTAGGACTTGACACAGAAGTTCATTTCCTTGGTCTTAAGGTAGATTTCATCCAATGCCTACACTCTGGATGGAATCAGTACCACATTCTGTAGGTTGGATTGAGCCTCAGATAAAATTTCTTTGGCTCCATCTTGATAAGGGACACAAGTGGGATAAGGAATCAGATAAGACATGTAAGGAAACTTGTCTTCTGAGCTTATCCCCTTGGTTTCTATTCTGGCAGATGCAGCATGATTAGGGTATAAACAAGAAAAGATAACTACTCTACATTTTGAAGCAGAAGGGTTTCAATACAAGGTATTGCTTACATAGGTCATGGAAGAGCTAAAACTCCAAATTAGGGACAAGAAGTTTACCTAGATATTAACTAAAGCAAGAAGCTGCTGCTGTCCCTGAGCTGGAAAGACAAAACTATCACTGGAAGTAAGGGAGTGGTTCCAGTGTTACCAGAACCAATAAGAAGTGGAAATCAGGGCACTTGTGTACATCAAGACCTGGAACATGAAGGAGATTTAACTGCTGCCAGAGATGCTGCCCAGGAGGGAGTTCATCCCTTTCTCCCATCTTATGGTCTCTGTTGTTGTCTTTGACTATAATATGGCATGGAAGCCTGGGAAGCCCAAAAGAAATAGGGGAGAGGAAAGAATTGGATCTGGGAACAAAAAGGCCAAGATTGTGCACACCTGCATTATTTTCTACTTAGTTTCTGTTCTCACTATTCTCTACATATAAACTTTTGTATAAGAACCTCATAACATCCATCTATCATGAAGCAATTGTCAATTCAACAGGGAATGTGAATAGCCTTTTAGCAAATGGTGCGGAGATAATGAGATATCCTCAAGCAAAAGAATTCAGTTTGATCGCTACCTCATATGTACATAAAAATTAACTCAAAATTAATCACTGACTTAAGCTAACTGAAGAGTTAAAATTATACAATTCTTAGAAGAAAACAGAGGAGTAAATCTTTGTGGCTCTGAGTTAAATACTTTCTTAGCAACAAAAGCAAAAGGCAAAAGCAACAAAAGAAAAAAGTAATTTGGCTTCATCAAAATTAAAACCTTTTGCTTCAAAGAATATGATCAAGAAAGTACACACAGCACACATAATGAGAGAAAATAATTGCAATCATACACCTAAGAGATTTGTATATAGAATATATAAAGAATTCTTACAATTCATCAGTAGAAAGACCAATAACCCAATTAAAAACTGGGCAAAGCATTTGAAGAGACAGTTGTCCAAAGAAGTTATACAAATATGCACAATATACAATGTATAAGTGTGATATACAATAAGCACGTGAAAAGATGCTCAATATCATTACTCATTTAAAAAATGCAAGTTAAAACCCCAAGGAGATACGACTTCACACCCACTAGGATGACTAAAGTTTTAAAAAAATTGTCTATAACAAGTGTTGGTGAAGATATGGAGACATTGGAACTCTCATGCATTGCTGGTGAGAATATAAAATGGTGCAGAAGCTTCTGGAAAAAAATTTTTTGGCATTTCCTCAGAATTTTAAATTGGAGTTACCATAATATCCAGCAATTCTACTCCTAGATATATACCCAAGATAACTGAAAACCTATGTCCGCACAAAAGCTTGTACGCGAACGTTCACAGTAGTACTATTCATAATAGCCAAAGCTATCCATCAGCTAAGGAATAGAGAGACAAAATTTGGCTTATCCATACAATGGAGTATTATTAGGCCATAAAAATAAATGAGGCATTGACACGCTATAACATGGATGAGCCTTGAAACTATTATGCTAAGTGAAAGAAGTTAGTCAAAAAAGAGCTCACATTGTATCATTCCATTTTTGCCCTGTATCAAAATAGGCAGATTTGTACAGCCGGGAAGTATATGACTGCTTGTCTCAGGCTGGGAGGGGAGAGGTGTTGAATGTACGTGCGGCTGTGAGGAGTGGCTATGGATGGCTATGTGGTTTGGGGTGTTGAAACGACAGATGGTAGTGACAGTTGCACAAACATGGTAAATATAAATCCACTAAAAACCAATGAATTGCACACTTAAAAAGTGAATTTTATAGTATGTGAATTATATCCAAATAACGCTGTTAAAGAGAGGGCATTTGACTTTTCCAGATAAACAAAACAAATATCTTTTGAGTCCCCTCCATCAAAAAGGTATTGTTCATGCTTCAGTAACTTAAAATAGCTAAGATCGTATTTTAAAAACTATGGCAAAAGCAGATTAAAAAATATTTGATGTTCACAAAAACAGGTTGTACATGACGATAGATACAATCAGGATAGGTTTATTTAAATCCTTACCTAGGATGGAGCTATGAAAATCAGCCAAATTTATGGGGGAAATAATAAATGTTTGCCTGTGTCTGACTCAATATATTGCTAAGCACTGTCACTTAATCAGATGCCCATCTCCATTTATCTTTATAACTCCTCTCTTCATTTTCTTCATGGTTAAATCACATGATATGTGTTGTTCTGCTTCAGGAAGAGCCATCTGTTGTGTAATTATCACCAGGGGCTAACTATTCTCTCAAGGTGCAGAAATTCAGCATTATAGGTAATACGAATGCATAATTTACTATGCTTATGTACCTAATAGAAAACACGAATGTATCCAGTTAGAACTATATTTGATCAAGAATTTTATGCTTTGAAAAATGGCATTTTTCTCTCAAACTTGTGAAAAAAAATTTTTAAACCTCAAAATTTACTGAGGAATTTTTTTAAATGAGGAATTTCTTGGCTTTGAAATAATTTCACTCGACTCAGAGAAATTAAAGGCAGAAAAATAATGTCTATGAAAAAAGAAGAAATATACTCATTGGCATATAGTCGTATGTGATTTTGAAGCATTATTACTGTTTAGGACCATAGAAAGTGTAATTATAAGAATATGTGACAATATCAACCAAAACATAGGCACCAAACCTCACCATAATGGTTTGTTTTCTTTTTTGATTTCTGAACTGATAAGCTAGAGGGAAGAAAAAAATAATAAAAATAGTAGTTAACTATTGAGGATATTTTCCATTATATCATACCCTCATTTTAGTCCCTAGATATAAATTTGTGTCTATTAGGCAAATTGTATGTCAATAGAAACGTTTCATTTTCATGAGGGAACCTCAGATATATCAGCTTTTATTTACAAAATATACAAATGAAAATAGAGCATATTCATTTCCATCTGGTACACTGTCTTTAAATATTCCTGCTCCCTCAATAAAATGGTTTCCAAAATTCATAAGATCTTTAAAATTAACACTTGGGTGTGCTGGCTCCAATTTTTTCTCTTATGACTTACTAAAATCTACACTAAATAACAAATTATTTCAAAGTTTCATACTGTGACATGTAATGTACCCAGTAGGAATACACAGCTGGCCTGCTTTTGCTATGCTCTTGAATTCTGAGAGCTACCATCAGATTGAAAACATGCAGTTTAGATATATACCTTTAGTATTCCTTGAAGGAACTCTCTAACCCCAGAATTTAAATAGATAATAACAGGTTTAAATAAAAAATAATATATGCTCCACATCATATGTCGTCAATAAAATGCAATTAAAACAATAATCAGGTGCCTCCACATGTCTATTAGAAAGGCCAAAATCTGGAACGATGACCACACCAAACGCTGGCAAGGATGTGGAGCAATAGGAACTCTCATTCATTGCTGGTGGGAATGCAAAATGGTGCAGCCACTTTGGAAGACAGCTTGGTGGATCCTTACAAAATCAAACACACTCTTAGTATAGGATCCAGCAATCACAATCCTTGTTATTTACTCAAAGAAACTGAAAACATAGGTCCACCCAAAAACCTGCACATGGATCTTTATAGTAGCTTTATTCATAACTGCCAAATTTTAAAAGCAACCAAGATGTCCTTCAGTCTGTGAATGGAAAAATAAACTGCGGTACATCCAGATAACAGAATATTATTCAACACTAAAAGGAAATGAGCTATCAAGAAATGAAAAGACATGGAGGAACCTTAAATGCACATTACTAAGTGAAAGAAAGCAATCCAAAAAGGCTAAACACTGTATGACTCCTATATGACATTCGGGAAAAGCTAAAACTATGGAGACAGTAAAAGATCATTGGTTATTGGAGTGGGGTTGGAAGGAGGATGAATTGGTGAATTATACATTTGTCCAAACCCATAGAACATACATTAAGAGTGACCCCTAAGGTAAGCTTTGGGTGATAACGATGTGTCAATGTAAGTTTATCAACTGTAACAAATGTGTCACTCTGGTGAGAGATATATATATAATGAGGGAGGCCATGCGTGTTGGGGTACATGAGAAAGCTCTGTACCGTCTTCTCAATTTAACTATGAAACTAAAACTGCTCCAAAAAATTGTCTTTAAAAAATACACAGTTAATTTAAGTATATTTATTTTGAAAATATAAAATTATTAATAACATAAATTGTGCCTTTGCTACTGACTTTCATTTCAGCATCAAGACTGGATTTGTGAAAAGTTTAACCAGCTGTTACTGAAGGAAAAGTTTATGGCCTCATAGTCCAGTGGTTCACAGGGTGTGGTTCTGGGATTATCGTTATTAAGATTGCCTGGGAGTCTGTTAAAACTGGAGAATCTCCCGTCCCAGCCCAGGCCTGAATCAAAACCTATGGCTGGGGCTGAGCAATCTGTGTTTTAACAAACTCTCCAGATTATTTTGATACACACTAAAGTCAAGAACCCCTGGTCTAGTTTTTTTCAACTTCTCTCATCACCCACAGGTAGGTTGTCTTCTGTCCACTTGGGGTGCCTTTATGGACACCTTTCAGGAGAATGGTCATTTCCATGTGTCAGGAATTAAGTGGCCATCTGTTGTGCTCGAATGTCCAGCATTTTTTGAAACTCCACTCAATACTCTGATAGTTTCATGTAGTGTGTGTCCGACCCTCCCAAAGTAGAGAGCCAAATCCTAAATTTCCAACTGGTGGTGAGAGGGTCTGCTATCTAGGTTATACCAAATAGATGCACTCAATCAAGAACTGGATGTGGGAGGGGGAAGCAATGAAGTGAATGGCCACAAATAGGCAGACTGATCTTTGGTCAAGCACAGTGGTGTGACGGCTGGTTCTTTGGGGGCTGTGTCAGAGCTTCTGTTCAATCAGTAGCCTTGCCAACGCCAAGTGGTAAGGATGGTGTTTTTACTAGAACAGTCTCACTATGTGATTTAGCATAGCTCTGGCTCTATTATTCTAGACCCAGTAGCACCAAGCCTGATTTTTTGCCCCTCCTGGATAATTCTGTTTATTCTCTAATTTCCTTTAGTACAAATTTGCTTTTCAATCCTGCTAGAGTAGATTCTGTAGCTTCCAACTGAGAATACTGAATGAAAAGAATATTTGTTATTAATTACCGAAAATTCTCAATGTCTTTGGCTGTAATTGGCATATGAGCTTCACAGTTGGCATTAGCTGTAATTTTATGTTCTAAGCACTTCTCTCCTCTAAAGCACAATATAAGTGGGGTCCTCATGCTGTCGGTGACCGCTGCCAGTTCCTCATGACAAGGAATAGCTTCTTTGGACGTGCAGTGTGCTTCCGACCTCTGCTCTGCATCTCCCTCAGCAGTCTGTCACATCCCTGAGTGCCTTGATCTGTTTCTGCACATTGTTTACTGTCCTCGCTTCAGTTCCCTTATAATTGTCTTGAGTGGTACTTTGTTGGTGGGATGATTTTATGGTTCCTGATTTTGTGTCAGGAACAGCTTACAAAATGGGGCCGACCTTGACTCTGCATGGAGCCGAAGTCCTTGCACTCCTACATATCCAAATGGCTCATTCCCTTTCCATCTTGGCCTGAAACTACTTGGAATTTATTATTTAATCATCTTATATCCATTTTGCAGTAATGTGCAGTTCCAAGTCTTAACTTTCTTTATTGAAAAATTGGAAAGATATGGCATTTGCTAGGATGCATGATGTACTAAATTTTAGAAATGTTGAATTTTGTGTTAGAAAAGAATTGGTTAGTCTCCTCTTAGACCCTGATTTTAAGAACATGAGGGAGAAAATAAGCCAACATCAAGAAATCAAAACGCAATAAGAGGAGAGATAGGACAAGATCAAGAAAAGGTGGCTTCATACTACCCAAGAAAGACAGAAGAATTTAAATGACTTAATACGACAGAGCCGTTTTACTAAAGTGTTGGAGATAAATTCATATTTCAAAGGTTTAATGCATGGGTGGAGGAAAATAGAGGCAATGGATACAGATCATCACTTTTAGGAATTTTTTTGTGAACCAATAAATAAAAATAAAATGGTGATTCTAATAAGACACTTAAATAAAATGCAAGATCTGAAAAACTCACAATATGTCTCACACTGAAGCAGCCATTAATATTATTAAAGATGTGGAGTTTTACCTTTAAAATCAATAAAAATTATTCTTTACAACAGAATTAATAGGATCATAGCTTATTAATCCACTGATTAATCTTCCTCTGGTGAATGATAGCCATTTTTTTGTCTTCACTGCTATATGCTATGGTGAATAGTCACAAAAGAAAGCACATCCTGTTACCAAATAAATGGTCTGCTTATTAAATAAATAAAACATTATGGAGTAAAGGAAAATAAAAACAAAAATAAATGTTGCTAATTCTAAGGGCAAATTGCATTAAAATGTTTGGAAATGATGTGTCCTCCAATAAAGGGTAATATCAGACGATCCATGTTTGCCTCCTGACTCAATAAAGAAATAATTTACCAGCACTTGATTGAATCTGTCATCATGGTTTTTCTTTTTTTTTCTTTTTTCAGAATTACCTAGTAATAGAAGGTCATCAAACCTGTAATTCATTTAACTAATGCTAACATTGTAGATGTGTAAGGCCATATATTCATTTTCTTGTGACTTTATTCTTTCACTAAATTATGTATTTTTTTGGATAAAATTGCACTTCTATTTTAAAGCAGGTATGAGGCTCTTGGCTTAGAACAGGTGAGAGATGATAAAAAACATTAACTAGGGCAGTAATATAGAGAGGAGGAGATTTGTTTGAGAAATAGGTCGTGAAATCACTAGGACTTTGTGATTGGGTGAAGCCAGCAAATGTAAATTCTTCATTACTTAGATGGGAATGAACGGAGCAATTTAAGGCAGCATCCAAATAAAAAACAAAAAGCAAAAAGATATAATTTTTATGGTGGAAGAGACTGTGCATAATATGTTCAGGTGACATGAGAGGGAGAGGTGAAAGAGAAAATAATAACCAACAAGTATTGAAGCCTCCTTCTAAGTACTTTACAAGTATCTCATTTAAAGCTCACCAAACGTCGTAACAGGTAAGTTATATTTTTATCATATTTTATAGCTGAGGAAACAGAGGCACAGAATTCTAAATAATATGCTCAAGTCCAAACAGCTAGTAGTGATGGAGGCTGACTTTGAATCTGGGCTCTTAACAAACTCACAACTACGTCCCACTAGAGAGAGAGGAGTTAATGAATGAAGTCCCAGAGCAGACATGATTAAGCAGGAGGGCAGATGAAGGTTTATCTTGAAAGGAAGAGTTTCTGAGACCAGAGGAAATTACATAAAGGTAGCACAGTTGCTCATAGCATTGTTAAAAAGGTGAGACAAGAAGCTGAGGTACTTAACGTCTGCAAGCTTTCTTTTACTTAATGAAGAAGAAAGCAAGGCTGTCCCTCAATTCTAAAGCAGGGTGAATATTTGGGAGTTATTCATAAAACACTTGCCAAAGGAATAGTTACTTGAGTGTGTGAGGAAAGAACAGTAATTTTCAGCATATTTCTAATGATTTCACTGTGCAAGAAACCTGAAAAAATCATTACAAAATGACCATATGGTGATATTACTCTCCATAAAAAGCAGGAAAAATGAGGAATCTTTTAAAAAATTCAGGCCAGCTCAGAATAACACAGACTAGATGGATACTGACTTCTAAGCTACATTATGTAAATTTGATTTTTAAAATCTTGTAAAAACAAAAATCCGGTTTTAAAGAATACAAAACAAATGTAAGAATTAAATTATACCTCCATATTCTAAGAAATAAAACCAAGTTACTATAGAGAAATTCACCTTTACTATTAATCAATATAATTTCATAAAGCTGAAAGAGACTTGGGCATCAGATGACCCAAATGCTTCACTTCTCAGAAGAGGAAATTAGGGGCCTGTGAAGTATATGACTTGCCCAAAATGGTACAGTTCATGGACAGGAAAATCAAGACACTGTTATACTGTAGTCTTTTCCCTTTTTTTTGTATGGTCAGAAGAAATGTTACATCTCATGCTCTTTTTTACTCATGTACTTTTTCTGTTGTCCTATTATTTATGTCAATTAATCTCTGGAACGGATGTATAATCTCTTAATTGATCCTAAAGGTAAGATAAGGGAACTAACATTACAGAAGGTGAGCTGTTTGCCAGGATCATTGCTAAGCACCTCTATTTGGGCTCTGCCATACATAATGACTTTAAGTATTTATTAACAGCTCCATTTATCTTCACGGTTGAGAGCACTGTTGAGGGAGGTTAAAGAACTCACACAAGGTCATATGTGGCCAGTTTCTTCCCCTTGCACTGCAAAATACCATGATGTTTGCATCTTTTCAATATCTGAGGTTTTTTTTTCCCTTGCGAGTTTTTAAAATTTTTTACTTTTAAATAACTTTGAGCATGGTTCTGGAAAGTTTGCTTTGAGTAGCAGGGACTACACAGAGTAGTTAGAAGGTAACTGTGGAAAAGAAATTAAGTTTAGCTTCTCTTATCCTTGAGGAATCCTATCTGGAAGAGACAATGAAAGCAGAATCTACGGAAGGAAGCACATGAAGGCAGTGTTGCCATCCACCATCGTGATGCGACCACTCAGACCAGAAAGATCCTTCAAGTCCTATTTCCTCAATAATGTGTTAGCAAATCTGAGTTTCCTAATGGAATGTTAGTTTGGCAAAACCCAAGTCACATGTATAAACTCTGGTGGTAAGAGAAACTGGGAAACGTAGTATATTAGATTCTCTGCAGGAGATGTATGAAAACCTCAAAATACAAAGAAGGATTCCAACAGATTTTAACTAGCCCAAACTTATAACTCCCCAATATAGACAAACACTCTCCTATACTCAAAAAAAAATGAGAGTAATAGGTTACACTTCCCCGTCCCAGGAAAATATAATTTCCTTATAAAAAGGAAAACAAGTTCACTTTTTTTTTTTTTGTGCGGTACGCGGGCCTCTCACTGTTGTGGCCTCTCCCGTTGCCGAGCACAGGCTTTGGATGCGCAGGCTCAGCGGCCACGGCTCACGGGCCCAGTCGCTCCGCGGCATGTGGGATGTTCCCAGACCGGGGCACAAACCCGTGTCCCCTGCATCGGCAGGCAGACTCCCAACCACTGTGCCACCAGGGAAGCCCAACAAGTTCACTTTCTGATGAAAGGTCCCACAGTTCATCAACCTCTGGATCGGCTTCAAGTTCAGAATCTCTAATAATTATTTCTTCCTTATCTAGTTCAATCATGTTAGCACTTCGAGGCTCAGTAACATGAGAAAAATATGAAAATTTAACTACTCCACAAATGCCCTACATATAATTAGGGGAAGAGAGTGAAGAGGAAATTACTTAATGTATATATACGACACAGTAAAGAAATGAGAAAAAATGAGAAAGTACTATTCATATCTCCAATGGGTTGGTCAGGATATCATGGTTGTTATTTATAATTTAATTCTTCCACGAACCGCTACATGTATCCACTTCCTGGACTCATTACCCCTAGTCTATCTAAACGCATGGTTGTCCTGCCTGTCCGAGGTTAACTATAGTCTTGTATTAACTGTTAGCACTGAACATGGCAAAACTGAGAGGCATCCTTAGGATCCCCTGACTTCAAGGCACACTCCTTCCTACCCTCACTTTGTAGCAGCAACCCTATTGTTTTGCCACAGGTTCCATATAGCATCCCAAGCAGCTACAGATACTCCAAGCAGCACTGGATCTGCTGGTGTGAGTGGGCCAAGGATCCAAGATGCTTGCACTGCAGGTGGATAAGCTAGGGTCTTCTCTCTCTTGGTCTCCCTCATAGATGAGTCTTACTACTAATACCCTGATGGGTGGCTTGGAGTAGTACACCCAAAGGTGATATGTTTCTCCAAGATTCAATGTGACCCAGACCCACCTATTTTTACATATCATTATACATGATAAGGGTTATAAGGATTTGTATTTGGTCTTTAACTTTGGAGGGTAGGTCCTGGTAGGTTCCTGAAATTTCAGGCTTCATGCACTCCAGGTCAAGATTATATAATGCAGTGGATCAGTTTGAGATTCTGTAGGATGCTGAGAAAACCAAAGTCCCTGCACACTCACTTACAGCACGGCCATTTTCTTTTTCTTTCTTTCTTTCTCCTTTTCTTCCTTTCTTTCTTTCTCTCTTTCTTTTTCTCTCTCTCTTTCTTTCTTTTTGGTGTGGACCATTTTTAAAGTCTTTACTGAATTTATTACAATATTGCTTCTGTTTTATATTTTGCTTTTTTTGGCCACTAGGCATGTGGGATCTTAGTTCCATGAGCAGGGATCAAACCTGCAACCCCTGCATTGGAAGGCGAAGACTTAACCACTGGACCACCAGCGAAGTCCCTATGGCACAGCCACTTTCTACAGGAGCAAAATAGTTACCAAATTGACATAAGGAACATGCCATTTCCTTACTCAAGGCATTAGTGTATCAACAAGCATGTTGAAACTGATAATCAGTTTCAGCTATCAAGTTTTTAAATTCTCAAAACTGATTTATTTTTTTCAGATAAGAGTATGGCAGGTCAAATGGTTGTGAAAAAATTATTTTCTACTAGGTCAATGCCTTCATTCTTATTGAGATACGTAAGATTAATTTCTTGCAATCTCCCTTTTCTATTCAAATCATATAAAATGTATATCTTGCTTAAGTGGTACAACTCCTCTTAATTTTGATATTTATAATTTAATAATTACGATTGTAATAGTGAACTTTGTCCCTATAAACCACAGTTCATTGAATAATTTTATATATAATAAAAGTATGTATTTTATGTATAAAACTGGCACATCTGATTTCCAAATAGAGTTTTCAAGTTAAATTTGTCATGTAACTAAAAACTGGTCATGTTTTCTTATTCGATTCATTTAACTCATTTAAAACCTGCTAAACCGATATAAAAGTTAGCCATTTTCCGACACTGAAACACAAGAAAAAAATCATTAGTGTAACAGACTGAGTAATGGTTACAATGGACAATTCAAGATACAATACAAGATACTATGGACAATACAAGCTACTATGTATAACCTAAATTATACTGTCTGGTTTGCATGACTGAACGAGTAGAACTACTTAAGCCAAAACCTGTTCCATTCAACACTCAGATAGTTAGTTTAAATTAATGAATCAATTTAGTCAAAGTTAGTGAAGCTCATCTTGGAAAAAAATTAGAATATTCAGTTTCCATGAAATTATCTGGGTGCTTTTATCAAGTGATTCAGTACTTCAAGTCCTATAACTTCAAATGTGGGTCATCTGAATTTTTTTTTTTAATTTTTAATATCTTTATTGGAGTATAATTGCTTTACAATGGTGTGTTAGTTTCTGCTTTATAACTAAGTGAATCAGTTATACATATACATATGTCCCCATATCTCTTCTCTCTTGCGTCTCCCTCCCTCCCACCTTCCCTATCGCACCCCTCTAGATGGTCACAAAGCACCAAGCTGATCACCCTGTGCTATGTGGCTGCTTCCCACTAGCTATCTATTTTATGCCTGGTAGTGTATGTATGTCCATGCCACTCTCTCACTTTGTCCCAGCTTACCTTTTCCCCTCCCTGTACCCTCAAGTCCATTCTCTAGTAGGTCTGCGTCTTTATTCCCGTCTTGCACCAAGGTTCTTCATGACCCTTTTTTTCTTTTTACATTCCATATATATGTGTTAGCATACAGTATTTGTTTTTCTCTTTCTGACTTACTTCACTCTGTATGACAGACTCTAGGTCCATCCACCTCACTACAAATAACTCCATTTTGTTTCTTTTAATGGAAGATTGATATTCCATTGTATATATGTGCCACATCTTCTTTATCCATTCATCTGTTGATGGACACTTAGGTTGCTTCCATGTCCTGGCTATTGTAAATAGAGTTGCAATGAACATTTTGGTACATGTCTCTTTTTGAATTACGGTTTTTCTCAGGGTATATGCCCAGTAGTGGGATTGCTGGGTCGTACGGTATTCTATTTTTAGTTCTTTAAGGAACCTCCATACTGTTTCCCATAGTGGCTGTATCAATTTACATTCCCACCAACAATGCAAGAGGGTTCCCTTTTCTCCACACCCTCTCCAGCATTTATTGTTTCTAGATTTTTTGATGATGGCCATTCTGGCTGGTGTGAGATGATATCTCATTGTAGTTTTGATTTGAATTTCCCTAATGATTAATGATGTTGAGCATTCTTTTATGTGTTTGTTAGCAATCTGTATATCTTCTTTGGAGAAATGTCTGTTTAGGTCTTCTGCCCATTTTTGGATTGGGTTGTTTGTTTTTTTTGATATTGAGCTGCCTGTGCTGTTTGTAAATTTTGAAGACTAATCCTTTGTCCGTTGATTCATTTGCAAATATTTTCTCCCATTCTGAGGGTTGTCTTTTCATTTTATTTATGGTTTCCTTTGCTGTGAAAAAGCTTTTAAGTTTCATTAGGTCCCATTAGTTTATTTTTGTTTTTATTTCCATTACTCTAGAAGGTGGGTCAAAAAGGATCCTGCTGTGACTTATGTCATAGAGTGTTCTGCCTATGTTTTCCTCTAAGAGTTTGATGGTGTCTGGCCTTACATTTAGGTCTTTAATCCATTTGGAGTTTATTTTTGTGTATGGTGTCAGGGAGTGTTCTAATTTCATTCTTTTACATGCAGCTGTCCAGTTTTCCCAGCACCAATTATTGAAGAGGCTGTCTTTTTTCCACTGTATATTCTAGCCTCCTTTATTAAAGATAAGGTGACCATATGTGCATGGGTTTATCTCTGGGCTTTCTATCCTGTTCCATTGATTTATATTTCTGTTCCTGTGCCAGTACCATACTGTCTTGATTACTGTAGCTTTGTAGTATTGTCTGAAGTCAGGGAGCCTGATTCCTCCAGCTCCGTTTTTCGTTCTCAAGATTGCATTGGCTATTGGGGTCTTTTGTGTTCCACAGAAATTGTGAACTTTTTTGTTCTAGTTCTGTGAAAAATGCCACTGGTAGTTTGATAGAGATTGCATTGAATCTGTAGATTGCTTTGGGTAGTAGAGTCATTTTCACAATGTTGATTCTTCCAATCCAAGAACATGGTACATCTCTCCATCTATTTGTATCATCTTTAATTTCTTTCATCAGTGTCTTGTAATTTTCTACATACAGGTCTTTTGTCTCCTTAGGTAGGTTTATTCCTAGATATTTTATTCTTTTTGCTGCAATGGTAAATGGGAATGTTTTCTTAATTTCACTTTCAGATTTTTCATCATTAGTGTATAGGAATTCAAGAGATTTCTGTGCATTAATTTTGTATCCTGCTACTTTACTAAATTCATTGATTAGCTTTAGTAGTTTTCTGGTAGCATTTTTAGGATTCTCTATGTATAGTATCATGTCATCTGCAAACAATGACAGCTTTACTTCTTCTTTTCTGATTTGGATTCCTTCTATTTTTTTTCTTCTCTAACTGCTGCGGCTAAAACTTCCAAAACTATGTTGAATAATAGTGGTGAGAGAGGGCAACCTTGTCTTGTTCCTGATCTTAGTGGGAAAGGTTTCAGTCATTCACCATTGAGGACAATGTTGTCTGTGGGTTTGTCATATATGGCCTTTATTACGTTGAGGAAAGTTCCCTCTATGCCTACTTTCTGGAGGGTGTTTAACATAAATGGGTGTTGAATTTTGTCCAAAGATTTCTCTGCATCTTTGAGATGATCATATGGTATTCTCCTTCAATTTGTTAATATGGTGTATCACATGGATTAATTTGCATATATTGAAGAATCCTTGCATTCCTGGGATAAACCCGATAAATCCCACTTGATCATGGTGTATGATCCTTTTAATGTGCTGTTGGATTCTGTTTGCTAGTATTTTGTTGAGGACTTTTGCATCTATGTTCATCAATGATATTGGCCTGTAGTTTTCTTTCTTTGTGACATCTTCGTCTGGTTTTGGTATCAGGGTGATGGTGGCCTCATAGAATGAGTTTGGGAGTGTTCCTTCCTCTGTTATATTTTGGAAGAATTTGAGAAGGATAGATATTAGCTCTTCTCTAAATGTTTGATAGAATTTGCTGGTGAAGCCATCTGGTCCTAGGCTTTTGTTTGTTGGAAGATTTTTAATAACAATTTCGATTTCAGTGCTTGTGATTGGTCTGTTCATATTTGCTATTTCTTCCTGGTTCAGTCTCACACGGTTGTGCTTTTCTAATAATTTGTCCATTTCTTGCAGGTTGTTCATTTTGTTGGCATAGAGTTGCCTGTAGTAATCTCTCATGATTCTTTGTATTTCTGCAGTGTCAGTTGTTACTTCTCTGTTTTCATTTCTAATTCTATTGAGTCTTCTCCCTTTTTTTCTTGATGAGTCTGGCTAATGGTTTATCAATTTTGTTTATCTTCTCAAAGAACCAGCTTTTAGTTTTATTGATCTTTGCTATTGTTTCCTTCATTTCTTTTTCATTTATTTCTGATCTGATCTTTATGATTTCTTTCCTTCTGCTCACTTTGGGGTCTTTTTGTTCTTCTTTCTCTCATTACTTTGGTGTAAGGTTAGGTTGTTTATTTGAGATGTTTCTAGTTTCTTTACGTAGGCTTGTTTTGCTATAAACTTCCTTCTTAGAACTGCTTTTGCTGAATCCCATAGGTTTTGGATCATCATCTTTTCATTGTAATTTGTCTCTAGGTATTTTTTGATTTCCTCTTTGATTTCTTCAGTGATCTCTTGGTTATTTAGTAATGTATTTTTTAGCCTCCATGTGTTTGTGTTTTTTACGTTTTTTCACTGTAATTGCTTTCTAATCTCATAGCATTTTGATCGGAAAAGATGCTTGATATGATTTCAACTTTCTTAATTTTACCGAGGCTTGATTTGTGACCCAAGATGTGATCTATCCTGGAGAATGTTCCATGTGCACTTGAGAAGAAAGTGTAATCTGCTGTTTTTTGATGGAATGTCCTATAAATATCAATTAAATCTATCTGGTCTATTGCGTTATTTAAAGCTTTTGTTTCCTTATTAATTTTCTCTCTGGATTATCTATCCATTGGTTTAAGTGAGGTGTTAAAGTCCCCCACTATTATTGTGTAACTGTTGATTTCCCCTTTTATAGCTGTTAGCCATTGCCTTATGTATTGAGGTGCTCCTATGCTGGGTGCATATATATTTATAATTGTTATATCTTCTTCTTGGATTGATCCCTTGATCATTATGTAGTGTCCTTCCTTGTCTCTTGTAACATTCTTTATTTTAAAGTCTATTTTATCTGATATGAGTATTGCTACTTCAGCTTTCTTTTGATTTCCATTTGCATGGAATATCTTTTTCCATCCTCTCACTTTCAGTCTGTATGTGTCCAGGTTTCAACTAACTTTCTTACACAGTGAATCAGCATCTTAAACAACAAATCTCCTTGTGTTGAAACCCTTACTCTTACTTCAAAATTTTGTTGTTCTTATCCTGTCTCTAGTTCCCCTGATCTTGTGTTGCAAAACTTTTTCATTTCTAAACTTGAATGAAGTATGAAGAGGGAGGAAATTAGGCACTGGTATTTAATCCCATACCTTTATCTACTATTCCACATGGTATTTTTCAACACAATTTGACATCATTGTAAACATGTAAACACTTTAGATTTCAACTTTTTCTAAAAGTTCTTGTACTAACCAATATCAATGCCTTCCTAGCCTTTATTGTCATTGATAAAACCAAGTAGAATATTTGCACGTGATGTTTTGTTAGATTTATATTTTTATAACATTTATATTAATTAACCTTTTGATTCTGTATCTGAGGATAAAAATTGTCAGTCCACTGATCAAATATTGCCTGTTCAGACTGGCCAGCAGAGAATATGCAAAATAATATAATTTTATGGAGTATGTGTTCTTATCACTTAGAACAGTTAATTATTTGACCCCTAAAAGTAAATGAAGTCTGTAAAGTATTTTGTCAACATTAAATAAGTGAAATATGAGTGAGTTAATGAATAAGTCATATATAAATGAAATATATGAATGAAATAAATAATAAATAAATGAAATGAAATAAAATGAAATATGAGTGAATGAATGTCATGTATAAATAAATGAAATGAATGAAATATGAGTTAGTAAATAAAATATGAGTGAGTGAATGAATAAGTCATACATATATAATTTCTTTCTGTCCCCAAATAATAATTTTTAATTACGTTTTCTTTTATTTATATATATTTTTGGCTGATCCATATTCTTTCCTTAAGAATGATCTTCAGTTTGGGGCTGGGTTTCCTAAATTTCTCTGGCAGGAATTATAGATTCTATCAAGGAATTTATCATTTGATAGACTATATTACCATGCTTATAAGTTCTGAAAAGCTACCATTAATTTCAGTGTTTGAATTTACTATCTTTGCATCCTTCTCCCCCATTTAAAATAACTATATTCAATCCCAAAACTCAGTGGTTAACTCAGCACTTTGGGTCTAGCTTGGTAACATAGCACTATTTCCACAAATGTAATTATTTGCTTACATTTTTCTTCCTTGAATAAACAGTGACTTTTTCAAGGATGGTAACCATGACTTACTCATTTTAGGAATCTCTTCTCTAACTCTAGTGATAATAAATATACTGCATTGTTTAGAACATCTTAGTCATGCAAGAAATATTTGTTAAATCAACTCAGTCCCATGCCCTTTTGCCACCACATTAGACATCTGCATGGGCTATAGTTTTGTTTGAACTAATCTGACTGGAATAGATATTGTTATAGAGGTAGTTTCTCCAGAATACAAAAACATCTGGTCAATTTGGTGAAGAAAAAAAAAAACACACAACTTGACACTGTTCTTGCAAAACTGCCTATGTGTTCTTCGCTTTTTTCTCTTTTCAAATGTTCTGGCATTATAAAAAAAGAAAGAAATGCTGCTATGTAAATCAGATAGCAGTTTGTCTCCTTTCCCATTCTTTCTTTAATCTCGCTCAGCAAATGAATTTGCCTTGCTTAGAAATGGCTCTAGTATAAAAAATATTACCAACTTCACAATGATTCTATAATACCATAAACAATAATAATTAGCATGACCTCCCTTTGTAATTCAAATAGCTCCAAAGGAACATTTTTCTATATTATATTGACCTCTGTTATCCCTACAGTATTAACTGGGTAAGGCTGTAGATGGCATTTTGAGTGAGTCCAGTGCTTTGTCCAGAAGCACACTTGCCTTGAACTGAATCCAAGAGTATCCGGGGGTCTGGGTCCTTCCTTCCTTTGCTGCTCTCCTTACCCCAGAGTCTAACTGTGGTGTGGTGTTTATATCATAGGTACTGATTCTCCTTAATCGCTAACAATTGCTTAGTTAAAAGTCTACTGTTGCTATTACTCTTGAAGTTCTCTATTTCTTATAATCCCTTTTCATTCTTTACATTGCAAAGGCAGCCTCTGAAATAATGATAGTTTAGAATTCCTGAATTCTGCAAAGATGGTAAGATCAGCAAGTGGAACCGTGATCATTTCCCCAGTACCAAATAAGAGGTTAGCTTATATTACCACTAAAGTCCCTTCCTGTTCTAAATTCTGGGGATCAAAAATCAGCAAAAGCACTAGGGCTACCCTATAACACAGTCATGCAAGAAGCTTGCATATACAGACCCCTTTCAAGGGGTCCTCAAACAAGTGTTCACCATTTTGACCACAGAACTCTGTCCACTCAGTCACAGCTGACTGACCAGCATAGTTAAAATAGGACTTGGATGAGAGCACTGGCTATAGGGGTCCCCATACAGAATAACTCAGTGAAATACAGTGGTTGGGGAGTTCATTTAGTAGGAGCCAAATATAGAGGACTGAGTGAGCTGCTAATGTCAAGTGCCATAGAAGCAGAATCATCGAAAAATAATGTCAGAAAGCCAGTAAATGGAGATCAGAATTGTCAATATATCTAAATTCCAGATCTTCATGGGACTTTAAACAAAATTCTAGTTTCCTATGATGCTCACAAAATACTTTCTATACTTCTGTATTTTTATATATACCCTAAGGTCCTAGCATTTGAGGTAACTTGAAAAAACCAACTTTTTTTGTATAGTAAAAGGTACTCAGTAATAGTGATATAAAACTATTTATTTTTAAAACATCCTCATATTATTTAACAATAGATTGAATACAAAATATTTATAGAAGTTTAATTTTATGTTTGATTAGGTAAAATATAACATTTGTATGATTCACTGTAAATTTAATTTTAAACTATTTTAATTTTAGATCATTAAGTTCACTATATGTGCAAGGTTTTGAAAGCAAGAGTCATATAATGCCAACCAAACAAGGGAATTATACAGAGAGACTTAAGAACATTAAATCTATTTACACCAAGCTCTTTCCTTTCGCTTCCAAATAATCTGTATGGTTGTAAAATATGCTCATAGTCTTACAAGTAAAGAGTTTTGTTTAATATATATATACGTGTGTGTTTGTGTGTGTGTGTGTGTGTGCGCGCGTAGTTTTCTTTAAGGTCTCTGATGAATTATTTGATTTGTTTCTAATTCACTTGACTTTTTTCAATCGATTTAATTCCACTATATCCAAAACTCTTAGATCCTCACAAGGGCAAGTGATGTAATTAACTTGACAATATAAAGATCATGTGATTCAGTTCGATTACAGATTAACAAGTCTTTTATATGGAAAAAGAAGAATATATGTGTAGAAAATGAGGAAATCATGTTTTTTTTCCTTTGCTGTAGTCATTTGATTATATAATTTAAAAGGTTTTAAAAACTTAAAAAGCAATTATAAAAAATGAAATATTTGAAGCTAAAAAATAATATGTACTCGAGAAGCAAAAATGAGTCCAAATTAAATGCACATTGAACAATACTATTCATAGCACAAGTATGAAATGCAAAGATAATGGCATCTGGAAAGAATAATAGAAATTAAATTAACTAAATAAATGGGAAAAAAGTGATCATTTGGATCCATTTTTAAATACCCCTAGATTTTCTTTTTAAATTATGTATAGAAGAAGTTTTTAATTTCTGATTTTAAATTACTATATAACACAGAAGAACAGTTCGAAGGCAGCAGGATAAGAATACACCTTCATTCTAAGAAGTGCATTGTTTTTCATGAGATGTTGGAAACTCTGTAACTAACAGCAAAGTTCAAAAGAAATAATCCCGTTAGTGTAAAGTTCTTGCTGTGATAACTGTTCTTTACTCTTTCAGAAAGAATGAGAGAAGTTTTTCAAGTTGCCAAAAGGAGCACATAAACAAGAGATATGTGAAAAATAATTGCAAAATTTAGGATTCACGCAGGACCTTTTGTTCCACCCTGTTGACCTCAGCGTGGGGAGATTCTCATCGTCATGTGCTCTAAGGCAGGAGCCATACTACCTCTCGTAACTCTTAGGTACCAGGTTCTGGCAAAGCCTCTAATGATAATTTACTGCAGGCCAAGGTGACATACTTTCCACAAGGGCAGAAAACTTTGGTGGTCTTCATATTTTCTGTCGAATTGTTATGCCTATCTCTTTAGACAGACTATTAATGAATGACAGAAGAGTAATATTAAATCTGTGCATAATAGGGAAAAAAAAAATCTGTGCACGAGTAGTAAAAGTGCTGACTTTAAATGGCGTTAAGGATAGCATTAAAATTAATTTTAAGGGAAACAATAAAATGCTAATCTACATGATATTGAACTTCATTTTTTAAAAGTAGAATGAATTACAAAACAAAAGCAGTTATTAAACCTAAATATTTATCTCTTTGAGAAAAAAGAGTTGAACTAATTTTTTGACGTTAGGTCTAAAATTTTTCTAATATTTGCAAAATCTTTTATCAAAGATCCTTTTACATAAAGATTCTTTTCCCCCCTTTAAAGGAAAATGAGAAACATAAAATCTAGTCTAATTTAAATGTACTATATGATTTAAAAATTTAGTAAATGTACTTGACAAAATAGTAACACAACTGGAATTACTTTTAACCTGTGCCTCAGCTCTAAGCATCTAAATAAATGGTCCTAACATCCTCTCTCTTCCTCTTTCTAGCAGGGAGGCAGGTGTTCTAAATAGGCAGACTTCATCACATTTCAACATTATTCATCATGTAAGTGTCTCCTCTTTTTTGTTTAGTTCTCAGATACTATTACTGACATACACCTGATCTCTTGGTACAACTTCATGTAAGAGCTATAATTGGCCCTAGGATTATCTAAAATCACGCTGTTCACCTCTGACATTTCACCCCTCTGTTTTGTCACTAAGAACATCACAGTGATTCCTCCTCATCTGTGGGATATTCTAGCCTGTTTCCTGCAAACATCCATATGATGAACCTTCCGTGGCCTCTCAGCTGTTCCAATAAACTAACCCTTTTATCTCCACCTATGGTCACATTCCAGACCTTCTCATCGTACTAAATTATGAATTTCTACATCCTCCTATGGTTCTGCTGATGTCATTCTTATTCCACCAAAGCCAATTCTCCCAAGGGTTGTCAGAGAAACTCCTTTGAAACATTGTTCACATCTTTCCAGTCTCTTCTCAAAATACTCTCATGGCCTCCCATCACACAGAGAACACAATCCGCGGGCCACACCAGGGGCCACAGACTGTATCCGGTGCTTCGTCGTGTCTTCAAATCCCCATACCCCACATCCTGGCTGATCCTCAGTCTGCCTCAGCAACCTGTCCCCAGGTCTGTACACCAGCTGACCCACTGCTCTGGAATTCTCTATCCTTGTTCCGTCCCTTTTTCTGGTCTCTTCTCAAATATCACTCCTCAGAGAGGGGTGAGAGCTCTAAATTAGCATTCCGGTGCTTCTGTTACTCCTCAATCTGCTTTATTTTCTTCTTAGCATTTATTACTACATAACATTATATGTTTATTTGTTTAAGTGTTTATTGTGCCCCTCCAAGGTACAATAAGCCTCCCTAGGGGCAGGGGTTTTATTTGTTTGATTCACTGGTCAGCCTTTAGCACTGAACCTAGCTAGAATGAATAAAAAATGTGAATGCAAACAAAAACAAAAAGCCTCAATAACAACCAAAAAAAAAAAAAAAGAAGAAGAAGAAAAGAAAAGACTCTTCCCTCCTGAAAACACCTCTTCCTCCAGCTCACTTGTACAGCTACTTCTCTAAAGGCCATTTGTCAGTCACATCTCAACTTCAATACAGAAGCTTGCCACGTCCATCGTTCCTTCTGGATGCAGCTAGATTAATGACTCATGCATCATCGCAGCAGCACTGCCATAAATACCAGTCTTCTTGTACTGTGTTCAAGGCGAAACCTAACCTTGGGTTGATTTTATAATCTGCTTTCTCTGTGAATGTACCCACGCAACTCATTGCTACTGTAGAAAATAAGAGAATAGAGAAACCATCATTATTTTAGGTATTCAGGGGATCAAACTGACATCACTTGGTAAAAGATAAATTAAGGGAGATGGAGGGGTAAACGATGACTGGTATCCTGACTTATGTGACTATATGCACATGATGCTCCTTAAAACACCAGTGAGGAAGATGGTCATAGGAGCAAATCACAAATTTGAGCTTGGCTTTGTGAATGTTTGTTTCACTTGTGAGACCTTCAGTTGGTACTATTTGATTTCCTTCACCTGGATATATAGTTATGGGAAATTAACAATCTATGAATAGCTATTAGAGATATGGACGTGTATAAGATTGTAGAGGTGGGGAGGACAGACTAAGAAGATGGTCCAGGAGCCTTGAGGTCCTCCAACATGTATTGACTGCAAAGAGGTAGAGGAAAAAATTGGGAAAGTTGCCAGTGTAAGTGATGGTTTCAAGAAGAGACAACATCATCTGATGCCCAGAGGACAAGTAAGATGAGACCTGGAAAAGATCTCCAGATGCCACTGCTGTCCTTAGAACACTTTCAGGAAACAGCAAGGGAAGGAAGCAGAATAGAATGGGTTACAAAAGTGAGCGAGAGGTGAGAAAACCGAGACATTGAGTGCTGTGCAAAGGAGAGAGGATAATTTCCAGGATCTAAATCAGAGGATGCTTTATTGGCTTTCAGTACAAGGAGTGATACTGTCCATGGTGTAATCTGAGAAGAGAGCTTTTGTGTGTCTGCAGGCAGATTTGCAGATCTTATAGCTTGTCGATGAGAGAGACTCTGTTTATTGGTTTTAGTTTCCAATGAAAAGGGAACAATTTCTTCAGCCGAGAGTAAAGAGAAAGATGTTTGGAAGTGGTGG